>NW_028088424.1:1724593-3133606 GCF_014824575.4 Sturnira hondurensis | reverse complement strand
GCTTCATAAAAAGAGTTTGGGAGTTTCCCATCATTTTGGATTTTTTGGAATAGTCTGTGAAGAATAGGGGTTAGCTCTTCCTTAAACGCTTTGTAGAATTCTCCTGTGAAACCATCTGGTCCGGGGCTTTTGTGTGATGGGAGTTTTTTGATTACTGCTTCAATTTCATTTGCTGTTATTGGTCTGTTCAGGCTTTCTACTTCTTCTTCATTGAGTTTTGGAAGATTATATTTTTCTAGAAATTTGTCCATTTCACCTAGGTTTTCAAAGTTCTTGGCATACAGTTCTTCATAGTAATTCCTTACAATCCCTTCTATTTCTGTGGTATCAGGTGTAATCTCTCCTCTTTCATTTCTGATTGTGTTTATTTGTGTCCTCTCTCTTCTTTTCTTAATGAGCCTACTTAAAGGCTTGTCTATTTTGTTTATCTTTTCAAAAAACCAACTCTTGGATTCACTGATCCTCATAATTGTGCTTTTAGTCTCTATGTCATTTAATTCTGCTCTGATCTTCGTTATTTCCTTTCTTCTACTTGCTCTGGGCTGTCTTTGTTGTTGTTCTTCGAGTTCTTGCAGGCGTAGGGTTAGGTTGTTTGTTTGAAATGTTTCTATCTTCTTTAGGTAAGCCTGTATTGCTATGAACTTCCCTCTCAGGACTTCCTTCACTGTTTCCCATAAGTTTTGGGTTGTTATGAGTTCATTTTCATTTGTTCCCGGAAACTTTTTGATTTCTTCCTTAATTTCAATCTTGACCCATTCGTTGTTTAATAGCATACCTTTCGGTCTCCATGATTTGGGGTGTTTGGGGTTTTTTTCTTTGGGGTTGGTTTTTAATTTCAGTCCCTTGTGGTCAGAGAAAATGCTTGGTATGATTTCAATTTTCTTGAATTTGTTGAGGCTTGTTTTGTGTCCTATCATGTGGTCTATCTTTGAAAATGTTCCATGTGCACTTGAAAAGAATGTGTATTTATCTTCTTTGGGATGACGGAGTCTATATATATTAGTCAAGTCCATTTCATCTAGGGCATTGTTCAATGCCACAATATCTTTGTTGATATTTTGTTTGGAAGATCTGTCCATTTTTGACAGTGGGGTGTTAAAGTCCCCTACTATAATTGTGTTGCTGTCAATATCTTTCTTGAAGTTCTCTATGATTTTTTAAATGTATTTGGGTGCTCCTACATTGGGTGCATATATATTTACAATGTTTATGTCGTCTTGGTGGATTCTTCCCTTGAGTATTATGAAGTGACCTTCTGGGTATCTTTTTATGGCACTTTTTTTGAAATCTATTTTGTATGATATTAGAATTGCTACCCTGGCTTTTTTTCTTGTCTGTTTGCTTGGAAGATTTCTCTCCAGCCTTTCACTTTTATTCTGTGATGGTCTTTTGACCTGAGGTGGGTCTCTTGTAGGCAGCATATGTGTGGGTCATGTTTTCTTATCCATTCAGCTATTCTATGTCTTTTGATTGGAGCATTTAATCCATTTACATTTAAGGTTATTATTGATAGGTACTTATTCATTGCCATTTTTGTACCAGAGTTCCTCTCTGTCTCTCCCTTTTCCTTCCTTTCCTTAAAGCAGTCCTTTTAGCATTTCTTGTAGAGCTGGTTTGGTGGAGGCATATAATTTTAGACTTCTTTTGTCTTGGAGGCTCTTTATTTGGCCTTCTATCTTGACTGAGAGCTTTGCTGGGTAAAGTAGTCTTGGTTGTAGGCCTCTGGTTCTCATTACTTGGAATATTTCTTGCCATTATCTTCTTGCTTGGAGTGTTTCCATTGAGAAGTCAGTAGCTAACCTTCTTGGGGCTCCCTTGTATGTTACTTCCTTTTTCTCCCTTGCTGCCTTTAGGATTCTCTCTCTGTCTTGGAATTTTGCCATTTTAATGATGATAAGTCTTGAAGTGGGCCTCTTTGGGTTCCTCTTGATTGGGACTCTCTGTGATTCCTGGATTCGTGTAACTTTTTCTCTTATCATATTAGGAAAATTTTGCATCATTACTCTTTCAAATAGGTTTTCTATCCCTTGTTCTTCTTCTTCTCCTTCTGGTATTCCTATTATTAAGATATTATTACGTTTCATATTGTTTTGCCTTTCTCTTTATCCCTCTTCATTCTTTCTGAGCCTCTTTTCCCTTTCTTGCTCTTTCTGAAAGATTCTTTCTACTATGTCCTCCAACTCACTGATCCGATCTTCTGCCTCATCGATCCTGCTTTTCATTCCTTCTTCTGTGTTCTTCAGTTCCGAAATTGTATTCTTCATTTCCTCTTGGCCTTTGCTGATAGTTTCTATTTCCTTTTTCATGTTGATATAGTTTGCAGAGAACTCATTGTAGCTCCCCTGTAGTTTCTGGTACCTCATTGTGAGCTCTTTGAATTTCCTGATAACTAGTGTTTTGAATTCAATATCTGATAGCTGACTTGCCTCTCTTTCATCTAACATTATTTCTGAGACTTCCACCTTTTCTTTCATTTGGGCATTCTTTGTCTTCCCATTATTCAGGAGACTCTTCTTGTTAGCCTCAGCTTCTTAAATTGATCTGTTCTGACTCCCTTGGTTTATGGTATGAACTTCTGTGGTAGAATACCTGTGAAATTCAGTGGTGCAGTCTCCTGCAGGTATCTTGATGTTCTCCGCTTCCACCTACTCCTTTCTTTGTGTGTGTGTGATCAGTTGGAGGGGGAGGCAAATGGTTTATGACAGCAGGAGAGTACTTTATGATATTTACAGTCACAGCCAGTAGAGAAGAGATAGAAAATCTTTAGGCTATATATAGTGTTAACTGAAATCTTCAACCCAATTTGCCTCTTTTAAGAAAGGATAGACCAAAGATAAGTCTTTTGTTGGGGAGAAAAGGCTTGTGAGTTGTATCTAGAAAGCAGTGAGGTTGCGGGTGGTCAGATTTTGAGGTAAGGTGAGAGTAAAGAATAGTAAATAGGCATAGCATGTGAGCAAGTAGAGTTAATCACTAGAGTAATATAATTCAGGAACCTGTAAAGTGGGCTAAGACCTGAGAGATATGTTGTGGAGTATTTACAGTGGTATAGAAAGCAACAAACAAACAAACAAATGCACAAAAAAAGGGCAAGAGAAGTGAGGAAAAAGCAATAAGTTTGAGGTCAAAGGAAGAAGGACTAAAACAGGAAAAAAGAAAGGAGAGAAAAAGTATTGAAAGATACAGCAACAATAAACTTAAGAAATATATATGATTACTGAAAAAAAAAGGTTAAAATAAAGGTTAAAGAAATTTTTTAAAAAACCCCCAAACCAAAAAAACCCTCCCTTGTTGGTTTCAAACTGTCCAATCTGGTTTTTCTGGTTTTGGCAAGACCCCTCTGTGGGCTGGGTTGTAGGCCCAGGCACACACCCGCGCACCAGCCAGGCTACCAGACTGGGGTGTCGGCGCCTGCCCACTCGACAGGCTTCCTGGGCCTCACGGGATCTGGTACTGGTCCTTCCCAGTCCTGTGGCAGGGTGAGAAGCAAGTCAAGCTGCCTTCGTAGGAGAACACATCAGTCCACTTTCCAATAAAAACTTCTCCAGAAAGCCTGCCTCTCAGCCCAGCCCAATCCCCAACCCAACTGGTTAGGATGGTACTCCTCTCAAATTTCCCGGGCTGGCAGGCTGGTGGGCTGGCAACCACAGAGATTGCAACTGAACACAGCCCTGTAAACCTAGGCAGACAGGTCTCTGCCACCCAGCCCCGCCTAGATGGGGAGGGAGGGAGCCAGATCTCTTCCAAGGACACCGCAGCCAGCCCAAGGCTCCACTGGGTGCCAGGCTTCCGCTGAATCCTCAGTGGCAGAGGCCCTCGACGCTGGCCGCAGATGGAAGCCTCTGGGCCCCGACTGCTGTGGCAGCAGCAGCAGCTCTGAGGTCTTTATGGGCCGGCCAAGGGCTGCCGGGCCTGCTGCCTCTGTCCTTGCTCATGTCCTTGAGACCCCACCGACCTGTAGCTGTCTTATCCATCACTATCTCTGGTCTCTTATTTTCATAAATGCTGGGGAATTGTTGGTTGGGGAATTGATTGCACTGTTCCTCAGTAGATCCGCCAGGACCTTCTCCCAGGGGTACGAGAACTGGAGTTGCTCTGTCCTATTCCGCTGCCATTTTCAATCTCTTTGGTGACTCCCAGTCCACGGTGGATACAGTGACCACAAGGTGCTTGGCAGGTACCAGCGCCAAAGTCCATGACACTGTGGCGGCCACTTTGGTACAGCTTCTGAATAGCCTTTTCATGAGCCACCTGCACCTCACGTCCATCACTTCTGGAACTCTTTGCTGCCTATGTTTTCTTATAGGATTTTTATGGTTTCAGATCTAACATTTAATCTTTAATCCATTTGAGTTTATTCTTGTATGTGGTGTAAGAAGGTAGTCTAATTTAATTTTGCTGCATGTATCTGTCCAATTTTCCCAACACCATTTATTGAATAAACTATCTTTAGCCCATTGTATGTGCTTGCTTCCTCTGTTGAATATTAATTGAGTATAAAGGTGTGGATTTATTTCTGGGCTCTCTATTCTGTTCCATTGGTCTGTGTGTCTGTTTTTAGGCCAGTACCAGGCTGTTTTGATGACTATGGTCTTGTAGTACAGTTTGATATTAGGTAGCATGAGTCCTCCAACTTTATTCTTCTTTCTCAGGGTCACTGTTGCTATGCAGGGCCTTTTCTGGCTCCATATGTATAAAGTTTTAAAATATTTGTTCTAGTTTTATGAGGTATCATTGGAATCTTGACAGGAATTGCATGGAATCTATAGATTTCTTTAGGTGATGTGGACATTTTAATGATTTTAATTCTTCCTATCCATGAACACAGTATGTGCTTCCATTTATTTGTATCTGCTTCAATTTCTTTCTTCAATGTCTTATAGTTTTCGGAGTACAGGTCTTTTACATCCTAGGTTAAGTTTATGCCTGGGTATTTTATTGTTTTTGAAGCAATTATGAATGTCATTGTTTTCTTAATTTTCTTTTCAGTTAGTTTGTTATTGGTGTATAAAAATGCAACTGATTTCTGCATATTAATTTTGTATCCTGCTGCTTTGCTGAATTTACTTACTAGTTTTAGTAGTTTCTTGGTGGAATCTTTGGGGTTCTCTATGTACAGTTTGATGCCATCTATAAATAAAGACAGTTTTACTTCTTTTTTTCCAATTTGGACACCTTTTATTTCTTCTTCTTGTCTAATTGCTGTGGCTAAGACTGCCAGTACTATGTTGAACAAGAGAAGTGAAAGCATACATCCCTGTCTTGATACCAATCTCAAAAGGAACACTTGTAGCTTTTGTTCAGTGAGTATGATGCTGGCAGTGGGCTTGTCATAAAAGGCCTTTATTGTTTTTACATACGTTTCCTCTATCCCCACTTTACTGAGTTTTTATCACAAAAGCAATATCAAATGCTTTTTCTGCTTCTATTGATATGATCATGTGGCTTTTATCCTTCATTTTGTTTATGTGGTGAATGACATTTATTGACTTTTGAATAGTGTACCAACTTTGCATGCCCGGAATTAATCTCACTTGATCATGCTGTATGATCTTTGTGATGCACTGCTGTATTTGGTTTGCTAGCATCTTGTTGGGGATTTTAGTGTCTATGTTCGTCATGGACGTTGGTCTATAATTTTCATTTTTTGTAGTGTCTTTAATCTGGTTTTGGAATTAGGATAATGTTGGCCTCATAAAATGAGTTTGGGAGACTTCCTTCCTCTTGATTTTTTGAAATAGATTGAGAAAGAGATGTGTTAGTTCTTGGAATGTTTGGTAAAATTCACCTGGGAAGCCATCCAGTCCAGGACTTTTGTTTGTTGTTGTTTTTTTTAAAAAATTTATTACTGCTTCAACTTCACTAGATCTAATCTGTCTATTCAGATTCTTTGACTTTTCCTGATTCAGTTCTGGAGGATTGTGTGTTTCTAGGAATTTATCTATTTCATCCAGGTTCTCCAGATTGTTAGCATGTAGTTGTTCACAATATTCTCTTATAATTTTTTGTATTTCTTTGGTGTCAGTTATTTCTTTTTCATTTCTGATCTTGTTTATTTGGGTTCTCTTTCTTTTTTTCTTGATGAGTCTGGTTAAAGATTTGTCGATCTCGTATATCTTTTCATAGAAGGAGCTCTTGGATATATTGATCTTTTGTGTGATTTCTTTCCTTCCTTCTACTGATTTTAGGCTTTCTTTTTGTCTGTTTTTCAAGATTCTTTAAGTGTATAGTTAGATTTTTTATTTGAGGTTTTTGTTGTTGTTGTTGTTTTGAGATAGACCTGTAATGCTATGATTTTCCTTCATAGGATTTCTTTCTCTGTGTCCTGCAGATATTGGTGTGTTGTGTTCTCATTTTCATTTGCTCCAAGGTATCTTTTGATTTCTTCCTTGATCTCTTTTTTGACCCACTCATTGTTTAGTGACATGTTATTTGGCTTTCATGTATTTGTGTATTTTCAGTGTTCTTCTTGTGATTGATTTCCAGTTTCATAGCACTGTGTTCAGGGAAAATGCCTGATGTGTTTTCAGACTTTTTAAATTTATTGAGACTTGCTTTGTGTCCTAACATGTGGTCTTCCCCAGAAAACATCCCATGTGAACCTGAAAAATATGTATATTACTCTGTGTTGGCGTGAAATGCTCTGAAGATATCAATTAAATCCATTTGATCTAGTGTGTCATTTAAGACTGATGTCTCCTTGTTAATTTTCTGTCTGGAAAATGTATCCATTGAAGTCAGTGGGGTGTTAAAATCCCTGGATCCTATGACTGTATTTCTGTAGATCTCTTCCTTTATGTCCATCAAGATTTGCCTCTCCCATAATTTTCTTTGATTGGCCACCAGGGAAGGGGGTTGCACAATGTTAATTTATTATAATGCTATTATGATGAAGCAAGGGTCATGTAGCATCTTCTATGCAGATGCATTCATGATTCACCACGATTCAGTGCTTTTCCAGAAAGTGGGACCAACCTGTCTTAGAACAGGGTCTCTGTCCTGTCTCGATGTCCTTTATCTTATCCCTAGGGCACCTCCAGAGTTTCTTCCTTCCTGACTATCTCCTGTCTCATGATTGCAAAAACTAAAAATGAATGCAGGGTAACTTAAGAAGAAAATTCACTTAATGGGAAAATATCTGGTAGTTTGTAAATTGATAGAAAATTTGGTATCTGAGTTAAACAGTCTGTCAGGAGCCAGTGGAGACTGGGAAGCTGAAGACCCAGTGATACTCACGTCTCAGGAGCAGTCTGACTGCGTGCAGGCACTGGCTCTATCATCACTGGGACTTGTGGCCACTGCAACTCCATTCTCATCATATAATGGGGTAACATGTGTGGAGCAATGTTCAGGATGGAATGTAAACTGAGGAGTCTTCTGGGAGTACAGAAAAAAAAAATCCCAAAGCTTCCACAGCCTTGGCTAGGGGCTGAGGAAATAGAAGGACTGGTTAAGATGTACTTTGCATATCAATAACAGCTGGCTAGCTTCATAGCCATGCTAAATAGTTTGCCTGCCCACTTGGGGTGAGAGATATGGGTGTGAATTGAACCCCTGATATAGTGAGGAGGCAGTTCCCCAATTGTTGGGCCTGTGCCCTGCATGAGAGCAGGAAGGCATTTCCTCCTTGTCATGGGACCATGCCTGCCTGGACTAACAATGGCAGCCAGAAAAATGCAGAAGAGACCAGGGAATGGGCAGATGTGCTCGATTGTGGGAGGGGCTGGAAATGGGCTTATGGAAGAGGCACTGGGATTTTAACTTGGTGAGGGAGCTATTTCTTATGCTTGACCATGTGGCTCGGAAGGGAGTAGTAGTGCCATGAGAAGTTTTCTCTCTCTTGGGAGCTTGGCCATGCTGGGGGTAATAGTGAGGGAGGAAACATGCTGTCTATAGTCAGGGATTTTTGCCATGTGGTTTGAAAGAGAGCAGTGAGAAGGGAGAATCTGGATTTTACCTGGGCTTTAAAGACCTGTGCCTTTCCTGATTTTCACCATGATCCAGAGTAACATAGTGCATGCTTCTTTGGACTGGTATGTGGAGGCTGATAGCAGTGCATTCCAGATTCTGCACAGATAAGGACGTGGGAAATTTCTGGGGATGCTTTTGGCTAGTAGCCTGATTGGGGAGCATGGGAAGTGCTGGCTCTTGTGAGAAAGGAGGGATCTGAGCTAAGGTGCTCTAAGCCCCTCCAAGGTGGGAATGTTGTAAGTAAAGATCTGCTCCTTCTAGCATTACTTATTGGGTCATTCATCAAGGCACCACATGAACGACCCTGGTCTGCTTGGTAACAATTCCTGCTGTTGCCAGCAACAATCTCTGTCTTTGAGCCTTTGTATTACTCTCTGCTGACTCAAAACCCCAGATAAGTGCTATTGACCAACTAAAGTCACATATTCCAGCTGTGGAACCAAGAGCAGAACTAGGGCATGGGTGGTTTCTTTTAGCCTTTAAAGTGGAGATGAAGTCTGCCGCCATTAAGACTTACACTTCGAATGGTAAGAGTGTTTATGTAAAGAGCAGTCAATGTCAGCAAATACCTATAAATGGATCTACCTGCATCAGCCTGAGTTCTCCAGAGAAACAGTGCCCCTAACTTCTGTGACACTTGAACACAGAAGTTAGGGGCACTGACCACACCCTGCAGTAAAAAATCTGTGTATAACTCTTCACTCTTCAAAACCTAACTACTAATAGCCTACTGTTTTTTTTTTTGTTTTATTTTATTTTTTTAAAATATATTTTATTGATTATGCCATTACAGTCGTCCCATTCCCCCCATTCACCCCCCTCCACCCTGAACACCCCTCCCCCAATATTCTCCCCCTTTCATTCATGTCCATATGTCACAAGTTCTTTAGATTCTGTATTTCCCATAGTATTCCTGCCTCCCCCCCACCCATCTATTTTCTACCTACCCTCTATGCTACTTATTCTCTGTAACTTCTCCCCGCTTCTCCTCCTCCCACTTCCCTGTTGCTAACCTTCCAGGTGATCTCCATTTCTATGTTTCTGCTCCCGATCTAGCTGTCTCCTTAGTTTGCTTTTGTTTTAGGTGTGGTTGTTAGTAACTGTGAGTTTGCTGTCTTTTCACTGTTCATAGTTTTATCTTCTTTTTGTTAGATAAGTCCCTTTAACATTTCATATAATAAGGGCTTGGTGATGATGAACTCCTTGAATTTGACCTTATCTGAGAAGCACTTTATCTGCCCTTCCATTCTAAATGAAAGCTTTGCTGGCTAGAGAAATCTTGGCTGTAGGTCTTTGGATTTCATGACTTGGAATACTTCTTTCCAGCCCCTTCTTTCATGTAAGGTCTTTTTTGAGGAATCAGTTGACAGTCTGATGGGCACTCCTTTGTAGGTGACTGTCCCCTTATCTCTTGCTGCTTCTAGGATTCTCTCCTTCATTTTAATCTTGGCTAATGTAATTATGATGTGCCTTGGTGTATTCCTCCTTGGGTCCAACTTCTTTGGGACTCTCTGAGCTTCCTGGACTTCCTGGAAGTCTATTTCCTTTGCCAGATTGGGGAAGTTCTTTATTATTTGTTCAAATAAGTTTTTCACTCGTGGCTGTTCCTGTTCCCCTTCTGGTACCCCTATAATTCGGATGTTGGAACATTTAAAGATGTCCTGGAGGTTCCTAAGCTTCTCCTTATTTTTCTGAATTCTTGTTTTTTCATTCATTTCTGTTTGGTTGTTTGTTTCTTCCTTCTGGTCCACTCCCTTGATTTGAGTCCCAGTTTCCTTTCTATCACTATTGGTTTCCTGTGCATTTCCCTTCATTTAAATCAGTTTAGCCTTCATATGTTCCTCTAATTTGTGGCTAAAATCAACCAATTCTGTGAGCATCCTGATCACCAGTATTTTGAACTGTGCATCTGAAAGGTTGGCTATTTCTTGGTCACTTAGAATTATAGGCTCTGGAGCTTTGAGCTGTTCTTGAGTCATAATGTTTGGTCTGTTTGCACCAGTTATATTTGAGGGGCAGAGCCTTAGGTATTCACCAGGGTGGGGTGACCCAGTCCCTGGATTGTGAAGCCGTATGTGGGAGCAGGGCCAGAGAGGGAAAAAATGGCTCCTTGCTTCACCCCGCTCTCTCTCAGATTTCTGTCCCCTCTGTGGCTTCCCACAAGCAAATTGGGACCCTCTGGTGCTGATTCCTGGGTGTGTGGGCTTGTGTACCCTCCAGGACCCTGTGGGTCTCTCCAATGAACTCTCTGTGAGCCTGGGAGCCTCTCCCAGCCCCTCAACCCCTGAGAAAGTCTTTCCAGTTGGTGCTTTCAGGCTCTAATTCCCGTTGCCGGGGCCCTAGCCTGAGCAATCTGTCTCACTGTTCACTCCTTCACTTAGTTTACCTGCGCACAAATGTATGACCACAGTCAGCCAGCCGCCCTGGGCCCTCACTGGGTCCGCCTGTTGCCACCCCATGCCTGGGATCCACCAACCGCCTCTGCCTCCACTCCTGGGTCGGTGGGACTGAAGGATCTTTCCAGCCCAACCCTGCTCAGCTGCTGACTCCACCCCTCTTACTGGTCTGGCTGAGTGGTTCGTTGTTGTCAGACTTCCATACAGTGCAATTTTCACTGTTTTGGCTCCGTTTTTGTTACTAAAACTTTGCTGTCTTTAAATTTAGTTGTGAGAGGGGGCACAGTGTTTCCACCTATGCCTCCATCTTGGCCAGAAGTCTAATAGCCTACGGTTGACCAGAAGCCTTACGGATAACATAAAAGAGTCAATTAACACACATTTTGTATATTATATGTATTATATATTATATTCTTATAATACAGTAAGCTAGAGAAATGAAATGTTATTAAGAAAGTTATAAGGTAGAGAAAACACATTTACATTACTTATTGAGAAAAATCCATATATAAATGGACTACACATTTCAAGCCTGTGTTAACTACACACACACACAGAGGGAGAGAGAGACAGAGACAGATGGAGAGAGGGGAATTTTTTATTATAAGGAATTGATTCAAGTGATCATGGAGGCTAAGAAGACCCAAGATCTGCAGTTGGAAAGCTGGAGACCCAGGAGACCTGGTGGTGTAAGTTCCAGTTTGAATCTGAAGGCCTGAGAACCGGAAGATCTGATGGTGTAAGCTCCAGTCTAAAAGCTGGAACACTGGAGACCCAAGAAGAGCCAGTTTTTCAGTTCGAGTCTGAATGCAGGAAAAGACCACTGTTCCACATCAAACAGTCATGCAGCAGGAGTTCCCTCTTAATCAGCCTTCTGTTCTATCCAGGTCTTCAGTTGATTGGATGAGTCTCACCTATTTGAGGGAGGGCAACCTGCTTTATTCAGGCTACTGATTCAAGTGTTAATCTCACCCAGAAACACCCAGCTCTTGACCCATTAAATTATCCATCACACCAATATTGTGGCTACATGAGATTTATATATACTATCTTATTATATTTCCATTAAGCTTCTCTCTGCTGAAAAATATTTGGCTACCATCATATGACTGTCCTCCCAAGCATAAATCAAAAGCACTAGCTTTTTCCCTAAAGGGAGATGGTTCAGGGTCTTATCAGTTACTGCAACAGATCTTAGTCCAGGGTCTCTGGGTCCTTGCATCCCAGCTCAGATTTTCACCACCCCATCTCTACATTCTGTAACCTATAGAGGTATACTGGTGCCAGCTTGTACTACGGCTTTTGGAACCTGGTCATTAGACACAGCCATTATTCAAAAATAAGTTACACACACAACAAAATTAACTGTATTGGAAATAAAAGTAGTAAATACCCCAAGCTAATTGTTATATGATAATCTATACTCTTGAGGTCATTTACCTCTGTATTGTACCTGTGTGGTAGAAATACTGTAACATGTTCTACTGAGCACCTCTTCTCAACTCTGTTCAATAATATCCTATTAGAAGAATAAAATCAGACACAGTGTAAGTATTTATACAACAAAAATGAGCAAATACTATAAACCAAGGCTTTTTTGAGGTGATTTAATAAAAATGATGAAAAATGCCAATAATAGTGGTTAAATTTCAACGTGCATCATGTCTATACCTGTTTACTGTGACTAGCACAAAAATTGAGAAAATATTCCTCCAGTATTTGAAAACTATTGTTTGATTCAGTGGTGAAGTTGTCATGTCATAAACCAGTGAGTGGAGTCTGACATAGATCTTCTTTGCTTTACTTTCACCTTATTTTTTAAGATAAATGAAAACATCCAACAACATTTATGTCAGAACTACTTCAACTCCATCATCTTTAATCAGAGATTAGCAACAGATACAAGAGTTTGGCAAAACTCAATAAAAGCATTCTCTGGTGAGTCAATGGGTATACTTAATTTACATTAAAATCATTGCATATTTATAGTTATTTTTAAATTATGTGAGATAATTTTAACTCAGTAAAATTAATAATAAAGTTGGGTATGCTGTGATATTTTGATTTATAATAAGAAATATGTAATATTTGGTCTTAGTCCTGTCTCTGGCACAGAAGGAAAACCCTTAGAATTTCCTACAGGATGAGAACAACAAAGGTGTCTTTTGTTATATTAATGAGATGAGTTTTGGCCTCACCAAAGGTTGAGGGATGTTACCAAGAGAACCAAGCTGTGATTTTAAAGAGTTGGAACTTTTAATCCCACCAACTGCCCACCTGACCTCAGGGAAGAAAAGACAGCCTAGAGGTTGACTCCATCACCAGTGACCAATCATTTAATCAAGTGTGCAGGTGTAATGAAATCTCCGTAAAACCCCAGGGACCGGGTTCAGAGAGCTTCCAAGTGGGTGACCACCTGAAAATTTGGGGAGAATGGTGCACTTGGAGAGGGCCCTCCCCACATACCATGCCCTATGTGTCTCTCCCAGCTGGCTATTCCTGAGTTATATTCTTTTCTAGTAAACCAGTAATCTGTTAAGTAAAATATTTCTTTGAATTCTGTGAACCTCTCTAGCAAATTCATTGAACATAAAAAGGGGATCAGAAGAACCTCTAACTCATTGACATTCAGTCAGAAACACAGGTGAGAACCTAGACCTGCTGTTGGCATCTGAGGTGGAAGGGTGCATATTTGTAGGACTGAACCCCTAATCCATAACCCAACATAGCGATCTAAGCTGTAGATCTGAGGGCCCAATCTATAGTTAGTTAGAAGCATAGGTGAGAACCTGGGTTTTCAATTAGTATGTGAAACACAGGGCAGTCTTGTGGGAGTGAGCACATAACCTATGGAATCTGATGCTAACTCTGGGTTAACAGTGTCAGAATTGAGTTGAATAGTAGGGCAGCAGCTGCTGTTGGAGAACTGCTTGGTGAGGAGCAACCCTCCTACATCTGAACTGGTGACCAGAACCTATTTATTATATATGTTTTGTGTTCTGGAAAGCTAGTTGTTGAAAATTTTCCAGGACACTAATGTCTGTTGATTAAATGATGTTAACTACCATCAACACATCAATATGAATAGATCTTTCTCAATATAGGAGTAACTGGAAAAATAAATCCCCAAAGAGTAAATACAAGATGGCAATCTTTTTATAAAGTTAAAAGTACTTTTAAAACATTTTTGAAAGAAAACATTAACTAATATGAACTAATGTCTTTTCACATCCTTTAGTCATTTTTAATTTTTTTTAATTGTTGAGTTGTAAGTCTTTATATATTCAGGATACTAGATCTTTACCAGATTTGCAAATATTTTCTTCCATCCTGGGTTGCATTTCTACTTCCTTGACTCC
Organism: Sturnira hondurensis; assembly: GCF_014824575.4. Lineage (NCBI taxonomy): Eukaryota > Metazoa > Chordata > Mammalia > Chiroptera > Phyllostomidae > Sturnira > Sturnira hondurensis. Next base: position 3,119,883 of record NW_028088424.1, on the reverse strand, counting down.
TAGACACTTGTTCCATCCTTTTTTAAAATATATTTTATTGATTATGCTATTATAGTTGTCCCATTTTCTCCCCTTCACTCCTCTCTACCATGCACACCCTCTCCTACCCACATTCCCTGACTTTAGTTCACGTCCATGTGTCATAAGTTCTTTTGCTTCTACATTTCCCATACTACACTTGGCCTCCCCCTGTCTATTTTCTACCTACCACTTATGCTACTTATTCCCTGTACCTTTTCCCCCTCTCTCCTCCTCCCACTCCCCTGTTGCTAACCCTCCATGTGATCTCCATTTCTATGGTTCTGTTCCTGTTCTAGTTGTTTTCTTAGTTTGTTTTTGTTTTAGGTGTGCTTGTTCATAATTGTGAGTTTGCTGTCATTTTACTGTACATGTTTTTTTATCTTCTTTTTCTTAGATAAGTCCCTTTAACATTTCATATAATAAGGGCTTGGTGATGATGAACTCCTTTAACTCAACCTTATCAGGGAAGCACTTTATCTGCCCTTCCATTCTAAATGAAAGCTTTGCTGGGTAGCGTAATCTTGGATGTAGGTCTTTGGATTTCATGACTTTAAATACTTCTTTCCAGCCCTTCTTGCCTGTAAGGTTTCTTTTGAGAAACCAGCTGACAGTCTTATGGGCACTCCTTTGCAGGCAACTGTCTTCTTTTCTTTTGCTGCTTCTAAGATTCTCTCCTTCATTTTAGTCTTGGCTAATGTAATTATGATGTGCCTTGGTGTATTTCTCCTTGGGCCCACCTTCTTTGGGACTCTCTGAGCTTCCTGGATTTCCTGGAAGTCTATTTCCTTTGCCAGACTGGGGAAGTTGTCCTTCATGATTTGTTCAAATAACTTTTCCACTTGTTGCTCTTTCTCTTCCCCTCCTAATACCCATATAATTTGAATGTTGGAACATTTAAAGGTGTCCTGGAGATTCATAAGCCTCTCCTTATTTTTCTGAATTCTTGTTTCTTCATTTTTTTCTGTTTAGTTGTTTCTTCCTTCCTTCTGGTTCACTCCCTTGATTTGAGTTCCAGTTTTCTTCCCATCACTATTGGTTCCCCGTGCATTTTCCTTTATTTCACTTAGCATAGCCTTCATTTTTTCCATCTAATTTACGACCAAATTCAACTGATTCTGAGAGCATCCTGATTACCAGTATTTTGAACTGTGCATCTGATAGGTTGGCTACCTCATTGTTACTTAGTTGTATTTGCTGTGGAGCTTTGATCTGTTCTTCCATTCGGGCCATTTTTTTTTTTTGTCTTCTCTTGCCTGTTGCATATGAGGGGCAGAGCCTTAGGTATTCACCAGGGCTGACAACCCTCGTGGCTGCTTTGTGTCGGTGTATGTGGGGGTGGGATCTGAGAGGGAACAGTGGCATTGGCTCTGCTCTCTGTCAGATTTCAGTCCCTTCCGAGCTTCCCCCAAGTAAACTGGGCCTTTCTGGTACTGATTCCCATGTGGGTGGGTTTGTATACATTCTAGGACCCTGTGGGTCTCTCCAATGAACTCTTCTGTGAGGCTGGGAGTCTCTCCCTGCACCTCAACCCCCATAGGTGTTTTCAACTGGTGTTTTGAGGCTTTATTTCTTGACACTGGGATCCTGGGTTGTGTGGTCTGTCTCACTCCCCAATTTTGCTTAGTTTATCTGCACGCGAATGTGAGACTGCCTGGTCAGTCAGCTGCCTTGCATGCAGTGCCTCACTTCACAGTCAGCACCTTGCTTGGTCTGCCAGCTGCTGCCTGAATGCCCTGGATCTGCCTGCTGCTGCCCAGTGTGCCTGGGGAGCCTGGCATACCAGGTGCCACTGGTTTTTGTGCCTTGACCCCTCTCCACCCAGCTGCCCAAATCTGCCCCACCTACTGGTCTGGATGAATGTGTCTATTTTATCTCCTTTTGTCCAACTTTCATAATTCAATTTTCTGTAAGTTATGTTGTTATTTTGTTTCTAAATTGTTGTTGTCCTTATTTTGGTTGTGCAAGGAGGTACAGTGTGTCTACCTATGTCTCCATCTTGGCTGGAAGTCTGCATCATCCTTTTTGAAACTTAGCTAGGAGTCTCCCTGAATAGCTCTACAGTCCAAGTTTCAGAGGTCAAAGCAACCCAGAGTCTGAGAAGGGAGAAAACAGTTAACAAGTTTGTCTAAGGAAAGAAGCAGTTTTCAGGTGGATGATAATTAAACAAGAGTTCAGAATTCAATCAGGTGCCAATTTTGGCATCTGCAGAGATTCAATTAGCCATGATTAAAGTCACAGACTGGAAATGTGGTGCCCTTTGCACATTAGTGCCCCAGAGCGGTGTATGGAGTTCCTGGTGTGGGTGGGAGCCTGTCCAGCAGCATACGCCAAGTGGCAGGTGCAGCAAGAGCAGCAGAAGCCCCGGTGTGCAGTGACCATGCTGTGCGCTGTATTTTCACCTTAGAAAGAGGGCCACCTTCTTCTGCCCATGCCTAGATGGGTCTCTGAAAAAACTGTGGCCAAGGCTTTTTATGTAGTTTTTCTAAGGAGCTTTCTTGCCAAGTAGAATCAATCTACTTCTCTTGGGCAGATGGTTTTTTAATACCAGATGTCTTCTCCTGGGCAGGCAGCAGTTTCAGGAGGGCCATCTCTTAAGAGATATCTTGAATACACCCAGAAATAGCTGCTAGGAGGGTGGGGTTTTCCAGACAATTCTGAATGGGTTGTTAGAATGCCTTTTCTCTGGCAATGCTTCTGTCATTTTACACATACACTGAGCACCATGTGCCATGGCACATCCTAGACACACATTTACTGAACAAATGAATCATCACTATTGTAGTCTCTGTTTTAGTATGAGCAAACTGAGGCTCAGAAAGGTTAAAATCACATGAATACTACAACTAGGAGCTTGGACTGTCTGAAGTCAGATCCTGAGGTTGTTTTTTTTTTTTTCCATAAAATAAACCTTATTTTGAAATAAGGTTAAACTTGTGAGGTTTGGATAGAAGTCATGAAGCATGAAACTACTCATACAAGTTAGTTTCCTTCCCTCTTCCATAATCTCTCTGATAGTCCAATTCATACTAAAACTTCTATAAGGAAAGTCTGATCTTTCTCTGTTGCCTCGGAAAACCTTCTCCTTATCTATTACCACCTACCCTTTTGTCCATCACACCCTGCCCCTCTTCTCCCTGTATTAAAAACAAGCTTTTAAGAGCAGCTCAAACACTGTCTCCTCCAGACAGTCTTTCCAGATTGAGCCTCTTAAACTCCCCTGTCCCCCAGCTGCCTGTCAATCTTGCCATTCATTTTGTTGGCCTGTAATATAGGCATTACAGTCTCTGTTATATGCACTCCCTCCCATGCACACCAAAATTTAAATTTTCATAGCAGCTTTGTTCATAATAAGCAAAATATAGAAACAACCCAAATATCCACCAGCTGGTGAACAGAGGAAAAAATCAGCATATCTATATAATGGAATATTCAGCCATGGAAAAGAATGAAGTACTAATTTATGTGTGGAAGTCTTGTATGTGGCCCCTGCCACAGGTATCCCAAGAGCAGGGTTTAAGACTTCTGCTGTGTTTCCCTTCTCTTCCCAGCTCTGCTGCCCATGGACTCTGGGGAACAAGAGCCAGCTACCAGGGAAGTCTCTCCATACATGGCCACCTTCAAGGTCAACCATAATATGGTGAATATAGGAGGAAAGAAATTTCTCCTAAAAAAGAATACTGATTCTCAAAATCCACAAAATAACACAGGATGGGAAAACCCTGAGCCAGCTTGAGTAGTACAACTTCCTCACCATTCCCTCTTCACAGATAAATGTTGAACCAAGTGTCAAGGCAATTTCCATACATGTTATTGGTCCGCTTTCCTCTCCCCACTTCTTTTGCCCCCTGGTGAGCATCCAGTTATGATGGGGTTCCTGAAAACCAGTGACTCACAAGAAGCAGCATGTATCATGTATATGGAGGGAACACTGGACAAGGAGCTTGACTACCTGGGCTCTGCTTCCCACTCTGACACTTCTCAATTGTGTGTCCTTGGGCAAGGAACTTCAATTTCCTCACTTACAAAGTACTAAAGTGTAAGATCCCTCAGGGCCTGTCTTCCATACCTTCTGAACTCCACAGCACTTAACACAGTGCCTGAACACAGCAGGTGAACAGCATGTTCTCACTCATTTAAATGGTGCATAAAACTGACCTCCCCTACCTTACAGGGTTGTTTTGAATATCTAATGAGGTCATGCAAGTGAAAAGCCTTGAGAGGCTTTACAGTCATCATGGATGGAAGAGACCAGCCCTGACCTGGTCAAGCAGTAGTCAAACATCGCCTGCTTTTACGCCCTCTGTCAGATGTTCGTAGCAGCTTTATGTATATTTCGTATTTTTGCAGTTGCCAAAAATTTGAAGCAACACCAATGGCCATTAAATGGTGGATGAATAAACAAATTGTGGTGTGTCCATATAATGGAATGCTATACTGTAAGAACAAGAATAAACTATTGATGCAGAGTACATACTGTATAATTTCATTCATATGAAATTCTAGAAAAAGCAAACTAATCTATAGTAACAGAAAGCCCATAAGTGCTTGCCTGAAGATGGGGGTAGAGGGAAGGGTGAATTACAAAGGGGCACAAGGAAATTTTGGGGTATGATGGAAGTGTTTGCTGTCTTGATTATTGTGATGGTTCAGTGGTGCATGCATATGTCAAAATTCATCAAGTTGTGCACTTTAATTTTGTGCAGTATCGCACACTTTAATTAGAGCTCAATAAAGCTGCTAAAAAGAAAGATTAGTCGGGGATGATTTTCCTCTTGGGGCTGTCTTTCCCCTTCCATTTCTCCCCTTCAAGAGTAAAGGTTCTGAGAGATAGGCATATGGTTATTCTTTTGGGGGGTGGGTGATAAGGATGGGGAAAACTCTATTGTAGAGCTTCAATCTGTTTCTTAAGTTTTTTTTGCTAGACAACTGCAAGGAAACAAGCTCATTTCTAATTTACTGTTCTCTCTTCTTTCTCCCTTCTGAAGGTTTTAGTTGATTGCCTTAGTAGATTTTTGGATAGAGGACAAGATTATATGGTGACTGCACCCCAAGCTAGTCCTGGATACCCGCTATGACCAAAAATCATCTATCACCCAGTCCTTCAATTCTCCTACACACCAGCCTGGCTTTATCACCTGCATCTCATACAAGGTGACCATCATGGAGAATGTGGCATCTTAATGATAATTTTCTCTGAAAACATGGCACTGTGATGATAATTTTCATCAGAGACTAATCCAAATAAAATCTCTAGCTTCTCCAAAAACTTCAGGCTTTTTGGGAATGGGAACTAGAGGAGCAGATGTCATAAAATCTCTTCACTCTAGAGACGACTCTGCTAACCCAGAGTCAGTCTCTGGGGCTTAACAACCAATTTCAACTTCATTTAATACCTGCTGAGTTTCTCTAGCCCACAAGTGTCTGAATCCTTTCTTAGACTGCTGCTTGGTTTTGCTAGTATTCTTCTGATTTACCAATCACGCACCCCTGCAGAGTGTAATTATACAACAGTTCAACAACCTTCATCACTTGCAGAAATAACGCCATGCCTACTCTCACACCAAGCTAAGAGGGCAGGGATGAGTACCTCATTGAGGTCCTTATTGTGTAGGGACTCAGTCATTATGAAGAAAGATCGCATGAGCATTTATATAATTTATCTCCCTGGTTGGGAGATAAATTATATCTTTTTAGATATAAAAAGATATAATTATCTTTTCTCCTCTAGTCTAGCCCCTTTTGCTGCTCATACGGGCCTGGGAGAAGGCTAGTAGTAACGAGGCCCCTGCTCATCAATCTGGGCACCGTAAGGTAGGTTGGAGGCCATGCTTCCTTTATCAGCCTAGTCCAACGTCTGAAGCCTCAGGACGGACAACCTGTCTGCTGCGAATACCACTTCTGCTTTCAGGGGCTGATCTGCACTTCTAGACAGGAATGCTGATTTCCTGTATTCTGTTATCCTCTCCACTGCCCTACAACTCCCTGAGGAGCCCTGGAGCTTTCTGGAGAAAGAGTAGGATAAGATAAATAAAGGGGAAGGGGTAGGGGGGCTCGCATAGCAGCAACTGAATCAGGACTGTGAGTTTGTAAGTCCCAGCTTGTCTCTCAGCCACACCAGATCTTCAGCAAGTTATTCTCTTCAGAAAGGCACTCTATACTTTTCTGTTGGGACTGACATAACAAATAACTTAGACTGGGGGTTTCAGCTATCAGTCTGGGTGAACGTGTCTATTTTAACTCCTTGGTTGTTGGACATCCATACAGTTCAATTTTCTGTCAGTACTCGTTGATTTTTTGTGTGTTTATAAATTTTTGTCCTTATTTTAGTTGTGTGAGGAGGCACAGTGTGTCTACCTAGGCCTCCATCTTGGCCACTTAGTTAGCTCTTTAAAGGCCGTTTCCACAAATATAGTCACATTCTGAGGTACCAGGGGTTTGGGCTTCAACATACATCCTTTGGAGGAACACAATTCAGCCCATAATAATCACAAAGTCCCAACTGGATGGAAGGATGTCTAGCTTCCTACACTGAATAACTCACTGCCCTCAGTGAGATCACATTTCCCAGACCCTGGCCCTACATTCAGAGTGATGGCTGAGATCAGCCAGTGAGTGTGAGCCTTCTATTCATAGGAGGCACCCTACCCTGCCCAAGCTTCTCAGAGGCTCACCTCAGGAAGATTCTGGCCCACTGTTGCACACAGACCCCACCTCTGGTCTTTTGTTCATTTTTTCCTTTCTTTTTACAAAACCTTCAGATAATACTAAAATAGTAATATAATGGTTAACATTTATTGATGCTTACTCTGTGTTAAACATTATGCTTATATAAATATTGAACTATATTATTATATCCATTACAGAGATGAGAAAACTAAAACTTGGAGAGTCATTTGTCAAAAGCCACACAGCTAGTTTACAGGATCTTGGAAATTATATCCTTCACTACACAGATGAGGCAATTTGGAGCTCAAAGGGCCTGTCAGAGAGGGTCTGACCCCATCTTGGACAAAGGAATTTTGGATGCTTGTTGGGAACTGCCCTGCCTGGTTTCAGGAGCTGTAACCCCCCATGGCTAAGGCTGAGTGAGTGACTTTTGGACCATAAGCCACTAAGGAGACAAAGCTTATCTTCCTGGCAGGAATGCTACTTCTGCTCCTTTTTTTCATAACTGGCCCCCAATGCTTGATCAGTTAGCCAATGACGGGTAAGATTCCCCAAGGGGAGAATGACCTAAGACAGGCATGATCACATGGAGACCCCAGGGAAGGACTTGGGGAGCTATGGAGAAAGGGGGTGATAGACCCTTGCACCTCGGCTTTGACGAAGCCTGAGTCCTTATTCTGTCCACAAGAAGTCCCCTAAAATTCCTTGACTATCTTGTCTCCTCTGCCTGACTTAAGCCTGAAACTATGACAGAGGGCAGTGCAGCCCTGTGCTGGGAATGGTGGACTACCTGGGTGATTAAGCCTGAGAAAGGGTGTGTAAAATCCTGTGAAGCCTGCTTTGCTAACAATGCTTTTAATCAAATGATAATGGTCCGAGCAGGAAATGAGTTTGTTTGCCAGTTTTGAGGCCTTTAGCTAACAGACCCTGACTCGAATAAGCCCTTATAGTTCTTTGTATGCTATCTATTGTTTGGTCCTTACTGCCTGACAATGACTAATGAACTTTGCCTGTATTCCTGTGCTAATTGAACCCAATAAAAAGCCTGTCTGGGCAAGGGTCAGCATGCTCTCCCCTTGAGAGAGTGGCCAGGCTGCTCTGAGGTGCTCCCCACTTGAGGGAGGAGCCGTGCCATCCTTTTTACTCCACAGGACTCAGTAGTCCATGTGAATTTGTCTCATGTCTCATCCATGACGCCTTGGGCACTGCGGGCGGGTGCACACATCAGATGCTGACTGGGGGGCTCCAGAAGAGAAGCTTGAAGGGCTTGAAGCCCTTCAAGGGCTTGAAGATCCCTGAGTGTCCCATAGAAATTACCTGTGCAGATCTTAGTATAGTGAGTGAGCTTAACCAAGGAATGACTAGTTCTAGGGCTCAGGGTTCTGAGGGCAGAGAGAGTGAGAGAGATTAATTGCCAGCTTTCTTCCAGACAGGGAGACTAATTAAAATTCAGAGCACCACACCCTAAAAAGACATTCCAAAGGTAGAAAAGAAGTGGGGGAAGGCCTTGAATATGACTCAGAGATGAGGAGGGTCTTGTGAACAGAGCCTGGAATGGTGGAGATTTGACATGGGATCTGGAAGGCACCCTTTTAAGTTCAACAGAGGGATAGCAGAGGAAATGTTATTTTATATAGTGGTTCAAAGCAAGTGCAACTTGCTTTGTCACTAATTTTGTGCAATATGAAAATATAGTGTAAGCCCTAGAGTTTTAAACTTATATAGGTCTTTGAGATAGAACTTAATAAGAAGTCAGATGAATTATTCACGGGAGATGTATTTGAGGGGCAAATGTCCAAATGGGATGGCAGGGGAAGGACACAATTTATTCAACAAAAATGACCAGATCTAGTTTCTAGAATCTGCTCTGACATTAACTTGTGTGTTCTCTGGCCAGTAGCCTAAACCTCTCAAGGCCTCTGTCTGCTTCTGTGCAAACTGAGGTGTTAACTACATAAGGTTTAAGGGCCCTCCCCACTCCAAGACTCTGAGACTCTGTGGTCTGTGGGCAGGGAGAGGCAATCAGAGTGGCTGGGATGGTTGATAACGGAGGTGGGTGGTGCTCAAAGCAACCTCCATGAGTTTTGCTTAGAGAATATCTTTCATGAGAGCACTTTCTCCAAAGAATAACCATTGAGTGATGATCAGAGACCTGATCATCAGAGCATTTGGGAGGGACTAGGGTATGACCCAGTAAGCAGTCCTTTATAGGCCTATTTAGTGGTATAAACTGGAAGGTAAAAATGGACAGCCACCCAGTGGAATAAACAAATTTTAGAGCATGGCAAACCTGGGTTTGAATCCCAGCTTTGTCATTTACTCATGCTGTATCTTTGAGCAAGTTATGTAACTTTTCAGTGCTCAAATTTCTCACCAGTGCAATTGGGATAATAATACATTCCTCCCAGAGTTGATGGGATAAATAAATTGGATAATGTATATAAACACTCAGCACAATTATTGGTAAGTTGTAAATTCTCATGGTTATTTCATGTTATTATTATCAGTTGACAGTAAGTACAGTGGAAAGACGAGACCACCTCGTTCAGCCAGGATGGGCTGTGTAACACTCCCTTTCTAGGCTGGGCCTGTCTCCTTGGGTGATGTTGCAGGTTTCCATGAAACTAGAATCTGAGGCCTGTCAAGTAGCATGTCAAGTAGCAAGATGGTTATTTAGTTAATTAAGGGTCTAAGAAAGAGCTGAGAAGCTGAGATAGGCATTCCAGAATAGAACTTTTTGACTAATGCAAATAAATCCACAGGGCAACTGAAGTGTAATTACATTTTTTACTGCAGTACTTATGGAAATCTTTTATTCTTCAGTAGATTTATATTCAAACTCAAATGACTTTAAAGGAACAGTTTGGAGAAAATTAAATGTTCTAACTAATTAAATAATGCAACAAATTCTAATTATGCCATTGATATCCACTGAGCTACAGAAGATGTTGCTTACAGAAAAAAACACCCTAACAATTGATGTGGTAAGTGCTGATGCCACTTCTGATTTTCTTAATAGAGTCAGACTATGTGTACGAAGCAAGTGAATAGTAAGTGAATATCAATAACAGTAAACAATCTTCTTTTCTGGGTGATAACTAGCTCAGAAAAATATTGAAAGCTGTTGCCATTGTACATCCTGGAGGTATTTTATCTGTGTCTCTGGAAAGAGGAGTTTCATTGCTAAAACACTGCCTAAAGAATTTAACTGTTGGTCTTATTCTCTGTTGAATAACATAATATCCCCTTGTGTGTCTCCAGCATTGGTTTAGAAATTGACGTTTGCTGTGTTGCTGGAGAATAGGCCCACTGGCTTGGAGCTCATGAAGAATATAGCATGGGAGCTCCAAATCCAAACTGGGGAGCTGCTTAAGTGTTCTTCTTGATATTCAGAAGAAAACCACCTGGTGGACTAGCCAATGGGATATGACATTTATTACTCACATTACAGGAGAATGCACTGACAGCAGCAGGTCAGTGTGAGAGACTGTACCTTATCCAGTCTGAAGCTTATTAGAAGGGGTCCCAGACAAAGCAGGCACATGCCTCTAAACTGCATTGCCTCAGTGTGTAAAAGAGTCAAGAAGCAGTCACCCAGGACAAGAAGGCACTCCCAAAAGGAGCTAAGGAGGGAGTTGTTAAGTTGGAGTCGCTCAAGAAACCAGATGGATGCAGCAAGCTAAGGAGCAGGGCTTATTAGTGGGGAATAAGAGGGAAAAGTGGAGCCAACCAAGGGGGGTTGGAACACGTGGGGGAAAGTGGGGCCAACCCAGGGAGGTTAAGACTCATGGGGAAAAAGGGGCGCCAACCAAGGGGGGTTGGGGAGCCAACCAAGGGAGGTTAGGACTCTCTTGCTTGTTCTTGGGGCAGGGTTTTCAAGCTCAAAAACCCATGAAAGGTAACTGGTTGGGGTGTCAGAATCTGATCGGCTAGAGCTGGTTGCTGGGTGCCATTTCTACTGACCATTGTTCTTAACACATCTTGTCAGGCTTCAGTTAAAGCTGCATCCTGTTATGCCAGATTGAGGGACCCCAGACCCCAATCTTAGCCAGGCATCTGTTTGTCCTGGGTAGGGCCAGCAGGCATTTTCCCAGGCTACAGTTTCCCATGATACAGTTTTCCTGCCTGGTGATTTTCCATTTCTCCTAGGCCTGCCTGGGTATGTCAGGAGTTACAATCCATTCTCAAAACAATACACATTCCTTAGGGCCAGGCATGCCATGGGAGGGGGAAGGGCCATGTCCATGGACCCCGCAAAGAACTTGAACAGAGCATGAAAGATACTTGTGGCAGCAGAGAATGTCTGGGGTTCTTGATTCCAGCATAGAATTTGGTAATGGATTAAAAGGGAGGAAAAACATGAGCTGCATGCTACTGCTAAAAGTGTAAAAATAGGTTGCTAAAAGACAAACACCAATTCTCAAGGCGAAAGGTCTGGGGCTCAGCTGTCCCACTAGCTTATAACCCCTCCCATTTCTCCTGACTCCAGGCTCTGTCCCAGGCTGTCCTTTTGTTGTTATCTTATAAACTTTTTTAGCTGACCTTACAAAATTTTTTGCTTTGGGACTGGGTTCTCCCTTCCTCGCCACACAGACATTCCTTCTTACACAAAGGATGCAGCCTGTATGAGGCTGTGTGCTCCTGGGCTCCAGGAGCCAGATACACAGGACATCCCTCACTCCCAGGGAGACACAGACTGGAGTTGGCCACCACTAGAGAGGCAGGAGAAAGTCTGAGGAAAGCTGCAGTCATAGCGGCCTGCCAATCATATTTTTAAAGGCCATGACCTGTGATTTATATACTGGGAGGTGATATATCTTGGATAAGGGCACAGATTTCAATTCAAAGTCCACCTTGAATTCTGCTGTTCAGGTTACTTAAACTCTCTGAGGCTCAGTTTCTTCATTTTTAACATGGAGATAGCAACACCTTCTTCCGAGATCATGGGAGAAGATAATGGGATAATCTATATACAGTTCCTGGCTCATTGTAAGTGCCCTACAAAGGGTGCTGATGGCTCTCATTATTCACCTAATCTGCCTTGGTATCTTGCATGGTGCCTTGCACACAATATTTGTCAAATATATTTGTTGATTGTCCCTGGGATCCAGGAGGATCATGGGGACAAGGCTGGAGAGACTAGGACATCAAGGTAATGGGGAAGAAGCAGGCTCCCTCCACAGCTGAGAGGTCCAGCTGAAGCTGCTGGATGGATGCAGCTGGCAGTTTTAGTGGATCTGCTGAGAAAACAGTATGTTATAGCTAGAAGGAAGTTTATCAGCATCCTGCTTAATTTGCAACTGAGAAAATGAAGGCTCTGAGAGGGCCCTTAGTGGTTCACTGCCACATAATAAGAACGTGGTGATTTCAGATCCAGATTCCTGCTCAGCCCATCGCCCATAGTGTGCACAGCTTATTAAGGTATGTGGCAGCCTTTCATTGTCCAGGTCTGACGTCTCCGACTGTTCCTCTAACCCAAACTGGACGGGACCACCTGCCTGTGAGGCTGACTTCCTCAGTCCCAAAGACCTCCTGAATAGTCAGTCCAGCAACTCTTCCCAGCATATCCTAGAAGCCTGTGAGGCGTACAGTCTTGTTTAGCTTCGACAGAACTTTCCATGCTGTGGACCTGGAGGAGTGCAAGGCCATGGATGCAGCTTCCTGGGATGAACTCCCTTGCCCTTCCAGCCTCCCCATTTGGGCTGTCTGTCCCACCATGTGTCACTGGAGGTGTGAGGTGCTACTGAGGCTGTGATGTGAGTTCTTTAAAGTTCACTCTTCAAATAAGGACATGAAGTTACCTGGAATGTTGGGCTCTCTGCTTGCTGAGCTCTGCAGCTCTCTGTGAGACTGGCTGCTGCTTTCAGCAAGAATAGAGCCGTCATGCTGCAGGGAGATTTAATAAACCTTTAGATGATAATTGGGTTTTTGCCTCCCAGGAATTGGAAGGGTGCTAATCTAGTGACTCATGAGCTGCATATAAGAAAAAACCCATCCTGGAAATGAAACTGCATCACGTTTTCTGAATGCCTCATCTCCTTATTTCTGTAGAGAGGGCAGGCTGGGGCTTAGCTGTGTACCGTAGAGCTCCGGTTGTCCTGGCAGACCTGCTGGAGTGGCCATGTGCCTCTCCCTCCCCTCTAAGTAATGCGGTGTGTAGAAACAAAAAGGGATGGACACTAGCCACATGTCTGGGGCAGCAAACCCAGTCCAGGCTACTAGGAAGGGGAGCTGACCTGTGAATGGGTTTACAAGGGAGACAGTCACGTCAAAATCAGGGTTAGAACTGCCCAAGGTTGGAGGAGTGTGCAAGTGAGTGCACATGTGTGCCTGTGCGCATTCAAGTTTGGGTGTATGTGCTCATGTGGGTTGGTTGACCCATGTGGGCTGTAGTGAGCATGCTTCCTGATGTACCCAGGCCTACAGCTTTTCTTTTGGCTTGGGCTGTAATTATTTTTGCTTTCTCCACCCATGGCATATTTTTTTAACTTTTAGGGACTTGAGCTGAATCCTGAGATCTGGCCTTTGTGTCTCTGTACCTAGGGTAGAGGGCTGAGCTGGGTCTTGCTAACAGGGAGGAGTTGGAGTGTCCGTTGAGCCCCCTTTGGAGAAATGCAACCCCTTTATCCACCCCTAAAGGGCAGACAGTGGGACTCAGACCACACTGGGAGGGTTAGGATCTGGTACTGCCCACCACCCAGATGCCCACAAAAAGCCTCCTCTGTACCCCACTCCCCCACTTGGAGCCCCTTTGTCACCTTGCTGCCCTCCCTTTGCTTGGGCCCGTCTCACTCCTACTCCTGACCACTGTCTTTTTCTCATGATATCCTGCCCTCTATAGAGCCCCCACCTTTGGTACACCCCTAGGACCTCTGGAGCTGGGAAGAGCAGGGCTTCCTTTCAGCCACGATTCTCCCAGTCCTCCTCCTCCTCCCACACTGCTCCCAGCCTGAGTCACAGTACCCCCCAGGCTCTCCTCTCCTTCTCCTCCCACTCCTTTCATTAACTTCAATGAAGCTAATAATCCTGCTGGCAACTCCATTGTCTCTTCTTAATTCCAATTTCCTTTTGTCTGGAGACAAATCAGCAGAGTGAAATGGTGACACAGCCTCCCATGTATTAATTAGGGGAACATTACGAGGTGATATAAACACGCCTTCAGCACCAGGGTGCTACTCCTACCTCCCCCTCCCTTTACCTTTTCCCCTCCAAAAGTCCAGGCAGGTATGAAGGGTATCCCAGGGTTAGAACCTGCCAGTTGTCCCACTTCCCCTGGCTCCTTCACCCCCTCATTAAATCAGTCACAGTCACACACTTGCCTCCTGACTATACCTCACATCTTCCACAATTCTCCCCTTCCCACAACCACTTATCAGTCCGCATCACCATCTGCTCACACTGGGTCATGGTAACAACCTCCTAAATGGCCTGCTTGCCTCTGGCTTGCCCTTGTCAAGTACTTTCTTCCTCATACAACTGTTACCAAACAGAGGCCCAGGGTGGGGGCAATATTTGGCCCACCCAGGGATGCCAAAAACTGTTAGAGAACAACAGGAGCCCCTCCCAAGGATGGTGTACTAATACCTACTGGGCTCGTCTGTCTGCCTCCAGAGGAAAGACATCTCTCAATGCCAGAGATTTGTGAAAAGGAAAGGAAAGGTTTATTTAAAGCTATGCACAGACTTAGAGTAGTGACCCAACGTCCCCATTTATATATCAAAGTCCTTTAGGATAACCACATACACCCACAGAACTTCCTTCTCCTTTTGCCCTAATTCGGGGAACTGTGACTCAGGAAAAGAAGCACACGTCCGTGTTTCTGGAAACTGGCATTGTCAGCTGTGTTGCCATCCAGGAAGGATCTCTAATTACTCCAAAGCCATGTGGCACCTTCTCACAGTCCACTGGCAGAGTTCTTTCACCCTTTTTCCAGGCAAAGTCTCTCCTGCTTCCCAGGCCATGTGGCCAAAGGGAACATCCCAAAGATGTGTGGTCCTCTTCTACTAGAGCTGCAGGGGTCTGCACTCATGGTTCTTTTCTCCATCAGAGCTGTGGAGAGGGTAGGGTCACCACTCTGGCAAAGCCAAGTGGCGATTCTCTGCTAAAACTGGGTGGTACTCCTCATTCTTCTTACATGGCTGTGGGAATCCCCACTCTGGCAAAACCACTTGGTTCCCTTTGCTAAAGCTACATGGTGATTCTCTCTCACATGGCTATGGGAGTCCCCATTCTGGCCGACAGTGCATGGTTCTCTCCTTCACCTGGCCAAGACGAGGTCCTCATTCTGCCAAAACCGCCTGGCTCTCCTTCCAATGGCTGCCGCGTCTGCTGTAAGCCCCGAGCCAGTCCTCCTTTGCAGCCCCATTTCCGACTCCACCCACAATTAGCTACACCTGCCAGCACTCCCGTATCCTCCCAGCTTTACTGGGCTGCCATAGTGAGTCTGTGCAGGTGTGGCCCCATAGTATGGAGCCAATTATCTCCAAGCTCTCCTGCAGGTGCTGTAATCAGAGGGTGTTGCCTCCCAGTTACATCCTGGGTGGAAGTCACTCCCTTCTCCCTGGCTCAAAGCAAGGCCACAGTATTTAACATATCTATGAAATCAGTTAAAGGTTATAGATATGTTAAATGACCATTCCAGAGGTTAGCCTGTGAAATTGTTGTTATGCAAACCAACTCTCAATGGCCCTGCTCCATTTGTCCCTTCCCCCAACTGACACCTGTGGGCAGGGGGTGGGAGGGTGGGGTAAGGGGTGAGGACATCTTATATGTCTTTTAAATATTTCCTGGACACCTTGAGTTCTGGATCCCATTCCAAATCTTTTTTGGGGGGGCCTCCCTGTTGGCTGCACCCTGTTACACAACCAGTTGCAGAAGTAGCTGCTCTTTCTGGGTACTTGTCCTGAGTGGGTACCACACAGCCATCCCTGGCACATCCTCCTTGTCACCTGCTGAGCTCCCTCTTCCCCTCTAATTTCTTGGGCATCCTTTTCTCTAAGAAGCCCTCTCTGACCTGCAGGACTGGGCTGGGGAGCCTTCTGTGTTCCCATAGCAGTGTGGGCTGATAGATTACAGATGCCCCATCGGCTTGTGTCCCAGGTGAGTGAAGCTTTTGGAAGTAGGGGGCGATGTAGGGATGACAGCTACAAATTGGGAAATAAGCACAAGAGTTGGCTAGCTTCTTTATTATTATTAGGCTTTTTAAAATTATTATCAGGCTTTCTATTGTTAATGAAACTGGATTGAAGAGAATGACTTGGCCTCAAAACATAATAGACTCTCTACTCCTTCCCTCCAGGGCTGAGTTTGCCCTCCAGTCACAGCAGCACCATAGGACATGTGCAGGCCTCAGGTGTGGGCAGTCCCCTCAAAGGTCTTACTGAGAGGAGGAAGGAGGGGTGTGTCTGAATCGCCACAGGAAACTCCAAACACACGCAGACCTGCCGGACCACTTCCCCAGCCTGAGCAATCAGATAGTCACTGCTTCTGAGGACAGAATAAGGAAGAGGAGGTGGGGAACAAGTTCCTGTTCATTGTTAAAAGATAAACTAAGGAATATTAAAATTTTTTAGTTTATTTGAGCAAACGTTTATTGGAATTAGGTAGTGTCCAGCCAGACATGGTTAGGACTGCTCCACTTATGAGAGCATTTGGGCAAGACTTTTTATAGAGAAGAGATGGAAGCAAAGCAAGGAAATAATGTGGTTGGCTATAGTTTAAGCAGTTGCATTATAGTTGGTTGTTTGTGATTGGTGGTCCTTAGGTTCGATTTCTTAACCTTGAGGCATTATAAACCTAGATTTTGGTTTGCTTAGAAACTCTAAGGAACAAAAATTAAATTTAAAGATCTAATTGTCTTTACTGAACAATTTATGAATTGGACAGCATCCCATCTAGCAAGTAGAGAGGAGCCCTGAGATACTGTACTGTATGGAAGTCTTCTATAGGCAGAAACTGACTGGGACAAGAAAGTTATTAACGAAAGAAAAGAAATGATTATTTCAGGGAAGGGTATATTCCCTTAGGAAAAGGTGAGGGTCTTGTAAGGCAGATTCTCCCAGCTTCCTCTGGGGGATAGAGAGTGCTCTAGTGACAGATTACCTACCTCACTGACCCTGACCAGATGATTCCACACTGACCTGTTAAAATTACATTCCTGGAGAAGATTGAAACTGCAGTTAGGTCAGGTATTAACTCTAGGTTCTGCATCATGGGTTTTAGCACAAGTGACTCCATTTGGGGCCTGTGATTTTTCTCTTTAACAGTGGGCTACTAAGGCATTAAAGCCACCTCACTCTAATGGCTTCCTTGTTTAATTAATTCAACACCAGTACTTATAAGGACATATAGGTTCCTCTTTCAGAGGTTGGCAAGAGTGTGGTGTAGGAGAGGTAAAGGATATTTCTCCCTTCATGCACCATCTCTGGTTTACATCAAAATCCCAGCACCCAGCCCAGAGTCAGGCACATTGTGTATGGTTGATAAAAGTGTGTCAAGTGGAGGAAAAGTATTACATGTATTGGCTTCACCAAACCTTATAGCTAGAAAGGATCTTCATGATGAGGAAACCGAGTCCTGAGAGTCAAAGCGACTGATCAAGATCACAGAGATAATCAGTACCCTTCCAGCCTTCTTACTACAGGATTCCACTTCCTGGTCCAGCTCCAGTTGGGGGCTGGGGTCAGTAGGTGGGTTGGCCATGGGAGTGCTGCACATAAAGGGAGCCTGGGCTATGGTAGGACACAATATCCCAGGTGTACTATGTAAAAACCCATGTGTGGGCTGACGTGGGTGTTGGGAATAAGAAAAATAGTCTCAGCCCCAAGGAGCCTGCATCCCTAGCAAACATCCTGTAAGTTGATTGCCATCTGTTTAGTTTCAAAATTTTCCTCTCAGTTGAGTCAGATCCCACCCTGTTCCCGTGCGCGGGCTCTGTAAGCCAATAGCTAACCACCACATCTGCTTCTGTGCAACGCTTGCTTGCTTGCCTCTATATAAGGACTTAGCTGTAAGCGCTGCGCTCGACTCTTGTTTGCAGCCCTTGCGGGCACTGTGTCTCCTGACACTTTGAGAGTTCGCCCCTGCGCAGGTTAAACTTGGCCAATAAAGTAACATCTCTGAAACCCTGAAAGTCTCCGACATTTGTTCTCGAGGTTGGTGGATGCAACAGTGGGGTTTGAGATGGTGGTTGCTCGGGGGAAAGAGGATTTGAAGCCAGACCTGTAGGAAGAGGGGCTGGTTAGCCTGGAGAAAGAGTGCATTTTTGGAAGGGCTGCTGGAGGAGAGAAGAAGCAAGTGTATGCTGGATATTCCCAGCAGATGAAGCATAGACCAATGAGGAACATATTTTGTTTAGTACACTGAATCCCACAGATAGCCCTAGGCACTGGGTTATGTGCACAATGGTGAACTGGTTTCTATTGTTGAGAAGTACAAGCAATACTGTGTCAGAAATGCCCAGTGCTGGTATTCACTGTGGAGTAGGAAAGAACAGAAGAGAACTTTTTTACTTTGCCTGGAGCCAGGTGAAGTGTGGGACGGTCAGAGAAAGTTCAAGGAGTCTTGGTTCAATCGCGCATTTTCTAATAAGTAGTGCTCACCACAAGGGAAAGGGCTAATCAAGTGACAGATCCCTTCCAACTCTGCCTGCTTCGGTTCTCAGCATGGAAGCAAGGACGAGTGATATTTAGGTCTGACCAGCCCAGGCCCCACTCACTCAGCAGATAATACGCTTCTGGGAGTTCGTCTGCATCTGCTGCTTTATTTGGTCCAATACTGCAAAGCCATTCAATCTCTTCCTTTCTAAATTCTCTAGTGGTCCATTTTTATCCTCACCTCTGCCCTGCCCTGATTTTGTTCTCTCTTAAGAGATTGCCATCTAAGACCAGTTCTCCTGGGGACAGGGCACATGATTTGTTCCCAGAAGCTAACATGTCCACCTTTAAGATGCTGGAATTCAGACAGGAAAGCAATGTTCTTGCTTTCTAGATACCAAAGCCCAGGAGCGCAGCCCAGACCCACTTGTCACCAGATCTACCTGCCTTCTGATTCCTACCAGTTCTGTCCTGGCCCTACCCCACTGAACACACCCACCCAGACTGAATGCCCTCTTGAATTCCACCGGCTAAAATGTTGACAACAAATCCTTCTTTACACACAATACTAGGCACCCACATTGTGGTGCTTTCAAGTGTATTTTTTCTAGTTATTTTAACAACTTTTAGGTAGGAAGAGAAAGTTCTGTTATTCCCTTTCACAGAGGAAAAAACTGAGGCTTCTTGAGTTTATAAAATTAGAAGCCACACAGAGGCTTGGATCCAGATATGATTGCTTCAAGGAGAGGTTTAAGATTATTCAATCTTTTGAAATCTTCAGATTATATTTTAAGTCCCTGCCTTATTTCTTCAGAGTCTCAGATAATTTATATAGATGTTCCAGAAGGGCCCCTTTTACAAGATCCCATATTTGGTGGGTAAAAGAAATGACCACCCCAAATCCTGTATATGTACATTTGTAGTAGCTTTATTCATGATTGCTAAAACTTTTAAATTGCCAAGGTATTTTTCAGATCAGAGGATCCAAGCCTCTGTGTGGCTTCTAATTTTATAAACTGCAGTACATTCAGACAACAGAATATTACTCAGTACTAAAAAGAAATGAGCTATCAAGCCATGAAAAGACACGAAGGAACCCTAAATGCAAATTAATGAGTGAAGGAAACCAATATGAAAAGGCTACATACTGTGTGAGTCCAACTATGTAACGTTCTGGAAAAGGCAAAACTATGGAGACAGTAAGATTAGGAGGTAGGGAGGATTATCATCTCATTAGAGATGAATAGGGGGAGCACAGAGGATTTTAGGGCCATGAACCTCCTCTGTATGGTACTGTAATAGTGGATACATATCAAAGTGAACCCTAATGTAAACTATGACTTAAACTATGACTATGATCTGTCAATATAGGTTTATCATTGGTAACTTACATACTACTCTGGTGAAGGATGTTAATTAGGGGAAATGCTACACATATGTGAAGCAAGGGGCATACAGGAAATCTCTGTACGTGCCCATCAGTTTTGCTGTGAACCTAAAACTGCTCTAGAAAAATACAAAGTCTGAAAAAAATGGCTCAATTTCTTAGCCACTACTTCCACAGAGAGGTGGAGTCCATGCTCCCTCCCCTTAAATCTGATGTCACCATATGATGGTTGGTGACTGCTTTGGCCTATAGAATAACAGAGGCAGCAATGTTATGAGGCTTTTGAGGCCATAAAAGGGCAAGTAGCTTCTGTTTGGTTCTCTTGGATGAGAGATGTTTGGATGTTTTCTCTGGGGGTACCGCTTCTTGGAACCCAGCTAATAGGCTATGAGAAGCCCAAGCCA
This sequence comes from Sturnira hondurensis, assembly GCF_014824575.4. Classification (NCBI taxonomy): domain Eukaryota; kingdom Metazoa; phylum Chordata; class Mammalia; order Chiroptera; family Phyllostomidae; genus Sturnira; species Sturnira hondurensis. Next base: position 3,099,811 of record NW_028088424.1, on the reverse strand, counting down.
GATGGAGAAGCCCCATGTAGGCACCTGGTTGGAAGTCCCAGCTGAGCCCAACCTTCAAGTCTTTCCAGTCCAGGTGCCAGACACAGAGTGAAGAAGCCTCCAGCAATCAGTCCCCAGCTGTTCACATCAACCACGACGCCTTGAGTTTCCCAGATAAGGCCCCAGATTTCATAGAGCAGAGATAATCCATTCTTGCTGTTCCCTGTCCAGATTCCTGACCCATAGAATCTCTGAGCATAATAACATAATATTTTGTTTTATGCCACTTAGTTTAGAGCGGTTTGTTACATAGCAGTGCATCACCTGGACATCATGGCAGACCAAAAGGGTATGGGAACTTGCTTTCTCAGACTGCCAGTAAAGTTTTTCCTCACTTGCAGGCAAGGTGTGGGCTGCTGGGGAGAAGGCACAAATGGGTCCTTGGCATTGATTGTCAGGCCTGGGTGTGGTGGCTTGGGCACTTTACCTTTCTTTCCTGCCAATCCCTTGGCTAAAACAGGGAGTAAATGGTGCCATTAATCACCCTTTACCCTACTTCCTCCCTCCATCTGTCAGAAGATGGCTGCTCACTGGTCTCAGAACTCAGCCTTGCACAGAATGGCCTAATCAATATCTGCCTCTGAGCCAGCTTTTAGGGGCTATTAGTGTGTCATTTATTGTAGAAAATGACTGTATTGAAGATGATTGCAAGTGACAAATGCCCACTTTGACATGCAGCTCTTTCTAGAGCAGGTAGGGAACTGTGCCTCCTGTGTGGGTGTGGATGTGGTGTGAATGGGTGTGGAGAGGAATTGGGTGGGACACACAGTCTGGGACTGAATGTGGAGGACGTTAGAAGGAGTGTGTGTGTGTGTGTTTGTGTGTGTGTGTGTGTAAGAGAGAGAGAGAGAAGAAAAGAGTTGGGGGAGGGCTCTGACCTATTCACTAATTCCACTTCTAATTCCTGTGTGGCATCAGACAAGGCTGTGAAATACGAAAGGGTCAGGGCTGCTTTGGGGTGTTGCTTTTTTACTCCCATTTTTTTCATGGGGCCTGGGGACAATGGAACTACTGCCTTCTCAGTTCCTTTCTTTAACCACCTCCCCAGAAACTGGGTAAGAAGAAAATGCATGGTCCGTGCTGATGGCACACACCAGGGAATGAGAAGGAAGAACAACACTGACCTAACTGGGGCAAAAGGAGGATCTGAGTGAGCAATTAGGTCACCAATTAGGTTGTGGCCACATTACTCATTTTGAAAATAAGACTTTTTTCTCAGGCCAGTGGTAGCATATCACAATGTTGTTCTGCTCCATGGGCTTCTTTTTGGTTTTCACTTTACAGTGTATCTTTATTTATTTTATTTTATTTTTCTTAAAGATTTTATTTATTTATCTTTAGAGGGGAAGGGAAGGAGAGAGGAAGAGAAATATCAATGTATGGTTGCCTTTCCCATGTCTCCTGCTGGGAACTGGCCTCCAACCCAGGCATGTGCCCTGACTGGGAATTGAACCTTTGGTTCTCAGGTACAGTGTATCTTTACATAGACTGTTCTATGTTGGTATACAGAGAGAGGTCCATTTTTGATGAGTGTATATAAAATTTCATTTTATGGATATACTACCATTTATTCATTTAGTCAGCTTCCTATTGGTGGATATTTAGACAAATATTTCTCAAACTTTACAGTGCACATGATTCTCTGGTGATGTTGAAATGCAGGTTCTGATTCAGTAGGTTCAGAGTGGTGCCTGGCATTCTATATTTTGACAAGCTCTTCTGGTCCATTGACCACCCTTTGAGTAGAGAGGATTCAGCCCATTTTCCGTGTTTTACCATTATAAACAATGCTGCAATAAATATTTTTGTAGGTTCCTTTTATAATGTGCAATATTATCTTAGGATAAATGCATAGAAATAGAATTTCTGGGCCAAAAAAAGTACGTGCCCTGGTAATTTGATGGGTTTTACAAATTGCCCTTCCTAAAATGTCCAGTCTGCCAGTACTATATAAGAGAACTTGTCCCTCATACCTTTGTGAATAGGGTGTGTTATTAAATAAATGTGTTTTCATTTCTCCTTAATATTTTTATTTTTTATTTTATTAATTTAGAGGAATGGGTGAAGGAAGGAAAGGAGGGAGTGGGGGGCAAGAAGGGGGAAAGAGAGACATTACTCCTAATTCATGTATTTATTGGTTCCTTCTTGTAAGTGCCTTGACCAGGGACTAAACCTGCAACCTTGGCATATATTGGGATGACGTACTAACCAGCTGAGCTACCCAGCCACAGCTGGATGTTATGTTATTGGTGCACAGATATGCAGATATTTGGGGCTATTAGATCTCCATGGTGAGTTATACCCTATATATAAAGTATGTTTTTTGTTCTGTTTAACACTTCTGCCTGTATGCCAGCTCCAAATCTGCATTTGCCCCGTGTGCCTTTGCCCATGCTTTCCTTTATAGTCCCGTGTATATTTATTTAGAATTTTTCAAACTTAATTTATCAGTTAGTTCACTTGCATATACATATCTAAAGTCACATATTATATAAAAATCTTAATTTAGACTTTCAGTTTCTTCCATCTTTATTATTTCATGAAATCATTTTGTTCAAATTCTTCACATGCATTTTCAAGATTATGGTTTTCTTCTTCACTATTAGATGGTGCTCTGAGCCACTTACCCCAGTTTTTCTGAGCACATCATCTTCACCTGCTTCTAAAAGGTACAGTACTACACGTTTTGTATCCATATGTGCTGTCTCTACGGAAGTCCTCCCACGCTACAAACCCTGTTCCCTAACATTCAGTTGTTCCATCATTTGTCCTGCTGCTGTCTTTTTATGAGCTCCTCAGTGGAGCTCCTCACAGTGCTGCTTTTCCCCTTCCATTAAATTTATATTTTTTTACCCCACACATTGGAACAGATTCAAATAGCAAGCATTCTACGAGGCTTGTATTCTAAAATTTTGAAAGAAAAATTCTTCAGTCCTTTTCATCCACAGCTTTTGCTCTCAGACCGTTTTGAATTCTTCTAGCTTTTTAGACATTTTCTCTATATTTCCAAATAACATATTCGTGGCTATTTTTTCTTTTTTTAAATATATTTTATTGATTATGCCATTACAGTTGTCCCATTTCCTTCCCATCACTCCCCTCCACCCTGCACACCCCTCCCCACCAATCCCCTCCTTTAGTTCATGTCCATGTGCCAAAAGGTTTTTAGCTTCTACATTTCCCATACTATTCTTGCCTTCCCCTCTGTCTATTTTCTACCTACCATCTATGCTACTTATTTTCTGTACCTTCTCCCCCTTCTCCTCTTCCTACCCCCCTGTTGCTAACCCTCCATGTGATCTCCATTTCTATGATTCCCCTCCCCATCTAGCTGTCCTCTTGGTTTGCTTTTGTTTTAGGTGTGGTTGTTAATAACTGTGTGTTTGCTGTCCTTTCACTGTTCGTAGTTTTCATCTTCTTTTTCTTATATAAGTCCCTTTAGCATTTCATATAATAAGGGCTTGGTGATGATGAACTCCTTGAATTTGACCTTATCTGAGACACACTTTATCTGCCCTTCCATTCTAAATGAAAGCTTTGCTGGCTAGAGCAATCTTGGTTGTAGGTCTTTGGATTTGATGACTTGGAATACTTTTTTCCAGTCCCTTCTTGCCTGCAAGGTCACTTTTGAGAAATCATCTGACAGTCTGATGGGAACTTCTTTGTAGGTGACTGTCCCCTTATCTCTTGCTGCTTCTAGAATTCTCTGCTTCGTTTTAATCTTGGGTAATGCAATGATGATGTGCCTTGGTGTGTTCCTCCTTGTGTCCAACTTCTTTGGGACTCTCTGAGCTTCCTGGACTTCCTGGAAGTCTATTTCCTTTGCCAGATTGGGGAAGTTCTCCATCATTATTTGTTCAAATAAGTTTTTCACTCGTTGCTCTTCCTCTTCCCCTTCTGGTACCCCTACAATTTGGATGTTGGGATGTTTAAAGGTGTCCTGGAGGTTCCTAAGCCTCTCCTCATTTTTTTGAATTCTCGTTTCTTCATTCTTTTCTGGTTGGATGTTTGTTTCTTCCTTCTGGTCCACTCCCTTGATCTGAGTCCCAGTTTCCTTTCCATCACTATTGGTTCCCTGTGCATTTTCCTTCATTTCACTTAGTGCAGCCTTCATTTTTTCATCTAATTTGCGACTAAAATCAACCAGTTCTGTGAGCATCCTGATCACCAGTATTTTGAACTGTGCATCTGATAGGTTGTCTATCTGTTGGTCACTTAAAAGTATTGGCTCTGGGGCTTTGAGTTGTTCTTCTGCTTGAGCCATAATGTTTTGGTCTGTTCATGCCTGTTATATAGAAGGGGCAAAAGTGTACATGTTCACAGGGGTGGGTCAACCCAGTTGCTGGGTTGTGACTGGGGGCGGGGTCAGAGAAGGAGTTATGGCATTTGTTCCACTCTCTCTTGGATGTTAGTCCCCTTTGCCACTTTCCACATGCAAATTGGGCCCTTCTGGTGCTGGTTCCTGGGTAGGTGTGCTTGTGTATGTTCTAGGACCCTGTGGGTCTCTCCAACGAACTCTCCTGTGAGGCTGGGAGCCTCTCCCAACACCTCAACCCTCGAAAGTTTTTTCAGTTGGTGCTTTTAGGCTTTATTTCCCAGCACTCAGGCCCTGCATTGTGAAGTCTGTCTCACTGTCCATTTTTTCACCTGGTTTGTCTGCATGTGAGTGTGCAGCCGCAGTTAGCCAGCCGCCTTGCGCCCTCACTGGGTCTGCCCATTGCCACCCCATGCCTGGGATCTGCCAACCACCTCTTGTGTGCCTGGGTTTGTCAGGCAGCCACAGATTTTTCCTGCTACAAACCCTCTCTGCCAGCTGCCAACTACGCCCCTCTTACTGGTCTGGATGAATGGTTCACTGTTGTCGGACTCCGGTACAGTTCAATTTTCTGTCTGTTTTGGTTGCATTTTTGTTTCTAAATCTTTGTTGTCCTTAAATTTGGTTGTGCGAGGAGGTACAGTATTTCCACCTATGCCTCCATCTTGGCCAGCTCATTGCTATTTTTTAATGTTTTAAAGTTTTAGGTACTGTCTTTTGCCTTCCTACAAATAGAAAGTGTGAGTTTTGCTCTTCCACTCTTCTCTTCCCTATTTTCTCCTAATATAGATATATTACAATTTTTGGATAAAATAGACATCAATGTTTATATTATTGTGATTCTATAAACATTATTTAGAGTCAAGCCATGTGGTATATCATAATTAAGTTTTTTTCTGTACAAATTTCTGCTTTTTCTACAGTTACTGACTTTCTTTTTTTTTGCTTCACTTCTTCTGTGTTTATCTTTAATTTGGCCCCAACTTTCTGACAGAAGCATTATTCTTGTCTCAGTATGTTCAAAATTTCAGTAAGAGCTCTTCCTAGAGGCCCCTGGCTTCCTACCACAATCCAGATGGGTCAAAGCATTAGCCTGCTGCTCAGAAAGTCATCTGGGCATCCCTTTCACCTTCCTCAGGGACCCCCTTGTCTCTCTGTTGTGTTGTATCACCTGTCTTCTGGCTTTTTCTTTGTTTACTCTTGTTTTGGTGGAGCCATCTTCCAGGAGCTTTCAGAGAGGAAAGATTTGAAAATTCTCAAATTTTAGAGGGTTTGTATCTCAGAAAATGTTCTTATTATATTTGCATGGCTGATTGATAGTTGGGCTAGATATAGAATTCTGAGTTTGATATAATTTTCCCTTAGAATTTGAAGACCCATTGTCACATAGTATCGCCTAAAAATTGTTCTGATGGTGGGTCCTGTGGATGTGGCCCCAATTTCTGGGTCACACTTTCTGCCAATGCATTACTTGTTTGGATGATTCTAGACCAGTTTTCTATGCCTAGTGTTCTGAAGTTTTATGAAGTCTCTCTGGAAAAAGTCCAGCCATTGGTAATACAACAAGAATGGTTTGCACAACATCGATGTAATGTGGCAGCCAAGGAGAGTGAACTGGAATGCATATGTGTGAACAATGATAACTTCACTGTACTAGTCAGTGGGAGAGGTAGATACTGTTGAGTGAGCATGTGTACTGTGTGGCCATTGCATTCAAAATGACCGAACAAATAGAGCAATTAATTTGCATTAAATGTTGCATTAAGCTTGAATATTCCTCTGCAAAAACTATTGAGATCATTCAGAAGGCTACAGCTATGGGCAACTGATGATTGGCTACTTCACTGTGACAACGCACTTGCTCATGCACTTCATCCTGTGCAGAATTTTTTGGCAAAACATCAAGTCACCCAAGTGACTCAGCCTCCCCAAATTTGATGCCAGAGACCTCTGGCTTTTCCCAAAACTAAAATCATCTTTGAAAGGGAAAAGATTTTATACAGTCAGTGAGATTCAGGAAAATATGATGGGAATGCTGATGGTGATTGGGAGAACTGTGTGAGGTCCTAAGGTGTCTACTTTGAAGGGGACTGAGGCATCATTATCCTACATATAACATTACTTGTATCTTGTATCTTCAATAAAGTTCTCTTTTTCATATTACATGGCTGGACACCTTCTGGACACACCTTATGGAATAATGTGCTTGGATATCCATTTTCTTGCATTGTACCGAGTTCTCAGTGATTTATTTTTTATTTTGGTGGAATTTTAAGGTTTTGTTAACACAAATACAATATGTACACAATCTGTCTATTTACTTTCTTCACTGTGCAGCCTGGCATTGGGATTGGTAACTCTGATGGCCAGCTGGGCTGCTCTTTCCACAGTGGCTTTGTGGTTCTTTGAGGAGACGTTGTGAGCAATCTCAGCACAGTAAGATTTGTTGTACATCAACAGCACTTCAAGCTCCTTGTCATTGTGGACCAGGATCTTTCGAAAACCACTGGGCATCATGTGCTTTGTTTTCTTGTTGCTCCTATAACCAATGTTGGGCATCAATATCCGGCCCTTGCATCTTCTGTGCACCATATTGTCAGTGACTCTGGGTTTCTGCCAGTTCCGCTTAATTTTGACATAATAGTCTGAGAGGTGCTGAATGAACTTCTTGGTCCTCTTTTTGACAATCCTGGGTTTTATGAGGGGTCTGAGGGCAGCCATGGTGCTGAGTAAGGGATGGTTGCCACCTGCATAGGCGGTGCTGAAGAAGGGAAAAGAAGTGGCAGGTGAGGTGTGTGTGACTTGACCTTTTCAGTGATGTTTTTAAATAGCAAGCCTGATCTTATCTTTCTTTGGCTTAAACTCAAGGTTGCTGAAGTTTTTTAGGATGCAAGCCGGGTCTTCAGCACAGCTTGAAGACTTGTGTGACCTGCCTCTTTCCTTGCCTCCCCCGAGACACTGTTCCCTGCATTTACTCTCTTCCAGCCATGCTGAATTTTGAATACACTGTTTTTCCCTCTGCCTGAGTATTCTCCCCTCAATGGACACTCACCTAGTTTATTCCTGTCATTCTTCACTGCTTATTTCTAATCTCCTGCTTCTAGACCAGGTCAGGTTTCCTATCACACTTTCCAGTAGCTCTCTGCACATAAATTTATTGTCCTCCACTAGGGTGTAAGCTCCTAGCATTTAGCTTGGAGGTGGGGTGGGTAGAGCTAGGTTCTGTGCAGCCAAGGAGTACATATGTCTTCTTGAGTGTTGTGTCCCCACAGCCTAGCACAGTACTTGCACAGAAAGACTACTCAAAATATACCTGTAGGGTGAATGAATAAATGAATGAAAGAATATGCCCCTAGGCCATAGAGGTTGCCTGACTCAATATTTAATTGTTATGGATGAACACACTGAGACTCATCAACATAAGGGGAAGTGCCCCCAAACACGTACACATACTGCTAATATGTACACATATGATGCTAATAACAGTCCTCTGAGATGGTTTCTGTCAGTCTCATTTTACAAAGGAGGAAGTTGAGATCCAGAGAATTAAAATAACTTGCTCAATATCACACAGCTAAGCAACAGAACTGGGATTAGCACTCAGGTCTCTCTGCCTCCAGAACCCATCAATTTCTACACTTTTTGATGCCTTGAACAGTAACATTCAGAGCGTACTCAGACCCTCAGACCTGTTGGAAATCACAAAAGTGAGCATTTGCATTAGTGTCTGCTATTATAACAATTCTTAAACCTCATGGCTTACATTAACATTTCATTCTTACTTACGGGTCTGCAGGTTGTCTGGCTGTGCTGGCCCTGGCAATGCTTGACTGAGGGTCAAGTTCAGGCCTGCTCCATATATGTTCTCATTCCAAGACTAGGCTGAAGAAGCCTCCAGGCTCTGAGGCATTTTGTTCTCATGGCAGAAAGCAGAAGCTCAAAGAGGGCTGCCCTAAAGGTCTGCCCCTTCTAGAGTTTTGGACTTGGATGCCACATCCACTCACATCCATTGAGCCAAAGCAAGTCACAAGGTCAAGCCCAACATCTAAAGTGTGTCAGGCAACCCCTCTCATGGGTGTGGGAGCACTAGAGAATGAACAGTTGCTGAACAATAATACAGTCTAGTACAGTGAGGAACACGGTGACCTCTATGAACAATAACAACATTGGAACCCATTTTGTAGGGGCTTTACACCCTGACAGCGATACTTTCAGGCACAACTCTTCATTGAAGCCCACATATTAAGGACACACCAAAATTAAATGCACACTTGCTGTTAGAGGCACCCAAACCTCACTGTGGGAGAGACACTTAATGATAGAGAAGGCATCTGTTTGAATTGGTTTTGTGCTCATGCAGTTGTGAAGTATTTTAAGTACCACCCCTGAATATTTGTAAATACAAATTGCACACTTACCATTTTTTCTCACCCAACACTTTACCCTCTTCTACAGGACTGAATAGTTTGATAACCAGGATCTGCGATACCTATCAGGGACCCCAAAGGCAGAATGTGTTGAAATAAGAGCAGTAGACTTTAGTTAAACTCAAAGGAGAACATCCTGTCTGCCCATGTGACAGATCGAAAAGGGAAGTTCCTTTATTTATTAATTTAACAAGCATTTTTTAGACCCCTTTAACTGCTGGGCGCTCTGCAGCTACCTGGGGTAGGGGCCGGGCATGTCACATTGCACAACCAATGGCAGGGCCTGAAAGAGCCTGGTTTCTATCCAGTGAAATGTCACAGCTGGATGGGGCCTTAGAGGCTTGAGGACCAACACTTGCAGACAGAGCAAATGTTGTTTCACCAGGTTAGTGCAGTGGCAGGGCTTCACTGTCTTCAGGGAACACAGGAAACCCATGTTGAGGAAGAACTGCTGGGCAGTAAGAGGGCAGTTGTTTGGTGGCTGCTCTGGAGGGTCGCATTATCTGTCTGTGGTCAATTTTGTGTGAGCTGCTTCACTGGGGTTCAGAGGTGGCTTGGACTCCAGTGCCTTGGGCAGAGGCTGGCCCCACCTCCACCGCCCTGATGAGCCTAGAGGTGGGGAGGGGAGGCCATCTTTGCAGCTGATTTAATCATACTAGGATGTGTGAGTGGGAGCGCATGTTCCTTCTATCTGCTTAATCCAAACCATATGAAAAATAAAACTCTCTTGGGGCCTCTGTTAATAATAAGTGGCTTATGCTGCCGCCTCAGGTTGGGGAGGTTTGTTCACCTTTCATTCATTCCTCATCCTTATTCATCTTCCCTTCCTCCAGTGCCTGTATATGGCAGGAGAAGAAAATAGAAAGATGATTAATATATGTTGAAATGGATGGTTAAAATAAGGATTTGTTTAAGAATTTATTGCCTGGGTTTTTTTGACCATGGTCCTGGAGTCTAGGCATCTAAACCCTGACCCCACCTGCCTGGGTACCACAGGGAGGAGGAGGGGTTGGTGGCCAGGTGAGAGGTTCTTGGTGAGAGGATTAGAGCGCCTCGGCTGGGAGAATCCAGTGTGCTGGGGTCTGGTGTGCAAATTCCACCACCACAGGGCACTGCTCTGGAGGTCTGGCATGAGAGAGAGCACTGGAGGAGGCACTCTGACTCTGCCAGGTTTTGCCATTTAAATTTAGGTAAGTCATGTCATCTCTGGGCCTCCATTTTCTTAGCTGCACAACATGAACATGGATCTGTCCTCACAGGGCGGTATGAAGGTTAGAAAAGATAAAGGCAGGGAAAGCACTTGAAACTGCTAAGCTGGGAACCGGCGTTGGGGATGGGGATTATCACTATTACTGCCAGCCCTGCTCCTCTAACATGAAGGTGGGGGCAGTAGGCAGGAAGGGGACCCCTCCTCCTTTTTTCCATGTGGACTAATGTGGGGTCCTGAATTGGAGGGGATCATGACCCTGCAGGTGAGGCTGCCAGTGACTCCTGTATCTGAGGCCCTAGGCTTCTAGTGGTGCAGGGCCCTGAGCTGCCTGCTACCTGCAGGCCTCTCCAGCTAGAGCACATTAGTAAAGTCTCTGTATGGTGTTAGCTGTCTCTGCGGGGCCCTTGATTGCAGGCTTTCTCTAGGGGACAGGAACACAAATGGGTGGTGCAAAGAGCTGTGCCTATGCTGTCAGGGCAGGTGAGGCCCGCCTCTCCCCATGTGTAATGCTAGGGACAGATCAGTTGCCTGCCTTAGTCATGTTAGTCTGGACTTCTGAATCATCTGCTTCCAGTTACCCTCCATCCTTTGGATGGAATTGAAGACATATCTCCTTTCATCCCAACCCCAAAAATGGAGCTTTCCTACCTGGACCCTTCTTTTCTTTGCTCTAGACATGAAGAAGAGGATTTGGATAACTTGTAGCTTTCCTCAGCTTCACAGGCCCCTATCACTCCCCTCTGGGACACCGAAGTTCTGAAGGAAGACAAGATCTGGCCAGCCCAGTCCCTGGCCTGTCCAGTCCCTGGCCCCAGCCCTCAGCCTACCATCAGACTCCTGTCATAAGCTTTAAAATTGGGTGGAGTGTTTCAGAGCCTAGGTTTAGAGAGGAGAAACTCATGACCCTAGAATAGAAACACTACATTGAAGTAGGTTAAACTTCAGCCCTGACTTTTAATTAGCCTTTTTTTCAGCTCCCACACTTGAAGAGTACCTGCTATTTCTTTTCTTTCACTCACAATACACTGTAAGCCAGGAGCATTTTTCTGAGCTCCCAAACCTCTCATCAGAAGTCAATCACTTTGGAAGCATGATAAATACTTCTACAAGCCTGCCAGGGATGTGGCTTGGGAAATGAGGAGCTTTCCTAGAGGTAAAGAGACAATGGTGAGGGCAGGAGCCCCACACAAGCTTCAAGCTTTCAGTCAGTCTGTGTCGCTCCCCATCATCCTGAACACAATCACCACTCCAGGTGAACATGGGCATCTAATGAATCCCTAGACCACGTGCCTCTGAAAACAGCAAAGAGGGAGCCAAGTGGAATGCTGCTGCCCTGCCTGCCAGGCCACGCTGGGAGCTGCTTAGAGCAGAGTGGTGAAGGGGACAGTGTAGGCGTGGCTGGAAGGATAACCCCCACCCACACATAAATAGCAAGTGCAGTGGCAACAAGTACCATGAAGGAGGGTGTAGAGCTGGGATGTGTAACCTGGGGAGCTTAGGGAAGGCAGACATCATGAGGGTAGGTAGGATGAGGCAGGGTGAGGTATGGGTGGAAGGTCCCAGGCAAAGAAACCGGTCCTGTGCTCACCTCCTGAGGCAGAAGAGAGCTGAGAGCATCCAAGGAAGGGAATGATGTGTTTCTAACATCTGTCCTTTCCTCTCTGTCCTGCCTCAGGCCTGGCCACAGCATTAGCCTCTTATCAACCTTGACTCCTTCCCTCACTTCCTTCCAAACCGCTTTATGATCGTCACCAGGTTAATCTCTGGAAAACAGAGCTTTGATTATAATACTCACTTATCCACAAGCAGCTGGTGAGTCCCAGTGGCCCACTGAGACAAGGCTCTGTTTTGTGGACCACTCTGCCTGGTTCTAGGAATTGTAACTCAACCCCCTGTGGCTAAGGGCGAGTGACAACCTTTGCAATTCGAGCCGCAGGAGACAAAGCTTGTCTCTGATAGCAAATGCTACTTCAGTTTCTTCCCTGCCCCCAAAGCATGGTCAGAAGTCCTTGATGAGTAAGACCCCTCAGAGGAGGGGCAACCTAGGCAAACACAACCACTTGGGAGGCCATCATGGAAGGATTTGGGGGGCTGCAACAAAGAGCAATGGACTCTTGTCCTCCAGCTTGGAGATAGCCTGAGCCTCCCCCCACCCCTGCCCCCCGCCCCCATGTTCTCTGGGAGAAGCGCTTCCTGGCTCTAATCCCCTTAAGCCTGAAAACCTGTTGGGGAGGGGTGCAGCTTCTTGCCTTGCTAGAGTGTGTCCTGGGGAAAAATCTGGCACCACAGAGACTTCCTGGTAAACCTGTGAAATCTGCTCTGCTAAGAGTGCTTTCATTTATATGTTAAGGGTTCGAGCAGGAAACCCTAAAACTCTGTTCCTGACAGACTCTGACTCATAGAAAGCCCTCAGATTTCTTTGAAATGTTATCTACTGTTTGATCCTTGCTGCCCTGTATTCCTGTGTGTTACAAACCAATAAAAGCCCTTGGAGGAAGGGGCTCAACACCTTTTTCCCCTGAGAAACTGGCCTTTTTCCTCTGGGCCTGCTCAAGGCCTGTTTTCTCTGGGAAACTGGCTACCCCTCCTCCCCAAGCAGATCACATCATGTCTCAGTCATGTTTACTCTCATCCATGGCACACTGGGGGATCTTTTGAGGAAAGTCACCCCCACAGCCCTGTGCACTCTGGTTCCCATCATTCCCTTGTTTTCCCGTCATTTTCCTGCTTGTGACCTCAATTTAGCCGCACGGAGTCACTCCTGCTCCTGCGAACATACCTTATGCTTTCCTTCCCCCAGCACCTATGCCCTTGCCTGAAATTGTCCCCTGCATTTCCATGAAGGCTTCTAAACCTCCTACCTATGCTCAGACTCCTTCCAAAATGCTGCTCTTCCACGTGAGACAGGATAGTAAGAAGCTAGGGAAATTCCTTGGCCGGTAGGATAGGGCAACTGAGCCAGATAGCTGAACACAGTGGCTGAGCGATTTACAGCGAGATACAGTCACCTCCCTTCTAGGCCTCAGTTGTGTTTCAGCTCCAGGCCCATAAAAGAAACAATCAGGTGGCTGATGCCAGGACCAGCTGTAGTGACTAAGGACCCCCTGCCCTGTCACTGACCAATCAGAGGAGACCATGACCCTGAAAGGGCACACGTGGAGAACTGATGAATATCCTGCTGAAACCCTCCCCTGAGATCTCCCCTAAGATTCCCCCACTGCAAGAGAAGGACAAAAGCTTCAAGACAAGGGACCCAGTTCTTACTCTCCCTATAGGGAACATCCCGCCCACTTTTTTCCCTTTCTTCTTCCACTTCTTCCCCACAGGCATATGTCTCCTAAACTGTAAGAAAATGGGCAGCTGGTAGCTTGTCCCAGGCTGATCCTCTGACCCTGTCCCCAAAACCCCCTTTTCTCTGACTTCCCAGTGAGCTAGGGCAGCCCAGCCTAGGCTCTCCTGTTGCTTCTTCTATGCTAAGCCCTTCCTTGTTTCACTGTCTCCAGCTTAAATAAATGGATCCTCATAGCCACCTGCACTTGTGTTGTGAAATCTTTCCTATATGAAGTCAGGAACTCACAAACTACAGCTGGCCCTAGGCAGACCCACTCAGGGCCAGGCCCCTGCCCAGTAACACATGTCACCTTTTGACACAGACACCCCAGCCTATCAGCATGTGGCTTCACCTGAGGCACTGCCACTGCACAGCTGCCGTAACTGATGTGCTGTGTCTGCCATGGTGAAAGCCGAGAGTGGCTTAGGTTGGAGGTGGGGGAATCAGGGTAGGCCCCTTCCAGGTCTAAGAAGACCAGTGTATTCATTTTGCCTTTGCTTCCCACCATATAAGCCCTGAGGATCTTCATCCTACACCATCCTGACCTGCCTGCCCAGCCTCTGAGTGAGGTCTAGGGTTGCTCTTGCTTCTTTGAGCTGAGCGCCTAGAAGGCCTTAGTGCAGCTCTCACCATATTCACCTTTTATCCTGAACTTTTGGCTCCTTTGAGGCTTCTCTCTCTCTCTCTTGCAGGTGGGAATCTTCAGGGAGGTCTCAGGGGAGAGTTTCACCAGAATAGTCATCAGTTCTCCAGGTTTGCCCTTTCAGGGTCATGGTCTCCTCTGATTGGTCAGTGACAGGCAGGGGCTCTTTAGTCATTGTAGTTGGTCCTGGCTTCGCCCACCTGGTTTTGCTTCTTTCCTGGGTCTGGAGCTGAAACACAGCTGAGACCTAGATGTTATCTCCAGGGAGGAAAAACCAAGGGAGAAAAGGTTACCTTGGAATGAGGTCCTTCTTCTGCCAGTTTTGCCCCCTGTCAGGCACTGTGGGCTTCTGCCATGGTGACAAACAGTATCTGGCTATAAATTGCTCAAACACTATGTTCACCTGCCTGTCTCACTTTTCCTATTCCACTTGCCAAGGGGTTTTCCTAGCTTCTCACTATCCTGTCTCAATATGTGCAATACGATATTATGGGAAGAACATGGACTTGGGGTTTAGAGAGACCTGGGTTCAAATCCAACTCTGCTGTCTATAGATGTCTATTCTTATTCCCATTATTTAACCTTTCTGAGCCTCTATGTCCAGGGAGGCATAAGACCTCCCTTTCAGTCATGTTGTAAAGTTAAATGAGATAAATGAGATCATGTAGTGGGCTAAGAGCATAGTAGTTAACTTGTTCTAGGATGTGCCAAGCCAGAGGTGGTGTTCCTCTCTGGAATAAGCCTTAATTTGGTTATTTTAATGGCACTAGGGTAGAAGTTTGGTACTCTAAGGGATACAGCCCCAGCATTCTTCCCTATTCCCCTTTTCCACTACTCCTTTATTTCCTGTCCAAGACAATTAAGCAGTAGTTCAGCATTACTCACACGTTTCCCCTGCTAATGGTTGGGTTGTATCATATTTGACCCATTCCTGGATTGTGACTTGGTGTAGCTCACCTGTAGAATGGGCAGACCCTGAGGGCTGTGCCCATCACCCATATCCAGCCTCTGTGATCCCCCTTGAAGAGAAAAGGTACTTTGCCCCTTTAATAATGCACCTAGAGCATAACTGTGGGGACCGAGTAACGTCCCTTACTAAGATATATAAAATTTCTGAGAAAAGTCTCTTTTTGTTTCAGAAATTATGCTTGCTCTTCAATGTTCTAGGGTCAGACAGGCCTGTATACAAGTTCTAACCCTATGATTTATTAACTGTGAAAACTTGGGCAAATTACTTAATCTGTAAGTCTTTGTTTCTCTTCAGTAAAACAGGGATAGTTATTATATATGGAAATGTATTTAAAACAATTAGGATATTGCCTGGTCCACTGAAATATCCATTTTTTTACCCAGCATATATGTTGTGGGTACCTACTGCACATCAAGAGCTATTCCAGGTGTGGGGACTCATGGACAATAGTTTCTGCTCTGTGGCACTTACATTCCAGTAGAAATGGGAGGTGGACTACAGACAACAGCAGGGTGAGGGGAGTTGGGGTGCTGGCAGAGGTGGGCTGCAATTTAAATGGAGTGGTCTATCTATCATCCATCCATCCATACATCCATCCAATCTCTAAATCTTCTTTCAGTTGTATTCTTTACTTTGTATCCCAAGACTCTGTCTCATTTTAAAAATGTAAACTGGAATATCTTTTCATATATATATTCTGCCTCATTTACTATCACACCAGATGTACTGAATATACATGTGCAATCTTTTAGAGTTTGTTTACTGAGAGTACAAGATCTGACTTCCCTGTTAAGCCCGAAATACTTCCTAGAAACCAGCACATGTGGGGAAACTCAGCTGGTCCTCATGGATGAAGAACTCACGTAATTTGAGGCCTTAGGAATTTGAGGCCTAATTTGAGGCCTTCCTCAGGCCTTAGGAACTGAGGCTTAGTCCTTAGCTTCAAGCTGGCAGTCAATCCCACTCATTTCTTTCTGCACACCGATCTTGAGTAAATGATAAAACAAACAAACAAACGAGCAAACAAGAACAAAGACTGCACTTAAAAATTTGAGTCTAAGATCGTATTTCCCTAAGACTTAGTGAGGGCAGCCAGAAGCAAAACCAGTCTCTGCTCCCTGCACCTCCCTCTACACCTCCCTGGGCGCAGCCAAGCCAAGACACCCAATTCCTTTGTATGCAAAACCTGTCTATTTGGGTTAAATGTGTTTTTAGAAAGTATGAAAGCTCTGTGAGAAGGTACATGCTCTTCTGAAAGGACTGCAGTCTTTATCAGAGACTGGGCTATAGTCAAGAGGTGCTATAGTTTTTAGAGTTTAATGAGTAAATTTAAAGGTTGGATGCAAGTTAGGCATAATATTAACTCTAGCTTCAAAGAGCACAGAGCAAAGGAGAGAGTTTAACATCAGTGAGGCCTTCTGCTGACCAGAGGAGCCTATTGCCAGCCTACAGACATAATGTTGTAGCTTTTTGATGGCTTCTACCAAGCCCCGTGGAAGTAAAGGCACATGTTGTGCAGAGGCAGGAGCTCTGCTCATGCAGACCTGAGGTAGATCACCAAGATCTATCTATCCAAGAGACCTGCTGTCTGCAGTGCCCCATGTTCTCAGGCTGGGCTAGACAGTGAATGGCCTCAGGCAGCAGGCAGGCAGCGTGAATTCTTGGTAAGTTGCTCAGCTCCCACCTGCCTGCAATAATCCTACTCCTTAGACTGCACTTGGCCTCCCAGGTCCCAAATTCTACTAGCAGGGGAGAGTAATATGTCAAACCTGCCCGTGTAATCATCCTCCTCCTGCCAGCAGATTAATTAAAATGCACACGCAAATACATTTGTTACAAACACAGCATTCTTCCTCCCATGAAAGTGCAATCAATAGATACCAAAATGATTTGCATGATGGCAAATGATAAAGGAATTCATCATGTGGCTTTTGGGGTGAAAAGTTCAAAACCTCGTGAGTGTCATATGTAATCTAAACCTGTCTGGGGGTCTGACACAGTGTGTTCTTAGTTATGCTCCTCTGCACACAATTGCTCTGAGACACAGGACATTTCCCCCATGAAGCCTTCCTTGTTCAATACCACCCCGTATTCTCTGACCCCTTATTCCCACTCCTCAGAACACACACCCCATGTCAGGGCTAGGTCACTATCTTGCATTTGTCCACACTTTGCTCAGAGAGTTGCTTTCCTTGTAAGCTTGAGAATGGAAAAGCTCCCTGCCCTGCTCATGCCCACCCATGCTTATCTGATTAGAAGCTCAACACTGGAAGGGGCCTCTGGGACCATCTAATGATACCCCCTTACTCTTTGGTTGGGGAGACTGAGATCCTGAGGAAAGGGATGTGTTGCTCAACGTGCCACCAATATTTATCAGTGGTAGAGTTGGACCCAGCCCCTGAGGAACATCCAGAAGAGTTGTAAGGTGATCAGTGAGGCATATTTCTTTCCCTCAGGTCATTACTGTTATACTCTTCATTTGGCCTCAAATTGGTCTGAGTCTCTTGACAGATCCTTGGTGTTAAACAATTGCTATTTGCAGGGGCTGGAGAATTATAGAACTCAGAGAAGGCACAGCTTCTATCCTAAGAGATTTCATATTGGAGATTGCTAACATTTCCAGTTTATAAGAACCCAACTCTTCAATATCAGAAAAAATTGGGGGTCTTCTTTTCCCCCCAACTTTAAGTACATACTAATCAAGAAGATAGAAAATAATAGAGTGCTCTGAATCTAGTAGCAGCACACACATTTTTAAAATGGCTTGGAAATCTGTTCATGTACTGGTATGCCAAGGACTTGGAGAAAGCAGCCCAGGAGTTCTGGCCAGGATGGAGATATAGGTAGAAACACTCACTTCCTTGCACAAACACAAGAAGGACAACAACAAATCAAAAACAAAAGACAAGCAGGACACTAGATATTAAAACTTCATGGAAGTCTGACAACCAAAGAGTTAAAGAAACATTCATCCAGACTGGTAGGAGGGGTAGGGACAGGAGCCAAGGTGGAGAGGACACACAGCCAAAGAGGTGGCTGGCCCACAGTTGTGGGCCAATAAGCTGGGAGAACAATTAGGAAGTGAGATGGATTGTAGAACCCAGGGTTTCAGCGTGGGAAACTGAAGACTGAAAACCTTTGGATGTAAAAATCTGTGGGAGCTGTATCAGTGGGAGAAGCTCTCAAATCACAGGAGAGTCTGTGGGAGAGGCCCACAGGGCTCTAGAATGTACACAAACCCACCCTTCTGTGAATCAGCTTCTGAAAGGGCACAATCCGCCGTGGGAAGTGAGGGAAGTGACGGAAAGCAGGGCTAGCGCAGAGCCAGCAAGTGACACTGTTTTCTCTCTGACCCCTCACCCATAGACAGCGCCACAGCACAGCAAAGAGGGCTGCCCAGCCCTTGTGAATAACTAAGATTCCACCCCTTACAACATAACAGGTGTGCCAAGACAAAGAAATATGGCCCAAATGAAAGAACAGATCAAAACTCCAGAAAAAGAACTAAGTGACAAAGAGACAGCCAACCTATCTGATGCAGAGTTCAAAACACTGGCAATCAGGATGCTCACAGAAAATATTGAGCTTGGTCACAAAATTAAGGAAGAAATGAAGGCTATGCAAAGTGAAATAAAAGAAAATATACAGGAAATTAAAAGTGAAGGGAAGGAAACAGGGACTCAAACCAAGGATTTGAAACAAAATAAAGAAATAAACATCCAACCAGAACAGAATGAAGAAACAAGAATTCAAAAAAATTAGGAAAGGCTGAGAAAGCTCTGGGACAACTTTAAAGACTCCACATCCAAATCATAGGAGTACCAGAAGGAGAAGAACAAGAGCAAGAAGTTGAAAGCTTTTTAGAACAAATAATGAAGAAAAATTTCCCCAATCTGGTGAAGGAAATAGAATTCCAGGAAGTCCAGGAAGGTCAGAGACTTCCAAAGAAATTGGACCCAAGGAGAAACACACCAAGACATATCATAACTACCTTACTCATGATTAAAGATAAGGAGAGAATCTTAAAAGCAGCAAGAGAAAAGGATACATTTACCTACAAAGGAGTGCCCATAAGACTATCAGCTGATTTCTCAAAAGAAACCTTACAGTCAAGAAGGGGCTGGAAAGAAGTATTTCAAGTCATGAAAGGCGAGGACCTACACCTAAGATTCTCTATCCAGCAAAGCAATCATTTAGAATGGAAGGGCAGATAAAGTGCTTCTCAGTTAAGGTCAAGTTAAAGGACTTCATCATCAGCAAGCCCTTACTATATGAAATGTTAAAGGGACTTATCTAAGAAATAGAAGATAATAAAAAATATGAACAGTAAAATGACAACAAACTCACAACTATCAACAACTGAACCTAAAAACAATAACAACAAAAACTAAGCAAATAACTAGAACAGGAGTAGAATCACAGAAATGGAGATCACATGGAGGGTTATCAGTAGGGAGGGGGAAGGAGAGAATGGGGGGAAAGGTACAAGGAATAAGAAACATAAATTGTAGGCACAAAATAGACAGGGGGAGGTTAAGAATAGTATAGGAAATGGAGAAGCCAAAGGACTTACATATACAACCAATGGACATGAACTAAGTGGTGGGTGGGGGGCGGATGCTGTAGGGTGGTAAGGTACAGGGCGGAGGGGCGTAAAGTGGGATAAAGGGGATAACAAAACTGGTACAATTGTAGCAGCATAATTAATAAAATATACTTTAAAAATAAAAATAAAAGTTCAGTGATGATTTTAACTACACAAAAAATGGCTTGTCTATGTAACAACATATTTTTTCAGCCCATAGTCAATACTTGGAGTGCCTTTGGATTTGTGGATTCTTCAATGACTCTGCTGTCCTGGGACTGTATGGTTTAGAACTGCTAGGGTAGAGGAATCTTTTGTTTTAGAGTCTATAGTCCCTGAAGTAGAACTTGTTCTCTGGTTTCTTCAGGCAGCTGAGACAGGTGGTAACCAGCCAATAGTTGTCCTGGAACAAACTTCCTGTAGGTGAGTCTTGAGGGAGATGGGGCCTGGAGAGATGTGGGAGGGGAGATTTCCAAAATATCAAGTCATTTCTCAGAAGGATATGGATCTTGGCTCCAGAGCATTATGCAAGTGGCTAATAATAATAGTTATAAAACACCATTTATTAAGTAGCTACTAATTGGTAGAAACTGAGTAAAGGGAGATCAGATAGGTATAGACTTATCTCTAGGATAAGAATATGCATATGGATATAGTTCTAGATATAGATAGATATAGATATATGTCCTTCATATAAATCCCAGGGTCTCATATTCATCAGTCCATGTGTTGGGTCATGTTTTAAGAAGCAAATTCTAGCAGCCAATAGCAAGTAAACAGGGATTCTAATCTTTATTGGCCTCTCTCAAAGAGCATTAACATGAAAAATGTAGATGAATAAAAATCTCTCAGAATTCCCTTTCCTTTTCCCTTCTCCCACACTCTCAGCCCACTTCAGAAGCTCTTACTTGGCAAATATTCCAGCACGCTCTCTGGTTCTCAACTTCAGTGTTTTTGCTGCTGCTCTCTTCCTTTCTGAGGTCTCCATCAGGCAGAGAGAGTGAACGTCTCTCACACTAGGGTTTGGTTTCTCCTCTACTTGTCCACTGTGCAGATGCTCCACACTTGAGGCTGCCCCATGAGGAAGAATCTGTCTCCCTGCCTCCTACCTCAGTAGAGCTGTCTTTCTTCCCATTTATTTGTCCAAAGCTAGACAATGATGGGCATTGAGAGAGCTCTCCTGAGAGATCCAAGAAGGGAAGCGCTGAACCAAGTTCCCCACAGCAGGATGGCGTGGTGTGGGGTAGGGATGAAGAGGTGGAGAAAGAAGCATGGAGACTGGGAATACTGACAAATTTACACAGTGATAAATCTGCTTCTAGTCACATACATCTTATGACTTAGTTTTCACCAAACCCCATGAGAGAAGTGGAGTGAGCCTTCTGCTGCAAAGGAGCAAGTGAGGTGCAGAGAGGTTAACTAGGTTGCTAAGAGATTAAGAAGACAAAGTGCCAAGGTGCTGCTGCAGTGACCCTCAGGGAAGTTCTCCACTCTCCTCTCCAAGCCTCTGCAGCACTTTGATTGCAGAGATCCTGTTTCAAACAATTCTGTGGTTCCCTGTTATGGTCTTGAGCATTTTATGATAATCCCTTGACCATTTTTCCAGTCCAGATCAAGTTTTATTCCAGACATGTGGTTTTCCCAGGACATGGATTTTTGTACTATGGATTCATGCTATGGTGGGTTGTTCTAGAGAGAAAAATACCATTTTTCTTTGGGTATTCTATATACACTCTGGTCACACCAGCTTGTTTTTTATTCTGGAACGTGACCTTGTTACTTACCCTGCCCTAGAAGGTACCCACAGCTCTGCACTTGCATCCTGTTCCAGATCTGCTGGGTGGGATGGCAGCTGGTTAATGATGGTCTTTTTGCTGGAGCCATACAGAAGGGAGGAAAAAAGTGGGTGCCTCAGATAGGCTGAAGTTCACGTATTGAAATCCTAACCCCCAGAATGTGACTGTATTTGGAGACAGGGTCTTCAAAGAGGTAATTAAGTTAAAATGAGGCCACTATTACCGGCCTGAATCCAATTTGACTAGTGTCCTTATGAGGAGAGAAGAGTAGAGTGCAGATATGCACATGGGGAAGACCATGTGTGGAAACAGTCGGAAAGTGGCCACTTGCAAGCTGAGGCTCAGAGAAAACCAATGGTGCCAATGCTTTGATCTCAGACTTCCAGTCTTCAGAGCTGTGAGGAAATGCATTTCTGTTCCTGAGCCACCCAGACTGTGCTACTTTGGTATAGTAGCCCTAGCAAACAAATACAGGGCCATTCCTTGAATTCAGCAGAGGCCCCCATGCTAGAATTGATTCCAGGGGAATCTGAACTGGAACAGCCCTAGGTCTTGCAGGTGCCCTAGGCCACTGAGCAGCACACCTGAAGCTCACTACCTGGAGGGCATTCTCCTCCTGGCTACAACAATACCTGTGAGAAAGCTTGGCTCAGAGGGGGCTGCCAGCCTTGTGAAGAGTCTGAGGAGGATCTCATAGACCAATTAAAGTATGGTCCACAGACAGCAGCATAGTTATTTGGGAGTATGGTAGCAATGGACAATCTCCTTACCCCAGATCTCCTGAATCAGAATCTTCATCTTTAAAGGAGCCTCATGGGATTACTATGCATTCAAATTTGAGTGGCACTGCCTCTGATCCACAGACCCTTGGATCTCAAGACAGCTCAAGTCATACCAACCTATGTTCCTCCTGTGTATCCTCTACACTGGGCTGCATCAGGATGGCTCAGGTCAGAGGAGCTAGGGCCATGATGCTCAATTTGTCTACACGTTGGAATCTCTTAGAGGACCCTTTAAGACCCTTGGTGCTGAAGTCTCATTCTAGCATGATAAACGAGAAGCTCTGTAGGAAGTAATCTATTCCCTCATAACAAACAGTCCCAAAATGTAGTGGCTTAGAATAATAACCATTTATTTAGCTCACAATTCTGTAGGTTAGTGCTTTGGGCTGGGATCCACTCCACAGTTCCTCTGGTTGCTGCTGGGCTCATTCCTGTGTCTTTAATCGGTCAAAGAGCAGAAGAGAAGTTCTGTTTCCGTGGCATGTTGCTGAGGTAAGGGGCAAGGGCGAGACTGGGCCATGTTTGTTCTGCCACCCATTCACATGGCAGTGTGGTAGGGGTGGGGAGATCAATGTAGACTCAGACTGGCACCATGTCGCTGCCACCATTTTCTGTTGGGTGAAGCTAGTCGTAAAGCCAGCCCAATTTTAAAGGATGAGGCAATAGATTCCACCTCTCGATGGAAACTGCTGCAGAGTCACACTACAAATGGTGCAGATCCTGGAAGAGGAGAACTGAGGCCATTTTTGTAGTCTGCCACATCGGACTGAGGAGGCTTGCTACTTGACCAAACTTTAGTCAGACTCCTCTGAGCTCTTTTCAACTGGCTCTGTCCTTGGCCTGCCAAGCAAGAATTCTTGCAAAGCCACCTCAGGGAGAATTCTCACATTCTTTATATCCAATCAAATTCCTCATTCCCCATTTCTGAAATCTCATCAGGAATGGGGAATGAGGAATTTTCCCATTCTCACCCTCACCCTGTCAGTTAGCTATAAATACCCAGCTACTCCCGTTTTGTTCAGAATTGAGTTGAATCCTCTCCACTATCACAGTTGTCTTGAATAAAGTCTTCCTCGCCATGTTTCAGAAGTGTCCAGTGCAATTTCTCTTTACCGGGACCACTGAGATGAGTCCCCCTTCCTCCCTCCTCTGCACTCTCGTATAGCTGCTCCAACCTGGCCCGAGCCCCCTCCAGTTTTGGATGGTGAAGTTGCCCTTTGAGAAAACAGATTAAGGCAGTTTGCTGAATGGAGCATCATAGTGACTTGTGTTGAAATCCCAGAGATCTATTTGTGATCTCAAAACAAAAGAGTGTTCCTCGGACCTCTCTTAAGCTGAAATGTCTCATTTTATAATGAGTATAATAATCACTACCTAGCCAGGTTGGGAGCCTGAGTAAAATAGCCGTGAAAGCATTTAGCTCACAGGTGATCAGTCAATTGTGTTTTCTTTCCTTGTAGACAAAACTCTAATTAGGATTCATTAGGGAAAAGGCCAGTCTGAATAAACACCAAGTCTAACTGCAGAACTTCCCCCTCAAAAGTAGCTGTATTCTCTGAACCACTGAGTAACCACACTAAGTATTCTCTGCAAGAGGGAGCTCCTTAGAGGTCTGCAAGAACAAATAGTGTCACAGCAATTGGTGGTAAATGGAGATTTTAATTGTCTGTAAGTAGCTGCTTCTTCCCTTCAATCCTGCATATACCTTGCTGCCTATTGCAACGAGTAGGCTTTAACACATTTAACACAGTGAAATGGGAATATTAGTGCAATGCCTTTTCTCATGGGCAATACTGCTAATACTTCAATAATGCCAGCTGCCATCCACTGAGGGCTTACCAGGTTCCAGGTTCTTTACTTATACTTCCTCACTTAATGCTCAATTCAACCACAGGAGATGGGAATTACCCACCTTTTAAAGGTAAGGAAATTTGGGCTCAGAATGTTATATGACATCCTGAAGCCTGTAAATTAAACTGTGAAGGATCTGGGTGCTGAGTTTAGACACCTCTCCTGGGTAGTTAGTTCTACAGGACTGGCTAGCTGCACTCCTGTCACAACCAGGGGCTCCAAATGATGAGATTCGTTGTGGGTATGGCTGGAGATGGTAATAGCCTGCTCCCATCGGCCTATTTGTGTGCAGGAGAGAGGTGGATCTTGTTATTAAGGTAGGCTTTGGAATGTAAGGGGGGGTTCCCACATCTGCCCATTGGGATCTCTGCAATATTGTCAAGGGATGTGTCATCTTGAGCCCTGCCTCTCTCCCTCACCAGGCCTGGTGTGTCCTGCCTCTGACTTAGCTTTCGCCCTGTGTGCTGTCAACACCTCTCAGCTCACAGAAATTTCCTATAAACAGGGCTTGATGTTTTGAAAGTCTGAGGTTGGTAATAGGGCTTTTTGTTAGGGTGGCCAGGGCTGTGGGCTGTGAAGGAATTCACAAGGAGAAGAAAATGTAAAAGGGTTTTATTCACTTTCCAAGAGAGGAAAGCGGTATGAAGAGATACACCAGGAGCAAGAAGTTGGGGCTGTGAGTTTTTACTGGGTGATAAAGGGGGATGCAGCTGGGTAGTCATGGCAATTAGCTGTAAAACAGGGAGTTCTAGGCTGATTGAGCATGCTTCAGTTTGTTCTGCTGGTATCTTTGGGTTCAGGGTCTAGGTGTTTGGGTCTGGTGTGTCCTGTTTGTTTAAGTTCCTAAAACAGCTATGTGGGAGATGCTTTTGGTAATCTCTCCAGCCCTGAGAACAGGGTCTCAGAGAAACAAAAGTTGATTATGCCTGGCAGGGCCAGGGAAAGGGGTAATGAGCTCTGGTAAAGAGGGTCTGAAAGGGGCCCTGTTTTTGTCCTTCCACTTTTGTTCTGCCAGACACAGGTTGTGCTGAGGTGTTTTTCTTCTCAGCTTGATTATTTCTGCCCCAACCCCAGGCTCCTGCAAACTGTGGGCCTGCTGTTAATTTATATCTGAAGTTACCACAGGGGTGGCAGGACCCCCCTTAGAAACCAAAACTTCCCTGCAGGGGCTGCTTCTGGAGCACTGCCAATGAGTTGGTTGCGGGCAGTGGGAAATTCTCAGAATTGAGGTTCCCAATGGGAGTGCATGGATTTCTTGTTGGGGGGCATGTGCGGATGGGCTTCACAAGGTTCCTCTTAAAATTGTCCATAAATGTTTGCTGGTGAACTATTTGGTGGAGGGGTTCTGAAATTTTTATTGGAACTCAAGAATCACTAGTTTGAAAAAGAAGGATTAAAACTGAGAATAGTTAGAGGCAACAAGAGTATTGATTCCAGAGAACGAGAGGATGAGATAGATCTTTAGTAACTCTGAGTTTTGTTGTTGCAATAAATCTTTCCTTAACAATGCCATTTCTCGAGACGACTAGTGTGCCTTGTGCTCCACAGGTACTGTTTGAACCTCTGTCATGGCCCTTCAAGGAAGGATGAACTTCCTCCAAATGGTTGTCTCTATGTCTCTATACCGAGAAATGGTGAAGGGGTTCTAAAGTTTTATTACTTCTACAATCTTCAACAATCCTACTGTATAATGGTTAAGACTTTTTATAAGAAAAGTACTACTATGTCAATTACTTTTCTGGCCTTCCCAGCCCCCTGTAAATTGTAGAGGGCACATGTTAGTTCTCACATGGTAGAGCCACACAGACTTGCCAGTAGCAGCAGCCTCAGGCGGTCCAGCTTGGCCTGCCAGGCTCCCTGTGCTCGGGCTCAGTCCGTGATGCCTCAGTGAAGCAATGCCTGGCTGGAGGTGCCGGCTCTGCTGGAGGACCTCCGGGCAGCTCTTCTGGCTCAAGATTTCCATAATTCTAAAAAAAAATGGTGTGGTCACTGGGGAGTTTCAGCAATCAGTGATGTCTGTTATTTTGCTTTGTATTTTCCTCCTAAAGTTCTTTTTTTCCTTCATTTTTCTTTCTTTTTTATTATAAACAGGCTTATTTCACTTTAATTGTCTTGTATGAAATTATGTGGTGGCCACAGCTGGAGCCTTGATCTTCTGCACAGAGATTCTAGTGTGGGTCTTTAGAAGATGTTCAGTGAATTCCTGACAGGGAGACTTGGTGAATATAGTCTCTGTTCAGAGGTTGGGGCTGAGGTGTAGCAGTTGTTGATACCAGCCATTATCATCAGCAGCTTCTTGGGCATGGGAGCTGAGATGAGGCCAGTGCCCCTGAGGGCTGGGATGAGGTGTGCTGATACAGAGCCACCACACCTGGCCACCTTCCAAGGGATGGTGTGGGCTTGCTGAACTTGTTCACCCAGTAGCCTGACTGCACAGGCACAATAGAGACCTTAGCCAGGATGATGGCCCCATAAATGGCAGTGGCTAGTTCCTTCGATCACTTAACACCCAAACCAGCATGTCCATTGCAGTCCCCAATGGTGACAGATGCCTTGAAATGAGTCTTCTGACCTGCATGTGTCTGGTTTTACAGGAGCATAAGCTTTAAAACCTCATCCTTGAGGGATGCCCCCAAGAAAAAGTCAGTGATCTCAGCGTCCCTGATGGTCAGGGAAAAGAGATAGATCTCCACACTGGCTGGTGCAGCCCAGTGGATTGTGAGCCAAAGGGTCTCCAGTTTGATTCCCAATCAGGGCACATACCTGGGTTGTTGGCCAGGTCCCCAGTAGGGGGCGTACAAAAGGGAACCACACAGGGATGTTTCTCTCCCTTCTTCTCTGTCTAAATAAACAAAATCTTTTTTCTTTTTAGAGAGATAGATTCCCTCCAGGGACTTGATCTCCATGTCTTTGACCAAGCAGCCCACTTGGTAACTGCTACCTCAAGCCCTAAATGCCAAATCCTGCATGGAAGCCACTGCAGCCTCCCATGTCAGGGTCCCTGGAGCCACCCAACCCTGCTTGCAGCGTGGGTGTCATTAGCCATTTTGTGTTTTCTGGGAAAAGAAGCCCCTTTTTTTCCTGAAATAATGAAAAAGAGAGAGAGTATCATGAGATAAAAAAAAGAACATGTCTTTGTTACAGCCGAAGTAACATAATAACATACACTCTGATCCAACATTAGAAAGATACACATAGAGGTGATGGACATCAGCAAACACCAGCCGGGCAGTGCCACCTCTATCCATTGGCACAAGCTACTACTGCAGGCCCAGTAAGTTCATAGTTCGGTTCATAAGTTCATCTCAGGTATCATTTGGAAAGTTTGAGGAGCCAGTAGGTGAGGTGCAGCATTTTCCAACTGCTGGTTTCTGGGAAGGTTGAGTTGCAGTCTGTGTGTATGTGCGCCAGGTGTCAGGTGAGAGGAGTGAGGTGGGTAGGGTGTGAAACATAAGAATGCCCACTCTCTCAGGGTTGTGCAAGGAAGGGTCTTTCAACTCCGAGACTGGGGGGTCCTTCTGATTTGTCCCCTAGAAGCCTCACTCACCTCACCTTGCACCTGGGTATGTAGGACGGGGCTTGGCATTCTTATTAAAGGTCGCTATCTCCACTTTCGGCTCACAACACTTAACAGAATGATTACTTAAATATCCTTTTCCTTCTAGAAGGAGCAGTTGGAGCACAGGGTGCGTGTGGAGTGAGCATATGCAGTGGTCTGTCATTCAGCTGAAGACTGGTCACTGCTCTGGTGGCTGTGAACACTCCACACAGATGTCACTGTTCCTACAATTCGTCATATTTTGTTTAATTTTTATTCCTAATGGACTGCTAGTTGGAGGCCAGAAACATAAGGAACACTAGTGTCTGAACACAAAAAAACAATGAGAATCATTGGCCTTACAGTCATCTTGATCAAATCAGCAAGCTGCATTTGGCTAATCAAAATTCTGATACAGCACCTTGAAGCCTCTCCAGTACTTCAAAAACCACTACGAAAAAAATGCATTTCACTTTGTCCTTTTATTTGTTGGGAATGCAAATTCTTCATGGAGGCTTTGTTTGCAGATATGCTTGAAAGTAGCCGCCGGAAATCTTCTATCCTACCTTGTTTACAGACAAAATATAAAACACTTGAAAAATAAGCGAGTTTAATTTTTCAAGTGTAAAATGTAGTAATTTTAAACATCAGGTCTTAAAACACTTTTTTCATGTTGCAATACCAACTTAAAATTTAATCAGCATTTTAATGCTCAGCCAGGTCCCAAACCAAACACGTTAGACCAAGATGATGTTTTAAATTCGGAGGGGATTCCTGAGTCATCTTACTGTGAAATGGCAGAGAAAACACTTCTGGGAAAGGGAGTCACTGGAGATGGACAAGCCTCACTTGGATATCCTCTGCGTTGCTCCAGAGCGAGCCTATCAGCCTCCAGTTTCCCATCTGGAACAACTAACTATGAAGATGAAATGAATGTTTATGTAAAGTGGGTGCTTCTTTCGTGTGATCTTTCCATGGATGACAACTTATTGTCATGTAGGTTGTGGTTCAACCGTCTTCCTCAACAATCAGTTTGATTGCTCCTTCCTCACCCTTGTGCCCAAAACTGCCCCCAACACATTATCCTGCTTCACTGCCTTCGTCGCATTTGTCACTGTCTGACACGATCTCATTCATTTCTGTGTTCCCCTGGCTGCTGCCTGTATGAGAATGTACAGCCTGAGAGAACAGGAATCTCTTCTGTTTTCTTCATCCTTGTCTCTCCTGTATTTAAAGTAATTTGATTTTCAGGAACTGCCATAAAGGACACATCAACAAAACCAAGGAGGAGGGTGGAAGCAAGGGGGGGAGGTGGGTTTGCCTGGGGTAGGGGGGAATGGTGGGGGGAAAATGCAGACACCTGTAATTGGACAATAAAATAATTAAAAAAAATAAAATAGTTTGATATGCAATGCATGCCCAATAAACACATGTTGAATGGTTGCTGAATGACTTTCTAACTCTTCCCTCTTTCATAACTGGCTGTGACAGTCACTTCAACTCTCTGTCTTAGTTTCCCCATTTATCACGGAAGCGCATTGATCTAGACCAGCAGTCGGCAACTGCAGCCTGTATGCCAAGCCTGGCCCACCGCCTGTTTTTGTGAATAAGGTTTGAAGGGAGCACAGTCTACTCACTTGTCTGCTCACTTTCTGTGGTTGTCTCCGAGCCCCAATAGCAGAGAGGAGTACTTGCAGAAACAGTGTAGCTTGCAAGCCTGAGATAGTTACTGGCTGGCCCTTTATAGAAGAATTTTGCTAATTTCTGGTCTCATTGAACTCTGTGAAGATCTTTGTACCCCTGAGGTCCTTCCTCTTCTGTGAAACATCTGCACAACGTTCACTGCTCTGTGTAATTACAAACAGCTGATTTACTTTCGGGAGCTTCTTTCAAGTTTCATATTAGGTTGTGAATTGACTTTGGTTGTGGAGTTTAAGTAATAATTTGTTCATTTCTCCATTACACTCTCACCTTCTCCCCAAACAAATTTTAACCCTGAATGCTATAATGGCAATTACCTTGAGATTTGTTGTAACATTTTCTTATTATCACCAACTTCAGTTCTAAAATATGATAGTCCTGATACTGTGCTTCAGGCTACTGAGCATGCTTGGCCTTGGAATCGAGAAATGTTTCTAGTTCATATTGCCCCAGCTTCAGTGCACAAAATATCAGCTGAGACCTGGAGGTGGAGAAGGAAGGTGGCAGGTTCCTTATTTCTCTGGGGAGACTCTTCCCTTTTTAAGTTCCCTGCCCACGCAGTTCCACAAAGGACTTTGTTTCAGAAGTAAGGCAACGTGGTATACTTGGAAGAACACGGGGTTGGGCTTCAGAGAGATTTTTGTTCACATTCTATACTTCCCACTTGCTATTCACATGATTTTGGACTAGTAATATAATCTTTCTGCTCCCCAATTTCCTAATCTGTGAAATGGAAGTAGGTTGATTACAATCTCATAAAAGAGAGTGAAAACCAGCGGTCA
The DNA here is from genome assembly GCF_014824575.4 of Sturnira hondurensis. Lineage (NCBI taxonomy): Eukaryota > Metazoa > Chordata > Mammalia > Chiroptera > Phyllostomidae > Sturnira > Sturnira hondurensis. The sequence goes on along the minus strand of NW_028088424.1, from coordinate 3,069,841 downwards.
TTGAAGAAATGTCATCTGAGCACCTGTCATGTATCTGGCAGCAGTAAGCAAAACCCATGGTGCCCGTGCTCTTGTGGCTCTCAGGTCCTGTTGGAGGGAGGGAGACAAACAAATATTCGATATAACGATGAACACAATGAAGAAAAATAAAGCAGGGTAAAGGGGTGGAGAGTAATGGGAGGGTGTTATTTTACTTAATAAAACTGCCAGGGAAGCCCTTTTCCAGGAGGTGACGGTTGTGTATAGAGACCTGAAGGAAGGAAAGGAGACTCAGGAATACCTGGAGGAATGCCATTCTGGACCAAAGAGGCCACATGCAAAGGCCTGGTGTTCAGAGAAGAGCACACAGGCCCAGGTGGTGGGGCACAGGGAGGGACGGAGGAGGGAAGGTGGTCAGATGTGAGGCTGGAGGAGCAGCCAGGGCTTGGATCGTTCAGGGCCTTGTGGGTCCTGGAGAGGATTCTAGTCTACAGGTTGTGGGAAGCCCCAAGAAGGTCTTGAGCAGCGTTGTGACGTGATCTGCCTTATGTGTTAAAACAGCTCTGGCTGTTGTGTGGAGAGTAAACTGTGAACTGTTTTATAAGTGCCTGTTTTAATTTCTTGCATGTAGAGAGGATGCACAATAAATTGTTGTATACCTGCTATGGTACAACCTGTCTAGAGGGAATTACCTGTAGCTGTAGAAAGAGAGTGTGAGGTCAGTAGGGAAAGAGGTCTGATTGCCCAAGAGTGACAGGGAGAGCTGCTTCCTTTGGGGAAAGATTCCCACCCCAGCAGGCTCAGGGCTAGGAAGTGGGAGATGGCTACTCTCACCTCTGGCCTGCACTTTATCTCCTGGCTGATGAAACTCTCCAGATGTCCTCCTTGTCAGCCTCAGAGGCAATTAGAGGCACTTGGCGAGCTGCTCTATTCGCCATGTTTGAAACTGGATCACAAAATGGGAGATGATTGCAAGTGTCTCAGAAAGATCATCCATCATTAGCCTCTCAGATCTGCCCTCTGGAAAGCCTTCTTGGAGCCACTTGGAGACACATAGCAGGTTGGCAGCACTTTGGGCAGGAGGAGGTTTCCTGCTGGGAGAGCTGAGGTGGGTCACAGAGTAGAGTGTGAGACTGAAATCATTATGTGAGCTTAAAAAAACCGAAACTTAGGGACAAAGCAGCCCTGTGCCCTCAGTTACAGCAGCACCGAAGGGGTATGGGGCTGGGGCTAGGGTGCAGTGGTGATGACTCCGGCCACAAACTCACTCTCCTGTGGGCTCAGCTCTGTCCGTCAAAGTCCAAGAGTAGCCAATGCCCAACCCCTGCCCAGAGAGGATTGCCTACCCTCAACCTCCTGCCTCCTTGCAGGTGTCATTTCTATTTCTGACTTCAGACGGCTAGAACACACAGGTGGGAGTTTGTGGTGTCTCTTGCCCATGCAATTCTTGCTGGGGTTGGTGAGGATGAGTTCTAATAGGGTGGCTAAAATCTCTGATTTGTCTGGGGCTGGGGGATTTTCCTGAATGTGAGAATTTCAGTGTTAAAACTGGGAAAGTCTTGGGCAAACCAGGACAACTTGGTCACTCTAGAGGGCTGCCTGCACTAGGGGCTTATTGAGAGTGGGAATTGTATCCTGTGGTTGTTTTTATAATCACTTCATTGAAATATAAAGGACCATTCCAAGTTCTGTGGCTTTTATTCACAGTTGTGCAACCATCGTTACAATCAATTTTAGAACATTTTCATCATCCCCAAAAGAAACCCGCACCCACCTGTACTCACCCCCCACTCTGCCCCACTCCACCCTCTGCCCCGGCCTTGGGCCAGCATTAATCTGCTTTCTGTGTACACACTGTTCTCTTCTGGATATCTTGTATAAATGGAACTATACAATAGGTGGCCTTTCACGTGCGTCTTCTCTCACTTAGCAGAATGTTTTCAAGGTCCATTTATGTTGCAACACATATCAATGTTTCATTCCATTTTTACAGCTGAATAATGTTCCATTGTATGGATATACCAATTCATCAGTTTTAAAATGTTTGTATTTTTTCTACTTTTTGGTTGTCAAGAATAACACTGCTATAAATATCCATGTCAAGTGTTTGTGGGGACTTGAATTTTCAATTTTCTTGGGTAGATGTCCAGGAGTAGGACTGCTGAGTCACATGGTAACTCTGTTTAATCATTTGAGGGACTTCCAGGCTGTTTTTCAAAGCATAAGCATCATTTTACATTCTCACAGCAGTGTATGAAGGCTCTGATTTTTCCATATTTTCACCGACACTTCCTATTATCTGTCTTTTTTATTATAACCATCCTAGTGTGTGTGAAGTGTTATTTTATTGTGTTTTGATTTGCACTGCACTGATGGCTAACAAAAGGGGCAATGTTTTATTTATGCTTATATCTGAGCACCTGGTACATTGCCTGGGGCATAATTAGTGCTTAACACATGATAGTTGAGTTCAAAGCACTGGAATTAATCACACCAGACTTCCATTGCTAGAGGGCGCTTGGATGCACATGGAGTGGGTGGGTCTTCATTGGTTTAAGAAAGAGGCAAAGGAGTCCATATTGAGGGTCAAGACAGAGACAAGGGGGCCTTTCTCACTGGTATGGGACACAGTTTTGTTATCTAAAGACCATGTACTTTGATGTCACACAGATATGAGTTCAAATCTCTCTGCCCAGGCCTCAGTCCTCAGTCTGTGTGGGAAAAGCAGCAAACAGGGACTTTTGAAGCTAGAAAGAGATAAAAAGGCCAGATTATGGAGAGACTTGTGTGATACACTCAATTTAGGTTTTATCTTGATAGCCCTTGTGGAACACTTCAGGTCCTAAAGGTAGGGCAGTGATTCGGATGGGTTTGCATTTTAGAAAGAGTATTCGGGCAGCAGCATGGAGAGCCAGCATGAAATGTGCACAGGTGTTGTAAGAATGCAGGTAATAGGTGATGAAGTCTGGACAGAGGCAGTGAGAGAGGAGAGAGGGTTATGGGGTGGTGGTGGGTTAGACATTTCTGGGAAGTGACTCTTAACACTCTGAGGGCCATGGACCCCTATGCAAAACTGATAACACCCAAATACCTCTTCTGCAGGAATAAAGTTCACAAGATTTGGCATGCAGGCTCCAAGGTGCCAAGAGCTCTATTCAGAACTGTCCTCATCTCAGCTTCACCTGCCTTGCTGGTAGCTGCCCGCCAATCCCTTTTCCTCTCTCAGCTTTGCCTTACCTGATGTGGAAGTTGCCTTATCCACAACCTCCTCCCTGTCCTTCCTCCCTTCCTCCCTTTGCCTCCCAGTAGTACTCAGGAACACTCCCTAGGGTTGGGGCGCAGGCCTGGGAGACTTCCATCCAGGTGAGGATGCAGGGATGTGAGTCAGTAAGTGATGCGAGCTGGCTGGTGTTGGGAAACTGAACGTTAAAAACTACATTGTTTGACTTGTGGTTTTTATTGACTGTCTGTGAAGAAAAAATACAAAAATGTATTTTGGACTTTATAAGTAATGCATGTGACACAGGTGGTCTGGAGAATTATTGCCTGCTGTCTGGCTTGGTATTTGTTTATAACTTTCTCAAGAGTTTGAGTTATTTCAGAACTCAGATCCAAGCATTTAGCTGAAAAATTAGGTTTGGTTTATAGGCATCATGTCTCTCCAAAAGTAATTATTCTCAACATGCTTCCATGGTTGTCCCTGCTGCTCACTGCTACCCACACTAAGGCTGGGATGATTGAGATTTCCCCAACATCCTGAGACACTCATTTCTGCCAAGAGTGGGGTGGATTCCGGGGAGGACAAGCGGTCGGGTGGAAATAGCGTCTGGATCCCTGCTGTTGTCTGAGACTGACCAGGGTGACCTAAAATGCTTTAGGCAAAGCAATTGCCCTTTCAGAGGTAACACCACTCAGAAAAGGTAGTAGTGGAATAGATTTTTATAATATAAGGGGACTTTGCTCCAGGTTGTCTTTGTTACTTATAGACAATGATTCTCCAAACTGACCATCAGGCCAAGCAGGGCTGGCTAATAATCACCTGGAAGCTTATTAAAAATACAAACTACAGGCCTCCAGAAATTCTAATTTATGGGGGTCTGGGATAGGACATGGGAAATGTATTCTTATTTCTTTTTAAACTCATTTACTTTCTTAAAACATGTTTTCAAATAATTTTTATTTATGTTTTTGTTCCCCACTTCCCCCTCCCCCAGCTAATTTACTAAAGTGATTCTAATGTTATTTCCAGGTTTGGAATCCACACTTTCAGGTAAATATTAGTGTATTTCAATTCAGTGTAATAAATGTTTATGAAGAATTAGTATGTTTAGGTGTTTTACCCAATAAAATAAAAAGGATGCAATTCCTGCTGTGTTTTACAGTCTGGTAGTGGAGAAAGGCAGGTAAAAACTAATTACACTCTAGTTCGAGAAATGCTATAATAAAACATATGCACCAGAATCAGAGGAAGGAGTAATTAAAGTGGGTTGGAAGTGACCAGAGAGGAGACAGGGCCAAAGAGGACTCCACCTGGTCACAGAACTCTCTTCCTCTCAAAGCTTAGTTCTGGATTATAGCTGATATCCCATTAAAGCAATGACCCAAAGAGTGCCTGTAGTCATTCTAATGAAAATCAGGGTGACACAAGAGTCACTGATGTGATTGAGCATGGTTCTGGAAATTCTCACTGAGGTACTGTGCATGAAAGAAGATTAGGTACTATAAATGAAGAAAGGAAGAAATGCATTGTTACTATATTTGGAGGATCTGTTTGTGTAGTACAAAACTCAAAAGGATAAGATGAAAAACTACAAAAAGTAATAGAATTTGGTAGCTACAAATACATACTGTACAACAATCTACTGTGACCAAAAGCAGATTAGTTGTTGCCTGGGAATGAGGTGGGAGTGTCAGGAGGGAGAGATTACAAAAGGGTATGAAGAAATTTGAGGGTTAATAGATGTGTTCACTGTCTCAATTGTGGTGATGGTTTCTTAAGTATGGGCAAATATCAAATGTATCAAATTCTCATCTTAAATGTGTGCAGTTTGTTTTAACTCAATTATATCTCAAAAAAACTGTAAAAAACGCAGTTCCAAAATATCAATAACAACTAATTAGAAAGTGTACAGGAAAATCCCATTTGTTATAGCAAAAAACCCTGTAAAGTATCTTGAATAACCATAACAAAAAGGTGAAAATTTATGTAAGGAAAAGCACAAAACTTTACTAAGAGACATAAAAGAAGACTTGAATAAATGGAGAGGTACCCCCTGATTGAATGGAAAGACTGTCTTAAAGATGTCCTTCTTCCTAAATTGCCACGTAAATGTAATACAATGTCAATCAGACTTCTGGCCAAGATGGAGGTATAGGTAGATACACTGTGACTCTGCCCACAACTGAAAGAAGGGCAGCAACAGATCTAAAAGCAAAAAAAGCTACCAGAACTGCCAGAAAATTGAACTGTATAGAAGTCCAACAACCAAGGAGTTAAAGAAGAAACACTCATCCAGACAGGTAGGAGGGGCTGAGATGGGCAGCTGGGGTGGAGAGGACACTCGGCAAGGAGGACTGGGGTGAGCGAGGTGGTCACTGGTGGAGCAGGCAGTCTCACATTTGTGTGAAGATAAACAGGGAAGAACAACTACAGAGCAAGACAGATGGTGAAACCCAGGTTTCCATCTTGGGAAAAGAAAGCCTTAAAACGTCTGACTGAAAAAAACCTGTGGGGGTTGTGGCCATAGGAGAAACTCCCAGCCTCACAGGAGTACTCTCTGGAGAAACCCACAGGGTCCTAGAACGTACACAAACCCACCCACACAGGAATCAGCACCAGAAGGGCAAAATTTTTCTTGTGGTAAGTGGGGGAAGTGACTGAAAGCTGAGAGCCCATTAAGTGGCATTGTTCCTTTTTAGACCCCTCCCTGACAAACAACATGACAATGCGGTGATGTGGGTTGCTCCACCCTGGTGAATACCTAACGCTCCACCTCTTACTATGTAACAAGTGCGCTGAAACACACAAAAAGTGGCCCAAATGAAAGAACAGATCAAACCTCCAGAAAAAATACAATTAAGCGATGAAGAGATAACTAATCTATGACATGCAGAGTTCAAAACACTGGTAATCAGGATGCTCACATAAGTAGTTGAATATGGTCACACAATAAAGAAAAGAGTGAAGGTTATGCAAAAAGAAAATAAAGGAAAATGTACAGGGAACCAACAGTGAAGTGAAGGAAACCAGGACACAAATCAATGATTGGAGCAAAAGGACAAAATAAGCATTCAACCAAAACAGAATGAAGAAGCAAGAATTCAAAAATATGAAGAGTAGATTAGGAACCTCTGGGACTACTTGAAACATTCCAGCATCTGAATCATAGGGGTGCCAGAAAGAGCAGAACAACAGCAAGAAATTAAAAACTTATTTGAACAAATAATGAAGGAGAACTTCCCCACTCTGGTGAAGGAAATAGACTTCCAAAAAGTACAGGAAGGCCAGAGAGTCCCAAAGAAATTGGACCCAAAGGGGAACACACCAAGACATATCATAACTACATTACCCACAATTAAAGATAAGGAGAGAATCTTAAAAGCAGCAAGAGAAAAGGAGACACTTACCTACAGAGGAGTTCCCATAAGACTGTCAGCTGATTTCTCAAAAGAAAGCTTGCAGGCAAGAAGGGGCTGGAAAGAAGTATTTCAAGTCACGAAAGGCAAGGACCTACATCCAAGATTGCTCTATCCTGCAAAGCTATCATTTAGAATGGAAGGGCAAATAAAGTGCTTTCCAGGTAAGATCAAGTTAAAGGAGTTTATCATCACCAAACCCTTATTATATGAAATGTTAAAGGGACTTATCTAAGAAATTGAAGAAGTACAAAAACTATGAATAGTAAAATGACAACAAACTCACAACTATCAACAATAGAACTTAAAAAAGAAAAGAAAAACAATGAAAACAAAAACTAAGCAAATAACTAGAAGAGAAACAGAATCAGAGGAATGGACATCACACAGATGAGTTTCAGTGGGGAGGGGGAGGGAGTAGTGGGGGAAAAGGTACAGGGACTAAGAAGCATAATTGGTAGGCATAAAATAGATGAGGAGAGGTCAAGAATGGTGTAGGAAACAGAAAACTCAAAGAACTTATATTGTACAAATCATGGACATGAACTAAAGGTGGGGAATGCTGGAGGGTTGAGGGGTGCAGGGAGGAGGGGGGTTAAGGGGGAAAAACTGGGAAAACTGTAATAGTATAATCAATAAAATATACTTAAAATACAAGTTATACTGATTTAAAATAATGGCTGATTTTTTCTATTAAAACACCCACTTACACACACACAGTCTCCCCTCCCTTTTGTAAGATCAGGCTACTTTCAGAGTATGCCAATAAGATACCGTCTCTTCAAGAAAAAAGAAGTCCACAAGTTAGCATTGCTGATCATAGCTCAGCATCTCAGGCGTCTCCCAATTACCTCTGCTTGGCTGGACAGTTCTGGCAATCCTGGGTTCCATCAGCTGTGCTGCCTCATTCTCCAGCTCTTAATTCAAAACTATGTGGTACCTCCTCATGGCGGGCCAGTGGGGGTTCTTCTACACGCTTTCAATCCACATGGCCAACAGAGCATAGCTGCTCTGTGCTAGAGTTTAAACCCTGGCCTGGATCTTCCTCTGTAACCCCATTTCCAATTCCTCCCACAACTGGCTGTACCTGCCAGTACTCTGGCGTCTTCTGCTTTCTCCAGCTGCCATTGCTAGTCTGGGCAGGCTTGGCCCCTGGATGTAGGGAACTGCCTTCCTGCCTTTCCTGCAGGTGCAGCAAGCCCCTTCAGCTCCATTAGGAGTCAAAGTCACACCCATCTCCCTAGCTTTCAGAGTGCCACAACTATTTAACATATCTATGAAGCTCCCAGGTTTTATTGATATGTGAAGTACCTCTCAACTTATCCGTCCACATCCCCTTCCCCCAAGTGATGGCTGTGGGGGTTTTGGGGTTTCTCAGCCTACACCCTGTCCTGAACCTCATTCCATGTCTGTTACATCCAGATATGTTCCTTGACATGGAATTGAACCACCAATTCTTTGAATCGAAAGCCTGTACTCAATCCACTGAACCTTGCCAACCATGGCAGGACCTATGGTTCTAAAGGTCATGGAATATGTTCATAAAAGTCAGCCTAAGAAATGCTGGTTACTTTTTAATTATAATTGGAAATTGAAGTTTTTAAGAGTTAAAAATTTTAATTAATTTGGAAAGAAATTGTATGGTTTTCGTAGTAGAAGGCATAAAGTATGAAGATGAATTTTGAAGGACATGGGAGAAAGTGATTTGTTCTAAAGATGGTTATTTCTGAATGGGTAAGAAGGTTTGTGAAAATGTGAAAGTTATAAAAAAGTTTGTAGAAGGTTGTAGAAGTCTGTGGAAGTTTTGGGTTTATAACCTTAAATGAAAGTCTTAAGTGGCTAAAGCTGCCCTTTCCTTCTCTACAAAAAATCAGTAATGCATATTATGTGAATGGTCTGGATATGCATGGTTTTGATGTAAAGTGTGTATGCATTACATGTGGTGCGTTTTTTTCTGCCTCTGGCTGGCATAACTAGGGTATAATATTTTATTGGCCTAAAGAAATTAAATACTGATAGAAATTAAGAGGGATCCTGTAGCCTGGATAAAATATTTGACATTAAAACTGGTTTAAGTTTGACTGATAACATTTAAAGTTATTACCATAAAATATGTGTTTATTTTATGGGATTTACAGAAAGTTTGTTATGATCTTTTGGTTAAGTATATTTGACAAACCTTCCCAGAGTTTAAATATAAAGAAACTTTTTTTAACCAAGAGATGACTGAGTTATTTCAGTAGTCCTTAGAATACTTCATGCATTTATTCTCTCTCCTTACAAAAGTTTTAAAAATTAATTAGACCTATTTAAGATACTTAAAATTACATGGAAAGCTTTGCCATTATGGTAATAATAATAACAACAACAATAATAATAATAGTAATAATAACTATATTAAGTTTGTAGACCTCTTTGCTCTCACCTGGGAAAATTACAGGTTTACTTGGACAGTAATGCCCTAGGGATATACAGAGAGTTTCACCTATTATCTTAGGTACTAAAAGCTGATTTGAATGAGATTCCACTGTAATCCGATATGTGGATGGTTTAGTTTATGCTTTAGGAAATTACTAGACTCTCAAAAGGACACACTAAAACAGCAAAGGGCAAGGTCTGATTCTGTCTGCCCCAGGTAGGATACTTTGCTTATCTGCTATGTAAAGATGGGCTCCAAATTAACCCTGAATGCCTCAGAGAAATCTTATCTTTTCCTTTTCCCAAAACAAGAAAGCAGCTTAGAGGATTATTGAGTTTGACTGGATATTGTATAATTGGATTCCAAATTTTTATTAATGGCCCAGCCTCTATATGACTCATTAAAATAAAATTAACTTGACTATCTTCTTGTTCCTAGGAATAGTTTATAAGAAACTCCTAGATAATGCTGACTTAATTTGGTATACAGATGGATCTTTGGAAGATAAACAGGAATGTCACTGAGCTGAATATGCAATAACTTCCATGGTGAACATAACTGAAAGTCCTTACTTACCTGAATAAGATCTGCCCAAATAGCCTAATCACTCCTTTTCTAACTAGGACTTGTCGACTGGCTAAAGATCAAATAGCCAATATTTGCACTGATAATAGCTATGCCTTTGAGGTAGCTCACAACTTTAGAATGTTGTTGAAGCAGTGAGGCTTCATAGTTTTCTCAAGGCAGCCCATAAAGAATGGATAGTAGATTGTAAAATTCTTACGTTTCATACTGACAGCTATACGCTGTGGTGGGGGCCACAGGCCAGGGAACTAGTGAGCTTGGCAGAGGACTCCAGCCTTGGGTGAGGGTTGCAGCTCCCCAGTGCCATGATTTCAGCCTCTGAGACCTGAGCAGAGGATCCAGCTAAGCTGCACCTTACACTCCTACTCCATGGAACTGTGAGATAATAAGTGTGTGTTTTATTGCTGCTGCCCAGTACATGGTGATTTGTATGGCAGCATACAGTGGTGGTTCAGAGGATGGCCTCTGGGCTGTGGGAGTCAGACTGGGTGCAAATATCAGCTCTGCCATTTATTGGCTGTGTGACTTTGAGGAAACTGCTTATTTTTCAGTTTTCTCATTTGGAAAGTGGAGAGAAGTATAGTACCTTGTAGGTTAGTTGCAAGGAGTGTATGAGTTAATGCATGAAAAGTGCTTAGAATATGTCTGGCACAGAGTAAAAGCTCTTTAATGGTTGTGATTTTTATGCCTCTAAATTTAGATGGAGGAATAATTAGTCAAACATAACCAAAGATAAAAAAATGTGAAAGATTAATAAGAGGGCTAACTTTATCAGATACTAAAAAAAAACTTACAAAACTACAACAATTAAATCAATAAGGTAATAGTTTAAGACTAGACCATTGTTCAATAGAAAGAACTGATAACGAGATATACACATGTATCCATTCATTAAACAAATGTTCATTGAGTAGGTGCTCATGGGAGGGCTCTGTGGGCAGGGCCCCATCCCCCCCGGCCGCCCCCTCCCCTTAGCCACTAAGGTTGAGAATAAGTCTACCAAGACATGATCTGCTTTGGGAGGTAAGGTGGCCAATCTCTCAAAGGAGAAAGGGCTAGGAACCTGTTTCTCAGTGGGTTTTTATTGGGTTCAATTTAGACAGGAATACAGATAAAGCTCATCAATCACTGTTAGGCAGTAGGGATCAAACAATAGATAACATTCAAAGAACTCTGAGGGCTTATTCTGAGTCAGGGTCAGATAGCCAAATGGCGATAAAACTTTGGGGAAACAAACTCATTTTATGCTTGGACCCTTATCAGAAAATTGACAGCATTCGTAGCAAAGCAGTTTTCACAGGATTTTATGCATTCTTTCTTAGACCTAATTATCCTGGGGAACCACCCATTTCTGCCCAGGGCTGCACCTCCCTCTGGCATTATTTCAGGCTTAAGTCCTGCAGGGGGTGGGGTGGGGAGTAAGACAGCCAAGAAATTAGGAGACTTCTAACAGACAGAATGAGGACTCAGGCTATGTCAAAGCCAAGGGATGAGGGTCCATCACCCCCTTTTTCTATAGTTCCCTAAGTGGCCCCCATTGTGACCATGCTATCAGTTCCCTGATGGCCCCATTGCAAACTATGCCTGTCTTAGGTTGTCCCTCCCTTGAAGAATCTTACCTGTCATTGGCTAAGCAGTCACCTGCCTGGGGCCAAGCAGGATGAAGTAAAAGGGGGAAAAACAGCACCCCTGCTGGGAAGATAAGCTTTGTTTCCTTAGTGGCTTATGGTCCCAAGGTCTTTTTACTCATCCTTAGCCATAGCAGGTTACAGCTTTTGAAACCAGGCAGGGCAGTTCCCAACAGGTGCTGTTATAAACATTGGGGATATATGAGTAAAACAAACAAACAAAATAAGCCAAAACAAAACAGATAAAGTCCTTGTTCTCAGGGATCTTGTACCTTAATAGATGGAGTCAGACAATAAACAAGTACATAAAGTTATGTGGGGCATAAGCACTGGGGGAAAGAGGGATGAGGGAGATGGAGAGTGTTATTTTAGGTAGGGAGGCTGGGGAGGCCTCTTGCTAAGTGAATAAGGAGTCACTCAGAAAATGGGATGAGTGTCTAGGAAGAGGTTCAGAGGATGGCCTCTGGGCCTCGGGAGTCAGACTGGGTGCAAATATCAGCTCTGCCACTTATTGGCTGTGTGACTTTGAGGAAACTGCTTATTTTTCAGTTTTCTCATTTGGAAAGTGTAGAGAAGTATAGTGCCAGTAGAAGAAATGAGTGTTGAGGCTCTTCGGCAGATGCAGTTGACCTGTTGAAGCTTGGTATGTTTGGAACAGAATGAAGGCAAAAGTGAAGCCAGGAAAAGCCTTCTGTGAATTTTAACTAGCGGGTTGCCAGATAAAATGCAGGACAACAGTTATGTTTTAATTTCAGAGACACAATGAATAATATTTCAGTATAAGTATGTCCTATACATTATTTGAGAAATACTCTTAATAAGAGGTTATCTATTGTGTCTCTGAAATTCAGTTTTAACCAGATGTCCTAAATTTTTTCTTCCTGTCTGAGGAAGATTTATTATGACATAATGTTAAATTTAAAAATCAGTGTGATGAACTGAAAGTTTATGGTCCCCGTCCCCAAACTCATATGTTAAAATTCTAACCCCCAATGTGATGATATCTGGAGGTGTGGTCTTTAGGGGGTGATTAGGTCATGAGGCTGGAGCTTCATGAATGGGATTAGTGCCCTTACAGAAGGGACTCCAGAGTGCAACCCTGCCCCTTCTGCCATGTGAGGACACAGCAATGAGACCAGAAAAAAAACTAAAAAAAAAAAAGATTTTATTTATTTATTTTTAGAGAGGGGAGGAGAGGGAGAAAGAGAGGGACAAAAACATCAATGTGTGGTTGCCTCTTGGGCCTGCAACCCAAGCATGCGCCCTGACTAGGAATCCAACCAGCGACCCTTGGTTCACAGGCCGGCACTCAATCCACCGAGCCACACCAGCCCAGGCAAAAAAGTTCTTATTAGATACCAAATCTACCGGCACTTTGATCATGGACTTACCAGCCACCAGAACTATGAGAAATAAATGTTTGCTGTTTGATGGATATCAGTCCAGATAGACTAAGACAATCATGATTCAAAATTATGTTTACAACAAATTCTCAACCAAATTTAAAATATATAGAAAAATGTTTGGCAACTAATACATTACAATATTAACCCCCTTGCTTCTAGATTATTGCCTAATGAAAAAGTAATATTCTAATTTTTTTCCTCTTTATAGGTTTCTATAAATTTCATGTGCCCAATTTGTTTAAATCAGTATTCCAAGTTCCTAGAATAACACCATTGGTTGATACAGAATAAATAATGTTGATTATTGAATTATTGAATTAGTTGTACATGTTATTTTGAACTCTTCATTTAACTGTGGGGAGCGGAGCTATAGATAAATTCACTCAGAAAAATATGGGTGAAATATGTGGTACCCAGAAAAAGGTTGGAGGAGAGAGTTTCAAGGGGGAACCCTGGGTGCTGTCTGCCATGTTAATCCCAGGAGGAAGAGGCTGGGCCCTTCTGTTCGAGGCTTGCATAAGGTGGGTACAGGTTCTGCAGGTCTGGCTGGGTGGTACAGTTGTGGAATCTGAGACCACTCTAAGGGACCTGAGACACAGTAAAGGATTTTGAGCCGAAAAGGACCATGGAGGAGAGGAATAAATGACTGTGGACTCTGTTTGGGGTTTAAGGACCCATGAAACTGGGGGTGTCCCTTTGAGTTTGCTTGAGTAGGTCTGCTGATGGCTGCAGGAGGCCCGCCTGGGGCTCCGTGTTGCTTTGTTGCTTTGAAAATGGGCTGAACTAGTTTCATTCTCCCCTTGCCCTGGGTTAAGTATTTGGGAGAAATAGGGCATTTCTACTCTTTCAAGAGCATTTTCATGGATTCCAGGGTATTCCCTGAAGAGTATTTGGCTTGAATGACTTGTAAACCCCAGATATTTAGAGTGTACTGTTAACGAGCACAACGCTTCAGTAATTCATCCTCTCGTTGGCAACCACAAGGCTCCAGAGTTCCGCACTTCAAAGTCTGTGTGTTCTGACCCTTGTGAAAAACAGACAGAAGAACAAGGAGCAGGGAAGGCGGGAAATCCATACTGATATCCTGCTCTGAGGCTCTAAGGGCTATGACCCCTACACATTTATTGGTCAGCCAGACAGTGCTGATGGGGCTTTAGGGTTCTTTTTTTGTGGCTCTAGGCTGTTCCTCATTCTTCCTCAAATTCCAGAGCCAGTCCAGTGCCTGGAACCTTGCAGGCTGGGACCATACACATTTGTCAATCCCAGCTGAACCCTCCAGTTCAGTCTTGGCACCATGCAAGTGGGAAAAAAAGCCGAAAAAGTTCTCTGCACAACAGAACCACTGTCATTAGCATCAGTAATCTGGAAGGCCCTGTGCCTGGTCTGATTCTTTGGGAGTAAACTCAGGCATGTACCCACAGCTCAAAAGTGTCCTATTTTTTTAAACAAGATACTGAATTGCTTTTCAGAGACAGACCAAAACCACAAGTCATGCAGCCACGTGCAGCCAAAGTGTGCACAGAGACCTTTGACCTCCAGGTGCAGGGGAACAAAATTCTCACCTGCCCCCTGCCCTGCAAGCAAAAGGACAGGAGCAGAACCTGACATTGAACACCAGGACCCTTTCAAAAGTGAAGAATCCTTGTCCAGGTAGATCCGGTGCTGATGCCCCTTCACCACAAACACCCAGCTCCAAGGCCCTCCAGTAAAAACCAGCAATTCCACATACCTGTTCCCCTTAAACTCCTAATCCTGTCCCCACCAACCCTGGTGGGGGGAGTTCAGATTTTTCTGGCACAACCTTCCATTCTCCACCGAGTAGCACTACACAATAAATGCTGCTTTCTTGTACTGTACCCCGTGGTGATGTAATTGACTACAAACAGTGCCAGGTGGAAGGAGCTCCAGGCCTTGAAGTGCCCGAATGCCAGAGGTATCATCTTGGGGAGAGGCCGGCAGGTGGTTTAAGTTGAAACTGCCCATTTTTCCATGCAGGAGTTGTTGTCAGCATCCCAGAGGCACTTTTGTTCTGCTAAGTGGGACTGAAATCAGTTTTATGGACCTCTAACTGAGAGTCCCTCATTTGGGTCTGTCCCTTTTTGCTTTAGTGGTTGATCCTTGACAGGAGGACCACATGGGTGACCTGGAGAGTTGGAGGAGGTTCTGTATGAGAAAGCCACCAGCCATCTCTTCTTCCTTGGTCCTTTCATCGCTCATTAATTCAGGCACTCTCTCATCTATTTGCTTATTCACCACATGTTTATTAAGCACACTTTCTGTGCCAAGAGCTCAGCCAGGCACTGGGGAAGAGATGCGGTCCCCTGGGACTCACCTTACCAACTGAACCTGCCTGTTTCTTTGCCCTCACTTCATACTCATCCCCTGCCCCCGTGTTTACTAGGTGCCAACACACTCACCTTCTGACTGTTCCTCCAGGACACCAAGCCCTGTATCAGGGCTTCTGTGTTTTCAGTTCCTTCTCCCTAGGGCTTCACAAGACTGGCTTCTTCTCTTTATGCAGCTCAGAGATACCTCATTACCTCCTTAAATAGACACTTGCAACCACCTTTGGGGGGCCTTATTCCCCCAAATTCACTTTATAGTATTTGTTTAGCACTGTATTGTTTGCTTGCCTCCCTTCGAATGCTAGCTGGGTGAGAGCAGGAGCCCCTTCTGCTTTGCTTGCAGTGGTTTCTCCCTCCCACATGGAATGGAGCTTGGCAAACAATAGGTGCTGAGAAAGTGTTGGCTGAACCAACTGGTAAGCAGGCATTCATTACCTCACCTGGCCTCTAGGGGTGCTCTGCTCACCCGGAGGGACACACATTTTAACTTGAGCTTGGCCCATACATGTTAACTCGGTTGGGAAGAAAAATTATGAAGCAAAAAGAAAACTTGCTATATTCAAAAAATGACAACTTAATTAAATGTATATTTAATTAATATACATTTCTTAATTAAATGTAAGCTAAAGTAACCTAAAGCCTCACGGGCACCTTCACTGACACTGATCCCACTTCGTTCTGCTGGCAGGGTATTAGGCCAGCTCCCCTACTCCTGCCAGATTCAGAGGGACTTACAAGCTCTGTCCAAGCCTGTTGCCCAGCTTCCTCACTAGGTGAGGGTCTAGGACATGCTTTCTGGACCCCAGTGGCCACATGTATCTCTCTGCAGGAGTCCTGGCCTCTAGGGTGGACCCAGGCTTTTGCTGCGAGCATAGCAGCTTTACAGGAACAATCCTATGCAGAACAGCAGATACGCCCACTGCTTATTCTGAAGGAGTCCTTCTCTCTGGGCCCTCTGTTCTCCTTGCACATCTGGAGCATGCCCACTAGCTGAGCTTATGGATGTTTACTTCTTACTTTCCTTTGGATGAAGGCTGACTTCTTTCCCTACCTGGTCCAGGCCAGTGCCTGGCCTGGTTGCACCTGCAGCCTCATGGCCCTGAAATGAAAGATGTCCAATTCCTATGTGAAATCTTGGAATGTTTTCTGAGTTTCACTTTACTGCTCTGTAAAATGGAGGTGATAACACCTGCCTCAATAAAGTTTTGTGAGGTCCAAAGAGATACTGCACAGCACCTAGCAAAAAGTGGGGAAAAGACAGACGTGGTTAATGTTATGAAACCTTGGGGTCTTCAGCCCCATAACCTTGTGCTCCTGACCTGGCTGGTAGGGGGTTCTGGATTTTCATAATGACAAGTGTGTTTCTGTCCACTCTTAGGGGAAGGCACTGCCAGGTTCCATCCTAAGTAGGCAGCATGGTATGAAGTAAGGACATTAGACTGGGAGTCAGGACCTGGGTTTGAGCCGGCGCTGGGTGACCCTAGCCAAGTATTCCCCTATGTGATCAAGTGTTTGCCTTTTCAGCACTGCTGTGCCATATTTTGTAGTCTGTGTGGTCTGAAAAATACAGGAAGCTGGAGGGCTGCTTTCAAGGAATAAGAAATGAGATGTCCAGCCTTGCTTAGTGAGTGAGGGCTGCAGGCAATGCATGCACTGACCCAAAGATGATTTTAGTAATGAGCAGATAGAGGGTTTACTCCATCTATGGAAATACCTTTAAGAAACCTCTGAGACTAAATCCCTATTGACAGCATTATCCACACTGTTTTTCAAAGGTCCTGAGAACATGGAGGGGGTTCTTTGCTTTGGTTATGAAAAACACAGCAGCCTCAGCAACCCTAATGGGGAGACAGCTATGGAATGTCCCATAGGCATGAGGGAGAGAGGCCAGGCTGATCTGCTAGGGCGGGGGACAGGCTCTCCTATGCCCCTCTGCTATCACAAGCAGTGAGCACCTTTCTCTGGCTGGTTCGTACAGCTGTCCTGGTCTTCAGGAAGCAGAGTGTAAGCAAGAGGGTTAAATATTAATTGAAGCCAGGTGCTGCTGGTGACAGTGTGGGACACCCTGGGAAAGTACCTACCCTCCAAGCCCCATTCCCTTCCTCCTTCTGTGAGCTGGGGATAAGGGTGGTGTGCTCATCCTTGCCTTGCCTGAATATAGGCCAGTTAGTGTGATTGAGAAGGTAACCTCCTCATTCCAGAAAAAGACCCGTGACAACGGGTGTAAGTTCTGGCCAAATGACACCTACATTCATTGCAGGGAGAAGGGACCTGAGAGACTGACAGACTTGGTTACTATTTATTTATTTATTTACTTACTTATTTATTATTTCACTCTTCCTCACAACTTTGCAAGCACTTATTACCTTTTATACTTGGTTATGCAAAAATGAATAGAATGTGTCTTCTGCCCCCTAGGACTTACATTATAAGTCCCCATTTGATTAAGTCCAGTTCTGCTTACCATCCTTCATGTGAAAGGTTCTGAGCCCTCTGAGCATGTGCCTTGCCTTGCAATCTCCTAGGCATGCTGTGCATTTCATCTCACCTCGTCCTCATACTGACACCCTCTGGAGTTGGCATTTGGAGCATCATTGGGCAAGGAAGCTCAGAGATGTCTCTGATGGGGGTGGAACCTGTGCAAGCGTGAGGATGAAGTAGTGCACCTCCAGAGGACCTGGGAGGCTTCACAGAGAGCTGACACCTGCGCAGATGATCACGAATGAGTTGAAGGCACAAGGGGCCATGGGTGTTTCAGGTAGAGGGAAAAGTTTGCTCAAAAAAGCTTAGAGGTGGGGAACAGCCTCCACTGCTACGAAAATAACATGTAGTTGTAGTTGTAGTTTAGAAAAGTCAGGAGGGGCCTTCTGTACATACCAGGCTAAGGAGGTGAGACTTCATGCTGGGTGGCACAGAGTGTGTGTGTACCTGTGTGCACAGTGGGACTTTTCACTGAAGCCTTGCTATGTATTATACCAGTATGTCTTTTGTCCCTTTCCTCATTCCATGGGCTTCTTTCATCAGCAAGTCCACACTCTGCTTGGTATCCTCAAACCATGGAATACAGTTCTTCTGGTCAAGAGGCTTGACCTCATTTTCACAAACCGTGTGCTACCTGCAGTCATCAGTTCTCCTCATCAATGTTCACTCTAGGTAATGTAATCTGAGGAGCAGTGTCCTTGACAGGAAGATGGAGGTGATAAAGGAGCTGAAGAATGCTGCTTTTTGTTCATTTTAAACCGTTAGCTCTAGGGCCACAGGAGATAAGTGACAGCCAACAGTTTTTGAGTGCTAAGATATTCGTTTGTTTGTTTTTAATGCATTGTCCCGTGTCATCCTCCCAAGAAACCTGCAGTGTAAGAAATATTACTCCCATTTTAAGGACAGGAAACAGGTCCAGAGTGGTTAGGAAAACCACCCAAGGTCGTATAGCCAGTGCTTAAGAGGTGGGTCCAGCCCTCCTCTGCTCCTGTGTGAAAAACCGGGAAGGGTTCTCTGACTACATCCTCAAAGGCCTTTTGTGTCACCGTCCTCAGCTTATCGGGCTCCCGCCTTCCTGACACTGCGCTTGAAGGTCTGTCACCCCTTTGTCCTCGTTCTGTGCAACCACACTTCTGTGTCAGTCATTTGCAGTTGTATTGTAAGAAGTTCGTTTTTCAAAGTCATCCTTCCAGAGCTGTCTTCCTTGAGAGGATAAGGTCGTGAGGTTTGCCTATCTTTTTTCTGAAGGTTTTGCAGTCTGCCTTTATAAAGACTAAGGTACGTGTCAGACCGTGCCCAGCTTTCCCCTCTGTGAAGAGCATAAACTTTTAGCTGATCTGGCTACTATTTCTCAGGATTTCTCATCCTTCCTTCTCCAAGCCATATGTCTTGTTGGAGCAGCACTAGGTTTGAAATAGATAACTCACCCCAACCTCTGCTTTCTGAAAGTAAATTGCTGAGGTGAATCACGAATGTTTTGAATGTTCACTGCTTTTACCTGCAGTGATAGATCCTGCAATGAAAGGTATTTGTAAATAAAATTGGTTAGGTAACTTAGGCTGGGAAAAAATTTCTGTATTGTTGTTTTTTTAAATCCTCACCTAAAGACATGCTTATTGATTTTAAAGAGAAGGGAAGGGAGGGAGAAAGAGGGAGAGAAACATGGATCAGTTGCCTCTTGTATGCACCCTGACTGAGAAAACCAAATCCATACCCTAGGCATGTGGCCTGACCAGGAGTCAAACCTGCAGCCTTTTTTGGTTTACAGGATGATGCTACAACCAGCTGAGCCGAAAGAGCCAGAGCTCTGTGGGTTTTTTAAACAGGAATGTCTCTGCGACAGGTGGCAGGGACTTCCTTGGATCTCTATTTGTGTGCACTTATAGAATATTAACGTGTGTTGCTCTAAGAAGCGGTATGTTGGAGTGTATGCATTTTTATGTAAAACAGCATTGAGTGACTTTGTATGAGGTAGACAATATAGAGGAGTGGTTAAGAGCATGTATTTTTAGAGACAGACATAGATTTGGGTGCTTTTCCAACACTTCATTAGCTCTGAGATATGGGTAGATATCTAGAGCCTTTAAGGTTTAGTTTTCCTATGTGTAAACTGATGGTGGTGATGTGCTACCTACATCAATGTCCTAAGGGTGTGTGAAGACTAAATGAGATAATGTTTGAAATGCTTGGTACAAAGTAAAATACTCAGTTAACTATAGATATTATTATGACTAACAACATCTGTTCTTATGGGAAATTGTTTTGGTTTGTACCACCTATGTGTGTGATCCAAATGTGAACATCTGAGTGCCTCTGGAATGTTTTAGTCTTACACACACTCTGTGGTGTGTCCTGGGGAGACGGAGGCCTTAAAAGGTAGGAGACTGGAATCCTTCTAATTCAGGGCTCAGATCTGCAGAGTATTTCAGCTGGAGAAGAGAGTGGGCCTCAGCAGTGCAGGGGGCAGAACATCTCTCAACTGCAAGAGTCCTTGAGAGATGTGAAGGGATGGCAAGAAGGCTGAGGCTTCTCGTGTGCTTTCTGCAAGGGGCTGAACGAAGACCCGTAATAGGTGAAGGCAGTTTTCAGTTCAGGAAGAGAAAGGCAGGCTGGTTGGGGGATGGGCCTTCTCCCTGGGACGTGCTCACTGTGTCCTGGCTGCGAGCCATCCTCCTCCCAGCACCTGGTCAAAGGAGATCTCCAAGGTGTTTTCCTATCTGTGCTTCGTGGGAAAGAGCAGCAGCCTGCAGGTTGTATTTCTCAACTTAAACTCCAACTTTGATTTCCAGGCAGCACGACGTTTGTTTTTAGAAAAAAAAACCCAGCCAGCTCAGAGGTGATGAGGGTGACAGGGTTACAATTATCACCTGCTCCTCAGTACCTAATGTATTGTGGGAAAGGCACTGACAGCTCTGATCTCTCTTTGTGTGGGGAGCTGAAACCCCCAACCTCTGCTCAGAACTTTTGACACAGACAGACAGCTGTGGGACCCGTGTGGGGGTGGAGTGGGGGTGGAGGGGGCTGTCGCCTCCTCCCCTTCTGATGCTGAGGGTGTGGGCTGAGAGGCCCTCCGTGTGTTTCCATTCTTGGGCAGATTTTTATATTACTCAGCTAGACTTTACATAGGAGTCTCCTCAGAGTCCAGACCTTACAAAAAAGGGAAGGAAGCCAGTAAGAATTGAGATGAACTGACCTATGTAAGGGGGCAGGATGGAGAAGTGACATCCAGAGGGCGCCAGAGTGATTCAATGTTAAGTAACTGCTAAAGAAGTCAGTGCAAACAGTGGGAGGAAGTAGGGCTTTGGAGTCACAGGCTCAGGTTAAAAACCTGATTCTGTTCCTTATTTGACATGTGGGCAACTCACTTAACCTCTTTGAACTTTCACTTCCTAATCTGCAAAATGCGGTAGCAATACCTGCCTAAGGGCTTTTATGAAGACTGAAATGAAGATGAAATGAGATAACTCAGAACAAGGTGGGAGGGGGGCAAAGAATTGTTGCAAACCATCTGCGTCTCCACTGGCACATGGGCCCCACAGCCATGCACTGATCCTACGCCTCCCACTCATACGCTCTTCAGCCGGGTTTTCCTATGTATTCAGTGCATTGGTGCTGTTCTAGTAAATGAATGGGAATCAAGGAAAAGCATCCAGAATTCCTGATAGACTTTGTGATGATGTTTTTTTTTTCTCTCAACAGGCACTAAGCACTGCACTCTCATGTGGGGTGTGCAGATGTGTTTGAGATTAGATGAGCGTCCCCAGAAGCCCCCAGGAAGGTTTGGGACTATGGAGATAATGCAGGTAAAGAGCTTAATCCCATCCCAACCCCCTCCTACCACCCTTGCTTCAGCCCAGAGGAGAAGGATGGCCCTCCTGACCTGGGTAGGGCTCTGATTTCTCTCCTCTGAGGCTGCTGGGTCACAAAAAGAGAAACGTGGATCACATGCCCACTGATAGGCCCTGGCAAGCTTGACTGAACTCCTTGAAAAGTCTGGTGTTGGTTTTCCCCTTTCTTTCCTACCACACCAGCTCCAAATTAGGAGAATTACTTAGGGAGGACTTCCGGTTCATCAGAAAAACACACGTCACTTGCCCTCCTATAATTAGGGTTCTTCTCCACTGCCCTGCAGTAGTGGGGTGAGCAGCAGAGGCTGGTAGCTGGAAAAATGTGTACTTTAGGCACCAATCCTTACAGCAACTCCCCCAGGAGAAGGCTCCCCTGCTCCTTCCTACCTCTACCACCCTTGGCCTCTAGGGTGGGGCCCTAGAACTGCTGGCGTCAGGTAGCACCACCTACTAGCCAGGGGGATGGTTCACCAAAGAGACCTGAACAATTATTATGCCCTCTGCCCCTCCCTACTTCCAGTGACCACTCCCAGGACTGCCCATGGCTCTCCAGCCTCTCATTCCACAGCTGGTGCTGTGGGCTCTGGCTCCTCAAGGGGTGCTCCCTGGGTCAGCAGCATCTGGTCACCTGACTACTCGTTCGAAATGTAAAATCTCTGCCCTCCCCTTCTCCAAACCTACTGAATTAGAATACGCATATTAACAATATCCCCAGGTGATTCTTACGCACATAAAAGTCTGAGAAATACTTCTAGCTCAGCTATGAGCTCCCATCAGGAGCCAGGTACTTCATGGTGAGGAAAATGCAAAGGATTAGATTAATCCTACACATCCTCTCTTCAAGGCAGGATGTTATCTCCATATAAGGAGGAGCAATTGAGGACAGAAGAGGTTTGAAACTAGCTCACCATCCCAGGGCTAGTGAGAAGGCTGTGAGCCAGATAGACAAAGGGAGAAAGGGAATTCTGAATTGATCACAGATACAGCCCATGTGGAGTCATCATGATGGGAGACAGCACCCTCAGCACCATTGTTAAGAAACCCCATCTGCACTGCGCTGGGCTGGCTATTCATTCATTTGCTCTTTCCTTCCTGTGTACCTACTATGTGCTGTGGTGTGGGCAAGGTAGTTGCAATGTGGAATAAGACAGACATAGTTTCTGCTCTTGGGGATCTTTCTACTGGGGAAGAAAGATTCACTAAATATGAGTTAATTGTCATTGAAATAAGAGCCACAAAGCATGAAAAAAAGGGATCTAGCTTATTCTTGGAGGAGAGAATACTGTGTATAAATCAAGATAAATATACCCCTTCCTTTAGGGTCGCAGGTCTCTCAGGACCCCCATCGCTGCTGTCTTTCCTCTGGGCTGGCGGTGAATCTCCTTTTGTCCAGAAGCTGAAATCCTGGGTTTGTGCACAAGCCAGAGTGCTAGGCAGAGGGAGCAGGATTGTGGGCCCCGCCTTGCTGGAGAGGGGGACCAGAGCACCGAATTTCCCTTGGATCTTCACATGGAGGTGGTGGTGCTAAACACGATTTTGTTTTTTCTAACATCAAAAGCCCTGGGAGACTGAAGCTTCCTGTGATTCTGCTGCTATAGGTGTGCTTTTGAGGAAGCTCCAGAGAAAGGCAGCACCAAAGTGCTGGGCATTGTAAGATAAGTAAGACACTGTCTCTGTTCTGGAAGAGCTGTCAGGTCATTGGTTACAGACACACAAGTAGGCCACACTATAGCATGTGTCTGTACTGGGATTTAGTTTTGCCTTCGATCGCACAGAGTCCAAAGAGGGAAGGGATTTAAATCAGACTGAGGGTCAGAAAAAGCTGCCCTAGGGAAGGAATACTTGAGCTGGGCTTTGGAACAACAATGGGAGTTGGTCAGGTGGATTTGCAGTTGGGCATTTCAAACACAGGAGACGGTGTGTGTGAAGGCCTAGGAATGAGAAGTGTCTGGAAACCATCAGCAAATTGGATGTAGTTCCTGGTTCCATGTGCCTAGAAAGAAGAGGTTGTATGGGAGATGAGCCACAAAGGGCTGGAGCGTGAAGGTTCTTATTCTTTGTCATGCCCAGGCCTTTGAATCAAAGGGCGAGCATTAGAAAGGCGTCTTCTTTTTACATAATAGGATTTAAATGGTTTCCTATAATAAGCATGTTTACTTGTATAGAATGTCATATAAATGGGACACTATTACTCTGGCCATCACCCACTGAATGAGAAGGCTTGTGGGCGAGCTGACCCATATCACCACACTGTCCCCCTTGTAGGCACTCTGCAAATAGACATAATTAAAGCAGTATATCAGAGTGGGGAACAGCTGGGGCTCCCAAGTACACCAGGTAGAATCATCGGCATTCAATCCTGTCTCTGTTGCTGAGTGCTTTCTAGCTCTGTGATTTTCGACAAACTGCCTGAACTCTCAGTGCCTCCTTCCTCTGTTCCAGTGATCTGTGGGTGGATTCATATGCCGTATCAAAATTGTGTAGCTGTCTTCCTTTTAATCTTCACCTGAATACATGTTTTTATTGATTTTTAGAGAGAGAGGAAGAGAGGAAGTAGGGGTGGGGGAGAAGGGGAGAGAGAGAGAGAGAAAGTATCCATGTGAGAGAAACATCAATTGGTTGCTTCCTCTACACTCCCTGACTGGAGGGTCGAACCCCAAACCTAGGTACATGCCCTGGTCAAGAATTGAACCCGCAACCATTTGGTACATGGGGTGATGCTCCAATCAATTGAGCCACCCAGCCAATGCCAGTTTTGTAGCTTTATAATAAATTTACATATACAGAAAGACTGGTGTCTCCTGATTACTATTTTTTGTAATATTCTAACTATTTTGTTTATTAATTTTTCCACATGAACTTCCGAACAACTGGTTAATACCTTTTACATTAATTTATAGATTGAGGGGAGTTTACAGCTTTGCAGTGTTGAGTGTTGCCAAGACCATGGCATGCCTTTTCATTCGTTCAAGTTTTCTTTGATATTTTTTGAGATTTTTAATATCAATTTTGCACATATATCATGAATTTTTATTGATTGGCATTTTATCTTTGTTTCTACATGTATTGATTGCTGTTCTAAATGAGGTCTTTTCTCCCAAATGTTATACCTTCAAATTGGCTGTTGTTTGCAATGTATAGGCTCTTAAGTTCTGTATTCTAATGTCATAGTCAGCCAACTTAGTAAATTTGCTTGCTACTTATGGTAGTTTATTTGGTGTTGTTTTTCTTCTTGTTGGATTTTTGGGGTTTCACAAATGAAAATAGTGATAATGTTGCCTCCTTTTATTCAATGTTTATAACTCTAATTTCTTTCTATGTCTAATTTCATTGGTATTTCTAGAGCAGTGTCAGTACTGAAGATAGTGGACATTTTTCTACATTCCTAACATTGACGGAAATGTTTCTGATGTTTTCTTATTAAACTTTAGATTCAGAGAGATTTATTTGACTATATTGAGAGAGTATCATACATTCTTACTTACCTACAAGGTTTTAATAAATGAATGTGGCTAAAGATGTAAACTGTATGATTCCATTTATACGAAAATTCATGAACAGACAAAACTAATCTGTGGTAACAAAAGTGAGGACAATGGTTATTTTAGTGGAGAAATTATTGACTGGGAAAGTACGTGAGTGAATCTCCTGGAGGGCTGGTAATATTCTGTAGGTGGACCTGGGTGGCAGGTTGGATTTTTGGATCAGTGTTATGCTTGCCTCATTCAGAAGAATTTGGAAGAATTCATTCTTTTTCTACACCCTAACAAAGTTTAAGGGCCATTAGAAATTACTATTTTTCTTTTACTTCTTTTAAAAATAGGCATAGAAGGCCAATGATACGATGACAGAAGACGGTTTGATTCTGGGTGGTGGGCACACACTGCAACACCGAGACCATGTGTCACGCTGACATTCACCTGAAACCGATATGATTGTGTTGACAAATGTCACCCCAAGATATTTAATAAACAATTAGGCTTAGAGATTTACTTTGTAAAAATTTCTGGCATGTAGTGTTACAGAAAGAAAGTTCGCCATCCTTTTCTGCTTATTCTTTCATAACTGGTCTGTTTAGATTTTCTATCTTTTGTAGAGTCAGTTTGGAAAATTAGATGACTTAGGCAATTTTATTCCGTTGAAAATTTCAAATGAATTCCATAGAGTTGAAGAAAGTAGCATTTTACTTTCCTTTATATTTTTGTTTCCTCCTCTAGATGCCTTATTTGGTAGAGTTTTGCTTTCTCTCTTATTAATTAGATTACTTACTTATGTATTTTACTAAAAGTCAGCTCTTGGACTTATTTTAACATTTTTCTTTTTAAGTGAATATATTTATTTCTGCTCCTAGCTAATAAATCCATCCTTTTGCTTTCTTAATCATTGTTTTATTATTTTATAGCATCTAAAATTGAGAGTTTAACTCATTTATTTTATGTACTCTTGATTATCATTAGTGTTTAATAAGATAAATTTCTCTCTTGATATCACTTTAGTGTATCCCATAGAATTTATATATGTTGCCTTAATTATCATGTTCTAACTATTCTGCCATGTCTATTTGCATTTCTTTTTTGACCTAAGGGTTGTTTTAAAAAGGCTTTACACATTTTTCCAGTTGCAGAAATTTTTTTAGATTCTATTATTCATTTCTAGTTTTAGTGCAATATGACCAGAGAATGAATTTCGTACTTTTTTACTGTGAGTGCATTTCAACCGAAGATGTTTCCTTTGCTGTAAGAGTACAGAGTTTGAAATATACACATTAAATGTACTTACTAAGCTATATTATTTTGGTCTTCTGTAAGCTTAATTTTTATCCACTCAGTACTTGATAATAGAGAGTTGAAGGAAAGCCTTTAACTATTGATGTGCCTTTGCCATTTTCTTCTTGAATCTTCTTTCATATTTGCTTTGTACGAGTAAATATTGATGTTATCCATCTATGCTGCGGCAGCCAGAACTCTTCATTTCAGGGCGAATTGTTTCTTTTAGCGTCATAAAGTGTCATTCTTTGTCTCGGTGAGTGCTTTTCATACCAGTTCAGCCTATCTGATAATTAGATCCTAAACTGCCCATTTTTCTGTGCATGTATGTGGTACCCTTGTCTATTCTTTTTTTTCCCAATCTTTTAAACCCTTTTATTTTAGGTGAATTTTATATGCAGCAGGATTGGTTTTAACGATTGGTGATAAAGTTAGAAGTCGTTTTCTTTTAATAAGTGAATTTAGCTTATTAAAATGGATTTATATGACATAAGTTTGGTCTTAGTTCTGGCATTGTTTTTATGTTATGTTTCTGATTAAAATTTTTTAAATTTATTTATTTTTAGAGAGGGGGAAGGGAGGGAGAAAGAGAGAGACAGTAACATTGATGTGTTGTTGTTGCTCGCATGGCCCCAGCAGGGGACCTAGCCTGCAACCCAGGCATATGTCCTGGCTGGGAACCAAACCTTTGCTTCACAGGCTGACACTCAATCTACTGAGCCACACCAGCCAGGGCTATGTTATGATTCTGGTTTTAATTTACAAAATATTCCCTATGCGACTCCCCCTGCTCTTTGCCTTATGTATGTAATTTGGAAGGTTTCTATTTTTCGGGCACCTACTTCCATAACTATAACTTTATATAATATGCTTAATTCCCTATTTTTAAAGAAAGTATCTATTAATTCTCTACATAATACATTCAACCCTTTACTTCTTTAGATAATAGGTAGTAATTTCTTTCATATCCTTGTTCAGTGTTTTGGCTTCACCAAGGTAATTGCCTCATTACTTTCTTTTTAAAATCATGGCAAAATATTTAGTCACAGTTTATTCAGCTCTGTGGAAACATTTTCCTGTTGATTCTTCTTCATCTGCTTTTTGGTTTTCTTATTTATTTACTCCTTTTCTCTTGCTTTCTTTGTACGCACCTCTGCTGTTTCTGCACTTTTGCAAGAGGGGAGTCTTTGCTGAACCAGCTGACTGCCGTTGGTTTGTGTGGGGGCTGGGCTGCCTTCCAGGTTACCAGAACTCCTCCTCAGGACTCAGGCTCTGTATCTAGTAGTGTAGGCTTTACTTCTGTCCAGCTGGAGAGGATGGGCAGCCCTGGGGTGATTCACTGGCTCAGCCTCTCTTCACCTCACTTTCACAAAGATGGATCATCCCTGTGTGACACCTGGGCTTGCTCCACCTTCTTTGCTTCTTGTAATTGGGTCCAGGGACTCTCCTAGTTCCACCTCATTTGCTTTATTCCTGATTTGGGAACCATGGAGTTTAGGTTCTACATCTTAAGGAGAGCTTATTGCTTCTCACCTTCCAGAAATTTTGCAAATTTTTGTGCAATTTTTTTTCTGAGCTCTGCTGCTGGGACTTCCTCTCTTCACTCTTCCAACTGGATCTGTGTTACTGGGATAGCATTTCCAACAATCTTGCGACTACAAGTTTCAGGTGTCTCCCACTTTGCAAAGATGGAGTTTGTGTTCCTGCCTTGCATTTGCCTTGATGCTTAGAGGTATTTCTGAGAGGAGAGGGAAGAAATGCCAGCTTGATGTTGCTCTAGTCTCCCTGGAAGTTGCCCTTCCTAGCTGATATTATTATATCACTCTTTTGCAGGGCAGTGGGTCGCAGTATGGGGTGGCCATGTGTGGAGACAGGGGAATGGCTCCTAGGAAGCCCTGCCAAGTTTCAGAAGGGTCTAAGTCTTCAGGCTTATAGAGGTGGGGACCGGGTGAGGATGAGAATGATCTCCCTCACAAGTGGGTCCTCAGATCCTGATGGCCACCCACAGGGGCAGGAGCTGAGGGCACAGATGTGGCTCTGCCTCCTAGGGACCCAGAATCAGCTCTGTGCATGGTGGGGCTTCATGGCCTCCATGTTCAGTGCACACAGGAGCCAGAGTGTTCATCTTGCTTTTCCAGATGGAGCAACCAAGGGTAAGAGGGGAAATGATTATCCCAGCAGGTAAGCCTCCTGACTTGCAGCAGTGAACTCTCTCTTTTGAAAGTTTCGCCTCACAAACCGTTGTAGGAGACTGTGGTGGTAAGCACAATCTGAACACCTGAACACCTGAACACCTGAACTGCCCTGAAGGTGAAGGCTGTGAGCAAGCTCAGCCCGTAGGCCTTGCCCTTCTGTTCTCTGCATGTGGGCTTCTCCTCCCACCAGCTGCATTCCCACCGCCTGCCAGGCACATTCCCCTTGCACGTCCCTCAGTAGTCAGTCCTCCTTGACCCTTCCCCACTCGCTCTTGCACTGGCTAATTAGGTACCTGGCCTTGAGCTTCCTTTGTATCTCTTACTTCATTATATTGAAAGACTCTGCTTGTCTCTTTGCCTGTACTCTTCCCTATGCATGAACTCTCTTTCCCTTCATTTTTCATTGTTTATTCCCTCTTCCTACTTACGTTTCTGCTCAAAAGTCATTTGCTTGTGGCTGCCCCTGACTAGCCCTAATAAAATAGCATCCCCAATTACTGTCTACCAGAGGTGTCCAACCTGTGGCCCACGGGCCATGTGTGGCCCAGGATGGCTATGAATATGGCCCACAAAACTGTAAATTTAGTTAAAACCTTTTTTTTTTTTTTGCCTATCAGTTTTTGTCAATGTTTGTGTATTCAATGTGTGTCCCAAGACAACTCTTCTTGTTCCAGTATTTCATTGTGGTCTAGAGACACCCAAAGGATGGACACACCATGACAAATTTACTTTCATTCATAGCAAATTATTCATAGATGTTTTTGGTGGTTAATTATCTACCTTCAGCCACCAGAATGCATGTTTCATGAGAACAAGGATTTTGTTTGTTATATGTGGCACTATATACTCAGCAATTAGAAAAGTGATGAAGATTAATAAGCACTATATTTTACAGGAAGGAAGGAAGGGAGGGAGGGAGGAGGACCACTGTATTCACATATCACTCTGAACTAGCATTTTTTTATATTTTAGTTGTCTGTTTCTTCCTTTAAACTGCCATGTTTTTGTGCTTTGGACCAAGGCTGCCTTTGCGCAGTAGAGGCTCAATATATGTTTTTTAAAAATTGAATCAAACGCAGCATCTCTGCCCTCAAATGAATCTCAGCGTGAAGAAGTTTACGTTCAGAAACCTTAGGGAGGAGGGAAAATCTGTTCTGGCCCTCCCTAGACCCCTTCTACCGCGAGGCATCTTTATTTGCAAAAGCAGCAGTTCCGATATGGAGAATTTTTTTAGAAGCAAAAATTTCATTTGATTGAGACCAGACATGTTTCTAGGAAGGCCAGCTAAAGCAGACCCTCAGCCCTCTGTCCTAAGCGGGTGGAGCCGGGTGGGGTTGGCTCCACCCATCAGCTTGTCCTCCAGCTGATTACTTCTTGCTCACCCAATATCCACAGAGGATTTGGGGAAGAGAAGTGCCCAGTAATCGGGAGGGCTTTGGGAGTTCACTGACAGATGGAGACAACTGAGGGAATGGGCTCACTGGGCCAGGAGTCCCTTGTTTTTTTTCCACTCCTTAGAGGAAATTCTTTGGTTCCTCTCTGGGTCCCTTCACTTAGTCTCAGATTCCTAAAGAGAAATTACCATTTCAAAACAATGTTTTTTCTGAGAATTCATTGTGTGTTATCCAGCTGTGATCCCTCTAGGAGCTGCTGTGCTCAAAACCGTATTGTTCAGGCTCAAATAATTAAGTGTAATGTTTGCTTTAAATGCAAAAATAGAATTTCTGAACATGCCAAACAATTTGCCAAAAAAAGAAGAGGAGTCCTCAGGGCTGGGGAACCAGGTCCCACGCACAACACCCTGGCCTGCCCACGTGCTGGAGCTGGTGACTCGGGACAGGCCCTCAGAGGCTGCCTGGCCTGGAAGGCCCTGGGAGCTGTGCTCATGTGAGTGTTTCAGGTTAAGAGCATTGCTACAGAGATCTCTGCAGTTCGAACTTCTTGGTGGCAGATCCCTTCACATGCTTGACTTGTCCATCTGGCCCCTGCTTGGAAACTGCCAGTGTGATGGCCTTCACAGTCTCAGACGACAGCTTGATTTGGCAGAGAGCCCTTATGGCTATTGAACTGTCTGGGGTTCTAGCCCCTGCCTTTGCTTTCCCTCCTAGAGAAAGAGGTTCTGCCCTACAAGCTGCCGAAAGCAGAGGCTGTGCTTCGTTGCCACCGCCATGCCTGTGTAACACTAGCTCTTGCTTTTTGTGGCAGCTGTGGGAAACTGCATCTGCACGTCCGGACAGAAGTGCCTGGAGGTGCACGCACGGCTGCCCAAAGGCAGCTGTAACCAATGACTAACGCATGCACGGACCCCTTGTTCCTTAGTGGGGATAATTCTGAGGCGTGTATGTTGTACCATTTCCAATTTCCCAGCAGGATTCAACTGCAGTCCCCTAGAGCAGCTGGTGTACTAGCACACCCTTTATTGGCTACCTTCCTCCCTTGTATTACTTTTCCCCAAATTCCTTGTACCTTTCAATAAACTTGGCTCTTGAACTTTTGACTCAGAGGTTGCTTCTAGGGGAACCCAGACTAAAGAAACCTAGCCACAAAGATACAAGAAAAGGGAGAAAATTGTATTAAAACAAACAAATGGAGACATGTAACAATTTGCTGATGTGAAGACTGCACTGTAAACATACCCTTTCTCCCCAGTTCACCTTTATGTTTGGTGGAATTGTAATTGGGCTCTCTGAAGGACATTTTAGAAATTTGACAAAATGATCCCCAAAGTTACAAAGTGGAATCAAGGGCACAAATATGTGAATCAATTCTGAGAGAGATCAGAAAAGGAAACCTGGCGTGGCCATACAGACATCAACACAACTTCACAGAGTGGGCAGGCAGACAGACCATGGACAGAGACCTCTGCAGCCAGGCATGTGGGGTGGGAAGAAGTGGCATCACTGTTGGGGAAAGGGCGAGGCCTTGGCAATGGAGGGCCACGGCTCTCCTTCATTTCTACAGAGACCCACCAAAGGAAAGGGGCTTGACCTCCAGGAGAAGGGAGCAGTTTAGGTAAAAGTGAGAAGGTCAGGTGCAAGGCCCAATGACTGAGGCAAACAGGCACTTTTCACTGGATAACCAGGAGCCCCTGTTTTGAGAACATCCAGGCTCGTCCAGCTGCATTCTGTGTTCACTGAGCAAGAGAGAATTCTCCAGCTGACCGCCTTTGGATTTGATCTACAACATCGGTTCTTTGTTCTTCAGCAAACAGCTTTTGGGTTTGAACTGCAGTGTTGGCTCACTGGGGTCTCTAGCCTGAGGTCCACCTTGAAGAGTTTGGACTTCCCAGTGCCCATATCATGTGAGTCAATTCTTTGTAATAAATCTTTTTACATTCTATTAGTTTTCTTGCTCTGGACAACTGTGACTAACACACACACACACACACACACACACACACACAACTGCACATGCGGAGTTTGCCCCCAAGATTGTAATGCAGAATGAAATTTGGCAGCATAGCTCTCTGCTCCCTCTATCCTCTGATTTCATTCCTCCACCTCACACCTATCCACAAGTCCCAAGGATGAATCGGGATAGAGGTGAGAACTCCAGATCCAACATCCCAAGAGCATCCCTGGGGCTTACTCTGGGAGACCCATCTGGGGATACCGGAGTTCTTCAGCCTCGCTCAGACCTTGTGGGATATTCCCAGAGTGCACTGCAGAAGGACCTCTCCTGCCTGGGGACAATAGGGCCTTAACAAGCTCTGGTTCCTCTAGCTGGTCTTCTTCTTCTTCACTCTGCCTCTCCTCTCCCTCCCTTCTCGTTTCCACTACTCATATGCCCAGGCCATGTAATCACTGTTGTTCTCAAATCCTTAGGAAATAGACCCCTGGTCCCAGTAAGAGGAGGGAGGTGTAACAAGGGGAGCCTGGAGCAGAAGTCAGAAAACAGGCTCCTGAGCCTCACTTCACCACTTCCTGGTCCAGGGTCCTAGGGCCAGTCACCAAGCAACAACCTTTTCCTTTTCCTAGCCTGTGAAAGGAGGAGGGGGGTAAGATGGTCTCCAAGGATGGGCATTTGGGTAGCTGACCTCATGCCCTGGCTGGAGTATAATGGAGAGAATGCTGGGTGTGTCTGGCACCTGATGGGGGCCAGTAAGTACTTGCTCTATGCCACTGAAGGATGTAATGACAGAAAACCTAGATTTGTGACTCAGTGGTCTGACTTTTGCCAAATCACCAGTCTTCCTTAAATCTCAATTTCAGCAACGAGTGTCTCGACATGCCCACCCTGGGAGAACATACTTATGGAAAAGATCATTCCTGCTCAAGGTGGTCTAATTCCCTACTTTAGACACAACTCTTCTACAAGAACTTATACGCTTAGGGTGTATTTTCTCAAGCATCCCTGATGTTTTCTGAGAGTCAGGTGTTGTATTAGACTCATAGCTATCACATTTGATCATCTTGGCAATTTAATGCAAGACCTTTTGTTATCAATGTTTCAGAGATGTCAAAGGACTCAGGTGTGGGAGTCCGCCAGGCCGCAGGGGACCAAGGACAGAGCCCCCACTGTGAAAATGGTGACTTGGTTTCTGGTCCCTGGAGCCGGCGGGTATCTTGACATCTTCCGGACCTTCTCCTTCTCAGCCTTGAAGGAAAGAACAAGATCTTGGCATATGCGTCATGTTCCAAGAAAGTGATAGTCATGAGGACACTGCTATCTTTGGGCTAATGTTCTCAGGATATGAGAACATCTTGCCCTCTTGATAGCCTTCGGGAGTGTACAAACTTTTGTAAAACAGCATTGTTCTCAGGCCACTGCAGTTCTGCATATAAGCCAGCAGTTCCTTGAATAAATTTGCCATTTGCCAGCAGAGCACTTGGTCCTCTCCATTCTTTTAATTAAGTCCCTCGCCTCACCTCGTGACCACCCTTGCTGCAGCGGGCTGCGGCACTCAGGTGGTGAAGTACTTCTTCCAAAGTCAGAGCTAGAAAGTGACTGAGCTGAGACCCAAAGTTTCATTTGCTCATTCATTTGTTTACTCGTTTATTCACAATTCCTCCAGGCTCTGTGCTTGACACTAGGCACACACATGGGCTTTTGTTCCCATGGCTTAGATTTCCCAGAGTCCTTAGGGCTCAGAGTTCCTTCCATTTTTCCCTTGTCAGGTGGTTTATAATTCACCAGTCCCAGGCCTCTTGTTTCAGGACCTGTAATGGCTCTTGGTCTGGCACTGCTGCCCTCTACCTCAGGCCAGTGGCTCCCTTTGCTGGAAAATTAAAGAACCAGCCCCTTAGATGACTTACAAGAAGCTCCAGAGAACCCCTGCCCATCTGAGTCACCCCTGGACTAGGTTATGAGGCTGTGCTTTGGGTGAATCTATCCCAGCAAATTTTATTCTAAATACCAGGTTGTGCATCTGTCTTCAACAGTCACCAGATTCTGGGGGCTCCAGAACACAGACCTCCAGGCTATGGGACAAGTGTCTTGTACACAGTTGGTATTTAGGAAGTATTTGCTGAGTGAATGAATGAATACAGAGTTGAGCGAACATTCTGAAGGGAGCTGAGTGTCAGCCCTGGATGCTGGGCCCAGAGTAATATGCTCCTTATTCTGGCTACCCCTTCCAAAGTTCCCCAGCTTGAGCACACAGCTTTCCCTCCCCTTTCACAGTCTGTAATTAATGTGGCATCCTTAGTAATAAACATGCACCCTGTGGGCTCCAATCTTTCTCATTAGAGGCCCAGGCAGATTGCTTTTCTCCATTTTCCTGGTGCTAATAGATGAATCACGTTGCCCAGCAGATGACCCTATGCTGTCCTGGGGTAAAGGCACTCCATCTTTTCAAGATCTGGTGCTGGTACCCAACACAGAGCCTTGGCAGTGGATGGACAGAGACCTAGGTTTGGTGTCTATCAATGGAAAGTGGTCCAGGTGGTGCCCCAGCCCTAATGGGCTTCAGGATAAAGCCTCAGCATCCAGTGTGACTCCCAGGCTTAGTCTCGACCTGCTTATTAGATCTTTGGTCCTGTACACTCACTCCTTCCTGTGGCAGGCTCCTTCCTTCCCCAGTAGTTTATTCATGCACTTCCCCTTTGTTGACTCCTCTTCCTTATGGGCCCCTCTGAAGATTAGTCATTGTGACGAAGCCCATAAAAGTGGCACCTCCTTCCCAGAGCCTTCCTTGGCCAGCCCCAGTACAGAATCCCTGCGTCCTGCCTTCACACTCAGTGTAGAATCTCTTCTAGCCTGAGCTCTGTCACTGGGTGTCACTTTTCTTACCTGTGTCTCAGATTCCTTGTCTTTAAAAGAAAGGAAATCCCTTCACAGACTTTTCATGAAATTCAAGTGACCTTCATTTATTGAACATTTATAAACATTTATTCTGTACTTAGTTCAAAACACACAGAACTAGGTGCACAGAACAAGAAGATGAATAAAAATACAGCTTTACTCTCAAGTAGCCTGCAGTTCAGCTTCATGTTTACGCTTCCCAGGGCACATTGGGCTAAGCGCTTTATATACAGACAAAGGTAAAGGAAATTATAATATCAAGTAATAAGGTGCTTTGAAATTAGGTGGAGTTGCAAAGCAATTAAAGATGATCTCATTGTTACTACTCATCTTTAGATGCCTGTCTGTCTTGGCTACCCATCTAGGCTGTGAGCTCTGGGAGTCGGAACAGGAATCATTCTCCTTTGTGACCCCCACTGAGCTCTCAGCAAAGTTTGTCTCAATCCATGGTTTGTTGATTGGTTAACCTCTTTCCAGAACACAGAAGACAAAGAAAGGGCTGCCTGGTCAGAAGTGAACAGCACTGGACACCTGGCCAACAGGACCTTACAGAGGTCGCCTCGCCCAGCTCCTGCCATCGGCCAAACCAGCAGGTGAGGAGCAGCTGTCCCCTCCTGCAGGGCTTCAGGGCAGGAGCATGTGATTTTCCCAGGAGATTCTGAATTTCTGACTTTTGTTCTCTGGAAATTTTACTGCAATCACTCTCTTCCTCTAGATCACATCTCCTAAATGCCCCAACTACAATGGTCTGTGGCCTGTGAGGGAAGGCCACCAGAGAAAAGAGCAGTGGCCTTCACGTCCCTCCTGGTCAGCAGCATCCCCTCCCTCCCAACTCCCAGCCACTCCAAGTTCTGCTCGGTGAGAGACTCACGCGCTGTGTGCTGGTGGGAAAGTGGAGCCTGGATCTGCCTCAGTTCTGGAACTGCCCCACCTCCCCGCCCTAGTTCTGCCTCTGCAGCTATGAGGAGTATCTCCTGTCCTTCCTCACTCACAAGGTCATTAAGAGAATCAAATAAGACAGGTGTTAATGGGCTTTCCCTCCTGGCTTATGTGAAATAAAGCTGAATTTTTACAGAGAAACTCTTAGGCTTGAGTTTTAAAGTGGGTTTCCTACACCAAAGATGGATGGAGGTTCAGAACAAGCAACCCAAGGGGAGGAAAGAAATATGAGGACACCAGGGTTGCCCAGATCCTATCAAGTAAGTGACACCATACAAGTGTAGACAAGTCTGCGGCCAGTCTGATTCCCTGCCCTGTGAGTCGGGGAAGTCTCTCCAGGATGATGGAGAAGGGCAGGGTGAAGGCTGCCATGCTGGGCAGAGAAAGGGCAGGTGGGAGATCACTGGTCAGGGCAGGATGCTCCTTGGGGCCCACACAGCCTCTAGGTCACTTCATGAAAGGTCAGTGCATCTGCACGGAGAATTTTCCAGCTTTTAATGAAGCCACTGAAGTAGTGCGTAGATCAAGTTTAGCCTCTAATCCCCAATTAAGGTGCTAGGCCTTAGCTGTATCCGGCATCTGGTTGCTGATGGCTATGGTAATTATGTTTCTCACCCTCTCTCTCTCTCACCTTCCAGTACAATTTCTAGTAGAAGGGCATACTTCCCTTAGGCTCCTGGCAGCCAGAAACCTCTCCCCAGGTGATATCCTGGAGTGTGAACGTGGAAACTTGTGTTCAGCTCAGCTTCCAGCTCCCCCACATCCCTGTGCCCTGGAGCCCCTCTGGTGCTCCCTCAGAGTCCCCACCAAGCCTCTTGTGGCCTTAGGCCATTTATTAAGAACCTTCTCTGGGTCAGGCACTTTGCATATGTAATCATTGAATTCTCAAAGAAAGCTGTGGAGGGAGAGTGAACCTCTCCTCACCAGAGGGGGAAGTGAGGGTCTTGGAAGGCACGGCCGGCCCCCACATGGGGAAGTCAGAGTCCAGACTCACCATGGGCCTGTGTGACCCTGGGTGCTTCGCCACTCCAGCTCCTGCTCCCCTGCTATGTGACACAAGCTCTGCAGGGGCCTGCACCAGAGGACAAGGATGACCGGATTGCCATAAAACAGCTTATTATAATAATGATGGCTGCCATTTCTGAGTCAGTGGCCTGGCATTTAGTAGACGCTCAGTGTTCAGTTTTTACATGAAAAGAGCATATTCAGATACCATCTGGGCACATTACTATACATCTCATTTAGCTTCACAACAATCCTGCCAGATAAATAACTTTACCCCCATTTCACAGATGAATAAACTGAGACATAGATTAAATTTATCTGTAGATTGAAATATATGAAATTTCTGCATCTGTAGGTAGAAAATGGGAAAACATCATCAGTTTTATGTGGCTCAGCCTAATTATAAATAAAATAGCTAATGGTTGAACCTAGTTCTTTCTTAATTGCAAAACTCCTGCCTATAGAGATAGGATAGCCTTCCTTTGGCAGTTTTTTGAAACCATATGATGAAATAGAAGGGAATTGATCCTAACCTTCTCCTTCAACTTTGGAAGGCCCCTTTCCTGCTCCAAAAAGCATTGGCCTGGTGAGACTTTCTTGAACAGAGGCCATTTCTAAGGGCTGCTGGTCAGAAGCACAAGGACTGAACTTTCGGCTTGGAACAACCACAACATAGACAAATAAACAACTCTCTAAGAAGAAATGCATAGGCAATGCCCAAGTAGATAGAGATTCTCCCATAGCATTGTTCCTGAGCCGAGGCAGACTGGAGACAGAGGCCCTGAAGAGTGAAAGGGAATGGGTTGGGGACTTGCCACATGTTTACTCCAGCCTCAGCAGAATGCATACGTTTCATTGGAGCCAAATTCCTGGCTGTAGACATGCAATTGAGGTTTACTTTGATTTCTAACATTAGATAGTTAGGCCAGCCTTGGAACACCAAAAAGTGTATGCATTATTTACCAGCCACCAGAAAAGTTAGCTGAGGAGGCAAAGAACATCTTTCCGTTTTAACCCCCATCAGAGTGTCATAGAAACATGAAAAATATTAGAGTCTTTCAGAGATTTCCTTTCATTATCCATACTTGATAGCTAAAAATGCTGAGGCCCAGTGTGTGCACTAACCAAGAATATGTGCTCACTGAGGGTTGGGCTGAGGGTTTCATTTCCAAGCTCCCAGTGCAGGCCCAGTGCCTGAGTCATGGTAGGTACTCAAAAAATGTTTAAAAAACAGCAACAAAAACCAACAAGCAAACAAAAAAACATGGACAAAAATGTTTACAAATGAGTAAAAATAATCGCATGAAATGAGAGACGCCTGCCTCTGGCCTTGTTGTAGGCCATTCCCACCAGAAGTGGTGGTGTCTCCTTGAGCACAAGAGCACCTTGCTTCAAAGCAGACGTCCTGTTGTTGGTGAGGAAGGCCACTTCAACTTCATCTGTGGTCTGACCAACTTGAAGAATGGAGGTGGGGTTGCTTCTTCCTTCTTTGGGACAGCGCCGAGACCTGTATGTCCTTTGAACTCTGCCCTGGTTCATTTCTCTCCACCTTCTCTGCACTCATCCCTGTCTGGTGGAGGATGCTGAAGATACTTAGCTGGCTAGCACGTGTGCTGTGGCTGCATCTGTCTACAGGGAAATTTTGTTGATCTCCTCAAAAAGGCTAAGTGAGAACACCCATCCTCCCAATTCCTGCTTTCACAGGCTTCTTTCACCCTCAAACCAAAATATTGAAATCATGTGTAACACTTTAAAGGTGCTAATACTTGGGTCCCAGCCCAGGAGATTCTTATTTAGTTGTTTATCTGGAGCACTGCCTAGACATCCAGATTTTCAAAATCTCTCCAGATTTTTAATGTGCATCCAAGCCCAAGAACCTCTGCATGAGGTCCATTGTCTCCCCATCACCTAATGCAGTCCTTGCATTCAAAGACTGTCTATTGAATGGATAAATGAATGATGAAGGAGTGAGTGAATGCAGGGCCTTCTTGCCAGCAGCAAGCAACAGCATAACCTGGGAATGTTTTAGAGACATAGGAGTCTGGGCCCAATGCCCCTTCCACTCTCCATGCCCCTCCACCCCCTCCCCATTCTCCACTAACTCAGATTCGGTTTTGCCTGCCTGTAGTTTGGGTTTGTGTGCTTCCCCCCACCAAAAAAAAAACCACAGAAAAAAAGCCTCAAAAGCTCTCCGGGTGATTCAAATATGCAGATTTAGTTAAAAAAATTGAGTTGAGTGAGTGAACACTGAGAGGGTTTTAATTGAGACTAAGAAACTGCATAAGCAAAAACAGATGAGCATTCTATATGGTTTAGGAAATTGGCAGGTTTGATCTCCCACTAGCTTGTTTCTTTTCACTTCATTGGCAAAATAAACAACACTTGGGGAAGTAAGAAATAGCCCTTTCCTCCTTCCTTCCTGGGGAAGCCAGTAATAGCCTGGAAACCTGAATCTGGCCTTTTCTTTTCGGATTTTGATTTGCAGGTTGCTGAGATTGCTGCCTTGTTGTTAGTACATACATTGGGTTGGAAATTTAGGTCATGGTATGGAAGAATAAACCATGAAGGGGAAAGAGGGACGAGTCAGTTTGGAATTTGGTGATTAATCCCTGTGCTCAGCTCAACTCAGCAAGACCTTGGAGCCTGACGAGCTGTTCTAGCCATTTAACCTTCAGTTCCCAGGGACACTGTGGAAAAACAGAGGAAGTCAGAGGTGATGGTGAGGAAAGACACCAGCAAGTCAGCCTTTGCAGGCAATGTGGCATCTCCTCTTTCTATTTACCTGCTGCCCTGGGAGGAGGCACAGTGGCAGCTCTCCAAGGACACACAACCTCTCCTCTGCCGGCAGGGTGTTCAGGCAAGGGCAGACGCGATGTTATCCCCATGCCCAGGGATCTGCAAACTGCCTGAAGCTGGGCTGACAGCTATTTTCAGTAGAAGCAGTAAGCCAAACATATAAAGAGCAACAAAACTACAGAAGCGGGCCTTTTACTATCAATATCCAGTGATGTTTTGTGCTATCCGATATGGCAGCCACTGGTCACCCTTGGAGTGTAACTAGTAGAGGGAACTGACTTCTCAATTTTGTTTCATGTCAATGAATTTAAATTAAAATAGCCATGATAGTGGCTACCATATGGGGTGGTGCAGGTCTGTACAGTGGGGTGAATGGAGGAGGAAGAAGCATGAATCTTGGGTGAGTAGGAAAAGGGAACACTGGCGCAGCTCCACATAACAGACACAGATTTCAAGGCCCCATTGTGTGGGTGGAATATTTTAACACTTTTGAAATGTTTTCCCTTGTAGTGAGAGTCAGGCTCTCTGAGCTGTGGCTTCTTGAGATCTTGAGCTGATGCAGAAAGTTCTTGTTCTCATGACACCTCCCACGGCTGGGAGGGAGGCTCCCCGTGAATCCTGCTACCTCAAGGGAGCAACGACTTGGTTCTTCCACTGCAACCATTCCCAAAGCCCCTTCCCCGGAGGAGACTCTAAAGCACAAGCCTCTCTTGCTGGGCTGACGGGAGAGCCGGGATGAGTGCTCAGAGATGTCCTGTTCTAGAGTGCCCAGAACCTTGGCAATGTGCAGTTGCCTATCAGATTGGGAGGCAAGACTTCCCTGGGTCAGACTCTGTTATTAACTAACTGAAGGGTGTTGAGAAAATCACATACTTTCCCTGAGCCCTCTCTGTAAAATGAGGGAATTGACAGTCTCTGAGATGCCGAAAGTTTGGGCTTACATGAACATATGGTTTCTAGGGATTTAAAATTTCCTTGCTAGACAAAAATTGAAGTCAAATGATCAGTGGAATGGTTTCTTTCTCACTGCAGCAAGCTTTTATTTCAATCCTAATTACCCTCAACATTGGCTTTATTTATTAATACTATAAGTACTGTTAGAACAGCTTCTATTTTTTGCTGCTTAGCCTGGATCAGCCCCAGGAAAATCATTGTCAGCTTCAGCCAGGCCTGAGCCAGCAATAGCCCAGAAACTCTCAGTCTAGCCCCAACATCAACGAATAGGGTCCACAAAGCAAGCACTTGTTATCATTGCTGCCCTTCTCTCCCCCTCTATTCCTTCCTTGCTTGTATCACTCTTCCTCCTCTTTTCACTTTCCATTCCCTCTTTTTTCCCCCCCGACTCTCTCCTCTAACTTCCTTTCTGGGCCCGCCCACCCCACTTTCCTCTCTCCTATCCCTCACCCTCAGGTTCCCGCCTCTCCTTGTACTCCTGTCTTCTCTTAAGTCCTGGGAACCCTGGCCAACCTGTCTTTATGCTCTTCCTAAATTACAGAGCTAAGCCACACTTTGGTGGGTGGGAGGGGCACAGGGTGGCTGCAAGGGCTGGGGACACAACCTGCAGTGGTCTTCAGATGAGCTTCTCTGTTCAAACAAAACGACAGAGAGCCTGGCTGTGGGAGCAACCCCTGTTGCTAATGGGGAGGAAAAGAAAAAAGAAAATCAAAAATCTTCCAGTCTCCTGTGGCTGACTGCCTGCATTTTCCCCAAATTCAGCGTTGAAGTGAATACCACCCAATGTGATGATATTAGAAGGTGGGGTTTGGGGGAAGCAATTAGGATGAGATGCAGTCATGAGGGTAGAGCCCTCCTGGATAGGATTGGTGCCCTTTTAAAAGTCAGGAAAACTTGCGTCCTCTCTCTTTTTGCCACTTGAAGTCAGAAGGAGAAGTCGTCTGCCTAAACTCTGGAAGTAAGCTCTCACCAGAACCCAACCATACTGGCACTATGATCTGGGGCACGTAGCCCCTGGGACTGTGAGAAACAAAGTTCTGTTGTTGATAAGCCACCCAGTCTATGGTATTTTGTCAAAACACCCTGAACTAAGGCACAGCCAAACCCACCCCAAACCCAAATGTTCCATAGGCATCAGAAGTGATATTTGGGAGTTGGGAAGTAAAAGGGAGGAGGTTGCCCCTATCTTCCAGCTCAGGGAGTGGGACCTGCTCACCAAAACCAGAGAGGCTCATCTTGCAGAGAGAGGCAGGCAAAGGAGAGGTGGAGTCCCAGGGCCACCCAGCAGCTTTCCCAGGGAAGCCCTGCAGTCCTCCACCTGTGACTCGGGCTCCTGAGCCTGGCTGCCTCTCTGTGTGGAAGACCTCGACAGGGCAGCTGCAGCCGGGGCTCAAGACCAGTGAGTCTGCATTTCACACGTGCCTCTATTCTCCTTCCCCGTGTAGGGTAGTGAGAGAAAAGCCAGTTCCTGGCTTACAGGAACTGTGCTTTCAACAAAGTCTTGAGGACTTCTTGCTAGCTCAACTTAGTCATTACTTTTCACCCCCACACACACCCATCTGCCCCTCTTCCCCAATTCTACAAGGAACCCTGTTCCACAGAGGTAAGATTTGGGACTCTAGTTGGCTTCTGGGACTGAAGACCCCCTTTCAAGCTCTATTCCTATTTGTCAGGGGGTAGCTGAAAATCAGAGGCAGGGAAGATAACCTTGAACTGCTTTCTCTGAGTCTGCAAGGACAGTATGGAGGAATGAAATGAGTCCTAATTCTAGGTTCCTAGCCAGTGCACCACTCAATACACTTATGCTCCTTTTAAGCCTTATTTTTAAAATCTGTGAAGTGGGAATGATCAGATTCTTCATTAGGGGATCTTACGAGAATTGAAGGGATAATAGATGTCCCCTTCTCTTGGACAGTTGGTGGACAGATGGTTTGGTTAGCTCAGAAGTTGGAAAAGGATAGATCCAATGACCTCTTCAGCCTTGCCTGGCAGTCTAAAACTCTAGGGAAACTTACATGAATCCAGAAATGACCAAGCAATTGGCAGGGGTAGGTAAAGCTTAATAGCTCATTATTTGCACAGCTGTCAAGGCAACAAGCCCTCAGCAATATTGAAACAATCAAGAGAAGGTGCCCATAATGGGCATTTCTTTTGCATCTAGAGCAAGTTTCTCAGGCATCACACACCCGTTTCCAGCGGGCCCCTGCTGATTTGGTGTTCATGGTGGTGTGGTGTGGAAACGCTGATGCTGATGTGTTGGGAGGAGGAGAACAAAGGGAGCATTGTTGCATTTGAGTAATGTTGACACTCAGGCAATAACAGAGGAGCTTGTTATGCAATAGACATATTCAGAAGGGCCAACCCAGGGCAGCAGCTTTGAATTGTAAAGCTGTGGAGTGACAATTTCTCCAAAGGACAGAAAAACAAACTAACTTCAGCTTCCAGCCTTGGGTAACGGGAGGAAAGTGGCTAAGCCCAACGAGCTGGCCAACTTTCAAGAAGAGGGGATGTTTTCAATGACCACCCCTCAGGGCCACTGTGGCTAGTGACACAGACTTAAAAGTGATGGGTGATGACAGTAGATGGCTATAAAGAAAAGGTAAGTGACAAGCTGGCAACAAGGTGTTCAGGAAACCAGGGGAGACTAAAAAATCAGTAAGTTTTAGAGACCAACACTGGTGGGAACACTGGGAGAGTCACAGCTCACAGTACAGTGAACAGAAGCACGTCCCCAAACTCGAATCCTGCAGCAGAGTCTGTCTGTTCTTCCCCCCCCCCCCCCCCCGCAGTGTCAGTGGATCCAAGGGTGGAGAATGGCTGGCAGACAGGACTGAATGGCATGCTCATCATCAGGGCAGAGCTGTAAAGAGCCCTCTGAGGTTGGAATTTTTACAAGGAAGACAGAAAAACTATCTTGCAGTCCAGTGAGGATTGCTTTATTTGAAGGGTGGCTCCCTGTTTTCTGCTCCTACAAAGGAAAGAGAGTTTAACAGAGCAGTAAAATGGCCAGTGAATTTCAGGGGAGAGTTTTCTGACCATAATGGCTATGAGCATGTGAGCAAGAAAGTTGGGGGATTTGTTTCCTTTTGAAAGAGACAGGGTAGCAAGTAGTATAGAAGGACTTTCAAGGGTCCTTAAAATACAGGAGGCTTTCTTCCTGGGATTTTTAGGGATGACCCGTCCTATAAGGTAGGGGATCCAGAAATAGCTGCTCTGATTCATAGGCTCTACACTCTCCTGTGCATCCCTTGCTGCCTCACTCATCCAACCAGATCGGCCTCTGTGATTCACGTGGATGACTCACCAGCCAGACAAACTTTCAGAGCGGATCCCGTCCTCTCTAAATGGCCCCAGAACAGAGCTACACGAACATGAGAATATCCTTTTGATTTTCATGACTAACATTTTGAATATCTTCATATTGCCTCCTTCTTCACTCTGTTCATGTATGAAACAAGTCAGTCTTTCTTCCCTCTTTATATCTTTCTTTGAGTATTTTATTAGATGCAAATTTTACATTTAAAAAGCTATAAACAAATATAGAGACAATACATTTGTGTTGCTGAGGCCGCCTGGTCTGCTGTGCTTTGCTAAAGCAGCCCCGGGAAACTAACACAGTTGGATTGATGGGTGGTTAGAGGTTCAGATAGAGAGATGAATACGTGATGATGAAACAAGTACAGTAAAATGTTAACGATAGGTGGAATGGAGGCGCCGAGTTTGTTATCGGGGTTCACTGTAAAACTCTTTCAACTTTGCTGTTTGTTTGAAATTTCAAAAAATTTTGGAGGGAGAGAGAACATTGCAATAATGTTCTCTTAGAACAAAGACAAGTTAACTTCATTACAGATAGTAGCTCCATTCCTAGAAGTTCAATGACTACACATCCCCACAGAAAAGATCAATGGAGCAAGCTGCACAGTAACAATGGCATTACACACACACACACACACACACACACACACGGCATCCCTATGTGTTGACTTGGAAATTCCTCTTGGGAAATACTCTCTTCAGAGAACAATAATACCAGTGTATAAATATATATTTGCTTATTTCACAGTTGGTTGTAATGACAAAAAACCCTGGAACACACCTGACTGTCCATTAGTAAGGGAATGGTCGACTAAATGATAATTTATCTGTGGAATACTATGTTGCTTTCATTTGTCTGAGGTAAATCTGTATTGTTTTCTCCTGACCTTAGTCTCTGCCCCATACTGTGTCTCCATAAAACCTGTATTACAAAGAGTATTTTTACTTTTGTAACAAAGGACTAATAACAATATAGTTTTAAAAGGTGAAAGGAA
Source organism: Sturnira hondurensis (assembly GCF_014824575.4). NCBI lineage: Eukaryota > Metazoa > Chordata > Mammalia > Chiroptera > Phyllostomidae > Sturnira > Sturnira hondurensis. The sequence continues at coordinate 3,025,306 of NW_028088424.1, read as the reverse complement.
CAGGTCATCCCTCTGCAGAGACTCTTACTATGGACAGGTTGCCTTACCCCTCAGTGACATTCCTACACCCCCAGTAACTTAGGAAAAGGGGGGCCAGAACCCAGGGCTGGCTGAGACTTCTTGCTCTGAGATTAGGTGATTGAAACAAGAAAGGAGCAGGCTTCTGGTAAAGATGGCAGCACAGGTAAATATGGTATTCACATCCTCCCACAACCACATCAAACTAAACTACAGAACACCATCACTCAGAACTGCCTGAAATCTAGCTGAACTTAAGTCGTACAAGTAGGGATATAAAGAAGAAGCAGCATCAAGACTGGTAGAGGGATTAGGGACATGAAACGGCTGGTCCCACACCCATGCGTGGCAGATAAATATTGGGAGGATATTTCAGCGGCTGAGGTCCCCACTGAGGATCAAGGGGTTCCAGCCCCACAACAGGCCCCCCAGCCCAGGGTTCCAGTGTCAGGAAGAGAAGTACTTGTGACTTCTGGCTATAAAAACCATCAGGGATTGTGGCTGAGGGAGACAGAGGGCTTCTGGAATCCCAGCCAGTTCCTCTTAAAGGGCCCATGCATGGCCTCACTTAGACCCAGTCACTCTGAGATCCAGAGCTGGGGCAGCCACTCAAAGGGCATCAGGGATGTAGGGGGCAGGAACAGAGTTTTTTGGCATCAGATCGAGATCTGGGCAGCAGCTTTCTCCCTGACAGAAGTGCTTTCAGAGGCCATTGTTCCTTTGCTGAGCCCTCCCCAACATTGCTGGCAGGTGGGCACCATGTCTGAGTCTCCATCAACCTGGCTATCACTGTTTGCCCTGGCCTAGTGATTCCCTGAGACACCATCCGTCCAACTTGCAGGCTCATCCAAGCCTTTTTCAGTGGCTTTTCCATACTAATGGCCTGTCTTGGCTCAGGCTTCAGATGTTTCTAAAATCTCTCAAACAAGCAGCATGTGGTGTTGGTGAACATTTTATCTCTTGGTAAGTGGTCCCAGGCCCAAGTACAAGTGGGAAGCCAGCCTTGATTCATAACTTGGCCTCTCCTGGTCACTTTTAAGTCCTGCACAAGCAGCAGCCATCTATAGAACACATTGTAGCTCATGCTGGGTGGCCCCCAGGCAGAATATAGGTGGTGGCTGCCCTTGGGCTATACTTCCTGGGAGGCCCCAGAGGCAAGACACCCAGTGGACAGCTTCAGATCATGTTGGAGCAGTATTCAACCATCTTCATGAGTAATACACTTCATGAGTGACACACATGCACCAGAACCCCACTGAAGTAAGTCCTGCTACAGAGCGTGGGCCCCTACACAGCTGATGCTCCATGGTGATCACAGCCGGTACTTGTAGCTGATAGGCCAGGGGTAATAGCCATCAAGGCTTAACTGCCACAGAAGGGTGTACACAGGCCCCATGGTGGGGTAGGGAGGTGAGGCTGCAGCTCTACCTAATACATAGAAATAAACACAGGAAGGCTGCCAAAGTGAGGAGATGAAGAAATACGTCCCAAATGAAAGAACAGAACAAAACTCCAGAAAAAGAACTAAAGAAAATTGAGACAAGCAATCGACCAGATACAGAGTTCAAAACACTGGTTCTAAGGATGCCCAATGAATTTAGGCGAAGAATAGATGAACTTAATGAGAACTTCAATAAAGAGATAGGAAACATAAAAACAAAACTAGAGAATATTAAAAAGAACCAGTCAGAGATGAAAATAACCAAAATGAAGAGTATATTATAAGAAATCAATGGTGGAGTAGATAAAGTAGAGTATAAAATCAGAAATTTGGAAGATAATGTAGCAGAACATACCCAATCAGAACAACAACAACAAAAATGAATAAAAAAATGAAGATAGTATAAGGAGCCTCTGAGACAAGTTCAACCATACCAGTATTCACATCATAGTAGTGTCAGAAGGAGAAGAGAGAGAGCAAGAATTGAAAACCTTTGCAAAAAAAAAATAATAATGACAGACAACTTTCCTAACCTAGTGAAGGAAATAAACATACAAGTTCAGGAAGCATGGAGAGTCCCAAACAAGATGAACCCAAAGAGGTCCACATCAAGACACATCATAATTAAAATGCCAAAGGTTAAAAACAAAGAGAGACCCTTAAAAGCAGCGATAAAAAAGCAGTTAGTTATCTACAAGGGAGCTCCCATAAGACTGATTTCTCAAAAGAAAATTGGCAGGCCAGAAAAGAGTGCCAAGAAATATTCAAAGTGATGTAAAGCAAGGACCTACAATTAAGATTACTCTACTTGCCAAAGGTATCATTTAAAGTCAAAGAAGAGATTAAAGAGCTTCCTAGACAAGAAAAATCTAAAGGAGTTCATCGCCACCAAACTGGTATTACATGAAATGTTAAAGGGTCAAGAAGAAGAAGAAAAAGAAGGAGGAGGAGGAGAATAATAATGAAAAAATATAAATAATAAAATGACAATAGATGTATATTTGTCAACAACTGAATCTTAAAGAAAAACAGAATAAATGAACACGTAGAACAGAAACAAACTCATAGATAACAAAGAATATTTTGATGGTAGCCAGATAGGAGGCTTGTGGTGGGGTGGTGGTGGGGGAGGGCGTGAAAAAGTGAAGGGATTAAGAGGTACAAATTGGTAGTTACAGAATAGTATGGGGATGGAAAGTACAGTATAAGGAATATAGTCAATAACATTGTGATAGCTATATATGGTGTCTGGTGGGTATGAGATTTACTGAGATAGTTGGTGAGTTACATAATATTTAATCACCAGGTTGTCCACCTGAAACTAATATAATATTTTATGTCAACTGTAATAAAAAATAATAATTTGAAGTCAAAAAAAGGAAAGAAGGAAACAAGGAAGGAGCCTAGAGTCATCCAGGAGGGTAAGCTGAACAGATGAAATGCACTAACTAGTTTCTCTTGACAGCTGACCGATGGTGAAAATGAGAACAGAGCTGGGGTTTGGGTCTGGTGAAGAGACTGAGATTTGTTCATTAAAACCACTGATCTTAGAGGGCCAGTAGAACAAGGAGGTAGGTTAGGGAGTATGAGATTTCAGAGGCAGAAAAACCTGAGTTTGGAAATTCTGGCTGTTTCAATACCTGTGAGGTTGGACAGATGCCTCATTCTATCATGTCTTTTATAAAATGGGAATAATGATATATACCTTGTAGGTTTGATGAAAGGAGTAAATGAATGACACTTACATATGTCCACTGAGAGTACCTGCTCAGCAATGGTGACCACCACCATTATTACTGCTGTGTTTTCCTAGTCTTCCCTGCAGATGAAAAGAGAGGGAGGAGCTTGCTTCTGCTCTCCTTGCTTTCTGCTCCACAACCCTGGAACCTCTTCTCTTTCTTTTCTTTTTTATTGTTTCTGTATGCAACTGAGAAATGTAGCCCTTAGACAGCTCAAATGGGAAGAAGTCCAGGGAAGAACCCATCACAATAGTGTCCTGAAAATATCTAGTCTTGATTCACTTAGACTTATGACTCATGTATGCACTGTGCCAATTGGATCTGGGGACCAAATTTCAGTATCTGGTCCAGGGTTAGGTTGCAGGTGTGTGTGTGTGTGTGTGAAATGCCATTGTTACTGTGCAGCTTGCTCCATTGATCTTTTCTGTGGGGATGTGTAGTCATTGAACTTCTAGGAATGGAGCTACTATCTGTAATGAAGTTAACTTGTCTTTGTTCTAAGAGAACATTATTGCAATGTTCTCTCTCCCTCCAAAATTTTTTGAAATTTCAAACAAACAGCAAAGTTGAAAGAGTTTTACAGTGAACCCCGATAACAAACTCGGCGCCTCCATTCCACCTATCGTTAACATTTTACTGTACTTGTTTCATCATCACGTATTCATCTCTCTATCTGAACCTCTAACCACCCATCAATCCAACTATGTTAGTTTCCCAGGGCTGCTTTAGTGAAACACCACAGACCAGGTGGCCTCAGCAATAGAAATGTACTTTCTGATCATTCTGGAGGCCAGAGGTCTCAGATCCAGGTGTCAGCAAGGTTGGCTCCTTCAGAGGGCTGTAGGGAAGAAACTTTTCCAGGCTTCTCTCCATGGCGTGTAGATGACTGTCTTCTCCCTGTGCCTGTTCACACTGTCATCCCTCTATGTGTCTTTGCCCAAATTTCCTCTTTTTACAAGGACACCAGTCATATTGGATTATGCCCACCCTAATGACCTGATTTTAATTGTTTGACTTGTCTAGTGACCCTGTCTCCAAATAAGGTCACTTCGGTGGTACTGTTGGGTAGGACTTTAATCTATGGATTTTGGTGACATTCAATTCCATCCATAACTCCTACATTTCAAAGTAAATTTCAGACATTAGCTCACACCCCGCTGTATACTCAGTGATCTTATCATTAAGTAGATCCCCGGATTGGGCAGGCTGTTGGAGTCTCTACTAGTGGTATCAAATCAACAATCGGTGGAGCACACAATAAGTCCTGCTTTTTGAAGAAAGGTGATTGAATCGACAATTATTATCCCTCTGTTACGGCTTGAGGAAGATATTTCCCTGTTTTGAGGTCTACCCACAGAAGGTGCTTTCGGAAATTCTACCCGCACAGGTCCCAGAACTTCTGGATCTCTAGAAGTTTGAAGATCAGGCAGATTCACCTTTTAAAACTCTGAAGCAGGTGGTTATAGCCCTTCTCTAAGAAGGCCCATGGCCTGCTAGCTAAGCTCCCTCCACCTCTCTGAAAGCCAGAAAATTCTCCAACTTTTCCCTAGGCCCAACAAAATGAAAGTCTGGTCCTCTGTTGCTGGAACCTTGACTCTTGCCTGGACATAGGATGAAGAAGGCCCATTCTCTCTCCTCACAGTCCCTGAACTCTCACATGCACCCTCCACCCACCACCAGTGTGGGTGCCTTGGTTGTGGTATAATTGCATACTGTTTCATGTAGCTATAGGCATTTCATTTTCATTGCTATATAGTATTTCATCAATGAGTATATTTTCTTATTCATTTTACAGTTGAAAGACTCTTGGGTTGCTTCTAATTTGGGGCTACTCTTTGAAACAGCAGTTGTCTCCATTTTGCAATGCTCTGCAAATATTTCTGCATAGATGTTTGCTGGTGCCTGTGGGCGTGCCTTTTCTCTAGTGGGGTGGTCTGCTACTCCTAGGAATCTCTAAAACCTTTATAGGATTTCATGAGGTCACCACTTTGTATAAGACTATTCACTTTTTTTTCACTGAGTTTACATTTGTGCTGATAGTGCAGAAGCAACGGTGGTGAAACTCCCAGTGTGTTGACATGAATCTGGGCGGACTGTTCTGGTAGCCACTGCGGTGTGCACACACCACGCCACAGTTTAAACATGCAGCTCCCTTTAACAGCATCCTTCGTTGACCAGGAAGAATTATTAATTGTATAAAACCATGAAGTTTGAGTACATGTCGTTTTAATATTCTGTGTAGCAGAAAAAGGTATCGTATCAAGTACCTAGAAATATCTAAGAAGAGCATGATTTCTATAAGTAAAACTCTGTAACTTTATTAAAGTGCATTGAATAAGGCAAATAGATGAGAGATGTGCTGAATTTATAGATTAAAAGACTATTGTAAAGATTTTAATTCTCCCAAATTTTATTTGAAGCTTCAATGCACAGAGATTGCTGTACATTTACATTTTTACAAAACTTTTTAATGTCTAGCTTAATGCAAGAAATCTGAATTCCTAAGTACTTGGTATTTTTGGATGCTATTATGAAATATCTTTCATAACTTTTATTTTGTTAGTGGCTATGATAAAAATATTATTTAAGAAATATTAGCTTTGCATTCAACAAACTTACCGAAGACTAAACTGCCATAAATTGCCCTAGAAATTAACTTCTCAGTGTAGAAAATGGAGAGACTATGGAGTTGGATGCTGTTGAAGTAGAGAAAGATGCAGAGGCAGCAAATGTTGCAGTTCATGGTAGAGTTCTGCTGCAAGGCATTCTAGACGCTGTGGGGCAGGGGTCCTCCGCACGATTACCTGAAGAATGACCAGAACAGTGAGAATGAGGAATAGGAGAGTACTCGCAAAGGCAGATCTAACAACTCTGGCCTTAGTGCAGGCCACAGTGTCAGCTTTACTGCATGTGGAGAGCCTGTGGGCATCATTACAATATCCCAGTCCTCTTGTGCAAGGAGGGATGGAAGGTACTGACAACCAGGGTGCAGGAGAGCAACGTAGACCATTGAGATAGAGTACGTATCAGGGTTACAGACTATCCTCCTGTAGGGCCCCCCCCTTACTGAAGGCAGCCTGGAGAGGATGACAGTATAGAAGATAAAGAAAATCAAGGAGAGGAGACCGCAGGTCGGCAGCCACTTCAAAGTCAGTACCATTGCAGACTCCCAGAAAACCCTAAACCACAAGATGCCAAACACAAATGTGACTCGTCCACTACCTGAGGATTGGTCTTTTCCCAAGGCTAAGTAGGGTGAGGCTGAGTGAATGCTGGCTGACCATCTCTACTATCATCTAATTTACTTATCCAACAAGAATAAATGAATATAAAATTCCAGCAATACAAAATGAATGAGAGATTCAAGGTGAAGACATTAGGTGCTTTTTTTGCCTATTAGCCAGATAACTAGAACTATCTGCAATATCTATACAGCTTGGAGTTTTTTACTATTTTTATCTAAAGACAACTCTTTTTGGTAACAAGAAACTATTTTTTCCTCACTTTTTCTTAGTATATTCTCAAAGATTTTAAATAGTTTCATTGGGTTGGCCAAAATATTCATTTAGTTTTTTGCATATGATGGCTGTAGTAGTGCTTGGTTGTCTTCAACTTCATTCAAAATGATTTTATTAAATTGTATTGTGACAGCTGTCAAATCAGCATGCATTTAAAGAGAAAAACCACCAAAATTGGTGTTTTTGTGCAGCCATTTTAATATTGATGATGGAAGAAAACATGCAACATTTTGGGTATATTGTGTTTTATTATTTCAAGGAAGGTATAAACACAACTGAAATGCAAAAAAGGATTTGTGCAGTGTACGGAGAAGGTGCTGCAACTGATCAAATGTGTCAAAAGTGGTTTGTGAAGTTTCTTGGTGCTATTAACATTTTGGCCAAATAATTCTTTGCCGTGAGGCCAGTTTATACATTGGAAGATGTTTAGCAGCACTCCTGGCCTCTACCCACTAGAAACCAATAGTGGAAGATAGCCAACATACTCAAAATATCCACATCAATAAAGTTATTAGTGAAAATGAAAAATAAATGTCTTTTATTTTAGGGAAAACACTAAATAGACTTTTTGGCCAAGCCAATATATATGGTCAAATTGAGACTTTTTTCCAAATTTTTACTTATTTATTTTTAGAGAGAAAGGAAGGGAGGGAAAGAGGGTGAGAAACGTCAGTGTGAGGGAGAACAATTGGTCAGTTGCCTCCCATTTGACTTGGTTCTCAGCCCACTGAAGTCACCAAGACAATGGGACCAGCTGGTGAGAGTGAGGAACTGTAGCTACAAGCTGTCAAGCACCTACTGCCCTTAGTTTCCAGTGTCCTTAGTGTCCTGGCTACAATCCAGGCTTGAGACTTATGTCTTAATTATGTAAATAGAGTGATTATGCCATCAGGGGCTCTGGTAAGCTAATTACTAAACAAGAAATCAATGCCCCTGAAGCTGAGATTAATGAATCCCAAGGCTCCTAACGCTGACTGTAATTGCAATACTGAGGATCTTATTTTCACAGACCATGCAAGAAGAGCTTGGAGGGAGAAAGCCCTTCTCACTGACTGATTCACTGTGACCCTGTCCAAACTTCCTTTTCTCATGGATGCTGGGGGCTGGAAACCATCCCTGGCCCACCTCTCCCACTGCATGGACACCTCTGCGCTTTCCTAATCAGCCTGTGACTGCTCAGGCTCTGGGAAGGAACCATGTGGACTATTACGGCCAGTGCCAGTGGGGAGGGAGGGGCTTCAGCCAAAGAATAGGCTCAATTAGATGTGACATTTGCATTTGGAGGATTGAGGGAGGTTGAGAGGGTTTCACTGGGGTCCCTTTCTCCCCAACTCTCTACTTTTCATGAGATGTCTGATTGCCCTGACAATGGACAAGACTGAACAGAGAGCTCTCCTGACCCTAAGGCCCCTGGAGGCACAAGGATGCCTACTTTCTTCACTGTCCACTCTTCACTCTCCTCCATTCCCACATCACAGGGCTCTGGGCTTTGGCTCTCTTGCTTTATGTGGCTCTTTTCCCTTTAATTTCAAATTGCCTGATCTTGCCCTCCACTCTTATCCCATGTTGCTACAAGAAATAGCTATGTGCAATCTGGTTCCACAATTATTAAAAATACTTTTGAGAACTATTTCTGGGTACATCTGCAACAATGTGATGATGGGGTAAGTCTGGTGTCCCAGAATTGTAGCCAAGGTCAAAATCAATGCAGTGGACAAGAGACACGGAGTAACCCTTCCTTCTAAAGAGAGTTTCCCAGGAGCAGACAGAACCAATGCATCCTGGCACCATGACCATTTGGTTTCAAAACCACATGTTGCAGAATTAGCCTGTCACCTTCAACCCACACCCTACCCCAACCCCTGTCCCCCTGCTCTTGTTAATAGGAGAGGACTGGGGAATGTGGAAGGACAACACCACAACTGCCCACCTTACAGTGTTGGAGGTACGAGGCAATTCCTCTTTCTCACCCTGGGAAGACGTAGGTGATCCTATTGGAGGACACAGAGGAAGTCTACAGCCTTTCCTGTGCTTCTGCCAAAAGGAGCGTGAGACGAGGAGGGTCAGGAGCGTCGGGCTGTTCAGACGGTTGCCACACCAGTGGGGAGAGCCTCTACCCACGGAAGGTTGGGGGTCATAGCCCAGATTGGAGGGGGACTTTGCCACCTCCTCTCTGAGTAGGTCCTTGTATGAGGGGAGACCAGGTTGAGTTGAGCATTGCTCCAGTGCCCAACCCCATCTTCCACTTGGAGGCTGCCACTTCAGCAGGGTCCACTAGTGTCATCTGGAACCAGACTGAAGCAGGCCAAGGTTGGGGATGCCTCCTCAGCAGCATGGGCCTTCAGCCACGCTGCGGTGCCTCCTGCCCCCCCATTCCTCCTTTCTGCCCCAAAGTCTGGAAAGCTAGACTCAGAAGAGGAAGGAGGAGGAGGCGGCGGAGCAGAAGTGAAAGAAGAGACCACGCTGCCCCTTCCACTGTCAGTCCCTAGAGGCATAATCCTCCTGAGACTTCAGAGAAGGAGGAATTTTGAATCAGATACAAATTTGGAGTTTTAAGTTGACTGGACTGAGATTTTTAATAACTGGAAGTGACAGAAACATTCACTTTCAGCCCAAAATGTCATTAAGTGATGAAGGAAAGGGATTCAACAGAACACAGCAGAAAGCAGTGACTGGAAAAAATTAACTTTCGTGTTTATACCCCGCTGAGCTGAGACTCTTCACTAACCCAGTGCACATCATTCCAGTCAGTGCTCCCTAAATAAATCCCCGTGGATGGACCTCTCAGAAGCTTTTGCAAGTCTATCCAGGACTTGAGGAAATGAGTATGCTCACACACTATGGGAGTAGAGGTAAATTGGGAAGGCCTTTGGAGGGAGCAATTTGGCAATATACACAAAACCTTAAAAAGCCCATGCCATGGACCCAGCAGTTTTCTTTTTAAGAATATATTTATTTATTGTTCGATAGATTTTTATGGAGCACCAATTATGGGCTGGGCACTGTTCCAGGTACATTAACCAAGGCGGACGCAATTCTTATCCTTCTGGATATTACAACTTGGTGAAGGATGGAGACAGGGAAGCAGAATATTGCACTGTAGCCTGATTCCTGCTGAAGCAGGATGAAGGGCAGGCAGCAGTGGCCACCCTGAGATGGACAGCTGAGCCCATCTGTGGTAATAATGGTGATGGTGGGGTGTCTGGGGAGGCTCATCTGAGACAGTGATGTCTGAAAGATGAGTAGGGATTAGTTAGGCATGAGCCTGTAGGCTGAGGAAGAGTATTCCAGGCAGTGAGAAAAAAAAACAGGGGCAGAGAGAGCATGGTGCGCTTAAGGAACCCAAAGAAGTTCATTTTGGCCAGAGAGGCATGACTGAGAAGATGGTAAGTGGGGAGGCAGGACAGGGGACAAAAGGGGCCCTAAGGAAATAATTCAGGATACAAAGGCCAAAGTATCATTGATAAGTATGACATCTGGAGTTTGGAGACCACTTAGATATCAAACAACAGGTTTCCAGTGGCACCAATAAAATAGAACATTGCATGGCTATGAATGATGCTGTTGAAGAATACTTATTGACCCAAAGAGATGTTCAATATTATATTATCAAATAAAAAATCAGGATCTAAAATAGTGTGTAGAGTATAGGATTATTTTTATTTACAAAATTTATACAAAGATTCTGGGAAAATATATACCGTAAGTTAAAAATACTTTTCTGTGGGTGCTAGGGTGGCAGGTGAATTTTATCATTTGCTTTTTGCTCAGCTATAGTTTCTACTGTTGCCTATCTACATACTGGATAGTAAAGAAGTGAACATTATAAAACATAAAATCTCTGAAATGTAAGCTTAAACAATTCAGTACCAGGAAAATCTTGGTTAAACAGGAAGAAATTATTCAAAATTGAGAAAGGGAAGTCAGTGTAAACGCTACTGACATAGGATATCAACTTTAACATGTCTGGGCGTCAGCAAATTCTGCATGCTCATTCAGACGGCCATCGTGCACAGGCTGCCAGTCCCAGCCACAGGTGCGAGTGGCTGTCCCCCGCAGCACCCGCTTCTCATGGGTGTCTCCAGTCCGGTGCTTGTACAATAAAGCTGTGTTCCCTAGTTTCATCTCAGATATGTCTTTTATTTTTAAATAGTTTTACGGGGGTATAATTCATATACAAAACCACTGCAGATATTGCACTTAATGCATATAAGTCAATGAGTTTGGACATAGAAGGGACCCCAAAAGACCAGAATTATCTTCTGGAGGATGGGCCACTTGTAGTACAGGCTTCCCCTGCTAGGTGAGTGTTCTAGGAACCCATCGGGATCAGTGTACCATTTGACATTGTTGTGAGAGGCTGCATTTGGCCTCACTGAATTATTTTTTATGACTCTTTCAACATGTTCACCCATTTCATGATGGGTGATTTAGGAGCACACCTACCCACATCCAGCTGAGTGTTCAGCAGTTTTGGGCCAAAAATTGTTTGGGACCCCCATGCCTCATCTTCCCTATTCACCAGATCTTGCCCTGAGCAGCTTTTTTTTTTCCCCTGAATGAAAAAGTCCTCAAAAGGAAATGTCTTGCCCACTTGGAAGAGATGAAACAAAAAAGTGGCAGAAGCACTAAAAGGCATCAAAATCAATGAGTTCAAAAACTACTTTGAGTAGTGGAGGAAAGGTCTTGATAGGTGTATTGCATCAAATGGAGAATACTTGGAAGGTGACTGACGTTTTAATATAAAAATAAAGAAATAATTTTTATAAATAAATTCCGGTTGTGGGGAATCCCACCTCATATGCATACACCTGTAAAACTGTCAAGGTAATAGACATAGTCATCAGCTCCAGACATTTTCTTGTGCCTCTTTGTGGATTATTTGTATGTGTGTTAATAACACTTAACAAGACACCTACTCTCTTAACAAAATTTTAAGTGCACAATGCAGTATTGCTATTTATAGGCACTATGTTGTGTAGCAGAGCTCTAGAATTTAGTCATCTTGCATAACTGAGATGTCATACCCATTGGAAGATTTGTGAGCAGATAAGTTTAGAACTTGACATTAAAGTTCATTCAAGGTCACATGAACTCCAGTGGTTCACACAACTTTGTCTAGGAAACAGTCAGCTTTTGCTGGTCCTACTAGGGTGGCCCACTTTGGGACTTGTACACACGTCTAGCATTATAAATATATCCTGGTGTCTTATGGAGGCTTGTAGAATTGAGGGCAAAGTAGCTTGACGTACTTTCTCTTCTCTGATGGCAATCCTTATGTTAGTTTCCTTTTTGCCCTGGATATGCATAATCAGAAACCATTTGATGCTCAAATATCAGGGATGAAGCAGAGTTATTCAGAGTCAACACTTCGAGTTCAGTCTGCTCCTTGGATATGGTGCTGCTCCCCTAGCCCTTTTGTCTGGCACACACCCATCTCCCCTCTGTCCTTTTAAAGAAGCGTGTTGTCCACTTTTCCATCCCTGTGTTCATGTGCGTCCACTCACCAAGAACTCCTTCTCTGAACTGCGTTTGGTCTACTGACTTGCCACTGCCCAATGCCGAGTCCTCCCCTGTGTCAAGGCCTCCCCAGTGTACCACTTACACGTATCTGTCCTGTATGTGTTTCAAGGCAACGCATGGATGGACTTTGTCTCTGGAGGCCCTGATATCCAACTGTTACCTCATGACTCACTAGTCGAGTGATCTTAAGGACTTTACTTAGCCTTTAAGAAATTCAGTGGTTTTTTATTAAGGTGTTGTGAACATTACAAACTACTATAATTTACTTAAATTACCAAGCATGTGTGTATTCAACAAGCATTTATTAAGCACCACTATGCAATCAACATTAAACTGGACATTGTACTAATGCTAGTTTTGTTACAGCACTCAATGCTTGATAGTAGCTCTAGGGAATTTAGAAAACTTTGTGTTTCTTATATTTCACCTATGAATGTCTTGTTCATTCCTTTGTATTACCAAATATTTATCAAGTTCTGATGTGGACCCTGGCTCGTGGGGTCCACCACATTGTGGATGAGGCACAAGAAATTCACACCGACTACCAAGTCCTGTGAAGGAAAAGGGACAGCATTGTTTTTCTCCCATGGGGAGAAAAAGCCACAGCCTCCACAATAACAGGCCTTTATTTCTTTTGGGGGACACATTACATTGAGGATGGTCCTCATTTACTATGCACAGGTTTGCTTTAAGTGGTTACCTTTCACAGAAAACAAAGAAGATGATGCCGCTAATCACATCATAGAAGGATATTTGCAAATGAAAAGGGAAAAGTGGTTGAACTGGTTACACTCATCCTTGGAAGGTTTATCATGGATTTTAGGAAGTTACTTTGCAGTAAATGTTTTCTGCCTCAATTCATGGTGAGGGAGTTTTAGCAAAAGCAAGTCTCAAAGTGGCCTAAGTACAATGCAGGCTTGATTTTCCATGGGAGAACCTATTCATGGGCGTGGGTCCTGTACATCTTGTCCTGTGCGTGGGACCTTGCTTTCTACTGGGATCTGGGCCCACACCACGCAGAAGGGTTTCCTACAAAATTCCTACTGGGAGCCTTGTGGGGATAAAATGATGAACAATGACCTGCTCCCTGCGGTTGCATTGACCCAGAGGGGAACTTCTGAAGGCTTTAAGCAAGGCAGTGATTTGATGACATTTGAGCCTTTAAAAATATCATTTTCCCCCAATTAGTTGAAACTTTACTCCCTCCTTGGCCTGGCCAAATCCTCCCATTCTTCATTTCACAAATCTGATGTCACTTCCTTAAGAGATACTTCCTTGACCTCCAGGCGTGGGTCTTCCCCTTTCCATGTGCCCTCTTCATATCCCATGCTGCTCTCAGAACATTTGACTGCAGTTGCCTCGTTACTTGTCTATGTGCCCCCGGACCATGAGCTCCATGCCCATCTTTTCATATTTGTACACCAGCATCCAGCCAGAGACAGAACTGGTGTTCAGTAAGCATTTGTGAAAAATGATGAGTCTGGCAAGAGCAGTTTCAGGGAAGAAGTGTGAACAGAGCCAGACCACAGGAAGAGGAAGCAAGAATGAGAGGTGAGTCCTGGAGACAAAGAGAAGAGATAATTCTTCAACAATCTTACTTGAGAAGAGTATGGCTGACAAGGGCAATAGCTAGAAGAGGACACAGGTGAGACTAAGTGCTCACTTTTTAAGATGAGAGAGACTTAAACATATTTAAATGTTGAAGGGAAATATTGAAGAGAAAGGAGATTAAGGAGCTTGTATTAGTTGTGTGGTTGCAATAATGTTGCATAAGAAGAAACCCCCAATCTCAGTGGCTTACAGTAAGAACAGACATTATTTGATTCAGTCATGTGTCTGGAGGTTGGCTGTGCAACATGCTGCAGGTCTGCATACCTCGGTCTGCTCTGCATGCCTTTCATCCTCCTTGGGCCAGTGAGGTAGCTGTGGCATATTCCCCTCATAGTGTTGGCACGGGCTGAAGAAACATGTAATGTCTCATAAGGCCTTGGCTCAGAACAGGCACGTTGTCACTTCTAGCCACATTTCATCATCCAAAACAAGTCATGTGGTGATCTCAATGTCAACACTGGTAAGTCAGGGAAAACACACTCTGCCCACAGTGACCCACGGCAAAGATGGGGAGCAAGAAAGAGTCGTGAACTAACAATGGAAGTATGTACCTGTGTACATGCACACTGATGTACACACATAGAATATGGCAATAAATGATGAGGTGTGTAACTTGAAAATTGAGGATGGCAAGGGAATAAAGTATTGGCAGTGGAATAGTACAAATGATAAATCATGGAATCCAGGCTAGATAGGGAAGAACAGAAAGGAAGTGGAGGCTGACGGGTGAGTGAGTACAGGGAACAAGAGGTGCTGATGAGGCCGGAGATGAAATGAGGCACAAGCAGCTCAGTAAGAGATGGTAAGATAAGAGGTCAAAGTCAGTCCTTTGAAATTAAATCCGTGCTACGGAGCAATTCAACTTGCTGGCCAGACTCAGGCCATGGCCGGGAGTAGCTGAAGATGAGAGGAGATGATGGTGAGTAAAGCTAAGGTGGTGGAAGCACTGGGAGGCCCAGGGCTTGGATGGGCAGTTCATGCAAATAACAAAGCCACCCAGCATTGTAGCAGAGCAAAGCACGGGGTGAGGATGGATGTCATGGGTACTTGGAGAACACAGGGACCAGGAGAGAGAAGGACATGACCCTGAGTGAGGTGGGGCCTTGCATGGAATTAGAGGCAAACTTTCTGAAAGCAGTATCATGAGCCTGGAGGAAGTCACCTCTGACTTCTGAGAGATATTTCTGGGTTGTGGAAGAAAGAGCAATTCCTAATTGAGAGGGGAGGGCTGGAGGGGAAACAACAGTTTTGGGGATGAGCTAACCAAGTTTCAGTTGACTGGACAGAGAAGAGCTATTTAGTTGAGGAGTCTGAGAGAAAGAAAAGTTTCTTTACTAAAGAGTTGGTTCTACAGCAAACCACGGTATCTCTCATTGCAGTGGAGGGAGCCCAGGTGAGGGGAGAGGAGAGATATGCCGGATAAGTCAGCGTGGGTGTGAGGCGTGCGGGGCTCCTTGGGGAAAGCAGGTGCCAGGTGTTTCTGGAAAGAGGGAATGTGCAGTCGGGAGAGTTAGGTGCTAGGACTCCCACCATGTGGGGAGAACAATAAATATCCTTGGAGGATGAGGCCATCCTAACTCACTAGAAAAGTACAAAGCCCTTAGGAAATGTTTAATAAAAAGAATTATGTCCAAAGAAAATACTGGCTCCATGATCCGCCTTCTCCCTGTTGGAAAGGGCTACAGCTCTTATTTTCTGGTCCAGTCAGGGAGCAGGTCAGCAGCTGGCTATGCCACAACAGTCTGACCCCCATTGCTTCCAAAGCTTGGGAATTACCTGCTCAGAAATTTCAAAACCTTTGGTTCTGAATTTTGGTTTCTTATTGACCATTATGGGACTTACCTTGATAACTAAATTACACATATTATTCACCAGGTCATTTTCCCTAATTAAGATGATAATTAGCTTCCATGTTCTACCTAGTATTTATTAGCACCTCTGTGAGAAAGAGCTTAATGAAAAAATCCAGAAAGGTAATCATATTAACAAGGGGTGTCCATAGGGTGGATTTGAAATGTCTAACAGGAGAGAGGAGCATTCATGGTAAACGCAGAACCAGTATTGACTGTCACAGATCCCAGGGCACTTGAAGAGACTATGAGCTACTGGGGAGGCTGGGCACTTTTCCCTGGCAGGTCATAGAAACAGGAAGTTAGTGTGTACAACAGTGTGGGTGACAGGTGTTGACAGAACCGTGGCCTGCAACAACAACGTTCACTGCTACTGTGGTTTGTCAGATAATTTCTGTGTATAAAGCATCACACCAGAAACTCTACAAACAGTATGCTAATTCATACTTACTGAAACCTTTGGGGTGAAGTATTGCACTCAGCTATATTTTACTGACAAAGAATTTGAGGCTCAAAAGGTACAGTAACTTGCCTAAGGTCATACGGCTACTAAGTAGCAGAGAGAGGCTTCAGTCCTGGTTGAGAGAGACAGGTTCCTCCATGTGGCAGGAGACTGATGCAAAGCAGGGAGGTTCTAGCTACAATGGTGCCTGCTGCTAAGACTGTGTGGCTGCCACAAAAATGGCTTGGACCGAGGGCAGCAAACACATGGCATACATACTGCCAGTGATTCCCACTGGTTGTTGCCATGCCAGCCATCTCTAATTTACTATGACACTCTCCAGTCAGGCACAGATGTAGCCTCGTACTCCTCACCACAGCACTCCAGGCCCCCCCTAAGTTGCTCAGAACTGACACATGAGATGAAATGTTTTTGCCATCCTGGTGTAGATGTTGCATGAACACACACATGACAAAGCACTGGGCTTAGCATTTGAGGGACCCAGCTTTGAATCCTTGTCCTCCCTCTTCAACAGTTCCTAAGTTCATTTCTCCAGCTGTGAAATCTGAAGGGTTCTGAGAATTAAATTAAATGTCGAAGTGCAAACCACAGTGCTAATAGTAGAGTAACTCCCAGGGAATTGTTTGTGTTCTTCTTTAATAAAGTGATCAACACTTTTAGACTTGGGTCAGGGGCAAGAGTAGGTTTCTCAGTGTCTTAGAAACAACATCATGGTGGAGAAAGGCAATGGTGAAAGAGCCTGGATCCCAGGCAGAGCATAAAGAGTTTCAAGGTACAGGGGTCAGGACCTACAGTGATGAGAGTGACTGGCATTGAGAAGCAGTCCAGCCAGGTTTGGAGGGCGGCCCCATGGAACGGAGGCCAGGAAGCCAATTCTGGCAGCAGCTAAGAATCCCTGGATCAGGCTCGACCTGGATACGAATCCAAACCTATACCAGCCTAGGTTATCCAGCCAACGTAACCTGAGGTGAGGCTTTAGTGGCGCAGGGATGAAGAACATGTAGTAAACAAACAAAATGTGTCGTTTGGCTGTTTCATTATTTTCCATTTAGGCTGTGTTGGGTTTTGTTTTCTTAAGTTGAAAAATACCAGCTTATTCTGTATTGATCTGATGGGAGGGGGGCTGTCCATGCCAAAAAGGAGGGTGGGGGTTCAGAGTGGCCTCGATGCCATAAGTCTTGAGGGCAACAATTGTCTTGGGGAAGAATGGAGAAGAGCCACGGAGCTGGAGGGACAGTTCAGGGGTGTGGAGGGAAGGTGACCAGGCAAGGAGTCAGCAGGAACTACCAGGTCTCCTCCTGTCTTTGATTTCAGTCTCTAGTTAGATTTAAGGAGACCATTTCATGCCTCTCTTGAGTCCTAGTGTCCTGTTATCTCATTTTCCCTTTCTAGGTCTTGACCTTGAGTTGATGGAGGTCAGGAGGTTTAGGAGCCCCTAGTGATAGAGTTTAGTAAGACAGGGCTCTCAGCTCAGAACACTGTGTCTGCGAAGCTGGGTAGAGCCTGGGTCTTAGAGAGAAGGAAGGAAACCATTGTTCAGAACTAGGTCCGAGTTCAGAGTGAGTGTATTAGGCTTTTCTGATGGAAAAGACTGGAGGTTTTCTTGGATCAGCTCAAGTCAGTATAGGCATGTGTTTTTGGTGAGGAAACAAGTATTATAAGGAAGAACATGGAAATAAGGCAGTTAGAAGTCTCAAACACGTAGGCTTCGTGGGTACCAAGCAAGGTTTAATAACCAGGCCTTGAAGAAGGCTTGAAGTTTCACTGGATTTTGCAGACATCAAATCTGGAAGACTAGACCAAACCCAAGTAGCTTCAGTGATCAGGACAGATTGTCACCCTCACCAGTTCTCATTTCACCGAAGGGTTTTCTACTCCACATATTTGCTTCTTTGTGTATATTTACTTCTCAGGCTGTGGGCCAATGCCCTCACTCTACTCATGCCATCAGCTTACTTAGTTTACTCATAAATGCCACTTATGTATGGTTGCTCATGGTCCCTGCCTCCCTCTGTCTCTCCTTGCATCAGTTTCTGGTCCTAATGCCAACTGAAATATTCTCTCTAAAGAATCTCATAGTTCAAATTCCTAATAGAAAAAATCTAATTGGTCCAGCTCATCATAATCATCTCTGTTGAGAAAGAATTTGTGAGTCAGATGACCTAACAGGTTGCCTTCCCTGGGTTATCCAACTACGAGAGAAGGAGTTTCCCATTGAAGGCAGCCCACGGCTGCAACTGGGCACCTGCTCTGCATCCTGTCTCCGTCCAGACTGAAAGCTCCCAAACGGCAAGGCCTGGACATGGAGACTTTGCTACTCCCTCCTGTACCCACCACAGACGCTCCCGAGGACTATGTGAGAGGTGAGTCTACCGGCCTCAGAAGTCAAGCACATTACTAACAAGAGTCAATGCCAGTTATGTAGCACTTCCTATGGCCAGGCATTCTTTCTCAAAGTGTTCCCATAGACAGGGTCATATTTAATCCTCACAACAACTTTGAAAAATAAATTGCTATATCCATTTTACAGATGAGGAAACTAAGACTTAGTTAAGCACCTATTCAATGTCAAAAAGTCAAGCAATCACATATGACTTTTGGAACCCTTCATGGTTTTGGCCACCCCAGCACAGACCCCTGCAGCAACTATGTGATTGCACTGGGGGAGGGGGAGTCAGATAGGAAAGCCAGTCTCCTGACTCTGTGGGATGGTCAGGAATGTGGACTAGGAAGTTTCTGCTTTTGGACTTGTGTGTTCTTCTTCTCTAGCCCAAGCTGGCCAGGAACTCAGTCAGGACTGGGTGACTGGTGGGGTGGCTCCTTTCTGAACTGTGTCTTTGAGGAGGAGGAGGGGTTTTGCCCAGAGCACGTCAAAATACAAAGAGGGACCAGTTATGTCTGGTCTCTTCACCCTCCTCTTTCTCCTCCTCCTTCTCTCTCTTTCTCTCTTCCACTTCTGCTTCTTCCTGTATCTTGGTGCCTTAGTGTCAAGATATCTAACAACACCCAGCTATTCTCTCAAAAGCCTTGAGATAGTTGAGCCCACCCAACCGGATGCAATCTATCTGGATTCTGGACATCAGGGCCTCTCTCTCCCCTGCCCACAACTCTCCCATCCCTCTCCCCAACAAAACTCCTACATGCCCAGAGCCCCTCAGCTAGGAAACCGGAAAGCAGTCAAAATGAACCAAGTCACACTAAGTGGGGCATAAACCAAAGAGATTAGCAATTGGGGAGATTTCTTTTAGTAAACATTTGTTGAGAGTCCACCCTGTGATGGGGTCAATACTAAGGGATGGGAGGGGGGAAATGAGCCAGAAAACACCACTTTTTAGTCAAACAGTAAGATAAGAATATAAATAATGAGGCCAAGGATGTCACAAAGAGGTAAATGACTTTATTAATTCTGGACAGGGGCATTAAGTCTGGGCCAGGTGTGGGAGGTCAGGAAAGGACTAAGGAACACAGTGATTTGAGGTGGGCTTTAAAAGACCAGTGGGGATAAGACATATAGAGGTATGGGGGGCAGTGGTCAGGCGTTTCAGACAAAGGGAGCCATGTGGGCATAACCCTGGAGGAGGGCCTACAACACATATCCAGAATACAATGGGCCATTCCAATGTGTGACAAAAATGCTTCTGTGAAATTAGGGAGAGAAAGGGGTTTCTTCAAATCCCAGCCCTCAGTTTGTTCCTGCAGTGGAAGGAGCTGGGTCCTTCTCTGATTTCTTTTCCTCTCTCTTCCTGGGATTCTGTACCCAATTCAGCCCCTCCCTCACTGGAAGAAGAGGCCAGGTGTGGTTTTGTCTTTCTCCAGTCGTATCTAAGGGCTCCTAGCAACTCAGATCTCACCTGACTCCCCAAACCTGTGGGCAGAGCCACCTGTCCTAAATCTGTTGGAGCCCAGCTGACAGATTTGGAGGCTCTCTATGGGGCCTAAAGCAGCACCCCGATCTTTTCCAGTGGCTCCTCTCCTCCTTTCAAGTTGACCCCCAAACACTTGGTTTCTATAGCTATCACAATAGTTCTCCCTCTGGATAACTTGCCCACAATCTATGCCTAATTACCACGTGGCACAACGATGATGTGAATAAAACTAAATGTGTCGGATTCACTTTGCCCAAATTCCCTGTCATTACCACACCAAACTTGGTTTACATACATTGAATTTCTAGGCTCTCTGGCTTCAGTTCCACGTACGTAAAACGAGGGGCATGGACTAAATTAGTACTTCCCCACCTGGCTGCTGCTCAGAACCACTGCTCGGCTTTTAGAAATAGAGAACCCCATGTCCTGCCCCTGAAGTTCTGATCTAGTAAATCTGGTTTGGGGCTCCCAGCTCTGCATTTTTTTCCTTAGTTTCCAAGGTGTTATCATTGCATCCAAGGTAAGGACTGGCATTTGGGGAACTCTGGAGTAGATCATCTCTGGGACCCTTCCCCTAACCCATTTATTCATCCATTGACTCATTCACTGCAGAAGGGACAGTAGCAGAGATGAGGCTGGGAGAGGAAAGGGACAGATGTGGCAGACATTTAACCCATTTTAACAAGACTGGAACTTATCTCAAAAGCAACAGAAAGACTTTGGAGGGTTTTAAGAAGGGGAGACACCATCAGATTTTATATAGAAACATTCTTGTACAACGTGGAAGCTGGGCTGGAGGTGGGAGATGAGGGAAAAGGCTCACTAGTCTGCCTGAGATACTGATGGTGACCTGGATTGGCGTAGGGGCAGTGAGCACGGAGAACGGACAGATTGGTGGCCCTCAGAAAGTAGAATGGGCAGGACCGGATGATTTTTTTCTTTTGGATTTGGATATAGTGGATTATTGTTGTTGTTTCCTTTCACTGTGTGGTTCTTTCTTGGTTGGTTCAGCGAGAGGCAGATACCCCAAATTTCTACTCAGCACTGGTGAGTCAGAGACACCATCTGTCCCAGAGAAGCAGGGATGGCAGAGCATCCATTCTAGAGGCAGCACAAGCAGCTACGATGCTCAGTTTCCAGAAGCAGTGTAACAGAGGTCCAGGAGGATGCCAGAGTCTGGTGCCAGCAGTGGGGGCCATGCCACTGGGGCCCTGTGTTTGCCTGCAGGAATGGAATCTTCACTGGACTGCTGCATGGGCCTCCTTTGGTTGAAGTCCTAACAGCATCTAGCACTTTGCCCCTGCCTGTTTTACCACCCTGGTTCTCTAATCTCCCCTGTGATTTTGTAAGCAACCCTCTGAACTACTCTCAATGAATTGCTTCTCTGCTTGCACCACCCGAATTGTTCCTTACACCCACGATTCCTGACGGACACTCTGTTGGAGGCAGCCAGGCTCTGAGCAGCAGTCCTCACCTGTAGGGAACACAGGCAGACAAACGGGCTGTGAGGAAAACACTCCCAGATGCTGCTGGTTGGCTTATGAGCTCAGCTCTTGATTTGCTCATTGCTCCCCCACCCACACAAAAAAAGCTGAATTTGAGCATTTCTTCACCATTGAGGGTTTTCTCTGACCTGCACAAGTCCATTCAAACCTGAGTGGTTGCCTGGTTCTGCATTGGCAGACTATCAGAAAAGTCTCAGTTCCACTGCTTGTTTCCATCCTCTGGAAGAGGAAGCCCTTTAATAGTCTTCCTAGTGGTCTCCCAAATTAATGGTATTCTTGACATTCCTGGGCTATTGAAAGTAACTGAGACCATGAGTAAGAAAGAGCTTTATTACCTATAGAAAGGGCTGAAAAAATCTTAGGCTGTACATATGGATTGTACAAGAGGGGACCCAACCCCCAAATTTATTTATAAAAAGTTGTGTATTTATTCTTACATGTTTAAATTTCAGTCACCTTCAAAGTACTCTCCACGTGATACAATACACCTATTGAGATGTTTTCTCCACTACTCAGCAGTTTTTAAACTCATCAATTTTGATGCCTTTCAGTGCTTCTGCTGTTTTTTGTTTCACCTCTTCCACATCAGCAAAACTTTTCCCTTTGAAGGCATTTTCCATTTGGGGAAACAAACAAACAAACAAAATCACTCAGGGCAAGACTGGGTGAATAGGGAGGGTGGGGCATGGGGGTCAAAAAAGTTTTTTGGTCAAAAACTGCTAAACACTCAATATGGTATGGACAGGTGTGCCCATAAATCACCCATCACGAAATGGGCAAGTGCATTGAAAGAGTCTTAAAAAATAATTCACTGAAGCCTCTCACAACAACAGCAGCTGGTACACTGATACAGATGGGTTCTTGGAATACTCACCTAGTAGGGGAAGACTGTACTGCAAGAGGCCCACCCTCCAGAAGATCATTCCAGTTTTGGGGGGTTCCCACTCATAACTCCCTAAATATGACTCCAGAAGTTACATATAAATCTATTGCTTTCTAAGTTCAATCACTTTTCCACCTACTTACCTAATAATTTCCAAGATGTTTTATTTTGTTTTTACACATATAGCAACTGCAGTGGCTACTGAAACCAAGGTTTATATATATTTCTGTTGTAGTAAAATACACATAATTTACCACCTTGACCCTTTGAAAGTGTATAGTTAAGTGGTATTAAGTACATTCACATTTGTTGTACAACTATCGCCATCCTCCATCTCCAGAGCTTTTTCATTCCCCAAACAAAAACTCTATACTTCCTAACACTAACTCCCTATTCACCCCTCTCTCCAGCCCCTGGCAACCCCACTGCACTCTGCTCTCTGACTGCTCTGGGCACTTCCTGTCGGTGGAATCGTGCAGTATTGGTCCTTTTGTGACTGGATTATTCCACTTAGCATAAGGTCTTCAAGGTTCATCCATCTCACAGTATGTGACAGATTTCATTCCTTTTTAAAGCTGAATAATATTTCATTTATGTATATACCACATTTTGTTTACCCATGTACTCATCAGTGGACAGTTGGAGCGCTTCCACTTTGGCTGTTACCAATAGTGCTGCTACGGACACAGGCGTATAAAAAAAGGAAAGGCATATATTTTTCATGATCTCTTCCGATCAAGCAGTTAAATAAATTTGCAAAACTGAGCTTTATCTGTTTTCCAATCTAAATAACTGTATAAGAGAATTTCATAAAGTGGGTCATACCTGTATTCTTTATTGTTTCAAGCCAGGAGGGTGCAAAGAACATCTACAGAAGTCAATTTCACACTGATACAGAAAAGCACACTATAGTTCACCAGTGAGGAAATCATTCTTTCGAGGTGCATTGCATGTGCAGATGTCAAAACTCTCTCCTATCTTAGTCAGAGAGAGCGCCTGACCCTCTGCCCTTTAACTAAAAGGACCCCCTCCTTCCACACCCTCCTTCAGGAGGAGTGGCCTCACCTACCTTCAGTCCCTTCGCTAGATTATTCCAGCATGGGGCTGTGGCTCTGTTAGCAACACCAGTAACCAGGAATTCTGCAGCTCTCTAAGTCATTCTATACTCTGAGAGAAATAATAAGGTATCAAAGGACATGTTTATTTGCTTTTGCCCCACACCTCCTCTGGCTCAGGATTGCCACCTTAGGCATTCTCAGAGTTGTTTGCAAAAGGGATAAGAACCAAATGCCAAAAGACAGAGGAAGATGAGAAAAGAAAAAATTCCCAGAACTTGAAAAGAGGGGCTCAGTTTCTATCTGCAAAGTAGGTTTAGACACACGGAGTTGCAACAGCACATGGAGGGTGTCTGCATTTCCTTTAGCACTTCTCTGACTGACGTTTCCTGCAAGAGATGAGAATGCGCAAAATGTCTTGAGCACCAATATGTGTTGGTTGTCGTCCACACCTAACCTTCCAGATAACCCTGCTATTTGAGTCCCTATGCGCAAGTTACAACCGAGGAAACTGAGACTCCGAGACATTTGGAACTTCCCCTAGAGCGTGGAGTTCGGATTTGAACAGTGCCCTGCGGGACTCCAGTGGTGCTGCTTCCTTCACTCCGCCCTGCTCCCGACCCCCCAGTGAAGGCATGTCCCTTACATTCCCTGGAATGACTTTCAGAAGGAGTGCTGCGGCAGTCTGTGTCTCTCCCTCTGTGGATGCATCAGATTTTGACAGAGGTGTGGCAGGGACCCTCCTTTCCAGGCCCCAGCCATGCCTCCCTCTCCAGCTTGGAGGCAGTTCTTGGAGCACAAAAGGCAGTTGTAGAATTCAGGGGTGTCCAGCCCATGGCCCATGGGCCACACATGGCTCAGGATGGTTATGAATGCGGCCCAACACAAAATCGTAAATGTACTTAAGACATTATGAGATTTTCTGTGATTATGTGTCACAATGTATTTAATGTGTGGCCCAAGACAACTCTTCTTCTTCCACTGTGGCCTGGAGACACAAAAGTTTGGATACCCCTGTTAGATATTCCTTATTTTCTGCTGCCTCCATTCTTCCCACCCCCCTCATTTCCCTGGGCCAATAAAAGCCCCACCTTCCTCAACCCATCTTCTTCCCCTAACATCTATTACTAACCACTTTCAACTACAAAAAGGGTAGTGATGAAAACTTAGGTTGAGCTCCAGGAAGAACTTCCTGACTCTGATGCTCTGGAACACGGAAATGAGAAACTCAAAAAGGCCCTGTGTACTCCTTTCCAGGAAAGCTCTAAGGAAAAGTCTCACCCTGCCCCCACGGAGCCTACTTGGACCCAGTACGCTCTGCCTGGAGGCTGGGGCAGGCACCAAATGACCTCTAGAGGGCCCTGCCAGCCCTGGAAGCAGGGTGCCTCCTCTGCAGTCACCCACTGGCCACAGATGTTCCCTGTCATCAATCAGTCAGTGCATCTGTTTGCTGTGCTGCTTGTTTATAAATCGAGGCATTTGCTAATTGAAAACTAAAAGATCTCTTTGTCTCACTCACAGCCAGCATGAAATTCACTCAGCTATGCAAGATCAGGGTAAAAAAAAAAAAGCAGTGCAGAGCTACAATGTCCTTGGGTTGGTACACCCCCATGGAGGTTGCATCTTGCTCTCTCTTCTACTCCTTGAGTGAGTAAGGTATCTTCCCCATCTCAGAGCAGTCAGGTTACAATTTGTGTAAAACATCCTTATTTGTGCTACTCAATGCTGAGGATCAGAGACAAAGGTATTTTTGGACCCAATTTGAAGATGGGGAATCTGAGATTAAACAATTTAGCTGAGGTCACACAACTAGTAGGTAACAGAGGCAGAACACTGATCCAAGTGCTCTGACTAGTTAGGAGAGGGGTGCCCTGTCCCCTGGGGGACTCTGACTCTAGACCCATGTAGAGATGCTGAACTGAGGGCACCAAGTCCTTAAGTAGATTAAACCTTGGAAAGAATGGCCTAAGGGTAGACAAAGAGGAACACTGGGATTTCCACTATAACTGTGATGTTTTATTGCTTTAGAAGCAAATATATCGAAATGTTAGGATTCCTAATTGTTGTAATAACTCCCTAAGAAGCTTGCAGGGGGATGGGCAACAGTCCAGATACACACAATAGTACCAAAGACAAGGAGTAGGGGAGAGGCATGCCAAGTTTACTTACTCCTTCTCCAGTTGCCTCCAAAAGATGGCTGTATTTGAGAAAAGTGCTGGCCTGTACATGGACAGATGGGGGACTGTCCAGCGCTGGATCTCTGTGGAATCCGGAAGGTCATTCCAATTCTCTGAGCCTTAGTGCCCCTTGTAGAGCAATGAAAGTGGGGATTAGGTGAGTGCTAAGGTCTTCTCCAACTCTAATTTTCTATAATTGTGTGGGTTATTGGAGGAAATACAAACTTAATCTTTGTGGCCCAGAGTGGCTTGACTCCAGCCACGATGGACAGACTCCCTGCCAGGCAAGGTCAGTCCTTTGACCATGCATTCCTTCTGCCTGGGATGCTGTGCCCAACTTCTCCCTGTGGAAGTAGGCTTCTTCTCTTGTTTGTGCTCCACAGCACCTGTTAAAGCCACAAGTGTTGTGGTATGTTACACTATTTCCTGGAGGTCTCCACTCTGTATTGTCAGGACAAGTGCAAGGGCCTGGTTTTATTCTTCTCTGTGACCCCAGAATCTGACGTACAGTCCAGCAAAGGGAAGAGTGTCGATAGATAACTCATTCTTAAAGAAAAAAGAAAGGGAAGGAGAGAGGAGGGTAAGGGGAGAGAAAGATTTCTCTGCAGCCCAAAGGATCCTGGGACCCCAGCAGAGGACCCCAGCAAACAATCCTCACCACCGCCTCCTTCCCCCGGCCCCACCTCAGTTTGGAGTCAAAGGTGAGCTAGAACCCCAGAGCCCCCTTTTTGAATTTTTATTTCAGGTCAAGTCCAAGCAGACTTTCCCCTTAAACAGTCAAGCAACAAAAGAGGGTTGATCACAGGGTTTCCAAGAGCAGAGGTTGGACTTCTCTCTCCTCCTTACCAGACTCTCTGGAGGGTGGTGCCTCCCCGGACCCAATGCCAGTTCTCTGACTTCTCAATGGAGGGCACGCACAACCAGGCGGTGAAGACACCTGTCATCACATCTCTGCATAAACAAGGTGTTACTTTGAGAGTCTGGGGCGGGGTGGGGAGAGCGCAATTTGTAGTCGACCGTTCAGTTCCCGCCTTGGATCCCATCTGCCCCAAAGCCTTGGGAGGGCGGCACACTCCACCTTCACATCGCCGCAGAGCCCTCTCACACGCTCAGAGCGGGACAGGGCGGGGCTTGTCCCGGGGGCGGGACCGCGGCGCCCAGCGGCCAGGGCGGCCCCGCCCCTTCCCTGTCGGGCTCCGGGCGCCGCGGTGCGGCAGCGCTGTCCAGGTTCCGAGCCGCGGCTGGCCGCTCCGCACGCGCACCGCGCCGTCTGCACGCAGTGTCCCAGCGCCGCACGCCCCTCCGGCGGGCCGCCCTGCCCTGCCCCGCCGCGGCGGCCGCTGCTCCCCGCGGGCCCGAGTCGGTCGGGCGGCTGCCCGCCGGGGCTCCAAACGGCGCGGCGGGGCCGGGCGCCGGGACCCGCCGAGGGAAGAGGCGGCCCCGACGGCTGCCGGAGGGGCGGCCGCACGTGGATGCGGCGGGTGCCGGGAGCCTGGAGCAGCCCGCGCCGTCTCTGCCCCAGGGCACCCTATGGCTTGAAGGTAAGCGCCAGCGGGATGGAGCGACAGCGGCCCGGGGCCGAGTGGGTCGCAGGGAGAGGAGGAGGGAGCTGGGCGGCCGGTGTCGCCCGACCCGCAGAAGTTTGGCCGCTCTGCCTCCGTCCAGCTCTCCACCGACTTTCCGTCGGGCCGCCGGCCGGGCGGTGAGTGTGGGGCCGCTGCTGCGGTCGCTCTCCCTCCCTCGGCGCCCGTCGCGCCGCCCGGGCGGGAGTCCTCGCTTCGGGCGCGAGCGGCGGGTCCGGGGCAGCCTCCCCGCGGAGCGCGGGGAGCGAACCCCACGGAGCCGTAGCTTTGGAGGGCGGCCGGCACCCGGCGATCTCGGGAGGGCCGGTCGGGCCCGGCAGCCGAGCCCGGGACCCCAGGGCGCGCCGTCACCTCTGACGGCGCCCTGCGACCGCCCCCGAGGGAGAAAGGTTGTTTTTGGCAACTCTGCGTTTGTGCGACCTGTGACTTTTCCGTTTCTAAGGACCGAAGAAGCCGATAGTCAGTGGGAGGCGGGTTCAGGCTGTCCTCTCCCAGTTTGTAGTGTGCCTCTGTCATTGGTACTGAATCTCCCTTCTCCTCCTCTACCTCTGCTGGGGATCCAGCCCAGGAGGAAGGCTGGGGCTTATGATGGTGGGGGCGGTATCGGACAGTGACTGTCCGACTCTGGGTGGACCGAGAGCCCCAGTAGGGCCGGGTGCTGAGGCAAGAGGCAGCTCAAGCGCCAGACACTGCGCGTCTGAGGCGGGCAGCCGGTGTGCGGTTCTTCCTGAAGAGCGGAGGTAAAAGGCTGTGTGCGTGCGCACAACAGGCTTCGCCATGGACACCAGCCACAGCGCGGAAGCTCCTCGGGGACAGGTCTGTGCTCTCAGCCACAGGGAAGCTGTCTGACCGAGTCACTGTTGTGCCACCTGGCACCCCACTATTTTTTTGTGTGTGTGCTGGGGGCCCCTGAGATTGGTGAGGTACAAGACACTTTGTGGATCCCTTTCCAGTTTCTTTTGGGTCCAATCTCTTCTTGATTTTTGACCAGGCTACGAACCTTTCAGGCCAATCTTCCCCCGGAACTAGATTTTTGGTGATTCTCCATTCTTTGGATGCAAGTACTGTGTATATCCCTGATTCATCCTGCAGAATTAGGACCACATTCTTCTTATCTTTCCCCCTGTTGCTGCTGTTTGATGAGGCTGGGCAGAGAGAGACCAGGATAAATGCGACCAATTGTAAGAGACTCAGTGAGTGGTTTGCTGGTCCCCAGCCTCCTGCCATTGACCTCTCTGCTTAGGGTTTAAAAATTCCTGGCATATGTGATTGAGTTCATGTTATCTCTGAAATAAAACATCTGACAAGGAAGACGTTTGAGAGGGGTAGACCTAGAGCCAAGTGAGGGCAGTGATAGCCCCAGCCTTGCTCTCTCTTTTTAAAAGATTTTATTTACTTTTAAGAAGAGGGGAAGGGAGGGAGAAAGTGAGGGAGAGACACATTAATGTGAGAAACATTGATTGGTTGCCCCTTGGGCGCACCCTGACCAGGGACCAAACCCACAACCCTGGCATGTGCCCTGACCGGGAGTCCAACTGGATACCTTTCATTTTGTGGTACGATGCCCAAAGCACTGAACCACACTGATCAGGGTCAGCCTTGTTCTCTTGAAGAACATCCTGAGTTCCTTCTCCCTTCCCTGCACAGCCTGGGGAGGAAAGGTGCCTGTAAAATGGGGGATTCTGATATATTGTATAGGTCTAGGGCATTTCTCCAAGATCATTTTTTTTTGTTTTAATCAACTCCCTGCATCCAAATCACCTGGGAATCTGGTTAACATGCATATTTTTGGTTCTTCGCAGAACTGCTCAATGAAGAGCTCAAGCTGATGAGCCCAGGATGTATTGTGTATTTTAACTGTATTTTGGGGTGATTCATATGTACACAGGGTTAAGAAATCACCTCTCATAAAAGTCTTGACTCCTTTGACTAGAAGGAACACGATTAAGGTCTTTCATCTACCTCTTCCTTGCCTCCTGCAGTTATACGTGTTAAATTTTTTAGGTGTGGTACTGTTGTTGGTGGAGGGACCATTCCCCTGATTAAATTCCTTTGTGGCTATAAAGGGTGCAGCTCGTTCTCCTCTCCCCCAGGATCATCCTGGACATTTCTTCTTTCTAAAATAAATTGTTGGCTTCTCTAGGAATCTCCAATATGGCTTCAGGTTGACCTGTGTAAATACTATCTGTCCCCTTCTATAGGACCAACCCAGTATGTCCCTCCTACCCTTCCCTTTGGAGGGAATTATTGGCTTTCATTTGGTATGTGCTGTGGTCTGCTAACCCAACGGCTCCTGAAAACCAAGGAGTGATCAGTTCAGCTTACTAGCGCATCAGTGTTCTCCAAGGCTGGTAGCCACTTGTGCCCTGCTGACAGTGACATATTGACTGTATTGATTTGGTTCTTGTGCTCTGTAAGCTAGAAAGCTTGTGGGGGTGAGTAAGTCTGGGGTGAGTAAGCATCTAGTAATGATGCTTGAGGGCTAGTCCGTCTTCTACATTCACGTGCCAGGTTAAATTATTTTTGTTTAGAATATGCAATGATGCAGGCAAATCTGAACTTCAGAGAAACTGTTCTGTTTCTCCTTCTATACCAGGGGAAACAAAGGGAGGTCAGGGACTTATAAAAATATGGTCCCATTTTTACCTGGGATTGATGTGCTGAATTTAGACTGGTCTGAGGTCACTGTTCTCTGGGTAAACATGTGGAAGGGGAAAGACATGTGGACTTGGCCTGAAAACAGCTGTCTCCATCTCTCCTACAGAGGAAAGTCTCATTTTGGTGTTGAGGAAGCATGACTGTGAAGATAGCATGGCCAGGGGGAGATAGAGAATGAGAATGATGAGAATTCCTTGAGCCACCCCTCCCAGTGACTCATATTTTCCCACTTGCTGCCCTCCATTTCTTTCTCCCTTGGAGCTTACTGTCTATGAATCTCCAGCAGTGAAAGTGTTTCAGCACCTAGGAAGGGAAAGAAGAATCAAAGTTGAGGTTTTATAATGCCAGGTTGCATATCACAGGTCATAGTAACCTAAGATTTGAGGTCTTGAAAATGACATAGAATGGCTGCCCAGTCAGTCTCATTTCCTCTGGGATATCTTTGTTACCTTAGATTATTTGGGTTCCTCAGAGGACATTCTAGATACCCCAGACCCCAAACTGGAAAGATTTTCCTTGAATTCAGAAATATGGTGGTCCCTCTCCTATTGTTAAAGTTTTCCCAAAAAGGAGTAGTGTAAGCTTTCTGGTTCTAGCGCCAGGATTGGGCTCAACAGCCAAAGCTTCTCTATCCTCTCAGGAGCTCTGCTCAGCAAGAGCATTCATTCTGCATCTAGGAAGTGCTTGGAAAGCACACACAGCAGGAAGGGCACAGTTTGGTTCAGCTTCTCAGCAGACAGCCTCCCCTGCATGTGGTTGCTCATTTACCTGAACCCCAGAGTGGCATTTCCCTCCCCCTCCCCTCATTAGGACATCTAGTGGCCCTAGGAGGACTCAGTGATCTGGTTTTGGTATTATGTATAAACCCTCCAGCTCTCCGGGATACTATGTGGAGCCACTAAAGGTGTGCAAGTTGCTTTACCCGGAATTTACCAATTCCGGGTGGCACATGGACATCTCCAGCCTTTTAAATTAACCTAAAAATGTTGGAATCCAGTATTAATACACCCTGCCTCTCACCTGTCGCCATTGCCATCATCAGTGTAACTGAAGATTTTGAAAAAATTTTAAACAATATAATCATACCATCTAAATGCACAGGCTTGGAAAATAGCTTGATTATAGTGTCAGTAATGTGGGTGGAGGAGTAGAACTACAAGATTTAGCTTTTTGGTTTGTTCCTGTTTTGGCCCAGAAAAAGGAGAGAAATTTGTCCTTCTGGTCTGCACATATTCCCTCTCTTTCCTCTTTCACCTCAATTTGGTAAATGGGCTAAATCCACACCCTTGGCAGCTGGGTTGTCCCCTGGGAAGGCACAACCTCCTCTCTTCCTGATAGACACGGGAATGTTTCTCTGTGGAGGAGCAGAGGCCCCTGCTGGCTCCAGTGTACAGGAAAGAGCCAGAGGTGACACACTGGGGACTCCCCCAGCCCCTGGATGGAAGATGCTGCACTGGGTCAGTGTCCCAAAGTCTGAAACCTGGAGTCCCCTGGGGCATCTGGGAGAGTGTGGGGCAGTGCATGGGGGTGGGAACTGAAGAGATGTGGACTCAGGGAGACCCTCAGAAGAGGCTGATGTTAGGGATGCACATGTAAGGCATTGGCTTAGTGCAGTTTGGGTTATTTTGTCATAACCTGATGGCAACTGTGAGGATCTTTACTTTTTCCAGGAGGAGATGGGGAATTCTTTGCTGTCTGCTGTGGTGGGGAGGGGATGAGGGGAGGACCCTGACTTTCCTGGGAGCCCTCTGAGTGACGTCAGCCTGCTCCCAGATACAGGATGGTGAGTGAAGTCAGGCAGTGTCAGCCCCCAGGGCCCTGTCAATAGGCCCACACCAGCCTGGCAAATATACCCTCTAGGGCACTGGAACTTGGTATCAAATGTGCAGAACAGCAGCCACAGCCGCAAGGACACTCCTCTGTGCAGGTCTGGGAGCCGAAGTGAGTCCTGGGGCCTGTCCATTCGTCACTGGGCTCCTTTCCTACATGCCTGCCCTTCTCACCTTTACCCTGCCTTGTTTGGATTCCAAGTGGCCCAGGAAGGAAAAGGCATTAGGAATGAAAATTTTTTGTTACATGCTATATAATTACCTCCTCTTCTTCCTGTTATCCCCTGTTATCCCAGGCAGCAACATCACTTACCAATGCCCCAGGAACCCTTGGTCTGGAGAGTGGCTCACTCACAGACTTTCTTAGAAGGTCTGCTTTTGATAAGTGGTCCTGCTCATCATTCCCTCCATCACTGGTCTCATCATCTCAAGAGCCAACATTTGTCATGCACTTACTGTGTGTAAGGTATTGTGCTGAGCACTTGACATGTGTTCTTTTATTTCAACAACTCTATGAATTAGGCACCATTATTACCCCCATTTTGCACGGGAAGAAGCATGGGCTTAGAGAGGTAAATGGATTGCACTAGGTCACAGGACTTAACATGCAAGGTGAGATTTAAAGTCATACATGCTAAAACAATAGCCCTCTCTGACCAATGTAAGTGGCACACAGAATAAGAAATGGAGGAGACTAGGGATGAGAGGGATTGTTTTTGGTACACTGAAGTGGCAGTGAACGTTTCATATGAGACCAGGAAAGCAGGAGACAGCAGAGGGGGATCCCTAAAGGGGAAGACCGACAAAGAAGTGTTGTTCTGTACCTAGATTTGGGCCCCTTGGGGTGAAATGCACTGAGAACGAACCTCAGTAAGCAATGGGCCCAAGGGAAGGAGGCAGGAACAGAAGGGAGGCAGGGGCAATGAAGGTCGAGGACTTCCAACCACACTATGAGATTTATAAATAACATTTACCAGCATTCGGTCTCTTACTCAAACTGTTTAAAAACAACACAGGATGGTAGTTAAGCTTGTGGGCTTGGAATTAGATGGCCAGAATTTGAATCACAATTTTAATATTTACTAGTTGTGTTACCTTAAGCAAGTTGCTTAACCTCTATCATCTTGGGCTTCTCACCTACAAGATCTGTATGGGAAAAGCCCAGTCATTGTTAATACAATGAGAATGCTTGCATGACATCCACATAACCTCGCAGCCAAGGAAAGTGGACCGGAATGTGCATGTGTCAACAATGATAAAGTCACAGTACTAGTCAGTGGGGGCAATAGACACCTTTGAGTGAGCGTGTGTACTGACTGTGTAGATGTGGCATTCAAAATGGCTTACTGAGTAGAGCAATGAATCTGCATCAAATTTTGCATCAAACATTCCTCCCCAGAAACTATTCAGATGATGTAGAAGGCCACAACTATGGGCAACTGGTGATTGGCAGCTTCATCACGACAATGCGCCTACTTATGCATCAGGTCTCTTGCAGAGTTTTCTGGTGAAACATCAAATCACCCAGGTGACTCAGTCCCCCACCACCCTGCAACTTCTGGCTTTTCCCAAAACGAAAATCACTTTTGAGAGGAAAGAGATTTCAGAACATTGATGAGATTCAGAAAAATACAACAGGGCAGCTGATGGCAACTGGGAGAACTGTGTGAGGTCCCAAGGTGCCTACTTTGAAGGGGACTGAGTGTCATTGTCCTGTGCACAGTGTTTCTTGTATCTGGTATCTTTTCCAATAAATGTCTCTATTTTTCATATTACATGGCTGGGTATCTTCTGAATACCTCCACACCTTGTATGAGTGGAGGTGGTAATCCTGACCTCATTGTCTTATAGTGTTTAAGCCACAAGAGATTTGAAAGAGTCCTTGGCAAAGCACCCCATAAGTATTAACTATATATATATAATGATTGTTATTGTTAGGAAACCCGAGAGGGAGCATTTAAGCTGGGTTGGTTTTTTTTTGCACTAGTTTAACACCTGGTCACAGGACTTAACATGCAAGGTGAGGACTTAATTTACATCTCTGAAATTAAGCACATTTCTAAACTTTTACAAAATGCAGGCTTACATTGTTTTCTTGCACTCTCCCCTTGTCTGCACCACAGTTCTTTGACACTCACCTGTGAGAAGCTTTTACTCTCCTTGGGTGAGAGGGATTCAGGTTGCTTGTCACCTTTTTGGATAGGCTCAGCGGAACTCCCATGTTACCACGTGCAAGCCAGGAAGAGACTTCAGTCTGCACAAAGATGGCTTAGCACAGCCTCATGTTTCTTCCTGGCTTTCCGGGTCCTTCATCTGCTTCCTCGTGGTTGGAGCCTTGTTGATTGGTCACATGGAGTGATGCACTCTAGCACAGGCCGATTTTTACTTAAAATGAAAAATAAGGAGAACAAACCGGTGCACAGAGATAAAGGGACTTCTTTCTTTTCCTCCTGTTGAGAACCTCACACTGAGAAGATCTTCAAAGCTGGCAGAAATACATCTTTGGGGGTCATTAATGGCAGGAATGAATGCCACCCAGTTTTTGGATGAAGTATGGTCCTGCCTGAGAGAGGGATGTAACACAATAGTTTCTAGGACTCTCCTGCCCTGAAAGCTATTCCCTGATTTGGCTTTTTTCTTTTTCTGTGAATCCTTCCTTGGTGAGTACTCTTTCCTAATTGATGCAGCTACTACTGACCACTTTAAAAGGCTTACTGTTCAGCGAAGGTAGGAGATTTCTCAGGGCATGTAGGTTTTCCATTTCCTGGTCATCTTCCTCAGGTCATGTGGTCATTCCTTTCTTGGATTCTGAGCTCCCTCACCTCTTACATTCATGTATAGTAGGGTCAACAAGAGAGTGTATGACATGCAGAAACTAGCATCCAGCATTCCAAGAAGAGGATGTCAGGTCCCTTAAAGAAACAGAGATACATTTTCCCTTGGGTAATGTGTATAGTGGAAGGCCCAGTCATGGTGGATGACTAATGGCACAAAGTCTGGTGAGAAGATCTGTGTTGCTCTCTACACATTATGAATTCTTCCTTAGTTACGTTCTGTGGTAGCCAATTTTTAAGATGGCCCTCAATAACTCCCTGCCCCCTAGTATTCATGTTTTTGGGTAATCCCTCCTACAGTACATAGGGAAGACCTGTATACCAACAGCATCATGCCTAAATGACAGATTGTGACTTCTGAAGACAGGTCATAGACGATATCATGACTACTACCCTGTTCTCTCTTGGATTACTCATTCTGGAGGAGCCAACTGCCATGTCAGAAGGGCACTCAAACAGGCTTATAGGAAGGTCTACACAGCAATACCTGAGGCCTCCTGCCAACAGCCATGTGAATGGACCATCTTGGAAACATATCTTTCCTCCCTGGACCAGCCTTCCAATGATTGTGGCCACTGCCAAGGTCTTAACTACAACCTTGTAAGAGACCATGAGCTGGAACCACCAAACTGAGCTGCTTGAACTCCTAACCCATAGAAACTGTGAGATAGTAACTTTATGTTGTTTTAAGTCACTAGGGCTTGGGATAATTTATTATGCAATAGTAGATAACTAATATACACTCTGAAATTATTCTTCATGAATTTATTCAAACTTGTCTTCTACAATGACATAGATCCTCTTCCATGTCTAAGTGGAAAGATAGGTTCCTCTTACTGGACTGAAACTGCCTCTGTGAGCTTTAAAGGACCCCTTCTCTGTTACTTATTGTGAAGTTTGAAAGTGTTCATGTTTCACACGCTATGATCATGAGCCTCTCAGCCATCATGTTACTGGACCAGGCTACTGATGTCTATATTCCTCCTTCCTATACTCACTCTTCTCTGGAGGTGTTCTCATACCTTCTCTGGAGGTATGGTAGCCACTCCATATGCATTTTGCTTTTGATTATTTCATTGAATAAATATTATGGAGCATCTGCTAAGTACTAGGCATTCATCTTGGTTGCAAATACTTCAGTCATCAAAACAAAGATCCCTGCCCACTTGGAACTTACATTCTAGTGAGAAGAGAAAAATGGTAAAAGTAAATTACTGAGTATATTAGCAGATGCAACACGAGAAGAAAAAACCTATTAGCATTAGGTGATGTGGAATGCTGAGGGGTGAAGTGAGAAGGAAGTGTTCATTGTTACATAGGGTGGGCAGGATGGAGCACACTGAGAGAGTGACATTTGGTAAAAGACTTAGTGGATGTCTGGGAGTGAGCTATACAGAGATGTCAGGGGGAGAGCACGCAAGGCAGGGGCATCATTACCTGCATGCATTTTCAAGCATTTTAACAGTTGTCAAGCATTTATTACATACAGAACAATAATAATACTGTGCCTTTGGAACTCCCTTTTAATTTTCAAAACCCATGAGGCAATAGTAATCTCTTAGATTCATAAATCACTTTTACGTACACAACCCCTATCCATCATCACAACAGCTATTATAACCCCTACTTTGCAGGTGTGGCCGCTTAGGCTCCAAGCATCTAAGTGAAACTTGCTCAGGCTCACAGCGCTAGGAAGTACTGTAGTTACTGCCTTCTGAAAACTCTGTGCTCCTTCCTTATATGGCCATCTTAATGCTTAATGTGAATTTTGCAACTGTGCATGTCTGTCTTTCTCACTAGATGTACATCTCCTTGATGCAGTCTGTTTCATCCCTCTCCGGAACCTATTATAACCTAAAGTGATGCTAAGCACTTGGTAGCCACTTGGATTGTTGGGAAGGTGGGTGAGTGAGTGAGTGAGTGGGAGGGTAAGTGAGGAGGTGAGTGATGGCTTATTTCTCCATGGCTGCATGCACTGGAAGCCCAAGGGCAGTGTCTGGAAGTGGCTGCGTCACCCTCTACAGGTCCAGTGGGTCAGCAAGAGGCTCCAGACCTTTCCTTTCATCTTCAGTTCGCACTTTCTGCTTACCTGCATTATTGTTTGGCTGGAAATTCTCCGCAGTTGTCATAGGGGATGGAAGTCGGGGGATATTGAATAGTTAGAGCCTGCTTCAGTCACACATACCCTTAAAGAAGAAAGTGTTGGGACAAGTATCATGGAAATGTATACGGATGTGTTGGTCCAGGTCAGCCCAGGAACCTAAAGACAAATGGGGTGGAGCAATTGTTGAGGGTTGTCTTTGGAGCCCTGGGTGATTTGTTTTGAATCTGGGATTTAAAGTTTGGAAAACTGGGCTGATCCTAGTTAAAAGGTACAGATAAGCATTACTTGCCTAAGACCCTTCAAAAGCAATAAGAATTTGAACCCGTCTTTCCCAAAACCACTTCTTTAAAAATGTGATACCCATCCTCTG
The DNA here is from genome assembly GCF_014824575.4 of Sturnira hondurensis. Classification (NCBI taxonomy): domain Eukaryota; kingdom Metazoa; phylum Chordata; class Mammalia; order Chiroptera; family Phyllostomidae; genus Sturnira; species Sturnira hondurensis. Next base: position 2,988,279 of record NW_028088424.1, on the reverse strand, counting down.
TCCACCTAGCTGTTCAGCACAATCAAGTGATTCAGAGGATGAACTTGGAAGCCAGACTGATGTAGGCTCAGGTCTGCACTCTGTCAGTAACCAGCTCTGTGACCTCAATCAAGTTACAGTAATCCCTTTGAAATTCAGGGTTTTTTCCTTCATAAAATAGAGATGACCATGGCACTTACTTCATTGGATGTTGCATGTAAAATGTTTAGCCTAATAACTGGCACGTGGTAAGCTCTAAATAATATTCACCATCATTATTCTCATTATAATCAGTGGGAGGCACTGAACTGTCTACAGACACTTCCCAAATTTTGTCTACTCTCTCCTGGTGTTTGCCACACTGCTTGGTCTCAAATAGCTTTACCAAAATTCTCCCAGTTTAACCAGATCCTAAAATCATCCTCCTGTCCCTTCTTCCCATTTATTACTCAGCCATACTCTGTTGCCTGGGAAATACAGATGAATACAGATAAAGTGAAGTGTAGAGTAGGATCAGGTTTGTTCTTATATATTTTGAGGTATTCACAACTTTGAGTAAAGCCATCAACATTCTTATTTCTCACAGAGAAGCCAAGTGTAGGCAAGTCAGTGCTCAGTACAGTAATGACATGCAAAAGCCATTTGGATGCTGTATTATTATTACTAATAGTAACATAATAAGGTATTCTGATAACTCATAAGTCAGGTCTGAGCACAGGGTAGCAAGGAGGGGATTGGAAAAGGGGTGATTGCCCGCCCTTACACTGAACACACGCTTGGCAGGTGGGAGGCTGTCAATAAATAGTTGCTGCATGAATGAATGACTATTGTTCTCTTGCAGAACAGGATGCGATTTGCTCAAAAGCTAATGCATCTCATCCTAATGGATCTGCATTGTTCCACCATTCTGAAGGGACTGAATGGCAGGCTGTCATCCTGGAGAAATAAAATGTCCGTTGCGTTCTTTTCTAAGCACTTCTGCTTGGCTCCTAAATGTAGTACAAGTGTGTGGAGCAGAATGGCTGTAAGACTGCAGATCCCATGAACCCTGGGGCATCAGGAAAGTCTCTGGAGGGAGAGAGGAAGGGGGCACACCTCTCTGTGGAGCTCACAGCTGTTTGCCTTAAACATCGTGGGAATAATGTAAACATGGAGAATGTATTTGTTTCTTAGGGCAGCTGTAGCGAAGTAGCAGGAACTGGGTGGCTAAAGACGACAGAAACTTACTGTCTCTCCATTCTGGAGGCTAGAGGCCTGAAACCAGGTACCAGCAGGGCTGTGCTCTCTCCAAAGGCTCTAGACTCTTGCCTCTTCCAGCTTCGCATGGCTCCTGGCCCTCCTGGGCTCGTGGTGGTACAACGCCAGTCTCCGCCTCCGTTCTCGCGTGGACTCTGTGTCCCTGTGCCTCTGTCTCCTGTCCTCTTCCCTCTCCTCTTCTTTCAAGGATACCAGGTGTTGGACTTAGGATCCACACTAATCCAATGTGATCGCATCTCAGTCCTTAACTTTTTAATAATTATCCTTCATTATATCTGTAAATACCCTATTTCCAAAAAATGTCACATTTTGGCCTTCTGAGTGGACATGAATTTGGCAAGGGGGACACTGTTCAATCTGCTGTGGGGATTTTCCTGCCTTTCCGGTCCCTGGAGACATCTTTGGCCACTTCCAAGATGGGACCATTTTCCTCCAAGTCACCTGTTCTTGGAACAGCTGCCCACTTATCTAACTGAAAGCCTCATCTCCTGAGTTAGAAGACACGTAAGGACAAGAAAGAAAGCAATTAGTATGACTGGGAGCTCAGGATTAAAGGTGATTCACTGACATGCTGGCACCATCGCTAGGAATAGGGAAGGTAAGGGGAGTTTGGAGGAAGAGAGGGGATGGAAGGGGATCCCTTGAGTGTCCCAGAAAGGGGTGGTTCGTGGGGACCTGGGTTTCTGTAGTACTTGGGCTCAGGCCCAAGGAGGCTGGGTGCTAATAAAAAGTGCCTTATCTATAGCTGTTAGGGACTCAAGGATTTGTAGTTTTTCACCCAACATTCTTTCTGCCAACATTTATTAAATGCCTCCTGTGTGTCAGATCCTCAGTCTAATGCTCTTGTTTTACAAATGAGAACCCTGAGGCTCCAGGTGGCTGAGAGGATTGTTCAAGGTGTCTGGGGGGCAGAGTCAGGACCAGAATCCAGATCTTCTGACTCTCTAGGTACCCCCCCCCCCACCACCAGCAGTGTTCTCTCATACACTCCAGTCGCCATAAGGACCCATGGTCCCACCAGGGAAGAGCAATAATGATGACAACCCCTGCATCTGGGCAGGACTTGACTTTGCCTAGGGTATATCCCCAGAAGTCGTTTACTGCCGCCCACTGATGTGGAGGGGGCAGAGGCAGAATTAGGGGGCGTCACAACTCCAGCCCCAAGTGCAGCTCTGCTGGGGGTGGAGGGAGGGAGGTGTGGGGTTTCCTTGTAAAGAAGGGGAAGAGCTGGGACCTCACAGATGGACGCGCACAGGGGCTGACTCTGTCACAAACCCCGAGGGAGCCCCCTCATAAATCTGCCCAGTTGGCCAGTCCTTGAGGACACAGAAGATGCTGATGGTGCTGGAACTTTCAGGGTCCTTGGCATGGATCATGTGCCTGCAGGTGAAGAACCCACAGCCTTGCAGAGCCACCTCCCCGTGGTTCAGCAGCCAACATGGCAATACTTGGAGCTGCCTAGAACATCTCCCTGTGGGGCTGGGCTGTCAGAGCCTGCCCTCCCGGGCTTTCCAGTGTGGAGTCTGATCTGCAGTGATCCGGTCCTTAGTGGGCACTCAGGAACTCCATGTTCAATGACTTGAGTGAGCCCAGAGAGAAAAGTGTACCACCTCACTGTAACAGGTTGGGGTGTCAGGGAAGGGGGTACAGAGGATTTCCAGGAGCTGTTCTTTCAACCCAGCTTTGGAATGTGAGGCCTTTGAGGCTCAATCTGGGGCCTGGCTTGAGGCCTATACCAGCTCCTTGAGCACCCAGAATGCCAGGCCTCCCAGCCTCCCTGGCTTCTATCTTTATCCTTGGGCAGTTACCTGCCTTCCACAGCATCTTCCCACTCTGTTTCCATGGTAATGTCATAGCCGCAGGAGTCCATGGTCCTGTTAGAGGGGAGAGGAGGAAAAGGGCAAGGACAGAAGCACATGTGACCAGCAGTGTCCATGTGCCTGTTCTGGGCGGTGAAGTTCAACAGGCCAGGGAGGGTGCCCCCACCAAAGACTGGCAGTGAGGACAGGGTCGGGGGTGGGGGCATTGCTGAAGGCTCCTATACATCCTTTGGTTCAGAAAAGGAGCCAAGAGCTCTTGAGCAGCCTGTAGAGTCTCTGTCCTTGAGGGGCTTTTGGAGGCTGCAGCTCGGAGATTTCCTTAGGTGGGAAGCATGACAGTCGAGCTTGGGGCAGAGCTCAGGTTGTCTGGCGCAGGGAAACCCACCCAGCTGGGTAACCTGCCCCACCTCGGTTTTACCAGACAGTGGACCGCTCTTCTTCCATTCACGTGTCTGCCTGTGATAGTCACATGCTCTGTAGGGCTGAGCAAGGCCTGGAGGGGGCGCCAGGGCCAGCTAGGTGGGTACAGAGCCCTCAGCAAACAGTGCGGGCTGCCTTAGCCCTGGGAAAGCCTGGCTGGGTGAACTGTAGTGATGGTCAAAATGAGCAACTGGTCTGAAGACAGTCAATTTGACGGTGCCTCTAAGCATAGCCTCTGGTTTTAGTCCCCCAGACAGAGACCCAAGGAAACCTGAGAGAATGGACACAAAGAGTGAAGAAATAAAACAGAAAGCCAGAATGCAGGATGTTTTTTGCCAGAGCATGGCCCTGCTCCTGGGAGCCCACTGCCCAGTTTTCTGGGAGATTTGTCACTCTGCTATTTTGCTGGGCCTTTTCTTCCCTCTATGCAGACTAGGTCTACATGGGCCTTCATAGGGGTCAAGAAGTCAGGAGACGTGGATTTCAGCCTCAGGACCATCACTCTGTTAAAGACAATAATTCTTTCGTTTGTTAAAACAAACACTAAGGAAAACGTATTTAGGACTTTTGGGATAAGTGTTAAGACTCTTGCAGCAGGGGAGAGAGGTTGCCTCAACTCTGAATGTACAGAGACAGCTGGAGGTTTATAACCAATGAGCAAAATGAAGTGGACAGTGACTGGAAAACAACTGAGAAGGGTCACAAGGATTAGATGATTCCTGCTAAATGGACTTCGAAGGGTTCTTGCTGAAGACAGGCCCATGGGGTCAGGTACCAAGGGTGAGGGTTCTCTCTAAACTCATTTAATGGGATTCTTGCTAAACCAGACTGGGCAGGTCCAATGCAAGGCCCAAAGATGAGGCCTCGTCAAAAAGGTGCTCAAGGGAGCCTGACTAAAGTTCGTTCAACCCTAACGGGGTGGTTTAGGGAAAGGTTACCTCACCTGTCCTCTGATTCTTATTTCTAAGACAATGGATCGGATCAAAGGGGGTCCCTTCTGGTGGGAACAAACTACGACACCAACATCTGCTCTTGTTCTACCTCCCTCCATCTGGCACTGCGTTTGAAAGTACAAATGTTGCTTTGAAACATTTGCTCTGAAGGTGTTAATTTTATCGTCAGATGCTTTCTTGCCTGTAGTAGTTAGTATTCAGTGTACCCAAGCAAATATCTACTATTTTAAAATACTGATTATACTACATTAAAGATGATGTGTCTTTAATTTAATTTAATTTAATTCAATATAATTTAATTAATTCTTGGGTCTGCCGTAAAAGGTAGGGCTTCTTCCTGTTCTAGGTGTTGAGTGCATAGCAGACCCTGAGCATTTGTAAAGGGAATGTATAGATGAAGAAATGTGTTTATTACAAAAATTTAGAAGTTGGATAAGTTGGAGATTGCTTTTAAAAACTTGACCATTGTCCACAGTGCTATGCACCGTGTTGGGCATTGAATACATGCTAATCCACACATGTGCATGCACACACACAACTAAGTCATCAGGGCTTGTGTATGGTGGTGTACACACAACGTAGCTTGTGAGGGACCAGTACTGTTTTTTGAGATCGTAACTGATACATGTCCTTTCAAATACATTAGTGTGTCAGTCGTGGCTGACACTTTTGGAGAAAGCAGTAAACCTGGGATTTACTGCTGAAGGGGTGATTCCTGTGGCCATTTCATTAGAAACCATAAAGGGCTATTTCCACATTAGAAGCATCCAGTGAGAAGCAGTAAACACAACATTTTTCTCATTTTTTCCTGGAGATGTGTGCAGGCCTACAGCCTGCATTCTGTGTTGCTAATGTGGGCCGGAGATCACAAAAGCAAGAAGGAGAGTCTAGGTATGGAAATAAAATCATTTTCTAATTAAATAAATAATGCAATGTGTGTATCACATGGATATGTGTGTTTATGTATAAAAATTGCTAAATGCCTAGGTTAGGCACCGTTGAACCTGCTGAGCTATGGCCTCAGGCAGTTGTTTTTCTAATTGCAGATCTTGTCTGTGTCACCAGTTAGTTCGGACCCCCAAGGGTTGCTAAGAAAATTCTGCCTTTTGATTTGCCCTTTAAATCCCCTTTATGTGGTCTTGTCTCTTGGCCACTAGCCCCTCCCTGGGGTCCAAGGGCGCAGAGGTCTTTGGTGTCCCTCTCCAGCCTGTCCTGCCTGGGGAAAGAAACCCGAGGCTGCTGTTAGGAACCAGGGCTGGGGCGGTAATTGGCCCAGACTCTAATGAGCAGGACCAAGGTGACAAAGCCCATTAGGCACTTGGAACTGCTACCTGCAGAGGAACCAGGACCAGCATCAAACCGGCAGCCTGAAGAGCGGCCCCTTTGGACAGCACATAATTTCCAAATTAGCTATTTCTGAGTCCTGCATTTGCAGTGCAGACAGAGGTCGGAGGCAGGTCTGGCAGAAGCTGCAGAAAGCAGACAAGTGGAAATCTTACAGGGAACCAGATTTCATTCACAATCAACTGGGTCCTGGGCTTCCCCCTTCCCCTTTTCATTTACATGCAGATGCAGATTTTGTTCCAGGGAAGTCCCACTGCTGTGGTCCTGGATCTGGGGGAGGTGGTGGTGATGGGGGATTCCAGCTGCTCCTGCCTAGGGGGAGTCAGTTAGATCAGAGCCGGGGTGGGGGGGTGGGCAGAGGTGTTGGAGCCAAGGAAGCTATAGGTTCTAAGAGCCAGTTCAGTTGTACTCTTTCTTTTTCTTTTTATTGAATTTACTGGGGCGACGTTAATTAACAAAATTATACAAGTTTCAGATGCACAATTCTACAACACATCATCTGTACACTGTATTGTGTATTGTGTGCTCACCACCCCAGGTCTGCGTCCATCACCATTTATCGACCCCTATACCCTCTTCCACCTCTTTTCACGCCCTTTCCCTCTCCCCCTCCCCCACGATCACCACACTGTTGTCCCGGGTTCATTAATCCTTTTCTCTTTTTTTCTTTTTCACTCAATTCCTCTACTACCCCCATCCTGTCCCCACCCCTTGGAGAGCTGTCAGCCTACTCTCTACCTGTGAATCTGTCACTATTTTAATTGTTAGTCCATTTCGTTCATTAGATTCCATGTATGCGTGAAATCATATGGTATTTGGTCTTTCTCTGGCCGGCTTACTTCACTTTGCATGATGCTCTCTAGGTCTATCCGTGCTGCCTCAAAGGGGAAGATTTCCTTTGTTTTTTTTTATGGCCAAGTTGTATTGCATTTTGTCAATGTACCACGGCTTTTTCATCCACTCCTCTACTGATGGGCACTTGAGCTGCTTCCACATCTGGGCTATTGTAAATAATGCTGCAATGAATATAGGGGTGCATAGATTCTTTTGAATTAGTGTTTTTGATTCCTTCAGATAAATTCCCAGAAGTAGAATTGCTGGGTCATAAGGTGGTTTCATTTTTAATATTTTGAGGTAACTTCATACTGATTTCCACAGTGGCGGCACCAATCTGCATTCCCACCAATGGTTCACAAAGATTGCCCTTTCTCCACATCCCCACTAGGACTTGTTTATTGATGTATTGATGACCATTCTGCTGGGTGTGAGGTGATATCTCCTTGTGATTTTAATTTGAATTTCTCTGACGATTAGTGACATTAAGCATCTTTTCATATGTCTATTGTCCATCTGTATGTCCTCTTTGGAGAAAGTCCTTTGTGCATTTTTTTAATTAGATTGTTTGGGTTTTTTTGGTGTTGAATTTTGTAAGTTCTTTATAAATTTTGGATATTAACCCCTATCAGATGTATCATTGAACATGTTCTCCTATTCAGTGGGTTATGTTTTCATTTTGTTGATGGTGTCCTTTGCTGTGCAAAAACTTCTTAGTTTGATGTAGTCCTGTTTGTTTATTTTTTCTTTTGTTTCCCTTGTCTAAGGAGATGTATCAGAAAAATGGAATCATGCTACCTGATATCAAACTATGCTACAAAGTCATAGTAATCAAAACAGCATAGTATGGCATAAAAACTGACATATAGATCAATTGAATGGAATAGAGCCCAGAAATAAACTCACACATGTATAGTCAATTGATATTTGACAAAGGAAGCAAAAAAAGGATAAAGATAAAATAGGATAAAGATAGTCTGTTCAGTGGTAAAATTGGATAGACATATGCAAAAAATAAAATCAGACCACTTTCTTACACCATATACAAGAATAAATTCAAGATGGATCAGCCCTGGCTGGTGTGGCTCAGTGGATTGAGTGCGGGCCTGTGGGCCAAAGGATTGTGGTTCGATTCCCAGTCCGGGCACATGCCTGGGTTTCAGGCCAGTTCCCAGCAGGGGACTCACCAGAGGCAACCATACATTGATATTTCTCTCCTCTCCTTCCCTTCCTCTCTAAAGATAAATAAATAAAATCTTTAAAAAAGATGGATTGAAGACTTAAATGTTAAACTTGAAACCATAAAATCTCAGAAGAAAACATAGGCAGTAAAATCTCAGACATTTCTTTTCTCTTTTTTAAAAAAGATTTCATTTATGTATTTTTAGAGAGAAGGGAAGAGAGGGAGAGAAACATTGATGTGAGAGAGATACATCGATTGTTTGCTTCTTGTATGTGCACCAAACCCGCAACCCAGGTCTGTGCCCAGACTGGGCACCAAACAGGCGACCTTTCACTTTGAGGGACAACGCCCACCCAACTGAGGTGCACCACTCAGACCAAAATCTCAGACATTTCTATTGTATTCTTTCATCTTGGTGAAAGCAGAAGTATTATCAACTCTGTGGATTAAACCTCAAGTTCCCAGCCTAGAAATAGAAACATCCAAGCCAAGAAGTGCTGTACAAGAGAGCGGGGTCATTGTTTTTATTGCTGAGAGTTCCCCTTCTTTCTGTTGACTTACAGCTTTCTATGATTGAATGAATAAATGAGCGTTCACTGAATAAAGTTGTTCATCTTACTAGGCATATGTCCTTTACTCACTGAGGGAAGAGATACCATCTCTATTTTATGGATGTGGTCAATGAGCCTCACAGAGGAAGAGTCACTGGTCCAAGGGAGGGGTACAGTTGGGATTCAAAGGCAGCGCCACCTGACCTTTTGCAGCAGCTCCCGTGTACTCATCTGCCCCTCTCCATTCATGTTTAAGCTTTGACAAGAAACGTATTTTATCTTTATATCACTCCATGAGATCTAGCAATGAGCTTTGCACACAGTGGACACAGATGCATATTTGTTAAATAAGTGCATTCATTTTAAGAATTATTATAAAACTACTTGGCCCTGCCCTAATTACCCATGGAGGCTTGGGCAAGTGACTGGTATTTTGTGTGTCTCGGTTTTCTTCAGGGGAGAGTCTTAGATGACAGACATCTCTGGGACTGGGTGAGTCCTCTGAGGTTAGTGCCCTGGCCCAGTGGCTTCAGTGGAGATGGCTGCCTCACACAGGGCAACCACCCACTGTGGTTTAGTTGTTCCTTTTGGAGAGAGCAAGAGAGAAGGCGAATTCCATTTGGAACCACCATTAATGTCTTTTTCTTTTTTTACTGACCATCTTCCTTAACCCTTTGGGAGCATACAGGTCAATAGTGCTAAGTGTATTCACACTGTTGTGGGACAGCTCTCCAGAACTCTCTCATTTTGCCACACTGAAACTCTACATCCATCAAACGCTAACTGTTCATTGTCTGCCCCCTCCCCAATCCCTAGGAACCACCACTTCACTTCCTGTTTCTCTGAGTTTGAATACTTGAGATACCTTAGTAAGTTCATCATCTTGTGTTTGTCTTTATGAGACTGGCTTATTTCACTTAATATAATGTTTTCAAGGTTCATTCATATTGTAGCATGTGTGAAAGTTTTCTGCCTTTTAAAAAATATTTTATTTATTTATTTTCAGACAGAGGGGAAGGGAGGGAGAAAGAGAGGGAGAGAAACATCCGTGTGTGGTTGTCTCTCATGCACCACCCACTGGGGGCCTGACCCACAACCCAGGCATGTGCCCTGACTAGAAATAGAACCAGTGACCCTTTGGTTTGCAGGCCAGCTCTCAATCCACTGAGCCACACCAGCCAGGGCACAGCTTTTTAAGGTTGAATAATATTCTATTATATGTATATATTGTATTTTGTTTATCCACTCATCCATTGATGGAAACTTGGGTTGCTTTTACCTCTTGACTGTTGTGAACAATGCTACTATGAACATGAATGTGCAAATATCTCTTTGACATCTGCTTTCAGCTCTTTTGGATATATAACCAACAGTAGGATTGCTGGGTCAGATGGTAACTTTATTTTTAATTTTCTCGAGGCAGCTCCATACTGTTTCCATAGGGATTCCACCATTTTACATCCCCACCAACAGTGCACAGAGGTTCCAATTTCTCCAAATGCTACCAGCACATGTTGTTTTCTGTTTTTTAAAAGTGGCCATTGTATAAATTTATACTCTTCATGCTTTATACAAAAATTAAAAAGGATCATAGACTGAAGTGTAAGAGCTAAACACTGTAAAAGTCTCACAGGAAGACACAGGGGTTAATCTTCATGACTTTGGGTTGGGTAATGGTTTCTTAGATATGACACCAAAAGCACAAGCAATGAAAGGAAAAGTACATGAATTAGGTTTCATCAAAATTTAAACTGCTTGTGATTTAAAGGACACCACAAGGAAAGTGAAGACATTGATAAGGGACTAGTACCCAGAATATGTGAAGAACTCTTATGACTCAGTAGTAAGAGAAATTACCCAATTATAAAATGGAAAAGGATTTGAACAGATATTCCTGCAAAGAAATTCTTAAAATACATACATACGTACAACTAGTAGACATCCTAATGGTGGAAACTGATATCTCACTGTGTAGTTTTCATTTGCATTTTTTTCTCATGACTAGTGATGTTGAACATATTTCCAGAAGAAAATTATGCATTGTTGATAGAACTGAGCAAGGATGCTCAATGAGGATAATAAAGTGGTTAGATATCGTGGGCTTCCTACAGATTTTTGACTGGACTTGGTGAGCCTTGGTGCCTCAAGAGACTAAGTACCATAGAAAGTGAAGCTTTTCTGCTTTCCCCTTCAGCCAGAACAAGATACAGAGGATGTACCAATTTGCTACTGATCAAGCCCACTGGGGTCTGACAGGGAAGGGTCCCAAGTTACAGAGGGAAAAACCAGGGCCTTAGAGTGAGTTAGACAAATTCTAACCCTAAGTCTGCCTTCCATAATTGTGTGACTTGGAGAAAATTATTTAACCTGTCTGAACCTTAGTTTTCTCACCTGGATAATAGATTATTGTGGGAGATCCCTATAGTTGTGTGCTAGTAAATGTTTTAACAACCAGCTCTCAAAGAAAAAAAATAATGTTCTGAGTTGTAGCTTTGCCAATTTCATTGTATAAATACTCAAACCAGGACTGATAGCAAGCTGCTAACTTGACATGGTTGTGATGTCATTGAACGCAGAATTGGAAAGATCTGTACAACTAGCTCTAGAACATCACTGTAAAATGCTTTTCCTAGTATTTGGGATACTTTTCCAAAGTATTTCCAAAATACTTTTCCTAGTATTTTCCTAGTTCTCCATTAGTGTTAGTTCCCTTTCTCTTCTCCCCCCACCAAAGGGACTCTGGGTGACCTAGGTAATAAGGAAGGTAGCTTCATTCTTCATGTTTATTCAACAAATATATATTGGGCTTCTGTTAGGTCCAAGACCCTATCCTAGAAACAGAGTACGGGGTGGAGATTTTTCTTAAGCCTGTGATCTAGCGCTGCCTTTAGAGACTCCAGCTTGTAGGTGACTCCCATGCTCTATCATCTCTGTCATGTCGCATTTTAATCACCTTTGCACTGTCTTTTTCACTGAGCTGTGATCTTGAAGACAATGACTATGTCTTACTTATTTTGATATCCACATTGCTGAGCACTTTGAAAGTATTCAATAAATATTTGTTAAAAGGTTTTGACTTCTGGTCAAGGTGGAGGTAGACATGCTTCACCTCCTTGCACAGCCACAAGAAGAATCACAACTAACTTCAAAACAAAAACACCCAGAACTGCCAGAAAATCGAACTGTATGGAAATCCGACAACCAAGGATTTAAAGAGTCCATATTCATCTAGATGGGTAGGAGGGACAGAGAGGACACAGTGTGGTGTGGAGTGGTGGCAGGGGTGGCAGGGGCGGTGGTGGCAGTGGTGGTGGTGGCGGCACTGGTAGTTCCCCATTCACGTGTGGTGGATACAGATTGGGAGGGAGACCTTGGAAATGAGTGATCCCAGCTCCAGGTCATACTGTGCAGCTCAAGGTTCCAGTGCTGGGAAGATAAAGCCTCCCAGCTTCTGACTGTGAAAACCAGTGGGGGTTGGTAGAGCAGAAGAAACTGCAAGTTTTTCAGGAGAGTCTGTTAAAAGGGCCTGCTTGGACTTAGAAGTATGCAAACTTACCCACTCTAAGAATCATCACCAGGGCAACAACTAGAGGGGTGCCAATCTCATACAGGAAGTGGGTGAATTGACTGGAAACGGAGTGAGTGCTGGGCAAGCCTCCAGAAGCCAGGTAGCAGTATTATCCCCTTTCTGACCTCTTCTCCCCACACACAGAGCCACCAAGTGGTGAAGCAGGGTGCCCTACCCTGGTGAATACCTAAGGCTCTGCCCCAGACAACTTAACAGGCTCACTAAGACAGGGAGTCAAAGCAGCTCTATCTAGAACACAGAAACAAACACAGGGAGGCTGCCAAATTGAGGAGACAAAGAAATATGGCACAAGAGAAAGAACAGAACAAAACCCCAGAAAAATAACTAAATAAAATGGAGATAGCCAACCTATCAGATGCATAATTCAAAACACTGGTGATAGGGTTAGTCAGATAACTAATTGAGTATGCCAAAAACATAAGGGAAGAAATGAAAGCTACACTAAGTGATTTAAAGAAAAATCCACAGGGAACCAACACTGAAAAGAAAGAAGCCGGGATTCAAATGAATGACTTAGAGCATAAGGAAGAAATAAACATTCAACCAGAAGAGAATGAAAAAAACAAGAATTCAAAAAAAACGAGGAAAGTATAAGAAGATTCTGGACATCTCCAAAAGCGCCAACATCTGAATCATAGGGGTGCCATAAGGAGAAGAGGAAGAGAAAGAAATTGAAAATTTATTTGAAAAAATAATGATGGTGAACTTCCCCCAAACTGGCAAGGAAACAGACTTCCAGGAATTCCAGGAAGCTCAGAGAGTCCCAAAGAAGTTGGACCAAAGGAGTAACACACCAAGGCACATCATAATTACATTACTCAAGATTAAAGATAAGGAGAGAATCTTAAAAGCATCAAGAAAAACACAGAAGGTTGCCTACAAAGGAGTTCCCATAAGACTATCAGCTGATTTCTCAAAAGAAACTTTGCAGGTAAGGAGGGACTGGCAAGAAGTATTCAAAGTGATAAAAAGCAAGGACCTACAACCAAAATTACTGTATCCAGCAAAGCTATCACTTAGAATGGAAGGGCAGATAAAGTGCTTCCCAGATAAGATAAAGCTAAAGGAGTTCATCATCACTAAGCCATTAGTATATGAAATGTTAAAAGGACTTAGTTAAGAAAAAGAAGGTCAAAACTGTGAACATTAAAATGACAACAAATTCACAACTATCAACAACTGAGTCTAAAACAAAAACAAAAACTAAGCAAAAATAGAGTAGGAACAAAATCATAGATATGGAGACCATTTGGAGGGATATCAGCTGGGATGGGGAAGAGGGAGAATGGGGGAAAAGATACAGGGATTAAAAAGCATAATTGGTAGGTACAAAATAGACAGGGGTGGGTGGGTGTTAGGAATAGTATAGGACATGGAGAAGCCAAAGAACTTACATGCACAACCTATGGATTTGAACTAAGGGTTGGTGGGGACTGCTGGAGGAAAGGGGAGTACCAGGTAGAGGCGGGCAAAGGGGGGAAATTGGGACAACTGTAATAGCATAATCAATAAAATATACTTAAAATAATTTTAAAAATAAAAAAGCTTTTATATGCCTGAAATCTGCCTGAAGAGGCACACCTAACACATTGGAAACATTTAGAGAACAATACAAGATAGTGGCCAATCATACGAAACTTCTCAATTGGTAAGAACCCTACTGCTTCAAAGCATTTCCAGTCGAGATACTAACACTTCTGAATGCTGGGCATCAATGTAATCACTCAGCACAGTACCTCCTTTAATCTTTGCAACAACCCAGTGAAGGAAGCAATGTAATTATCATCATCCCCATTTCATATATGAGTGAAATGAGCAACATCAGTTAAGCAGATTTCACAAAATTTTGTTGTTGATAGTGTTATGTACAGAGCCAAGATGTGAACCTAAGACTTGATTCTTCTTACTGCCTCAAGAAGGAGAGAAAGGTGTTACTCTCGTTTTCTGGGTGAGACAACTGGCTTTAAGAGGGAGAAAGAGATTATGTGACTTGCTCAAAGTCACACAGCTCAGAGCACACAGAACCAGGAGTGAGACCTAGGTCTTCTAATGGCCTAATAAAGTACAATGTAAGGTGCTATACACAGCAAAGTCCCCTTCAGAGAAGGACAGCGCCACTGGATGTCACATGGTCCTGGAAGTTTTTTAGAAAACGTGGGGTTTGAGTTGTCCCCTGGGGAGCTGGGGTTGACCTGGATTAGCAGATGTCAGCCCCGTGTTCTCAACATGCAAGAGTGCACCCCCCCCCCGTCCCCCGACACACACCAGTGATCCTGCCTCCTGATCCCCAGAGTGAAAAGCAAGGGCAAATTTTAGACAAGCTCACCCCACCTCATGAGGACCAAGAAGTTCTTGGTTGTTGCTCCTGCTTCTCCTGTGTGTTTGTTATTTACTTATATAAATAAGTAAATAAGGATCTATTGCCCCTAAGCTGCCCAGATGGCACTGGCCTTTCTCCTGGTCTTCATCTCTGACTCCTGGAGAGGTTGTTATGCTTTCAATTACTTGGAAAGCACCTGTTTCCAACAGATAATCTGGAGTCGTCTACCTCACATTTTGAGGGCAGCGGTGTAACCACAATGGCCAAGCTTGAAGCCGTGAATCACCAGGAGATGAAGTGTGTAGCTTGTCCTGCAGGCAGGCTGGTGTGAGCAGAGTGCACGGGGCTGACTGGGAGCCACAGAGGGGAGAAGAAATGAAACAGTGGAATTCATGCAACCTCTTGACCCATCTGGCGGCTGGATTTTCCTGGGAGTCCTTATTTTTTTGAGTCATGTGCACTGTTAAGGTAATAATTTTTAAAAGGTTAAAAATGTATTTCTCAAACAATTACATGTCACAGATTTTTTAATTCGTTCATGAAAGAACCAGTTAGATGACAAAGCTAGATTCAAAACAATACTGAATGTACCAGTGGAAGAAGGGAAGAAAGCCAGAGTAAGACTGCTCAACTCGATGTAAAATTCGTTATTCTCTTACAGGACAATAAAGTCATAAAGTTTGGGGTTATCTTCTACTGGATAGAAGTCATTCACAGCACATGATCAATGCTCTCCCTGTTAACATCCCTCTTACGGACAGGCCCCTTCTGGGTAGGAGACAGTAAATAAACAAAGCGCCTCCCCTGGAGAGTCAGATGGGCCTTAGGGAGCCTTGCCTCACTTCCAGGTTTTGGATACATGCTCTTAACTGCTCACAGGAATCTAGCTACTAGTCCTGTGCTCTGGGAGATTCTGCTGGTCGCTGGGATCTCTAGTCTAATTATGCATTCCAGAACTCAGGAAATAACCACAGAATGGGTTCAGGGACCCAGTGCACTCACCGTGAGAAGAACTGAGCTCAAAACCACACTGATCACCTCTCTGAGCCCCTACTAGGACTGTCGGATTGCAGTAATGTTGTGGGTCCCTGCGAATTAGTGCCAGTTCAGAGCCAGCATTTTTTCAGGTTATTCCTGAAAAATCAGTTTATTTCTTTTTCTCCAGTGCACAGTGACACTGGTAAAATGCCATAGATCCCCTTGGGGAAGTCTGGGGGAAATATTAATAGTATAAATTTTTGTTGGTATATTAAGTTCTTCCTTGAGGGAACCTGGGCTCCCCTTTATTCAAGGGATTCTGGCTCCATAAATTTGTTCAAGTCTGGGAATGGATTCAGGGGTATGACTCTCCATTGGTGAATTAAGTTAGACCTCTGTTTACTTCACCTAGAACTCTTCCCCTTGTACAGATCAAGTGAGATCAACCCGCTGGTGCCATAAGGCTCTGGGTCAGGCTATTCAGACTGCTGCTTTGACTCTGCTCTTTGTTAGGGCCTGGAGACCATGTGGGGTTTGGAGAAAGAGCCTGTGAGCAAGAGTGTCGAGATGTGAGTTCTGATCCTGCTTTTGCTACTAATTGGCTGAGTGACCTTGAGCAAATTAATAAGCCTCTTGGGCCACCTTCCTCAACTCTTAAAGACAGAGTAATAACCCTGCCTCTCTTGGTCAGAGGGCTGTTGTGAGGTTTTTGAAGAGCACAATGTCTTTAACTGTGGCTTTTGTTTAGCTTTGGTGTTTTAGATGGTGTGAGTGGTGGGCGCAAGCTGGGTCTGCTCCATAAAAGTGTTTTGGCTCAAATAGTGTGAGAATTAGTTGCCAGCATTTTAAAATAAGATTATTTCAAACATAAGTCCAGATTTTGGTCTTTTGAAAGATTTTGAAATGCAGGCACATTCTCATGCGGCAACAGCAGACTAAAGGGCCTCCTTTAAATGGGGCGTGTTCTCCCCAGTTTGAATCTGTGTTTGTTGAGGGTGCCCCCAGGTGCCAGGTGCTGGAGGTGGATGCAGGTAAAATGTGAACTGTTAACCTTGCAGCATGACAAGTGCGGCGACCAGGGCTGGCGCCAGTGTGAGCACTTGTTCAGGGAGCAGTCGGTCTCCAGACTGGGTTGTGCCTCGGCCCCCAGACTCCTTCCTGGAGCCCTGACTGGGCTTTCGGCCATCTCACTCTGCCTTTGGGGTGACTCCTCACTTCTCTTGTGGTCTCTCTGGCTCCAGTTCTTGGAAGACCCATCTGGTTTGTCTGAGAGTATTCACTTGCCAGATGGGAAGGCTAGCTCTACTCTTTCCTCAACTATTACTCCAGCTTAAAATCTGATTTCTTTGTAGACACTGTTGCAGATGTCCCCCCTCCTTTCCCCACCTCCGCCCAGCCCTCACCCTCTTTCCCTGTGGCCCTCACCACACTGGGGTCTGTGTCTATGAGTTAAGTATATTTGTTCTTAAAATCTGGACCTAGCTTCCCAGCAGGTGCCCTGAGCAGACACCACTTTGATGGGAACAGCTCCCTGTTATTGCCACCCCGCCTGCACAGCAGTCACTCATCTCACAGATTTCGTGGGCGTGTGCTTAGTGGCAGAAGCATGGTACTTTCCGAGACCTGCCCTTGGCCCACTGTGGTCTCTGCCTGTTGGAAGGACACCTATGGTTCACAGCACATTTGCATAGCACAGGTGCTCGCCATGCCTACACCTAATGAATGCTAAGCCCTTTTTGTCTCATCTGCCCACCTTCCCAGGGAATCTCAGGTACTCTCCTCCCCCAGGGATCTGGGATGCTCCTCAGCTTGATAATGAGAATTAGTTGCATACATCAGAGGGAAGAGGGCTGATGAGCTCGCACGGTCAGGGAAGGTCTCTCTCTTCTAGGAGAATCCCTGAAGGCAAATCTTTCAAGGTGAGCAGGATCTGGGCATGGAGGCAGGTGGAGGAATGATGGAATTCAAAGTTGAGGGAATGAGGGGCATGAGGCAACGTGAGGAGACAGGAAAAGCCACAGACTGGATCAGCTCCAACTAGAGTATAGCCTTGTCACAGGAGAACAACAGGTGTAATTTTGGAAGGTCAAAGGTAGAGAGCAAAGAACTTCGACTTTGTCCTTCAGGGAAGTCATTGAAGGTATCCTGAGCAAGGCAATGATGTGAGTCTGGAGCCATGACTTTGGGAGATAGACTTGGTGGCTCATGTGGGAAGGTTAGGAAGTGGGGGTGTAGGTGGGAGGGGAGGAGAGGCTCCGGGTTCCAGTCCCCCTGACTCCTTACATCTGTTCCATCCAGGCTCCTGGCCTGCAGGCCTGGTCTTACCATGCAGACCAAGCTGGGCACAGCTCCTTTGGAAGTGGCCAGGGAGAGCTATCCTGCTCCTTGTCAACCCTCCTTACCTCAGGAGAACCGGAACGAATTCTGAGCCCAGGCCTCTCTGGGAAGCAAGACCAGTTTAAAGAAGGCACAGGGCAGACTGCTTTGCCCTTGCCATCAGGTGAGCATGGTCAGAGCCACCAGGTCGCTCTGGTCCCTGCCTTCTCTTGTGGCTGGGCTGGTATGGCACGGGGGTGGGGTGGGGGGGTGGGTAGGTGATTCCTGCTACTGTAACTGCTGGGACTCGGCTCCTTCAGAGGGAAAATGTCGGGGCAGGGACTCCTGGGCTGCTTAGAGTGAGGAGCAGCCTGTGAGGAGTCTCTGTTTCCAGGAGTAGCCAGGGAGTTCTCCAGGGCAGCTATGGTGCCCAGCCACAGCTCACCTGGCCTGCGGTGGATGCTGGAAACACAGTTACTAGTTGGTTGCCTCCAAGGCTGGGCTGCCCACGTTGAAGCTGGCCGCTGCCCACTGCTCTGGGCTACCCTTAAGGATTGTGTGCTCCTGGGGCCTCAGGACCAGAGACCTCAGCAGGATGTGACAAGGGTGTCAAAACATGTTTGAATCTTCCTGTCTTGAAGTTCCTAATCCCTGGTCACTCCCCCACCAACTCCTTGTCGTCTGGTTCCATCTCAGAGAGCCATGAAGACTTACTTCTCAGCCAGAAGGTCCTCTGAGCATGCTCTCTATTGCTAGGCCCCACCCTCTGAAACCCCATTTGTGGGGGCTTATCCTCACCACAACCACAGCCATCTACTTTCATGGGCAGTAACCACATGCAGATGACTGTTCTGAGACTGAGTCGGGAGAATGCCCTGGGCACTCTGAGCACCCTTCTTCCTGCCCATTCTGAGAGGTCATATCATGGCAGAGTGGGGGGACACTGGGAGGATGAGGGCTTGGGGGTCCTCTAGTAGCCACACATATTTGCTAGAAAAGGAAAACGAGGCTCGGAGGAGGAAGTGACTTGCTTGAGGTCACACAGCTGGAAGTTTGGGCAGAGCCGAGCTAGCCCTCAGGGGCCGACAGCTGGTTGAGAGCTCTCTCCCTAGGCACCGTGTGCCTGTCCTTCTCATTTCCTGTGCACTCGCCGTCCCAGAGCTCTGCCTTCGTTCCCTGCTGCCCAGCGAGCCTGCTTGCTCTTGCTCGTTCGCAAGGTGGCTACACTGGCTGACTCGAGAGCTACGTGAGTGCCAGAACAAGTAGCACCTTCTTTTCTTTCTTCCTTTTTTTCCTTTTTCTTTTCCTTTCTTCAGAGGGTGGCATGAAAGCATTGCAAAGTGGTAAAATTATCTTTTTCTTATTTTCTCAGCTGCTTCCATCCACCCATGCCAGGCATTCTGTGCAACAGGGATGTGCCAGAAATCTCAAATTCAATAGGAAACCTGAGGGAGCAGGCCAGGAAAGGAGCAGGAGTGGGAGAAGATTTTATGATTTTTAAAAACATCATGGAGGCTGTGCAATTTGCCAGTGCAGCAACAGCGAGGACAGACATGGGTGCAGTGGGACAGAATGGGGCCTGCAGGGCAGTGGTCTCCTGATCTCATCTGAAGCTTCCTCAGTTCAGACCCAGAGTGGGTGGGGGCTGCTGTCTCCGGAGGCTGGAGCAGAACTGGGGCAGGTTTGGACTTCCAAGGGCTGTGATAGGCACTGGATCTGTCCCCAAGTGCTCTGGGGGCTTCAGCACAGATCTGTACCTGCTCAGTGTCTGTACAGCACTCTCCTTAGCCCAGTTCCAGCCCTGCTTAAGTCAAGGCTGCAGGCAGGGTCAGAGGTGACACAGCAGGGTCTGTTACACCAGCCCGTCAGCACTGCGGCAGGTAGGCAGGCTGGTGAGAAAGTGGCTGGTTCCATGCAAACCCCTCCCACTTTGAAAACAGAATATGCCTTATTGCAGGTGAAACATCATCTTCATTTGCCACAGAGATCCTAAATGGTGCCAGTATGACTTCATGTCTGGATAGGACTTCTTTCTGTTTGATTGTACATTACCAGGAGGCTGAGGCCAGTGAACCTGGCTTTGACGATGACAGCAAGAACACGGGGTTTGGAGAGTCAGAGAGGCCTGGGTTAGCATCCCAGATCTGCCGACTCGCTGTGTGGTCACAAAGTTTCTCAGTGGAATTACAGGTGGGGACAAGCACCTTATTCCACAAAAGACAGCATATATCTTCACACACTGGCATGATAAATGCTACCAGTTTCTTTCTCTTGTGTTCACAGCTATGTGCATCCACCTATATTGTAAAATAGGGTCGTTGTACAGACAGTAGACTGAGCAGACTGTGGGGCTCAGCAGTGATGGGGCAAAATATCTAAGAGAGTATCTTGCGTTCTTGGTACATTAGGAGGGGTCTCCCAGCCCAGTGGAGAGAGGGCTTGGCAACCGGGCACATCCAGGCCTCCGCCCTCCCCTGTGCGTCCAGCTGGACTGAGCGGTGAACCGCCTTAGCCTCGCCTGCTTCATCTGTAGTAAAAGGAGTAATAATATTTACCTCTATTAAGTCTTCAATTTTTAAACCTTTATTCAAGGCTTATTGTAAGAATAAGAAAGAAGGTATTTACAGTGCACAACAATGTCCCGTACACAGCAAGTGGTCAATAAACAGTAGCTATTATTATGGATACCGCTGTGTGGGTGGGAGCCCGTTTTCTCGAGCACTGGCAGCAGCCCTGTGCCTGACTCGATGGCAGGGGTAGCAGCTGGTCTTCTCAGCAGAAATGACCAAGAAAAACTTGGGTGCCTGGGTAATTAGGGGTGGGACCCATGGCCCTCGGGCTCAGGGAGCAGCTCTGCCGTCATGCCCCAAGGAGCACCCCTGGAAAGTGTGAGTCAGCAGGTGGAGCCCAGAACCTCCATCTGCTTCACATGCATGAGTTATGGTCCGTGTTCCCAGCAGAAGTGATGCAGGCCCCCACGGTCTGACAGGAAGCCACAGGAGAAGGAACATACATAGGGTAGACAGAGAGACAGACTTCCTGGACGGGATAATGAACAGTTCACTGGAACTCATAGAATCTGCCTGGAAATGCACCAGAACCGTGGCTGGGAAGACCTCCCAGGCCGGTCTCTGTATCCAGCACCGGCTGTGGGGACAGGCTCCCCTCGGTTAGAGCCCTGTTTCTGCCACCTACCAGCTGGGGCTACAGATACGTAATCGGACCTCTCTGGCCTCAGTCACCTGAAAACTGGGGGCATTGTGAGAATTAAAGGAGCATAAGGAAAAATGCCTATATAAGGAGAATGCCTATGTAAGGAATGTCACTGTGCTTGGAATATGGTAGGCGGTGAAAAGGACCAGTTTTAAAAATTGATCTGTTGGTAGCTATTAATTCCCCTCCTTATCTCTGCCTTCTGCCCCTTGCACCAGAAGCTTGACTCACACCTGACACTCTACCTGCCTATGGCTGAGTGGGTAGGAAACCTTCTTGTCCTAGGAGGACTTCCAGCACCCTCGCCTGCAGGTGGGAGCTGTGGCCCAGCCCCTTTGCACAGACACCTGGGTGTCGGAGGTGCCTCCCACCTGGCCATTCAGTGTGCCGCCGTGGGATGCCTACTTTCTGTGTGAGATAACTTTAGACGCACAGAGGAATTGCAGCAGTAGTGCAGAGAGTTCTCATACACCCGTCACCTAGCTTCCCCTAATGTTCGATCCTACCTGTGGTGCAATTATCAAAACTAAGAAAGCCAAGTGTGTTCAATACTATTAAGTAAATGACAGGTTTTATTTGGATTTCCACAGTTGTTCCGCTGATGTCCTTTTCTGGTTCAGGATCTAATCCAGGTCTCCACGTTGTGTTTAGTTGTCATGTCTCCTCAGTCTCCTCCAATCTGCGGTAGTCCCTAACTCTTTCCCTGTCTTTCAGGACCTTGAGAATTTTTAAAATATTTTTTAATCCCCACCTGAGGATATACATTTATTGACTGTAGAGAGAAAGGGAGAGGGGTAGGGGGAGAAGAGGGGTGGGAGAGAGAGAAACATTGATCAGTTGCCTCCTGTTCATGTCTCGACCAGGGATCAAACCCTCAGCCCAGGTTATGTGCCCTTAGCAAGGATCAAACCCACACTGGGTTTGAACAACGCTCCAACCAACGGGGGCACACTGGCCAGGGCAAGACTTTTGAAGAGTACTAGTAAGGAATTTGCAGATTGTGGGATGCCTATTTTAAACACCTGTGATGAAGCAGGCAGCACAGGGTTTCTCTAGTCTTGCTTTCAGACTTTTTTACTTACATTTCTCTAGATTCCCAGAGTCTTTGCTTCTGCCCAAAATATGCCCAACAGAGTGAAAGATCCCATTCAGCTACTAAGTGGTAGAAAGTTAACCTGTTTAGTGTGCCACATTGGCCGTGCCGCCTTCCTTCCGCAAAGATGTATCCTCTCTCTGACTCACACTATCCAGCTGTGCTCACATCTGAGCCTTAGCTGGGGAGCCAGCCTCTCTGTCCAAATTGTAGGTGCTGTGAGAATGAGGCCTTGCCCCTGGTTCAGTGCTGTATCCCCAGCTCCTAGTCAGTGCTGCATGTAACAGGAGCTCCCCGGATGTGCTGAATAAATGAGCAATCGCCATGACCCAGGGCCACCTGTAAATAGCCATTTACAGGTGGCCCATGGAGTACAAGGGGCAGGCATGCAAGTTATAGAAGTACAGGGGACACACAACCCTGGGGACACCACACACATACCAAAAAGGCTAACATACTGGCCAGACACCACAGTGGAAGCCTTCTTGGCCAGTGTGGTTGACAGATCCGTAGAGGTACTTTACTCAAGAGAGGATTCATTTCAAAACGATACTTCAAACATTTCATTTACCTTAGAACATTCACTTAATAAGTTTTTTGTGTATCTTGGGTCTTTTCTTTGAGTTCGAGCATACCAGTTGAAGTTTTGCCTCATCTTGTTTGTGTTTGTTTCCATAATGCTGTGTATACAACTTCAAGTATTTTTACTTTTGGTTTTTAAAGCAGAGCAAAGATTTAAGCTTATCAAACAATACAAATACAGGCTTCTAGGTTACCAGAATCTTTAGAGTTGTCTCACATATAACTAGTTAGGATTTTTGTTTGTTTCTAGTGATTTTTTATAAAAAAGTGTCCCCAATACATTCAACTTAGTTTGTATGAAATTCATATTTCAATTTGGTATTCATATTTTGTTGTTCATGAGATTGTGAACTAGATCCATGGCGGTGATGAGGACCATTGTGAGCAGGTTTGGGGGCGGGTCTAGCTGGCTGGTAAGCACGCAGCTCCCCAGGAGTGCGGGGAGAGTGTGCAGGGCACAGTTCGCTGGGGCAAGCATGCTGTGCGCCCTGGGTATGGGTCAGCATCCCTTCCTGAGAGAACGACCAGACAGCAGTGATTAATCCAATGTGCCAACAACCTGGAGGGCACTGAAGTGCTTTTAAAGTATGTGATCTTTCATTTCAGTTTAGTTGTCATTTGCTGAGCTCCCACTCTCTGCCTAGCATTTACCAGATGCTGAAAGAACAAAAGAGGAAAAGATGCCAACCTTGCCATGAAACAGCACAGGAGATTGACACCACAAGCACCACGGGCAAATAGTGTGCTATGAGATTGAAGAGAATAAACAAGTCCTTCTCCCTGATGGAGATCATGGATGGAAGGCTTCTTGGAGGAGGTGACAGTAAAGACCATAAGTGAGCTTAGAATTTGGAAGAGGCAGAGGCCACTGAGCTTCATCCTTTCAAAAAAGTCAAGATGTTGATATTGTAGTCTCTGAAATAGAAGCAAGAGATACCAGCAGCAGTTGGGTCTACCTGTTTACTGTCATCACCATCCATCCCAGTGGGGACAGGATTTTCGGGCCTCTGCTCCATGAAGTTCACCCTGGTATGTTTGTCAGAATCACAGATAAGGAAGATGGGAGGGGACAGCAGAACCAGCCTTCCTGCAGGGAGCCCAGCCCCTGGGCAGAGTGTGGAGGCAGTGAAGATCATCCACAGGGCACCTCTCCCAGGTCGTGGCAGCCCTGCCTCCCAGGCCAGCACGTGCAGTAAACTCCAGACCTCCGCTTGTCTCCTGCCAGGAAGATGGGATGTTTTGCTTCAACCTGTGGCACACACCCCAGTTGCTGGAGAGATTGCCGCTTCCTGAGCCACAAATGTAATTAGACGATCACTTATAGAAAGTCTGAAGCAAAGGCAACTTTGGGGGAGAGAGATTTGTTTTTACTGTGTCGCTTTGACTATCAGCTGGGCATAAAAGGCTGCAAGGGAGCCTCAGCTTCAGAAACAGTAGGACAGGGGCCTCCAGAGAGAAGGCTGATGTCTCCAGACAGGGCTGGGGAGTGGTAGAGAAACCTCTTCTTCGCCTCAGAGACCTTGTGTTTCCTGAAGCCTCCCCAGCTTGCGGGGGCCATCTTCCTGCCACCCCCAGCCTTCACGGGGAGAATCAGGTAAGAGGGTATTAGGGCCTCGTTCAGACACAGCCTTGGTGGTTCAGGAACATTTCAGCTACTCTGTTGCCACAGGCCCTATTATAAAACAGGGTACTCAAACTTAAATATATCTGGGGGCCTGGCAGTAAATGTAATTCGAGTGAAACCAACTGGATGTAGGACTCTAAGGATTGGTGGGGAGTATGGTAAACTTAAGGGCATCACACCCTAAGTATCTGGGGCTGGATGGGTGACTGGAGGAAGGGGACTTTCAAGAGCCTTGGGGCTGTAATCTTTCAAACAGAGGCACCTGGGGAGAATATAAAGGTTGGGGAACACAGGACAGAGCTGTAGCTCCATCTTCCATCTTTCCCTTCTTCCTCCTTGGAGTACAGACACAGCCTCTTCCCCAAGAGCTGGGCACTCCTCGGTTAGGGAGGGCCTCTGCCTTCTGTAATCACTGTGTTTCCGTGTAAAAAGGACTGCCTCGGCTTGACCCCAGCTTATTGTGGCCTTGTGAGAATGTTGACCCAGTGTTTCTAAAACTTTGTGATTCTTTTTATGAGAAGCTAGAGATCTGCATTTTAATATAAAAATCTTCCAATTTTAAATACTGGTGATAAATTATAATTTTTCAACAGTGCTAGGTGAACCCAACAAAACGTAACTGCAAGATAACTATGGCCCGTAGGCTCTCAGTTTGCAGCCTCTGGTATGCACGGGATTAGCTAACTAGCACCGAGTCTTCATTGCTGGTGTGGTGAGGAAAGTGCCTGAGCAGTGGGCAGCCTTGCAAGTAAGAATTTTGCTAACCTGCGTGGCCAACTCTCATGTCCCCATGCAGTGAAATGGGTCGATTCCATGCTCTGGCCTGCCCAAAGTCCTTAGTGCCTTGGGGAGTGTGGCATGGGCCTCATTACGGGAGATAGCAAGCTGTTTGTCAGGTACACATTGGCTTAAGCTTCTTGGATGGCGACTGCGTGCGGGAGGGCGTGAGCTGCAAGTGAAAGCCAAGGAGCACTGGCCTGGGCGGGTTCTTCACGCACACTTGGCAGCTCCACCTGATCACGGGAAGAGCTTCCCCTCCCTCCTTTCCACAGCCATCAGCGCTCTCGTCAGCCTGTGCCTCGGGGAGCTGTCACAGCCTCATTACTGCTAATTCATCTTCACTTAGTGCATCAAAGGCTGATTTATCAAACTGGGTGGGCGCAGAGGAAGTTTGATTAGTGACATTATGTTGTTTGCCATGATGAGCTCAGGAAGCTTAGCTCATCTGTGCCCCGGGAGTCCCAAGGTGCGACCCAAGTGCTGCCTCAGAAATTCTCAGGATTGAAAGCCAGTGCGGCAGCTCCAGCCAGAAGGGCTTCCTTAGTGATTTTCCAAAGGACACCTGTCTCCCTCCTTACCTCCCCTGCCCTCTCCCACACTCCACGGGGCGGAGAGCCGAAGGCCAAGGAGGGCCTCAAGTGAGCAGGCTCCCGGCCCCACCCCCTTCCTCTGTGGCTGAGCGGCTCTCCTGCCTGGGAGTCCCCGTCGTCTTCACATGTAAGGAAGCCCTCCTGGGTTGGGGTTATTTGCCCCGCTGTTGACTTTGTGATCGACTATGTTGGGCTGCTGAACAGCGCATCCTGAGGTTCAGCCCTTCCCTTAGGCTCCTGGGGAAGAATGGGCTAGAAAAACTCCCGAAGAAATTAGCTTAAGAAGCAAAATTCCATAAGAAATTCACCAGGCCCGTGGTCCTGGGCTACACTCTGAACGTCTGGCCACCACCCCAGAGCGCATAACCCTCAGCATGCGTGGCTCCCCCAGTATCTGGAGGAGAGTGGGGGGGAAGCATCAGGTGTTTAAAGCAGCCCTTAGAAAGAAAGGGTTAAAAGCAAAAGGTTATGGCCAGGAAGTGAACAGGCTGGAGGGGGATTGTATACCAGCAGGTTCTGAATGCCCACTGTTGCCCATCTCTGGAAGGGCAGGAATGGAGGAGATGAGTATATGTAAGAAGTTGGATAAATTTAGGTTAGACCCAGGAGAGATACCCATGGAGCCTCCAGAATCATTCTCCTGCAGCTGATGTAGTATGCTTGAAAATATAGATGATGGTAACAATAAGAGTGACCATGTTGGATGCTAATATCTGCCATTTATTGAGCCCTTCCTATGAGCCAGAAGAGAGACGTAAAGGATAAAGCAGGGGACCCATCTAGAGACCTGAACTGCAGTTCTGGGAGCAAATGGCCCTGTGAACTTGGGCAAGTCCTTTCACTTTTGGGGTCTTTGTGTTTAATCTATAAAATAAAGAGGTTAGATGAAATCTTATCTAAGGTTTCTTCCCAGAATAAAATGGAATATTCTACATTTTTCCAGGTTAGCGCTCAAGAGACTATGAAAAACTGAGTGCATTCTATGGGCCAGAGACTAGGCTAAAGGCTTAATGTATTTCATTAACCTTCAGAGTAGCCCTACGAGGAAGGCAGTCTCACCTGTTCAGATCTATGCAAAGCAGCACTGTTGCTACCGGTGTCCACTGGCACCACCAACGCTCAGTAACATTTGTCAGACTAGGAGCCTTCCCAGTAGATGCTAAAGATATACAGCAGGTTTAAGACAACCTCTGCCCATCAGACACATCAGAGAGAGATGGGCCGGACACAGGAGCAGTAAGTACGAGAGAGCATGTGCAGACAGCAGTCGAATAGTATAGCCACCATCGCTGGCCGACGGCTCCCGTAGGCACGGTCAGTTTGGAAACAGCCAAAGGGAGGTCTCAAGTTCTAACATTTTTATCAGGTTTTAGAGTTCAAAAGTGCTTCAGAATATATCATTTTATTTGATTTTCCTTCACTCTGAAATTTGGTATGACTGCTTTCATTATTAAGTTATTGCTAATTATTAACTATTGAATTGCTAACTAGAGAAGTGGCTCATTCTAGGGAACTGGGTTACCCTTCTGTGTGTCAGCCAGCCACTGGCACACACTGGATGATTAGACAGAAGAAGCAGTGCTGACATCGCTCTGTCCCTCACCCAGTCCTCCCGGGCTCACCGTGGGCCTGGCCTGGCTCTGCCTTCAAGAAGAGAGACTCTCACAGCTGTTGTATTGTTAGAACTTACCAGCAAGGCTACAGACCAAGCAGGACTTCTTTTCCTTGAAGATTTAGAGGGAAAACACAAGGTTGCTACAAATCTTCATGGAGACTAACCAAGGTCACCTGCCAGATGCCCCCAACATCTCAGGGCTTGAGCTCAGGGCTGGGTGGTGGGCACTCCATACATGTTGGACGTGGCTCATTCTCTGTCTTGTGTGCAGAGGACTGGGGCCTCGGGAAAATAGGGGGTCTGTGCCTCTCGGGACGCCTCACGCAGCTCAGCTTCATCTCTCTGGCATGATATTAGCTGACAGTTACTAAGTGTCTACCATGTCCTGGCTCCTTCATTTGCATTTTCTGAGTTAGTTTTATAACCATGACAATGAAGAAGGAGTCGCTGTCTCCCTTTTACAGATGAGACTGAGGTCCAGAGTGACCCCACTGTCAAGGCCACACTGCTTGCAAGTGTCAGAGGTGAGACTGAAATACAGGGCGCCTGTCTGATTTTTTTTAAAGAAAGGCTCCATTTAGCTCTCAGGATAGAAGGAAGCTGCTCCCCTTTATATTCTGGACATCGAGGCTTAGAAAAACCTCAAATGTTGGAGACAGGGCTGCACAGGTGCGAGAATATGCCACACCAGTGGGCACACAGCTATCAGGACTCTGCCCATCGCTGTGGTCGCCCTTCTGACCTACTGTCACCGTGTGGGAGAGGAAGTCAGGGACTCTGTCCCTGCCCCCAGCCTGTCCTGGGGCAGGGAAGAGGCCTCCTGCTCCCTTCTGAGGCTATGCCCATGTTGCCCCTCCTCTGAATGAGGTACCAGGAGCTCAGGCAGCCAAGAGGCCCAGGCCCATAGTGCCACCCCTGTTGGTGGGTCCATACTCCATGGAAAGAAAGGAAACACAGGAGCAGCAGAAAGAAGTTGGGCTGAACTGGGCTGAAGGGAAGAGCCCACAGGCAGCCCCTGGGCTCAGATAGGGTTAGGTGAGACCCCATGTCTTGCTCACACTCCTCGGCTCTACCCTAAACCCAGCACATCCTGTCCTCAGAGCTCACTCTACTCAAGCAGCCTGATACCCTGGAGTATCCAAGAACGTCACTTTTTGTAAAACATCCCACTGCCCAGTGGCACTCAGGACTGTGAGGAAACTTGGGTGTGCCCTGGACTCCAATTTCCCTCTTTATAAGGCAGTGAGGGGTTCCACTGGGGGCCTCTGTGTACACCAGTCTGAGACCTAACAGCCTGGTGGGGTGAGGCCCTGGACTCGCCTTTGAGGGCACCATGTTTGTGGTTCAGATAGACATCTGTCCTTCAGATGGGCCGCATGCCTGGATTCTAACAACGTATCCCCTCCTACTCCCAGATCCTCATTAAACCCAGACTCAACTGCTGGTATACGGAACAGGGTCTGGGTTCTGGAGGCAGGTAGACCTGTGTTCATAACCCACTGCACTTGGGAGAACTTGGGTAAATTACTCACCCTCTTTGCGCCTGCTTCTTCCTCTTTAACATGGAAGTAATATCTCACAGGGCTGTTGTGCAGATTAAATGAAATAATAAATGTGCAGTGACTGGGATGGAATAGGAGCTCGGTAGCTGTTACTGTTGTCATTAGAGTAGATGTCTACCCCCATCCTGTCTCTACCAGCTGAGCCACCATCCTCTGTGAAAGAGGGGAGGTGGCCCATTAGACCAAAGCTGTCGTGTCTTTGAGAAAGGGTCCCGGAACTCCAGCTGTACTGGATAGAAGCGGAGGGGTGGTGTGGACAGAGGGAGAGTCTGTCAGGCCTGATAGGCAAGAAAGGAAGCCAGCACTTACAATAAGACAACAGGGTCAGCGAGACAGCCCAAGTCTCGTTTGCACCCATATTTGGGGAGGGAGGCTGTGGAGGCTAAATAGCAGATCAGACATTTTTTAAAAATTTGTTACAGAAAATTTCAAGCATATGCATTAAAAAGAAGAATACAGTGAGCCTCAGTGTGTCACCACCCAGCTTCAGCCACAATCAATTTATGGCAAATTTTGTTTCGTTTATATGTCCCTGGATATTCTTTCAAAATAAATTACAGAACTCATGTAACTGTATCTCTAAATATTTCAGTGGGTATGTCTAAAAAATAAGGATTCTTAAAAAGTTAACTAGAATGTCACTGCCACATCTAAACATTATTATCAATAATTCTTTTTTTCAATAATTCTTTAATATTAAAAATCTACTCTTCAGATTTTTAATTGTCTCATGAATGTTAAAGGTCTTTAAAAAGCTGCTTTCTTTGAATCAAGATTCAAATGAGGTCCACACTTTGCAATGACTGATGGCTGTTAAGTTGCTTTTATTACAGAATCCTCCCCCTCCATCTCTTTTTTTTTGTTTCCGTGCAATTTATTTTTGGAAGAAACCAGGTCATTTGCCCTGAAGCCTTTTTCACAATCTGGATTTTGCTGATTGTGTTCCTGCGAAGTTTTACCTTCATTTTGTCTTTGAGGTACCACTCCAAATAGTTATTTATTAGTGGGCATCAATTTAAATGTTGCCCCCACTTTCATCTTTGTGGATAAAGGTCCCCAGTGCCAGCTTCCCGGAGCTGGAGGATCGGGTGACATGGGGAGAGGGTCCCCAGCAGTGGGATGTTGGCTGTTATTTGGACTGGACCCTCCTTTTATGAACAGGGATGTGTTTTCATAAAGTAGAGCAATTTTCTGCCAAATAGTGAGGATTGTTTTTCCTTCTTCTAGAGTAATAAGTTTCAGGATTTGTCTGCCTCTTGACTTTCAAGAGCATGTTTTCTCAGTTCTTTTCTGAAATTAAAGTAAAGGTCAAGGAGGCTGGTCTGAGACCCAGCCCTCCCTCCTCTCCTGGCTCCTGCTGGCGAGTCTGGTCTAGTCCTGGTCTAGTCGGGCAGTTCAGGCAGCCTCCCAGGCTCCGTAACCTGGCCTGGCCCCAGGGCAAAACAAGCTCAACTCCCCAGTTCTTTTCTTCCAGGGGGAAAACTGAGGAGGGAGGGTAAGAGAGAAAAAGGATAAAAGAAAACAGTGCCAGCCTATGAGCTCTGTTCTGAATTTGGATCTCCTGAACAATTTCTAGTTGCTTCCTTCTCCCCACTGTGTTCCCTTCCTCTGGGAAGGGGCCCTGGGCCCCACGCCCTCCACCCTGCTACCCAGCTACCCAGCTACCCAGCTACCCAGCTACCCAGCTACCCTGCTACCCTGCTTCCCGGCAGCCAAGTTGCTGCTCCGCAGGCACGTGAGCTGCCCCAGTGATCTGCCCCTCCCCTCGCACAGTGTTGAGAAGGAGGATTTTTAATCCAAAGGCAGAGCACACAGAGAACAACAGTACTGCCACCACCCTGTTTAGCGGTACTCCCCCACCCCCTCTCCAGTGAGTCACTCTAGCTAACAGTTAATTAATTTGTGACACTTTGACAGTTTGCAAGGAGACATTTTATGGAGCCATCAAAATCCGCAGGGATGGAGCTGTCAGGCAGATATCCCCTCTTGGATTCACTGTGTCCCCGGACCCTGCCTCACCACATGGTACACCCCAGGGGCCCCTGGCCTGGAAATGAGAATGTAAAGTTCAGAAGTCCTTGGCAGTCCACACTTCCAGGGACACCTGGCCACCTTTGGGAGGTGCTTCTACTGGATGGGACCATCAGAGATGAGGCTCCCATCATGCTCACCTCTGGTCTCTCTGTGGCCACCATTCCCCAGCTGGATGAGGAACTGTGTGTGCTCCCACCTCTCACTGGGAGACCCCCACCTTACCCTGCAGCTCCTTTGATGAGCCAGGAGTCTCAGCAGTGCTCAGTGTGCTCACTGAACATGCTTTTTAGTTGCCAACTGGTGCTGAGTGAGAAAGGGGCTACGGGTCACCTTGGCCCGTAACTTCACACCCATACTGGGTGCTGCTAATCTAGATGCTGTGAAACCCCATCCCCAAGGGCTTTCCAGGAGCCCAGAACTATCCCCACCATATCTGTGCTTCCCATTGCCCAGAACTCTGGTAGTTTCCCCACCTCTACGTACACGTATGCTCCCCTTCACCCACGGGCATTCTCTTTCTCTTCCAATACTTACAACCCTGCATGCCCCCGTGATGGCCCAGCTGGAGAGCTCCTGGATGGACCCTAACCCGCGGGGCATTCAACCCCAGCTGTCACCGTGACTGAGACCTCATGGCCCACATGCAGACCTCAGAGGAGGCCACTGGTATCCTTGAGAAGGATCCAGAGAGAGAAAACAACACCCAGGGTGGAAAGGGACCCTGGAACTGGCTCCTTCGTGTTTGGAGGAGTAGCACCCAGGAATGCCTCTCATTTGTTGAGCACCTACCACTTCCAGGTGCTGTGCTGAGAAGTGAGAAGATCATAACAAGGCAAAATAATTATGATTCTTTTTTTAAAATTGGGGTAACATTGGTTAATAATATTATATAGGTTTCAAGCGTACAATTCCATACTACATCATCTATATATTGTATTGTGCGTTCACTACCCAAAGTCAGGTCTCCTTCTGTCACCATATATCCCGCTTTACCCTCTTCTTCCTCCCCCCACCCCTTCCCTCTAGTAATCACCATACTGTGTCTGTATCTATGAGTTTGTTGGGGGGGGGGGGGTTGCTTAATTCCTTCACCTTTTTCACCCAGCCTCCCCAAACACCGTCCCCTGTAACAATTGTCAGTCTGTCCTCTCTATCTGTGAGTCTGTTTCTCTTTTGTTTAGTTTTTTTTGTTCATTAGATCCCACATATGATTGAAATCATATGGCATTTGTCTTTCTCTGACTGGCTTAATTCACTTAGCATAATGCTCTCCAGGTCCATCCTTGCTGTCACAGAAGGTAAGATTTCCTCCTTTTTTATGGTCGAGTGTGTTCCATTGGGTGAGTGTATCAAGACTTTTTTTTACTCTCTCATCTACTGATGAGCGCTTGGGCTGCTTCCAAATCTTGGCTATTCTGAATGCAGTGAACATGGGGTGCATATAGTGTTTTGAATTAGTGTTTTGGTTTTCTTTGGATATATTCCCAGAAGTGGAATCACTGGATCATAATGGAGTTTCATTTTTAATTTTCTGAGGTAACTCAATATTGCTTTCCACAATGGCTGTGCCAATCCGCATTCCCACCATCCATCCGTTCACAAGGGTTCCCTTTTCTCCACACCCTCACAAGCACTTGTTGTTTCTTGATTTATTGATGACAGCCATTCTGACTGGTATGAGGTGGTATCTCATCATGTTTTAAATTTGCATTTCTCTGAGAATTACTAATGTTGAGCATCTTTTCATATGTCTATTGGCCATCTGTATGTTCTTTTTGGAGAAGGGTCTATTCAGGTCTTCTGCCCATTTTTAAAAATTGGATTGTTTGGTTTTTGGGTGTTGAGTTTTATAAGTTCCTATAAATTTTGGCTATTAACCCCTTATCAGATGTATCATTGGTGAATATATTCTCCCATTCAGTAAATTGTCTTGTCATTTTGTTGATAGTGTCCTTTGCTGTGCAAAAACTTCTTAGTTTAATGCACTCCCATTCATTTAGTTTTCTTTTGTTCCTCTTCCCCAAGGAGACATATCAGGAAAAATACTGCTATAAGAGATGTCTGAGATTTACTACCTATGTTTTCTTTTTGAAAAATTTTTGTTTATTTATTTTAGAAAGAGAGGAAGAGAGTGAGAAAGAGAGGAAGAGAAACATCAATGTGAGAGAGAAAAAGTAATAAATTGTCTCTCACACATCCCAAACCAGGGACCTGCACTAAAACCCAGGCATGTGCCCTGACCAGGAATTGAACTGGGGACCTTTCAGTTTGTGTGATGGTGTCCAACCCACTGAGCCCCACCTGTCAGGGCCCTATGTTTTCTTCCAGGATATTTATGGTTTTAAATTGTACATTTAAGTCATTAATCCACTTTGAGTTTTTTCTTGTGTATGGTATAGGAAGGTGGTCTAGTTTTTTACGTGTATCTGTCCGATTTTCCCAACACCATTTATTGAATAGACTGTCTTTACCCCATGGTATGTTCTTGCCTTCTTTGGTCAAATATTAATTGACCATAAAGCATAGATTTATTTCTGAGCTCTCTAGTTTGTTCCTTTGATCTATGTCTGTTTTTATGTCAATACCATGCTATTTTGATTACTATGGCCTTGTAGTATCATTTGATATCAGATAGCATGATTCCTCCAACTTTATTCTTCTTTCTCAAGGTTACTTTTGAAATCTTTTGTGATTCCATATAAATTTTTGAAACATTTGTTCTAGTTATGTGAAATATGTTATTGATATCTTGATAGGAACTATCTTGAATCTGTATATTGCTTTGGAGGTATGGATATTTTAATGATATATATCCTTCCTATCCATGTACACAGTATATGCATGCAGTTATATATATCTCCAATTTTTTCTTCAGTGTCTTATAATTCTCCAAGTACAAGCCTTTTATGTCCTTGGTTAAATTTATTTCTAGGTATTTTTTTGATAAAATTGTAAATGGGATTGTATTCTTAGTATGCCTTTGTGATAGTTTGTTATTAGTATATACAAATGCACCTGATTTTTTAGATATTTATATTTTATCCTGCTACTTTACTGAATCCATTTATCCATTCTTACAGTTTTTTGGTGGGGTCTTTAGGGTTCTTTATATATAGTGCCATGTTATCTGCAAATAGTGAGAGTTTTACTTCTTTCTTTCCAAAGTGGAGGCCTTTTATCTCTTCTTTTTTTCTGATCGCTGTGGCCAGGACTTCCAGTACTATGTTGAATAAGGAGGTAAATGTCCACATCCCGATGTTGTTCCCAGTCTTAAGGGAGATACTCTTACTTTTTGCCCATTGAGTATGGTGTGGCCTGTGAGTTTGTCATATATGGCATTTTTATTATATTTAGGTATGTTCCTTTTATTCCCACTTTGCTAAGCGTTTTTATCATAAATGGGTACTGTTTTTATCAAATGCTTTTTCTGCATCTATCGATATGATCATGTGATTTTTATTCTTCATTTTGTTTATGTGATGTATCACCTTTATTGATTTGTGGATATTGTACCATCCTTGCATCCCTGGAATAAATCCCACTTGATCATGGTGTATGATCTTTTTTATATGTTGCTGCATCCAGTTTGCTAATACTCTGTTGAGGATTTTAGTATCTATGCTCATCAGGGATACTGGCTTATAATTTTCTTTCTTTATAGTGTCTTTATCTGGTTTTGGAATTAGGGTAATGCTGACATCATTAGATGAGCTTGGGAGTCTTCCTTCCTCATGAATTTTTTGGAGTAGTTTGAGAAAGACAGATGCTAGTTCTTCTTTGGAAATTTGGTAAAATTCATCTGTGAAGGCATGTAGCCAGGACTTTGTTTGTTGGGAGTTTTTTGATTACTGCTTCAATTACACTACTTATATCTTACTATAGCTTTAATTTTAAAGTCTATTTAGCCAGATAAAAGTATTTCTACCTGAGTTGTTTTAGATTTTCATTTGCATGAAATTTCTTTCTCCATCCTTTCATTTTTAGTCTGTGTGTACCTTTTGTTCCTGGGTGGATCTCTTGGAAGAAGTGTGTGTGTGTGTGTGTGTGTGTGTGTGTGTGTGTAGTCTTCTTATCCATTCAGCCACCCTATGTCTTTTGATGGGAGCAATTAAGCCCTTTATATTTAAAGTGATTATTGATGGGTATGATGGGTTTGTATTTATTGTCATTTTATTCTTTAAAACTATGTTCCTCTTTTTCCCCTCCTTCTTCTTAAAGAAGACCCTTTACAATTTCCTGTACTACTGGTTTGGTGTTCATTAGCTTTTCTTTTCTGGGAAGCTCTTTATTTTTCCTTCAATTTTAAATGATAGACTTGCTTAGTGAAATAATCTTGGTTCTAGGTCCTTGCTTCTCATAGTTTTGAATATTTCTTGCCAATCCCTTCTGGCCTGAAATGTTTCTGTTGAGAAATTAGCTCACAGTCTTATGGGAACTCCCTTCTAGATAACTAACTGTCTTTCTCTTGCTGCTTTTAAGATTCTCTCTTTGTCTTTAACCTTGGACATTTTAATCATGATGTGTCACAGTGTAGACCTCTTTGGGTCCATGCTGTTTGGGATTCTCTGCACTTCCTGGACTTGTGTGTCTTTTTTCTTCACCAGGCTAGGGAAGTTTTTGCTATTAATTCTTCAAATTGGTTCTCAATCCCTTCCTCTCCCTCCTCCTTCTGGTACCACTGTGATGCTGATGTCATTATGCTTCATGTTGTCCCAAAGGTGCCTTAAACTATCCTCATGTTTTGGGGGATTTTTTTCTGCAGCTCTGATTGGGTGTTTTCTTCTACCTTATCTTCCAAATTGCTGATGCAGTGCTCTTTATCCAGCCTACTGTTTATTCCTTCCAGTGTATTCTTCATGTACTGTATTCTTCATTTCTGGCTGGTTCTTTTCCATGGTTTCTATGTCATGTTTCATGCTGTTAAAGTTCTCACTAAGTTTCTTGAACTTCTCAGTAAGTTCTTTGAACATCCTTATAATAATTTTTTGAACACTATATCTGGTAAATTACTTGCTGTCATTTCATTTAGCTCTTTTCCAGGGGACTTCTCCTGTTCTTTTTATTTGGAGCATGTTTGCTTCCCTATTTTGGTTGACTTTTTGTGTTCATTTCTGTATATTAGATAGAGCTGCTATTTCTCCCAGTCTTGGGAGGGTGGCCTAATGTAGTAGGTGGGACCCAGTGGTCTCCTTGTTCACTTGAGCTACACAGTCTGTAATGACCCTTGTGTTGGTTATGTGAGCCCTCCTGTTATAATTCAGGCATGAGTGCTATTGGCCTGTTCTTATGTGGGGTGGACCCCTAGGCTGGCTGACTGGGAGGATCCACTCTGACCGCGGTGTATGAGCTGCTGTGTGGGTGCTAACACACACAGTGGGATTTACCTCAGCTGGGTCTGGTGCCTGCCAAGATCTCCCTTTGGATATGCCACATGTGAAGCCAATTGGATCCTGCTGTGATGCTGTTTAAAGCTGGCCACTGGGTGTGTTGGTTTTGGGGCCTCTTGTGAGGGACTATGGTTCATGTCAATGCCAGACGCTGCCTGTAACTGGTCCTGGACAACCTGTTTGGAACTACAAGGCAATTGGCAGTTTGTGGCTGCCTCTGCTGGGCCTGGGTGTACATGGGAAGGACCAAGCTGCACACCAAGGCCAGCTTTCACCATTACCGAGCCCAGGGGCAGGTCAGCAAAAGTCTCAAGGTGCCTGGAGATCCATCTCCATCGGCCTCTGCCTCCTTGCTGTCTGTTAGGCTCAGTCACTAAAAGGGCCACTGATGGTGCTCAAGTCACATGAAGCAGGTTCTCAGTGAGTCACCGCGTAGGGGTGAGTGGTGCTGGCCAGACTGATACAGGTTCAAACTTGGTGCCAGTGCTGAGCCTGAGCCACTCAGCAGAAGTCCCAGGGTACACTGAGTCTAGCTGCCCCCTGCTGGGTGTCCACAGACCTTTGTGGTGGGGCAGGGTCTCAGGGAGTCATCAGGGTGAGGCCAACATTGTTTATCAAGCCCTAGCAGACCCAGATTTGGCCGTTTGAAGCGGGGGCGCCACAGCAGCCGGGCATGCGAGGGCGAACATGGCCCCTGTCCTAGAGCCACACCACTCAGTCTCCAGGTGTGATTCTTAAGCTGGTGTAGTTCACAGTTTGGCAGGAGAGCAGACACTAAACAAATAATTAAACAAATAATGACCTAATTACACCTGCGATGAGTGCCAGTGAGGAGCATATATACTATGAGAGCACTGAGCAAGAGGACAGCTCTGAGCTAGAGTATCAGGAAGGCTCTCCTGGCAAAAGGCTGACCCAAAGGGTGAGCAGGAAGAGGGCACTGAATGCCGCGACTGAATGCCGGTCCCTGGTGGAAGGATGGAGCCTAGTCTGGAGTTGGGACATTGGGACCCAAGGGGATGGACCAGGGGTGCCTGTGGTGGTAGGTTTGTGGCCTTTGTGACAAGAAGTTGAATGAGCATCCGAGGAGGGCTTCTCTTTGCTCTGAGGTGGGAAGCAAGGGGGACTGTCTGAGTACGTTCAACTTCAGCGAGTACAGGTTGCCAGCAGGGAGACATTTGAGCAGGTGACTGGGTTATGAACCTCAGGCTGGGCCACTGAGGGCCCTCAAGACTGTGCCCATCCTCTTGGCCCCAGCTGGGTGGAGTCAGACACAGCCAGAGAGCAAGAATGGGAGAGATTCATCCAAGCTGTTCCACACTTTCTGAGGAAATCGAGACAATTTCCCCAACTGCTGCCGGCTGCCCTGCAGGACTCCAGGTTGGACTAGGGAGGCTCACCATGCCTGGAGGGGGCACAAAGTGGAGATGGTGTCAGTGGGTGGCATTCCCTCCCACCCCAGGCCACTGGAGGGCAGGTTTCTCCACTAGCCTAGGTCTTGTTCACATCTGTCCCCCTTCAGCAGCGAGGGGGTGGGTTACTCTCACCATTCCCCTGAACTTTTAGTGCCATGGAATTTCTGGGAATGGACCTTGCCTGTGCCTGGGCAGGGAGGGTGTCCCTCTCCTTAAATAGGAACCTCCAGAGTGAATCCTGGTGCCCGAGCCAGTCAGTATTCACTCACCACCATGCCCCTAGCCTCACCACTGTACTCTCCCACATGTCTGGCTTGGGACTCTGGGAAAGATGTTCAGGGCAGTGGGAGGGGGTGTCCTGGGAGTGACAGCATCCATCGCCCCACCCTCGCTCAGGTAACCAGCTGCAGGTCCGCTGCCTGCTACTGCGAAAGCCAATAGTCAAGAGGCAGGTGCTGATGTAAAGTGGTTTATTTTCAGGTGCTGGCTGCCTGGAAAATGGGAGACTCATGTCTCAAAGCCCATCTCCACACCTCAGTGCAGGCAGAGGTTTTTCTGAGGAGGGAGAGGGGAACAGAACAAAGAGATTGGGGGAGGGGGTTGTAAAGTTCTCTGTGTGCAGGAGAGCACAGTCCATTCTGATAAGGCAAGTGACAGTCCCATGTGTGTCATCCTGGTTTAAATATCCTGGCTCCACAATCACAGGTCAGGGAAACTTGCGGAGCTGAGATGCTTGATGGTCAGGGTCTGCGTCTCTGAAGTCAGTTCCTGGGCTCCTTCTACAAACATGCTGTTCATCTACAAGCTGCACCTGAGTAACAGTCAGCACTCACAGACACACTGTCAAAAGAATGGTGGGGTGGGTTACAATTCCCCGCTGTTACAATTTTCCTCTGTTCTTCATTGCAACATTCCTCTCCATTCCTCCTCCTCTACCCCCGTCCACAGACCCTTCCCCACTGTCCTTCCCACCGCCACCCCAGGGCTTACAGGCCTTTCCATGGAGGTAAGATGGAACTATGCCTTCCACCCACACAGGGGCCTTCCCAAGGTCTGGCCCAGAAGGCCCTCTCTGGCCTCTGGGACTACCTGGCCTAGGGCTCAGGGAGCCGGAGGTCCTGGCTCCTGGGCTCCTGGGCTCCTGGTTCCTCGGTCCCCTACAGAAGCAGCCCTTGTGGGCAGTAAGCAAGGCATTATTCGGTGACTCTTCTTTTCCCTCTAGAATAGGAAGGAATGCAGATGTTTCCTTCCCTTCTTTTTTTCCCTTCCACCCTTTCTTCCTGCAGCTACGGGGGGGATCTGGGGAAGGGCCCACTCCCAAGACACAGCTCGGATCTTTGACTGGAGGAGCAGGGGTGGCTCAAATTGTGGGGCCTGAGGGGAGCCCTTACCCACTCACTCCCAATTCTT
Source organism: Sturnira hondurensis (assembly GCF_014824575.4). Taxonomy (NCBI): domain Eukaryota; kingdom Metazoa; phylum Chordata; class Mammalia; order Chiroptera; family Phyllostomidae; genus Sturnira; species Sturnira hondurensis. The sequence continues at coordinate 2,949,430 of NW_028088424.1, read as the reverse complement.
ATCCAGCTTAAGTCACTCCAACAAGCTGCTTTTGAAATGCAAATGCAAAGTTCCCCCCCCCCCTTTTTTTTCAGTGAAATGCTTCAAGTCTTAGAAAAGAGGGGAAAATGATGTGTTTAAGACAGCTAGTGTCTCACCCGCCACGAGGCTGATAAGGGATTGTTAAATTTTAATTAGACAATTTGATTCCTTCACGTGCCAAACTTGCAGAAGAGGCAGCATGAGGGAACAAGGTTGCTTGAGTTTCAGACTGCACCAGGGGTTTCTCAGCCCCACCTCTGGGCCCTGGGCCCTGGGCCCCTGGAGTTTTGCTGGACGGTGGAATCAAATTAAAACCAGAGAAAAGGAATCCTCTCCTCTCTCCTTTGGGAACAGGCAGCTGTTCTCCAGGGTTCCAAGCTGCCTAAGATACTGACCACCCCAGCAAGCTGGTGAGCAAGAGTGACAGTAGCCTCCCAATTTTTCCTGAGAGAAAGTGTCAGTGTTAGGGAACACACTCAAACTGTGGAGGTTTAAAGGCCTCGTCCACGTACCCCCCAACCCCAGCATACTTGCCAGAAGCTGTTTCTATTTGTAGGCTGGATGTGAGCCCATCTCCTTGAACCCAGAAAAGCCGGTATTCATGCTGCCTGTCATCTACTAGACCCAATAAGCAGAGACAGGGATTGAGTCTTTGTGGGCACTTTATTCAGATGCCTGGCGATCTGAGAAGGCCGTGTGTTTGTGCCCTAACAGACAATCCTACATTTCCTTTTAAGCCAGGTTTTTCATAAGGGGCAAAAGTGTAGGTAAGGGGTTTGGGATTCAAGGGAACAAAGTATAGGTAAGGGATTTGGGACTCAGGAAAGAGGTTCATCAGATAAAAGCTTCAGTCCAACAATTTCCCTAACATCCTTTCATCCACTGACCAGTGATTTTCCTGATCTGTGTCCTGGGCAGTGGACTGTCTCTCCCTGGAAGACAATGACTTGGACACCACCTCGACTGTTTCTGGTCTTTTCTGGAGCACAGAGGTCAATCACTTGGGGTCTCCTGGAGTCAGGGTGGGCTATACCTGCAGTTGCTGAAACAATAGCTTTTTACATACATTTATTACTAGGCTTATTAGCTATTAGCTGAAACTAAAATGTTCCAACTCTTGAGTCCCCCATCAGCCTCACCACAACACCTACTCCCCTCCTGTCCCAGCTCCCAATTCCTGCCCCAGAGCCAGCAAGTTTTCAGATTAGGACACACACAGAAAATCGTGCCATTTGTAAGGCACCAAATATAAATGGCAGAGGAGCTTGAGGCTGGAAAGGCGAGCCCCCCATTTCTCTTGCCCAGGTAACACCTCAGTTCGTCCCATATGTCTTGTTGGAAAGCCACACCCTGGTGACCTCATCCAGACCTACCCACCTCCCAAAGGCTACCTCCAAATACCATCACGTTGGAAGGGAGGGGGATAGAGCTTCAAAAGATGAATTTGGGGGTGCCTTTAGCAGCAAGGTTAGATCGTCCATTTCTCTCGAAGGAGATTGGACTGTGTAGCTAAACCACTAAAATGGGAAGAAATGGCAGTGACCATGGATGTATTTGGTGCTTGCTAAATGCTCAGTGACTGGGGACTGTGACTTGGAGCTTTTATACCTGAAGCAGGAACCACCTGAGAGAAACATGAAGGTGAGTCATGTATGGAGGTTAGCGAGCAAGTTGATTGTATTTTCATAACTTCAAATCAAAATGCTTACTCAGACAACAGAAAAAAATTAAAATAATGTGATCTTATATATCTGAAAAGTCTTCTAACTGTTAAGAATAAGTCACCTTGGGTTGTACATTTAGCCAATCTCCATTTCAAAGCAAAACAAAAGAAAAAACACAAGACATTTAGACCATCCTGGCGAGGCCGGAGTGCTGGCTGCTGCTGTGTGGGCTTGGCGTCCCCCACTGACACCAGAGGGGTATTGACTTCACCTGGCTTCTCTGGGCCGGGCCAGGCCAGGTGACCTGGTGCTCTCCCCTCCTCACAGGCAAAGACAGCCTGGATAGAGAAGCTTGGAGGGTAGGGATCTGAGGGGTCTTCCGGGTGCCTCCGGAGGGAGAAAGACCACAGCGTGGCCTCGCCCTGCTCTGTCTTCCCACGGGTAGCAGGAAGAGGAAGGGGCGGTGCTGGAGCAGGGTCAGGACCCCTTCCTCAGGGCTCCTGAGGAAATGCAGGTGGGGAAATGCCAGGAGCCAACTGTATTTCATTCATCCTAAGCTGAAACACACCCCACCAACATTTTAATGTCTCTGAAATCAGAATTCATTTTACAATTGACCCTTCTTAGAGCTTACTGGGGTTTGATGGTACTTTTTCCCTAGGATTACAAGAAACAATGGGGCATCTTACACTGCATTCTGTCTCAGGGCCGAGGAAATACAACTGCTATGACAGTCACTGACCACAGGGCAGGTGGGCTGCGTGGGCTGAGTCTGCCAGGCCAGCTGGTACCCCATCCCAGGGGTCGCTCACATACACGCTGCAACCAGGGCTCAGGGACGCACGTTGCCTTTTGTTTTCCTTTTCATTCTTTTGCTTGGTTGGTTTTTAAAGTTAACTAACATTCCTTGAGGGTTTATTTGTGCTGGCCACACATGCATCATCTTACTTAATCCTCACAATGATAATTGCTGTCTCCCTTTTGCAGATGAGAAAACTGGGGCTCAGAAATGCCAAGTAGCTGAGATCCCAGAGCCAGTAAGGGCACAGTTGGAGTTTGAATCCAGGCTGTTTGGCCTCAGCCCCTGTGTTATACTAGTACCTCTCATGCCTTATCTGTGGGAGTGGATTTGCTGATGCCTGGATTCCTGCTCTGCTTGGTACTGTGTGAGAGCCAGCCGGGCAGCCCCTGCCAGTGAGAAACGTTAGCCCCAGGTAGGAAGGGTGTCCAGGACACAGAAGACAACCCCCTACCAAGATGTTAATAAGGTCTTTAGGCACTTAGGCATTTTCCATGATTTCCCTTCTTTTTCTATAATGTGAACATATTAACATTTGTTTCAGCAAAAATCAACAAGAATGAGAATAAATACCAATTGGAAAATTAAATGTAACAGTGAATCCTTGTCCAGCATTGGGTGAAGCGACTCACAGTTTCCCTGAGGAATGGGTGTTCACCCTGGCCCCCCCTCCCTGACCTACAATGTTCATATTTGCCATCTAAATTGTACCCACAATTTCAAGTCCCAGTTTAAGTTTACCCCCTCCAGGAAGCCTTCCATGAACACCCCAGCCAAACCCGTGTGCAGCCATGTCCTCTCTGATTTCTGAACATCCACTGTAGTGGGTGCTGTGAGGTGCCACCCAGATCCCCTGTGCAACTAACGTGCTCCTTCCCCAACTACTGGGAGTGTCAACAAATGGCAGTTCACAGTTGGGTCCACCTTCTTGGTGATTGCCCACTGCTGAAGAGAGACGCCTTTCTCAAGTCCACACCCTTTCTCTGGGACAGGCCATGACTTATGAGAGGGGACAAAGGCCTGGCCCTGTTGCCCTAATTCAGGCAACCAGGCAACTCTGCAAGGCTCCTTGAGGGGGGAATACCTGAGGCCTGTGGTGTAACTGCAAAGCAGCTTGACTTCTCTGCCCAGTCCTGCTTCCTTCACTTCCCTGCAAGTCTTGAGCCCGAGAGCATCCACGATAAGTTTCCTGCATGCTCATTTCCTCCTCAGCCTGCTTCCTGGAGACGCAACATGCAACACCCGTGATACTCAGGCTGCATTACTCTTGTCACCTGTTCATCAGGTGGCCTATGTGAATAGTTACTTTCAAGTGTGCGTGTGGGGTTCTTCCCAGGTGCACTCACAGAGGCTTCGATTCAGTTCAGCAAACCTCTGTGCATCATTACTGCCTGCAAATCACAGCGTTAGGAGTTGGATGAGAAGAACGAACTAGTATGCTCTTTTGATTATTCCACGAAGAAGATGGGGCATAAGCAACACATGGTGTAATCTTGAGATGCTAATCCCCCAGTGAAAACAACAGACTCACAAATGGGGTGTATTCCAGAGCAAAATCGTGAAGCAATGCCGTAGAAGCCTTAAGGAAGGAGGAAGAAGGTCCAGCTAGGAAGACTTGGGACAGGCCCTAGAGCAGGAGGATTCTGGGCAAGTTTGTCGTGAAGGAGATGGAGGGACTTGCTGACTGGAGAAAAAGGAAATGAAGTTTTCCAGATACTTTTCTGATTTGTATGGTGACAAGCCTCAGAGGTTGTTTTGAGGATAAGTGAGATAGTATATTAATAATAGAAAAGAACTTGGCAAACTGTCAAATTCTCTACAAGTAGACAAAGCCATCCTCACAGGCAGGCTCAGGATGGTGCTGCAGGAACGTAAGTCTGGTTGGATGTAGAGAATGGGTTGGTTGGGGATGACAGAGACCTGAGAGGCCCCATCAGATGTCACAGGCCCTACCCAGAGAGGGACTGAGGGAGTAGGAGGAAGTACAGAGAGACACCATTAGGATGCTGGGTAAGTGCTTGTGCCTTCCAGGTCTCCAGGCCTCCAACACTTCTTGGCTCTGTGCTTTCTTCCCAGCAGGCTCAGTGGATGCTGAGTAAATGACTGACAGCAGTAGCCCCTGTTGCCTGGTCAATACACACATCCGGGTCTCCTGCTGTGTGCTCCTGTGGGAAGAGGGCCCACTCGGATTACAGAAGATAGCATCAATAGGACACAGTGCTTCCCTACCTCGAGTGGGAAGACTTGTTGCATGGGTGGCATTCCATGGCGTCCCGCATGGAATTAGGCATTTTGCTTTCCCCGGAGACTCCAGAGTGGTTGTGCTGGGTGGGTTATCTATCATTCATGCTCCTCTGCTGATAGCTGGCATAGCAGGTATGTCGGAGAGGGATGAAGGTGCAGAGGGGAGCAGACCCTTCTCCCAGGTCAGAGGTGGGGGGTCCCCTCTGACCTGTTTTGGCTGATGTGCCCTCCGCCCTCATTCGGGCACATGTTCATCCTGAGTGGCATAAATCGGTGCATTTCAACCTACTTGGGTACCACAGCACCTGAAAATCATGGTGTTTTATGCAGAATGCCTTGAAAACTGATAAATTTAATTCTAGTGTGTGAAGTAGGAACACTTTTGTTAAAAGGAAAGCCGACTCTATTATATGTGCATGATGTTTCAATCACAACCAAAACACGGGCTGTCAAGCTCATCAACGCCTCTCTAGCCTGCCTCTGAGGCCCTGCTTCCTTCTCTCAGTGAGCAGCGCTACCAGCCTCCCAGAAACCAGTGCAGAAGTTCAGACTTATCCTCGACATCTTAACTCCCTGTCTGCCCCCAGTGCTTCTCCTGCCTCACATCTGTGCAATGGCCAAATTCCATGAACCCGACTTCCAGGTCAGCTACCGACTCTGAACATTTCTCTGCATTCTCCTCCCCAGTACTTTCATCTCAGCTACCACCACCTGTTACCTGAATTACAGCCACACCTCATATCCCCCCGAGGTCCCCTCTACACTCTAGCAGCTAGTGACCTCTCTCAAACACCAATCCAGTGGAGTCAGTCCTCTGCACCCAACCTTTCAGGAGCTCCCAAGCTTACAAAGCCCCATCTGGCCCACGAATGGCCCTCCAGTTTAATTTTCCCCATTGTCACCATCATGCCTTACACTTTCTGCCTAACAGAACTATTTGCTGTTTGGGACTGCGTTGTGTTCTGTCTGGCTGGAACATCTCCCTCTACCTCCTAGGTTGCCTGGCTAACTCCTCCTCCTTCTCAGATGACACTTCTTTCAGGACGTTTCCCCCCCATGGAATGGGGTGCCCATTCCTCAGGGCTCTCAGTGCACATGTGCAGACCTCATCATCTCGCTCTGGGGTTCTTGCAATAGCCTCCCAGATGGTGTGCTGCCACCTTGCTGGGCCCCACACAACCCATTCTCTACACGACAGTCATAATCTTCTCTCCGAGAGGCAAATCTGATTGTGGTGTTCCCACTGCCATTAGACTCAAGTCTAAACTGCTGGTATGACTTGTAAGGCCCTCTGTGATCCTCTATGGTGTCAGCTACTATAGCCTCCCCAGTTTAACTCATTCCAAGTCCCTCCACGCTTCAGCTAGCCCAAGTCTCTTTCTGCCTCCACCATGGCACCTGCTCTCTGGCTCTGTCTTTCCCATATGCTAATTCCCTTGTCTAGAACCTTCCCTGGCTCCCAACTCTTTACCTGGCTAATTCCTACACATCCTTCAGGAATCTGCTGAACATCACTTCCTCTGGAAAGCCTGCTTTAAATCTCTGAGCTGGGTTATGTGTCTCTCTCCCCCATCCATTTCCTAGTGCCTACCACTCGCAGATTTAATTGCTTGATTAATTGGCTATTGTTGATTTTAGATTGTGAATTGGAAAATTATGTATATTTTGTTCCTACCTGTGTTTCTAGTACTATGAGAACAGTGCTCAATAAATATTTGTAGAAGCAAGAATAAGTGAATGTATATTTCTATTTCTACCATTAGAAGCTGGACCTCCTCGTGGACTTAAGTGTGCGGTGAATGGGATGTGCTCGATATGTTTGTTGATTAAATGAATGAATGAATGAATGCTCAGCTCTTCTCAAGCTCATTTATTTTATTTTACGTCTTAAAAAATTATGCTTGCTCATTTGTTTTACTATCTGTAAGAACTTGCTACAAAATCGTGGCAGCAGGCCTCAATGTTTTAGGAAAATTTTTAGATGCAAAACTTAACATTGCGTGGCTGGAGAATTCTCACTATTAACTTCTAATGGTTGGTGTTAGCTCCAGAGTCCTCCACGGGAGGGAGCAGGCTTCAGGAGGTCCTCCTGCTCACTCCCTGTGTCCATTTCTCCTGGCCAGAGCCTGGCCATTCAGTGGCCCTGCTACCCCAATGGATCCACTGAACCTGTCCTGGTACGATGACGATCTGGAGAGCCGGAACTGGAGCCGGCCCTTCAATGGGTCTGACGGGAAGGCTGACAAGCCCCACTACAACTACTATGCCACGCTGCTCACCCTGCTCATCTTCATCATCGTCTTTGGCAATGTGCTGGTGTGCATGGCCGTGTCCCGTGAGAAGGCGCTGCAGACCACCACCAACTACCTGATCGTCAGCCTTGCCGTCGCAGACCTCCTTGTAGCCACGCTTGTCATGCCCTGGGTTGTCTACCTGGAGGTAGGTCTGGGCCCTGCTGTGCTCCGCGCCTTCTCCAGAGGACGTAGTGCTGGAGCCTGGAGTCCAGGCTCGTCACTGCTTCCCACCCACACGTTGCCTGGTGCTTTCTCAGATGGTCCGTTCCTCCACTGTGGGCTCAGTTTTTCTCCTTATAAAATGGGTAGATTGTCTCCTTAACAATCCCAACTACCAGTGATAGAGTCCTTACTAGGTTCTAGGCCTTGTGGTAAGTCCTTTCCATATAGCCTTTTCCCATTGAGTCCTCAGAGCAGCCCTGAGAAACCGATGTTGTTATCACCATTTCACAGAAGTTAGGTGAGCCCTCCAGCAACACGCAGCTGCCAGGTCCAAGCTGGCGCACCGTCTGGCCCCCGGGGGCGGTTCATTAGGCCCTGCTGGAAATGGGAATAATCGATGGGGACCACCAAGGATGGGAGATGTTCCTGCTTCAGGCCTGGATTCTTCATTCTCTTTCCCCACTTCAAAAAGGCGGGCTGTTGCTCTGTGCTCTTCTTCCCCCTCTCCTCTTCCCCAGTTTGTTCTAGCGCCTGGGTCTGGGACACAGTTAGAGGCCTCTGTGAACTGTGCTGCAATCCCTTCCTCAGGAAGGAATAGGGAGTCACTCTTGCTCGGCCCAGGACAGAGCCCAGCTCTGTGCTTCATAACAGTGAGTAGGCACCCCCTGCTGTGGCCCAGGCACAGTGCCAGGCATTTTTCAGACACAGATTCAGCTAACACTCATGCTAATCCTGGGAGTCGATACTACTCTTCTCACTTTACAGAAGAGGAAACCGAAGCTTTGAGAAGTTGCCTGTCCTCACCCAGATCACTAGCAGAGGGAGAAGCCACTGATAGAAGTCCCTACATGGACCCACCTCCAGGTGGATGCTTTTCAGAGCTGCCAGGCAGATGTGGAAGGGTCCGGGGATGTGAGTGTGCACAGCTGGATCCTGCCCCTTTCTCTGCCCAGGATTCTGGGGAGGAGTCTGACTGCATCAGAATCTGACTGGCATTCGGGGAAGAACAGATACTAAGGTCATCAAGATCACTGGGCTGTTTCCTTCCTGCCCCAGGCTAGAGAGGAGCTTACCTGTGCCATGGCGGCGAGCCTTTTTTTAGAAGAAAACATGGAACCTTTGTAGGCTGGTGCAGAGAAGTCCTCAAAGAGAAGAAGCTGCAGTGGGAGGGGAAGCTGGTCAGCAGTGGCCCTTTCCCCTGTCCCCTCTCCTCCCGGCGGCTCCTGTACTTCCTGTTGCCACCACCACGCAGGCCCCCAGGAGCTCTAGGCTGTCACTCTCTGGTTTCCTTTAGCACAGCTGAAACAGGCTGGGACTTCCGAAATGACCTGACTGAATCTTAAGGAAGAACCAGAAGGAAACAAACAGGAGACACAAAGCAACATAAAAACACAGAGGTGCCACAGCCAGGGTTCAGTTCCCCCGTGAATGCGAAGTCTCCGCGGCCCCTGGGCTCTGCCAGGCCGTGGGCTGCCGAGGCCTCTCCCTGAGCAGCCCCGCCTTAATCTGTGGTCCCCTCCCGCTAGACTTCAAAGCAGGGCCCAGGCCTCAGACCATCAGGAGAAAAGCCCTCCGTCTGTGTCCGTTTCCTTATCTATCTCATAGCATTGTTTGAAAATTGGATGAATGACTATATAAACATGCTTGGAATGGAATCGGGCACATTATAAGCACTACATAAAAGTGCCGCGCCTGTCCACAGAGAGAGAGAGGACCCTCTCCCCAGAGTGAGGTGTGCTCTGCCCAGGGCTGTGGGCACGGCTCTGGGGCTGCCAGATCCACCGCCCCTACCCAGACTCTCTGTGGTAGCGTCAGAGCTGTAGGTGGGCCGTGCTGGGGCTCCTAGCGATCTCAGTCCTCTGAACAGATGTTTTAAACATGCCTTTGTTTTAGAGGGAAAGCTCAGTGTTCGGGGGCAGGATGAGACAGGCGCTGACATGACAGGCGACGGCAGGCTCTTCATATCGCTGGAGGAACAAGACGGAAGACTCTAGGCACAGCAGATGGCTGCAAGAATACTTTGGCGGGATGTTGGAATTGAGCAAGACTCCACTTGGAACGTTCTCTAGGGACAATAAATAGCCAAGACTATGTCCTGGGAGTAGGACCCACTGTCCGGCTCTTGTTGAGGTGGGAGACTACAGGGAAGTCTGAGCACAGCCCTCTGAGATGCCATGGGCCACTCGTCTGCAGGTACCATGCCATTTTGACCTCCTGGCCCTTGGAGGAGCAGTTTTACTCTGTGCATTTTCCAGAGAAAGAGATGAAATTGAAATGTGAGCAGACTAAGAGCTCAGAGTTATGTGTTCACTCGTTCGACATGTATTGAGCCGTTCTATGTCCCACACCCTCCTTGAGCCCTAAAGCACTGGTCTGCCCTCAGTGAGGAGACCACTGGTGGAGGTGACAGTGGAGAGTCCCCACAGGAGATGTGGGCTCACATAGGGGGCATAGGACTTGGCATGTAGGGACAAGGAAGTCGTGTAGGAAGAAATGATATCTTCAGAAGAATTATCCAGGGGAGGAGGCCAAGGCATCTGCCCTCCAGGCAGAGAAACAGTGTGTGAAGCTGAGGAGCAGGAAGGGTAAAGCTTGAGGTTTTGAGTGTGGCATCCATGTTATTAGCTTCAGAGGCTTGTTGTCACAGTCCACAGATATCGGTGTGCGTGTTCAGAACAGTGCCTGACACACAGGTGCTTCATATGTGCTACTTGTTATTCGGACTTAACTAGCTAACTCAAGGCCCATCCCGCTGGTCTCAGCTTCATGTGAGCAAGAATGTCCATGTGCCCTGGTTGGTGTGGCTTCTTTGGCTGGAGCCCTGTCCTTTAAGCCAAAAGTTTGCAGCTTCAGTTCCAGTTGAGGCACATGCCTAGGTTGAGGATTCAGTCCCCAGTCAGGATGCAAATGAGAGGCAACTGGTCGATGCTTCTTTCTGACATCAGTGTTTCTTTCCCACTCTTTCCCCCTCCCTTTCCCCTCCCTCTAAAATCAATAAGCATGTCCTCAGGTGAGGATAAAAAAAGAAAAGAAAAGAAAAGAGAAAAGAATGTCAGTGTATGGTGTCCAAAGGTGCAAAGAAAAACCTGGGGTCTGTTTCTCTCTCTGCTGCCAAATCACTGGGTGGTCTTGGGCAAGTCCATTTTCTAATTTGGCCCCAAATTTGTCCACCCTAGCAATTATAATCTTTCTTTTCACACTTCATTTATTTAGTACTTTTTACATAATTATTTCCTTTTTAACAAGCCTGATGGACCTTCCGAAGACAGCTTAGGACAGAGTGTAGGTTGTGCTGCCCAGGACTTGCCTCAGATTCCAGCCCTGCTGCGCCCCAGCTGGGTGCACCCTCTGAGCTCCGTTCCCCGTCCGTGACCGGACACAAGCAGTCCCTTTTGTGCGAGTGTTAAGAACAGTAAATGAGATAAAGTACATGCCCACAGTAGGTGTTCTAGAAACAGTGGCCACCAACACATTCTCCTGTGTCGCTAGGTCAGCCCCCAGCTGGGCCCTAGAAGAGCTACTCCTGAAACTGGAGGAAAGGCGCCCGTATTCTCGCTCCAGAAAAGCCTCTGGGAAAGGGGATCGAGAGCTCCCTGAGGCAGGAACCTGTCTGTCCTGCTCATCGCTGTCCTCTAGAGTCTAGGGCAGAGCCTGGCACATGCCAAGGGCCTAAGAGGGACAATTTCAGACCTAAATCCCCAGGGACAGGAAAGGGGCTCTGAAGACCGAGTCTGGGAGAGGCTTCAAGGGGGGAGTGGTCCTGGTGGGCCCAGACTCTCCCAGTGGTGCCAAAAGGTAGACTTCGGTTTTTCCAGAGAAGCCCTTCTGTCCAGCCCCCACCCGCCCCCTAAGGCATTCAGTTGCTGCCCACATGGTAAGTGCTGCACCGAGGCGCGGGGGCCCCTGTGCTGCGACCTGGGAGTGGCCCAGAGAAGGCAGCGCTGCAAGAGGCCCCTGTCTTCCAGGAGCAGCTGCTGTTTTCCCCACACTGAACAACGGCAGCGGCAGGGCCCATCCCTGAGCGTAAATGCTGACATTTGTCTTCATGCCCCAGAGCAGAAAAGAGGGCAGCGCTGAGGATGAGCAAGGTTATAAGGCCTGCTGCTCTGCTGCAATGGCAGCGTGGGTCCTGCCCTGCTCAGTCACCAGGAGGGCTCCTCTTTTCTCCTGTTGGCAGAGGCCCAAGGTGCATTGATCTCCCTGTCCTGACTGTGCTTGGGGATGGGGCTGCTCCAGACTTCAGGTTGCCAGGGCCAGCCTGCTGTGTGAGTGTGAGTGCCTGTGTGTAAACAGAGGGGTGGGGTGCAGATGTGCATGGGGGTGGGTACAGTGTATGTGTGTGTATGTGTGTGTATGTGTGTGTAAGGGGGTAGGGGTGTGTGTGGTGGGGTCGGGGAGGGGTGTGAAATGCTTGTGCGGACAGCTGGACTTCGCATATCCATTGTTCCTGGGCTGCATTGCTGTAGCCCCCGCCCCCGCCCACGCTGGTGTTCCTAAAGCCCTAGGCCAGACTGTCCTTTCCTTCTCCAGGCAGAACAAGGAGCAGAAGTACCTTCCCTGTTGCACTGAGCCATTGTCTTCACCATTGTTCTTAACAGATACTCATTGGGCCCCTACCCTGTGCCATGCGCCATGCCAGGCATGGAAGGAACTGCCTGATTTCCCCGGAAACCGGGGCCAGAGTAGGACCTGACACTGAGCTGAGTGGCTGGGCGAGTCACTGCACNCCACGCTGGTGTTCCTAAAGCCCCAGGCCAGACTGTCCTTTCCTTCTCCAGGCAGAACAAGGAGCAGAAGTACCTTCCCTGTTGCACTGAGCCATTGTCTTCACCATTGTTCCTAACAGATACTCATTGGGCCCCTACCCTGTGCCATGCGCCATGCCAGGCATGGAAGGAACTGCCTGATTTCCCCGGAAACCGGGGCCAGAGTAGGACCTGACACTGAGCTGAGTGGCTGGGCGAGTCACTGCACTTTCCTTAGTGGTAAAATGGGGGTCTCAAGGTGATCACACAAATATTTTCCAGGTAAAAAAAAGTTGAAGTACTCAGTGTAAGTTGGTCATCTTTCTTGTAGCACAGTTCTGGGTACAAGGTGGCCTTATGTGCTTAGGAGGAAAAGGACTAGGGACAAGGGCCTCAGACCCCGTGGGCATGACCCTCAGTGCAGCCCCTCTTCTCCCCCAGGAGAAGCCAAGCTACCAGTCCTGAGCTCATTTCCCTTCTGCCCTCCACCTATTGTGTTGCTTTGTCCCCAGGTGGTGGGTGAGTGGAAATTCAGCAGGATTCACTGTGACATCTTTGTCACTCTGGACGTCATGATGTGTACAGCGAGCATCCTAAACCTGTGTGCCATCAGCATCGACAGGTGAGCCCAGGCAGGATGGACCCTGGCCATTTCCCTTTCAGGCTGCCCCACCTTTCCTTCAGGGTCAGGCTCTGTCTGTGATGCTATGTGGCTGGCTTTGTGCCTAGGAGCCCATGAGTTTATGTGCATTGTGCATGTGTGCACATGTGTGTGCCCATGCACATATGTGTGGGTGCATGCATGTCTGGCTAGGAAAGTACCATCCTTTGGACAGTGATGCTATCAAGCATACCCAGGCAGGTGTAGAGAAAGAGCACTTGATTCTGACTGATGCCCTGGTCCTATCACTTCCTACTTAGGTGACCTTGAGCAGGTTATAGAAATTCTCAGAACCCTAGTTTCATCATCTGGAAACCAAGGATGATGACTGCTGCCCATTTGGAGTTATAGTGTCTGGTGATATGGTTTATGTCCAGCACAGGGCACATGGCCAAGGGGGACCAGGCTGTGCTCACTTTTCTAAGATACACCCTTGGAGCCTTTCACCAATGTGTACATACAGGCGAGAGGCCCTGGTCCTGTTCTCCTTGTAGGGTTCTTGGAAGGTGAAACCAGCCAATGTATGAGAAGTGCCGGGCAGAGGAATGTGGGGGATTATGTACAATTGCCATTGTTATTATTTTCTGCTGCATGGGGCTTAGCCCTTGCTCTCAGCTACCAATCCGTCGACAGACACTTCCACCTTCAGTGGCTCAGGCTCATGTGTAGAAGGTGCAGTTTCCAAAGCACAGAGATTCAGGCCATGGCCCCTCACAAAGCCTAATGTCCAAGTGGGGAGGCTGGAGTAAGAGATATGGTCCAGGATTGATCATAGCCAGTTAGTCCTTAAGCAGTTAGTCGGGCAGTACCACAGTACCAACTGTCCTCCTTGTTTGAGTTGGGGACAGACAGGAGGGGTGATTTAGAGTAGACAGGCAAGTTTCATGGAGGCGGGCCAGCTCTCCACCCCCAGAGAGGGGGGTGTCTGGTTGTGCATGTTGTGGAAGGGCCCCCACTCCACGTCCTTGCAGGTACACGGCTGTGGCCATGCCCATGCTCTACAACACACGCTATAGCTCCAAGCGCCGGGTCACTGTCATGATCGCCATCGTCTGGGTCCTCTCCTTCACCATCTCCTGCCCACTGCTCTTTGGACTCAACAACACAGGTGAGTCCTGCCGCTGTCTGCTGAGGGCTCTGCCAGCCTCTGTGCAGGGTTCTGGGGAGCTGAGCCTTGGTGCAGACATGCTGGAGACCTGTCGAGGGCCTGATCGCTGCCCTGGACTGAGGCCTGGGGGTCTCCTGGGCCAAGCCCAACTCTATGTCAGACCTGGTTAGGCTAGAGAGGAACAATGACCTGGGGCACAGTGGAGTTGGGTGAGGGGTGGGGATTATGATTCAGCAGGAGGTCCGGCCATTTTCAACCTTGTTTATTAGACTGAAGGAGGCCAAATAGCCTCACAACTACATGTATGTGCCTGTTGTATATGTGCATGCACACATGGGGGAGGCTCCCGGGCCTCCATCACCCTGGCACTGGCATTTCTGTAATGAGGCTGCAGCCCCAGGGCCAGCTGAGCTCAGGCCAGGCTTCAACCACCTGGGGCAGAAAAGGCAGAAACAAGTAGGAGGCTAGCACACCGTGGCCTGCCCTTGGGAGGCAGTTGGAGTATCTCAGACAGAAGAGGCGTCATAGCCGCCTGCTGCTGTGGTGTCGAGATTACTCTGGAGGGAAGTGAGAGCAATGCAAGTGTGCCCTGGAGAACGTCCCAGGGCTACAGTGCACAGTGAGGCTGGGAAAGTGTGTGGTAACAAATCTAACTCTTGTGGGAATTGCAAGAAGTGGGAAGAGGCCTAAATATGCTCAGACTAGTCTGGAAAAGCCCTGAAATAGAGACCAGACATCTACTAGACCTGGAAGGGAGCTCGGAAACAGTAGAACCCAGGTGAGTTCAGCACACAGGACCCAGTTACCTTGCCTCTAAAATTAAAAGGTGGCAGACCTCTCCCCAGTGTACAGGCAAGGCTAAAATAATGCCTTATGCTCTTAAAATAATTTCCTTGAGGCATTTTTTCCGTACACCCTGGCTCCACTTGTGTGCTCATAGATGACAGAACTAATGATGTCTAATGAGAAAACATTAATGGAAAAACTTGGAAGCAGTTGATCACAACGTAGCTTTTTACTCATAGTTGTGTTTTTAATGCTCTGATTTGCTCTGTGTGCTTATTTGCAATAACATTTCCAGGCAGCCTTAGACATCTAATCTCATCTCTGTAACCTTGCCCTCACCTGTTTTGTGGGAGAGATAAGGCCTCTCTGTGGGCGTGGGCGGGAGGGCCCTGGGCCAGCTGACCCACCCACCTGACACTCTCCCTCCTCCAGAACAGAGTGAGTGCATCATCGCCAACCCCGCCTTCGTGGTTTACTCCTCTGTTGTCTCCTTCTACGTGCCCTTTATCGTGACCCTGCTGGTCTACATCAAGATCTACGTTGTTCTCCGGAGGCGCCGGAAGCGGGTCAACACCAAGCGCAGTAGCCGGGCTTTCAGGGCCAACCTGAAGACCCCACTCAAGGTCCCAAGATCCCCCTCCCCTCTAGCACCCCTCCTTAACCATCACCGAGTTGAGTTGGGTCATCCAGGGGTCAGTGGGGACCTGGGACACCACAGTGGGAGGCGGTGCAGGCTGGGGGAGCTCCGTTCAGCTGGGCAGGGCAGGTTTCCTTCGAAGGCTTGGGCCTCAGTGGAAGGACATGTATTTCCAGGAATGGGAGGTGGGAAGGGTGGTGGAGGCAAGCCTGGAAGAAAAGCCTTTGCTTGGAGATCTCTGTCTGAGTGCAGCAGCCCTTGGCACCCTCCCAGGCTCCTCTCCTTCTCTTTGCTTCCCTTCTCCTTCCCCCATGCTGGCCCCTCTATCTCCCTTTCCCTCCTGCTGAGGCCTCCATCCCATCTCCTTCTCCTTCACAATCTCCCTACTCCCCTCTGTGCACACCACCTCCTTCCTCCCCTGTTCTTTCCCCCTTCCTTACTCTGCCCCTCTTTCACTCACCCGCCTTATGAATTCTCCCCTCTGCTCAGCCCTCCCTCAGGAAGACATTATGTGGGCCTGGAAGGATCAAGAGCTTTGAGGTTAAACATGTCAGGTTCAAATCCTGGCACTGCCACTTTTTTGCTGAGTGACCTTAGGCAACTTGCTTAACTTCTCTGAGCCTCTGTTTCATCACCTGGTAATGGGAATCATAATACTGACCTCACGTGGTGGTCTTCAGGATTCAGTATGAGAGGGCTTTGAGCCTGCCTAGCATGATGCCAGACCCTTGCAGGTACTCCATAAGTCAGAGCTCGACTATCCCTCCTCCTGTCCACCTCTTCTAATCACAGTACTGACCTTCTCCCTCACCTCGACTGCCTCCTCAGGCCCCCACTCTGCTATGCCCTGCCCTGCTCTGAGCTCCTATGCCCAATCTGACTATTCAGCATGGGGTTTCTGTCCCCATCTCCTCCCTGCCATAACTAGTGTGCTGGCTCACTCCACAGGGCAGCTGTACTCACCCTGAGGACATGAAGCTCTGCACCGTTATCATGAAGTCTAATGGCAGTTTCCCTGTGAACAGGCGGAGAATGGTAAGTGTTTAGGTCAGCAACCCACAGCCAGGTCTTAATTCCCCTAGGGGAACCCACCTACCATGATTCTCAGAAACCTCACCAACTGGTCCCAGGGTGAGGTACTTCCTGGGATCCCCCACTTTTTCCTCAGCTGAGGCCCAACTCACCATGCACACCTCACCATGCACACCTCACCATGCACACAGGTGTGGAGCAAGAGCTCAGTTCTGCAAGGCACAGAGAGGTACTCCTAGCACGAGACAATGGTTGAGAGAAAGGACTCAGCCTTAATAACATGATAAAGTAATAAGAATGGCTATTACCATTAATGAACACCTGCCATGTTCCTATTATCTCATTAAATCCTCACAGCAACCCTGGGAGGTATGTCTTATTGATCATAAACATCTTCATTTTATAGGAAACAGAGGCTCAGAGAGGTCAGGTAACTCACCCAAGGCTAAACAGTGAAAGCACATCTTTGAGGCTGGGCTTGGGTGTCTCTGAAACCCACGTCTCTGCTGTGCTCTCCACTTGCATGTGCTGCCTTATTGCAGACAGGTCCTGGGGCTGCAGACTTGCACTACGGGGAGGGAGCAGGGCAGCCTCTGAGTAGAGCCCAGAGGTACAGAACCACAGCAGACCCCAGGCTTAGCCCAGTGGGAGTCGCACCAGGGTCCAAACAGCAGGTGTTCCATTCTGTAGGTGGGCCAGGGAACCCACGGAGAGCCACACATGAAGTCCAGGTCAGGTGTCCTCAGGAAGCAGGGCCCCCGCCACTCGTCTGCACAGCAAGAGCAGGACGCAAAGGAGCCAGTCAGGGGATAGGTGCCCGAACAGGGATTCAGGAATGGGGCCAAGGCAGCATTCCAGTTCTACCACCTTAGCATACAGTGCGGCTGCATTTTAGCAGCCCAGGTGGAGACCCCAAGGCCTGGAACAAGGAAACCCGAGGTAGAACCTGGGAGGCCATGGGTGGATCCATGGCAGGGCCCTCCAGGCCAGCCCAGCAGGGAGAGTGGGGGCCTGAGGGCCTTGCCCTTTGGCCCCTGGATCAGTCTAGCAGGAGAAATGGAGCCTGTGTGTGAGTGCTGCTGCTGGTGCCCCAGGCCAGCCTGGCAGGAGAGCAGGGGTGCCCTCTGTGCAGTTTGAAGGGAACTCCTGGAGGTGGGTGTTGAATGTCAACTGGTAACTTATCCCCAGCAGCCAGCTTGGCACCTGGCACTTAGCTGGCGCTTAGTAAGTGTTGCTCAGTTCATAAAAGAGAAGTACATGGGTGCAAGCTCCCCTAAACTGGTGTGGGGTTACTGAGGACACGTAAGGATTGCTCTGGGAAGGGGGCTGGATGACCCTACAAAAAGGGGCTGCTGTGGGTCTTGGGTCCTGTACCCAGACAGTCCCTGCCTCCAAGTGGTCATCCTCCTTGCCTCTCTAACAGAGTGACGTGTGGCATTTGCAGGAGTCTGAAGGAGATAGGGATGAGCCAGATGGGGCCTGGTGAGGCCAGATGTGGCCAGATAGGCCAGGTGTGTTCAGGTGAGGCTGGGTGGCTTTACCCAGAGCTCTCCGCCTTGTGCAGGAGGCTGCCCGCCGTGCCCAGGAGCTAGAGATGGAGATGCTGTCCAGCACCAGCCCGCCTGAGAGGACCCGGTACAGCCCCATCCCGCCCAGCCACCACCAGCTGACCCTCCCCGACCCGTCCCACCATGGCCCCCACAGCACCCCTGATAGCCCTGCGAAACCCGAGAAGAATGGGCATGCCAAAGACCACCCCAAGATTGCCAAGATCTTTGAGATCCAGTCCATGCCCAATGGCAAAACGCGGACTTCGCTTAAGACCCTGAGCCGCAGGAAGCTCTCGCAGCAGAAGGAGAAGAAAGCCACCCAGATGCTCGCCATCGTCCTTGGTGAGTCGGCCCTGGCTGCTGGCCACTGGCCACGGCCCAGCTCTGCCCAACCCTGGCTGAGAGAAGGGCCCCTCACTGCAGGTTCCGTTACCTGCCATCTTCTTCTTAACTGTGGTTGGTGGGTCAGGGGACTGGCACTTTCTCAGGCCCAGGCCAAGCCTATTGATGCACCCTATTAGCTCAGTTTACAGATGGGCCAACTGAGGTTTGGGCAGTCCTATAACATGACTAAGGAGGACCCATAATTTAACCTAGGTAGTCTGACTTGAGAGTATGTGGGGCCTGGGCTGAGGTGTCTGAGGTTCTTGACCAGGCTACAATAATGACCCCAGAATCTCATGACCCTAGGCAAGTCACTTTCTCTCTCTAGTCCCATCAGTAGAGTAGATTACTTCTGAAGGTGGTTGTGGTCTTCAAATAATAGATGGTGGTAAAAGTATTTTATAAACTACTAAATGGTACACACACCTCTTACCATTATGGTCCTTGTCATTATTGCTAAGGAATTGGGAAAATCAGTTCCCCTGAGTGGAACCAAGCCCCTGTGTGACAAGAACTGCAAAAAATTGTAAAAGGGCCATGAGAGAGAGCTCCATCTCAATGGGGGCAGGGCCTGGCATCAGATAATGAAGGTCAAAAATCAATGGCTGGACTGATACGGGTGGTTGGGAACAGGATCGACTGATGTGGCCCTGTCTTCCTTGTAGCACCCAAGGTAGTGTGTGACACCTTTCACACCCACCACCCCCTTTGATCTCCTGACAGCCCTGTGATGCCTAACACCAGGAGTGACGGAGCAGGGTTTAAGCCAGACAGACCCTCTGCTCCCGCCCACAGGGTCTCTGCTCCACAGCCCCGCCCTCTCCGGGCACCCCTTCATCCCCAGACACTCCCAGGGTCCCTGTGCAGCACTGTGTGCAGGAGATGCCTTGAGACCAAGGGTCCCACCCACACAGGTGGTCCTGAGTTTGGCAGAGTGAGTGGGTGGGACGGACACCAGTCTGGGTGAAGGTGCATGTCCCAAGGCCTGGGCTGGGGCCCGCAGCCAGGATCCAGGGGCCCACTGAGTGTGAGCCCTCCTAGCCTAGCTCCTCCCCGGCCCTGGGGTCAGTCTGACCTCTGCCCTCTCCTCCAGGCGTGTTCATCATCTGCTGGCTGCCCTTCTTCATCACACACATCCTGAACATTCACTGTGATTGCAACATCCCGCCTGTCCTGTACAGCGCCTTCACATGGCTGGGCTATGTCAACAGTGCCGTGAACCCCATCATCTACACGACCTTCAACATTGAGTTCCGCAAGGCCTTCATGAAGATCCTTCACTGCTGACCCTGCTGCCCACCTGAACAGCAGCCTACCGCCCACCTCCCTGCCCGGGTCCCCCCGGCCCGACCTGGCCTCAGTCCCTGGGAGCCGTGGGCAGGCGGGCGTGCAGCGGACTTCTCTTGCCTGGCAGGCCCTGCAGTGTTAGCTTG
This sequence comes from Sturnira hondurensis, assembly GCF_014824575.4. Lineage (NCBI taxonomy): Eukaryota > Metazoa > Chordata > Mammalia > Chiroptera > Phyllostomidae > Sturnira > Sturnira hondurensis. Next base: position 2,929,910 of record NW_028088424.1, on the reverse strand, counting down.
GCACCACGCCCCTCGCTACCCGGACATCCTCACTCTGCCAGGGTGGGGTAGAGAGCCTGGCATGGCAATAGCCCTTGGGCTGGACCCCATGGTTCAGGGGCAGCTCACAGAGACCCCTGCCCACTTCCAGACCCCTTGTCCTTGGCACCAAAGATGTAGCCACCTTCTCTGACCCTCTCCTGGATCTCTGGTGTTGCTGGGGCCAGAGTCAGGGCTGAGAGGCTGTGCCCTCTGTTGGGCTCAGCCTGGCCTCCACAGGTTTGTGCTGGAGGGGGTGGTAGGGAGGGATGGCCAGTTCACAGCACCCAAGGTCCACACCAGAAAAGCCAGAGCTCTTCCCAAGGCCCCACGTCACTTCAGTCTGGGGAGACCCATGTACACACCAGGCCAGAGAATGAAACCCAGGAAACCCAAATCTAAAACCTTCACTCACTTTTCTGCCCAGTAGGAGCCTCTACTTCCCACAGCCATGGGTCCTGGCATGGCCCACCCTCTCCACACCCACTGGGGGGAGGGCCCCGGGAGGGCCTGTGGGGAGGGAATCCTCCGCCCCTAATAAACCCACTCTGCTGCTTCCTGATGGACTTGGGTGCACCCCTTCCTGTAGCAAATATCAGGCCATCCTGGGGCAGGTGGGGGAGGGGGCTTGTGACTGTCTGGGGCCTGGGCTGAGGCGTCTGAGGTTCTTTGGGGGGCTGCCTCCTGCCATACTATGCCACAAAACCACCTTCCTTTTCCCTTTGCCTCTTCTCTTTCCCATTCCCCTTCCCTTCCACGGCCTCAGCCTTACAGGAGCCCATGGCTACCATTTGGCCTGGCCTGGCCCTGCCCCAAGGGAGGAGGGAAAGCGGTAGCTTTGGGGAGCCCACAGGCCCCAGACTCTGTAACATCACTACACGTGCTCCAAACTAATAAAACGTTGACAAGAGTCACATGGGCAGCCCCTCTTGGGGAAGGGCATGGCACCAACCGTGTCCTCCGCACCAGGTGTAGCAAAGCCCTTGTGTCTGTGCTGGGGATAGAGCTGGAGAGACACTGGGCAGACCCTCCAGAAAAGGGTGGCTCTGGCCACAGCTATCAGGATGAGCAGGATTTGGGGGGAAAGAACAGAAGCTGCTCGAGTAAGACCAAGGAGAAGATGGGTGTGCCTGAGACCTTCTCCTTCGTTGCCATCTTCTCCTCTCAAGCTGCCACGAGTTCTCTCAGTCCTGCTGTTGGGTGGCCAGGACCCCAACTGGCCACCCAGCAGGAAGGGGGTGCATTTCCAGTGGCAATCCCAAGCATACCTAGAGCTCCCCTAATCACCAGAGCACCAGGGGCTGGCCAGAGGGAAGCCAGGCTGTCCCCACATACCACCCCCTCCTCTCTAGGTCCCAGCCCCTCTGCAGGGCCAGTCCTTAGCCCCTTTGGCCACCAGGGTAGCGAAGGCTCCACAAAGAAGACAGCCTTCAAGGGCCTGCTGTGCTGCGTCCGCACCTGCCCCTGCCCGTCTTCTGTACTACCCCCCGACCCTGCCGGGAGCAGCTGAGGAGGCAGGCCATTCGTCCCGAGTGACTCCGCCTGGCCCTCCCTCCTCTCCACCTCCTGGCCAGTAACAGCTCCGAGCCTTCTGGGGCCACAACTCAGCACTGACCCGACAGCAGAAATTTGGCTTTTTAAAGTGAAATGTAAGTCAACCCGATGAGGGAGGAATATTTTTACCACCTTGAGAATAACAGCAGTGATGACAAACAAGGTGCCGGCACCCACGGGCTCAGGCTCTGGGGAGCTGTCAGGGCATAATTTGCATGCTAAATACAATATTTTTAGCACCAAAGTTTGGAGCACTTAACTTGCCCTGAACACTTAATTATGGACTTTGATCTTCCCCTTGAACCTGAATGTAGCCCTGTGTTCTGGGAGAGGCTCCTGTCCCCAGGAGCACCCAGATTCCAGAAGGTGGGCAAAGCAGTTCCCTCATTTAGCTCAGGGGTCAGCAAGCCAGTGGCCTCCTTCTCAGGAAAGCACCAGACCCCCAAGGGGTCTAGAAGCCCCAGGGACTCAGCTTCTGACACCCACCCCATAACCAACACACGCCCCATACACACCGCACACTCAATCTATGAAAGATTCTGACCCGGACAGGAACCTAAAAGCTCACCTTATCCTTAGGAATCTTATGAGATTACATGGGCTTATCAGATGTGGGAATTGGAAGAGACCACATAGAAAGAAAAACAGGAAGGAAAGAAGGACAGACAAAGGGTGGGAGAGAAGGAGGAAAGGAACAAGAGGAGAGGGAAGGAAGACAACCTCAGAGCAGTTTGGGAAGGGCTGTGGCAGGGAGAAGAGGGTAATAGGGCAGGCATGGGCGGGAGGCGGGATCGGGAAAGTTGCCTACAGCTGTCATGAAATTTCAAGTCTTTCTGCCAGAGAGCAGATCGACAGCTAGAGTGGGCAGGGGGAGGGCTGGGCTCCCCCCCGCTCCCCCCTCAGTACTTCAGGGGCAAAGGAATGAGTGTGGGACCCAGGAACACCAAAGTGGAAGGGGGCGGCCTGCGTTCTGGCTCTTTACCAAGAGGCCCTGACCGTGGCCCTTTTGCCTTGACAGCAAGGGTGGGAAGAGGCAGATGGAGGCTGGGCAGGCCATCGCCCTCTGACGTTCTCTTCTCTCTGCTTTTTCCTGTGCCTGCCTTTCTCATAGAATGCCTTTTAATCCAGGGATCATTCAACTGCCTTTATAGCAGGTGGAGTCCCCCTACCCCCCAAGAGCAGAGCAAGGAAGCACCCCATGAGGAGTGAGCCTTTCTGGTCAGGCACCGCTGGGCACTTTGCCTATGTCCTCTCAGAAGTCCTCACATGACTGCAAGACTTCAGAGTTTCAGGACCTTATTCTTCCCCTAGTGAATTCTGGAGGAGTCCGCAGTGGCTGTGGGCTGGGAGATGTCCTGGGAACTGAGAAGGCAAGTAGTGCAGGAGACACTAGGTCACTTTATCCATCCATCTACCCACCCAGCTGTTGTCTCAATTGATATTTGTTGAGCAACTTTTGTGCCCCAGTCCCTGAGCAAGGAGCTGAGAACATAATGGGAAAGCGGTGGACACAATGCCTGCCTCCACACAGTTCAGAGTACAATGGGCTATGGGTGTCAATCATGCAGGAACTGCACCAGCTCATGGCAGAACCCTGGCTGGGTGTGGAAACCCCTGCCACGGGCATGGGCCACCCAGCTCCAGGGCATCCCTTACCTAGATGATGACGATGACATGGGATGCAGCAGCCCTGGCGTGCCTTGGCCTGGAACACGTAGGTCGGGAATTGGTGAGGACAAGAAGCATGCTTGGAGGGCTTCCTGAATGGCAGATCGGGAGGTCCCCAAAAAAGAAGCCACTGCTCATCCTGCTTCCTCGGTGGTCTCAGGACAAGGGCAGCCAGTTGGCAACAGCCAGGACCATTGAAGGCTGGCTGTCTAGGGGATATTTCCAGTGTGCCCACCTATCTGGGATCCCTTTCCACTCCAACCCTGCACTGGGGATGCACATGGCCCAGCCCTGGGCCCCACCGCCTCTCTGCCTTTCCGGCCCCAGGACCCAGGCTGTGCCTGTGGTGTTAGCTCCCAGGTCCTATCTAGGCAGGGCCATGGGTGATCTCTTGTCCCCATAGTCCCCAGGGGTCAGCCACATGGTCCACTGTTACAGAGGAGAAGCTGCTCAGAGATTGGTTGCCGCAGTGGCAGGGCCAGACTTTGAATCCAGGTCTTCTGACTCTGGTATTATCCATTCCATCCGTTTCCTGACCAGCCCTGAGCAAAGTTAGGAGAAGACTAGTGTGGTCAGAAGATTTTTGAAAAGGGCGAAAGAAAAAACCATTCTTGGAGTGTTTGTGAATAGCCTGAGAGCCCTTTTGACTGCTAGAGCAAATGAGTATGTGTTGGGGGGTGAGGGGAGCAGGGCACTAGACATGGTGCCTAGAGAGCCTTCAGTAGAGGAGGCCGGAGTCTGGGCATCCTGTGCCTGAAGGTCTTCTCCTGCCAACCAGATGCCCCTGGCTCTGGGTCTGGGGGATGTGGAGAAGCACCAGACTGTCGGAGAGAGAGCAGACCATCTTTAGAGGGAGAGACCCACCCTGGTGTTTTGGAGTCCTGGGGGTCCAGGAGAAGGGAGTATCTGGTGAGGACATCTTCTCACTCCCTCTCCCATCACTGCTCTGCTCCTCGGCAGATAAAGCTGGGTGGGAGCTGCGGGGCAGAAGCCACCCTGGAGGGTGCCTGGAGAGGCCCTATACTGCTGGGTGGAGCCGGGGCTGGTCCAAGTCCTTTGGAAACAGCAGGACCACTGCACTCGCTGGGGGCTTTCTCCCACCTTCACCCTTGGCTTCTGTCCTGAGACCTGGAGATGTGTGTGAGGCTCGAGCAAGGGAGGCAACCTCCCTGGCACGTTGGGACAGGAGCTGCAGGTGAAGAGAAGGATGGGGGTCAGGTAAGAAGGGAGAGGCGGCACCACCTGGGACCTGGGGAGGGGCTGGAGACTTTGCAGGCTCACATCTCTGGCATGCACACCTGGGTTTTCCTGAGCAGGCCACAGTCCAAGCATGCCTTCCTGTTGGCCCACGAGGAGGCAGTCTGTGGAGGCCAGGCTTCGTACTCTGTGCAGGGTAGGCACAGCCTAGGGTGGGCAAGAGAGGGAGGAAATTGTGCAGAGGAGACAAGTTCCATGGTCTAGTGCTGCTCTGCAATCTACAGCCCAAAAGCCAACTGACCCCAGCCCTGCTTCCATTCCAAACTCAGGCTCCCACCCTCCTCCCTGCACACCCCCCCCCCGCCCTCCCACAGCTGTACAGGGGCAGGCAAAAGTAGGTTTACAGTGTGAGTATGCAAAACAGAGTTTAGCCTTGTATTATTATTTATTAACGATTGTATTGTTTTCCATATGAACAACTATAAACCTACTTTCGCCAACCCCTGTACTCATCCCTTGCTCTTCTGTGTCCAGGCTGAGCCCTCACACTGCGTTTGCCCACCTGAATGCAGAGTAAGGTCCAGCATCAGCCCGGGGTGCTCTCCTCCCCCGGTGGGTACATACGTGGCCCCCTTGCTTTGCTAGCACTGGCTCCACTATCTGGCTCCTGGGACTCAGGGTAATCTAATCTATGGGTGGTCATCGAAGCTATGTGTCAGCAGGCACAACAGACAGTGGGGCTTGCCCCTGCCCCACAGCTTTAGGCTGTCCCAAGAGGTATCAGTGTCACACACACCAAGGCGCTGCAGGAGGGTTGCCCCTTCCTCCCCTGGATGGGCCAAAAAAGGAAAATAGTCAGTGCCTTTATGAGCATCCTGCCAAAAGGCTCTCCAAGACTGGCTTGTCTCTGCCCCTTCCAAGAGAAGAATCCCTCTGATTTTGGAGAAACAGCAAGAAACGAATGTGTTGCGTGCCTATTAACTGCTTTGCCTTCTGACCCACAAGGCATCTGATTCAGTCATCAGCACCAGCCAGTGAGATAAGCATTATGGCTGTGAGATGATGCACATGAGGCTAAAGAAGCTTCAGCACTCTAAGGTCACATGCTAGTGGATGGCACAGCAGGATTTGCATCCAGGTTGGTCTGTCTGGTCTGTCTGGTCTGTCTGGTCTGTCTTCAAAGCCAGTATCTTTCTGCTTCCCAGCACCGCAGAGCTTCCCTGCTGGCCCTGCTCAGCCCAGCCCAGCAACTTCCCTCTGTCCCTCACTCCACAGCAGCAACTGCTGCCGTGCTCTGATTCAGTAAGCCAGGATGGCATTGCGAGAGAGGACTGCAGGGGACACGGAAGCAAGCGAACGCAGTGACGGGGCTCATCCTGAGCAGGGCAGGCAGGCACTCTTGAGCCCCGCCGCAGGGCTGTGGTGCAGGGGGACCATCTCCGACCGGGCAATCGGAGGAGGGAGGCTTCATGGACAGGGAAAGGCACACATGGACGGCACTGTGCCTGCTTACATCTCACTTACTGAAATGAAACCCTCGTCTCTTTGGGTGCATGAGCCACATTTCAAGTGCTCAACAGTGCACGGAGCCGGTGTCTGTCCCTTTGAACAGGTGCAGATGGAGAAGGTTCCCATCCTTGCAGAAAGTTCTGTTGGACAGGCCAGTCTAGAAAAACTCCTAGGTTAAGAGTTTGGGTGCCTTCAACTAACATGAGGGGGAAAGGGTGAGGAGCAGGTGAATGCCTAGCTGGGATACATTGAGTTTAAAAGGCCGACAGGATCTCCGAGTGGAAGAGAGCAGTAGGAAATTGAGGAGTTCCTCTCCTCCTCAACCCCAGTCTCCCCTATATAGGGTTTGAAATTTAACTGGACACCCTGTTTTGTGGAATTCCCAGGGCCTCACCGAATCCAATTCTAAACATCCCTAGAGAGGGCTAGAAGACAACTGTTTAAATGGAGTCCAAGGCAGGTGCTGAGTGTGTCTGGAAGGGGTGGCTTTAAAAGCACAGGAAGGTGCTAGAAGGCAGGGAAGGGCTGTGCTGGCCAGAGTTGGCCTAAAACCCTGCCTCGGTTTCTTTTGGAGGAAGGAAACAGGGAAAGTGGGGGTCTTAGGATCTCAGCCTGGACCCTGGGATCTTCAGAGCTGAAATGATTCCTAAAGCTACTCTTGTCCAGGTCTCCAAGGGATCCCTGCCATTCACAGGGCAGTAGGTGCCAAAGGATCACCTGACTTCTCTAACTCTTTTCTTAAGGTCTTCCTCTGTGGTTCACTCCTGACCACTCCCAGGGATTGACCTGGGCTCACCTTGCCATGAACATGGGGCCTACATCCCTTCTCTGGTTCATTCCCAGCCCTAGACTTGGAGCCAGAGCCAGACCTCAGGGTGCAAGAAGCGGACAGCACCGTGCCCCTCATCTCCCCTCTTCCAATCCGACATGTTCTAGGAAAGACAGGACTGCCAGGAATATTTTTAAGTGTAAGTCTTGCTTAAGCAAGGCTTAGTGTCAGGGAGACAAGAAGAATGGGCCAAGTGTTTCGAAAGAAGGAGGAGAATGGGCCAGTCTGCTGAGTGCCCTGCTCCCCCTAGTCCTCAGGACTTACTACTCATCCAGCCAGGAGAGAAAAAGGCCACCACCCTGCTGGCCAGTGACTGCCTTCCTGCATACACTAAATGGCACAGAGAGAAACCACAGGACGCCCCCTGGTGGGTGTTCTCAGCCCTGGCTGCTCTTCTGCTAACTCTAGGATGCTATCCTGGAGATTCTGGTTTAACTGGTCAAGGGTAGCACCAGGTATTTAATAAGCCCCTCTACCCTCCCCCACCTCCCACCGAACACACACACACACACACACACACACACACACACACACCCTCACCCAGAAGTCTAATGTGCAGGCTTGATTTATAAGCACAACCCAGCTCAGTGCTGTTCCCAAGAGTCTCTGGTGGCCATAGGTTGCAGCATAATGGGGTGAAGTGTCCAAGCCCATGAGGCTGGTGCTGCAATCCAGAGACCACAGGATGGGAGACAATGCAGCCTGCTCTGCTAAAAGTGACTCATGAAGCTGGCATGTACATGGGAACGACAGGTTTCCTCTGCTTTGTCTCTCTCATCCCACACTGATACAAGGCTGCCAACCAGTAGCCCGGCGCCCAGCCCAGGAGGGTGCCACACAAAGCGAGGCTTGCTGACTGGCCAGGGGTTGGACCTGAACATCAGCTGGGGCAGATATCTTTTGTCTGAAAAGAAAAGAAGTGACAAAACATTCTTGAGTTGGAGGTCTGCTCCAGCAGCGTGGAAAGGTGCAGAGGTGCAGGAGAGGACCCCTAGGCTACCTGGCCTGCCCCTCTCCACCCTTTCCCAGTAGCTGTGAGCCCTGGCAGCCCAGAGAGAGAGCGGGTGCCAGCTGACCACTGAACCAGGGCTCAGTCACACAAGACAGTGTGACAACACCCCGTCTTGACCTGCCCCATAACCTGCAGGACGGGCCAGGCCAGCTGATGGGTGGCCAGGGTGTGGTCACAGGACAGACCTCTAGGCTGCTGCTGGCAGGGGGCTCCACATGGAGCCCAGGCAACCTCTTCCTCACCACCACTGCCCCTCCTACTGCCCGCATCTGCCCCCCGAGTGAGCTCACACACACGCACACACGGATGCCCTGTATTAACACTACTGGCCCCTATAGACAACCTTGCTCCACATGCCAGTCCATCCCTGAAGGAGGAGCTCAAATCCACAGTTTTATTAACTTTGGGGTTTGGACTTACACATATAACTGGGCACAGCAAAGGGTGGGTCAGGGAGACCAGGGACTGAGCATCCAACACAGGATCACCCGTGGGCAGTTGGAGCACCACCTTCCTTCCCCTCCAAGAGATGGTGCGGGAGGCCCAGGCACTGGGACCAGGGCTACCAGGAAGGTGCAGTCACTGCAGGAACTGGGGATTGGCTGGGGCTTTAAATGATAAGCAGAATTTCCTGTGAACTTTTAGCCCCTGCCTCTTGCGCAAAGCACAGGTGTCTGGCGCTCCGGGCCCCACCCTGGAAGGGGTTGGCTCACACAGACCTGAGCTGGGAGGAAGCACTCCTGTCTCCTCTGTGCCTATGTTTGTCTTTCAGTGATGGTTCCAAGGATGCAAAGGGTCCTATGAGCCTAGAGCAACTGGCAAAAGGTGGCAGAGGTCTTGGGAATAAAAAAGGAATTCACTTTGGGGCCTTGAGTTCAGGTATAGGAGGAGGAGGCCAGGGGTCTGTGGGAGACGTGCCTGGACTGGCCACTGAATGACCTCTCCAAGCCAGGGCTTTTCCCCAGCTATAAGCTCAGTGTACCTCTCCTTGGCCCTCCACCACCCAGGGGACCAGGTTCCTGTTTCTTCTTGAGGTCGAAGGGGCAGATGGCAAGTACGGGGAAGACCCTGCCAGGAGCCCAGCCTCACCTCCCCCAACCCCTGTTCCTCATGGTAGGGAGACCCCAGGTCATCTACACTTCTGTCTGGTCTCCAGGCTCAGCACTGCCCAGAACTGCCAGTGAGGGCTCCTTGCCCTCTAGGAAGGCGATAATATTCTGCTTTTGGCTCTGGAGGGCCAGCTGAAGGGGTGTGCAACCCTCTGCATTCTGGATGTCCAGCTGGGCACCAGCTTTGATGAGCACTTTGAGGATGGCCATGTTGCCCTTCAGGGTGGCCAGGTGGACGGGTGTCCAGCCCACTTTATTGTAGGCATGGACATCTGCATGGTGCTCTAGGAGGTTGATGACGCTCAGGAAAGCACCCCTCTGAACTGCCAGGTGGAGGGGTGTCCAACCTGACTGCTCTGCAGCATTGGGGTCGGCTCCACGTTGCAGCAGTGCTGCCACTACCGCCTCCTCCCCATGGCAGGCAGCCAGGTGCAAGGGGGTCCAGTTCATGCCACCGGGAGCCCCTAAGTCTGCATGGCTGTCAGCCAGCAGGTGGATGATCTCCAGGTGGCCCTTATAGGCTGCTAGATGCAGGGGTGTCCAGCCCTGCTGGGTTGGCAGCTCCAGGCTGGCCCCATACTTGAGTAGCATCTTGCAGATAAGGTATCTGCCCCTAGCGGCCGCAGTGTGCAGTGGACTGTAGCCATTCTGGTCCAGGGCATCAGGGGTTGCTCCAGTCTTCAACAGGTGTTGGATGGCCCTCACTTTGCCTCGCTCCACTGCCAGGTGCAGTGGTGTCCTCAGGTTTCTCTGCTGAGCATCTATTTTTGCCCCCTGCCCCGTCAGCAGCTTGACCAGGCTGATGTGGCCAAAGTAGGCAGCCAGGTGGAGAGGGGTCTTTCCCTCAGCCTCGCGCAGGTTGAGGTCAGCTTGACGGGAGACCAGAAGGCGTGCCACATTCTCGAAGTTGTTCTGCACAGCCAGGTGGAATGGGGTCCACCCCTCATGCTCCTGCACATCCACGCAGGCCCCATGATCCAGGAGCAGGCGAGCGGTTCGATCGTCCCCATTCTGAGCTGCGAAGTGCAATGGGGCCCAGCCGTCCTCATCTGCCAGGTTGGGGTCGGCACCATGTTCCAGGAGCAGAGCGCAGAGGTCAGGCTGCTGGTCCTGGGCGGCGATAAGGAGAGGCGTGTAGCCACAGGCTGTTTGGCAGTCCACATCGACCTCATGAGCCAGCAGCAGCCTCACCTGCTCCACGCTGCCCCGAGCCGCCAGGAAATGGAGGGGCGTGACCTTGTTCTCACAGATGCACAGCTCCTCATTGCTGGGCACAAGGCTTTCACTGTCTGAGAGCTGCAGAACCTGTTTCAAGTAGTCTCCTGAGTCTGCTGAGAGAGGGAGGGGGTTGGAAAAGGACCTCTGGCCTGTCCGGAGGTCGTCTCAGCCACCCCCCTGCCTCCTTGAAGTATCGCCCACGAACAGAAACCATAGCAGGGTCTTTCCTGATTACCACAGACCTCTGTGCAGGACTCGCTGTCCTAGAGAACTGACTCTGGCAGTTCTCCCCTTACAAACGGGCCAGAAAGAGGCCTTAGTGAAAGTCCTGGCCCCACCCCTTAGCGTCACGCGACCTAGCCAACCCTCCGACTCTTCCAGCCCCACTTCCTGATCCTTAAAGGGGACACAAATAATGCCCACCTCGTACTGCCATTTTGAGGACAAATTATGTAGGTGAGAACTCTCAGAGGAATGCTTGGCACAAATAAATGCAAGTTGAAAATGAATTTGTGGGGCTCTATGATCTGAACTCCTGAGGCCATTAGGACTCGCTTTCTTCCTGCTCTGCCCAGTAGTATATTAGAATTAAAAGCAATGAGTTCTTTAAAAAAATTACTGCCAGACCAACATCCCCCAGAGATTCTGATTTAATTAGTTTAGAGTGGCCAAGACATCAGTTTGCTTTTTCATTCTCTAGTTCCTAGGCCAGGGAAGCTGGAGAAAGGGTATGGCTGGATTCCACTCCCTCCTCCACCATGAACTGTCTGCAAGCTGTGGCACCCTGGACTCACCACTGTCAGTTAGCTCCTGGCTGACCTCCTCACTGACCTGGGGAGGGAGAACCAGAAGACACGGGTGGATCAGCAGGGCAGTCCTGGTCCATGCCACCTTCCACTCCTACCCTCTCTCCAGTACTCTCCACCATTGTTAGGACTCACATGTGCCCTGTCCTAGGAGACCCCCTCCTGTGCTATGCCATTCCTACCACCAGCTGTGTCTAGAGGAAAACCCTGAGCAGAGGAGACCCTGCCTGAAAGGGGTGACCAGGGCCTTGACTTCCCCTTGGGCTATCGGGAAAGCAGGTGGCTTTCTGGGCTCAGCCAGGAGCCCCCCACTAATCATCCTGGTCCCCATATTAGGAAATGGACAGGAGAACAGAGTGATGGTGTTGGTGCCCATGGTGGGAAAGCCTGGGAGAGCTGAGGGCTCCCTCTGAAGAACTGGGCTGTGCTTCACTTCACACATTTGAGAGAAGCTGAGTCTTTCTCAGAGGATGAGCCACGGCCATTACCAGCTCTTGGAGAGCCTTTGTACAACTTAGGAAAAGGTGTCCCCAGGTGGGCTGCTTGGCTTGGCCTGCAGAGAGTGGGCTGGGTCCCCACTTCCCCCTCAGCCAGTGGCCTTGTGAAGGCCACTCCAATTCATGCACCTCAGTGCCACCAGCTGCCAGAGACCATGCCCAGGCCACCACACTCACCTCCCAGGGCCGGCGGAGAGATGGTTTGCAGGACACCTTCCTGGCTGGGGCCTCACTCTCGGGATCTGCCACAGGACTCTGGAGCAGGGAGAGCAGCATGTCTGTCTCAACTGTGATGTCTGCTCCACAAAGCAGAGAGAGAAGAAAAGAAGCAACGCGCTGACTAGCAGTCCCTTCCCCATCTGGGAGACCCTACATTTCCTGTGTCTCCCCATTCCTGGGCACACACACACCCACCCATGGGCACCAGGAGGCAGAAAAGATGGGTCCCAGCCTTGGCTCTGCAGGGCCACCTTTGGCAAGTCACTGACACTCTGAGGACCAGTCCTTTTCCATAAAATGAGGAGAAGGACCAGGGGCTCTTTGAGATGAGCATGCTCACACCAATATGCATGTTTTCATAGTTCCTAAAGACTGGGTAACTTTGAGGTCTACCCATGCTCGTGACCAAACAGCCTGGGAGCATCTCACACTAGCAGCACCAGAGCCAGGCCCAGCTGCCTTCCAGCAACAAGGGCTACTCCCTGCCTCCCACAGAGGCACACACCAACTCCTAGCATAGCCCTCCGACTCCCAGCCCTCCGCTGTCTGCCCCACCCCTCCCAGCTCTGAAGCCCAGGTTCTGCCCCCGTGCCCTGCAGGCCTCTCTGCCGAGCCTTCAGGAGTGACCTGGGGCTTCCACCGTCTCCTCTCCTGGCCCTCTCTCACCCTAGCCTCACCCCACTGCCCAGTCCCTCAGCAGGTCAGGCTGGATGAGAACCTGGAAAGCAGGGCCTCTTCTTGGGGTCCTGGTCCCAACAGCATCTCATCAGGTCCGCCATCTGCCGGGCCTCCCCTGGCCACTCGCTGGAGACAGAGTGCAGGGAGGGCCTCAGGCCTGCAGCCACTCGTACAAGGATGTTCATCATGTTGAGACCTGCCAGAGGAGGCCCAGCTGTGTGAGCGCTGGGGGGCAGGGGCGGGGCGGCCGGGCGGCGGGGGGGCCCCCGTGGGTTGGTGCAGGGCCTCCACAAATGCATGGGGAGTGAATAGACTGCGGGCCCACTTGAGGCTGTAAGCTCTAGTCCAGCTTCAGCCACCTCCCAAGCCAAGACCAGACACAACCCCACCCTATAGACCTTTGCTGTCCAAAGACAGCAGGGCTGGCCATCAGGCCTCACTAAGAACTTGACTTTCAGCCTTGTTACTTGAATTATTCCAGTCTCCTGACTGTGTATGTACCTGGCGTGCTAGGCAGCAGGGGTGGGAGTGGGGGACACAGGAAAGAGCACATTGAAAGCAGAAGAACTAGAGCCAGAAAGATGGCCTGGGCTGAGGTTTGCCCTGCCTCTCACTGTAAGATGAGAAAGTGGGAAAGTAGGAAGGAAGGAGGGTGCAGAGGAAGGAAGGAGGGTGCAGGCGGGAACCTCTGAAAAGAAGATGGTTCCCGCACCACAAACCTGCCACTGGTTTGTGTTGGGGTGAACCCTTAGCCCCCCACAACCCCTTCTAGGACCCCATCTGAAGGGACCACCGCCATCTGCTACCTGAATATGGTTTCTTCTGAGTGAGTACCTCCCAGATGACGATCCCGAAGCTGCAGACGGGGAAAGTGCTACCTGAATGACCTGGGCTGGGGGGCCCCACAGACCACACAGTCCCAGGCAAATCCTCTCCAGCCAGCCCCTCTCACACTCCCCTCCCACATGCGCAGGGAGGGCCAGACCTCAACCCTGTCCTGCCCACCCTTTGGGCCGTGGGGTCCAGGCAGGGTGGTTGACAACCAGCTACTTTCTGTGTATGGAGCTGGAGCCCAGCTCCCTTCTCACCTGTACACATCGTATTTGGGCCCTGGGGCCTTGTTACTCTCCAGAAACATCTCAGGGGGGATGTAGCTGAGGGTGCCCCGCAGAGCCGACCTCTCAATGTACTGCATTCGGGTTGACTGTTCCATCCACTTGGATAGGCCAAAGTCTGAGATCTGGGAGGAAGCCAAAGGTGGGGACAGGGAGAACAGTCTTGCCTCCAGCAAACTGCCTTGGTTTCTCACCCCCCGTCCAGCACAGTGTAGTGGTTACGAACACGGGCTCTTTCCCAGCCCTACCACACAATACCCGGATGGTCTAGGACAAGTTACTTATCTCTTCAAGAGCCTCGGTTTCCTCATCTACAAAACTGAACTAGTAGGAGTACTTAATTCACAGTGCTAGTATGAACATTAAATGAATAAATATGCAAAAAGCACTTAGAGCAATGCCTGACACAGAGTTAAGTACTTAATAAGAGCTGCATTCATCCAGAGGGCTACGGATAAGGTGGCTGTCTTTGGGGAGCTTCTGTCCATCCTCCTCCACAGGCCCTGAAGCATTTACACTGTGGATATTTGTCCCTCTTTGCTTCCTCCCGTTGATTCATTCACACACCAACTGCAGATTCAGTGAGTAGCAACCAGGCTGGGTACTGAGGACCAGACAGCAGACAGGAAAGATGAGAAGCCCCACACCCATGGCTGTCCTCAGTGGTTATCCAGAAACAGAGTATACTCCCTAATGAAACAGTTTCACATGTGATCGTGTGCTCACAGTTGGGGTGCAATATGAAGAGGCAGGGGTGCAATAGGGGTACACTGCAGGGGCCTGTGGGGTCGATCGGGGAAAACGTCCTGAGGAGGTGACGTTTGAGCTGAGAGCTGAAAGATGAGTAGGCCTTTGCTAGATAAGGAGAGGAGAGGGGAGTACTGTTCCTGATAGCAGGGACGGAATGTGCAGGAGTCCTGGAGCAGAACACGAGTGTGGCGTGTTTTAGGAAGTGACAAAAATGGTCACCGTAGCTTTTTATAGGAACAACTCACTTACACACATCCTCACTGAAGCACAGAATGAGAAGGACAGAGGTTCTTCTACCCACATGAGAAACGGAAGACCTAGGCCCAAAGAGGCGTAGTGCAGGCATCCTGACACGCTGCTTCATGCACCAAATCTCACTGCTCATTTACCTCTGTTTTAGCTGTGATTTTCGCCTTCAGTATCCAACCATGAAAGAAGCTGCTCAAACCTCTTGACAGGCCCTTCAGATAGGTAGATATTCCTGCTTACCTGGAGGAGACTCCAAAAAGGGGAGCAGGGGTTGACCAGAGCCCTTACCTTGACATGCATGTGGCTGTCCAGGAGGATATTGCCTGGCTTGAGGTCAAGGTGGAGCAGAGGTGGCTTAATGCTGTGGAGGAAGTTCATAGCCAGGCTGGTTTCATGAATGATGCGGAATTTGAGCTGCCAACAGAGGCTGTGAGTGGGCAGCATCTTCTCCAGGGAGCCATTGGCCATGAACTCCATCACAATGCCCAGGGGCTGCTTGCACACCCCATAGATGGGCACGATGTGCTGAAACTTGATCTTCTCCATTTTGGTTGCTTCTTCAATGAGGCAATTCACATCAGAGCTATGGAGCGGGAGGAGTGAGAGATGGAAGGAGGTGACCCATTGATACAGGAGCAACTAGCTGAACACACACACTAGACTTGATGCCAGGCTGTGCAGAGCCAGGGAAGCCTCAGGAACTTGTGATTTTGAGGAGGAGGAAAGAGAGACAAGCAACAATGCCCAGTAGGATGCATGGATTAGGATCTAGATGGCTAGCAGGAAAAAAATCCCCAAGAAGTAAAGGAGTTTTCAAATTTAGGAACAAGTTCATTTTAATAGAAGTAGCCACAAAAAGCCTGCCATTTATTCTGGCTGCTTTCTATATCTCCCCCAGCATATTGCAAGGCCTGGAAGACCAATATTGTGCCTCCTGCTTCTGTTTTAAATTATTACTTATTGCCATTTTGATTATGAAAGCAATACACATACCTTGTAGAAAATTTAAGGAATACAGGAAGTTATTTAAAAAATTGTCGTAATCTAACCTTACGGAGTTGCCTCTGTTAATATTCCAGTATATATATCTTGCAACACATTTCTAAGGTCTCTGTCTCCCTTCCTCTCTCCTTTTCACTCCTTCCTTCTCTCTCTCCCTTTCCCTCACACAGTCTGGGCTGGTCTGTGATCTGCTTTTCCCTGTGGTGTAGCCGAAGCCCTTTCCTACATTGTTATTCTTCTAAAGAAAAAACTGTAGTGGCCACATGCTGTCCCGTTTATGGATAGGCTGTACCTGTTCCTCTGGCTACTCCCCTAGCACATTGCCGTGCGCAGCGTAATATAGCTTTGCTGGCACTGACCGAAGTCAAGACTTAAGGGAAGGCCTTAGAAAACAAACATGGGCAAACCCTCTGGCTCTTTTCACTGAGTGTATCCACAGAGCAGTAAGACATGCAAATAGTTACAGATTGTTTGGGGATGGTGGGATGAGGATTAGGGAGAAAGGGCATTAAAAAAATGAAATGACTACAGAGAAAAATAAAATAAAATAAAAGCACAGTATTTGCAAAGGTGTGTTGTCACTGCAGTCACACGCTGCTGGGAATGTGCTCACAGGGACTCCTTGGGCAGCCAGGCAGACCCCCTGAACCCAGGAAAGCCAGCTGCTCTTCCTCAAGTCTGGGCCGGCTGGACAGTCCAGGTTCTATTCTCATCTCTGCTTCTCTGCTGTTCCGGAGAGCTCCCCTCCACCTCTGCGATATATTTTTACTTGTCTCCTTATGTTCTTTTGAGGTCACAGGAACTAAGACCTCTGTCATGAAGTGCAAAGAAAGCGAGGGAGCTGAGGGCACTTGGCCCTGATTTCAAAGCCCAATTTCACCACTCACTCTTCGCAGGACCTTGAGCAGGTAAACTCTCTGTACCTCAGTTTCTTAACTGTGAGCTGGGACAACAGGAATGGCACAGTTCCCCTCGACATCCAGACTTCTTGAATGCACATGCCATGCCTGTTGTCTCGATCTCCTCCCCTCCCACCACCCTTTCATCTGATTTCTGGTCTCAATACTTCGCAGAACAGCTGTCGCTGAAGTTACCAATGACCCCAAGTTGTTCTAGCCTACGAACGATCTTCAGTTCTTGGTTCACAGGTCAGATCTCTCATTCCCTTTCCTCAAAATATTCACTTACCTCAGCTACGTGCCCACATTCCCCAGGATTTTTCCCTCTCCTTCTGGCCACTTCCTCTCTGTTCCCCTTGCAGGCTCCTATTCTGTCTCCTGACCACCAGGTCCAGTCCTGGGCCCTTTCCCTTCATCCTCTCACTCTGTGCTCTGCTTCTAGGTAACGTGAGCATCTCCAGTGAATGTGTCTAGAGGTGAACTCTTGATTCTCCCCTAACACCTGCTCTTCCCTCAGCCTTCCTCATTTCCATGAATGGGGTCTTCACCTCCCAGTCCGCAAAGGTCTTCACGTCATCCTGAATCCTCTTTCCTCTCCCTCCCACACGCCGTCCCTCAGCACATCCTGTCAGCTCTATCTTTAAAGTATAGCAAGAACCTGGCCATTTCTCACCACCTCTCCCACTGGCATCTTGGCCCAAGCCTCTTAATTGGCCTCTCTGCTTCTCTCTCTTCCCCTCCACCATCTACACTCAACCCAGCTGTCAGTGTGATACTTTCCATATGCCAGTCAGAGCATGTCACTACTCCCCTCAGAACCTTCCAGGGGCTCTCTTCTCAGCCACGGTAAAAGCCCAGGTTCTTCTAATGGCCTACAAAGTCCTACATGACCTGCCTCCAGACACAGCAATGTGATCTCATCTCCTGCTGATCACTCCCTGCCTCTGCTCTTGCCAAATTGGCCTCTTGCTGCTCCTCCACCGTGTCAAGCATGTTCCCATCCCAGGGCCTTGGCACTGGCTTTTCCCTCTCCCCGAGAGGCACATGGCTTGCTCCTTCCTTGCTTCACATCTTCACTCGGATGGCACCTAATGAGTAAGGTCCCTAGTCTACATAAAATAGCAACCCTACCCCAACTCTGGCAATCCTAATCCCCCCATACACAGAAGGCCAACAAATTAATATGTTCTTAGAAGATTAGACAACTCAATCCTCCTTAGGTATTTTAATCAAGAAAACATCAAGTGGCCATAAGTGCTATAGATAAAATTATTTGTGTGTTTGTTTACTTATTAACTTATTTATTATCTTCCTCCATTAGATGAGAAACTCCATGGAGGGTGAGATTTTCGTTTCTTCACTTGGTGCTTAAAATGAATGAATGCTATCCATGTCCTAGCTTCAGTGACAGATAACAAATGAGTCACCAACTTTATGTGGTTAGCTCAGACCTTCACTCTGACGTCTGCTTGGCAATTCTTCTCGACATGTACAGCACTGAAACCATGATCTTTCTCCTCACACCTGGGCCTCATGATGTTTCACTTGTTAACTGTCAACAGTATAATTCAACAAATATTTACTGAACACCAACTATGTGCCCAGCACTGGAGCTACGGTGGTAAACAGAACGTCTCCTCGCTCACAGAACAGACATTGTAGTGGACCCTGTTCCTTCGGGCAAGCCAGACACTGAGTCAGCTCTCACACTCCCTTCCTCACTGTGGCCCCCATAGTCAGCCCAGCACCAAATTGAGTGGGTTTTACCTCCTAAATATTGCATGATCTACCCTTCTCACTCAATCACCAACATGCCAGTCCAGACTCCGAGAGTCTGAATGAAGACAACAGTCTCCTAACTGGTGCAGCATCCATCTACCCTCCCAATCCACTCTCCATACTGCAATTCGGATCAATTCCTCCCTGTCACCACCAACCCCCGCCTGACTGCAAATCCTTCAGAGATTTCCACTGCTCCCCTTCTCTCAACTCTAGTCACAACAGCCATTTCCACCTTTACTTAGTATTCCCCTCCTGCCACAGGCCCTTTGCACATTCCGTTGCCTCTTCCTGGAAAGTTTTCTCCTCTCCACCTACTTAACTCACACCCATCTTTCACATATGAGCTCAAGCATAACTTTCTCAGGAAAGCCCTTTTCTGATTTCAGTCAAGCTCTATTAATAAGTTGTCACAGAACTGCATATCTCTCCTTTCTTGTAATACTTCTCACACTAGCATATTTACATTCACATGTGGGTTAGGTGGTTAATGTCTTTCTCCCCACAGGCTGCAAGGTCCAGGAAAACAGGGCCACATCTGTTGCATCCATCATTATACCTCAGGGTCTAGCACAGTGCCTGACATATAGTAGAAGGCAATAAGCATCTCTCAAGTGGATAAATGAATGAGGAGATGGAAGGAGGATCTGCTGAAACAATACATGTAAAACTCCTAGTATAGTTCTCCACACATAACAGGTATTAATTGCTGTTAAGTCCCTGAGCCCCTTCCACTCAGGGAGCTCCCAGGACATAGAAAGAAAAATGGCAGAAGTTCCTGTCAGTGTCCAACAGGGTAGACTTGCCAATGCCATCTGTTTCCTTTAGTTCTCTACCCAAAAGGCACAAATCCTAGAATAATCTATCTCTACTCCAAAGCAACAGGAGGAAGTTAAAGGAGGAAGTTGGGTGAGTCTGGGGCCCTCTCACTTTGTCTTATTCTTGAAGCAGGTGGGGGTCTGGGAATTAGCAAAGGAACAGGCTTGGATGTATAGAAGCTGTGTCCCGGGAACTTGCATGGTGTATGGTGTACTCAGAGAAGATGACAAAGAACATCCAAAATAGGATGCCAATAGGAGGAGCTCTCTCCCAGGCTCTCCAGTTGAAGGCCCAGGAGCCTTGGGAGAAAGACTTGGTTTTTGCATTCAAACTTCACGTCATGGCTGTCAAAGAAGCAAGCACATGACCAGCCAGGACCAGCAAATCTGGTTGGGCATGAGACTGGAGTCCGTCTCAATGAAAAGGCAGAGACAGGCGGAAAGAGTGGGAAAGAGGTGCTCGTGGTGAGAGTGGGGGAGGAGTCAAGGACAAAAGGAAAGACAGAAATTGCAACAGTCCAGGCTTGAGCTCCCAGCAGGACTTACCTGAGAGCAGCACGTGGCCTGGTCAGGATCTGCATCCCCCCAGACTCCTCCACCCTGCACTGCCTGGGCAGGGCCGCCTCAGATGGCCATGGGAAGGGAGACAAGGTTCCCCACAGGTCACAGCATCACTGGGCCAAGTGCCACAGCCTCTCAGCCAGCCCAGCCCTGCCTGCCCTGAGATTTGGAGGTTGGATAGGAGGGTGGCAGAGAGCCACTAAGCACAGTCCTCACCGCCCTGACACCCAGAAGGAAGAAGGCGCTAGAACGGAGGCAGGACCAGTTTGGGAGGTCAGGTGAGACAGAGGCATCCGGGAGGGTAGTTCCTGCTCACCTGTGACCTCTGTGGATTCCACAAACAGGTGTGGTGTGCCAAATGCACTTCAGTTACAGAAACAACGACGCACTGAGCCTGGGGAACTCAGGCCACAGGTAGAGTTTAGAAACGCTGAGGGGCGGTCCTCAGCCTCAACCCTGCGGGTCCCAACCTCGGGAGCTCTTGGTGCCTGGTTTCTCCTCTGTGAGAGGAGAGGGGCTGGCGGGGCAGACAGACCTGGTAGCGTCTGGCAGAAGGCAGGGGGCGCACTTGATCGCGTACTCGGTCCTCCAACGCCTGTGCCGCGCCTGAAACACCTGGCTGAAGCCGCCGCTGGCCACCGGGCGCCAGTCGCCCTCGAAGTCGTCGCGCGTGAAGAGGGCGAGGCTGCCCAGACGCTGCTCCACGCCGACGGCCATGGGGACGCGCGGCCGGCGGCTCCTCCAGGCCCCGGGCACCACCGCCGCGGCCCGAGCTTCCTGACGCTCCGGTCCGGGAGGCTGCGGACGGGGAGGAGGGCCGGCCCCGCTCCTCCCGCGCGAGGAGGAGCCGAGCCTGGGCTGCGAGGGCGGGGTGCCGCAAACCCAAACCTGAGCCCTGAGGCCCCAGACAGCGGTGCGGGACCCGGCCGGGGACTTGAGCGCGTCCCTCCGAAGCAGCCCCAAGAGGCCGCCTTCCAGCCCTCGCATCCTCCCTCGGTCTCAGCCTGTGATTTTTACCCTCTCCTTCACCTCTTGGGCTAGAGATGGTGCGGGGAAGGATGTTGTCCTGAAGTTGGAAGCAGGAGTCTGGCAAAGAAGTTGGCCCCATTTAATTTAGACTCGGCTCTAAGGCGAGGTTGGTTTATTTATTCATGCAGCTCATGTACTGCGGGTTTATGAAGCGTTCAGGACAGTGCTAAGGATCTCCATTGTTGAGTGTGAGGGCCTTTGACCGAATCCCTCCCACCCTGCTCCCCAGCAAGTACAAAGTAGAAAATGGGGATTTTCTGGTCTGAGTCTGTTGGCCTAACTGGCTTGATTCTCTTTTTGTTGTTGTTGGGTTTTATTTGTTTGTTTAGCACACAGTCTTGGTGTGTTAAAGGTCACCAAGAGCAGTGGTGAGAGGCAGGGTGCCTGTCTGCAGGGAGCACCCTGCCCCCCCGCCAGGCTTGGTCCTGCTCTCAGCCCCGCCCTCAGAAGGATGGGTGCCAGGTCTAGGCTTCACAGTAGGGGAGGTGGCCTCCTAGGCCCAGTCAGTGGGGGTGGCTTGTTGCCAGGGACCAGAGGTGAGGTTCAGGAAACAGCTGGAGCATGATTCCTACCAGGCTCCCAGGGAACAGAGTGGGCATGGTAGCAAACTCCGGGTAGAGGCTGGAGATCTTGCTCTTCCCATAACAATTTAGATGCCACCTCCAAGATGTATTCTGGCAAGCAGAGTGAGGGCCAGAGATTGGCCTGAGATTGTTGTCAAAGGGACCAATGGCAGCCAGTACTGAGCATTAACTTTTCCCAGAATCAGTAGCTACTTTGCCTTTGGTACATACTTTACAGATGTGATCTTGTTTAAATCCACAGTGACGCTGTAAGACCAACATCTTTCTCTTTACGCATGTGGGAACTGGGCTTGAAAACAGTAAGTAGTGAATGGCCACATACCTCGTAAGTGGTAGTTGAGATTCAAACCCAGGTATGTTTGGTTCCTATAGAATGGGTTAAGCGTAGGAGGAACACAGGGCAGCCTTTTAAGAGTATGGGGTGTGGGTGGAGAATAGAGTCATGCTTCCTGAAAGAGGGTGCAACAGGTGATGGAACCTGAATCTGGAGCAGGAGACATACCCCAGAGACAGTATCAGAGGGAGGCCCCAGCTTGCTTTGGCTGCAGCAAGTCGGGGCAGGACGACTCTCTGCTCCCGGAGCAGCCCTGTCAGCCCTGCCAATCCCACCCTCCGGCCCTCCCCTGGAAGCTTGGAAGGTATAGAGGACATTGCTGTCAGGGAGACTAGGAGGTCTGCTAGGTGGGTGAGTGTGGAGATTGGGAAGGTGAACTCCACAAGGGTAGAGGTGGGAGGACTGACAGGACCCAGGTGTGTTACTGTTGGCTCACCTGCTAAAACAGAGAAGGTGGGGATTCAAACAAGCCTGAGGCTTCTGAAGGATCTGGTAAAATAGATATATGCATATACCCATAGCAACAGCCCATAACAATCATTCTTTTCTCTGTCTGTCCTAAGTGGGCTCGGACAAAAGTCTGGTACTCTTTGGACAAGCTCTGGGAGAATTGTAGGGAGAGGGGACTTTCCCAAGTGTAAAGTCACAGAGGCTTGTTAATAAGTGGGGTGATGCTTAGAGATTTTGGAGAGAGCAAGATCAACCTAGAGGTTGCTATTTTTTTTCCAGTGGTCTGGGTACAGAAGTTTCTAGGTCCTGCCTGGCTGTGAAGTCTGCAGTCAGTGAGCAGAGAGGAGAAAGCTGGAGAGGCAAGCTTTACTTTCAACTGCCACGCCTGCTCACAAGTGGGAATGGGTATGAATGAGTGGGAGTGGGTAAGGATGAATGGGAATAAATGAGGTGGGTCTAGTCTGACCATGACCCAAACCCGCCCAGAGAAGCAAGAAACATATTCTAGCCATAGGGATTTTTGCCCAGATGCTCTGAGCCTTTCCTATTGACCTTTATCAACGCATTTTGGCAGTCAGCGATGGGAATTTTCTGGACTTGGGCTTAATAAATGAATTATATGTGTGATTGTGGGGAGGCTAGAACTTCCAGCCTGCTGCCCCCAGACCCGTGTGCCGGTAAAGCAGTTTGCCGCACTCTGGGAGGTGCTGGAACTCCAGGTGAGACTTTCTCTAAATCTGAACGACAAATCTTTGCACACAGGGGAATTTCCCAATTTGTCTCATTCTCCACTCTTCGAACACGTCACAGGACACCTGGACAAGTTCTGGCAGGTTACAACCGCTGGTGTGTGTGCTATAGTGAGGGCAAGGCTGGTCATGATGAAGGAATGTGTGCAGAAAACTGGAACATCTGCCCAGGAAGCAAAACTCTGGCAGAGAGAAAGGGATGGCAGGAGGCAGTAGAGGCAGGGTCTAAATGCAAAGCATGTGAGTCAGGTAGGCCTGCGCCCAAACCTGGTCTTTCCCTACCGCCTATTAACTGTTGAGCCTGGCCAGGTCACCAAATCTCTGAATTTCTTCACCTGTAAAATGGGATGATAATATAATAACCATCACAAAAGATTGCTGTAAGGATAAACCTTTAAAAATACACTTAAAATGATCACTAATAAACAACAGCAACAAACAATGAAGCAACCTAAACTTCTCCTACTATCCAAAAATGAACTCAAATCATGGACTTAAACGTAAAATGTAGAACTATAAAACTTTTAGGGGGAAAAAAGAAAATCTGGATCTAGTGTTAGGAAAAATTTCTTAGGCTTAACACCAAAAGCATAATTTGTAGAAGAAAAAAATGGATAAATTTAATGGACTTATTCACTCTGTTAAAGATCCTGTGAAGTGGATGAAAAGTCAAGCTACAGACATAGAGAAAATATTTGCAAACCACATATTTGACATTGCTAATTTTCTAGAATATAAAAGAACTTGTCAAATCAGTGGTAAAAAAGTAATTAGAAGAGACATGAGCAGACACTTCACTGAAGAGAATATACAACCGGTAAATACGTGCAAGAAAAGATGTGAGATAGCATGAGCTATTAAGGAAATGTAAATGGAAACCACCATGAGACATCACTGTATATCTACCAGAATGGCTAGTGGGGAAAAGTGACAATGACAAATGCTGGTGAAGACGCAGAGGAGTGGGCCACTCATGTATGGCTGGTGGGAATGTAAAATGGTACAGCCACTCTAGGAAACAGTTTGGCAGTTTCTTATAAAACCAAACATCAAATCGCTCTACAAACCAGTGATTGCACCCTTGGGCATCATCCTAGAGAAATGAATACCTACCTATGTTCACACAGAAACCTCAACTCCAAGGTTCATAGCAACTTTATTTGTAATAACTAAAATCTGGAAATAGTATATGTCTTTAACAGGTAAACAGGTAAACAGGTGAACAAACTGTGGTATATATATATACTATGGAACACTACTCAGCAGTAAAGAAGAATGCACTATAGGTACATGTAATAACTTGACTGAATCTCCAGGAAATTATATTGAGTGGGAAAAAAAAGCTAGTCTCTACAACCATTATGGAAAACAGTGTGGAATTTTCTTAGAAAGCTAAAATTGGACCTGACTTTTGACCCAGCAATTCCACTGCTGGGATTATAGCCTAAGAACCCTAAAACACCAATCCCAAAGAACCTATGCACCCCAATGTTCATAGCAGCACAATTTACAATAGCCAAGAGTTGGAAGCAACCTAGGTGCATGTCAGTAAATGAATGGATCAAAAAATTATGGTACATATGCACAATAGAATTCTATGCAGCAGAAAGAAAGAAGGAGTGCCCACCTTTTGCAACATCATGGATGGAACTAGAAAGCATTATGCTGATGAAATAACCCAGGTGTTGAAGGACAAATACCATATGATCTCACCTTTAACAGGAAGCTAAACAACAAAACAAACAGGCAAGCAAAATATAACCAAAGACACTGAAATAGAGAACAGGGGGACAGCGACCAGAGGGGAGAGGGGAGGGATTTTAAGGGGAAATAGGGGAGGGATTTTGAGGAACAAATATAAAGGACACATGGACAACAACTAAGAAGGGTGGAAATGGGAGGGGGGGGTCATGGGGGGGTGGGCTGGGATGGGAGTAATAGACAAAACTGTACTTGAAAAATAATTAAATAAATTTTAAAAATAAAACAAAAATTAAAATTAAAAAGGCCAGTCTCAAAAGGCTATGTACCATGTGACTTCACTTCTATCACAGCCTTGAAATGACAAGTTTATAAAGATAAAGAACACCTAGTACTTATCAGAGGTGGGGGAGGTGGCCTTGGCTATAAAAGGGATCCATGTGATGAAACTGTGCTGCATCATGATGGTGGCAGTGGTCACATGAATTTACACATGTGGTAAAACTTCACAGAACTAAATGCACACAAATGAGTGCATGCAAAACTGGAGAAATGTGAATAAAGTCCACAGACTGTATGACTGTCAATTTCCTGGCTGTGATAGTGTGATATACTAACATATAAGATGTTACCCTTGGGGTGAAGCTGGGTGAGGAGTGTAAAGATCTCTGTATTATTTCTTATAAGTGCATGTTTATTATAATCACCTCAAACCAAAAAATGTTTTTAAAATACATGTGAAGCTCTCTTTCTCCTCATTTAATTTTCTTTTCACCTTCTCTTTTCTTCTCCTTTTCTTCCTCCTCTTTTTCCTCTTCCTTCTCCACCTCTTAATTCTCCTTCTTCCTCTTCCCCTCTCTCCTTGTTTTTATTTCCAGGAAATATTACATCCTTAGAAGCAAAATCTTTCTGTAACAGGAGAAAGACAGGAATCTAACTTGTCACACAAAAAGCCATGAGGAGAATGCCAGGCCCTTGTAGACATGGAGAAACCCTAAGGAAGGAGAGAAAGGGCCACTGTTTATGTGTCTGAGGCAGGGGGACTCTAACTAGCTCCCTTCAAGACTCTAACTATGTGGTTTGGTCAAATTAGCTGGTACCCACTGATAAAACCAGAATTATGTCTGATTAACCAAATTTGAAATGGTCATTCAGAGAATGCCAGAAAAAAGATCAACTTGCCACTGTTGGACTCATTTTCAGGGTGCCTCACCAAGGCTCACAGGATGGCGTTCTGGCAGTTGAGATGTGCAGACATGCAGGTGTGGGCTGGGCTGCAGAGCCCAGGTTGCCAGGTGTGGCTCCACTTGGCAACAGGATCCCCCTGAGGAGCCTGCTGCTACTCTGATGCACCCAGGTGGTGAGTGCCTGGCATAGTCATTTGTTTCTACCCAGGCAGATGGATTTGGTCCTGAATACTCCAGAAAAATATCCTTTTCAGGGTCAAGGTGGGGTGAAAATGGAGTATTATCAAGAATGGAGTAAGAGCATTTCTGAATTTGACAAGTTATTGATTGTTTCCTTCAGATATGGAGCACTGGCTCCCCTTTGAAGAGCTTTTGATGAAAACCATCTTAAGTGTCAAGAAACCAGAAATTGAAGCCCTGTGTTTCAGGAAAGACAGTTACTGTCACAATTATGACCACAGGTCTTTCGTAGACTTGGATGCTTGTCATCCTGAATCAGCTCCATAGCAAAATAAGACCCAAGTGTCTCAAAAATTCTCTCATTTCAAGCAGCTTAGAAGAAATAGTTGGCCATAGCTAGGGCTTCAGAGAACCTCAGGCCTCATCAAGCTTAGAGCCCATCAATGAACCCAAGAGGTCATGGTCAATACCTTCTCTAGAAGTTACAAAGGGACTGCAAATTTAAATATTGCCCTTTGAATTTAATAACAGGTAAGATAGAGAGATGTGAAGAAATACCTTGTGACTCCCTTTAGTGGGGACCCTGGCAGGAAAGTAGCCCCCATATGTCAACCTTGAGAATGGTCAGAGCTGTGTATCTGGGAGTAAGCCAGCCTCCCACTTCCTCCGGGCCCTTCCTTCCCAGATGGGCGGGAGCCAGAATGAGCTGGAACTAGGGAAGGACTGAAAGATCAAAAGGCAGTTTTCTCAGGTTGTGCAACAGGCGGCTTTGGAAGCTTGAGAGCTGTGTGAAAAAAGAAAGGAACTTTTAAGATGAGACTGCTATCATGCTTCTTGTATTGTTAGTGAACTTCTTTCTTCCTTCTCTTCTATTTTTTTAGGGGTGGGAATGAGACTACTTTGGGCACAGTAAAAGAAACCAAGAAAAGATTTTGCCTGTTTCTTTGGTTTTTCACCATCTGGTGGTAGCGAAGAACACACTTTTTTTTCTTTTTAAATCAATGTTGATTGATTAAAACCTAGACTAGTTAAGTTTCTGGGAATGTGGCCCAGGCACCAGCATAGAACTCTTAAAAGTCAAAAAACCTCAAGTAGACTAGTAGAATGTGGAGTCCTGGATAGGAATTGTAGTCTGTGGTGTTCATTGCTGTATCCTCAGCACTTGGCAGGTGGGAAGGAGCTCACATCACATTTGATAATGACTGACTGACTGACTGAATGAATGAATGAATGAATAGGAAGGTGAAATTTAGGGGACAGAGGCTGACTTTTGGCAGTCCCTCCCACCTTTCTGCAGGGTCTTCTTTAGTCTCAATGAGTTTCTTTCTTCCCTTACAGTGTCTCTTTCTGCCCACACCTCAGAGCCATGGAGCTAAGACCTATAGGCAGTTAAGCTTCCGAGAAGTTAAGTTTCTGGGACTTCCAAGGACTCCTGTTCCCTGGGGAAGATGTCCCTCACCACTGACCTCCTCCAGTCAGATTCCTTGTAATCATTTACAATCTTTGTGCATTTTCTATAAATATGATTTTCTAAGCAAAGGACTTTTCTGATGAATAAGAAGAAATTGATGGTGAGCTTTTGGAACCGAAGCAATAATAAAACCTGTCATTTACTGAGTCTTTGCTTTGTGCCACTTCATCTGTAATGATCAGCACGCATTATCTCATTCCATCCAAACCTCTGAAGGAGGTACTATGATTATTCCCATTTTTATGGACTTAGCAGTGCTAAGTAACTTAGCTGGTAACTAAGTGATCCAGGACTTGAACTTGGTTTGCCTCTTGTGAAGGCACATAGTCTTAACGCTGTAATATAGTCAGAAGGGCCTTGATAAAATAAAACATGGGCCCTCAGACTGCGAGGTTTATCCAGGTGTGGTGGTAGGGTCATGGGCCTCAAAACTAGGAGGAAGTGAGAGGCTCACCAGCTGTAGGTGGTCAATGACACCCCCACCCTCCATCACCCCTGCAGGTGAGTGTGAGCATGGGTGGGCTGGGACTGAAAGCGGAACTTTGACCAATAGTACACTCATGAGGAAGGACTTTGTCTGAGGCTGAAAGGTATCTTTGGAAGCTGTGCCTGTGGAGAAGTCTGTATTAGCTCAATCAAATTTGACTTCCGGAGAAAGTTCAGGATTACTTGGTCACAGTGGACATGACTCTTTGTCTTTGCTTTTTTGCCTGGAAAGAAATCAGTGTGTCTATGTACTGTCAAAAGCCCTTTCACAAGTAAGAGGGAAACCATATATATGCTGGCAACTTTGCATCTGAGTGTGGAAACTTGATACATAGGGTGTCAAGAAGATGGAGTTTGGGGCCAGGAAAAGAGATCCCTTTAGATTTCATCCAGCTCTGAATTATCAACTCTCTCTGGAAGGAGTTACTCAGGGATGACCTTGAAGAGGAAGGAGTGGTCGTTGGTCCTGGGCACTGAATCAGGAGCAATTTGGAGTGGAAGAAGTGAGTTACTGAGGACGACACCTGAAGCACTATCCCTTTTCCAGAGACACAGTACTGGTGGGCATGGAGGACAAGGGCTTTTCCTAGAAGCAAGACTGACTTGGACAAGAGCCTATGGGTATTTCCAGATGATTACATTGATGTGGAAACAGGGAAGCAAAGGACGCTGTGAATCTTTTTGGCCTTGAAATGAGAGAGAGAGAGAGAGAGAACATGTACTGGCCTTGTGCAGGAGAGAATCTCATCTGGTCACAGAGAATGGAGCTGTCTTCAGGTCAGTCCAGACAGAAAAAGTGAAGGAAGGAATCAGAGCACCTTTTCCTGCCCCAGCCTTTGGTGTAGTCTGAGTTTCAATCACTTCTCCTCATCCTCTCTCCCTACCCACAACCCTCGCTCGACTCACCAGGCCTTCTTTTCAACTTGGGAAAGGGATGGCTCAGATATCAGCCCTTCCAGAAAAGCATCTCTGACCCGTGTCCCTTGATGGGCTAGAGGTTCTATCTCTGTATTGCAAGCATTGCACTAGGCCCAATGATAAGTGATTGTCTCCGTGTCTGCTTGTCTATCCTGACCATGTGTGCTTTGAAAGAAGAGACGGTCTTCTCTGCATGCCTGGAACTTATCCCAGGGCCTGGCACGCAGTGAGCACTTAAAAAATGGATGCTGTTACTCACTGTATTTTTTACTATGACTTCACTGGCTTTGAGAGGACAAATAAATAAATAAGTAATAAAAGCACATGTTTCTTTATTGCTTTTTTTACACAATACTCATCATTGTAATCATTTGTCAATGGTTACAATGAGTGGCTTGAATCATTCACAGTGCTATATTGCCATAACCATTATCTACACCCAAATTTTTTCATTATTCCCAACAAACTCTGTCCACTTAAACAATAACGTCTCTTTCCCCTCACCTCCCAGCTCCTCATAACCTCTATTTTGCTGTCTGTCTCTGTGAATGTACATATTCTAGGTACCTCAGATAAGTGAAATCACACTGTATTTGTCTTTCTCTGTCTGTCTTGTTTCACTAAGCGTGTTTTCAAAGTCTACCATGTTATAGTATATATCAAAATTTCATTTCTTTTTTATTTTTATCATATTTTCCTCTTCATTGTTTTTTAAATGATTCAGAACTTCAGATGTGTTGTCCATTCAGGACTAAGGATCCTTCTCTGATAGCACTTTAATGAGGGAAGGTGTTCTCAGCAAATGTCTGAGGGAGAGATGAGACCAGGTCTAACTCTGCTTGTCAGAAATTAGGCACGGATGCTCTGAGGAGTTACTGCTTCTGCTGAATGGACGAACAGGGCAGATCAAACTTCAGCTGATGTACTTCCAAACTGCCCTTGGACAGAATCTCACAGCTGAATTCAGTAGAAATAAAGAGTGCACAGTGAGGTTCTGTTTCATCAGACATGACCTGTCACGTATAAACTGCTGTAATGCTGACAGTTCACCGTGAAGACTTCTAAATGCTTCCCTTTGCTTGCAGGACAGTAGGCACCCTGCATACCTGGACTTTAAAGGGATAGCCCCCATAACCAAGGGCCGGGGTTCTGAGGGCCTCTGGTCTCAGTAGATGTTCCTCGAATCCCTGATATGGGATGCATAGGTCAGAGGCCAAGACCATGCTAGCTCCAAGTGGAAGTTTTGCTGGTGTCTGACTTGTTTTTTACCCTGATAATGTCCCACTACTGTTATAATAGAAATGGGGGAGGAAGTATTATTCATTTACCCAAAGTCATTTTATATATTCTAACACAGTGCTTGGCACGTAGTACGTGCTTGATAAATATTTACTGAATGAATAAGGAACTTTTAAGGATCAAGATGTCATTTAAATGACTGGCTAAGGAGCTGTTTGAGGTAACGAGAGACCCTGGACTAGCCTTTCCCCCTCACCCCCATCTGAGGGAGGACAACAGTGGCTGGAAATCTGAGCACCTCCATTTTCACAGAGAAGGTGGCCTGGTGTCTGCACATGCACATCCATCCCAAGCCTCCATTCATGTGTCTTATATGGGAAGGTAACCCTTTGCAGCAGAGAGATTTAGCTGTTATCCAACAGATTGTTGATGGATTAGCAAGGCTTTCAGATGTAAAGTCTTAGAGGGGTTAGAGTTTCATTTTTCCCTTCCTGATCAGGGAGCAAGTGAGAAGAACTGGTTACTTCACTGTGAATTGGTTGGGCCAGAATATTAATGGCAGGAGAGACAGGGCTGGGTGGTGGGCAGTGGGGTTCACAGAAAGCCTGGGTTCTGGTCCTGGCTCAGTGATGATTTCCTTGGGAAAATGTGGACAAAACATTGAATCTGTGGTGGGAGATAGTAGTAATTACCTGATAGGACGTTGTGCACGTGAACTGGATGCAGTGACATAAGAGCCCTTTGCAGACGTTTCCTGTGTGAGGCTATTATGATCTTGCACAGGAGACAGGCTGCCAGGCTGAGGGCTGTGCCTGAAGCACCAGGCCTGTCTGTGCGGGGCTTGTGGGTGAGACTCTCTGGCCCACATTCACTCAGAACAAACCTGAAGGGGGATAGCCTGTTCCACGTCCTGTGGATATGATGAGGAACAATCGTGGTAGCAGCCATATACTTTCCTGAGGTCGGGGACCCAGTGGCTTGGGTGACAGATAATTCTGTGACTGAGAGGGATGTGGCCATCATTCATGGTGACTCACCCACAGGCTCTTGAGGACACAACCAAGCACAAACCAAAGGATGTGCCCTCCCGAATGACCTGCCCTTGGAGCAAGGTCAATAAACACCTTCTGTATGTTCCTTCTTGGGTCCAACTTCTTTGGCACTCTCTGAGCTTCCTGGGTTTCCTGGAAGTCTGTTTCCTTTGCCAGACTGGGGAAGTTCTCCTTTATTACTTGTTCAAATAAGTTTTCCACTCATGGCTGTTTCTTTCCCCCTTCTGGTACCCCTATAATCCGGATGTTGGAACATTTAAAGATGTCTTGGAGGATCCTAAGCCTCTCCTCATTTTTTTGAATTCTCATTTCTTCATTCCTTTCTGGTTGGATGTTTCGTTCTTTCTTCTGGTCCATTCCATTGATTTGAGTCCCAGTTTCCTTTCCATCGCTATTGGTTTCCTGGACATCTCCCTTCATTTCAATTAGTTTAGCCTTCATATGTTCCTCTAATTTATGACTATAATCAACCAGTTCTGTGAGCATCCTGATAAACAGTGTTTTGAATTGTGCGTCTGAGAGGCTGGCAATTTCTCGGTCGCTGAGAGTTATCAGCTCCGGGACTTTGAGTTCTTCTTGCGCCATCTTTTGGGTTGTTCGTGCCTGTTACATAGCAGGATCGGAGCCCTAGGTCTTCACTAGAGCAGGGCAACTCAGTTGCTGGGTTGTGACGCTGTATGTGGGGCAGGGTCAAAGAGGAGCAATGGCGTCCGGTCTGCCGTCTCCTGCCACAGCCCCCACAGGTGCCGCAGCTGCCGCCATCACCAGGCCCACATGTTTTGTCCCACTGCACTCAAGTGTGCCACCGCCATCAGCCCTCGCCCCCTGGGGCCTGCATGGTCCGTCTCACTGTGCGCAAATGTTCGACCTTGGTCAGTCTGCCCCACACCCTGGGTCAAGAAGGAACATACCAAGGCACATCATAATTACATTAGCCAAGACTAAAATGAAGGAGAGAATCCTAGAAGCAGCAAGAGATAAGGGGACAGTCACCTACAAAGGAGTACCCATCAGGCTGTCAGCTGATTTCTCAAAAGAGACCTTACAGGCAAGAAGGGGCTGGAAAGAAGTATTCCAAGTCATGAAATCCAAAGACCTACAGCCAAGATTGCTTTATCCAGCAAAACTTTCATTTAGAATGGAAGGACAGATAAAGTGCTTCTCAGATAAGGGCAAGTTCAAGGAGTTCATCATCACCAAGCCCTTATTATATGAAATGCTAAAGGGACTTATATAAGAAAAAGAAGATGAAAAATATTAACAGTGAAAGGACAGCAAACACACAGTTTTTAACAACCACACTTAAAACAAAAGCAAACCAAGAGGACAGCTAGATCAGGAGTGGAACCATAGAAATGAAGATTGCATGGAGGATTAGCAACAGGGGAGTGGGAGGAGGAGAAGAGGGGAGAAGGTACAGAAAATAGCATAGAGGGTAGGTAGAAAATAGATAGGGGGGAGGGCAAGAATAGTGTGGGAAATATAGAATCTAAAGAACTTGAGACACATGGTTATAAACTAAGGGGGGAGAATGGTGGGGGAGGGAGTGTGCGGGTGGAGGGGAATGAAGGGGGGGAATAGAACAATTGTAATGGTATAATCAATAAAATATATTTAAAAATGAAAAAAAAAACCCACCTTCTGTATATAACTAATTCTCTTTTGTTGTCCATAAGTGTCCTCACAGAATAAGTCTTCCAGGTTCTCCAACAAGAATTTAAATTTTAGGTGAAGAGAAGAAAAGACACAGAAATGAATGTTTGAAAGTGCAGGGCACCACTACAGGGTGTCTGAGAACGAACGGATAGTGCAAGCTGAAGAGGGTGTTGCACCGAATGCACAACTGTCTGGAGGGAGTTGGTGCAGGTCTTCCAACAGTCACTTTGCCCCACCTTGCCTCAGTTTCCTCATCTGTAAAGGGAGTGATGTGGACACCGGCTAGTGGTGTCCCCAGCGTTATAGATGAGACATGAGACAAATTCACATGGATTACTGAGTCCTGTGGAGGAAAAGGGATGGCATGGCCACTCTCTCAAGGGGAGAGCACCCCAACCCTTGCCTTGACACCACACACACCTACACATACACGCGCACACAATACACCCACGTACACACACACCAGCAGAGGAGTTTGCCTGCTCTTCTGTCAGCAGTTGTGAGAAGGTGCCTGAGAAGGGGCAAGACATAATGAAAGTGGTGTTTAGGAGGATTATTCTGGCTTCACTGTGCAGGATGGCTCAGGATATGGAGTGAGACAGGGAGACCTTTCTAAAGGCCATTACAGTAAAGCAAGTTAACCTGATCTGATGCTTCCTTTTTTCTTATTTCTCCTGATATTGATAATGTAGGGCCAAGTTCAGCAAAGTCTAATCCCACTGAATATGGGTCTTAACCCTTCATGCTTAACCCTTTCCTGTGCATGCCCCTCACCATACCCGCACTCCCACCAGCCACCCTCCCCAGCCCAGCCCTCCATTTCGGCTGGCCAGTCTGCATTCTGGATAATGCGGAACTTGGAAGCCCACTTCTCTATCCCCCACCCTCTGGAAAAGTCAGACCCTTCCAATTCTGATTTTAAAAATCCTCATATTTAAGAACTCAGGAGAAGAGCGCACATGAATGACCAGCCAGGGGCACCTATGGGAGCAATGGACTCCAGTATAATGACAACCCCAGTGGCTACCTTTCCTGAGGGCTGCTGTCAAGAAGGGGGTGTTACGCTTCCCACCCTCACCTTATGCAGGCAGGGGAATTAGCAGGCTCCATGAGACAGGAGGGGAAGCTGGGCTGTGAGCCCAGGCGGCAGGACATCTGCTTGCAGCTCTGCCACAGCAGTTTCTGCTCCCCGTGGCTGCCTCTTCTTTGCCCCCTTGACCCAGAGGCTTTTGCCGCAGGGAGGCCAGCTCACCTGCCCTTTCAGACTTTTGATTTCCTTATTTGTAAATTGGAGGGGGAGGGTACATGGGCTGCATATTTTTGAGCATTACACTATATTTAGCAAATAAAATCAGATAGATTCCAATAACACAGATGCTGAATTAGATGGTTCCTAAATTATTTTTATTTTGGACATCCTAGAAGCCTTTTTCCTCACCACCTGTTCCCATATTTCTTATTATTTGCTGTGCCTTCCTCTGGCCCGAATCCCCATGGTGCGTGAACTCACCCATTTTTGTGTGGAAATTAATCTCTTGGCTGCAGAGAGATGGAGCCTGCAAGTGCATGCATATGTCTGTGTGGACTTGAGGCTCTAGTGAGGATCTGCATCAGCAGATGGAGCTGCTGAAGATCAAGAGCATGAATGTGAAGCTGGAGACACACATGTGACGGGAGTGATGCGCAGGCTGAGCTGAACCGGCGCATCTGGCAGCCACACTCACACAGAGTACACCCTTTTAACCCAAGGCGATGGGAGCCCAGTTCCGACCTGAGCAGACTTGGGACAGGGGTGACTGTCACAGCACATTAGCAGTCCTCTCTCACTGTTGGGCTGGCGCGTAAGGGCCCCTCTCTGCTCTGGACCAGGGCTGAGCCTGAGAGCACCCAGAAGAATGTGATCTTGGCCCCAAGGCAAAATCAGACCCAGGGAGAACCCCTTCTTTATGTTGCTGTTTTGAAATTGGTATTCAATTTGATGTCTTTTTCTAAAAAAAGTCATCTGGCAGGCTTCAGATCACAGAAGCCCAGCACTGTCCTGGCACGCAGCAGGACTGGGGGCATCTGGGGTGATGAGGTGTGGGGCAGCGGTCAGTCTTGCTGTCACCCATGCCTCCTTTCCAGGCCGCTGCGGGAGGAGGACCTCCTGCCCCTGGGGTGTGATGAGGAAAGAACTAAAGATATCCTGATGTATGTGTACTTGGAGATGCAGTCCTTGGAATCAACAGGTTTTCCTGATTTTAAATTGAAGACAAATAGCAAATGACAGGGGAACATCTGTTTGGGGAGAGGACTTTGGGGCATTGAGCTTACCAACTACGGACCTCCCTGTGCCTGGGCTCCCAGCCCACTGCACACTAGGCCTTGCTGATGTGAATGCAGCGCCTGAGTCCCATGGCTCCTCGCCAGGAGCACTGGCACCCCACTGGTGAGCCCTGGGTGTGCTCAGAACCCCAACCCGCCAGGCCTGGCCCCTTGGAGGGAATAAGAGAAGACAGGCCGCTGGCAGGCGGCTGTGTCTTAAAAGACCTTCATGATTGCCACCAGACACAGGACAGAGGGAAAGGCAAACCGAACAGGCAAATAACTGCTTGTCTTCGTAAAGATGAAGTACACGAGAGGATAGGCAGATCTGTGAGGGCACAGGCAATGAGTTCATGGTAATTTCTTGCCTAACAATAATAGTCACTATTGCGTAAATGCCTATGTTTTCAGTCACCTATGCAAGGAGCTTTCTATAGGCTATTTCCAACCCACAGAACTCCATAGGTAGGGGGTATTGGCTTCCACTTTGTAAGAGAAGGAACCGAGGCTCAGCAAAATGAGGTAACTTTTCTCCATGACACATTTAGTAAGTGGAAGAATATTTTACATGCAGAAGTTACAAACACAGGCTGGGGTCGAATTCTGGCTTTGCTACTTACAGGCTATGTGACCCTGGGCAAGAAGTATGTATTGTCATTATGTCCTAGTTTCCTTGCCTGTAACGTGGAGATGATGCCTCGCAGGGTCATTGTGAAGAGTGAGCGGGACCTCTCTCTCTGCAGGCCCTTCATTGGCAGGCCTGCGGGGAAGGAAGTGAACTAGGTACGAAAGTAAATTACTGAGCCCTCTGGAGAGTCTGTATTTTCGTGGTATTCAGAAAATGGGACTTTTTGCTAAAAAAAACAAAAACAAAAAAGTTGTTAAGGATTCAATGTCATCTGGCCTCACGATGCTGCCAGGTAGTACTATTCTTCATGCAGTTTGCTGAGTCAGGCTCTTGTCCTCAGAAATCCTTGGGGAAGGGCCTTCCAGTAGCATCCTGACCTCATGTAGCATATCCTGCCCCTTCCTGGCATTTTCTTCCAACATGTACCCTTGGTCCTGCCTTGCCGTCCTCTAGAACCACCATCATCACGTTGTCTAGGACAGCTGGTTACCATCGCGACCCAACACCTCTGCAGTCGGTTAGTAAATTCCAAGTGGTCACATCCTCCCTGGGACCGGCAATCCCAGCTTCCTTGCTTGCAGAACCACAGAGGGTGGGAAGGATGGTGCTAGTGGCTCCTGGTGTGAAGAGGGGAGCCCAGTCTTCAACCTGTAAATGGGTGTCTTCTGCGCTGCCTGGGGGCCCTGTGTGGTAGCACACGTTGTGACGTGTGACAGGATTCAGGAGGGTTGGCTCTGCACTGGTGACGAGATCACCAGGGTGTAAAACATGTCTTTCCACCTGCAAGAGGAGGAAGCTCCTCAGGTGCAGCCAGACCCTCCTCCAAAGCAGAAATCACTGCTCTCCGCAGGTGCTCCGAAGCAGAGATAGTGGTATAATTTGACATTCCCCTTTCTTTGGAGAAGAGATCCCAGGTATAATAGCCATTTTCAAAAGTCAGGGAGGCGAAGTGCAGCCGAAGACAGGAGGAGGGGGGCCTGAACTTCAACTCAGAGGAGAGAGCCTGCTGGTTATGTACACAGGCAGCCTTTCCCATTTTTAAATCTCCGCTGAATTCTCTTTCTGAAAACAGCCAGTTTTGCAGCCTCTAATTTTCTTCTCTGTGCTCTGCTTAGCATCAAGTCATCTCCCTTTGTGATTAAATAACCTCTTGAGGTGTGTTTGTTGCTTGATGGGACTAAGTGTGCAGGTCCTTTCCTCTTTACTGTGGCCCGTCATTTGCCTGCCACCTAGGGACAGTGTGACGATGGCATCATCACAAAGTACTCGCAGTGATCTTACTGCGGCCCCATGTGCTGCACGGGCTCCACGGCGAGGATCTTGGGGAGGCTGCTTTCATCCCAGGTCCCCAAAGCTATGATTATCTATCTTGGTTTCAGGAGCAAAAGTGCTTAATATAACCTTAAGAGCTACCTCACTTGTGAAAAGCCATTTCTTTGGGTGTGATGGACAAAATCTCCTAGGAGGATTTCCTTTCTTACATGGTCCAGAAATTGTCTGCCTCTGATTCCTTAAAGAACATGTGTTTTATCCCTTCCCACTTTGCTCAGATTTAACCCACATGACAGCACAGTCAACTCTCTCAAGATGGAGCCCGGTGATATGTTTGTGTAGCACCTTGTAATTCCTGAAGCACCTCTACCTCTAAAATGTCATTTGATCTTCACAGCAATGTAGGAAAATAGGTTGGGCCAGTACTATTCTACCTTTTCTCTTAAAGCTCAGAGAGGTTGAGTGACTTGCCCAAAGTCACAGAGCTGCCAGACAGTAGGGTAGGACCGTAAGTCTTTGGAACTTTGGTCTGGGACTCTTGGCCTTCACTGTACCGTACAGGTCCTGCCTCCTCCCCTAAAATGGTCAGGTATGAGTGTACTGAGAAGTGGAAGAGTCATGTCACTTACTGGACTTTTCACAGAGGGACTTGGGGGTCCAGAGGTGGCCGTGATGAAAGTGCAAGGGGGCAGTTTTGGGGGCATGAGAGAAATGCAAGGTGGACTAGGGCAATGTCGGTATTTGTGAGAGTTCAGTGCCCAAACAGATCCCCCTCACACACAGAACGGGAGACCAAAGCATCATTCAATGGGCTGGAGGAGAGCATCAGGTGATGCTCCCAGGAGTGATTCCCTGGACTGTACAGAACTCCCTGCTGGGGGAGCCCCCACCCACCACGGGGTGCACTGGATTCCAGAGCCTGTGCCACAGGGCCAGGCCAGGCCTCAGGAGGCTGCCACCGCGGATGCCACTGCAGCTGTCTCTGGCACTCCAGGGCTGGAAAACAGATGCTGAAATGCCACAGTTGAAAGCCTGATGTTTCTAGCATGTTGGCAGCAGAAAGCAGCAAAAGGGGAAGGAAGGGAATTAGGTTGGCAGAGCACAGTTCCCTTCTTGAAGCGCTGCTTACAAGGGGGTCCTGGGACACATGGCCTTAAGCTGGCTGGAGGCCAGCCACTGCAGATGAGAAGGGACATTACAAGGAGAGTGTGATGAACGCTGAGCAGGTCAATGCAGTTCCCACCATGGGAGCCACCTGATACCCACTCTCTCCTTACCAATGAAAACCTACTCCAGCCCAGCACTCTGAAAACCAGTATTCAGTTAGAGTGGATATTTTAAAAAGTCTTTATTAGCACAGGAACAAACCAGAGCACACGGTCATGTGTTTGCACAGACACCACGTCTCTCAAGAATCCTCGATGTGCTTCGCCGTAGAGTTGAGAATTTCCATCCCATGGAGCTCTCTCAGTTGAGCAGCAAACCTGTCAGAACCAGAAGACAAGCTCCAGGACACACATGTGCAGAGCTGGAGGCCACAGAGCGAGGCCCTCAGGTAGATCTGGCTGGGAGGGTGGAAAGGGGCCAGGCTGTGGCCCCGGAAGCCCTCAGGGAGGCCCACAAGACACTGTTAACACTCTTGCTGCGAGTGGCAGGTATGACAAGCTGACCCGATGGACCCTGCTCATGGAAACTTCTGAGCAGGCTGCCACTTTGAGCTTATGCCAGCCAAAGCGCGTTGCTATCTGGGGGAGGCAGATTCCACCCATTCCTCCCATTTGAGCAATCAGAACTTGAAGGGGCTTTAGATGTCATCCACAGCAACCCTCTCATTCTACAGAGGATTTAGAGGCACGGGGCGGTGAAGGAAGGAGTGAGGCGGGCCAGAGACCCTCTCTGCCAGGGGAGCCACCCCATCTATGCCGGGGCCCCAGCATGCAGCCACAGGGGGGCGCCTTCCAGGAGCACGAATGACTCAGTGTTTCAGTGCATCAGAACAGGACCCGAGCAGAACCAGAGGGTGAACCAGAGAGAAGCAATGCACACAGTTAAAGAAAAGGTCTCTTGCCCTGGCAGGTCCACCTCTCATTTTAGTTTTCTCCAGCACAAGAATGTTACCTTCCCTGGACATTCTCCCATAGGCTTAGGCCCTGGGAGAAACAAAAATGAAGCGAGAAATCAAACTTTTTCTGGAAAAGTAGAGGAGAAGGAGAGAGCAGAGGTGGTGTGGGAGGGGAGGAGGTGAAAGAGGAGGACAGAGGCTGGAGAATGGGGAAGTGGAATAAAGAGGAGCAACGGCAGTGCGCACACGGAGCAACTCCCTGTCAGACAGAAAAAGGCTTCCCCCTCGGATGGAGCCTGAGGGCTCCCCAGTTCCCTCAGGGAAGTGGGCTTCTCCCTGAGAGGCACTATTGGGGCCCAACACCTGTCTTTCTGGAAGGCAGCAGGACTCCAGGCTCCCCACAGGGCTCTGTGGGGCAGAGTCCCAGCCACAGCACGACGCCCTGGCCGGCCCTGGCCTGCTCATTCTGAAATGTGACCAACAAGGCCACCCCAGCACACCTCGGCTCAGCCGTGCACAGCTTCCCCAGAGCGATCCCTGCGTTCAGCTGCACGGCTGTCTTCTGCGCATCGCTGCCCGCGAGCTTTAACAAGACCTGCACGATGTCCGTTTTCAGCAGGGTGGACGCCGCCTGCGGCACCTCCATGCAGTTCCCCAGGCAGAGGGCGGCGTTGCCCACCAGAACCTCATCCTCTGAGCTGAGCAGTGTCATCAGAATACTGAACTCTGCAGGGAGGGAGAACAGGCATCTGTCCCTCTAAATCCCAAACAGGAGGCTGGCAAAGGGACATGAGATACGCAAGGAGTTGTCAGTGGACACTGAGCTACCCCAGGAATTCTGAGAAAGGGCATGACACTCCCTCATTATGAAAAAATTTATTGAGTGCTACCAGCTCCCTGCTGTGTCTGACTTACCTCAGAGGCTGGGCAGTGCCCGGCACAACACATGCTGTGTGGATGAACACCATGTGGAAGTAGGTCTTTATAGACCCTGGTCTTCACCTCTAGTCTCCACCTGATAGCCCCTGAGTGCAAGGCCATGGGCCTCCGCCTTGGACTGCAGGGCAAGCCACAGGGCTCAGAAGACTCCTGCCTGCATGGAGGGGCCCACTCAGTTCCCTTCCATGCATTCCAGACAGGGTGTTATGGAGACCATCAGCAGGCTGCCTGGGCTGGGAACCCTGCCACCGATGATTGCAGCCAATTTCAGTTACAAGACTAAAGCTAGGCTCAGAATATGATTATCCTCCTTGTTCACTGAAAGTTGAAGCTGTTTCTGCCCCTTACCCAGGTGAAAGAAGAGAACGCATGTTAGGTCAGTCAAAGCGAATGCTTTAGAAACATTTTCAATTTAACCTGATGAGAGGAGGTAGCTCTCAGCTTTGACCCTCTTACCTGGGAACTGTTCTGCAGCTGGGGCTCCAGCCTGGGCTCACTACCTGTGCACAGCCGAAGGCTAACGGAATGCTTTCAGAGCTGGAGACGAAATGACATCCTACACAGTAAACACTGCTGAAGTCTGGGCCAGGTTTGTGGCATTTTCTAAGTCTCTCCTCACTGCTCACCTGCAGTTCCCTTTGCAGCTTTAAGGATGGCCTAACCTCTGCGATGTGGGCTCTGTTTAATGAAAGTGTCACTTACTTTTATCTAGTCTTATCACTTCCTCTCTTGCCTCGTGATAACTATTGGTGCAGATGGCTAGTGTCTTCACAGCATAACGTGATGCAGTCTGGCCTCCCGCCTAGATTTGTGAATGAAATTAGAAAAATACAATCAATCCTAGGACCGTTCTTGGCCAGAAACCACACTGAGCAGCTGGAATTGGGCTTGCGACTTCTGGAACTTCCAAAGCAGAGTCCCACTGAGAGTGCACGCACCTCCCACGCAGCAGGCCAGGTCCCTGCTGGAGGCAGGGTCACTCACACCCTCTCTAACACAGCCCACCCCCAGCATGCAGGCCGGTCATGCACACCTGAATATTACCTGTGGAAGGCTTTATGAGAGGGGCTGAGAAGAGAAAGATGCTGTCAACTGACAGATTGACCAAAAAGTAAGGGAAGGCCCCCAGTTCATTTCACCATTTGAGAAGGAGGGCTTACTGCCAAGACCATCAGGCCTGCATGGAGAACATCAGGACCCCAGATAATTTTAAGAGGCAACAACTGTCAAATCATGACCCACAAAGTCACCGCATGCCAGGTCTTTAAAGTGCATGCGTGTGTGCACACAGCAGCCTCTGGCAGCTTGGCGCGAGTTACGCAGCACAAAAGACAGTCGCCATCTCAGGAGCAGCTCAAACTCAGGCTCACTGTCCTGCCTGCTCCGTATCTCCTGGGACCCAGCAGCAGCCCCAGCCCACAACAAAGCATACTTCTCGGCCCCACACAGCCTGGAGTTTTATGAGTAAGCCTTCCATGGGGTCACCACCCTCACAGGGGTGAGCCAGCTCACGGGGCATCTATACCACGGCAGCTGAATAAGTCACTGCACCCCCTCATGTGAGTCTAGTTAACTGTTGTACCTACTTGATTAGATTCATTGCATTCATATCGCAGGGAAAATTTGAACACCCTTTTGTCACATGGTAACTGCACCCCACCAACTCCCCCAAGTGGAGTTACAGCCAACACTGCAGATAACTGGATAAAGCATCACGAGCAGTAAAATGAGCAAGCTAAGAGGCCTGGGAAACCTGGCTGGAAGTTTCTCAGACCATCTTTCTCAGGACAGAGGCCATACATTTTTAAGTTAGGCTTAAACAGTAAGCAATGTATCTGTGAGTGTGTCTACAGAACAGTTTACTCATTTACCCAACAATCTTCCGTTGGTGTTCAGAGCACAGTCTGGGTGGACAGACAGAAGAGAACCCCCATTCAAGTCTAAAACCTAGCAGGGGTGCAATAGGAACACCTCAGTCCTGTTCCCCCAGTACAGTGCTTCTGGGAATCCCAGAGGCTGTACGTAACCGATAGTGTGATTTTACCCTCAGGAATTTAATCATCTTCTTCACCACGCCTGCTCTGAGGGCCTCCTCCACGATCTTCAGGGAGGAAGACAGGGTGCGGCTGAGAACACCCGCTGCTCTCTGAGGGAAGCAGAAAGGATGATTGTCTTTTCAGACATGTTCAAGACCTTTAAAAGTTAACCTGGGTGAGGTAAAAACAATCATTAATATTGGGAGTAAAATATGAGGCTTGATTTTAAGAGTACGTAATGGCTAAATAGTAGACAGCAAGCACTGCAGTTTTCAGCACAGCTGTGCGGCAGGCAACCCGAAGGCTGCAAACGTGGCCCTTGGCACCCAGGGGCCCAGCTCACTTCGGCTCTCCCCAGGGCCGACCCGTTCACCTCCGGGGAAGAAGTGCCCCCTTGGGCATGCCGCGGTGCTGACACTGGGGCCCTTATTAGATGGAAGACCTCCTGGTTTGATCCTCTGGGTCTTCTAGCTTTTCCTTTTTCTGTTCTGAATCTTTGTCTTTTTGTTCTATTTTCTGGGAGACTTCTAGTTCCCACTTTTTTTTTTTAACAGCATGCTGTTACTACAGTTTGACTACAATACTACTTTGACTTTTTCTAAGGATATAAATAATATTTATTAATTTTTCCTATTTCCTAAATCATCTGTTTTGTTAGGAGTTGATTTTTCTGTTTATCTTGGCTTTTCTGTTTATGCATTTGGCTTTCCTGCAATGTCTGGTGACCATCAGCTGCCCAGGCTCATTTATGAAAAATGCACTAAAACATGTTTCAGCTTCTGTGTTTGTAGGGAGTCCGTCAGCCATCGGGTGGAGAGGTGGCACTGCCAAATACTAGACAGCAAAACTTTTCTTTCTGGTCTTTCAGTTCCTCTGAAGAAAAGTGCTCACATTTGGCTCCTGAGAGACAGATGCCTGGGTGCTGCATGCAGTCCCCTCATCTCTCACTCCTGCCCTGTTGTACCTGGCATTTTGAAGTTTCGATCTTCTCCGGGGCCCTGCAAG
The DNA here is from genome assembly GCF_014824575.4 of Sturnira hondurensis. NCBI lineage: Eukaryota > Metazoa > Chordata > Mammalia > Chiroptera > Phyllostomidae > Sturnira > Sturnira hondurensis. Next base: position 2,887,141 of record NW_028088424.1, on the reverse strand, counting down.
ACAAGCCTGCTACACTCCCAGCTGTGTTCCCCTCAATGTGTGCTCTGTGCTAAGGTTCCTACAGTTCTAACCGATTCCCACTCTTGCAGCACATTTCCACCTCCCATAAACTTCTTACCCGTTGGTGTCTTCTTCCCTGTTTACCTCATCAATGTGGGGCCCTACTGACCCCCCCAACACACACTGCCTTTAGTCTCATTTTAACGAGGTCTCCAGAGGGAGAAGACATAAACTTGGGTATTAGCATATGATCAATCTTGTTTCCCTAATCTGCTTCCCACAGGTGCCAGATCGCTGCCCCAGATGACAGTACAGCTCCCTTTCAGGCCCTAGACAGTGCGGAGAGCACCCTAAGGAGGGATCTAATTCCCCTCAGAAGCTGCTGCGCTGTTCGACATGCTGGCCAGCGCCCAGCTGTGCACACGCAGAGTCCTGGGAAAGTCTGGCCAAGAGAGTCCTTGAAGAGTGAGCATATAACTAGTACTAGCCTAGCTTTAGGTTAAGACCATCCAGAAAAGCCCTGACTACCCAAGAACAATGGTGCTTATCACTTTGGAGATCACAGATTTTTTCTGATAAAAGCTATACTGTCCCTCACCCATGAAAACACACATACATTAAGAATTTTCTACACAATCACAGGGGTTTCCAGGGAAACCACATATCCATGCAGCCCGGGTTAAAGACCCTTACCCTACAAGGTCTGAACCGACATCAGGGGAGTGAGACATGCTGGCTCCGAATGGGACATGTTGGATCCACTCAGAACCTTTACTAGATCCCTATGACCATTGAAGGGCTGGTTTCGCAGACCTGCCCTGGAGGTGACCTTAATTGTTTTTCTGGGCTCTAGGGTCCTGACCTAACATGTGGAAATGTTGGGGTGATTCCTGATGTGAGTTTGTAACACAGCCTAGGATGATGGCAAACAGCGTCTTGAACCACATTCATCTTTTCCTGATGCATTGTGCTAACCACTGGCCTTCTCAGTCTTCTTATCCAGATGTCAGAAATAGAAGTTAAACAAGCCGTTCTAGCATATATCTCCAAGGGGGCCAAAACCATCATGCATAAACAACCTCTGGGATCACTGGCTTGAAAGACTGAGTTTGGTTTTGTGGAAAAAGAGAGTCTATGTACAATCACTTGGCCTGTTCCATTTGCACAAGGATGTGCTGAAACAGGACAACTCAGACGGGATACACTGTATTTTCAGACCAGATAGAAAAGGGCCCTGGGCTCCAGGGGGCTTTACAGATAGGGATGGGTGGGGGCAACCATGTCCCATGAAGCTGTAGGCACATTTGATGTTTATATGATTACAGGCGTCATTCTGAGGAGGATGTCCTCCTATACCTCAGAGAGTCGGCAGAATCTCAAAGGTAAGATGATTTCAAAAGGGTATGATGACTTAATATTAAAATGAAACAAAAGGAGAACAAGGGAAACTGCTTCTGGATTTTCCTGGGAGAAACTTACTGTCAGGATTCCTCCATCCTGGCTGTTCAGTAGAGACATGCACCTCCTGCTCACCTCCATGGCCCAAACCTGCAACCGTGGGGACAGGGAGAAGGAGATCTGAGTGCTCAGGTCTCTGGATCTCCTATGGAGTGCCCAGCGAGCCCTCGAATACAACTGGCCGCGCCCCCCGCTCCCCAATGCTCTTATTTGTTGTGGTGTATGTCTCCTCTAACTGCAGGGCAATACCTTGAGGGTGGGACCACATTTTATTTGATGTTGTAAATATAGGACCTAGCACCATGCTTGGCCTGTCCTGCACACTCAGCACTCAGTTTTCTGAATGAATACCTGACCAAGGGACTCATCTGTCCCTCAGTGAAGTAAAGTGTCAGAGTATCCACCCAGTTTTCCCTGTTGGAGTCCATGGGCTTCTACCTGTCTGTGAGAATGAGAACGTTCTATGCCACAGAGTGTGTTTAGGTTGCCCCGGGTTCCAGGTAGGGAGAAAAGGATATTATACCTCAGAGACAAAGGGGGACTGAAGACACAAGTTCATCAGGAGTCCCAGGAGCATATACATGATGTCTCTAAATAGGTCCACATCCTCCTCACACCGGGCCTTTGGAAACAAGACAAGGTAACCCATGACCTTTCTGTCTTGCAGCTTTTAAGTCATCTCCTCCCCTTGGCGATGGTCTCAGCATTACTCAAACTCCCTAACCGTCCACATCATGAACCTAAGTGATGGTGGAAGATTAGAAGCCAGTCCACGACTCAGCGTTAGTAAAGGAAACTCTCAAGGAGTCCCTGTGCCTCTGCCATGTGGTTCTGGTTCAGCCCGGGCCTGTGTTTAAACAGAAGAGTGAGCTGCTCAAACAGGCGGTCAGGCCAACTCCACCAGAAAACCCCCGCGCCCTCTCCAGGGTGAATGAGCGCTGACGAGGAGGGCTTGTTAAGACCAGCTACCCATAAAACCTGTGGTTACAGGAGGCATAAGCCACTGGGTCCAGCACCCTCAAACAGAGTGTTTGGAAAAGCTAGCTATTCAAGAAGCCAACACTCCCACAGCAGGTTAAAAAACAAAAAACAGCTAAAATACCATGAGGCCCAAGCAGGCATCTCCAAATTCTTCAGAGGCACACATCTGTCTTCGGGCGGCAGCCTCAGCACTGAGGTTTCCCATGATGGCAATACACTGGCTGAGAGCTGAAGTGTTGGTTACCTTGGGGTCTCTCTTCTAAAAGTGAATCGAGAGAAAGCACACATGCAGAGAGCAGGCACGTGGTGCCGGCATAAACTCCAGGGGCAACCCTTGTTCACCAGATTGCCTGGGAAGCAGAGAGTGCGAGGTCACACCGGGGCGTCAGTGCAGTTGTGCTGGCACGAGGGTGGAGGCGCACAGGGTAGACCCCAAAGCTGGAACAGAGAGGCCTTGGGCTCAATCCCAGTTACCACCACCCAGCTTGGAGAACATGGGCAGTCCCATCCACTCTCAGAGCTTCCATTTCTAAATCTGAAATACTGGGCTGCGGAGATGCGAAGGGCCCTGAAACCTGGGTGGCTCACGAGGGAGCGGGAGAGCTGCAGCCGCTCTCCTGTGCGCTCCCACCCCCTCGCTGCGCTCTGCCTCATCAGCTCAATTCCCGTACTTGCCCTCCTGACCAGATACCTTTTATTCAGGGGACAGGGGTGCACATGGCATTTAGATGAGACTTAGGGTCAGAGGGGGACTGATGCACACTGACAAACTCTCTCCACCTTCACCTTAGATGCAGAGTCCACTTCCAGCTTTTTCTGCCCCGTAACAAGCCCTGTCCACCTGCCTGCTCTACCTATCCCAACTATGGTTGTTTTAAAAACTAAGAATTGTATAAATTGCAGCCGTGAATAAACAGCAAACATGAAAGACAATACGAGTTCTGGAGTATAAATTGTGTTTCAATGGCTCTGCCTGTGCTTCTGAGAGTGTCTGTCATAGAGGATAAAAATGGGACTTGCTCACCAGAACACCTGTGAGTGCTGGGAGAACATCTGGAAGGCTGGCCTGGAACCAGACTTGGAATCTGTTGAGAAAACATCAGCCAGGACTTATTTCTGCATTGCACAAACTATAAGATAAATACAGTGTTTCAGGCAATGGGGTAAAGATTCGTAAGCTCTGGGCCCCTGTGATTTGCAGCGTGCCTGGGTTTCATTCTGAAACGAAAGAGAATGTCCTTAGGTAGTTAACGTGGCTTTGATTTATCTGAGCCTGAAGAATCACCTTTGATGTTAACTGACAGACCTCAGCCTCAGAAGGCAGCACTCATGCAGAAATTGCTGGAATCCGTAGGCTTCTGCCACACTGACCTGCCACTGCCCCTCCACCCCCCCGCCCTGGGCTCTGAGTGTTCACTGTGTGCTACGCAACAAGAAACACATTGCAAGCTGTTTACTCGTCACAGCCAGGAGGAGGGCCTGGACACACACTCCAGATGCAGCTAGTACATTCCCAGCTGGTGCCAAGGGCTGTCTAGGAGCACAAGCAGCTCTCTCTCTTTATGATCATTTCTAAGCAAGATATCCTAAAGTTGGTGAGGAAATTAAAGACAAACAAACAAACAAACAAACAAGATGCACTGGGGAAAAAAACACTTAAGAATTATGAAAAGGGTAAGACCTTTACTGTGTTCCCTAGCAACTAAGCAAACAAAAAGGGGGGATGGTCACCCATGATGCCACTGGTAACCCAAGGGGAGGCTACGTTTTACTGTGCATTCTCTCTCTCACTCACATTTACTCAGTACACATTTGCTAGGCACTTCCCATTAGGTGCTGATTAAGGGGAAGAAGCTTCTCCAACACACACTAAGCTTGCTTACTGTGAGAGGTACTGTTTAAAGTGAGTTACTGCCTCCACCGCCATTGTGGACTGGGTCCCCCTGCCCCTAGAGGGATGGGAACAGGGGTGGCCGACCACAGGCCCCTGGAAGGCATCAACCCTCTTCAGGATTCAACTCAGTGAATCTTGCGATGCTTCAGTAAAGGTTGAAGAAGAAATGCCAATTTCTGTAAATAAAAATTACCCTTCTTCCAGAGCCAAGTCGGTGAGCAGTCCCATGGCTGAGTTGGCCTTCTTATCGGAGAATTCAAGAAATGACACCAGGGCTCCCAACAATCTGCAAGAAACCCGTAACAACCTCAAAGTGGCTGTCCTCCAACTGACAGCGTTTCCAACAAGGAGACCTTGCAAGAGGCCAGGAAGCAGCCAGGCGAAACAGGCTGAAGGAGTGGCCTCACTGTGCCCTCCAAGGGAGCCCAGCTCCTCGCCCGCCCCAGTGAGACAGGCACTCGCCTACCAGAATGGCTCTACTCCTAATGGGAAGTCCCGGGGGTTGAACAGTTTTAACCAAAGTTCATTGATTATCAGATGACAACTTGGAAGGAATCTCTGGTGCGTCTACCACGTGACTCTGGCTTGGCCAAGTTCAATCACATAAATGAAATCTAAATGGCACGCTTACTCATCTGCTGATGACTGAAGTAAAAGGGCCCCTAATGAGGAGGTGATGAAATAAAAGATTTCACAAGATTTTGACAAGCTGCTGAATATATTAGATGAAATTTAATACAGTTACACTCAAACTCCTCCGCTCAGAGCTGGAAACTGTGTAAGTCACAGCATTGGAAGACTTGCTTTATAACTGGTTTATATGAAAAAGACTAAAGGGTTATTAGGCAATTGCAAATTCATTATCAGCAAGTAGTTGGTGCAGCTGCCAAAAAAAAAAAAGCTAGTGCAATCTCAGGCTGCCCTAGCGGACTGGCCCCAGGATGAAGTCAGAGGTGTCTATCCACCCAGCAGACCCATACTAGCACCTGTAGTGCACTGAGTGCTGTGCTCAGTGCTGGGTCACAGCACTAAGCACCTGGTCTCCTATAGCAACGTGTGTCTGAGGTGATATGTTAGAAATGGACTCATGTAAAGTGGGCACGGAGCCTACCTGGTGGAAGGTGTGGGAGAACAGAGACGGAAATGGCTTAAAGGAGCAGACGGCATTTCGGCTGCACTGCCATTCCAGAGTGTACTGTTGAATCAACGCCACTTACTGAGCACTAGGTGCCAGGCAATGTGGTAGGTTCTCAGGTTACTGTGATGAAAAAAGACAATATCCCTGCTCCAAGGAGCTTGCCAGCCAGTGTCAGGCACACAGAGACAGGAGTAGAGCATTCCAGGCACGGCGCACAGCAGTCACAAAGTGACGAGGTGTGGAAGAGCAGGTGTACCTGGGGACTGCTAGCAGTTCCCGACAGCTAGTGCTTAGGGTGTGAGGAGAGGATAGGGAACAGTGAGGCCAGAGAGCTGGACAGAGCCAGCTGGGTCATGGCGGGCCTGCTATGGCCTGCTGGAAAGTTTGTACTTTACCCTGAAGTTTACACTTTACCGTGTCCCCAGTGTGGTTAGTAGAAAACTTACTTGGCAATGGTGTGTGTGTGTCGGGGGTGGGGGGGGAGGCAGGTTCTTGAGCCCATTTCAGTTTCTGAGAGNAGGATAGGGAACAGTGAGGCCAGAGAGCTGGACAGAGCCAGCTGGGTCATGGTGGGCCTGCTATGGGCTGCTGGAAAGTTTGTACTTTACCCTGAAGTTTACACTTTACCGTGTCCCCAGTGTGGTTAGTAGAAAACTTACTTGGCAATGGTGTGTGTGTGTCGGGGGTGGGGGGGGAGGCAGGTTCTTGAGCCCATTTCAGTTTCTGAGAGGAAGGAGGCTGTATTTAAAGGAAGTCCCCAGATGATTCCTAGGAATTACATTTCTCAGTAGTTGGAGAACGAGTCTTATAGGCAGTAGTAGTTTCGCATTTTAAGTGGGAAAATCACAGAACGGATATTCACGTTAGATCCGTTTGGTGGTACAGCAGAGGCTGGACTGGAGCAGGAGTACCAGAGGCAGGACATTCCCTGGGAGAAGACGGGGGTTGTCAAGACCAAAGGTTAAGAGACTGGACCGAGGTGGAGGCAGAAGAAGAGGTACGGTGGGGAAAGGTGCTCACAAGGACCTAGGAGGAACGCTGGGAAATGCTGGAAAGGAGCCAGGAAGAAAGGAGCGCAGGAGACGCTGAGGAGCTGGGACTGACAACACACCATCACCTCACAGATGCAGAGGGAGACACACAGGGGAGCTCTCAGGGTTCTGGCAACTGGCTGGATGGAAATGTCACCTGTCGGGGCACAAAATTCAAGCAGAGGGTCTGGTCTTAAATACCACTTTGGAATTATTAAGTCTATGGTACTTATGGTGTTGAGATGGAGATGTCCAGTGGCAGAGCGTGTTTCCTTCTAGCACTTTTGAGAGAGAGATGCTTATAGGCGATAATTAAGGCCATGGATGAGAGGAGGGCCAAGGGCAAGGTCCTGGGGTCCCCGACGTGGCAGGGTGACAACACGAAGGGGCTCAAGAAGGAAACCAAGAAGGAAACACCAAGTCAGGGGTAGGAGAAGGACAAGAAAGAATGACATCAAGAGGATCGATTGCATGCCATCAGGCAGTAACGGGAAAAGAAGGCAGAAAAGAGCCCATCAGATGGGACTCTTATGTTCAAGAGTGTGGGCTCCGGTCACCTCCATCTGTGCTACTGGGTTACTTAGCAGCTTTTTCTAGGAGGGTTCTGGGAGTCAAATCACCTGAGGGAAACCAGGGTGCCTTTCCTGGAAAAGACCAGGTTACCCCCAGCATAGGAAAGTGGGAGAGTTGATGCATTCTGTAGGCCTTCAATAGACACAACCAAGGCCTCAGTATAGAGAGGCAGAATTGTTTCAGACCCCAGTGGGGCAATCCAGGCAGTTGGTATTCAGTGAAAGGAGATCATTTTCCATCAACAAAACCCTTCCGGGTGGGAGGAACTGCCTTGGGAGGTGAGAACTGCATCCTTTCCGTAGCTGGGGAAAGACCCCGCCCCCCGTCCATTAGCTACTAGAGTGCCCACCCCAATCAAATTGAGAGAAATACAATGAGAATGCTGGAATCTTCCTTGGAGGCATCATGCAAGTATGTGCTGGGAGGCCCGAGAGGGGGCATGGGTGCTGGGTGGGGCTGGGATGGGTTGCTCATAAGGTCCCAGGTAACTTCAAGTTTCTGTGAATCCCCATTCTGCTCGGGTGTGTATTCCAGTGTTCCTGCTGCCGTAAATCACTCACTTTGCAGTTCGTTCAGATTTTCCCTTCACTGATTTAACTCTGTTGGCCTCATTCTCGAAGGTGAACGCTGATCAATCTGAATAGCACAGAAGAGGAGCCGGAGGTCTAAGGTCACCCTGGCTTTTGTCCTGGGAGACATAAACGACCAGCCTTCCTCTTCCTGTGACAAAATGCACATACTGCCTCAATGAAAGAGAACAGGGTGTTCCGTCCTACCCCATCTCATCTCCTCGTCTGTTAGCATACTTTCTGCTTTGCTGACAAGCTGCTGTCGTGGAAGAGGGACCACACATCAGAAAATGATCTAGTGAAACCAATAAATGCACTTTCATGTCAGTTTAGGACCCTGAACAATAGACCTTGAAGATAAATGAGTATAAAAGTTACTGAATCCACACCATGTGTCAGGCACAACACTAGCTGCTTTTTAATTTTTACAGTGGTGTGATAGCACCACAGTAAAGCAGATAGCACATCTGCTGGCCAACCCCACAGAAACCCTAGAGATGCCAGAACAATTTTCCCAATCAGAGGTGGCATGTGACACAATTCTGACCAAAAGGAAGCAAAAGCAGTGGTTTCTCTTGATAAAAGGGACAGATGTGGCTGGTGTTCATCTGTCCTAAAGAGAAGGTGGTGCTCGGAGTTGCAGCAGCCTGTGTGGCCACGAGGGAAGGGTCAAAAGAAGGACAGAAACCGTGATTCTGACATCTTCATGCCACTCAACCAGCTGGGGCCATCTTTAGTCTCCTCTGCTACATGAGGAGAACAAGGCCAGCTTCTCCGGGCCGAGCCTTCTGCAGACTGCAACAGGAAGATGTTTAACTGGCATGCATGCATCTCTCCTCTAGGCTTCCTCATAAGCCTATTAGACAGAGACAAGCAGAGGATCTGGGTTCAAGACTGCTTGCATCTAAAAACCTAGCTTTTTCTACATAGTGATACTGGCCCTTGCTCAGTCCTGTCGATGTACACTTGGTCCTTCAACACATTGTACAGGGAAAGCATTTTCGGATGAATGTGCTGTGTGTGTGCCTCTCTGTGAGGTCATGGGACCTGTGTGTATCCTTGTCCTGCTTAAAACCGTCTCATTTCATTTTAGAGAACACATTCCATCTCTTTCTGGTTTAACTGGGAACAGACATTAATGAGAATAGCAGCCATTAAGAAAATAAGCTAAGTTTTTTTTTGTTTTTACTGTCTAAATAGAGTAGGTAGGACTTCACAGAATGATCATAAATGCCACTCTCCAAGACCCTGGAAAAATTTAAATTGAAACTCAAGCAATTCAAAGATAGCTTAGGGGGGAAAAGCTTCCAATAACTATAGCTACATTCACTCAGACACCAAAACCAATAAAAAACACCTGATGAAGGTACTGAGGAAATGACTGCAGTCATTTGGACGTGAAATGTGCTTTTGAGGATTTAACTCTGAGAGTGATCCACCTGCCTGTGCAGGCCGAGCTTCAGGGGGTTGCCCCCACCTTTTGTGGCTGTGACTGGGCCACGAGCTGGGGGCTTAATGAGCACCCTGTCCTTAGCACACAGCAGGACTCCCCACCTATGTGGGACAGGTGCTGGAGGTCCCAATGACAGGAGTTCAGGTCTGGCCATTTGTCTTTCTGGGAACAGAGTGCGGCAGCCGGCCTTTAGGGCCTGGAGACAGCTGGTGAGATACCCTGTTAGCAGCTGCAGTCTCTCCTGCCCCTGTGGGAAATGGAGCAATAGCACTTATCTTATCTACAGAGATTAAGTGAGATAGTAATGAAAAGAATCGGAGGCCAAATTCTGTTTTTAGATTAGTAAGAAGCACTTACAATGCAAGCTATAATTATTGCTACTGTTTCTATTAGGTTGAATAAATGACATGAAATTGCCAATATGCACTTTTGATACAAAAAAATGAAAATTTCACATGTTCAAACCAGTAATCTTTAGGCTGAAGAGCACTGGGCAGAATCACTCTGGCTCAGTGATGTTTTAAAAAATAAAGTCTGCTTCTGGTAGAGGCACATGCTATCCCTATCACCTTAAGCCTTGAGAAGACCTACACGTAAGAGTGTTTGAGATGTGAGTTATCTGTGTGTGTTCTACAGCACTCCAGAAAGGGTTTAAGGACACGCAAGTCAGGCAGTATTACCTCAAACAGGTGTGAAGAAGAAAAGTAAGGGCAGGCAGAGTTGAGCGTGGAGTGAGGTGAAAAGGATAGAATTAAATGCCCTGTTTGAAAGCTGGTTCCCACTCTGGTTTTGGCAGTGCTGGCGCTTACACCGTCGTCTGCAGGACCTGTGAGATGGAAGTGCGCTCAGGAAAAGTGAAACTGCCCACAGTGCTAGGTTCAGACAGGAGTCTTCCCACAGGTCCTTGTGGGGGAGTGTACCTTTCAAAGGCACACTCTGTCTGTTATTGATCCTTGACTGAGTCTGATGCCACCTCTTGTGCCAGAGATATGAGAAGGGAGACAGGCCAGTCTCAATTTGGCAGGTGACGCTCTGAGATGCTGCAGGGAAGATCCCGCCAGCAGAGCCTTACCCGGTCAGGTCCAGGTGGCTGACGATCAGGCTCCGGCCGCTCTCCATCTGGGCAAGCTGCAGTAGCAGGGCCAGGCTCTGCTCCTGGATGCTTGGGACCCCCGAGGCCAAGAGGGAGGGCAGCAGCCTGCCTGAGTCAGGGCGTGTCACAAGCAAGCGCTGGTTTTCCTCTGTGAAACACAGGAGTCAATCACCTTGTGCACATCATGACAGCATTAAACCAACCCAATTCTTCTCTACTCATTTGAGAGGTGGGGCAGTGAGGTGTAAAGACACGAACTCTCTAGAACCAAACTTCTAGGTCTGCATGACAAGGCAGACGACCTTAGCCTATCTACTAACTCCTGCGTGCTTCAGTTTCCTTCCTTATCAGTGAAATGGGGAAGATGACCTACCTAACAGAACAGTCATGAGGACTAAACGAGTGACTACAGGGTGTGCTTACAGCAGGGGCTGGCACACATACATTCGCTATTATTATTCTTGTCAAAGGCTCCTTGGTATATGCATCTGGAAATGCGAGGAAACAAAAAGGAATCAGCTGAACTGTGGAATATCTTTAGACTATCGGCTTTCCTATAATGGCCAGAGCGGCCATTGAATTCTTTCTGGAAAAGAAAGAACATTAGAGTGTCCCCCGAGAACGTTCATCAGTAAAGCATGCCCCTCCCAGACTGCAAGCTGGTTCCGGGGGAGTGGCACTGGACTTACCCCCGGAACCAGGGTCCAGGTGTGTGAACTGTTTGAGGGCAGGCAGGGGTACAGCTGGGATGTGAACTGTTTGAGGGTACAGCTGGGGTGTGAGGCTAAGCTACGAAACAGAGCAGGGTCTATGAATTTTTTTCTTATACTGGAAAACAACTGAAATAACAGAAGAAGAGTAAATCTGAAAATAAAAGTCCCTGTCTCTTGTGCCTCCTCCAGGTAAGCTCATCCTGAGAGGAGCTATTGCTCGCCCCTTGAATGAACAATGTTGAAAAGGTGAGAGTCACTGGATGGAAGGGGAGGTGCTGGATGAAAGATGATGAAGGACGACCCAGAGAACATTCATGTGGGACCCATGGACACGGACAGCAATATGGGGATTGACGGAGGGACAGGAGAGGGTGGGGCTGGGCAAAGGGAGAAAAAGCGGGGACAACTGTAATGCCACAAACATAAAAAATACACTGCTGAAAAAATATGATACATCCTACCCTGTGCCTGGCTTCTCTCTCTCACTCAACAACATATCATGGATATATTTCCAGGTTCTTACTTTTAAGCAGCCCCTTGTCCTTTTTAAAAACTGCTTTGTACTTACTGAATTAGACATACCAAGATGTCACTGATCTGAGATGGAGCATTTACATCACAGGCTGTGTCTGACGATATATTTTCAGATATTAAAGAAAAATGTGGCCCCAAGGTTCACAGAAAGCAAAGTAGGATGCTGGCTGAAGAAGTCGGGCTGTACAGAAGGACAGTATGTCCTGTTCACATCATCACCACCCGAGCATTACGGCGTCCTATAGACTACCAGGGCACTTGGTAATGACATTAGTCTGAGCGTAACTCCCTTCAGGGAAGAAGCCTCTGATTCTCTAGTTTTCTAGAACTCAAGATGATTCCTCCACTCTACTAAACCAAGAAAAATAATTTATTATCTCATATTTAGCATTGTCTAGTTTACAAACTACATCCACAAACTCTACTACTGGCTCCTCACAGGAGCCCTGGGAAAAGGACACATAAGCATCATTATTCTCATTTTCAGTGTTTTGTGTCCAATGTCAGATATTTCCCCATAAAAATAGTTTTAAAAAAAGGAAAATAGTGTAATTTTTTATTTACACTGAGGTCACAAAAGTGATCAGATTCTGTAAAAACTTAGTAAGCCCCAGCACTGGCCAGTATGGTTCAGTTGGTTGGAGTGTTGTCCTGTGACCCAAAAGGTTGCAGGTTCAATTCCCAGTCAGGGCACATGCCTGGGTTGAGGGTTTGGTCCCGGTCAGGGTGCATACGAGAGGCAACTGATCAGTGTTTCTTGCAGTCATGTTTCCTTTCCTCTCTATCTCTTTCCATTCCCCTCTCTGTATGGGCCAAATGGGCACGTCCTCAGGTGAAGATAGAAGCAACAACAAAAACTTAGTAAACCTCAAACGATGCTAATATGTAGAAAGCTAAAAGTTAACAAGGTAAATAAAATCCCTATAACATTTTACTGTTCCAATATTACATACTAATCCACCATGCCTGCCCATGGAGGTCCCATGTTAATGGGCATTAACGATGGTGACCTGTGATGATCCAGGCTTACCGTTCCCACTGCACACTGCTTGCCAGAGCCTGAGAACGGACACACACATGGTCTCTTCCACAGTATCTTTTCCTGCTGTGGAAAAGCACCTAGAGTGGAGAAGAGAGAACAATATTAGAACTGGAAATCAGCCTTGATCTTCTTTTCATTTGGTTTTATTTTACAACAGAGGCCTATAATGCAGGGTTGAGAAAGTAATTTTGTAACTCAGAACTGCAGGTCATCAGGACCAAAGGACCACTAAGCATAGAACTGAGGGTTATGGGACAAGACTGGCAGGCTGAGGAAGTCTGGGCTGCATGCTGCGTGGGTGGTGAGCCAGGGGCTGTGGGCACTGGTCACACCAGGACCACCGAGTGGTGGGCTAGCACCCCCTTTAGGGTTCATGGGCCCCTGCATGCATGCAAACATGTGCTGGCAGCTCAAGCCCAGAGCAGTGTCCTGAGCCTCAGGAACTACAGCAGAATAACTGAAATACGAAATAAAATAATTTCAGCAAACAACTTCCTATCATATGCGTCTTTCTTAAGATGAGTTTTAAATGGGATCAGTCAAGATCCAGCTGATCTCACATCTGGAAATGATCAGCAAATTCCAAAAGAGGAAAAGAACAAATAGCAATCTTGCAACTGGTGGGACACCAGCAAAAATGGCCATTTCTCTGACTTTGAAGGGCCTGGAGAAACCCCGAGAAACTTCGCTGACCTTTTCTCACTGCAGTTGTTAACTACCTGAGGCTCCAAGTTCAAGGGGTGTTCACACAGCACCCCTGCACTCTTCAAGGAGCCACCAATGTTGACTGAAGGTGGTATCATCCAATGGAGTCTCTGCCTGTGCGATTGGTGTCTGATTTCATGACAAATGGCTGTCTTTCCCTTGCTTTGATGCTGGCCATCTCTACAAACATCCCTACCTTCTTATGACTTCATTCCCACTGATGATACTGAATCCATTATGTGTTCTGAATAAAGTTCGTTGTGTGCCTGAAACAAATTCAGAGGGACCCATGTCAGACTCCAGAACTGTCCGGCTGATGGCCAGCTGTAACTGAGCTAGCTGATAAGAAGGAGCCCGGTATGAAATGTCAATTCACCAATTACAGTTTGGGCAGAGACAAAAGCCTGTACATTCTGAAACCCACAGCTGTCACCTGCTTCGGGAGCCCCAGAGGGAGGAACACCCTGTTCAGAGAGAGAGCTGCGACTGGTGGCCCTGTGGGTTACCTGACAACTCATCATTCTGAAATCTCCAGGAGCTGCTCAACAACCTCCGGGAAGGACCAGCATAGCTATCTGTTCTTAAACACTTATTTTGAGGCTGCTTCCATGCTTTAGAGAGAAGCCTGTAATTCCCAAGGAACTCCAGGAGGGAATACGTGAGCACCCCCAATATACCACAGCAGGAAGTCAGAGACTCCATCTATTTGTACCAACAACACCCTGTCACTGAGTCACGAAATAGTTTAAGCCCTCGTATCAATATTTACAAGAACTGGCAACAGAGAGCAGTATGACTCTCATTAGCAGGAGGAGTTGGTGTTTGCTCTGAAACTGTTTACACCTTCTAAGCAACCATTAAATGTAACTGGGGAGAACCTTACCGTTGTTCATCCTACAAAAATCCCACCTTCCACTTCCGTATGGTTAGGGATTTATAGGGGAAGTGCAGGTGTTTGGGTATATATGGGGTGTATGCAGGGCATGCAAAGGGTGTGTGGCTATGTTCAGGATATGTGGAGCAGGTTGAGGGGTGCATATGTGCAGTATATGATACAGTGTGATACGTGTTATTTGTACATTCTTGGTGTGTGAATGTGGTATATGTGATATAAGCAGTTACGATGTGAGTGCATATTCTCTGTGTATGTGATATAAGTATACATGGAATGAGTGCATGCTATGTATATGTTCTGTTACATTGCACACACGTGGTGTTTATGGCACACATGCTGAGTGCACGCATTCCCTGAGGGGAGGATGTAGCTGGGGTGGGGGCGTTTGTCTTATGCACCCCCTTTACCACCTACATTATAGTATGTTTTCCATCAGTGTCTGTGGAAGGAAGGGAGTCTTTGTCACGAGGGCAGACCTCTACACCCTGCCCCTTACACCGGTAACAGGCTCACACACGTCTCTGGCTTACAGTCCTTCATCATTTCAGTCAAGATTTCAATGCCCCCCGCATAGAACAAGGGGTTCTGATCGGGCTTGGAAAGAGTCTCCAAGAGATTCTTAGTCATCATGGCTGTGTTTTTTCCTGAGTCCAGCAATTCCTGGGCTTCCTTCTCTTGAAGGTCTGCTTTCTCCCGAAGATCTACTTGATTCAGGTAACCTAGCAAAACATGGAGGGAAACAAAAAAACAGACCCTAACATCAACATTACCACACAAGGGGTAACCTTTTTGAAGATGGAACGTTGAGAGGCATAATGCATTAAAACAATTCAAACTCATCTTCAGCAAGGAAAATTTTAGAAATAGTGTAGTCTGTACTCAGAACCTTAAAACTTGGGGGTGCAAGAATAACATTATTCCCTGTCTAGAAGGCTCTAAAAAAGGATGGCGTAGAAAGAAGAAAGGCAAAACTGTGAGTTAGCGAGCAGAGGAAAGAGTGGCAGGGCAGCCTGTAAGAGGGCTGGTGAGCAGGTGTGGCTGTGGCCGTGCAGCCAGGTGCAGAGAAGGGGCGGGAGGCAGCCAGAGGCCAGAGCACAAAGGGGAAATTGGAATTCAAGTGAAGGATATTGAACATTCTCACCTTGCACCTGTGTCTGCAGCTGGGGGTTTATTTCTAAGATCTTCTGAAAACACTCTCTAGACTAGGAGAAAAAAAAACAACAAGACCTTGACAAGTGATTAGGGGGCAAAGGTGATGATAGGAAAGACACTGAGTATCACAGGGCTTGGCTTCTTCAGTATTTGCTCCCTGCCTCCTGCTGTTCCTGGCATAGGAGGTAGGCATGGGAACACAGCATGTGCTTGACAGTTTGTTTAGGCTTCCCTGGTTCAGTGAGGCAACAGGTTATTATTTCAAGATTTATTTTTAAAAATAGTGTTGTCATATAGCCTGTGGTAGAAAATATCCAGTCCTAAATCCTTGGGGGTCATGTCTGGCTGGGATAGGAATAATCATAAGGTAAATACAAAATGTAGATATGATATTTGCACTGAGGCTACCTGTCAGATGTGCCCATAGGGAGTAAAGAAATAAAGTTTGAGACACTGTTGACAGAGGCTTGGGAGCAGGAAATGAGGAGTGTCCCCTTAAAGGCACAGGGCTGCAAAGAGAGCTGGTCATGAGTCAGCTAGAAAACTTGACAGTGAGGGGCTCCCACTGGGGAAACTGTTAGACAGTAAGTTTCTGGGAAAAGAAAGAGTTTAGTTCATGGCACATGATGCTGGGTTTAGGACTGGCCTCAGGGGTGTCTAGAACTGTTCAGAGTGTAATATAACCAGGCACCAAGAAAAAGCCAGGAAAAAAACACAGTTCTGAGCTATCACATTAGGGTGGTCTAGAAGGTTAGGATTAAGAAATAAATTGAAGAAAAACATTGCATTAATCAGAGAACAGCACCTCAGGACAGAAGATGCATTATCAAACACAGTAACTGCTAGAGACTAAATGTTTGTGTCCCCTCAAAATTCCTATGTTGAAACCTAAACCCCAAGGTGCTGTATTAGAAGGTGGGGCCTTGGGGAGGTGATTAGGTCATGAGGATGGAGCTCTCATGAATGAGAACAATGCCTCTATGAAAGAGACCCCAGAGAGCTGGCTCGCTCTTCTGGGTGTTTATGAACCGGAAAGCAGGTCCTTACCAGACGCCCAATCTGCAGTGTCTTCATCTTGGACTTCTCACACTCCAGAACTGTGAGAAATAAATGTCTGTAGTTTAAGCCCCTTGGTTTATTGTATAGCAGACCAAAAGGACTAAGACAGTGACCTTATATCAAACTTCTTTTTAACTCTAGATCTAATCTACCAGCAATTCCTATTGGCTTCACTGTTGGTATATATCCAGAATCCCATCACTTCTCATCACCTCCATCATCACCACACTGGTCCAAACTATCATCTCCTCACTCAGATAATTTGTTGCAATAGCCTTATAACTAGTTCTCTGTTCTTTCACCGCCATGTCAAAATACATTCTCAATATAGCAGAGTACGCCATTAAAACATGAGGCGGATAATTTCACTCTAATGGCTCTCAGCTGACTCAAAGTAAAATCCAAGGTCCTCCCAAAGCCGGCAAGGTCCTTGGGGTTCAGTCCCCAACACACCCCATCACCTGCCTGACTTCATCTCTTATCATTCTCCTCCTTGCTTGCTCCACTCTAGCCATCTCTTCATCTGGACCACTCCACCATTACATACCCACATATCGTTTTTACCTCACTACCTCCTTTGCTTTAAAAAGGTCCTCCCTGAGCACTCTATACCTTCACTGCTTCCTGATTTAGTTTTCCCAATAACACTATCACTACCCAACATACAACACATCAGTTTAATTCGCTCTCTCTCCCCTAGCCACCCCTACCCAAGAATATGAGTTCAATTAAGTCAAATTTTTGTTTTGTTCATTACTGTATTCCTGTTGCCTAGAGCAGTGCCCGGAACATAGAAAGCACACAATACATATATGCTGAGTGAAATAATTGAATGAATAAATGAGTGAGTAGAATTTGGTAGAGAGGGAAAGATTGGCTTTTTTTACTTCTTTATTATTGATCTTATTACAATAAAACTGCATTACTTTTAGAATTAAAATCCAACAAAGAAAAGCATTAAAAATGTACAATAGGAGGCAACATTTAAAAAATTTGTTTAAATTTCTTGATTGTTGAGAGAGGAAGGGGGAGAGAGAGAACACCTATTTGTTGTTCCACTTATATATGAATTCACTGGTTGATTCTTGTATGATGAGTCCTGATTAGGGACTGAACTTGCAACCTTGGCATATCAGGATGACGCCCTAACCAACTGAGCTACCCAGCCAGGGCAAAGGTAATTTCTTTTTAAAAATATAATATCATGTAAATTAAAAGACATTCCATGCTCATGGATTGAAAGACTTAATATTGTTAAGATGGTAATACTCCACAAATTGATCTACAGATTCAATGTAATCTCCATCAAAATTCCATCTGGGTTCTTTGTGGAAATTGACAAGCTGATCCTGAAATTTGTATGGTAACCAAGAAACCCAGAATAACTAAAACAATCTTGAAAAGACAGAGCAAATTTAGAACACTGTTTCCCAATTCAACATTGACTGCAAAGCTCTAGGAATCAAGACAATGTGGTATGGGCGTAAGAACAGACATACAGATTAATGGAACAAAATTGTGGGTTCAGAAATAAACACATGCATTTATGATCAGCTGATCTCTGACAAGGGTGCCAAAATCCCTCAGTGGGAAACAGAATAGTCTTTTGAAGAAAAGGTGACGGATGACTGGATATCCACATATAAAAGTGTGGGGCTGGATCCCTTTCATATACCATATACAAAAATTAACTCTAAGTGGACCAGAGATCTAAATTTAAGAGCTAAAACCATAAAACTTTTAGAAGAAAAGAGAAGTAAATCTTAGATTGGCAATGACACCAAAAGCATAAGCATCCAAAGAAAAACACAGGTAAATTTAGACTTCATCAAAATTAAAAATTTTTTCCTACTACAAATGACATCATCAAGAAAGTGAAAAGACAACACAGAATAGTAGAAATATTTGCAAGTCACTTATGCAATAAGGGACTTACATCCATAATACAAATATGACAAAGGATCTGAAGAGACAGTTCTCCAAAGAACATATGCTAATGGCCAATAAGTACACAAAAAATGCTGAACATCATTAGCAGTTAGGGAAATGCAAATCAAAACAATAACAAGACACCACTTCACACGCACTAGGACGGCTATAATCAAAGTGACAGATAATAACAAGTATTGTTATTTCTCCAGGATGTGGAGCAGTTGGAACCACACACTGCTGGCAGGGATATAAAAATGGTGCGGTCACCTTAGAAAACCCTGGGCAGTTCCTCGAAAGGCTAAACATAGAGTCACCATGTGACTCAGCAGATCTACTCCCAGGGACTGTAAATGCCCACATAAAACCTGGCACGTGGCTGTTCGTAATAGCCCAAAGTGGAAACGACCCAAGTGCTCATCAACTGATGGATAAATGCGTGGTCTCTCCACACAGCTCAGCAATACAAGGAATGGGGTGCTGTGCCACAACGTGGATGACCCTTGTAAGCGTGACGCGATGTGAAAGAGGCCAGCCACAAAAAAACATACTGTATACGTCTACTTAGATGAATAGGCGAATGCACAGAGACAAGAGCACACAGTGGTTGTCTAGGGCTGAGGCTGGGGTGGAGAAATGAGGAGTGACTGCCGAGAGGTATAGGGCCTTTGTGGGGAGTGACAAAAATGTTCTAAAATCGATTGTAGTGATGGTTTCACAACTCTGTGCATACACTAAAAACTGGTGAATTGTATACTTTGCACAGAAAAACTGTTTGGTATGTGAATTGTATTTCAATAAAGCTGCTGTTAACAATATATAATATCTTGGTGTGAATATATACCTGCATGATTACTTTTGGATGATGAGATTACAAGTAAATTTTGTTTTCATCTTTTTGCTTTGTCTTTTCTTTTAAGAAATGCTTCCCCCAGGGCTCCATGAACACTGGTAGAAGATACTGCAGAGTGGTTCCTACAGTAGCTGGGATGTACTAGACGACGCTTAACATCCTTCCCAACTCTAAGACCCAAAGATTTACCCTGGAAAATACTACAAGGTGAGTTATCTAATCAACTTGGGGGAGGGAAAACCTGAAGCATGGCTCTGTGATTGATCGAACATTCTACTTACATTCCTTCATGAACTTACCACACTGTAGTTCTTTAGAGCCAGGTGGGCTTTTCCCATGTGGAAATAGGCTTTTGTGTACTTTTCATCACACTGCATAAAAGAGAATCACTAATTAGACATTTCAGATGATTTGGAGTCACCAGCACTTCCCTAACTGCCTAATTAATAGAGTGAAGGATGAGCTTTGTTCTCAGGACAGCTCCTAGACTTGACAACTGAAACTTTTCCATGCACCTGTGACCAGACTAATTGTCTGCAAGGAGCCTGAATACACAAGAAGGCTCTCCATCAAGCTGATTAACGGTACTTATCCGTTTTCCTTTCCATTTAATGATAGTCAGGAAGCCAGAAACCCTTAGTTTAGAAGACCTCTTGACCTTGGTGGGACATAAGAATTACCCGAGACGCTTATAAAACTTCTGAGAGCCAGGCTGAACCCCATACCACTTAAACTGTACTTTGGGGTAGGGCCCAGGCATCAATATTTTTTGAACTCTTCAGGTGATTTAAATATGCAGCCAAGTTTGAGAACCACTGCTTATTAGAAGACAGTACAATTTATTCTGGGTAAATACTGTTACATCTCAGTAGGCCTGGAAAGTCCCTCCCCTGAAATAAACTACAACATATATACTGGAAGCTTGCACTCTCAATCATTTAAGGTCAGGAGGGGCGCCTTCAAAGGGTAGGACTGACTGAAACCTAGGGCCAAGGCCAGACCACGTGCACAGGGACTCTGCCCCTGCCTGCTCCTAACTGTTATAACTCCAGAGGGAACAACTAGCCCAGAAATACAAACTATCATTTAAAACATCCAATTAAGTAATTGAATCGCTTTTAGGTGCAAGGCACTGCACCGAGTCAGATGCCCTTCAGAAGTTTCGATTTAAAGAGGTTAAGCATGAAGCTCAGGAGTCTAAAAAGCCCTGGGCGAACCCCCGGCGTGCCTCTCAGCAGAAGTGGGATGCTGGCCAGGCCACCTGACTCTCCCGATGCTCCTATTCTTCAAAGGAATAATTATCTTCAGTGGAAAGTGAAGCTAATTATAGTGTCTCTCTCCCTCTCAGGCTGTTGTGAGGAAGAAACACTTGTAAAACATTAGTTCAGTGTCGGTAATATGCTATCAATGGCTGTTGCTGCAGTTACAATAGCAATCCATTTCAGAACCAAAAACGATGTAAAGAAAAGCTAAATAACAACAGAAGAAGTAGCAATAATTGTTATTGGAGAGTCCTTTATAGATGCATGCATTTTCATAAATATCATTTCCTGAGTTGCTCCCAAGTGAATGGCAGTATAATAGTAATGATGGTGTGTTAGTGCTTAGTCCTTCCCATGGGGTTTAGATACATTACTTCAGATAAACCTCATGACAACTCTGCAAAGTACAGTTATTATCCCCATTTTACAGATGAGGAAACTAAAGATTGGAGAAGTTCAGGGTCACATAGATGCTAAATGGAAGACCTAGGATTTAAAATCTGGCCACATGATTCCAGGCTCCAAAGGCTTAAAAATTACACAAAAACTCCTTCAGAAAAGTGCTATAGCAGTTCAGCATAAGGAAGTGTTAGGCTATATTTTCTGAAGAACTATAGCCTAACAAAGAGCATGCAAAGAGGAGGGATCAGAGCTGGATCTTGAATGACATGGAGGTGAAGGGAGAAGGATAAAGGAAGAATGGGGTGAG
This sequence comes from Sturnira hondurensis, assembly GCF_014824575.4. Lineage (NCBI taxonomy): Eukaryota > Metazoa > Chordata > Mammalia > Chiroptera > Phyllostomidae > Sturnira > Sturnira hondurensis. Next base: position 2,866,098 of record NW_028088424.1, on the reverse strand, counting down.
CAAGGTCCAGAGGTCAAAGGGACAAGGGGCTTCAGTGGACAGTCCAAAACAAGGAGCAAGGGTGAGGCAGAGGGAAGATCAGGTTGGAAGGGTGAGCTAGGCAGTGTGCCCACGTGGAGGCCTTGAATACCAGACTGGAGGGGGAAAGGTAGTGAGGTAAGGGAGGAGACAAAAAATCACTTCAAATGAGGGGCTAAGAGGCGATGTCCTAGTGACAGTGGGGGTGCAAGTGCAGATGCCGGAGCTGTGTCAGAGAAAGAATTGAGCAGCATCAACTGGCAACCAATGGTCAGGGGGGAGGAGGATGTCCAGTCAAGTTTCGAGTTCAGATGCCTGGAAGACATCATGTGCCATTAGCAGAAAGAGGTAGGTCAGGTCAGGTTGGGTGGGAGGATGAAGAGTTTGTTTCAGATGATGCCCAGACACACAGATGAAAACCTGCAGCCCTGCGAGATGAGGTCTGAGAGCCATTTGCAGAGATGAGGGTTGAACCTATGAGAGGAAACGAGAGTTTTGAGGGAGAAACTGCAGAGTGAAGAAAGGCAGGGAGCCAAGGACTGAACCCTGGAGACTTCACAGAATGGGGAATAGAGGAAGCGAGAAAGGCATGGTCAAGGAAGAGAGAACTGTGGTACTGAGGCTCATGAGAGCCCATGTTTGCAGAACCAGGTCACAGTGGGGAAAAGCAGCCTGGCCCCTGGCCCCTGGGCCCCCAAGCCTGGTCCTGCCTTCTGTGGGTCTGTGTGATGGGGTATCATTGTGACTACCTCCCTCAGGCACTGAGGCAGAGGACTGCTAATGGATTTTTTCCCTTTTCTTCTCTGATTACGTGTCGACCTGCACCAGGATTATGTCAGGTGAATCCCATTCCCCCTTAAAAGGAATTCTGCCTTCAGAAGACGTGTTTCGCTGTGCAGGAAGCATTGTGCTTGGAAAGTGACTGACCCCAATCGAAACCAGCTCTGCTGCCTTATCTTCCCCGACAAGGAACATCAGTCTTGAAATACCACCACATGGGCGTGTCTCTGCCAATTCCCAAGTGTCAAAAATCTTAAATTGGTTCTGAAAGTACTAATACTATTAATAATGGAGGGCCATTGACACTATTGATACATTACTTTTAAACACAGTGAAACTTTTTAATTCACAGCTCTGANTGACCTGCACCAGGATTATGTCAGGTGAATCCCATTACCCCTTAAAAGGAATTCTGCCTTCAGACGACGTGTTTCGCTGTGCAGGAAGCCTTGTGCTTGGAAAGTGACTGACCCCAATTGAAACCAGCTCTGCTGCCTTATCTTCCCCGACAAGGAACATCAGTCTTGAAATACCACCACATGGGCGTGTCTCTGCCAATTCCCAAGTGTCAAAAATCTTAAATTGGTTCTGAAAGTACTAATACTATTAATAATGGAGGGCCATTGACACTATTGATACATTACTTTTAAACACAGTGAAACTTTTTAATTCACAGCTCTGATGTAGAGCCAACCAGTATCAGCTTTTAGAACTCCTTATACATTTTTTCCATTCTTCCAAGCGTTTACCCAAATATCTTCAACTGGGAGCCTCGCTGGGCATTTAACAAGGTTGGCTGCTGAGTGTCAGTGTTTTTTAATGTCAGCTCTGTTGGGCCTGCTTTGCCTGGGTTTCACTATTAATTACATTGTGTTTCCATTAACACTTGGGAACAGACCAGTGTGCCATTCTGAATCAGCATGATGGTGTGATTTCCTCTTTGGTCCTTTTCAGATTGGAAAAGATACCCCTGGAAGTCCCAAGAGGTGATTTCATTTCTTCCTCAGAAGGAAATGAGACCACCAGCCAGGGATCGTGGGGTTTAAGGTCTCAGTGAAGAGGCTGTTTTAGTAGATGGTTCAGAGCACCAGCTGACTGTTAGACCAACATTAGCCATGTGATCCTACACAGGTTACTTAATTAACCTCCGAGGCTAGGTTTCCATGTTAGAAAAATAAAGATAACAGTGGTATTGAACATAATAGAACAGAATGATGTGAGGCTCAAATGAGACAGCTCATAGCCAGCAAGCAGCAAATGGTGGTCTCTGCTGTTATTGCTGTGGCCATTGAGGAAAACGTCATTGTCCCTCTCTTCTCTTACAGAATGCTGATAGAAAAATAAATCACGACCCAATAAAGTGACAAAGCAGGTTAGCGGATCTGCTCTGGATCTGGGAAGACCCCATGTCTTCAGCTTGGGCAGTTCCTGCAACGTAAAGACTGCGACAATACCATGGGACAAGATACGCTGCCATACGTCCTAAGGGACAAAGAAATCGAGCATGCCGGATGGCAGCTTTGGAGGATCCTAGTGTTTCATAACCATTATTAGCAAGGTCAATTTCTAATTCACTCCTGTTTCCCAGGCTTACCCTCATAATAAAAAATAAGGAAGTGGGTGTGGCCAATATGCTGCTGTCAGAATGTGCTCAGGTCTTGAGCCATGCACTCCTTTGGCTGGGGTAGGTGTGCCGCACTGGGGAGTCAAGTCACAGGAGAAATCTGGAACGGTCTCCTGGCACTTCAATTTTGCTTGATTGTGTTATTTAAAATAGTATGAGTATATTAAGACAAGCAGATAAATTTTATAGAGTGCAATGCAAAATTCACAAAAGGTTTTAAGATAAAATGCATGTCTAAAAAGAAATCTCAGGCTCTCTGCTTCTACACCCTCCAGGGGCCCACACTCCTGCTGTTAACAGCTCTTTGGTGAAGAAGTATAAGAAGCACTGCTTTTTTTTTTCCAGTTAAAGCCTCTATGACAGAGTAATTCAGAGAATGTGGATTACGGGCTATTTAAATATTTAGGCATCTGAAATAATGTCCCTAAGAAGTGATCATGACATTTATTTTTAAAAAAACTCTTCTAATATTTCCAACAGTTCTTATTTGTCCCAATCTTTAATTGTCTAATTTGGTAAATTTCAGACACTTTGGTAAATACCAAGCACAATATTATGCTATCTGCCTGAGGCCTGACTAGTATCCAGGCTGACCAATAGGAATTCTTTTTTCTACAAGAATTTTGTAGCATCCTCTACAAATAGGGGATGCTATGCCACATCTCCAAGTTATTAGAACTGGAGAAGAAAAGCACAAACTGATGAGAAAGAATGACCTCTAGAAACAGGCTCCCATTGGCTCTAGAAAGAGAAGGAGGCATTACCATTATCACATGAAGCAAAGTTCTGATAACACAAAAGCAAAGGATAAGCTGTTGCAATATAAACCACGAAAAACCAGTATTAACAGCAGCTTCTCTGGAGTACTGACTAAGAAGCATATATTTTATGTATATTATCATAACCCTCAAAAAATTCTATCAATTTTACAGATGAAGAATTGAAGCTCTGCATACACTGCCTATACCCTTTCCCACCATGATATATCAGCAGCTCCTCTCTATTCACTTCAGGACTGTAGTATCTGGCCCAAGCAAGCCCAGCTCCATCATGTGGAAGAGGAAATAAATACCTTCTTACCTTCAGAGCCCAGTCACAATCCACTATTGCCTTCTGGTAGTCCCCAAGTTTTATGTAGGCCTGTAATGACACAAACAGCTGCTATGCACATACCACTCAGTAGCAAGCAGTCTTTTTTTTTTTAAAGATTTTATTTATTTATCTTTAGAAGAGAAGGGAAGGAGAGAGGGAGAAAAATATCAATGTATGGTTGCCTCTTGTGTGTCCTCCGCTGGGAACTAGTCTGCAACCCAGGCATGTGCCCTGACTGGGAATCGAACCGTGATCCTTTGGTTCGCAGGCCCGAGCTCAATCTACTGAGCTACACCAGCCAGGGTGCAAGCAGTCTTTATTTAACACAGAAAGAGTAGTCCTATGGTGATGAGAAGTAACTGGTCCCTACAAGTATCAGTCAGGGTCCCAGCAGGTCACAGACAGCATACTCATGCTCAGGTAACAAGAAAAGTTTAATCAAGGGACTATTTACAAGGTGAAGGCAGGGCTTAAGAAAACCAGCAGAAAACCAGAACCCTAGGGCTAGCAACAGGGAAGAGCCATCACCATTGCTAGAACTGCAGAGGCAGAAGGAGGAGCAATGGACAAAATAGAAGTGGGCAGCTTTGCGAAAAGTGCTGCCTAATGAGAGCTGTGGCTTTTATTACAGCCAAAGCTGGGAGAATAAATACCCTAGTGTCACTGTCCTCCTTCCTTCTGACCTCACTGGCTGAACCCGAATGGAAGCTATAAGCAGGGAGGTTAAGGGGCCAGTCCACAGACTTCATTCCTCAGGGCACAGAGCAGAGCAGGATCTGGAGCACTGAGAGATAACACACAGCGGACTAAACATGTCTACAAAGAAAGAGAGAGCTTCTAGAGTCTACACCCCTGTGAATATTCTAGGAGGAAACCAAATGATAAAGGGGACAAAACTATAATAACAAGTACTGGCGATAATGTGAGAAAACTGGAGCCCTCATACACAGCTAGTGGGAATGTAAGGTGATACAACCATTTTTGAAGACACCAGTTCCTCAAAAGACTAAATGTTACCTATTGCACCAGTTAGGTGCAGCTACCATATGATCTAGTAATGGTCCTCCTGAGTATACACCCAAGAGGACGGTAAACATATGTTCACAAAAATCTTGTACACCAGTGTTCACAGCAGTATTAGTCAAGAAGCAGAAACAATCGAAATACCCATCAACTCATGAATGGATAAATAAAATGTGGTATATGCAATATAATAGTATATTACTCAGAAATAAAAAGGAATGAAGTACTGATACACATTACAACATGGATGAACCTTGAAAAGATTATGTTAAGTAAAAGAAGCTGGACACAATGGGTAAAATATTATGTGACTTCACTTATATAAAATACCCAGAATTCACAGATGTACAGAGATAGAAGGTACAGTCAGTCTTTGAATAGCACAATATTGTTCAGTGTCATTCTGTTATATTGGTGAGATGCCGTAGGAACTTAAGTTATTTAAATCAATTACCCTATGGCAAACTGATTTCATTATACATCATTTTGCTTAAAGTTGCAGAAACTGGACATATCGTTGAGTAGCCGTTGCCTAGGGGTAGCAGTGGGGCTGGGGGAACTGCTTAAAGGGTTTCTTTGTGGCATGATGCAAATGGTGAGTGTGGTGATGGGTGCACAACTCTACGAACACACTAAACACCAGTGAACTGTGTATTTTAAATGGGTGAATTGTACGATGACTATATTCCAATAAGGATGTTACCAAAAAAAAGGTAAAGTTCATCTTTCCTCATAAGCACAGCGAGAAGAAAGAGATACAAGAAATGAGCTAACATTCAAGAGTTAGACCATCACAGCGAGCCCTTGGTACTCCTTCGGGACCCCCTAGAATTGGGGAAAATCTGGAAAATCGAGAATTGACTCAGAATTCTGTGGTACTCAAACAAAACCAAATTTAGTTCACTTAGAGTTTCAAAGAAGTAGCGTGTAAACAAACAAAAGGCCGTCTAACAGCAAGCACAATGGCCATTGTACCCTCTGTATTAATTACTGGACATAACAGGTGGTCAATAAATTCTTATCAAGTTTCACTAAGTAGACTTTAAGTGCTCTTCTTTTGGAAAGTTCCTCACAAGCAGCAGTGATCACCCCATTACAAGAAAGGAGAACCAGGCACCAGGAGAAAAAGTGATTTTCCAGAGTCCTGTCAGTCACTGCTAGTTCAGCCCATAATCAGAACTTCCCTGGGCACTGTCACATTCTCACCAATAAATCTGATGAGATATTTCCGTGGTCAAGCCAATTATGGAGTCAGTGTTATAACTCATACAGCATTCACCTGAAGTGAGGAGGGAACAGACAATAGCCAGCTAATGAATTCCTGCAGTGCACCTCCCTGCATCCCGAGAAAAGAAGCTGCTATGTAGTGCTTTCGTTAACCTGGATTCTGTACTAATTGAAGTGGACAACTTCGAGCTTTCTGTTCTATAAAGAACCATTTTTCTCCTCCAGGGTGGGGGGTTGCATTTGAAAGTCAGAGGATGTGAGAGGTAAGCTAGCATCCTTCTAGAAAACTGTAGCCATAATTTCATCACATTGCTATTCAGGATACATACAGACTCTGAAAAGGTTTAAACGGGCTTAAACAATTTCTCTACCACCTTTTTCTTTTCTTTTTTTCTTTTGTTCTTTTTAAAGCCTGAATTCAACATCCTGTAACTTCCCCATTCTCTTTTGCTTTTCCACATTTTAATGACTACTTTTTCCAAGTGATTTATCTAAATTACACCAGCAATCTACTGATCATAACATTAGCTCCAGGGGAAAAACAAAGTGATGAAAGGGCAGGTTCTCTCTCCAGCAAGAAGAAACACTCTATTCACAGGGTCCTCATTAAGTGTTCACTGCATGCAAACAGGGAGGTATTTTAAAAATAGTCAATGATTGTACAACCACAACGGAAAACAGTATGGAATTTTCTCAGAAAACTAAAAATGGATCTGCCTTTTGACCCAGCAATTCCACTGCTAGAATTATACCCTAAGAACCCTGAAACACCAATCCAAAAGAATCTATGCACCCCAATATTCATAACAGCAAAATTTACAATAGCCAAGTGCTAGAAGCAACCTATGTGCCCATCAGTAAATGAATGGATCCAAAAACTACGGTACATTTACACAATGGAATTCTATGCAGCAGAAAGAAAGAAGGAGCTCCTACCCTTTGCAACAGCATGGATGGAACTGGAGAGCATTATGGCAAGTGAAATAAGCCAGGCGGTGAAAGACAAATACCATATGATCTCACCTTTAACAGGAACCTAAACAACAAACCAAACAAGCAAGCAAAATACAACCAAAGACACCGAAATAGAGAACAGGCTGACAGTGACCAGAGGGGAGAGGGGAGGGAATTTCAGGGGAAAAGGGGAAGGGTTTACAGGAACAAGTATAAGACACATGGCTAAAAACTACGGGGGTAAGAAATGGGAAGAAGCGGGGGGGGGGGGGGTTGGGGGGGCTGGGGGGGCTAGGATGGGAGTAAAAGACAGAAAACTGTACTTGAACAACAATTACAATTTTTTTAAAAAATTTAAAAATATTCAGTGATTTAAATGACTTGTAACACTAGGCAGCACATTTTGCATTTGTCTCCAAATAAGCTTTCTCTGGAGAAGCTGGCAGGAACTGCTTCCCCAGAGCTTTCATTGCTTTTACTTATTTTTATCTACAGTCATTCTTGATGTGATTCTCCAGAAGTAATCAAAGTGCTGTTTAAACTTAAATACAGTAAAAATGTAATTAATTTATATAAACCAGGGTATACTATCTGAATTAGATTTGTCTGAATTATGTAATACTTGAAAAGCAATTCAATTTTACTACTTTCAAATAAATTTAGAGTAACTAGACTGAACAAGAATCAGTAGGCAAATGTTTCAGTGATAAAGTGGAACTATAATCACTGATAAATTTAGTGATAAATTAAAAGGAACTATAATTATTATATTAATTGTTTAAGTGTCTCTTTTGAAGTGTCAACAGAAACTTAATTCCCAAATAGACTTCTTGTGCGCCCAGTGTTACGTAACTCGACAGGGATTTGTGGGACAGCCGCCGTACAACAAGCATTAGGGGACAAGCATATGGCAGTTTTTGCTCTCAAAAAGGTTACGATCTTGTCAGGGTGGCAAAGTGTACAGTGCTGAATCAATCTTTGGCCATTTTGTTTACCAGCTGCCTCTTTATTACAAATTTTCTCCACAAACAGGCTGCGGTTAAGTGACATCCCAACTCAACTTCAGCTGCCAAACTAATGAGGTAATTCCGTGCTTGGGTGTATCTATCATTAAATTGCAGTCACTTCCCAAACTTTTGGGCTCCTAAGGCCTCAACATACCACAGCAGGACATTCTTAACCTTGAGTTACAGAAATTGGGGCTGACGTGGGCTCTTCCTCTTGTAAGTATCCCTCTCACACAGGTCCTGCTGATACATACTGACCATCATATAATCACGTCCACGAATCCGTCAGTTTTCCAGACCTGAGCAACAGAGTTCTACCACACACAAACTCAAGTACTCATCAAAGGTAACGCCACAGGTGACATTTTGGTTTCAACTGAGAATTATCAACCTTGTCCCTTCAATTAAGTAGTAGATAATAAACATCTGGGTGACAGTTTTTACCTCACATTTCAGGAAACTGAGTTCACCTGTGATCAAAAAATAAAAAAACTGAGGCATCAGGGATTTTAGAAACTCAGAATTGGCTCTAGGCTATCAGCTATCCAGTCTACCCCAGTTGCAGAGTCTTAATCCAAGGGGATTGCGACAATGAGTAAGAAACTAACAGAAGAGGAGCCCTCAGGAATTTAGATTACCATGAGAAGAGAGGCTGGACAAATCCAGGGGTAGCAGAGTCCCAAGGCCTCACAGGTCATTTTATTCCACTAGTTCTCTCCTTTAAACGCATGGAAAAGTGCCTGGTTACTTAGCATCAGTGATGCACCGGAACTGACTTACAGTAAGGCGAGAACTGATTATGTGTAGCTCTTCCCAAGTCCTCCTTCAAAGATTTCAAGTTGGTAACTTGAAATTGGACCCTGGTGAGACTATTTACACCATGAAAATTGGCAAACGCTTCCTATGAGTCAGGTTCCCCGACACTCCAACCAGAGCCAGTTATTGTCACACCTCTGGTACCATCTCGTCTCATCATCGTCTGTTCCACAGGTTCAGAGGCTCTGCTCCCTGAGAAAACCTTGGGGACACATTCTTGGCTCACTGACCTGGGCTCGGTTGGTGTACAGCACTTTCATGTCCTTCAGCTTTTCCAGTCCCTCACTGTAGCACAGGATGGCCGTCTCATAATTGCCTCTGACAAAAGCTTCATTCCCCTTTTCTTTTAGGGCTACGAGAATGAGAGTTATACAGATGAGCTCTCCCCACCCAGAGAAAATTCTTTCAGACTTTATTCCCCTGATTTTCCAACCCTACTTTGAAGGCCGCAGCTTGCATCAACCCAAAGGGGACCTATCACTTGTTTCTCTCCGCAGATATGGGAGGATTGGTTACTTTTAGGATTTTTTCTCCAAATTCACCCCAAGTCTTCTATGCTGCTTCTCAGAAAAAGTAAATGTTATCTGCCTCAAGGCTGAGAACCACTCCAAGTTTGCCACAGAGACCAAGTCTACAGAGCCGATGTTTCATGAAAAGGGTCAAACAACTAATTTTCTAGCAAATATGGAATCATTCAGATCTGCAGCTCACATGCCCCTGGACAGCATAAAGCTCAACACTGAAAGCCTTCTCTGCCATGTACGCCCCTGCCACATACACAACCTGTCTTTCTTTCCATTTCTCCTCTCCCTTCTCATATCTTTGTTTTCTTGTTTCCTTTTTCTTTTTCAGTTCTTCATCTATGCCTCAGGCTAGGCAGTGGTACCTCACTCCCATCCCTCCCTAAGCTCCAAAGATTGTTTGGTACTGCTCAATCTGACCTGCTAAGTCCGCCCATATGCTTCAGAAAGAGGCCAGACTACAGAGGCTGACTGACAGCTCCGCCCTGTCCCCTTTCCATTACATCAGGGACAGGCGGTTTCCCCCTGGCCAGGTCCCACTGCCTAGGCCCCCCACGAACCCACCCACGGGGATCTTGATGTCCTCAAACACCAGCAGAAAGGCTGCTCTGCTCATTCCAGCACCAATCACCCAGCTATCGAAAAGCACAGACTGACAGTTACCATCTGCTAAGACTCTGTTTTCCCTCCTTCTCTTGGCACGTTCCTTTGCATCCTTCTCCACGGATGCCAAGAAGGCCTCTGCAAGCAGAGTAATTTCAAATATTAAAAAGAAAATGCCAATACTAAAATCAGCTGTCTCACATTCAGAAGAAGCTACTCTACAGCTTTAGAGCCACACTTCGCACGCACACATGCAGGCACACTGCATTCACACATGCACCTGAAATGACATCTTAATTTGACACCGTAATCCGTGGGATATTATTATTATGATGGCTATGTCTATGTTTTAAATTTGAATTACACTTTTAAAAGGAGTCTTTCCCTGAAGACTGATTTTTTGTTCCATCTAGCACAATGAGCTTTTGAGCCGAGCAACATAGAAACCATCGGGATCCCTTGAGCAGCTGAGAGTACACTGGAAGATTCAGAATAATTGAATTCAGTTTGCACAAAAGATTGGCCAGGAGAAAAGAGAGAAAAACTTCCAAGGGCTGTTCCCTTTGACGGCCAGTAACAGGACTGGGTCATCGGTAGGTTTTTGTTCCTGGGTTGTTGTAAATCCAGAGGCTATAATCTGAGGGTCTGGGCTGAACACTGGTCCTGCCCAGGCCAGGTAGCTCAGCTGGCCAGAGCGTCGTCCTGATATGCGCAGGTTGTGGGTCTGATACTCAGAGGGGCCCATGCAAGAAGCAACCAAGGAATGCATGAATGAGTGGAGCAAAGCAATCTCTCTCTCTCTCTAAAATCAATAAATTAAAACAAATAAAAACTGATCCTAAAAAATAATGCACTTTGGGAAGAGAGATGCTGTCCTTACCTGAGTTTATTTCATCTGCATTCTTCAGGGTGCACAGGTTATCATAAAAACAAAGAAACAAATTTCAGAAACAACTCTGATTTATAAGCATACAAACCAAGAAGGCATCGATTACATGCGGGGAGTAGAATCATTTCTTTAACCATCACCACTGAAGGGCCCAAAATTCAGGGAAACTGCTTCAAATTGGGAGATCTGATTATGGGCACCATTGTCATGGGACTAAGTGCAGACACTGGTGTGACCAGATCAAGGGACCCTGGCTGTGGCTGGAGGAGTGGGAAATGTAAGTTAGTAGAATATACCCTAACAGTATAGCTTAAATATACTGTTTGATCACAAGCTAAGGGGTTGGAGAGGCCAAACTGTCATTAAAACAAACTCAAATAGTTGTTTAAAGATGACCCAGAGGAGCAAGTAAAAACAATCAGAGTTTATACCTCCTTGTGGAAAATAAATCTAGTTAATCTAAAAATATCAAAAGTATTTCAGCCTCACCAGACAGTCTGGGATTAAACTACCACTTCCTTTGCTTCAGGGCAGACCCCCTCACTGTGTCTATTTATGTAAGTTCACAATAGGAAAAGGGAACCTTCGCAGGGGCTTGTGGAGGACTGATCATGGTCTTGTTCAAGGTGGTCCTGCATCCGTCCTCCTCTTGGTCTTCCTCTGTGAGCAGCAGTCTCTTTTCTGTTTTGAGGATAGCTTTCTCTTGTACGACGGGGTCATCAGAATTCATGTCCTGGATTAAAGTGGCTAGAGAACAAATCAGACGTGATCATTCAAACAAAGTCTTCAATAGAAAAGACTGTTCACCAGGAAGAACTTGCACAGCATGCACAGGAAAGAACTTTTATTTTTCCAGTTTTACTGAGATATAATTGACATGTAACAGTGTGTAAGTTTAAGGTGTACACTGTACAACAATGATTTGATAAATATTGGGAAATGATTCACAGTAAGTTTAGTTAATACACCCATCTCCTCAAGTAATTACTGTGTGTATGTGTGGTGAGAACATTTGAGATCTACTAGTAAGTTTCAACTCCATCAGACAGAATTGTTAACTGCTGTACATCAGACCCCCAGGACATACTCATCTTATAACTAGAAATTTATATCCTTTAACCAACATCTCCCTATTTCTTCAAGAAGGTTCTGAATAGAAAACAAAAATTAGAGCAATTAGAACCAATGAGAAAAAATTAAGAACAGGATTTATTTTGCCTGGAAAAAGCGGCAGGAGAATTTAACCATGACCTTCAAGGAACAGAATTTTAAGCCACTTTTTTAATTCAACAAAATTTATGGAGAACTCATTATGAGTTAGGCATTATGCAGGATGCTGTAAGAGAACAATGATGAATAAAAAAGATTCTTATTTTTAAAGAGCTTACAGTCTTATGTGGGAGACAACAGGTAAATAAAGGCGACTCTGAGACCATTAAACAATAGCCCTTAATTCCACCCTTATCTGTCTGCACTCCACTGCCTGCCCGGCTTGGACCCCACGGTACATCACTGGGCTGCTGCCCCCCCTGCCAGACAAAACTCCAACTCCAAATAAATCCAACCCTTCACTTCTCGAGACCTTTTTCAGGGAGCTGAGGACTGATAGAGAAAGACAGATGCCTAGGGAAAGGGGTCCTAACTCAACTGGACTGCCCATGATGCTCAGCAATCCTGTGTTATCCCAGTAGAATTCTGACACTAACTTCCTTGTGTGTGTTCTTCCCACACCACCAAACAATTCTCTGACACCAGCTGGATAGCCTACAATTCAACTCAATTCTGACACTACCTACCTGGAGACAGAAGCTGATTCCACAGATTAAGGGCTCAGGCCTGTAGGACAGTAATGGAGGGATCAGGCCAAATCTCTGGAGAAGGCAGGGGGCAAGGAGAAAAACCCAAGGTGGAACTGAAGATTAAAAGCACCTTGCCCTCCCAATGAGAGAGGAGGGAGGAGGGAGGAGGGAGGAGGGAGGAGGGAGGGGGGAGGGGGGAGGGGGGAGGGGGAGGGGGGAGATTGCTCAGCAGCTTGTGACTCAGCAGAGGGGAGCTTGTAGAGAGTATGCGTGACTGGAGATTCTACCCCTTTACACAACATGCCATCCAGAAGAGGGACAAAGGCAATTAGTGCCAACACTGGCCCACTGTGTTGGAAAGCGGAGCACTCCCACTGGCTGCTGAAGCACAAAGGATTCTGGGAGAGGACTTTTAAACAGAAGATGGACAGAAGTCTCTCTGTTGCTTTGCCCTACACAGGCAGGATTGGTACGCACTGGGACTGCTCAGGGCTTAGGTCCCACATGGTTGGAAGCCAGCTCCCAGAGGCAGGGACCCACCCTGGGATGCATGCCTCACGAGGCTCCAGCCTTTGGGACGTTAATGACCGAGTGCAGCACAGCGCACAGGTCCTGGGCTGCTTCCACTCTCTCGCCCTGCGAGCAGCACATGGAGGCATGAGCTGGAAAGTTCCCTGCAGATGGATCTTCCCTTGCATGACCACTTGGAGTGATTTGGGAGTGCACCCCAGAGCCTGAGAGGGAGAGAGAGACAGAGGCTGCAAGACCATGGTGACTCTGGCACCAAAGAGACAGAGACCCATTTGAGTAACAACCTTGGGCTACAAATAAGCAATAATGGGGAACTTCTGGACATGGATTCCAACTTTAAGCCCCTTGCTGGGGGTGGCTGGTTTTCTGTGCTTTGCAGGAGAGGTTGTCCTAGTTGTCTCAGAACAGGAATGTTCCCAGCCCTCTAAAATTAGGAACCCTGTTAACATAAACCTATTTCCTTCCCCACCAATCTTCCTGTTGTACTTGGCAACAAGTGGCAAGACCCCATGCTGCCTGATTTCAGGACTGCCATGTCCCCCTACCGCTGCACTTCAGAGGCCAGTCAAAAGCCCAGGTTGTCTCCTGTGCTTCTGACCATATAGCTATAGATTGGAAGTTCCCACACCTTCTCCTCTAGTTTGATTAATTTGCTAGAGTGACTTACAGAAGTCAGGGGAACATTTCACTTACTAGATTACCAGGAACAGCCAGATGGAAGAGTTCACAGGGCAAGAGATTCCTGTGGTAGGAGGGTACAGAGCTTCCAAGCCCTCTGAGTGCCCGCCCTTCCCCAGTCTCCAGGTGTTCACATCTTAAGGGTCTCCAAACCCTGCCCTTTCGGTTTTTATGGAAGTGTTACTAAATAGACATGATTGATCAAATCATTGGCTATTAGAAATCAATTCAACCTCCAGTCCTTCTCCCCTCCTCATAGAGTGGGACTTAAAGTTCAACTCTCCAATCCCAGGGTTGGTTCCCCTGGCAACCAGCCCCACCCTTAGGATCAAAAAGTCATTTATTCACATAAGTTCAGGAGTGGATACAAGGGGTTTGTTATGATATCAAGATACCTTAATCTGTCTTATAACTTGAGCAGTTACAAGGGTTTTGGAGTTCTGTGCCGGGAACAGGGATGAAAAACAAACATGTATTTTTTATCACAAATCACAATATCACACTTAGGCAAGTCATCCTAGTATTCTCCCAAGGACTTTAAAAATTGTCTCCAAATGAGACCTGACCATTTCAGGCAGACGATCTTGCTTATTAATGACGGGAGGAAAGAGGTGCCACCAGAAAGCAACTCCAACTTCCTGCCAGCATAACTGCACATTGCCTGTTTCCACATCCATTCCCTTTCCTGCCACAAGGAAAAAGCATACCTCCCCTGTGACGTTAGCCTCTCATCCTGTGCTCACCATTACCCTGCTTTGCATGACCAGGAACCTTGCATCACCCATTAATTATGCCCTTCCCACAACACTTTCAACCTCTCCCATTCTACCAGCTTCCTTCCCATTGGAATTTATACACTTCAATGACTCCCAAGGCCCTATATCCTCCCCTTCACAACTAAACCATCTGAAGGCATTTTCCTGTTCTTATTTCTTCATTTTCCACTGGCTCATCAAGGTAATTTTTCATGTTTTTTAGTTGTCAAATATCTCAAACAAACATAAAATGATAGACATTTTTGTTTCTATACCATCTGTAAGTCAGTAAATATCCTTCTGTAGCATGTTTTGCTTTTTTTCCAGCATGTTAGAACTCTTAATATATTTTGTGTCATTTAGCTTTTGCTGCATAACACACCAACCCAAAACTCAGTGCTTAAAGCAACTACCGTTTCTTTAGCTTTATTTAGTTCCCAGTTCCCTAAGTCTGCAATTTGGGCTGGCCATAGCTGGCCAGTTCTGGTTTCAGCTGGGCTCAGACATGCTCATGGCCAGCCATCAGTTACCTGAGTGGCTCTCCCCTGAAAGTTGGCTGGCTGTTGGCTCCAGCAATGGAAGCAATGAGGCAAAATGGGTTTCACCTTTTGGCAGGGGTGTCCAAGAGCGTCAAGAAAGCAAGCCCTATTGCACACATACTTTTTAAGCTTCAGTCTGTCCCATGTTTACAAACATCCCTTTGTAAGGGATGGCAAGTCACATTGCCAACCCAAATTCAAAAGATGGAGAAACAGACTCTACTCCTGATGGAAGAAAGGAATTTGTGACCATTGTCGTGGTGTACTAGGGTATTTGCGTATGTGTGTTACTGACACCAATAGACAGTCTGTCTGAACAGCTTCGAGTGGGCTGAGGGCAGGAAATAGGAAGGGCCACCAGGGGAGATGGAGCTAGGCAACCTGGATAAAACCTGGGCTCCTTGAGCACTGAGGACAAGGTGTGCAGCTAGATAATACCTTTGCAAACCGGTCACTTCTTTAAAGATAAGGGAATTGTGGGCACTGCCTTTGGTTTGGTCTTGCTTAAGATAGCTGGGTTTTGTCTGGGTTTTGTGGAGGAGATCAGCTTTGGGACAGGGAGTCCCCCATTCTCCCAGATCATTCAGCATTAGAATAAAACCCTTTTCCCCTTTCCACCAGCCTCTGCCTCTAGAATTTGCCTTTGGGTGGTAGCAGGCAGCCAGACCCCACTTTAGTTTGGTAACATTATGGTCCAAAAGTTCATATACGTGACACTTCAAAAGGCCAATATTCAAAATGTCAGAGTTTGGAATAAGAAAAGGTTTACTGATCGAGAAGATACCCAGTTGAGAATATAGCAGCCTTATACATTCCTCAAATCCATCTTCCCCAAACCCAAAGTTCAGGCTTCTCTTAAATCAAGAGAAGGAACACATGGGAGAAAGAGAGGTGACTGATGATCCCAGACATCTGGGCACACACAGCGCAGGATCCAAACAAAAGCACACAATCTCTAAATCTTTGTCCCTTGATGATCTGAGTCCAGCCTTAAGGCTCCTGCAAGTCTTTGATAAATAGACATTATTTTGCACATATTTCCCCATCTCTTTAGGAGAAGTACTTTCTAACAGGGACTATTCTTCCAAAAACTCAAGCCTCAGGCAGAATTCCTCTAATGACCAGCACCTCTATAGCAAGAGCTGTTTGCTAGGCCATGGGTAAATGCAGGCTAGAATTAAGACAGTCAGAGACTGAGCATTTCACTGTTACATACATATGAGCATTTAATCATCTTAAATAAATAGTTTTTAAAATGTGCATTCTTTTGCAAGCTACAGATAGTTCTAGTTGATTCATATATAGTACATTATTTTATATACCATAGTTAATCCATTCTCTTACTGATGGATATCCAATTTTTTGTAATTTAATTTTTTGCTACAGGAAATAAATGCTAAATTGAATACGTGTATACATATTTCCTTTTGTACATATGTGACACATTCTTAGGATATGTGTGTATCGATTTTTACTCCTATAAGCAGTCAACAAGAATCCCCACTGCCCCACATGCTTTCTGACATTTGCTATTGTCCAGCTTCCAAAGTGTTAACACTCACACGGATGGGAATATCTCATTAATGTTTGCATTTGCATTTTCCAAAACATGATTGGGACTGAGCATCTTTTTATCAGTCTGTAGACCATTTGGATTTCCTTTTCTGTGAACTGCCTGCCCTATTCTTGGCCAACTTTCTATTGGGTTGTCTTTTTCTCATTATGATTTCTTTATATATTCTAAACTGATTATATGTATTTGCAAACATCTTATCCTTATGTATGCTTTGTCTTTTTGTTTTTCTTTAAGAATTATTGAAGAGAATTTCTTTTTATTTTAATGTGTTAAGTGCACCAATGTTGTCCTTTATAATTTATAACGTTTGTGTATTTTAAGGTTACAAATGTACTATATGGTGCTGATGTCTAAAAGTTTTAAGGTTCTGTTTTTCTCATTAAGGTATGTAATCCACCTGGAGTTGATCTTTGTGTAGGGCACCAGCACCACGCATCGAGAAGCCCCTGCGTTCCCCACTGACATGTCGTTCCATCCCTTTTACAGGCGTGAACTACATGTATGAATCTGCTCTAGTCTCTTCATTCCATTCTGCTGGACTACTCAAACTTTCCAGTACCAAACTTCCATGCATAATTACTATCGCCTTTTAATAAACCTTGACCACCTGGTAGAAAGAGCTATCCCACCTTCTTATTTTTCTGCTAAATTGGCTTCATTATTTTTTTATTTGTATCTTGATCAGCCTTAGCTCTTTGCTCTTCCATGTGAGTTCTAGAATCAGCTGGTTAAATTCTAAACAAGACACTTTTAGGATTCTGACCTAAATTTTACTGAATGTAAAGAATAATGTGAGGAGAACCTTGATCTTGGATTTCTAGCTTCCAGAACTGTAAGAAAACTTTGTATAGCAGCCCAAACAGACTAATACACCCTTCTGGACTGAGTTCAAGTTTCCTGCACTTTGCAAGTCTCTCTTTGTATTGTATAACGCACTTGAAATTACTTGTTTAGTGTTTGTTTTCCCACCGAAATGTAGATACCACGAAGGAAGATAATTCTTGTTTATTGTTACTGTGCTCTCCAGTGCCTAGCAATATTCAATACCTCGCAAAAACCCCAAAAATGAATGTATAGAATCCATACACATAACTAATTGAATTATAAATGAAATAAAATGAGAAATTCAGTCCCTAAGTAGCACTGGCCACATTTCAAACGCTCAGTTGCCACATGTGGCTGCCGGTTGCCACAGTGGACAGTGCAGGTTATTTATGCAACAGTTCTGTGGTCACAGAGAGAGCTGTTGGGCAGTACCTGAAGGAACTGAGTATGAAGGAAAGTCAGGCAAAGGAAGATGGGGAAGCAGGGGGAATAACAAACACATCTTGCAGAGTATGAACCATCGGGACATGCTCAGAGAACTAAAAGCATTTTGTTGCTGCACAAGTGTGAGTTAGAGAGCAGTGAGAGGTAAGGAGAGGTCATGGGAGGACTCAAGTCCTGATGAGAGCTTGAAAAGTATTGTGACTGTGGAGAGAATCCAAGCAGAGAAGTGTCTGGGTCAGATTTGCATTTCAGATACATTACTCTGTGGGGAGTATAAACCTGGAGGCTGGAAAAACAATCAGAGGGCTGTTTAAATATTCTGAGGAGGAGAACGAGAACAAAGGGGGGGGCTGGGGTGGAGGACGAAGCTGGAGAAAGAGGCCAAACTTGACGGCTGAGTGACACTAGGACTAAATTTCTGGAAGGTGGAGCCACCTACTGAGACCAAAGTAAAGATGAAGGCAGGAGAAGCAGGCTTTATTTGCGAGGACAGAGGGGGAAGAAGTAAGTCAATTTTGGAAGCATTAAATGTATAGTGTTTGCGGGGGATACAGTGGATATGGCAGTGCGCTCAGAAAAGAGGGCTAGGTGGCGACTGAGATGTAAGTGTCATCAACACATGGGTTAAAACCATATGCTTGGATGAGATCACCTGAAAAGAAAGGTGAGCACTGGCCATGGCCAGAACTCCACAGAACAACATTTAGGCATAGGGAGAGGAGAGGACCATGATGAAAACAAAGAACAATTATAAATATATCATTTATCAAGTTACCCAAACTATTTTTTTAAACTGTTTTATTCTCTGGACCCATAGAACCTGCCAGAAGCAGCAATTTCAACATATGTCTATTGGATTGGTCAGGTTGTTTGTTTGCTTGTTTCTGACCTCAGACAAGCTCCCTGAAGTTTAAACAAGAACCCATTGCTTAGGAATCTCCTGAATGTGGTCTGTGGGATCCGAGTATGTGCTCTGAGATCCCACTGTCTTAGCTGAGGAAGGGGGTCTTCTTGTCTAGAGAAAGAGAGACAGGAAAGACAATTGATTTTGCTTCCCCAGCTCAAACACAGAAATGGTTGTACTCTAAACCAAGAGGGATCCGAGACTGACCAACAGGGCACCTGAGTAATCCCAAAGGTGATAGGTAGGCTCATTAGCTATGGGGAAACAGAGCTCCTTTTAACCTGATTCTACAAAGAAGGTGACAGAATATGGCAAAGGCAAAATATGGCTGAGCCTGAACTCCAATAGAAGGTTAACAACTTCTCTGATACTGATTAACAGCCAGAAAATACTACCCTCGGGCTCTAATAATACTTGTTTCTCAATACCGTTTCTGTTAAATTTCAGCTATATGTTTTTTTTCTTAAGAGTCATAAACCTGTCAGGCAAACCAGGAAATAACTTAATCTAAAGTAGAATTTAATTTGCTTAGGATTCACTGGTACTTACTGATTTCATCCACATTTTTAAGAAATTTCTGCAAATCTTTCTCTTGATTGTCAGCCATTGTGAACCAGAATCCCTGAAGGAGGCAGCATAAATGATGAAAATTAGTAATAATGAAATGCTAAACAGAATTTGTCAGGCTAATTAGCCTTCTAAGACTAAGAGCCAAGTGACTATTTTTAAGACGGATTTGTTTTTATAGATGTCATGCATAATAATAACAGCAGGGTGATCTATTTTACTGATGTTAAGGCCAAGGAACACTCATGTTTTGTGGTGATAACCTCCAGAAAGCTGTCAGTCCTCCCTCCACTGGGGAAACCACCCTCCTCCTTTGGAGGAAAATGGTCCTCCAAAGTCAACATCAGCTGCTGTGTTTCAGGAACCTGGTGGGAAGAAGACCAGGAGGAGAGCAGTTGACAGGCCTCCAGAGGTACTAGGAAGATGCTAACACTTGATCTTGATCATGACAGACTGACTTAGCCAGACGCTTGGGCCTGGCTGTGTAACAGGTAAACAGAGAGAGGACAATTTGCATGTAAATGTCCAAAACGGTGTGAATCATAACCTGGCTTGTTTCTGAGAAGAGAGAACTACAAATTGGCAGAAGGGATTAGAACTTGTGGCACCATCCAACAGTGTCTCTTATCTTCTCCAGGTAATTTAAATTGATTACCTCCCAGTTGTTTCAGTGAAAAAGTGCATGGTGTACCCAATGTTTCTCAAATGTTCACCCGCAGACCATGAAAATCATGCAAAAACTTGTTAAATACAGATTCCTCAGCCTTAGCTCCAGAGCTCCTTGGTCAGTGAAATAGTACTCAGAAATATATCACTGTTAACACTCTCCAGGCGATTCTGATTTACAAGTCAGTTTAGTAGTTGTATAATGCACCTGTAACTGGGAATTTGCAATCTGCCACAAACAAGATGTGAGTTACTTTAATCTCTGAGATTCCACCAATTACAAGCTATGAAATCTCAGCTAAAGTCACAACCTCTGAGCTTCAAGTCCTCATTCATTCTACACAAACGTAATACCTACGTGAAGGCTATCCTGGGTGTTAATTAAAGCTCCAGGCACGAATGCTGGTAAATGCGAAGCACCCTTACCTACAAAACAACAGAGGGGATGCCTGGCTTAAATAAGAGATCGCTAGACTTCTTTCCAGCTCTAAGGTGTTAGACCTCACGGAACCAAGGCCTAGTGAAGTGAGTTAACTTGCCCAAGGTTGAGAGGGGCAGAAGGAAGGCTCAGAACACCCACAGGCAGAGGCCAGCCCCCTTGCTCCCAGGGCAGGGCTCGAAGGGCACCCACTCCCTGGACAATGAACCCGTTACAGGAGGCCAAGTCAAGGTGACGTGTCTGGCGCTCCAAGTTTTACTGAAGCGGCAGCCACGGACCGCTGTACAGGAGAGAGCCCTGCGCCTACTTCGTCCCAGAAACACCTACAGCCTAGCGCGGAGGGGCGGGGCCGAGGCATCGTTGCTCGGCAACCTCTCCAGAGCGTCCTTGAGTACCCGTGCCCGCCAGGGAGGTCACCGGCTGCAGCCCGTACCGTCTCATCTGCTGGGGCCCAAACCAGCGTTCTCTGTTAGGTTCTGACAGTCAGATCCTGGACCAGGTCCCAGGGCAGTCCCAGGGCAGACCCCGAGACACCTTACTGCACTGACCTGAAGCGTTCAGGGTTGGACGACAAATGGCGGCTGTGCGCTATCAGCTGCTGACCTCCGCCGGGGCTGGGCGTGGCCAGGCTGGAGGGGTCAGAGGAGGGCGTGGCCAGAGAGCTTGTGGCTGGGGAAGGCGCGGCCCCGCCCTCAATTTCGCTATCCTCGCGCTTTAGTTCAGGAGTGTGCCGCTAAATTCTCTGCCAGCTGTGGGGGCGGGGCCCGGCCCAATAGGTACCCTGGAAAGGGGAGAAAGTAAAAGGGACTTAGAGTAACCCGCCTTAGACCCTAAATTCGCGCCAGGTTTTTGCCTCTTTTTCTTACAGAAGTGGAGGTGGGGGTAGGGAGTGTGCCTCCCCTTAGCTTAATATATCCCTGGCCTGCCCCAAATTGCCAGTGTATTCATAGAGACAAGTTTGGGTGAGAATCCAGCTTTGCTTATTAGTAAATGTGAGACTTTGGGAGAGTTATGTAACCTCTCTGATCTTTAGTTTTTTTTTCATTGGTATCCAGGAAATCATAGGATTTGGAGCATAATGAGATGTTAAGCACCTTCACACTTTGAATACATGCACCCATCCTTAAAGAGATTCCAGTCTCCTTTTTTAAAACAAAAATTCAATATCATGCGCTGGATTAAAAAGAAATTAAGGAGGTTTAGGGGAAAGTGTCAGTTTGAGTTTAAGCTGATGTTAAGGAACACTTGGGACTTCTTGAAAATTTGTGAGTGCTTTATAGAAACCTATTTTGTAGTGACGGAAGAGTCTCTGGGGATAGAATGAACCATGAGGGGACAGGAGGCCAGGCATGGGACCCCTCTAGATCCAACTAGCTGAACTAGGGCATCCAGCCAGATCCAACAATTATTTTAAGTACAGCTTGCTGGCTCTGTCATGTGTCCTAGGCCCTGTAAGATAAATATCTGAGCCTTGTGGAGAACGGGGCCTGTTGACTGAAATCTCTACAAGGCATTGGTACACATGCAGTACTGTCTGCATGTTTGGACTTCTGGCATTTTAAAGTGGTCAATCTGGCATGTAGGTGGGTGGTTGAGTAGATTAAAAAAACCTGTGATACATTTACGCAATGGACTACTCATACACAGCAGTGAAAAAAGAAGGAATTCTTATTTTTTTTTGACAGTGTGGATGGAACTGGAGACTATTAGGCTAAGTGAAATAAGCCAGGTAGTGAAAGACGAATATCATATGATCTCACTTATAAGTGGAATCTAATGAACAAAATAAACTAACAAGTAAAATAAAACTAGAGGCACAGAAACATGGAGCAGCCCGACACTATGAGAGAGGAGGAGGGAGGTGGGGACTATTTGAAAGAAGGTGAAGGGGTCAAAGAACATGTATGAATGACCCATGGACATGAATAACAACGTGGAGATTACTGTGGGAGTGGGCAGCAGGCTGGGTGGAGGGCAGCAAAAGGGGAAAAACTGGGACAACTATAAAAGCATAAAAACAAAATATTTAAATTTAAAAAAAGTCAGAATTCCTAGTAAGCCCTGAGTAGTCACTGGGCTATCTGCAAAGATTTCAATTTTCCTCTTTTAAAGTACAAGGTAGAATCTCACTTTCCTGTGGCCAGGTGATTTGCTGTGTTCACTGCTGTGTGGGAAGAAGTAGTCATTCTTTGAGAACCAGTGTGTGACTCACGGTACAACCTAACCCTTCCCATTGTCCCAACAACCAGATGGTAGAGGCTGTGTCAGAGTCCCCAAGTAAAGGGACGTGCACCAGAGGTGCTTGTCTACCTTTGATGGGCATGCAGCGTGAGTGAGCAGTAGACTTTTCTTGCTATAATTCACAACAATTTTTGGGCCTGTTTGTTACACAGCATAACATAGCCCTTCATGTCTAATATGGTCTTCCAGACCTTTGTTCTGCACTCACTACAGTGACCAAAACTAGGGACCTTGTATACAAGTATACATAGATTGTGATCATTGTGATTTACATTTTAAGTGTGTCTGCATTTTTACATCCAAACACATCCAAAGAGGAAAACACACTTTTAAAATGTATTAAAACATGCATTTCAAACATGTTTCTCCTGGAGAAAATAAATCATACTTTTACAACTGCTACTTCCGTCAATCCAAATCCTTTGCGTGGTATTTAAGTTTTACTTTTTTATTATGTCCTTACTAAAAATTGAAGAACACTTGGTCACCTTCTGCTGTATAGTAAATCTGAGACTTGGAGATTATTTTAAGCCATCTCTCCTTTCTTTTACTCTGCTCTACCTTGTTTCCTTTTTGTTTGTTTGGATGTTTTTCTTCATGCCTGTGTGGGTTTTCTTTGTTCTGCTCTCCCTTTTGTGTAAACAATCCTAGCACTTTGCCTTTTGTCATCACTTTATAACCTTAGGAGAGAAAACAGAAAAAATACATATGTTTTTTTCTGAGGGCAACTGCATGAGGAATAAAGGGATTCTACCTTTGCTTGCTGGAAGGTACACCTGGAGCCAGGAGCCACCCAGATTGTGGAGATGGCCTCTTGGACAAAGCCCCTCACCATGGATCCTGGGACTACGATTCATTGGATAACCCTGGCTTCAAGATTTAGAAGAGGAGAAAGCTGAAGGAATTTGGTTGCCATTTCTTCCCTCCTTAAAGGGAATTCAAAAATTGCATGTAAATGTTCCCTTTAAACATGTTTCTTTTATTGTTTTTTAAAGCAGCTCAAATTCTTGCTTCTTGGATACACCCTTTGCCCTTTTAGTTCTCACTTTATTATGGATGAAGAAATACTTTCAGGAAATAGTTACAGATTTAGTTTTTGTGTTCATAGGAGGCAAGGGGCTTCCTTGGAATCTCTGTACAGCTCATAACACCATGGTCATTAACAACAGCAACAATAACAAGAATCACAGTAACACTCTCTGAGCTGCTGAGTACCAGGCATCACACTACGCCCTTTATAAACATTATCAAAGTGAAGTCTCAACAGCCCTGCAAGGTTCTATTCCCATTTCAGCCCTAAACAAACAAACAAACAAGAAAAAGAAATACAACTAGGGAGGTTATGTAACTTGCCTGGGCTGAGCCAAAATGCGAAGCCTGGTCTGACGGCCTCCTAGGTCATACTGTCCCCTCTCATCACACTGCCTCCTGGGTGCCACCCTTCCTGAGAGTTCCGTTTTCAACTCCTACTATCAGTGACCGACCCGGGGGCCTCAGGCTTTACTTTGGCCTCGTGGATGTATGAACTCCTATACCGGGAGTCTGGTCCAAACCTCCAAAGGTGATGGATGCGACTTTCCTATAGCCAGAGGGCCATGTCCCTCCCTCCATTAAGGAAGATAGGATGACTCCAGTAATGTCTTCCTTTGGAACCTTTCTGTGGATCACTGTACTTCTCTGTCTGAAGAGGAAAGGGGAGTTGGGCATTTAGTACCAGGTGGAAACAGCCTGCCTCTCAACTCTACCTGGTGTGGAGTAATACTGCCACCACGTGGGCAAGCCAGCTACACTTCCACAACTGTGGTTGGAGAGCAGAGCTTGCTCACTGCTCTGGCATTTATTTAATGCTGGTTGAGCACCTACTGTTGCCACACACCTGGCTAGTCTCCTGCTGCTGCTGTTCCTTCTTAGACAGTGAGTTAAACGATGTCAGGGATTTAGGTACTAGTGAATATTCAACATTTATACATCATTTTTGGGGGGGCACTTTCATCTAGGGGCAATTCACACTATTCAGAAATTATAATGATGCATCAGCTTCGTGCAGTGGGGTTTTTTTTTTTTTGTCGCCGTGGTTTTTGGGACAAGAGGATACACAAAGAAATATAAAACTCCAGAATTACTGTCCTGATGTGGGATTCATCTCAACTGTTAGGAAAGAATGAGGATATGTGTTTCTTGCAAATGCCTCTGCTTCTTTTAGTGCTAATAGTTTAATAATATATTAAAAACATATTACAGAAACATAGAAAATAGAGAAAAACAAAAAATCATTTATGATTTCTTTATCTTGACACCACCATTATTAACACTTTGATGTAGTTTCCTTCTGTTTTTTTTTCCCCTGAACTTTTTTTCTGCAATGATGTAATGATGCTGGAAAACAGTTGCATATCCACATGTGGGCTTTGGAAAAATTTTTTGGGATGGAGATAGAGGTGTGAGAGTATCAGCACATTTCTAGCATCCTGCAGCAATAAAATACATATAGGCATCCATGCATGACTGTTTCTCTTAAGCCAACTTTAATTGTGAGACATAGAGAGTACTCAGCTTAAGTCTGATCTGTATTCAAATCCTGTTCCGCCATTTAACACCTGTTAAGGGTTCTCCAGAATAGAACCACTGGGAGACTGATATACAATATAGATGTAGATGAGATTATAAATATGGAGAGAGAGAAAAAGAGTTTTGTTTTAAGGAACTGGCTCACACAGTTGTGAGGGGTCTGCAAGTTCAGGATCAGCAGGGCAGGTGAGCAGGCTAGAAATTCAGGGAAAAGTTGATGCTGCAGTCTTGAGGCAAAATTTGTTCTTCACAAAACCTCAGTTTTTGCTTAAAGGCCTTCAGCTGATTGGGTGAGGATACTATCCTTTAGTTAAAGTCAACTGATTGTATATACTTACCAGAAGGGGTTGACATGAAGTATTCAAAGCGACAAAAAGCAAGGACCTAAAACCAAGACCACTCTATCTGGCAAGGCTCTCATTTAAAATTGAAGGACTCCCTAAAGTGTTCACTAGAACAGGGCAACTCAGTCGCTGGGTTGTGACGTTGTAGGTGGGGGCGGGTGAAAGGACAGCAAACACACAGTTATTAACAACCACACCTAAAACAAAAGCAAGCCAAGAAGACAGCTAGATCAGGAGTGGAACCATAGAAATGAAGAACACATGGAGGGTTAGAAACAGGGGGGTGGGAGGGGGAGAAGAGGGGAGAAGGCACAGAAAATAGCATAGATGGTAGGCAGAAAATAGATAGGGGGGAGGGCGAGAATAGTGGGAGAAATATAGAATCCAAAGAACTTGAGACACGTGGTTATAAACTAAGGGGGGGAGAATGGTGGGGGAGGGAGTGTGTGGGTGGAGGGGATTGAAGGGGGGGAATAGAACAACTGTAATGGTATAATCAATAAAATATATTAAAAGTAAAATAAAATAAAATAAAATAAAATTGAAGGACGGATAAACAGTTTCCCAGACAAGAAAAAGCTGGAGTCCATCACCCCCCAACCAGTATTAAAAGGAATGTTAAAAGGTCTTCTTTAATAGGAAGATGAAAAAATAGGTTAAGTACCAATACTAGGGCCTGGCTAAGTTGAAACATAAGACTAACAATCATACCATATATGTGACCTTAGGCAAATTACTTAACTTCTCTGAGTCTCAGTTTTCTCATCTGTTAACTATGGTTAAAAATGCTCCCCAAGGAAATCTGTATTAGTGCTCTTTCAATGAAAGAATCAGAAATCCATTTCCCCCAGTTGAGTTTGAGAGTACATTTATTAAAGCTGGGGACAGTGAAACAAGGAAAGGTTTAGGAAGAGAGCAGGCGGGGCTGCTTTGGCTCTCTAGAAACGTTATAGGAAAGACGTGAACCCAGGTGGGGCTGCCACGGGCTCACTAGAGAGAGAGTCAGGGGAAAGGGCCAGTGCAGACAGGCTCAGGGGGTAAGCCTGGGACAAGCTTCTGTTGCCCGTTGCTCCCCTGGCTGCAAGTCTTGTGGGATTCCTTTGAGTTTAGGTCATAATCAGATTCTTGGTCTCAAATGATATAATCAGAGCTCTGGTATATTCCCATTTTGGCCCCGCTTTTCTCTGCTGACTTACTCTCAGTTGGGTCATTCCCATCATCCGAGTTCCAGGTACCTCGCATCCTCTCGGCCTTGCAACCTAAATGGAGAGGGAGCCTTTCTTTTCTGTACATTCCAGAAAGTTTCAGAATTGGTTTTCCTAGACTTAATTAGGTAATCTTCCCATGCATAAGTAACCATGACCTGTAATAGGATATGCTGACTGGCCAGGTGTGGTTTCATGACCACCCCCACAGCTGGGGTCAGCCCTACCCAACCCCTACGGACTGAAAGTGAGGAAGGGTAGATTGTCCCAAAGGAAAACCAGGGTGCTATTATCATATGGAAGGAAAGACAGGCTGAGCAAGAAAAACCAACTCCACTGGAGTTTATTGCTTGGCTGCCTAACACTCTACACACTATTTTCTCAAGACATAATTTTTAAAATGCTCCCCTCTATATCACTGAAAACTCAATTACTCTGCCCAATGGGAGGCAGCCCAAAGCAATCTACCCTTGGATGTAATAAGTCTGGGATCTTTGAGTGGTGTGTGCTTCCTAGGCCAACATCCAGGTATGGGTCCTCATGGTCCCACAACTGGTAGCCAAAGAATAAATATAATCAGGTAAACATAATCAGTATTCCCAGCATGTAACAATGGTGGAAAAGTTGGATAACTACAATGGAAAATTCTCACTGATAAAATGTGAATCCTCTGTGGTCACTGGTTTACACAATGTAGCCCATCCTGTAGTTTGGGAATATGAAGTTGCCCCTGCCTGGAACAGGGAGTGTGTTCCTTGACCAGCCAATCTGGCTGTCTCCAGCCACACTCTCTGAAAGCTGTCTCTTGTACTCTGCTCCTTGAACTCATTTAAGAAGAGCATCAGAGGGCTTTTTCTACCTGGGGTCCGTGTACCACATTCACAGCTCATTTGCTTTCAGTACAGTGGGGACAGGGTGGGTATTGGATGGGGAATCTAGAATTAGCCAGGGACTTCAGCAATTACAAGCCTTTATTTTTTTCTAGTCTTAAAATTTCTCTAGTAAAACAACTCCCCTAAATCTTTAACAGGGCTTTTACCCTTTCTGAACAACTCAGTGCTAAAGCCATTAGTGATAGGACATCTGCAGTGACCCCAAACTGTTTCTGAGCCAAAGTAGGGTACGGAAAATACATTCTGGGGAAAAGGCAGTAGGAAGTGGTGAGTCTGCACTGGGTGAGCATGGTGTGGGGTGGCTGAGCCTATGCTCTGGGGGAGATGAAAGGGCATTCTAGCAGAGGGAGGGGCCAGCACAGGGTGTCAGAGCTTGTGCAGAGTGAAGAGGGTATGGTGGGGAGTGGCCTGGTGTGAGGAGGAGGGTGTCTCTACAGGAAAGTGGCCTGGCTTAGCGTGGGGTGTTAAATTCTAAGCAGGATGAGGAGGGTGTCCACTTGGGGAGGTGGCCTGAAATAGTGAGTTGGCATCGAAGAAGGGAGAGGAAGGTATGTGTGTGGGTGGGTGTGCAAGTGCATATGTGTGTGTCTACTGAGAAGGCCTGAGATCAGAAGCACCTCTTGCCCCCAGATTTTGGAACTGGGGACTCGTAGAAATGGTTGTTTCAGATACTGAAGTGAAGAAAACACAAGGTGAGCTTGGAACATGTTGTGCTACAATGCAATGAAGTACTCAGAAAATGACAGGGTCATATAGAAAAGATACAGCTTGAATGGGCTCCTGCTGAGTGGCCAGACAAGGAACAATTTGAGCATCAAATAAATAATGACAATAACAATCCACTGGAAAGAAAATTAAAGACCCAACTGTCTTCACTAATACCAATAAAGAAACAAACTCTTTGAAAGTTTGATGGGGCATGGGATATTTACATATGTTTAAAGTTCAGAGGTACTATGATGATGAACAAACGCTTATTAACTACAAAGGAGGAAAAGAGGAACCTTACAGTGGAGCAGCTTGGCAGGCACCACCTGAATCAAGTGTCAAAGTGACTGTCATCAGATACAGGAGAATGGAAATCATGAACTGCCTTACAGATTCCGTAAGAAAAACCCAATGCTACCTCTGGGATATTGCCATCAGAGGCATTGCCAAAATTTAATTGTGAGAAAATTTCAGACAAATGAAAATCAAGAGACATTCTACAAAATAAATAGCCTTCTTTAAAAATGTCAAGATCATGATAAACACTAAAGGACGGATCATCCAGATGAAGACCACAGTCATGGAACAAAATAAAAAGCGGATACTCACAAATTATTATTATTACTTTTTGTTTGCCAGAAGATGCACTTTATTTTTTTAAATTTATTTTAATTGTTGTTAACTACAGTTTTCTGTCTTTTATTCCCAACCCAGTCCACTCTCCAGTCCTCCCAACCTCCCTCCCATTTCCATCCCCCTTAGTTTTTGTTCATGTGTCCTTTATACTTGTAAATCCTTCCCATTTTCTCCTGAAATTTCCTCCCCTCTCCCCTCTGGTCACTCTCCACCTGTTCTCTATTTCAGTGTATTTGGTTGTATTTTGCTTGCTTGTTTGTTTCGTTGTTTAGGTTCCTGTTAAAGGTGAGATCATATGGTATTTGTCTTTCACTGCCTGGCTTATTTCACTCAGCATAATGCTTTCCAGTTCCATCCATGCTGTTGCAAAGGGTAAGAGCTCCTTCTTTCTTTCTGCTGCATAGAATTCCATTCTGTAAATGTACCATAGGTTTTGCATCCATTCATTTACTGATGGGCACGTAGGTTGCTTCCAGCACTTGGCTATTGCAAATTGTGCTGCTATGAACATTGGGGTGCATAGGTTCTTTTGGCTTGGTGTTTCAGGGTTCTTAGGATATAATCCTAGCAGTGGAATCGCTGGGTCAAAAGGCAGGTTCAATTTTAGTTTTCTGAGAAAAATTCCATACTGTTTTTCATAGTGGTTGTACCAGTCTGCAATCCCACCAACAGTGAACTAGGGTCCCTTTTCCCCCACAACCTCTCCAACACTTGTTTGTTGCTTTGTTTATGATGGTCGTTCTGACTGCTGTAAAGTGGTATCTCATTGTGGTTTTAATTTGCATCTCTCTGATAGCTAGCTGAGCATCTTTTCATGTATCTCTGGATCTTCTGTGTGTCCTCCTTGGAGAAATGTCTGTTCAAGTCCTTTGCCCACTTTTTAATTGGGTTGCTTGTCTTCTTGGAGTGGAGTCATGTAGGTTCTTTGTATATTTTGGAGATTAAACTTTTGTCTGAGGTATCATTGACAAATATGTTTTCCCATACAGTTGGTTCTCTTTTTATTTTAATACTGTTTTCTTTTAAAGCTTTTAATTTAAAGCTTTTAATTTTGATGAGATCCCATTTGTTTATTCTTACCTCTATGTCCCTTGCTCTAGGGGACACATCAGTAAAAATGTTGCTGCGTGAAATATCTGAGATTTTCTTGCCAATGTTCTCCTCTAGGACTTCAATGGTGTCATGGCTTATATTTAAGTATTTTATCCACCTTGAATTTATTTTGGTGGATAGTGTAAGTTAGTGCTCGAGTTTCATTTTTTTTGCATGTAGCTGTCTAGTTCTTCCAACACCATTTGTTGAAGAAGCTACTTTTACTCGATTTTAGGTTGCCATCTCCTTTGTCGAATATGAATAGACCATAGACACTTGGGTTTATTTCTGGGCTTTCTGTTCTGTTCCACTGGTCCATGTGCCTGCTTTTATGCCATTATCAGGCTGTTTTGATTACAGTGGCCTTGTAATACAGTGTGGTATCGGGTATTGTGATCCCTCCTACTTTGCTCTTCTTTTTCAAAATTGCAGCAGCAATTCGGGGTCATTTATGGTTCCATATAAATTTTCGAAGTGTTTTTTCTATGTCTGTGAAATATGCCATTGGTACTTTAATAGGTATTGCATTGAATCTGTAAATTGCTTTGGGTAGTATGGACATTTTGATGATGTTAATTCTGCCAATCCATGAACACGGTATTTGTTTCCATTTGTTTGCGTCTTCCCTGATTTCTTTCTTCAGTGTTGTGCAGTTTTCAACATACAGGTCTTTTATCTCCTTGGTTAGGTTTATTCCCAGATATTTTATTTTTGTTTTTGCTATATCGAATGGGATTTTTTTCTTGATTTCTGTTTCTGCTGTTTCATTCTTGGTATACAAAAATGCCTTTGATTTCTGGATATTGACTTTGTATCCTGCTGTTTTGCTAAATTTATTTATTAAGTCGAGAAGTTTTTGGGTGGAGTGTATAGGATTTTCTATGGACACTATCATGTCATCTGCAAACAATGACAATTTTATTTCCTCCTTTCCAAATTGGATGCCTTTTATTTCCTTTTCTTGTCTGATCACTGTGGCTAAAACTTCCAATACTATATTGAATAGAAGTGGTGAAAGTGGATAACCTTGCAACCTTGTCTTGTTCCTGATCTTAGTGGAAAAGATTTCAGTTTTTGCCCATTGAGTATGATGTTGGCTGTAGGTCTCTCATATATGGCCTTCATTATGTTGAGGAATGCTCTCTGTATTCCCACATTGCTGAGTGTTTTTATCATAAGTGGGTGCTGTACCTTATCAAATGCTTTTTCTGCATCTATTGATATGATCATGTGATTTTTGTCTTCACTTTTGTTTATGTGATGTATTACATTTACCGATTTGCAAATATTGAACCATCCTTGCATCCCTGGGATGAATCCCACTTGGTCATGGTGTATAATCTTTTTAATGTATTGTTGGATGTGGTTTGCCAATATTTTGTTGAGGATTTTAGCGTCTATTTTCATCAGCAATATTGGCCTGAAGTTTTCTTTCTTTGTTGTGTCTCTATCTGGTTTTGGGATTGGGATGATGCTGGCTTCATAAAAAGAGTTTAGGAGTCTTCCATCATTTTGGATTTTTTGGAATAGTCTGTGCAGGATAGGGGTTAGCTCTTCCTTAAATGCTTCATAGAATTCTCCTGTGAAACCATCTGGTCCAAGGCTTTTGTGTGGCGGGAGTTTTGTGATTACTGCTTCAATTTCATCTGCTGTTATTGTTCTGTTCAGGCTTTCTGGTTCTTCTCCATTCAGTTTTAGAAGATTATATTTTTCTAGAAATTTATCCATTTCTCTAGGTTTTCAAATTTTTTGGAATATAATTCTTTGTAGTAATTTCTAACAATCCTTTGTATTTCTGTGGTTTCAGCTGTAATCTCTCCTCTTTCATTTCTGATTGTGTTTATTTTGGTTCTCTCTCTTTTTTCCTTGATGAGCCTGCTTAAAGGCTTGTTGGTTTTGTTTATCTTTTCAAAAAACAGCTTCTAGATTCGTTGATCCTTAGAATTGTGCTTTTAGTCTCTATGTCATTTAATTCTGCTCTGATCTTGGTTATTTCCTTCCTTCTACTTGCTCTGGGCTGTGTTTGTTGTTGTTCCTCAAGTTCTTATAGGTGTAGGGTTAGGTTGTTTGTTTGAAATGTTTTTATCTTTTTTAGGTAGGCCTGTATTGCTATGAACTTCCCTCTCAGGACTACCTTCACTGTGTCCCGTAAGTTTTGGGTTGTTGTGAGTTCATTTTCATTTGTTTCCAGAAACGTTTTGATTTCTTCGCTAATTTCATTCTTGACCTATTCATTGTTTAATAGCATGCTATTCAATCTTCATGATTTTGAGTGTTTTTGTTTTTTTTCCTTGGGGTTGGTTTCTAGTTTCAGTCCCTTGTGGTTGGAGAACATGCTTGATATGATTTCACTTTTCTTGAATTTGTTGAGGCTTGTTTTGTGTCCTATCATGTGGTCTATCTTTGAAAATGTTCCATGTGCATTTGAAAGGAATGTGTATTTAGCTTCTTTGGGATGAAGGGCTCTCTATATATATCAGTTAAGTCCATTCAATCTAGGTATTGTTCAATTCCACAATATCTTTGTTGATATTTTGTTTGGAAGATCTGTCCATTTTTGACAGTGGGGTGTTAAAATCCCCTACTATAATTGTGTTGCTTTCAATACCTTTCTTGAAGTCCTCTAAGATTTTCTTTATATATTTGGGTGCTCCTACATTGAGTGCATATATATTTACAATGTTAATGTCTTCTTCATGGATTCTTCCCTTGAGTACTATGAAGTGACCTTCTGGGTCTCTCTTTATGGCCCTTTTTTGAAGTCTACTTTGTCTGATACAAGTATTGCTACCCTGGCCTTGTTTTCTTGTCCATTTGCTTGGAAAATTTATTTCCAGCCCTTCACTTTTATTTTGTGTAGGTTTTTGTCCCGAGGTGGGTCTCTTGTAGGCAGCAAATGTGTGGGTCACACTTTCTTATCCATTCAGCTTTTCTATGTCTTTTGATTGGAATATTTAATCCATTTACATTTAAGGTTATTATTGGTAGGTACTTATTCATTGTCATTTTTGTACCTGTGTTCCTCTCTCTCTCTCTGTCTTTCCCTTCCTTTCCTTAAAGCAGTCCTTTTAGTATTTCTTGCAGAGCTGGTTTGGTGGAGGCATATTCTTTTAGACTTCTTCTATCTGGAAAGCTCCTTATTTGGCCTTCTATCTTGATTGAGAGCCTTGCTGGGTAAAGTAGCCTTGGTTGCAGGCCTCTGGTTCTCATTACTTGTAGTATTTATTGCCATTCTCTTCTTGTTTGGAGCTTTTTTATTGAGAAATCAGTGGCTAACTTTATTGGGAATCCCTTGTATGTTATTTCCTTTTTCTCCCTTTGCTGCCTTTAAGATTCTCTCTTTGTCTTGGAATTTTGCCATTTTAATGGCGATGTGTCTTAAAGTGGGCCTCTTTGGGTTCCTCTTGATTGGGACTCTCTGTGATTCCTGGATTTGTGTGACTTTTTCTCTCATCAAATTAGGGAAGTTTTCCATCATTACTTTTTCAGATAAGTTTTCTATCCCTTGCTCTTCTTCTCCTTCTGGTATCTTTGTTATTCAGATATTATTAAGTTTCATATTGTCTTGCATTTCTCTTAATCCCTCCTCATTCTTTCTGAGCCTCTTTTCCTTTTCTTGCTCTTTCTGGATTTTTTTTCTACTTTTTACTTTAGCTCACTGATCTGATCTACTTCATTGATCCTGCTTTTGATCCCTTCTACTGTGTTCTTCAGTTCAGAGACTATATTTTTCATTTCTTCTTGCCCCTTGTTCATAGTTCCTATTTCCTTTATCATGTTGATATAGTTTGCAGTGAGTTCATTGTAGTTTCCCTGTAGTTTCTGGTTATTCACTGTGAGCTCATTGAGTTTCCTGATAACCATTGTTTTGAACTGAATATTTGATAGTTGACTTGCCTCTTTTTCATTTCGTATTCTTTCTGAGGCTTCCTTTTTTCCTTTCATTTGGGGTTTCGTTCTTTGTCTTCCCGTTGTTTGTGAGACTCTTCTTGTTAGCTTCAGCTTCTTAAATTGATCTGTTCTGACTCCCTGGGTTGATGGTGTGAGCTTCTGTGGTAGAATAACTGTGAGATTCTGTGGTGCAGTCTCCTTCGGGTATCCTGGTGTTCACAGCTTCCATCTACTCTTTT
This sequence comes from Sturnira hondurensis, assembly GCF_014824575.4. NCBI lineage: Eukaryota > Metazoa > Chordata > Mammalia > Chiroptera > Phyllostomidae > Sturnira > Sturnira hondurensis. The sequence goes on along the minus strand of NW_028088424.1, from coordinate 2,832,004 downwards.
TTTGTGATCATTTGGAGGGATAAGGCAAAATGGTTTGTGACAGCAGGAGAGTATTCTTTTTTATTTACAGTAGCAGCTGGTAAAGAAGAGATAAGAGATCCTTTGGCTATGTATAGTGTTAACTGTGATATTCCACCCAACTTGCCACTTTTAAGAAAGGATGGAAAGAAGATAAGACTCTTGTTGGGGACTTCCGCCAAGATGGAGCCATAGGTGGAAACACTGTGCCTTCTCTAACAACCAAGTTTGAATACAACTAAGGTTTGGAGAACAAAGACACAGCCAAAGGACATAAAATTGAATTATATGGAAGTCCTACTACATCTAACCGTTCAACGGGGATGGTAAGAGGAGCAGAGCCAGCAGCAAGCAGGGTCGAGCAGGACAGATCCCCCCACCAAGGCACGCAGGCAGCCCGGAACCAGTTGGGGTGCGGGGCAGTCTGACTGCAGTTGCACATTCGTGCACAGTGAGATGGACCACGAAGGCCCCAGGGGGCGAGGGCTGACAGCAGTGGCACACTTGCGTGCAGTGGGACGAAACGCGTGGGCCCGGTGACGGTGGCAGCTAACCCACCTGTGGGGGCCACGGCAGGCAGCAGACGAGACGCCATTGTTCCTCTTTGACCCCGCCCCCACATACAACATCACAACCCAGCGACTTTGTTGCCCTGCTCTAGTGAACACCTTAGGGCTCCGATCCTGCTATGGAACAGGCACGAACAGCCCAAAAGATGGTGCAAGAAGAACTCAAAGTCCCAGAGCCGATAACTCTAAGCGACCAAGAAATTGCCAGCCTCTCAGAAGCACAATTCAAGACACTATTTATCAGGATGCTAACAGAACTGATTGATTATAGTCACAAATTAGAGGAACATATGAAGGCTAAACTAATTGAAATGAATATGAATATGAAAAGAATATGAATGAATATGAATATTGAAAAGAATATGTTCTATTTCAGTCAAGACTCCCTCCTTCCACGGTGCCCTCAGGGCCCCTTCTAATACGGATGCCTCCGCCACAACCCTTTGTACGATGTCTTCTGGAAGTCCTTCTCGTTGGAAACTACCACCTTCAGTGCTGGACTTGATGGAATACTCTCTCCACATCCAGCCCTTACTGGCAACCAGGCTCCTCTCTGAGGACCTCAGTCCCCTACAGCTCCCTCCGAGTAAATCCACACACTCTTCCACGTGCTCTGTACTTTGAGAGCCATAAAGACAGGTGTGGGATAGGAAGTCTTACAATTTAATGAACAATATGATCAACTGCCTATCTTCACCTTGGATATCCCATAGGCACTCAAATTCAACTTATTGAATTCTCCTTCAAAAATACAAACATGTCCTCCTTTCAGTTCTTCAATGGTCTACTCTGCCTAGAGGATAAAGCCCAAGTTCCTTAACACTGCGTACTACATCCTTTATCATTCCATCCCTGCCCTCTCTTTTAGTACAAGACTTCACTCCTTACTTTCTCAGTGTACTGCTTGTAGCTCCCAGAACTCATGCTTACATCCTTACATCCATGCTTTTGTTCATGTTGCCCTCTCTGGCTGGGTGCTCACCACATCTCAGTCCCCTCCCACAATCTGCCCGATTATCTCCAGTCACTGTTACATGCAGTACAGGTGTCCCTGCTGCCAGGAAGTCACTCCTGATGTTGCCCATCATCTTTCACCAACTATAGGTTAGGCTCCCTGCTTCCATGTTCCTGTAAGAGACTTGAATGTCTTTTATCACCATATCTCTAGTACCTTATACAATACTGATTATTAATATAGTTTAAAGAGACTATGATTCATTCATTCTTTGTTTCTCTAGCACCTAACACCAAGCCTGGCATTGTTGTAGAGGCTCAAGAAAATTTCAAACAGATGATTCAAGATTATATGAATGTAAAACTCAGAAAATAAATCTGTATCAAAATGTATCGGGGACTTCTGCCAAGATGGAGGCATAGGTGGAAACATTGTGCCTTCTCCCACAACCAAGTTTGAATACAACAATGGTTTGGAGAACTAGGACACATCCAAAGACCAGAAAACGGAATTATACAGAAGTCCGACAATTACGAACCATTCAAGGGGGACAGTAAGAGAGGCGGAGCCAGCAGCGGAGCTGGGTCCGGCAGGACAGATCCCCCGACCCAGGCACGCAGGCAGCCCGGAACCAGTCGGGGTGCGGGGCGGACTGACCGCGGTCGCACATTGGCGCACAGTGAGCCGGACCACGCAGGCCCCAGCGGGGCGAACCCAGCGGCGGAGGGCTGACGGCGGTGGCACACTCGCGTGCAGTGGCACGAAACGCGTGGGCCTGGTGACGGCGGTGGCTGCGGTGCCGGTGGGGGCCACGGCGGCAGGCGGCAGAGGGAAGCCATCGTCCCTCTTTAAGCCCGCCCCCACATACAACGTCACAACCCAGCGACTTAGTTGCCCGGCTCTAGTGACCACTTTGGGGCTCCGGTCCTGCTACGGAACAGGCACGAACAGCCCAAAAGATGGCGCAAGAAGAACTCAAAGTCCCAGAGCCAATAACTCTAAGCGACCGAGAAATTGCCAGCCTCTCAGAAGCACAATTCAAGACACTATTTATCAGGATGCTCACAGAACTGGTTGATTATAGTCACAAATTAGAGGAACATATGAAGGCTAAACTAATTGAAATGAAGGGAGATGCACAGGAAACCAATAGTGATGGAAAGGAAACTGGGACTCAAATCAATGGAATGGACCAGAAGGAAGAACAAAACATCCCACCAGAAAGGAATGAAGAAATGAGAATTCAAAAAAATGAGGAGAGGCTTAGGAACCTCCAGGACATCTTTAAACGTTCCAACATCCGGATTATAGGGGTACCAGAAGGGGGAAAGAAACAGCCACGAGTGGAAAACTTATTTGAACAAATAATAAAGGAGAACTTCCCCAGTCTGGCAAAGGAAATAGACTTCCAGGAAATCCAGGAAGCTCAGAGAGTGCCAAAGAAGTTGGACCCAAGAAGGAACACACCAAGGCACATCATAATTACATTAGCCAAGACCAAAATGAAGGAGAGAATCCTAGAAGCAGCAAGGGATAAGGGGACAGTCACCTACAAAGGAGTACCCATCAGACTGTCAGCGGATTTCTCAAAAGAGACCTTACAGGCAAGAAGGGGCTGGAAAGAAGTATTCCAAGTCATGAAATCCAAAGACCTACAGCCAAGATTGCTTTATCCAGCAAAACTTTCATTTAGAATGGAAGGACAGATAAAGTGCTTCTCAGATAAGGTCAAGTTCAAGGAGTTCATCATCACCAAGCCCTTATTATATGAAATGCTAAAGGGACTTATATAAGAAAAAGAAGATGAAAAATATTAACAGTGAAAGGACAGCAAACTCACAGTTATTAACAACCACACCTAAAACAAAAGCAAACCAAGAGGACAGCTAGATCAGGAATGGAACCATAGAAATGAAGAACACATGGAGGGTTAGCAACAGGGGGGTGGGAGGAGGAGAAGGGGGGAGAAGGCACAGAAAATAGCATAGAGGGTAGGTAGAAAATAGATGGGGGGAGCAAGAATAGTGTGGGAAATATAGAATCTAAAGAACTTGAGACACGTGGTTATAAACTAAGGGGGGGGTGGAGAATGGTGGGGGAGGGAGTGTGCATGTGGAGGGGAATGAAGGGGGGAATACAACAATTATAATGGTATAATCAATAAAATATATTTTAAAAAAGATATTATATAAGCATAAAAAAGACTCTTGTTGGGGAGGGAAGGATTGTGAGGTGGATCTAGAAAGCAGTGAGGTTGTGGGAGGTCAGATTCTGAGGTAAGGTGAGAATAAAGGATGGTAAATAAATGTAGTGTGAGAGAGAATAGAGTTAACCACTACAGTAATAGAATTCAGGAAACTGTGAAGTGGGCTAAGATCTGGGAGGGGTGTTGTGAAGTATTTACAATTGTATAGAACAGCTATTATTTACAACAATATTAGAGCAACAATCATGACAGAATCTATGAGATCTAGATACCAAGAATAGGGAGTATAGGCCGTTGAGTAGTGTGCTAATGGAACACAGCTGAAGTGAAGGACAGTATATGAGCAATACACTATGAATGAGATAACAGGGGAAATCTGTCAAACAATACAATATAACCAGCCAAGCAAAAAAACTACACAGAAAGAAGAGGAATACAAAAATACTATTAAAATTAAAATTAGGAATAATGAAAAAATAATACAAATATGCAATAACTTGCAGGTTCTCTATAATATCAAAGTGAAATTTGTCTCACTGTCTCAGCTGTTGGGATGCCCCCTCTTTGGGTCCAACTCTGGTCTTTTACCATCCCAGGTTTTTTTGTCTCCCTTGTGGGTATTTGAAAAGAAAAAAAGCAGAAGGAAGGAAGAAGAGATAAAATTGGAAAGAAAGGAAGAAGGAATGAAACAGGAAAGAAGGAAAGAGAAGCAAAAGGAATTGAGAGATAAAAAAATTAAAAATTACTTTACCCCCCTGCCCCCCCCCCCGCCCCCAATCAAACAAACAGACAAAAAAAANCCCCCCCCCGCCCCCAATCAAACAAACAGACAAAAAAAAAAAAAACCTTGCTGATTTTGAACTGGCCAAACCAGTTTTTCTGGTCTTACTGGCTGCAGCCAGCTGAGGGGCTATTGGTATCACTTTTCTTCCTTCCTCTTCAGCACTCAGTCAGTACTCTTCCCAGGGTTAGCCCCGCATTCTCCCCAGAGCTAGCCTGGCACCCATCCACTGGGCCTTGTGTGTGGGATCCGGGCCGGTCTCCCCGGATTTATGGGTGTGGCCTTGGGGTCTTCCACAAAGCACACTCTCTCTGGGTTGCGGGTGCATGGCCAGGCCTCTCCTTGCACAGGTTCAGGTGCGCACTCTTCCCAGGGCTATGCATAGGTACTCACAGATCCTGTGTGTTTGCCACCTAGTCATTATTCCCCTCTCTGAGATTTCAAGCAACCAGGTCTCTCCTGGTGCTGCTCAAACCTTGTTTGGCTAGGGAGGCTGGGGAGGCTGGGGAGGGAGTGGTTGGCTCAGCTGTCTCCCAAAATCCCTGTGGCAGACCTGGCTGGCACTGGGCCTGGGGCTTCAGCCTCCCTGGTCCCTACACTGATCCCTGGGCCCTTATTGTCCTGAAGCACTCTCCTTACTGTCTGGTTTTTCAATGTCAGGTACAATTTTTGATCTCCTATTTTTTTTGCTCTGTTCCTCCATAGACTGGCGAGGTTTTTCTCCTGTGTGTAGGGGACAGTGAAATCTGCTCCCTCCTACCACCCCACCTCCTACCATCTTCTTCTTGTCTAATTTCTTTTATTAAATATAAATGAACAGAATTCTTTTGGTTTCAAAAATCATCAAAATAGGCTTAAGGGAAATATGTCAGCTCATGAAACTGAAAAGTGGAGGACATTCTCAGGCATGGATGGATCCAGGGACCTCCAATGCCACTGAGTTTTTTCTGATTTCGTGCATTGATTTCCATCTCAGTGACTCTTGCTCCTCAGAATGGCACCTTTTCTCATGGGTTTAGTAGCTTTTTTTGCCAATAGTTTCAATGAAACTCCTGATAATAGAAAAAGAAATCTTCCCCCAGCCCACCACCCTCCAAATTCAGGCGCTGTTGGTAGAAAAAAGGAAAGTGAATGTCACTATAGCTTTGATGTGAAGATTAAGAGATGCTATTTTAAAGTTTCTGGCACCTAGTAAGCCCTTAATTAATGATAGTTACCACAACAACCATTACTATGGTCATGTAATTATTATTCGTGCACAAAAGCATTTTGTACACTGTAGGGTACCAAACCAATGTTAGATATCATTGTCTCCTTTGGAGTGCAGCAGATGTAGACAACCGAATTCTTTTTTTAAAATACATTTTATTGATTATGCTATTATAGTTGTCCCATTTTCCCCATCATTCCCCTCTGCCCTGCACACCCCCTTTTACCCACATTCCCCACTTTAGTTCATTTCCATGGGTCATACATATAAGTTCTTTGGCTTCTACATTTCCTATACTGTTCTTACCATCTCCCTGTCTATTTTCTACCTATCATTTATGCTTCTTATTCCCTGTGCCTTTTCTCCCTCTCTCCTCCTCCCACTCCTCCAACTGATAACCCTCCGTGTGCTCTCCACTCTGTGCCTCTGTTCCTGTTGTAGTTGTTTGCTTAGTTTGTTTTTGTTTTTGTTTTAGGTGTGGTTGTTAATAACTGTGAGTTTGCTGTTATTTTACTGTTCATATTTTTTATCTTCCTTTTCTTAAATAAATGTTTCTTTAACATTGCATATAATAAGGGCTTGGTGATGATGAACTCCTTGAACTTGACCTTATCTGAGAAGCACTTTATCTGCCCTTCCATTCTAAATGAAAGCTTTGCTGGATAGAGCAATCTGGGATGTAGGTCCTTGCCTTTCATGACTTGGAATACTTCTTTCCAGCCTGTTCTTGCCTATAAGGTCTCTTTTGAGAAATCAGCTGACAGTCTTATGGGGATTCCTTTGTAGGCAACTGTCTCCTTCTCTCTTGCTGCTTTTAAGATTCTCTCCTTCATTTTAATCTTGGCTAATGTAATTATGATGTGCCTTGGTGTGTGCTTCCTTGGGTCCAACTTCTTTGGAACTCTTTGAGCTTCCTGGACTTCCTAGAAGTCTATTTCCTTTGCCAGACTGGGGAAGTTCTCCTTTATTATTTGTTCAAATAAGTTTTCAATTTGCTGCTCTTCCCCTTCTCCTCCTGGTACCCCTATGATTCCAATGTTGGAACATTTAAAGATATCCTGGAGGTTCCTAAGCCTCTCCTCATTTTTTTTTTGAATTCTTGTTTCTTCATTTTGTTCAGGTTGAATGTTTCTTTCTTCCTTCTGGTCCACACCGTTGGTTTGAGTCCCAGTTTTCTTCCCATCACTGTTGGTTCCCTGTGCATTTTCCTTCATTTCACTTAGTGTAGCCTTCATTTTTTCATCTAATTTGCATCCATGTTCAACCAATTCTGTGAGCATCCTGATTACCAATGATTTGTACTGTGCATCTGATGGGTTGGCTATCTCTTCATTACTTAGTTGTATTTTTTCTGAAGCTTTGATTTGTTCTTTCATTTGGGCTATTTTTTTTTTTTTTGGTCCCTGTTACATATATGGGGCAGAGCCTTAGGTGTTCACCAGGGCCGGACAACCCCTGTCCTTGCGTTGTGATGCTGTGCGTGGGGGAGGGGTCCAAGAGAGAACAATGTCACTTGCTCCACTCTCTGCTGGCTTTCAGTCACCTGCCCCGTTACCCATAAGCAAAGTGGGCCCTTCTGGTGCTGATTTCCAGGTAGGTGGGTCTGTGTATGTTCTAGGAGAGACCTGTGGGTCTCTCCAACAAACTCTCCTGGGAGGCTGGGAGTTTCTCCTGCAGGCGCCTCAACCCCCACTGGTGTTTTCAATCAGAGGTTTGACACTTTATTTTCCTGAACTGGACTACTGAATTGCACAGTTTGTATTGCTCCCCAGTTGTTCCTCCTGGTTTATCTGCATGTGAATATGGGACCGAGTCCATCAGCCACCACCTTGCCGGGTCTGCCAGCTGCAGCTTTGCCCACCTCGCTCCATAATCCATCGCCTCTCTGGGTCTTCCAGCCACTGCCTTGCCATGGGTCCTTTCTACCTGGCTGCTCATCTTCACCCCTCCTACCAGTCTAGATGAATATTTCTAATTTAACTCCTAGGTTGTTGGACTTCCATACAGTTCGACTTTCTGTCAGGTCTGGTTGGTTTTTGTTTTTAAATTGTTGTTGTCTTCCTTTTGGTTGTGTGAGGAGGCACAGTGTGTCTACTTATGCCTCCATCTTGGCCTGAAGTCAACAACCCAATCCTTGAGCAGAGAAGAGAAGTGCTCATTTCTCAGGCCCTGGGGAAAGCCTGGGCTGCCTGGGCAGCCAGATTGGAGGGAAGACCTGGTCCTCCTGTCGTTCTCGCAATAGCCACTGGGTGGCAGGCTTAGCCCACTCGGCACCCTTTCATTCAGGTCCTAGTGCATGGAGCCTTCCCAAGCAGGCTTTCCTGGGAACCTTGGGGTCCCCACTCCTCCTCAAATCTCCAGCCTGAGACTTGACCTTATGGTGGGGATAGGGACTCGCGTGTGGATAGTTGTATCAACTTCAGTGATGTGTCAGGGTTGCATGATGGGGGTGGGGAGGTTTTGGCGAGTCTGGGCCATCTGTACCAGGAGTTTGCATGACTGGGAAGAGGCTGGGTGTGTATTTGGTGAACAGCCTGGGCAAGGGACTCCCATGGACATTTTTCACGTTCTGCACGTCCAGCATCTGTTGAACATTGAAGGAAGTTCCAGCTTCTGAATCCTATGTCCCCAAAGTGGAAGCTTGAGGACCTCATTCCCCAGGCTTCTTTGCAGCTACCAGCAGGCATAGCTGAGACCCAAGCCCCTCTGACTAGGAGAGAGGTTCTGCCCAGAATCCATTTTTTCTGGCAAAGATAGTGTCAGAGGCATTGGCTTTCTTTTGGAGGTGGGGTGGGGTGAGTATGTAGTAGCAGTTGGAAGGTCAAGTCCCTGATCCACATGTGGCATTGCTGGGGGCAAACAGTGGGGCGGAGGTGGCTTTCTCCTCAGGCCAGTTCTGCAGCGCTGTTACGGGCACTGGTTTTGGTAGCTTGGCCTTAAGCCTTGTTCTCCAGACGTGTCACGATTGTGTGAACTACTCAAGATCCAGGTAGTAAAATCTCGTTTTGGTTTCATCAACAAGAGTTAGCTTCAGTTGTGTGCAAAGAACCCCGACTACTGTGAGCACGAAGGCCATTTTATCACATGCTGTACTAGTAAGTGTCAAAGCATTGTATGAAATAGGAATTCTCAATTTATAGATGAGACAAACATTCTCGGGGAGGTTGAGTGCTTTGCCACGCTTGCAGAGCTTGGACTTGCCAGAGTCTGATGTAAGATACGCCGTTCTCTCTTTGGAGTCTGTAATCCTCCCAATGTACCAGGCTCTGTGCATCAGGACAGGGACATCTGTTACACTTGTCACTGTACCCCCACTACCCAACATAGTGCCTGATGTATAGTAGGTGCTAAATAAGTATTTGATCTTAATACATACTGAATAAGTGAGTAAATGAATATGTTGCAATCTTTTGTCTGGGGTTTGGTTGGGTTTGTAGCATCTCCGGTGGGCGGGGGTGGGGGGGCAAGTCCTGGTAAATGGCAGGTGGAATCGTCTTTGGCAAGTCTCACCTCTGTCCTAGAGCTCCTTCTCCTCAGCATACCAGGTGGCACTTGCTCTCCGGCCCCATCCCCTCTGCTGCACCTAGAAGGTAAATTTGAATGATGGCTGTGATTCGGTTGACAATGTGCTTCCTCCACACCCAGTGCCCAAGCCCTCTGTGAAGGTGCAGAGCCATGGCTACCAAAGGCAGCTAGGTTCCGAACAGAATCACCTATGCATCTGATGTGTTGGGCTCCTCTCCCCATGCCTGAGGAGTGGCTGCCCAACCTCCACTTAGAGACCCGACTGTCTGCTTTTAGGGCTGGTCTGAGATAGCAGTGTTCCTCCCTGTGTGTAAAGCTGGTCTTCCTACAATGTTGTTCTACGTGTGCCCTCGGGAGTGGTTCTGCCCTGGACACACCGTTTTCTTGGGTGTGACACCGTACCGCACTGGGGTCTGCCCAGGGCTGGGCAGAGTGGTGGCTTGCTGCGAGTACCTTATGACTGGCTTCAAACTCTGGCTCTGCTTCTTACTGGCTGTGACTTTGGGTGAGTTAGAACATCTCCCTGTGCCTCAGTTTCCTCATCTATAAAAGGGGGGTAATTCAATAAGAATGTACAAATAAAAAAGAACCATTAATGTCAGTCAGTACACAAGTATTTTTGAATGTCTATACTGCATCACCTCTCATACTGAGTTTATAGCCAATCAAAAACCCATACTCTTTTTTTTCTTTTCTTTTTTTAAAAATATCATCTGTTGCTAAGACCCATCGCCAACAGCATGTGCTCTGGTTGTTGGACTTTCAAATTGCTTACAGGAGCTTACATCTGTCCTTCTGATATTACGTCATCGCAGCCACTCCTGGCCGCAAACAGTTGGACTTATTTGGGATGCTAACCCTGCTTTCCAGCATGTGTGGTGAGCTGTGCTGAGCCTGGGGAAGTGTCTTGCTGACATCCAGACACTAAGTTGCGTCTGTAGAACTTCCTGCCTGTCCCTGTGGCACTGAAGAGCCTCCTGAGGGAGTGTTTCCCCAGCCCTTAGCTGGACAGGGCTGGACGAGGTGCCCCCAGCAGCCCCTGTCAGTGTTCTGTGCATGTGGTCTAGGGACCACCTAGAGTGGAATCCGCTGCCCCAGATTTGCAGCCTCGGTGCCTGTGTGGCTGGAATCCGAGAATGTGCAGTTAAAACCAGTGTCTCAGGAGACTGAGAGGCCTGATGCAGGGGATGATGGAGAGCTTGGCCAAATGTGGCTGAGGGCCAGTGCTGCCGCTGACTTCCCAGCTCGGGTCTGGTGGTGCGGTGTGGTTGTTTGTGAGAGACCTCCTCGTCTTGAAACACCCACTGTCTTTCCTCCTGGACAGAGAGTATGGGAGGACTCCTGGGCTGGACCCTTGAGTTCCAAACTGTGGCTCCCTTGGAAAGATTCCTCCCCTGTTAGTTTTGCAACTTGGCTCTTCCTGCTCATTGCCGCGTTTCCAATGGGCTGTTGGTGGCCATCACGGCAGGAAGCCAGACCGCAAACAGACAGACCCCTGTGGGTTACTTTCTCTGAGCTGGGGTCGACAGCCGAGCTCCTGGGCTCACCTGCTCAGGAAGAGGAAGCAGCACAGTGCTGTTGCCAGAAAGGCCAAGCCAGGACATCGAGACTTGGGGGCTGGCAGACCCTTCACAGATCATACCACCCTGTTCTTCTGCGCCCTATTTGCTCTTCCCATCTCCTAAACACAGGTTTCCCCCCTTGGAGAGAACTCCAAAGAAGGAAGGTCCCTGGTTTTGCTTGGTCTGCCTTGTCCACCAGAAACCATGGCTTTGAGTAACCATGAAACCATGGCTTTGAGTAACAGGCATGGGACAAGTCCCGTAGCAATGTTCCTGCCGTTCCGGGTCTCCTAACCCAAGATTTCTCAGCCTGCTTCAGCGCAGAAGAGCTGATCACTGTCTGGACATTGTCACCAGCTGGAGGAAGGACGGGGTGTGGTGACCCATGATCAGGGGCTGGGGCAGGCAGAACACACCTTCTCCAGGCACAAGTGGACCCTGGGACTGGACCCCACACCAGTCCTCAGTGTGGACTTGATCAGGATTCTGGGCAGTGAGCAGTGCTATGCGATTCAAGTTCAAAGGCATCTTCCTTGGTCAGGTATAGATTCTATTTGCACTCATGCACATAGACTACAAAGATGAAGATGAACATGGCAGGTAACCATGGCTGGTATGCATATATATTATCACTTCATTCTTGTGTTCATTCACTCAGTCATGCGAACAGCTAGCGAATATCAAGTTCCTACTTTGTGGCAGGTGCTGCCCGAGGTGAGGGGATAGAGCAGTGAATAAGACAGACACCGAACCTTCCCTGGAGGTGTTTAGGGTTCAGTGAGAAAGAGAAACATCAAATTAGAAATCAAATGAAGAGTGGGGTCTTAGGATATAACTAGAAGGAACGTTAAAAACACTTTACAGACTGCATACCGGTGGACATCAGTTATAGCACCAGAGCAGAACCCTGGAGACCCTCTCCTGGGTTATATGCTATGACGTGAGTTGCAGGCTCTTGTGGCCCCCCCGAAGGCGCCTCTGTGTGGGGGGCAGGCGGGAGCGGGTAGGGTGAACGCAGCTACTTACAACAGTGAAGAAGCACGTCAATATTTTAACAATTCGATACAACTGTACCTGCGAGTGCCAGCTGTATACTGGTCTTGGAGAGACCATAGAATGAGGGACTATGCAACCTGGATCAGGTGTCAGGAAAGGTGATATTTAAGCTGAGACCTGAGGATGAAGTAAGAGTCAAGGATGGATAAGGCCACTGGGGGGTGCTGAAGAGTGTTCCAGAGAAAGCAAGATGCACTGGTTCCGTGGGGACCCAGAGGTGAGAAAGAACATGGCATTGCTAAGGAAATGCAGTTTTTCACCCTTTCTGGCCCAGAGTGTGTGAAAGCTGAGTGATGTGTGATGGCTCAGGAAGGAACTTAGAGGGCCCATTAGCAACACGGAGAGGGTTGGGAGGACCTTAATTTGAAAGAAAAATACATTTCCACCATCCCATGAAGTGGCAAAATTAGAAGAAAAAATTACATTCAATATTACAAACAAATTTCATTTCATATTTGCTCTAGTGCCTTACTCACCACAGAAACTTGAGAGTATAGAAAGGCCCTGAGTACATACCCAACTCTCCATGTAAAATACAAGTCCCCCCTTCATGACCTGCTAGCCTCCTCACCTCACTGCACGTTTCTTACAGCATTTGTCATCATGGACTTACTATGTGTCTTTATCCAGAGCACAAGCTCCATGAAAGTGGGGTCTTTGTCTCCCCATTACCTGTAAAAGTCACTGGCATTGCTTGTCGAATGGATACAGAATGGGTGAAAAAGACCCAAGAAAGCAGGAGAGAAAGGTCAGTGCCCAGGGAAAGGGGAGCTGCTGCTTCCATGTGCAGGGGCAAAGGAGGAAGGGACGATGTGGGCACAGGGGGTGGTGGGCTTGGGATGGGCAGTTGAAGGTGTTCCTTCCTTTGGAAGAAGGAAGCAAGACCAGTCACTCGCTGAGATGGAAGTGGTGGCTGAGGGAGGGGTCAGTTTGGGGGAAAGGGAAGACACTTACAGAAGAGAATATGAAGGAGTGGTGAGAAATGTTAGTAGGATTGTCAGGCAGTCTAGTGTCGGAGCCTAGTTGAGAATTATCCCTCGGCACCAATGTGTCTATTTACGTGGTTTTTCTAGAACAGCCCCCAGCTGTCCAGGGGTGAACATAGAGGTCGCAAACATGTGATTTTCCAGGGCTAGCGTTTTACAAGACAGAGGCAACGTGAGGCCATCAAGGCCAGGAAGCTTTTACTATTGATGAGTGCAGTGAGTCATTGGCATGCTGGACCAGGGAATCAAAGCTGGACATGTAGGGAAGTGAAGGCACAATACAGTAAATAGGAAAAATCAGGGAACCAGTAAGGAGAGGCCTCTGTAAGGACAAAGAACTGATATATTGGGAGTAGCTGCGTGAGAGGACTGGGTAGGTCAAAGAGAGAGTTGGAGCATGGGGAATCTGAAACTCTGGTTCGGACGGATCGGATGTGAGGGTCAGTCAAGGCATGAGGTGGCTTAACTGGAGTGAAGGAGGAGGTCACTAGAGACAAGGACATCAAGCTGAGGGGCCTGTGTTTTGAAGGGGCTTCTACATAAACCACTGAAGTCATCCAGGGTGATGGTGGAACTTGGGGGAGAGGAAGACCACGGACAAAAAGGCAAGGACTTCACAAGTGAGAGGCATAGCCAGGGCTCTGGATATGTGACTCTGAGTGACAGCCTGGAATCCGATGGAATCAGATGGTCTTCCACGTTGTCGGTGCAGGCCTGGCTCTCCCCTGTCTAAATGCCACTCTCGCAAGTGCCAGAGAAGGGGTCATTCAGCTTTTCCCTTGACATTGAGCTGCTTACAGATTTTTTTTTTCTGGAACCCTTGCTTCTTCTCTCCTCTTCTTAATCCTATTCATTTCCTTGGTGATATCGCCAAATGCCAGGGGTTTCAACACAAGCTGTATGCTGATAGGGCCGGCGTGTCTCCAGACTGGAGCCCCGAGCTTCAGCCTGTTCAAAATCTCCAGCAGTGTGTTTACAGGTATCTCAGACTCAAGTTGTCCAGAGTCAAACTCCGCAACCACCAAATCTGCTTCCCTTCCACTCCTTTTAGAAAGTAAATGGCAGCTTCACCCTTTCAGTTGCTCAGGCCCCAAGTCTGGGTGTCACCCTTGATGCCTGTCTCAAACCACATCCAATGTGTTGTCAATCTTGCTGGCTTCACCTTCATAGAGAGCCAGAACCCGGCCATGGCCCTTCCTCCTCCGGAACCAGCTTGCCGCAAGCCTGCCATCTCCTCCGCTCTACTCTGCTGCCATCTAACTGTCCTCTTACTTCCTTTCCTGCCCCAATCAGCAGCCGGAGTGATTTTTTAACTTCTCACATCAACACAAGGGAAACTTTATTGAGACTCCAGGGCCCCCGAGTTCAGGCAGGAGACTGCGGTGGAGGGGCTTCTTTACCCTTCTTGGGGCGCAGGTTGTTGGTGTGGTGGCGCTTCCTGCAGCCTTCAAAGAACTGGGGGGCAGATGGAACACTTGGGGCAGATTGTCTCGCTGCCGTTGTACTTCCAGCCGAGCTGGTGGAGGGAGGACTCGATGATACCACCCCACAAATGAAGCACTCAGTGCAGGGTGGACCCCTCCTGGACACTAGTCAGAGAGTGCAGCCACCCTCCACTGGTTTGCCTGCAAAAATCAGACGCTGGGGGCGGGTGGAATGACCTCCTCGTCTTGGACTTTAGCTTGGACGGTCTCAGCGGTGCCACTGGGATCGACTTGAAGCCCGATGGTCTTGCCAGTCAGGGTCTCACAAAAATCTGCATCTGGCATCTGCGGGGGAGGCTGCTCTGCGGTCTCCGAAAAGAGAAAGAAGGCCAGAGTGATCATTTTAAAAATCAAGTCATGTCAGACTTCTCCTGGAAATTTTCCCTTGGCTTTCCATCTCACTTGAAGAAAAGACCAAAATTCTAATGATCGTCTACAGCCCCCGAGGGATCCAGCTCGTGGATGCCTCTGACACATCTCTGGCCTCTTATGCCTCTATCCTATCCCATTTCTTGCTTTCTGCTCCAGCCAAACGGGCCTGCTTGCTCATCCTTAAACACGCCAAGCAAGCCCCGCCCCCCCTCCGGACCTCAGCACCCGCTGTTCTTTCTGCCTGAGATATCTTCACTTAGATATTTGCGTGGTTCAGGCCCTCACTCCTCTGAGGTCACTGCTTAAACGTCACGTTTTCAGAGAGGAATACTCTGACCTCACACTCACCTGGATTTATTGCTATTCAGAGCACGTCTCTCTCCCTGATTTAGCCGTGATAAGTTAAATAGTTTTTTGGTGACAGATCCTAAGGTGAAGGGGCTCATAACGGCTTATCCAACGGTGAGCTGGGGTCGGCTCTGCTGGCTCGAGAGAGCCCAGTGTTAAATTTCTAGGAAATTTCTGAGCCACTTGTTAGTCATGATTAAAAGTTCAGTTACATAAGGTTATCATTAAAATTATATTCAAAACGAAGGCAGTAAGTACTCAAAACACATCACTTATTATTCTACTATTTATGAGTATGTTTATGACTACATAGTTTCATTATCTCTGTGCTTGAAGCTACTTATGTCCGTTTCATCTGGATGGTGGGAACACTATGCAACGGTGTGCTGCTGGGCTCCTCCGCCTAACTTCTCCACTGGCAGCACAGTGAGGGCAGCCACAGTGAGAATGTTTGCTTACTACTGAAACCAGTAAGCGCTGCGACTCAGGGTTTGACTGTTTTGGTGTGTGTTTCTCTAGACTTAAGGAGGTGATAGAGAAAATATTTATGATGCAGCTTAAATTAAAAAATGTGCCATGCCGGTAGCCATTGCACCACAAATAGCACAGAAAATTGAGGCAGTGTTCTAGAATTCAAAACCATGTATGACGCGGCAGAGGCAGCTCCCGCCATTGTTGAGTGAGTGATGTTCTGACACACACATCTTCACTGTTCCCCTTTCATCTGACCAGTTAACACAAATGAGCATATTAGCCACCGTCTATGTTGGAGCTGCACTGATGTATCAACTGTCACCATATGTCAATTATGAATGCAAGACCAGCAAAAATGAATCAGAGCATTCTGTGAGTTTCAATTAAATATATGGAATTTCAAAATAGAGTACTATATATATATATTTTAAAGATTTTATTTATTTATTGTTTAGAGAGGTGAAGGGAGGCAGAAGGAGAGGGAGAGAAACATCAATGTGTGGTTACTTTTCATGTGTCTCCTTACTGGGGGCCTGGCCCACAACCCAGGTATGTACCCAGACTGGGAATCGAACCAGTGACCCTTTGATTCTCAGGCCGGCACTCAATCACTGAGTCACACCAGCCAGGGGAGAGTGCTATGTATTTTATTATTTGTAAATTATATTCTTTATATCAGAGAAGTTTATGATACATCCATACATGTGTACATTGCCCTTGGAGAGCTGGCTATTAAAAGTTTATTAGACCACCCCTGAGTTTATCCCACATGCACCCTCCATGTCCCTCACGAGTCACTTGCTCACACCCCTCAGTATGGGCCCAGCTGATGGCACTCCCACCCACTGCAGCATTGCTGACTGCTGTGTTGGGGGAGAAGGTCACAGTGAGACACACTGGTGTCAAAAGGCTCTCCTGGAAGTGACTTGCACTGTCCTGCTCACATTCCATTGACCAAAGCAGGTCACATGGCCATGCACACCTACTTTCAGTGATCCAAGAAGTATGATCCTATCGTGTGCTCAGAAGGAGAAGTAAAACTGGTGTACTGGTGAACAGGCCTGGTGACCATGACCATCACAACACAGCACTGAGGTGCTTACTGTCTTCCCCACTCCCACACTTGAATGAATGTTCCGTGAGAGTTGTTTTGTTTGCTGCGATATCCTGAGCACCTTGGAGATACTCANTCCATTGACCAAAGCAGGTCACATGGCCATGCATACCTACTTTCAATGATCCAAGAAGTATGATCCTATCGTGTGCTCAGAAGGAGAAGTAAAACTGGTGTACTGGTGAACAGGCCTGGTGACCATGACCATCACAACACAGCACTGAGGTGCTTACTGTCTTCCCCACTCCCACACTTGAATGAATGTTCCGTGAGAGTTGTTTTGTTTGCTGCGATATCCTGAGCACCTTGGAGATACTCAACAAATGCTTACTGAGGGAATCTGAGAGGAAACTAGCCTGAAAGTGGAAGACCCTGGAAGCAAGTCTTCATGGATTAATGAAGAAGGTTATCATTGAATGATTTCTCCAAATCTTGATAAGCAATGTGTTTTTGTCTCCTCCTCCAGCCCCACCATGCAGCTGGAATTACGTGGCACAGGAAATCACATACGTGAATATGGCTCTGTGCACTGATTAGAAAGGGCCCTGGGGCCAGTGAAAGGACCAGTCCTGGGATGAATGCGGACACCACCACAGTGGAAGGCTCCCCCGCCCAGGCCACGCATAGGGTGAGGCAGGTGGGACACAAAGGAGGTGTCCCTCAGACTTGTGCAGGTGCAGGGTAAGCCCTGAGAGGAGCCCTTACATTTTGTTCCTAGGAGTCTTGGTCCCCTCCCCCTTGTCT
Source organism: Sturnira hondurensis (assembly GCF_014824575.4). NCBI lineage: Eukaryota > Metazoa > Chordata > Mammalia > Chiroptera > Phyllostomidae > Sturnira > Sturnira hondurensis. The sequence goes on along the minus strand of NW_028088424.1, from coordinate 2,814,600 downwards.
TTGTGGCCAGGTCTTTTCCAAAAACTCTCAATTCATAGGTTAATAGGCAAATTCCAACTCTATCCACTGCTTCTTCCTAAAAACAGCTGGACAGAAGCATACATGAAAGAATTCTGAGCCGGGGCCAAGTTTTCTTCACTCTGACTAGCTCAGTCTTTTGCCTCCAGGGTGGCCCAGGTAAGGCTGTAAGGCTCTAAGGCCATCTGTTCACCCCGTCACTGTGGGTGTGTGGTAAGGAGAGGCGTCACGTATTCCAGAATAAGCCTCATGTGTCTGCCTTGGTGTTGGACCGTGGAGCTCAGGTGCAGATTGTGATTGTAATTGGGTTGGATGCTGTTACACACCTGGGATGCCAATATCACTAACCCGCACTTGTTCAGGACCTACCACGTGCCGAGAAAGTGCTACACTGGCTTTCATACGCATTGCTTCATTCACTAACCGGTACCTCAACACTATTAGCTTGATAGTTCCAATTGGTCAAAAGAAGAAACTGAGTCTTGGGGAGATTGGGTAATTCTCCCAAGGAAGTGGCAGATTCAGGATTTGCATTAAATCTTTTTGAATCTGATATCTGGTCTTCTATCAACCTGAGAGAAAAATCAGAAACCATCATTCAGGCAACATGAACTCAAGACACTGGGTTTAACCAACCTTGTTCACAGGTCAAGGAAAGAAATGCAGGCATTTTCACATTTGATTCATGTGAGACTCTCGATGAATCAAAATAAATTCCAGTTTGACCAAAAGAGCTGTTTTTTCTTTCAATTTTTATTGAACACAAGTATTCTGACAGAATGCAAAGTCAAAATTCTCAGTTAGTACTCAGTATTTACACCAGTGAGAATGGAAACAAAGGTGGTCTCGATGTTTCACTTGGTAAAAAGTTTATAACAAGAGAGAAGGCCCCCGAAGTTGGGAATGCTGGGTAGGGATGTTAATGGAGGTCTGAAACCACCATCCAGACAGACAGCCTAGAGTGAAAACCTGGGACTTGGAAGGCTCCATAAAAAAGTGTGAAAATAGAGTCCCACTTCAAAAGCTGCGCTATGTACACGACGCCCGTCAGTGTGAGGAGACCCATGTGTGGCCCTCGAGTGCCCCTCCAGCAGAACTTGGCCATGCGGTGTTATGTGAATACATATGTATGGCACATACACATATAGACACACAGACACTGGAAACTGGCAGAATTGATCCCCTCCTCAAAAAAATGAAAAGAGAAAAACTATAAGCTTTTATCTCTTAACATAAAAGATAGAATATCTTGAAAATAAAGTGACTCCCTCTTTGATTTTAGAGAAAGCATTGCTCTGTCTTATTTTATTTGTTTAAGGAAAGGAAAGTTCACACATGCAGAGACAAATCTATATATGACGAGAGAGAGGCTGACCAAAAGGTGGGAAGTCTTGGATTCCAGTAACGGCGGAGCCAGGGTTCTGGGGGGAGGGGGTGGCCTACTGCCCTGGGCCAGGTTATCTGAGGGTTGACTATACCTCTTTCTCTTTCTAAGTATTAGAACAAAAATCAGTTTGTTTGCCAGACCACAACCGCTCTAAATGAAATGCAGTCTCCATGAGGTATAGTGTGGGCTTGGCCTAGGTGCTCAAAGCCATTAACATCACAAGATGAAGGACTGATACCACTGACAACCTGGTGAGAGGAAGAGCCCACCACTCCCTGCTGGGTCCTCCTGTCTGACACCCAGGAGCTCCCGCTCTGCTGTGTGCTCTACACACTGTCTTCAAGGCGCTTGTTCCTGAGGGCCTAAGCATTGGAACTGTAGATTTGTGCAAGCCCTAGAGTCACAGGGGCTGGAGCAGTGTGGACTGGGATCCTCCATTTCCATCCCCAGGAGATGAGAAAATGCAAAATAACCCCACATTTAGCAAATGACAAGACCATTATTTTTTCACAGTTTGGAATTGTAATCTAGCATATCGCCACTGATCAGATTGCAGAGTGTCAGAACCTTGGGGAGTATGGCCCGCAGGGTGGACTCAGGGGCAGTGTTGCCACCCTCGCCTCTTGCTGTTTGTACCTTCAGAAAGGAGCACGTGCTGAGTCCTGATTTCTGTTTACTTAGCATCATCTTCATCATCATCATCATTTTATTCATTTTCATTGTTTCAAGGCTTCAATTCCTTTTGAGTAATTTTTGTTTCCTGAATATTTTTTCTGAACTATCTGCTATACCTTCCACAACCAAACTATGTTGAAGTTTTATTTCAATACTATGACAAAAACACGTTTCACACTAATATATTCACGCATCCACAGTGCACAAGCTTGCAGTTCTAAAGTAGAATGAGAAAAAAAAGCAAAATTTCTATACAAAGGGCTGGCTTTTCCCTTCTCCCCCCCTCCCATCACCCTTAAAGTTTCTGTATTTTTCCCCCACTTTGTTTCCAATCCAGGAAAGTTGTGTTATGACTCCAGACAACAGGTTGGCTTTTTTTCTCTTTTGTTTCTACAAATGCTGCCTAAGTGAACAGAAGGCCGATGTTACTTCAACAGATTTCCAAAAAAAGACACCAATTCCCTGAAGCACACATGCTCTTCCGCTCAAATCTAGATTCTGGGCTCAAAATGAAATTGTATGTATACATTTTATTTGGCTTTCTATAAGAAGGGGACGTTTGGGGTAAAAATGTGTGTTCACCAAGACCAGCCCCAACTATACAGTCTTCTCCGCTTCATTCACAAAGCCTAAGGAGTCCTTCAAAAGGAAGGACAGGAAGCCTGGGAGCAGATCCTTTGTCACAGGTACAGGCAGGTGGTGGCTAATCAGAAAGTGGTCTAACCCCCAAGGAAACACCAAAAAACCCCAAGAACCAAAAAGCAAAACCATTCCAGAACGAGATGGATTTTCACCGGAGTTGGACTCAGGTAAAAACTTCAAATCAGAAGCAGGGGCACGCCACTGTAAACAATCACACTGTGTGAAGCTGTCCTGTGCTAGAGCCTGTGACGGTCCTGCCCACCTCTGGGCAGTGCTGGTAACTTAAAAAAAAAAAGGCAGCTATTTTGCATGGACATTTAAACACAATTGAAGTTAAACATTTGTCAACTTGTAAACACTGGAAAGCAAAGTTGGCAGAAAGAAAAAAAAGAACAAGAAAAGAAAAGAAAAAAGAAATCTGAATACTGCAAATTGAGATCTACCCCCAGAAGCTGCAATTTGGCATTTGGCCTACAAAACAGGAGTCTACGTGGGAACTGAATTCAGCTAGAAAGGGTGACACACTTTGCATACTGAACAAATACAAAGTGAACAGAAATTATAACTTATTCGTGAGGTTTTACAGAGTTCAAACTCGACTGAAAGTATAAAAATAAACTTGGACTTTGTTCATTCGGTTAGTCTTAGTGCCTGGAAGTGTTTCTCTGAAACTGGTCTGTGCCAGCTGGGCAACACCAAGTGCAGTCTTCCTAAACCTAGATTTTTTTTCTGAGCTTCCTAGATTCTTAATTTGGGGTCCTTTTGTTTGATTTTTAAATGGTTTCAGGGAACGGAGTGTCCTAGTTTGGCTGTGGGTTTAATCTTTTTGTCTCATTTTCTTACAAGTGAGTGCGCAACAAAGGAACCCTTTCTATAAACCTACAAAAAGGAGATCCTGTGTTTATCTGTTTAGTTTTCCTTTTTAAAGGCAAAAGACACTAGAGGAATGAGATGTGTGTGTGTGTGTGTGTGTGTGTGTGTGTGTATGCACGCGTGTGTGATATTGGAAATGCTCTGGTGAAGCTGTTGTGTCACTTTTTATTTTGATCTTTGCTCGTCTCTCGTCACCCATCATGCCTTGCTCTCGTTCTCCTTTGTCTGTGGGGCGTCGTTGGGGACGGTCTTGACTTCGGCTGGCGCTGGCTTCGTTTCTGTCTCCTGGCACTCCGACTTTGCTTCTACAGGGCCCTTCCTGCAGAGAATTGGGAAAAGAGCGCTGAGACCAGGTCTGGGGGAACCTGCCCTTCAGCCAGCTCCTCTGGAGGGGCTCCAGTGAGAGCCCTGGCCCCCAGCCCTGGCTGCCGCCCCAATTACCTGGGAACTCTAGAAACCACTGATGCCGGCCCGCTCCCCAGAACCAGTCTGGACGTGGTGGCTTTACAAGCACCCAAGTGATTCTAACATGCAGGCAAAGTTGAGAACCACTAAATCAGAGGGATGAGACCTTTCCCGTTCCAGCCCACATCCGATGCCAGGGCCTTCTACCTGGGGTGGTGGAAGGAGGTAGCAGAAGCGGACTTTCCTTGCCCTGATGGGCTGCACTAGCAGCAGCTTAGCCTGGTATAAAGGAGGTGGGCTAGGCTGGGCTCCCAGCACTGTTTCCAGGGGGCCCTTCAGCAAACCACCGGCTCTTGTATGTCTGTACCCCAACCTACCTCCACCCACCCTACCCTGTGGTTGGTATTTTGTGGTGATACCTTTGTGGCTCGCCTGAGCAGGGTGAGAAAATGCTCTTTGTTCCTGGGAGTCTGGAGAGAGGCTAGAGTGGGCTTCCAAGCCACAGGGGAAGTGAGTGGGGTCATGGGTCAAGTGGGTAAGGCTATCAGAGTCCTTTTCCTTCCTGAGATCAAGCACCTGGTGGGGCTCCCCTTGTAGCTCTTGGTGGCAGTACCACAGTTCACCTGGCATCAGCCTCAGGAGCATCTATAGAAACCTCTCTCTGACTCTGCCTCAGTCAGTTCCAGGAGCCAGAGTCTGGTCTAAGGACACCCTGGGGCAGGCTCAGACCCAAGCCACAAATAGTGTCACTGCATTTTGGCATCACATTAAAAAAAACCACTGTAAGCTTAAGGACCTTCCCTTGAACTTGAAGACCAGTCATTTGATACTTGGGAGCTCTGAGCCCTCCCAGCCACTGAAGGGCAGGAGAAGCAAGGTGGATGTGTGTGTCGGCATCTGGGTGGGAGTGTACAGGGCCCCTCTGGACTGCATTTTCACCCCATGCAGACCAGCCTCTCTGCTCCCTGCAGAACAGGGCTGTTCTTGTTGGGGCACGGCCTGGCCCTGGATAACACGCCGACTGTCTGTGGGCCCCAGGGTGGCCAATAAGGGCACCTTGCTCTCCTTAGCTCACTTCCCAAGTTACGCTCAACAGTGGCCTGCTGACTGAAAGGGTTCCCCAGGGAAAACAGACGCCACTGCTAGGACGAGGAGGATGAAACATAATTAGCATGGCCTAATTAGTGAGCAGGAGGCTGCCTGCAGGGGCCTGCTGTGCATGCCTGCTCTCTCTGCCTTATCCCAGCCCTTTGGTTGATAGTTGCCTCAGAGAAGCCCCGGGTTAGGCTGGGGACACATCTAACAAGGAGGACACGGCACAGCACAAACGCACACCACCACGGACACAACCCGACGACAGCAGACAAAGAGAGGCCGTACTCGGTCTTTGCTGGTGCAGGCGGAACAGAGCTGTCTGCAGTGGAAGGAGCAAGCTCAGGGGCTTGTCCACTGGCCCCAGCGGCGGGAGCAGGAGAGCCCAGGGCTGCAAAAACATCCTTTGCAAGGTCAATATCTGGGGTCTTGAAGTTCCCTTCGTCCATTTTAAAGTCCTCGCCCTGGGCAGCATTTGTGGCGCTGACGGAGGCAGCCTCACTCTTCGGGCTAGTGGGGACCGTGGCTGCCTCGCTTGGGCTCTTCACGGTGCCAGGCTGGGTGGGCTCGGGGTCCGGGCCTTTGGTGCTGGGAGCCTCCTGCTTAGCCTGGGGGGCTTCTGTGGCGGGGGCAGCCGCTGCTGCTAGGGGACTGGCTGCCCCGGCTGAGGTGGGGGCTGGAGCAGGGGCTGGCTTACTCACCGGAGGGGCCTTGGAGGCCTCCCCGGCACTGGCAGGGGCACTTGGACTGAGGACAGCTCCCTGGTTAGCCAGGACACTAGATGACAAATTGCTGGCCGCAGGGGCTGAGGTTGGGGTATCACTCAGGTCAACAAGGGGGGCCACCTTGGGAGCTGAAGCTGGGGATGGGGAAGAGGTGGCAACACCGGGCCCCTTGGAAGGGGTGGCCTGGCTGGCAGGCACAGAATTTGAGTCAGGTGTGGCTGTGGTTGGAGGGGCAATGCTGGAGGTCAGGGTGGTGGTTTCACTGGTGGGGCTGTTCTGAGCAGTGGCAAAGGTTTCGGTGATAGTGTCAGAGTTAGCGGTGACGGTGGTGACAGAAGGCAGCATGTCCTCAACAGTGGCTGTGGTGTCAGCAGGCAGCCTGTGGGGAGGACAGGAAGTAGAAGAGAATAGACAATGAAGCTGAGACAAGACAGAGAAGCGGTGGGGGAAGGGCTGAAGCCAAGGAGGGGCCGTGGGCAAGGCATGCAGTGACGCACAGGCATGGACACAGGCCCACAGAGAAACGAGGACGTGAGAGGAAGCACACGCCCAGGCGGGCAGAAGAGGACACAGGAGACGACAGAGAATGTGGCAGTCGTCTAAGAGGGACCTGCTGGCCCTTCCTCCCTGATGACTCCCTGCTAGGGCCGTTCTGATTCCCGCCTGCCTCTCGACTTGAGGAAAGGCAGCCTTCATTGCAGCGTGCACCACTGCGAGTGTCCTAAGTCTCCAAAGAATGAGCCCAGCTGCCCTGCTGCGTTCCACTGGCAGTGATGCGGAAGGTCGGGAGTGAGGCAGAACATGAGTGTTCCAAATGGGCCTTAAGAACCACGGGTTCTCCAGCCACAGATTTTGTGCTTCTATTAAACTCCGTTAGCTTCAAACCCACAGTACCCGTGATAGCCAGGCAGTCAGTATAACCACAGCCAGACGTCCTTTCTGACTGAGGGTCCCTGAGGCTTCTGAGCACAGGAGGGCCAGAGAGCTTTACCAGGTCCCCATGTTCCCTCACCCTTCTGGGAAAAAATGCAGATAACATTCCTGGATTCTTGCAAGTCCTAAACAGAATTTGCTAAACTTCTCAAAGCTCAGTCTTTCTCAGTGAAGTTTCGCCCCCTTAAGCCATCTCCAAAAGTGTGTGGTAATAGGGTCTAGGGATCCCAGTTACACAAGAAACACCCACACTCTCCCTAATACAACCAAGAATTCCTTCTCTAAGGAAAGACGGGGGCCTGGCATTTCTCAGCCAAGGTCCCAGAACTCCGGCCTGCAGTGCTAGGCCAGGAGCTGTGGGTGAGAAGCATAGGGGAGGGGGTGTGGGCAGGTGAGAGGTGGCCACAGAGGCACGAACCCCTGCCCCCCACGTACTCGGGCTCTGTGAGCGGTGTGGTCTCATTGGGCTCTGTGTGCTTTCCTCCGTCGTGGTTTGGGGTCCGCTCCTCCTCTGTTCGCACCTCCACGATGGGCTCCTTTGACTCATCTTTCCTGCAGAGAGAGTTCGGCCAGTTCAGTCCCGAGAGCTGGGGGAGGGAGGGCTCCCAGGGAAGCAATCTCTAGCTTAGGCACCTAGGCCTGGCCCATGGTGGGCAGGTGGCCTTCAGAGCCAGGCTCAGGTGGGGGCTGAGTCCCCACTCTTCCGGCTGTGTGACCTTGAGCATCTGATTTGCTTTCCCCTGTCTGCATTTTCTCATCTGTAAATGAGCCAGATAATAGGATGTACCTCACATACCTGTTAGGAACATTAACTGAAATAATGAATGTAAAGTGCTTAGCACAGTGCCTGGCACAGATCAATGCTAAAGTCCTTTGTGTTTATACACATGCAAGCATATGCACCTATACGTACCTGTATGTGAGTATAGATACACATACTGTGCCTGGCACAGGGCTAAACACCTCTTCCCCTGTCTCGGCCCCTCTTGCCTGGAGCCACTCAGCCCACTGATGGTCCATAAAGGCTCTTGCTACCTGGCTCAGGATCCGTTTCTCCAAAGACGCTGGAGGGGACAGCATCTGGATTGTCAGCTCAGTAGGACAGAAATTTTTATCTGTTTTGTTCACTGCTGTCTCCTGGTATCTGGGAACAGTGCCTTGCCCCGGTAGTTTCTCAACAAATATTTATTGAGTGACTTATGAATGACTGACTGAATGACAGCAAGCAAGTGCGCCTCTCAAATGCTGGCCCCTCCGTTCACCCCCGCCCCCTGCACCAGGCCTTAGCTCTGAAAATGCCCTCATTTTGACTTAGATGGGGATTTTCAAACTTCCATGAAATTCTAATATAGTAGTTGGAACTGAGCCCACGAGTCTGCTTTTCAAACAGGGATCCCCTCAAAGACCAAGCTTTGAGGAACATTTCTCTAATGCTCGTTTTCCCTTAGGGTTCCCAAGTGGAGGAACTACTGAGGTAGCTCAGCTGCTGGGCCCTGGCTGGGGCAGGTCTGCACTCACGAGAAGGCGGCTTTGCCCTCCTCCATGTCCTTGCCCTTGGCTCCAGGCCCGGCCTTTCCACACAGGTTGACAGCGATGCACATGAGGAGGCCACACTTGTTCAGAAAGTAGCAGGTGATGTCGACAACCACCAGGAGCAGGACAAAGATGACAATGAGGATGCCCACGATGGCCCCGGTGCTCAGGCCTGCGGTGGGACTGCCATTGGCTTAAGTGGGAGGGAGAAAGAGGGATGGCTGGTGGTTAGCACACTGAGCTGACACACTGACCCCTGGACCCTGCAGAGCGATAGCCTGTGAGGGTTGGGTAGGGCCCACAGGTCAAAGCTATGGCATTTGTGTTCAGAGTGTTACCTTCCCTGGTGTTATATGTGTTGAGACAACAGGATCTCTTTATGTCTTCAAGAGGAAGGTTTGGCAACCTTGTCAGGAGGAGAGTGGGGACTGGGAGATGGGTTTCCATCTCCGCTCTGAACCTGGGAGCCTCCCCCAGGCCTACCCTTCGCTGTATCCCCGAGAGCCCCGGGAGCAGGCGGGCAGGCGGTGCTCACTGGTGTCGGGCCTGGCTGTGGCTCCGGCATAGCAGTCAGGGACACAGTCCCAAAGGAGGTGGCAGAGGGTTCCCCAGGCTTCCTTTGGGCTTGGGACGATGTCAGGTACAACAGGAGTCCCAATACGCTACCCCACATACACCCCCCTCTTTAGGAACAGCTCCAGAGGACCCGGCGTGGGGTAAGAATGGCTTCATGGTTTATCCATCTGCACTGCACCCAGAAGCCATTTACTTTGGAGATATGGAGGCCTTCCCAGTTTTTGTGGGTCAGGTGAAAAGTCTAGGAATACTCACCGTCTGGGAGCTCAGGCATGTTTGGATCAGACTTTAGGAAAACCAGCAGACTCACCCTGTGATACTCACCTTCAGGGACAGGTGCCCTCACACTCAGGACAAATGCTCACCAAAGAGGGACACACGTTCTCCCAGCCTGGCTGGGTGCACTGTGAATGACTGAGCCTCTGGGTCTTACTCCCTTGCTGTCCACTTAAAATCCCCCAGGGCCCTGGGCTACTGATGGTATCACAGAAGGACCCCAGGCTCAGCTCCCTTCAGCTGCCCCCACTGACTGATGCCATTTGCTCCAGCTGGACCCTTTGACCTACAGGGGACTCCCGCCAGTGTGTGGGAGACAAACGCATGTGCTGCAGGCAGAAGAGCCCATGCAGAGCTCCATCCCTAAACCCGCGAGGAAACAGTGATCCCACACTGGAAGGGGGGCACTCCTGCTTTGCTTTTCTTCTGGAAGAAGAAAGTTCCAGAACTGGCATCTCCACCCCACCACCGGACCTTGCCTGAAGCTTCTGGTGTCCTCAGGACTGGGATCACCCAGGTCTGTTGACCGGCCTCACTGTCCCTTTGCTAAGCACCAGGCCAGGCCCCGTGGCCTACCCGCATATGCATACCAGCTCACAGAACATGTAACCCGAGGTAACAGATGTCCCACGGGCCACACATTCTTCTTTTCATCATGCAGTGCGTGTCCCTGGGGCAGGGATTCCTCTGGTCTAGGAGTTCCTGCTCAGGTCCTGCCACCCCACTGCTCCTTCTTTCAAGTTTCACTTCCTGGGATGGCGGCCCACACAGCATGGCAGAGATGAGTACTCATTCCACCTAGAGCACAGCTGGGGCTCAGCTGGAGACCCCCAGGCTCTCAGATATGTTCAGACCCTTTGGGACCTTGGTCTTGCTTCCTGGCCTATCCTCTTCAGGTCTGTCTCTGGGCCCTTCCAAACCTGCACTGAAGGCCCTAGCCTGTCCCCCGGGAAGGCCCCAAGGCTGCAAAGGGCTCCGTGCTCTGAGGACACAGCTTCAGCTACTCTGTCTCTGGGCTCTAAGAGCAGAAAACTGGCCCCTGGTCCCTGCTGTCAGGTAGAGTGGGTTTTATCCCTAGCAGCGTACTAAACCAGAACAAAGCCATCCATTCTATTTCCCCGTGTTCTCACACTTTCCGCCCCAAAAAGCAAAGAAACGCAAGCCTTCCTGATTTGCAGAATCCCTGAATAGGGAAGAAGTTAATCAGTTTGGGGCTTTCTCTCCACCCCTGACACAGGGCTGCAAGCCACTGCAGTCTTCCCACACCAGTACCCCATATGTATTGAGGGCCTTCTTCGAAGAAGGAATCACAGAACTCGTGTGTGTGTGTGTGTGTTTGGGGGGGTATGTATTTTTGGACTCACTCTACAGTCTGAGGTTTAAATATATGCATGGGTTAGGGTTATCATATCCCTAAGAGAAAAAAAAGTCTACTGGAAAGCTGCCCTCTGGGTGAGACCGAGCAGCAGAAGTGTCCAGCTTGCGTTCTGGACTCAGCGGACGCAGTGGGAGGGCTGCCCTGCTTCAGACAGCCCAAACCAGCCGCACATTCCGGGGGAGAACCAGGTGGGCCAGGAGGTGACTCTGACTGTGGGGAGAAGCAAAAAGTAGGGCAGCAGTCTCGTTTCACTTGATATAAAACCTGTTCTGGCCTAAAGGCCCTGCACATACTGTGGACTCTCCCCTCTTCCCACCACTGTAATTGTTCCCACACCATCTCTGTGGACCAAATGGCCGAGCCTTTGCTTTACCTGCTGAACATACCGGGCTGTTCCTGCCTCAGGGCCTTCTGATTCCTAACCTGGAACACTCTGTCCCTATAACCTCCTGGGTAGCTCTTTGTCCTATAGACCTCAGCCTAAAAGTCGCCCCAGTCCCATCTCTTACCACTCAGGCACGTCTACTCTAAATCTGCCACATTACCTGTTTTATTCTCTTCTTACCTCTATTTACTATTTTCTGTTCCTTTACACGTGCCCTCTAGAATGTCCTAGCAGGGAACCTGTCTGTCTGATGTCTCCTCAGCATCTAGGAACACCGACATATGGGAAATGTTCAAAAGAACATTTGTAAATGAAAGGGTGTTTAGCCAGGAGAGGAAACGCTATCACCAGATATTTATCTATGTGCTGTGAGAAGAAAGAGTAGTCTTATTTGGCTTCACCAGTGGATGGAAACTGTGGGGTGAGGAGCAGATTTCAGGTCCACATGAGAAAGAACAAGCCAACAGAAGCATTCAAACACGATATGACCTGCCCAGGCAGGCGAGCTCCCTGCTGCTGGAGGTGCTCAGGCAGAGGCTGCACACCCCTCGGTGGGTAGACTGCAGTGCTCTGATGAGGCTCCTGCACCAGGGGGGCCCAGAATAGCGAATGTCTTCAAGGCCTCTTCAACCATATGAGCCTGTCATTGCACATCGATGTCCTACAGTACCCAGTACACGCTACAAAGTCCCCCGTGCCAGTCTCCTCCAGAGTGTAGACTGAGAAGGACTTCTTCCTGGAGAACTAANACACCCCTCGGTGGGTAGACTGCAGTGCTCTGATGAGGCTCCTGCACCAGGGGGGGCCCAGAATAGCGAATGTCTTCAAGGCCTCTTCAACCATATGAGCCTGTCATTGCACATCGATGTCCTACAGTACCCAGTACACGCTACAAAGTCCCCCGTGCCAGTCTCCTCCAGAGTGTAGACTGAGAAGGACTTCTTCCTGGAGAACTAAAATGTTCAGTAGGTCCCATCTTTATTCATTAATTCTTTTGACCTTATTCTTATATGAAAAATAAACCTCAGTGTAATGTTTTTCTATTTACAGCAGAATTTCTGGAGGGCTTTGTTAAATTTTTGTTAAAAATTTAGGTTCTGGGGCTTCCCAATTCCATAAATCAGGGTATTTGGGTGAGAGGCTCACGCATCAGGATTTGGTGGAGCACCCAGGTGACCCTAACGCACCCCAGAGTTGGAAGACCACTGTTTCCAGCTCTCTATCTCTGCATTACAGTGAGTAGCAGCTGTTCCTATGACTTACCACCCAAGGATGAGCTGTGGAGTCCCACCTGGTAGCCTGGACCTGCCGATGGACTCAATGGATGAAGAGAAGACAAAGACTATCCCCAAAGGAAAAGGAACCACCCGGTTCACCACTCAGAGCTAAGACTTTTAGAGGAAGTTAGGTGTCCCTCAAAAAAGAGTGTGTGTAGCCTTCATAAAAGGAAATGTAAATTGGGGGAACACCAGGATGCAGATGGTAAGGTATCCAAGTCAAAACCACATCCATCATCTCTTGGTGATCCAGATTTGTTTAGTGCAGGTACATTAGAAGGACAAAGGTCATCTCCTGCACTGTATGCAACACTTTACAAAAAGGAAAAAGACAAAGCCTTCTGGGGTCTATGTTTGCATGCTCTTCCTCCTGACCTCCTCTGACAGACTCCACGGCATACCTGCATGCAAACAGTGCTTCTTAACAGCAGTGCTGCCACAGCCCCTGGGGTTAGAGCTCACCAGAGCAGGGAGGGTCTGAGGCCAGGACTGTTCACCTCCTGTTGTTTCTGATGTGGGACAAGTTGGCACTGAATTGGGAACTGCCTTGCCCTAAGACTGAGACTTACATATGCCTACTTTTTCAAGTGCCTCAAAATGAGAGTATGGGTCTCACATTTACAGATGCCTGGTGGTCCTGAGTCATTGTGCTGTGGGGGCTCAGCACAGCAGAAGTGGCCCCTCTGGCCATGACTCTCAGGATGGTTGAGCTGGGTGCTGGTTCATGCACAAACCTCTAACACGTCTGCTTGCTCCTGCCGGGCATCGGCTAACCAGAAAGCTGGTGTTGGGGGCTTTGGGGAAGTGTCCGCCTAAGTGTAGTTATAAACAGAGCAGGGCTTGTGAATGAGAACTTTCTCTCAGATTCTCTTGATCATAAGGTCACTGTGTGCAGCCTCTGTTACGGAGTTTTAACGAAACCTCTCAACCGGGAGGCCTTGCTATAGATTTGTCGTATATCTGGGGGCCTAGGGTGTGCCCCTGACCCCAAAGTGATCACGTCCCAATTCTACAAAGGCATTTTCCCCTTCCTCTGTCTGCTGGGGACTAGGAAAGCCCACAGAGGCAGTGACCTACAACAGCTGCTAGGACAGCCAAGAAAAAGCCTTGCTCCTCATTAGGAAAGGAAAGCATTTCCTTTGCTAGAACACCACTCAGCAGGCTTCAAATTTGGGGTGCAGTTTCAATGGCCCTCCTGGGTAATCAAAGTTATCCAGGTAGATGTGAGGTGGAGGGAAAGGACTTTTGACATTTTGTAGGACACAAAACTACCAAATAAAATCAAACACACTGGAGAGTGCACATGAACTGTTATTTCCTTTAATAATGCAAAGGTGTAAACCTCATAAAGGCCTCGCTGATTATCTACACAACAATGTTAGCATTCTTATTAGTAGAAAAATGTGATCCAAACCTGCCGTATAAATATTCCCCAAAGAAGCAGAGACACCCTGTGGCGCGTGGAGGCTGGGCAGCGGCAGGGCGGACAGACAGCGAGCGTGCACCCCTGTGGGGTTCTCTCGGGGTCGCTATTTTAGGGACTCCTGGTGGGGCAGGGGCCACAGGCGTGACTGAAAACTCAGTGTCCATTGGGAGTGTGTGTGTCCTCACACTGTGTGTGGAAGGGCACCTCAGCACAGACAGTGGGCCCGTCTGAAAGTGGTCGCTGCAATGACCCGGGAGTCGCGTCAGCTGATGCCTGCCTGGCCTGGGGTGCACTGAGGAGACGGGGCTATGTCAGGCCTCCCCTCAGTTTGGGCAAGATCTCCAAGGAGTCCCTTGAAAAACACTGACACTGTCCCCCACCTGTGGGTGGGGCAAACCCCTGAGGTGGGTGCTCTTGGATGACTCCTGCCTGAGATGATATCAAGAGTGTGCTGGGAGCCAGAAGGACAGTGACAGGTCACCTGCAGGAGGACTGACCTCTTCCCTGCTTATCCTCTCTCCAGCTCTTGCTAACGGACCTGGGATTCCCACCGCAGGCCTGGAGGCACTACCTGCCTATGCTCATCGCTCTGCCTGGGGCCTAAGAACCTTGCTGCTTCTGCAGTCTGGTGTGAAGGGGCAGGGGCCCCAGAGTGAGAGGACCAAGTTGGGGCTGGAGGCAGTGGAGACTGGGCAGAGGCACTGCCCTGCCCGAGCTGCTGGTCAGCACTCGGCCTCTGCTGTCTGCATCTGAGTCTCTACACTGTGAGCACGAGGGACACGGCAGCTCTGCCCCCCAAACCACGGGATCACTTAGATTCCCAAAGGGAAACCCTCAACTCTGAACATTAAGAAATAGCAATAGAACTAAAAATTAAAGAGACCCCAAAGAACAAAAATCAGACTTCTGTGGAGGTGCTCAGAGATGAGATATGTAGAATGATATGTGACCACAATGGAGGGACGAAGTTTTTGTTCAGTAGAAGTTCCATCCCCAAGCACACACTGATGTTCCACAGCAGACTCGCCCTGAGTCTCTGTGTGGGACTTTTGCAAACACCCTCCACTTGCTCTCCTGGGCACGTGGGGAGGCATACTCCCCATCGACAGAGGTGTAGCTGGCTTTCCCCTGTGTTAGCAATGTCATTAAAGCCACTGACAACCAGGGGGTTTGGTGCATTTGGGAAGCATGACCGGCTGACTGAGTCCCAGTTTATTAACAGTTCAGGCTGGGCAGTCAGGGAGTGGCTTGCCGCTCCCTTTCGTCCTGTGAATGTTCACAGGACATTGTGAACATTGTCCTGTTCACAATGGGGAGGGTGCATGGTTCACGTCTGGCTCACAGTGGATGCTTGCAAGCAGGGGGACTGACTTATACGATAGCATGGGTCACTGTTGAACCACGAGCCCCAAGACATGAGGCTCTGTGTTGATCTGCAGCTGTGCAGCAGCTACCATCCGGCCTGGGACACACATGCTTGCAAAGCTGACCGGTGTCGGGCACATTAAAGGGTGGCTCTGTGAACAGAGCCAGCATAGGGTGCTGGTTATAATACCAGGACCACAGCACCTCCCACAATGTTTGATCAGCCCCAGTAATCGAATTTCTTCTGCCGCATGGGCAGCTGGGTGACTTAATTTGCCATCGTGCCACCAATATTCTCCCGGTGGTCTGGCTCCCTTACTATGGGCACTGAAGTACAAGCAAAGCCAACTATGTTTTGAGAGGCAGAGGAGCATGGGTTAGAGGGGGCAAGTGGGGATTTTAACAAACTTATGCAAGCTTTAGGTGTACTCAGAAATCTGCCTCTGCTACATCATTTTCAGGTAAGATCAAAAAAATACAGTAAGTAGCAGATGTTCAAAAATGCCTCTTTAAACCTACCATAATGCTTTTATAATACTGTTTAAAGAAAAGAGCTCCCAAATAGTTTGTACTGCCACTAAAAGTATGTGTGTGCGTGGGGGGGATTCCTTATGATGTGGCATAAAAATAGACGCAAATGGTAAATGTCTGGAGGTCCGGCTTCTTCAATTGCCAAACCTTCCTCTTCCACGTAGAGTGCGTGGTGCCATGGCCGTTCTTCCAAAGGGGCACTGACTATTCTCATAGGAACTGGGGTTTTCAGAAGATGTAATGTGTGTTCTTAGGTTCCTAACAGAGCAAAAGAAGAGTCACTGCAGAGAAAAGCAATGAGACAAAGGTGTAGGATGCAGAGGAGCCTCCCAAAGTCGCTGCACGTGTCAAGCAATGGGTCCCCAAAGGGAATGTGGTTGTTTAAAAACAAAGGTGGCAGTGGGGATGTCCCAGTGACGTCCAAGGTGATGTGTGTGACGACAGACACAGGAAGGGGAGGGGGAGGAGAAAAGAGAAGGTAGAGACAGAAACAGAGAAAAAATAGATAAAAAGAAAAAATTAAGTCAAATACAGAAAATGCAAGAATCAAAGGTTAATTCAACTTAGTAAATTAAACTGACAAAGATTAGAGAAGAGTTCAGTGCGATATCATTACCATCAGGCCGGGTTGAAGCTCAGCAAGGCCAGAAGCAGCACAGCAGGGTGAATTTAGGGGTTAGGGGTCAGCGAGCAAATGAAATTAAAGTGAGAGAACAGATGCCTGTGTAGTAAGACACAAAAGTCTGATTAGGAGAGTGTTACACACTGACTAAGGTGAGGTCTCTTAGATACAGTCCATGAGCCCACCCATAACCTTCTAGTCACGAGAGCTTTTTACACATAGTGGCAGGGATGCATTTGATCGCTGCAGCATGTAGAGCAAACTGTGCGTGGGAGAAGGGCTACCTTTACAACCATAAATTGAACTCTTCTTCCTGTTGCCCAATCCCCTGCCCACTGTGCTATTAAAGAGACTCTGGTTCTGTGCCCCTCACCTTCTACCACCCTGCTGACCACATGAATGCATCTCTTATACAATTCAGAGGTTTCAGACTCAGGTCCAAATGCAATGGCTGGCTAAGTCCAACCCAGCCCAGAGCCACCTCCTCTTAGACCTTTGTAGGAGAGCCCCTAGTGTGGTAGGCAGCCCCTCAAACCGTCTCTGGGTTAAGAGGGCTCCTGAAGATTAACTGGAAGGACTCTGACACTTCCAGTGGGCAGGACTCTGGAGGACAAGGTCTTCCCAGGATTTCTGTGCCTGACACACACACTCCCAACTCCTCCAAACCCACCATGTGAACTCGGCAGGTCCACGCCATCTGCTGATGGGGGTCTCACCTCTGGAAACAAATGCCATTGGGAATCTGTCTCGCTGCAAAGGGGTTACTCAGGCCTCTCACTCCCCCAGCTCCTCAGTGTCCCATAGAGGCCAAGTTGATCTGGACACTCACACCAGACTGTAGATTTCGAGAAAAAAAAAACTGACCAAAGAAGGCCAAGAAAGAAAGGGCAAAGGCTGGCGTGCCCACCTCCATTGGGCGTCCCATTATGCAGTCGTGAGAACATTTCTGTAGCCATACCCACTGCCTTGCCTTCAACATTCACCATCTGAGTCGTACCAGCAGTGACACACTCATCCTGTGTGTGCTAAGGGGTCTCCCTGACAATGCAGAGAGCAGGACCAATCGATGCTCTGATCTGTGGCTTCAGACCCACCTGCCAACTTCTGGAGGCCCCACACATCCGTCTGACACACACATTCATGCTCGACCAACCACTGGGAATCACACACTGATCTCATTTTGTTGCTGCCTGAATAACCCACTTTCACACAGACAGCCCTGTTGTAGACAGCCCACATCCTTCCTGGCCTCTCTTCCACTGGGAGGAACAATAGTGACAGCTGAGCTGAAATCCCAGTGAAACACTTAACAGGACAGGCAGGTGGGGCCAAACCCAGACCACCGGGAGATAAGAGCCCCTTCCTACCATGCTGGAACATGGCAGAGGTGATGGCACCCCTCCAGAAGGCTGCGGCTATGTGACCTGTGCCCACCGCTCCTGGCAGTGGAGGGCATTTGGCGGGTCTGGAAAAGCAGAGTGGTGTTGGAGAGCTCTGTTTGCTGTGAGGGATTTGATCAATGAGGGGACCTGCCATCAGAGACCTGTCAAGGTAGCTGAGCCAGAAAGCAGAACTCTCACTTTATTCCCGCACTCAGATTGGTCCTGCCTCCCTGAGATGGACCTGCTTCTCCTAGAACTGCTCCTGTCATGATCCCTAGCAGACTGGATTGTCTGTCTTTCAGGAATGGGATTTTCCAGTATCTACTTTTCCCGCTAGTTTTGTTTCAAGTGGTTCAATTTAACCTTTGTTTCAATTCAGAGACCCTGGGCAGGAAAGATTTTGAACTAACTAGGCACCATGTCTTCCTTCTCTTGGGATCCCCAAAGAGAAGAGATTTGGACCATGATTGTGCAGGTAAACAAGCATCAGATAGAAAGTGCTCAAAAACAGTTATATGGTCCTTGTATGAAAAGTTAGACGGCAGATAAGGTCTCAAAAAGGAAGCTTACTTAACCAGCTTCCAAGGCTTGGCTGGAGCTGAGATTTTTCCCATTTAAGGGTCTCAAGGACTGGTTTAGCATCAGTCCTTCAAGGCCAAATGACACAGGACCTTTGCACAGGATGCTTGGCCAAGCCTTCCTGCAAGTCCAGTACATCTCAACCCACTGCACAGATAAGTACAAAGCAAAACTAAGCTTTGCATGGGCAACCAATCATGAGGATGGCTGTAAGCAAGCGAGTTTTCAGGGGTTGTTCAGGCACATTAGGAGGTGCAGCACTTGTGCATTAATTCAAAGCGCGAAACTCACAGAAAGCAGAGGCACTCATACCTGGGATGGCTGTGGGCTGGGCCGAGGTTTTGAACATAAAATGAGCAGCCTTGGACTTCCCCTGCTGGTTCTCCGCCACCACGTAGACCTCATAATCAGCATTCCAGTCCAGGGACTTGAGCATGATGTGGTCGCTGCTGGATGGGAGCCTGATCTCTGGTTTCCATTCGGAGGAAAGCTAGGAAAAACCGGCAGGAAGGACACAAGACACAAGGAAGCTTTAGATGAAAATGCTGGTAAGACTAGCCAACAGGAAGAACTTAAGGGAGTCAGTAACTATTGGTGCAAAATAATAAAAATAAAAACCAATGAAAGACGGTGGTGTTTATTCTTTACCAGCCGGAAAAAGCCCTAAGAATGATGTAGGTCAGCGGGTCAACCTTACATGTTTGCAAATACAGACAGTGGCAGATCCCAGTGTGACATGGGGCCAACTCTTCCACGCCCCATCCCTGCCCATCCCCCAAGCTACACTCTGGAGTGCGGAGCCCATTGGCATCAGTACATCCTAGAAAAGTAATAAAGCAAATGTGTTGCTTGTGTGAATTCAGAATGTTGCTCAGGTGTGTGAGTTACCTCCTAGACACAGAAACTCTGCATTGATTCCAGTTTTATTAAAAACAAAAACTACCATTTATTGAGCACCTATTATGCGCCAGGCACTATATTGAAGGCTTTCCACACATTTTCTCATGATATCTCACAACAAGCCTGCAAGGGTTTTGTCAGGCCCCTACTAAACCTGATGACAGGAAAGTGGGAGGCAGTCTTGTTTAGGGCCAAGCGCATGTGGCCTCCAAAGCAGCGATTTATGCTTTTCATAGCAGGGAGCTCAACAAACATCTGTTGAACTGAATTAGATTTTTCTATTCCATGAAATGTAATTCAGTCTCTACAGCTGCAGCTGGAGGTGTCTCAGGTGTAAACTTTGCTGTCAGGCCCAACATTGGGGCATTCAGACTGCCCACAAGGAAGGTATGTTCAGCTTATCAGAGAACTGCACGGGGCAAAATTTGCAGCTGGAGTTATAGGTGCCCCTTTTTCTCACCAAATACTCTTTCCAGTCATATCCCACACATTCACCAATGAGTGTGTTATGAGCAGAAGTTCATCAAGCCATCTGTAGGCGACCACCTCCTAACACGACAGCATGGAAGGAAGTTGGCAGAGTTCCTGAGAAGTCTTCAGATGGTTTCACAGTTGCTCACTCGGCCCACCTCCACAGTCTTTGGAGAGGTGTGGGCTGGGCACACAAAAAGCTTTCATCAATGTTTTTGCTACATGATGGGCCTCTCCTCGGAAGAGCAGTGCACACCATCAGTGTCACCTGGAAGGCAGTGCAGTCCGTGGCTGAGGCTGGAGGAAGAGTAACCTTAGAGCAAAGCCGTCTTTCCAGGCAAAATGATTTGTATCAGCCAAAGACCTGCCTTTAGGCAGGTGGCACGGCCATGCACGGCCATGACCATCGTGGGGAGATACTGGAGGGGAATGCTAGCTTCTTTAGTGTGTAACCAGGAAGTGGACTATGCTGTAAGTTAGCTTGTAATATACCAACATGTGGCTCCTTTTTAATTTAAAACAAAGAAATTTAGCTGTCTTTTTCCAATTTCTCTTAAAAGCATTTTCCTTGGCAAACATCATTACAAAAGAGACAACCAGAATATAAAGCAAGTATTTAAT
Source organism: Sturnira hondurensis (assembly GCF_014824575.4). Lineage (NCBI taxonomy): Eukaryota > Metazoa > Chordata > Mammalia > Chiroptera > Phyllostomidae > Sturnira > Sturnira hondurensis. The sequence continues at coordinate 2,794,528 of NW_028088424.1, read as the reverse complement.
AAAGCAATCATTATGTTACATAATACATATTAATATATAGTAATAATAATAATATTTGGCAAACATTGAGTTTTTGAAGTGGTAGAGAGAGGAAGTTCAAGGTTGTTGAAATCTAACATACCTCAGTGTTTGCTTCACTTATCTTTCTAACTCAGACCTGCTTGGCATAGCCACACTGACTCTTCTGGAAACTGACACTGAGGTGGCCTCTGATGGGAGGTGTTCCCAGCCCTAGCTAGCATCTTAGCAGTAATTACTATATTTACTGTGTAGAGAGGTATCCAAGGGTCAGGCATATTTCAGGTTGTTGGTATGTATGATAACTAATCTCTATAACAGCCTGATAAGCTATTTTGTTCCCATTTTACAAAAGGAGAAATGGAGGTTTTGGAAGATTGGATGATGTATTCGGGTCACATGCTGGTAAGCAGTGAAGTGGGAACTGGATTCTGTGTCTGTCCCAGCCACATCCATGTGACAACAGGCAGGGCATCCTATCCTACGGCACTGTCCACTTCCAGTCCTGGCTTCTACTCCACAGAGAGGAAGCCTCTCAGGCACTGTTGCCTCTGGGCTGGGCCTAAGGGAGGTCAGCTGTGGCTCTTCCTCCCACGTCATCTCTCTCCTGGCTCTGCAATTAAGTGGGAAAGGGCTAAGCGGATTGACAGGTCTGTCCGGCAGCTGAGAAGCGTGGCCTGTAGGGATCCGTACCGCGCTGACTCTCTGTGAGCCTAACAAGGTAAGGGCTCACACTTCACTTCAACAGGGGCTGATCAAAAGGCAGAGCGGGAACACGTCAACCTCCTGGAAAATGCCTTCTTGGGGGCTGTTTGAAGAAAGACAACTGCTCTGTGGCTTATTGTTTCCTACTGGTAAGAAACCCCAGCCATAGACTATTCCCAGTGCCCAGACACTGCCTCTCAATCTCCCAGCAATTGGTTGTGGTTGGCAATGGTCAAGTGTCATTTTAAAACCAAAAAGGGAGAGATGGATTCTCAGCCGGGGGTTGGGGATAAAAGGTGTAATGATAGCAATCTTAGATGGGTGGTGAGCCAACCAGGAATAAAAAAGCTTAGGGCCAAGTTCATTGTTAGCAAGATTGGAACAGCTCAGGTGGGGGTAAAGAGCAGGTGAGGGAATAAGCCCAGTCTCTTCAATCAGACAGACCTGGATTCCCCCGCCTGGCTGGCCCAGCTGTGTGAGATCAGGCTCTTACTGGCTGCCATAAGGCCCTTTCTTCCTTTGTAAAGTGGCAACAACCTACTTCATAGGGGTCTTCTGGAGAGAAAAAGCTTGTAATCATAGTACCTTGCCTGTAAGGTAGCGATTATTAGATATCAGTATGTTATTTGCAAAAAGTACTGGGTAATAGCAAAATAACTTCCTACAAGAGTTCAAAAAGCAGAAAAATCAGTCATGGTATGAGTTTGTCAGCAGAGGTTTTTAAATGCTCCCAGCGTGGACGTTAGTCCACAAAGGCTGCACATTGGTGTGGAGATTTAAAACCCTGACCAAGGCCCAAGGCACAGAGTGACAGCACCCCCCACTCCTGGCCTGGGCTTTGCGTATTGTTGCCACAACAAGGTGGGTGTTGGGGGTACAGGGGCAGGGGCGATCAGAGGGGAACGAGGTACTCACCGTGCGGTACCTGACCAGGTAGTGCCTGATGGGGGAGCCGCCGTCGTCCTGCTTGATCAAGTTCACCTTAATGGAGTTGCCATCCTCTCCCATCTGCCCTTCAAGCTTAGGAGCGCTGGGTTCCCCTGAAACAGCCAGTTCATGCAAATGACATTTTCCTCCACAAAATGAGAACCCAGTCCATCAGAGTGGGATGTAGTGGTGGGGTGGGGCTGGAGTCTTTTGCTACCTCAGGAATTCAAATGGTTAAAAAGTAGTAAGTACAAAACTCTGGATCCTGGTTACATGTCTCAGACTGAGCCCAATCTTAACACATTTTGGGAAACACCCTCCCTGGAAGTACAGTCCTTTCACCATACTAAAAATAGGCTGTTTTTTTCTCCTATCTCTCACTGGTACTTGCATTTTCTTCAAGCTGCTCTGCTATTACAACTGAAGATTTAACTTTTATAAACTTGCTGTTTTGAGAAATAACCTGAAATATGGGAAAATGGAAGGAGTTAAGGAGAAAACTTACATGCACACAACAATCTTTCAAAGCATCCCAGTTTCTCCCCTGGATATCTAAGTGGTAGAACTTAGGTTCATTAAAAATAATCCTAGTTTCCGGCTGTAATTAAACAAAGTGCAATTTGCCACAGGCAAGCTTCTTGCAAGTAATCCTGCACTTAGGGCTCAACGGACTAAGAGAAAATCCCCGACACCTTGGATTAAGATAATAATCATTAAAGTCTTTTTCTTAGTGAAGAGAGGGAGAGAAAAGGTGTCTTCAGCATTTCCCAGCAGAAAAAAAAAGTTGCTGTTTCCCTTTAATGGCGGTGTGTGCTGCGCTTGTGGCACCCCGAGTCCAGGATTGAGAGGGAAGATGAGCTCATCTTGTGTCAGACTACAGGGGCTGGGATGGCTCTTCAGAGTAAGACGCTGATTTATTTCTAGAGAAGCTATCTCATTAGTATATGCAGGAAGCAATGGGGTAAGAAAACATCCGATACAAAAAGTTAAAATGAAGATTTAACGCACTTGGGAGCCCTGTACTTCCTGCGGGAGCCATCTCTGAATTGATTCTATGGCCTCAGAGAGAACATTCGGGAGAGCCTCTCAACCGTCACCAGCTAGGTGTGTTGTCCTGGCTCGTACTCTGGACCACGGAATCACAGACTTGTGACAAGAGCCAGAAAAGACTTGCCATTAGGTCTTGGACAAAAGTGTACCTTTGGCCACTTACGAGAAGGCGGCTGGCAGGGCCAGTCCAGCCTACTCTCCTCATCAGCCACTCTGGGAACCTCAAAATGGCCCTGTGTCCTGCTCTTCCTCTAAGACAGAGAAAAACCAGAGAGAAAGCTAATGGAGCGCCCTGACACTCAGCCTGGCTCGGCAGCGAGCGCGTCACCTGGGAGCCTGTTAGAAATGCAGACTCTACCTTAACAAGATCCCATGGTAATCAGTGTGCACATTTAGGCTTGAGAAGTAGCAGTAATGAGCACAAATAAACACTACAACAGTGAAGATGCATAACCTCGATGTTGTTATTTGTTTTCTTCAACCAGTAATTAAGGCAAAAGACAAGGTGGGCGTTGGGGGTGCCAACAAGAATAAAAAAGATAAAAGGGCTTCAGGTAAAGACTTGTCCTGTTTATACACCACTATGTAGCCACTGGTCCCCCTGGAAGATACTTAGACAGTTGGTTTACACAGTGCCAAGGCATGTACCCTTTTCAAACTCCTTTGGACCATTCTAAATCTCAGATGGTAACTCAGTTGGGCCCTCTATCACCATGAACGTCCAGTGCGAAGGACAAACTCGGAATGGAGTTTCAGAGTGGGCCAGGTCTGTGCAGCTCACCGATGCGGAACAAATGGAGGTAGGAGGAGCGGTGGGGCTTCTACTCTCTGGCTGAGTGGCCTGACCAACTCACCCTGGGTAGCTGGGGCTTTCTAAGTGCGAGGATACCACGTCCTAGGCCCAGGCAGACCGGGCTGGCTGGGGACCGGAGCCTGAATGGGGATGGACACTCACCATCGCAATGTCTGTATTCAGATCCCAGCACTGACCCTGTGATGGAAGGAGGGAAGGAGGGAAGGAGGGGTCCTCGTGACACACCCACCAGCCAAGGACTGGCCTTCCCCAGCCTTTCCTTCCTCGGAAGAGAAACAGGGATTCATCAAATGGTGCTTCGGTGCGGGCACCATGCCCACTACTCCCTCTCAGATTTGAGCAGCGTGGGTTCCCAGCTGAGTGCACATTGCCTAACGTGGGAAACCCTGCTCCGCGAGGGGGCGGGGGGGGGGCGTTTATGTGGAAGAGGAGCGTCCTCTGACACTTGTGAGGATCGCTTTGCCCTGAATGCTAAGGGAGCTACAGCGGGTCCCGGGCATCTGCTGCCTTGGACAGGTCTCTGCCCCAGGACGCACTATCAGGACTGCCGTGGCTATTTTTATAACACTGTAAAAGAGCACAAAATATATAACATTCATGCCCTTTTAGGGAAAAGAACTCCAAACCAACAATTTTATGTTTCTCAGGCACAGAGTTGTCCTTTTATTTTTTAAAAATTGTTTTAAGAGTCTTAGTTATCCCCCAAAGTCTTATCTTTGAAAAGGGACCCCAAGTCACTTCAAAGACATGAATAAAAATCCTGCCAAGGGGTTCCTGTGGGAACCAACAGCCCTGATGAAGGTGCTCTGTTATCTTTGAATTTGTTTGAAAAAATATACAAACGTTTGACAAAAATACAAAAGAAGTTTCTCTGTGACTCCAGAGAAACCGGTAGAAACACCACCACAGTTAGAACACAGCTGTGACATTTACCAAAGTTAGAATGCTCTGACTTGCTATCATTTTATTTGAGTGATAACCATGTCACTGTGATATGTATTACATTCTCATAGAATTTAAAGTATTTTATATCATATATTATTCAAGCATGTCATTTAGGGTGATTTAAATATGAATTGTTCAACAAATGCATATTGAGTACCTACTAGGTACGAGGTAGGCTATTGGGTTTTGGAGTTTCAAAGGTGAATAAGACAAGGTTTTGTTTGCCAACTGAAAAAACTGAGTTAAAATCAATTTTTAAAACTGGGTCGGGGCCCTTGTATAGAAAGAGACATAATACTTCCTGTGACAGTATCTCTAAAGGAAGCACATAGTCAACTAACTCACAGGGATGCTGACCAGCTTTGTGGCTATGAAACTTCTGTAAGCACATAAAGATGTGGAAAGAGTGATATTTGTTTAATCAACTGTCTTATGCATCTTCCAATGTTTACTGCCAGCCATTTTTTAATCATTAGATAAGGAAGGAAGATACTTTCCCGAGCTCTCTGCAGTAAGAAGTCTCTAGCCACGCCCCGCGAGGACAGGGATGGGAGGGTTGGGGACTGCGGCAGTCGGGGGGCTCGGTGCTGTCCAGTGCGCACGGCACAGGGGGCTACTCAGAGGGCCCCCATGTGCGCTCTGTTCTGAGATGGCTGCTCTGATTGAAATCATTATGGGTAATTTCAGCAAAACCAATATTGTAATTATTTATAAATGCTGGTTTGCAATTCAGCAGCAATAGGCAGGTTGCTCCAGGGAAACCCCTGGGGTTAATTACACCCTCTGAGTTCAGCTTCAGCCATCAGTCATATTTTTCCCCAAATATTTTATGTAAAGATTACAACAGCAGTACCTTAAAAATAAACATTGCCAATAACAAGTATGAAATATTAAGCAGCTCTGTTATTTTCTAGAAGGATGTGAATCATGTTTGCAAGAAAAGAAGAATGTACCATAGAGACCACATATAGTCAGAAATATTACAGGCAGGTCCTCTGAATTCCCCTTAGAAACTGTACTTGAAATGTGTATTTCTGGCCATGCAGATGGTCAGTTCTTCTTCGTAATTACTGTGTTACTATGCCCTAAAATCAAGGTCTGCTTCATGTCCTTCCCATCATCAGCAGAAGCTCTCAGGTCAGAAAACTACTGCTGGGCATCTGAATTCCACAACAGACACTGGAGCAATCCCAGGGCATTTGTGAATTTTAGAAGGGAAACAGTAACTACGTCTCCCTGAAACAAGCTCAAGTACCAGGAGTTATATCTTCTGAGTGAAACGATAAGGTGCCACCAGGCACCGGGACAAAGCATGGGCCGACTTGGATCTGCCTTCATCCACTTTGCTCTCTCCCCCAGTGTGGGGCACCTGGGAATATACCAATGATGGATGTAGGGGCTGCATTAGAATCTTTCTCTCTTTCTACCAAATGGGACTGTCTGGCATTAAAATTACTGTTCCTTTGCTTTATTCTACCTCCTATTCCCTCTTGTTCATTATTTCTTAGAAGCAACTTGAAACTTGTGTATGCCTTTTGATTGTTTTAAAAAGTCCAAAATGTATGATTTAGCTGTTCAAATATGAAGCATATTTGATTTTCCCAACTCAGGAACATTTATAATTACATTAAGAGGTTAGAGGTTTGACTTGTCTTCAGGGTATCAGCAAATTATGTATGGGATTAGGATTTAGACACTAGCCTTCCAGACCCAGCCCTTTGCCCTCAATGCCAAACAAGGGAACCTAGTGCAATCTAAGCTCTGTACGCTCTTGGACCCTCCAACTCTCCTGATGCCCCTTTTCCCACCCACACTGCTATTCTAGGGGGACTTTCTGACAGTCCCAAAGAGCGGCTGACCGTGCCTACACGGGAATCAATTGTCTTAAGCATTGCTTCCCCAAGTCAAGTCTTAGGAGTCAAGCACACTCACTCAACCAGTAACTCTTCTGAGCTCTTTTCTCTTCATTGTTAAGGGTCTTCTTATGCGAGTGTGACCTGGCCCTCTGCTGTCTGAGTGTCTGGCTCTAGGGAAGGCTGGGGTACAGAATGGTGGCTGTGGGCTTGGCCAGTGCCTCACTTTTGCAGAGAAAGGATGCTTAGCTCTCTGTGGCCGAGATCATGGAGGCGTCTAGTTCACCAGTCCCTTCCAGCCCTAGTTTTCCCAGGAATTATGGATGTGAGTGTGTGCTGGGGGAATGGTGGGGAGCAGAATGGCAGCAGCAAACACAAATTAACCAATAACAAATGAACTCTGACGAACTAGACCACAAAAATACCAGTTCCCTTCTCATGGTTGTCATAAAAATACCAACAGATTAATTGATCGATTATCGTTGTTTCATCATCAGAGAAAGAAAATCTAACCACAAGGATGGCCTGGGGTTATGGGCCTGATCCAGGCTGAGGAAATTCTGACAGAAGTAACTGCTATCGCCAACAATTAACTTGGCCCCCACTTCCCAGGCCACAAGGGGGCGCCTCCCTGGGGGGCACCTCATGCCAATAAACCCCCCGGGAACATGGAACCTTCCATAGCTTGGACCCTGCTTAGAGGATTTGGGCTGATACCTGTCACTGCCTTGCTGTTCGAGGTGCCTCATGCTAACGCTCTACCCTGTAACCACCTGTGCGGCAATCATTAACAATAAAGGCAAGGAGGGCAGACCCCTGGTGCAAAGTCTATGTCGACCTGCCAGAGACCGGGGCCATCCAGACACACAGCTGTAAAAAATAAAGGAAGGAGTGGAAGGGGTGGTTAGTGATGTTTTCAATCTAAGAAGGAAGCGTGGGTGTTAAGAGTTTAGTTCATCAGAATCAGCATGTCCTAGTACAAGTCAGTGTCAGTAGCTAAATAAAAAAAAAGATCATTATGAAAGGGTGGGGAGGGGTCCATGCTCCGACATGCAGCACACTGACAGGGGGGTGCAGGGCTCCTCATCACACACATGCTGGTGGGGGAGGGGGTCCCATTTACAGATTCCTCAGCCACTTGGAGTCAGTGGAGGAAGTAGGTGCTGCAGTTACACATGCTGTGGTAGAAATAAACTTCTGCGGAGCGGGCAATTTAGCGCACCACAGCAACCCACACCTGGGCTCTCTGGACAGGTGCTGAAGTTTCTTTGTCATGAACCCTACACGCAAGGCTCTGGAGGCTCAGGGGCCAAGTGACTCTGGGGTGCGGTGCCACGCCAGTTTCCACCTCCCTCCTTCTAGCTCAGTGCTGCTGGGCTTAGTGACCACTGTGGTTGGGAATCTGCGGGCACAGGTCATCCAGCACATGTTACGTGTACCCCATGCGGTTTTCTGGGGGGTGTAGTGAACAGGGAACACTGGATTTCATCAGTTGTTGGGTGCACAAGCCACCGCCAGGAGGAAGACACCCACTCACTGAAGCCTTCCTCATTTAGGCCCCACTCACCTTAAACCCTTACTAATGCCCAGAGAAGGGAGGGAACACTTGCCTTTATCCAAGCTTTACTTCTCTCTCCTGTAAATTTTATTTGCTCTGATTTCTCCATTCCTTTCAGTTTTATTATTAAAAACCATTTCCTGCTGCTTGCCGCTCATCTGAATCACAGCCCCTTTGCAACTGGCAAGGCAGGGTCTGTCACAGCCAGGGCTGTGGTTTGATGGGGTGGGGGGAGGGGAGGTAATCATGCTTTGGAATGCTGCAGGCTCTCAGTGAACTTTCAGTACTGGCAACATTTTTTACTGACAGCTAAGACCTCTGCTAATGTGTGTTTCTAGGGCAACTGCAGGAAACATCTTCAAATGTATCTTCCCTTTCTTAAAAAGCCTGGTAGAGATCTCTCCTCGGAGCTGTAAATTAGTTTCTACCTTATTAACACTGTGTTTTGTTCCGTTCTGAATTATAGCATTGCACAGAAATGACCAAACTTGTTTTTAAAAGAGAGACTAATAGGCTTCAACCCAACATCAGTTTACACTTAAGATTTTAGGGGAAGGTCCAGGCTTTGCCCCAGCCCACCAGCCTCTGAGCAGTCACCGCAGTATCTGGGGTGGGCTCCGGGTTAAGAAGAGCCTAGGCTCCCAACATTCCCTGCCCTAAGACTCACAGATTAGGATGCTTTTAAAAGTAGGTCAAAGATATGATAAGCTATTTTCCTGCTTTGGGTGCATTCCTACTTAATTTCATACAATGTGAACATCGAACATCTTCTTTTTGGAAATAAGGACAGTTCTGATCAAGACCTCTTTCTAGGAGTCCAGGTGTAAATGGGACTAAATCAGGACACAGTGGCCATACCTAGAGTGCCGAAGTCCTCAGAGGTGGTCAGTGCGGAGGGTGAACAGGAGGAATACACACAGGCTCACACACGTGGGGAGCACGCCACGGAAGGACAGACCAGGAGCAAAGAACATGCGCGACAAGCAGTCGGTGGTTTTGTTCCTGTGGATGTCGCCCAATCAGTTTTCAGAGAAGTGAGGTCAAATGGGGGACCCCTTGCATGCAGGGGTGCACTGGGCGGTTATTGGTGTTAGTTTCGCTGCTGTGATCAGTGCCGCCTGTGCGCGTCTCAGGTTGTGATTTGAAGTAAAATTTTTTCAGTTAGAAGAGAACAGAACAGATGTGACTCCCAGGGCAGGTTGTGAATAGGTGTTTGCTTTTACTGGGGAAAGCTGTGAGTAGAGGCTTCCTTTTCTCTTTATGGTACGCATGAAATATTTTCACAACGTTGGAACAGTCAAAACATTAACTAATTATTTTGTGACTGCTATGCACTTAATTAGGCTATAATTTTATCTCCTTTGCTGCAAGGGTCAATCATGTGTTTCTTGGTGACAGGGAGACCTCCGGTCACGGTCATTACCAGGAGGCATTTGGTTTTCTCCCCTGCCCCGGAGAGGGTCACTCTTGAAAAGTGACACTTGAGAAATCACAGCCAAACCGGTCTAATTCAAAATTCGTAAGTCCCTCGTTTCAGAAAACCCTCAGTCAGCATGAATTTAATGAAGCACTCTCATTGGTTTCCAGAAAATACAGCCTGTGCCACTGAAAGATTTCTCACTGTCATGTTTTGATGCTGTGAACAGATATATTTTCACATTTTCATGGAAATACGACACATTTTAGAGCGATGCTGGTTTTTAGAACTGCTGGATACAATTAAACAACAATGCTATAAAGCTAATTTACGAAACTCTTTTCTGGGAAATAATTTTCATGAACTATCTGGTAAAAATTCAAGTTTGCAAATTGTGCTGTGGCTCACTGGTTTTACTGTAGGTAGCAATTTGCACAGCCACATTTCTTAAAGCAACATATTAAGCCAAAGGCTGTCATGATATCAAAGTGTCATGTGAAGGCCACAAAGAATGAGGAATTCTGCACATGACCTGAGAACAAGAGGAACTCTCGCAAATGGCTTGGCTTAGGAAATCCAAGACAGGAAGAAACGAGTGGGCCCTAGGTTCCAGGTTGTGGTCCCAGATTTATTTCACTTATCAGAACAAAGAGTTTTACCTTCTGTTCACCAGCGTGGACGACATCATCAGCACCATGCAAGCCACATGACAAAGTCACATGATACGCACGCACATGATTGGTTGAAAGGAAAGTGGAGAAGGTCACATGGAAAATACAAAAAAATTAAAAACTGATGTAAACAATGGGCAGGGAGAAAAATCAACAACAAAATCACAGACTAAATAAAAGGAGAAATCAAATTAAATTAGCAGCATATATAGGAAACATTGGGAGGACAGTAAAACCGCCCAGAAATAGGAGGATAACAAATCGTAAAGAGCATTTGGTTAACACCAAGAAGCATTAGATACAGCTAAAACACTGCATATTAATAACACATCGGGGAGCATGGAAACTTGTTTTAAAATAGGGAGGTGTTTTTGTCAGGACCCAGAATTCAAAGTCCATCCAGGAGACTGTTGAAGGAAAAGAAAAAAGCAAGTTATTATTCAGATTCCAGAGTGTCTCAGCATCCTTGGGAAATAATGGCAATGAAACAACATGGGTCCTGAACGGAAAGTCCCACGATCTCTCAGGCGCAGACTGTGTGCTCTGTAGGAACAGGATATGACATCACATGAAGAAAAGTCACTTTGTTTCCTTTGGTGCAACAAAGAGAGGGGGCATGGGCTGGAAGAGATTTGGTGAGTACAAGCCGGAGAAGGTGGCCCTGAGGATCTTTTCTCACTTCCCCACTCGTCTACCGGTGTTACCCAGAGGTCGGGGGGGGGAAATGCTGGGTTGAGACACATAAAGGGAGAGGTCGGTGCAGAAAGGAGCGAGGTTTCCCTCTGGTGGCTGAGATGAAGGCTCTGTGGGTGGTAAACAAGAGAAACTAGACCTCTGACTGAAGGGGCTAAGGGTTTGATTAAATAAGTGCTTGGGTATTTGTGGGTACAGTTATGTCTTCAGAACTGTGGCTGCATTAATAAGACATGTTTTGATGTTTACAATAAAAAATTGTTTTCTTGTTGGGATTTATCAACAGTCCTTTTTGTCCTATGTTGTGTTTACACCCCAATTTGTTACTTAAAGATGACATGAATGACCTTGCTTTGTCAAAGGCATTTTGGGTTTCCCACCTCAACTTTCATAGGCCAAGGGAATATTTGGCTACTGCCAATGGAAGCTAAGAGAGAAGAAGGGCCATGAAGGGAGGTGGAGATACCCCTCTGTCCGAAGAACAGCACTGTTTAGAAGTAATTCCAGAGAAGTGCTTCGACCAAGCCACAGGTTCCCTTGCCACTGTGAAGTGCTGTCACGTGTGCTTCCTACTGTCTGACGGTGCACAGGTTCTGGCGCATGCCAACCATCAGTGCCCCGCAGGAATTGATACAGCTGACAAGTTCATCCTTAGGCTTTATTTAGAATACCTTCATTCATTAGTAATTATAAATAGATCAACGCACACACACACCTGTGAAAATAGGAGACATTTATTTTCAACCATACTGACTGACTGCTGACTGATGGATTTTTGTATGCTTCTAGTTGCTGTGCTGTTAGTTCCACCGCAGCTCACCTGTGCTACATCTTGCCTCCCCGGTGAGGAATACGTTCATGCTACAAACAGGCTGCTGTCCAATTGTGACTGTATTTCCTTTGTCTCACTATCCACCGGGACCTATGATTTGGGTCAGCAGTCAAGTGGTTCAAAATTCAAGACTCAGACTTTCTTCTCTGTGGATGTCACTACTAAGCACTTTTTCTGTGGGCAGAAATGCCTGATGTTTACAGATTAAATCTATGTCAGGGACAAACACCTTATTCTTCCTTAAGAAAAAATTTGGACCCAAGGTTGTATTTTACTTCCAGAGAAGGCCACTATGGTGAGACACCTTAGATGTGACATGAGTTGTGCAAATGCGCGAGGCAGCCTTCTCTTGCTGCGCCAGGCACGTGCACTGCGCCTGGGCTAGAAAGGACAGGGACATCGTTGTTAGGAGGAGAAAGGGTGCTGTTAGTCGCATTCCTTTTCCAAGTGCAGAAACCCATCATCTGAATTAAAACCATGTGAGCACCGTTCTTGTCACTCGCTCTGCTCTGCTGGCAAAATGAGACCTCAAAAGCATCAGGAATTAAAATTCACTGCAGCACACACGGAAAAAAACACCAAGAAAGCAGACCCGTAGCTGTGTGTTGCAGTAGAAAAGAGAACCATTTCATGCAACACACAGAACCAGGACACTCTTTTATTTTCTGTTAGACTTTGTATTGGAAACTCTGGCCCAGAGAGCGGGGGCTGTACTGTGCATACCTGCTGTCTGCCTGTGCACTCTGACCCCTCCTGCTCAGTGGGCTGCATGCCATTTTCTCAGTGTGCTCAGAAATATTATAAAATCTAAAACTCTCACACAGCAAAGGAGACACACACACACACACACACACACACACACACACACACACACAGCTCCAGCTGTTTTATCAGGGGATTTGAAGCCTAACCCACAAGCTCGCTTCATTAGAGCATTATAAAGACTAGCTTGGAACATGTTATGGTTGTGATGAAGTGTAATGTTTTCCATGACGGAAAAGATGACACAGTCTGGTCTGAATTCCAGAACTTTCATCTGGATTCTCAGCATACAAACTTCAGCAATCCTGGTTATGCTTTCGGGCCGTGATTTTTCTCGCACTAAGGAGGCCTGCAAGGGGCTGGAAGTGCCTCCTTCCCACTTGTCATCTGTGTACACAGTTCCTCGACTGTGCAAGACAAAGAAGGGCAGGCTGTCAGGATGCAGACATTCCTTCCTTCTTTGCTTCAGCCTCTGCCTTTCCCCAAATAGCCATTTTCTCCTATTCGTTCGCTCGTTGTATGTCTTTTAGCTACTTCTATATGACGGTCTCTGTGTGGGTGTGTGTGTACGCATCTCGGGGGGGAGGGGCAACAAAAGCTGGGAAGAGATGCTGTTCTTTGGTCTCACCAGCATTTCCCTAAGCCTTTTCTGAATTTTAACTGGAGGGTAAATTTGGAGAAGTATCCTCATGCACAGAGCATTCTTTAAATAGTCACCCAGTTCTTTGGATGAGTCTGGGTGTGCTCTCTTGGCCACACACACAGCATGCTTAGGAAACCACACTAGGTGAGGAGCCACCATGCATTCACAACTTGCTTTAATACAAGGAAAACCATGGGCGGTACTGTGACCCACAAGTAGAACCTGCAACAAGCAGCAATCTGGCCAGAGGCAGCTCAGCTCTGTACTCACTAGATGGTTCTGTGGTTGTAAGGGCAGGAAGAGGCCAGGTTGCTATGGAAACATGAAGAACAGAAAGGGCACAGAAAGGTGAAGGAGGGAATGGAGACAAATTCATAAATGTGTATATATATATATATATATATATATATATGGCATTATTTTTAAGAAAAGACAGAGATGGGGAAGGAAATATTCTCTCACTCCCTTCTTCCCTGATTTATCAATTTGAATATAAATATTTTAAAGAGGTTATCAGAGATTTTGCAGACAAATTACTGTCACATTTAGAAATAATATAACCCTCATCTATTCTTACGATGAATTCCATCGATTACATGCTGGGCAGTGTTTTGTGTTTTTCACACCTGATCTTTAATTTTCGCAAATACCTGTAAGGTAGGTAGACTCTATCCTTCATTTGAGGTTGAGTGACTCATTCAAGATCATGGAGCTGTATGCAGTGGTGGCAGAGCTGGGATTTGAACCCAGAGTTGTTTCTGGCTTCCAAGTCTAAACTCCTGTTGCTATAGTTGAGACAGCTTGGAAAGCACCCCATGGGATGGTGGGCCCATTTCTGAGTCAAACCGATGCAAGAGGAGGCTTCTGAGCTTGCGTCTGGAGTCACCTCTTGTGGCTGTGCCCAAAGTGCAGGGACTTGGAATGTACTGAGGAGAACATAGCCAGCCAGGCGACATGGCCTTGCCTGGACCCAGTCTGCTGCTTTGGACACAAGTTGGCATGAGGCCCTGGGACTCACACAGCTGCTGCCTCACTTTGCTCTTCCCCCCCAGAAAGACAGGTTCAGAACTCCATGGCTGGTCCTCTGGAGCTCACTCTACTCCAGAGGACACAGGGGAACAAATGGACGGGGCAGCCAAACGAAGTAAGATTGTGAATGAGCGAGGCTCAGTCAGGATGGCAAAGACTGGGAGTGACCAGGTAGCATCACTGTCAGGCTTAGTGGGCAGCTCCCAGGTGGGCAAACACAGCTTGAAGAACACTATGATGTGTGCTGGGTTTTTGTGAAAGGGCAGACAGGGGGAGGGCAAATGTTTATTCTATTTTATAGAGGATAAAAAGAAGCCTCGCTTGTGAAGGGTTAAATAATTTGCTCAGGCGCCTACTGCCAGGCACATCTGCAAGCAGACACTGTTTATTTTCCCACAAATATTTACAAGAAATGTATGCATTTATGAAAAAAGCAGGAGCTATAGGCTTCGCTTTCTAATTTCAATGTTTGAATCCAACTGTGCCAATTAAAATGAGAGTGAAAACACAACCCTCAAAGCATTTCTTATGGTCCTGCAGAATAGAGATTTTTCTGGGCAAATTCCTTTGGCTTCTCCAAATATCAGCTTTGGTCTGGCTCACTAAGAATCCCAGCCTGGGTCTGGGCAGCAACAGCCTCAGGGAACCTGTCTGCAAAACCTTCTGTCCGGAACCATGTTTTTTACTTGCCTCCCCCTTTGGGGGAGTGCTGCCTCCAATGAATCTGAGATGCCCTCTGCCTATTGCTCTTCTCATTTGCTTCTCTACAACCTGGCGCTGCTTTCTGCCAACAGAATTGAATTATCACCTGGTGAAGGAGATAACATTAGGCAGCCCCACTGTGGCTGGTGGAAAGCAACGTGCAGAGAGATGGATGAAGAAAATGATACTCACTATCTGGATGAGACAATGGAACAAGGGTGGAAGAGCTAGCAGGAGCTGCTGAGGAAAGAAAAACGAAGGTGAGAAAAAAAAAGAGATAAAAGATCATCAAGGTATACGGATACTGCATGAAAAATCAGAAAAGCCAATCCTGGGATGCCAGGACAAGAAGTTGAAGTGAGTTAAAATGGGGAAGAAGGCCGTGCATGGGAACAGGCGGCTGGGGGAGCAGCAGAGGGGACCAGGGCTCTCTGACTTCAAGCCACAGATCTGTGGCTTGCCTGCCAAGCCTGCTTGCCTGCCAAGCCTGAGGGTTCAGGCTAGGGATTGGGCCAGGAACGGCTGCAGAGGCCTTCGACCCTGCTCAAAAACAAATAGCCAATTCAGCAGGAACAGCTGTCTCCAGAGGATCAGAGGCACAGGAGGAAAGCGAATGTAGATCTCAGCTTAAGGTGAACAAGGCTTTGGTTTTTCATATTAGATATGTCTATATGTGTTTGTATATTGGCATGTATTTACATTAATGGTACATATTTGTAGCAAAACACATATGTTTCACTCCCTAATTTCAATATCTAAATAAAACGAAAAGGATGGTTCTCCTTATTAATGTTTACTATGGGTGAAGGTCATGATTGTTTGGCATCCGGATGAGAGAAAATCACTGCTGCCCCCCTCCAAAAGCCCACAGACATGGTTCTGTGGATGCTGCTTTGTGTATGAAGAGCGATGGAAATAAATTGTGTTATTCTTGGTAAACAAGTAAGTCTAACCAACTTTACACTTGGAAAATGGGTAAAAGTGGTGCATACAGGACATTCTGGACAGCCCTTGAGCTTTCCATGGGCAAATATCCCCATCCGCAATCACAAGCAAAGTCCCTTTGAGAGCTGGATGAAAAATTGGAAAAACATCACTGTATCTTCATCATTGCCTCGACAGTCATGCTTTGGTCTTCTTTTTTTACCTTCCAGGTGAGGCACCTTGTTAAACCATGCAAGTACAATGTCACTGGAATCAGAGCAAGAGAGATACTAACTCACCGTGATTTGATGGTCTGGTTAATTCAGGTAAAAGTGTATCTCTTTCTCTTTTACTTGGCTCCAGTTGTTTGCATAAGTGCCCATATTATTTTGGTAAAAAGATAGAGGTTTGTGTGCTTTAACCACAATAAATTACAATGCATTTAACTTATACTTGCAATGTGCCATCTAGGGGGCAAAATGTGAAAACAAAACCCTCAAGATGCCTCTTAAAAAGCAGAGACTCAATCATATATAATCTTTAAGCCCTGAAAGAAATCATTTACTCTGTTTCGTGGTACAGAAGCAATTAAGAGGTAATATTCAGGCAATGGAATTCTGCAGGTGTGTGGCTCAGACATGAGGAGGAGATTCACGACAAATTATGACATCATCTCTTCAGGACCTCCCTGCTCTTACAGGGAAGCAGCCTCTCCTGACACAATCAGAGGTTTTCTGCTTTCTACGTAAGAGTGTCATAACAGCTTGAAGATATTTGCCTTAAAAACACACGTGACAGAGGCATTTTCCCAGGTTGCGTTCTATTTGTTTAAAGTCACAGTTTCCTCATTTCCTTTACATGCATATTTATGAACCGCACACAAGAACCTCCAAAGAGAGGAGCCATGATTCCTAATCTGGCAACTCAGGAGCAGGAGTCCTAGAGGTATTTGTGGCTTTGTCTAATTTCATCTGCTCACCCCTGCTTTGACATATTCATGCCTCCAAATGTGGGGATGTCTCTTATGGAACCGAGGCAGCAACCCCATTACTGAGGCATCTCTGTGGACTTCAAGTGAGGGGCTAGTGAGAGACGCACTGGCTCTCATCCAACACCTCCAACCCAGGGGTCTGGCAGCAATGGCTCCACAGCCTGTATGCTAGCTCCACTGATCCTGTACCTTCTCTCCCATGGGGTGAGGGTGCTCCCAGGGCCCAACTCCAGTGTCATGGGTGCACTGTGAATCTGTACCCTCAAATTATAGGAGGGGGTGCATTGTCAGTGGGTGAAACGAGCCAGTGACAGAGACCCAGGCCACCTGTTCTGGGGCCTAGTGTAAGCACATCGTGAAGCTTCTGTAACTGCTGAGGGATGATTTTGTTTACCTAAGTTCAGATAACCTATGCGCCTTCCAAGTAATGGGAGTGAAAACCCAGAGAATGTCATTCCTAAAACTTGCCCTCACTTCCTAGTAGCAGTAAATGGGTCCAATAGCAAGTAGGCTACTTACTGCTCAGTAAGCAGAAATCAGTAAGCTTACTGGTGTCTCCCTTCCAACTCTATCCCTTTCAGGACAGGCCTAGGGCCAGCATGATGCCCTTTGGACTAGGTTCCCACTTTAGCAGCTCTAGGAAGGCTATGAGAGTGCAGGGACAGGCCAGAATAACAAACTTTATTATGATGTTTGAGTATGATGTTCCCACCTATTTCCATATGTGTACCACCTCTTAGCATGCTCAAGTTCTTGAAAAAGTCACACTCATCTCAAAGGCTATGCTACGGTTCTCCTTATCTAAAGGAAGTTTGCTTTTTGAAATTCTTTAAAGCTTAATTTTATTAAATGATTGAGAAAACTGACTTTTCATGCCACTACTGATGCCTGCTACTGTATAACTCATGATCTACTTGGAATGGAGAGCTGACCCCACCATTTTCCAAAGGGTTTCTTGGATTCTTGTTTAGTTGCCTATTTTCATACTATCAGACAAAAAAAACCAACAAGGTCTAGAGGTCTCCTTTAAAACAAACAAAACTAAGCACTGACTTTTAAAACAGCAACTGCTATAGAAATTCTCACCTTTACAAGGGCTGAGCTGGCAATGAATGAAGAAATCAACTTATAGCCTTTAAAGTTCAAGACCCAGTGACTGATTCAGTTCTCAAACCCCAGTTACTGGTTGGAAACTCAAAGGAGGCCTCACCACAATAAGCCCACATTCATGTGCTGATACCATTTAGAAGAGCAGGCTGGAAGACTCAGGCTAAGAACCAGCTTCAGGACCCACGGAAGGTGCTCTCACACCCAGAGCTTCTCCTGCATTCTGGCAAGGAAGAGCTGTCAGCTGGAGCAGACAGCTGTCAGTCGATCCTACCTGTCAGCTCCACTCCCCATTCTGTCTCCTTCCAGAACCGGTTCATTCAGGAGCCAACTCTGCTGAGATAGTTAATTTAACACTTGCTCAAAACCCCAGAATGCCTACACGGAGCTGCTTAGTTTCTGCTATTGCTGCAATATTTCTGAATAAATTTTGAAAAGATAAGCTTCGCTGAGTGTCTTTCAGGAACTAGGAACTTTTTATGGAAAGAGTGTACAGCTTTCTGAATACCTTTTCTTCCAAGTCTTTCTGGGTGACACTCCCTTCCACTCTTCCGAGCTCAGCCTAGGAAGAAGGAGCCATACCTCAGCGGCAGTGAAGCTTGGAGGCACCTGTGCAGGCTGGGGAGTTTGGACCACAGCTCCATTCCCAGAACAGTGGCCAGCTTCCTGTCACCCCTGCTGCCTCTGTTTGCTGGGTATGGCTTACACAATTAGGGGGTCCTTCCCCGGGAGAATCACACGTCTCTGTGTTTCTACTTACGAAGTAGCTGGTTAGTTTCCCCAAACATGGAAATGGCAGGTTGCAAGTACCTCGTGCTAAAGAATAGAGCTGACTGGAACTGGGAGTTTGACTCCCCAGAAGCTGCCTGCAGGACATCCCCATGGCCTGGAACCAAATCTTATTGACTCTTTGTAATTGCAGCTGCTGCCTCTGCCCCCCCTTTTGCCCTCCAGCTCCCCCCACCCTGAAAGACAGAAATGGAAGGCACCACAACTCAATTCTTTCATCTCCTAAAAGCGAGTGTGGAAATCCTTTTAAGTTCTTTTTTCCTCTGACAGGATTTTGACTAGAGGCCCGGGGACCACGTGGTCACTTCTCTGGCATCCTGGCTAAAGGGGAGGTGGTACTATAGTTTGTATTAAGAGACCAGCAGCAGATGCCACCATGCTTGACTCGGCAAACAACATTGTTGCCACAGGATAAATGTCACACAGAAGTTAATAAGTAAACACAATTTCAAAAGACACAAACGTTGCATGCTCTAAAACAGGACAAGGGTTAGCCTCTTTAAGAGGAGCACAGCTAACTACGGTCAGTGTGGTTAGGCCCGGAGAGCAGCGTCTACTTCAGCCTCTAGGGGACAAAAAGGAACTGGACTAGAATGAAGAACTAGAACTAGCAGATGTTAACGCTACCGAAACAGGTAATGAGGCAAGAAGAGGCACTTACGTGGAAGAGGAATATCTGCATTTCCCATGGATGGAACACAGATGAAAAGAAAAGACAAGAGACAGACCCAAGAAAAAAAATAAAATGTAAAAGAAATGGCTAGTATCCGCAGAACACATGGCGCTAGAAACTCAAATGATCAAATTACTTCCAATCCAGAAAGAAGCAATTCCTGTAGAAGGAAGACAAGACAGGCTTTCTACTTCTGGGAAGAAGTGAGGGGATCTCTCTGGCTTCAAAGAGAAGGAAGCAAAGGATTCCCTGGTCTGCTTTTTAATACCAGGAATCAGAGAGGCCCAGGGAGCTCAGTGACCAGGCCAGGAGTTGAGTTCTACAGCGTCATCTTCAGCCAGATGGACTCAAGATCCTCCAGGGGCAATTAAGTCAGTTCTGGGGAGGGAGGTTCCAGAGCAGAGTGTGCCCAGGGCCTGGCAGTTTGTGGGAAAGGAAGGGCAAAATGGTGGGCACACTTAAACGGGAGTGGGAATGATGGTGGAAAACAGAACTGAATTCCTGAATGGAATCAGGAAGAAGCCACTCTTGGAAGACGGTGTGAGGGAGGGAGACCCCCAGGTGTGCTCTTGGTGTGGGAAGGGAGGCGGAGCAGAAAAATCACAGGCCTTGGCATCTTTTTCCCTTTTGCAGTGTTAAGACTTTGCTTCTGCTCCTGCATCCTACAGCACTCTCTGCTCTCCTGTCATTTAATATCTCTGCTACATCATAGTCCCACAACTAATTATGTGAACTGTCACCTCTTTCTTCAAGGCATAAGGCGCTTTGGGCCTTTGTGACCTGTGTCAAAAAGCAAACCTCCAAATCCCTCCACCACACAGTGCTGTTTCTCCCCTCCCTTTAACAACACGTCAGTGGCTTCCCCCTGGGCTGTTATTCTAAAGAACTGGACCAGCTACTCTGACAGTGTCACCAAGCCCTCGAGAAAGAGAATAAGGGGATTTAGTATCAGTCACCACTGAGGGCTACAGAACTAAGAGGTGGGACCACCTTGAGCACAGGGACCTGAAAGACAAAAAGCTGTCATCTGAACAATGGTGGGACAGCTCGGGGTTCCCCACAGCCTCCGGGAGAAGAGGGTGTGGGGGGAGGCAGGGCAGCTGGCTCTACTTACGGACTGGCTGAGTCTTGAACTCGGAGGCTGCGCTGATCTCGCCCAGACCCTTGCCATTGAGGGCTGCCAGTCGTACTGCGTACGTCGTCTCAGGCTTCAGGCCCACGATGGTAACGATGCCCTCCATGCTGGCTATTGTGGGAATATGGGAAGGATCACAAAGTATAAAAAGTCCATTGGTAAAATGGTGTAGCTGCTGTGAAAATCAGTGTGGTGGGTCATCAAAAAATTAAACACAGAATTATCATTTGATCCAGCAATTCCGCTTCTAGATATATACACAAAAGAATTAAAAGCAGAGCCTTGGAATAGATGTTTGCACACCCATGTCACAGCAGCCTTGTTTACAGGAGCTAAAAGGTGGACGCAGCCCAGTGTCCACGGAGAGATGCATGGAAAAACAAAATGTGTTGCGTACACACAATGGGATATTATTTAGCTTTAAAAAGGGAGGGAATTCTGAAACATGCTATGACATGGGTGAACCTTGAAGACATTATGCTAAGTGAAACGAGCCAGACACAAAAGGATAAATGCTGTGTGATTCTACTTATCCAAAGTGCCTAGAATAGTCAGCTACATGGAGACAGAAAGCGGAATGGCAGCTGTCGGGAGCTGGGGGAGCGGGCTCGGGGAGTTAGTGTGTAATGGGTGCGGGTTTGGCTCAACACAAAAGGGTTCTGCAGAGGGACTGTGGTGATGGTTGCACACCTGTGTGAACGTACTTGACGCCCTTGAACTGTATACTTAAAAATGGTTAAAGTGGTACGTTTTATGTTTACACATATTTCATGGGATCAGCCTGCCACAAGGCTGGTGTGAGGTTTCAGAAGAAAGTTAGGAAGGTCGTAGTCCTGATGACATAGAAATTCCTCCCAGAACCTCCTGACCCCCCACCAAAGCCCAAGGAAAGATGGGAGCTTCTCCGGAGGAATGAATTCTCAGTGGAACTGGGCTGGAAGATGCCTCTGACTGGCTATGACCCACTCCCAGTTCTACCCTTGTTATCACCCCTGGAGCCAGGACTAAAAACTTCTACAGAAAGAAAACATACTTCACTAAGTTATTTCCATTTAACCCCACAAGGGGAGTGAGACGTAAATATACTCGATCCCTTGGGAAAGATGGTCTGGGCTTAGAGTCTTCAGATTGAAGACATCCAAGGGTCATTTTTAAAATCTTTAATTGGAAATGTGGCACAGGATTAATTTAGGAGCAGACTTGTCTTGCTGGCTCTGCTTATCTGGTTAATATTTTAATATTGTAATTACATGATGGTCCCTGAATGAGCTCAGGCAGGGCCACCGGGAGACAGCAGGGAACCAGCAGCACGTGTCACCGGCACGTGCAGAGCCAGGTGGACTGGGCGAGTCTGGTTGTGCTCAGCAGCTACGCAGGGCCT
Organism: Sturnira hondurensis; assembly: GCF_014824575.4. NCBI lineage: Eukaryota > Metazoa > Chordata > Mammalia > Chiroptera > Phyllostomidae > Sturnira > Sturnira hondurensis. The sequence continues at coordinate 2,772,909 of NW_028088424.1, read as the reverse complement.
CTGCTTGGCACGTGGTTGGGATGGCCTCCTCCCTCTGGGCAGGGTCACGGGAACCAGGCTCTGAAGTACCAGGGGGCAGAAGGCCAGCACGTCTACGTGAGATGCGACCACGCCCTGGTTCTGAGGGGGCGGTGATGGTGTTGCAGCATGAATGCAGTGCTGCATGATGGCACCTGGCCACCCCCAGTAGGTGAGAGGGGTGTGCTACCCCACCCAAACGGGCAGTCAGGGTGCCAGGGTCTGATGAATGCCAGGGGAACGTGTGCCCAACACGGAGGGACTCATCAATCTAAAGAAGCAAAGATGCTTCCCAGCTCACCTTCCTTGGCATCATACCACTTGAAGTGCCACATTTCCTCCCCGACTGCTCTCCACTCAGCCTTGTATTTGAGGATGGGCACCCCGCCTGTGGCCTCCGGTTCATCAAACTGCACCTGTGCTGTGCTGGAGTATGGTTCCACCTGGTCGATGGATGGTGAAGATGGGGTGTCTGTGGGAAGAACATATATGGAGGCCCAGGTGAGCCTCAGGCAGGGCACAGCTTCCAATCACAAAGCACATCTCTCTTACTTCTGCTCAGTCTTGAAATCCTGTCACCTGCATCCAGCCCACCTCACTATATGATTTTCTCCCATGTGCCCCGTACCCACACCCTCAAGCCTCCATTGGTCCTGCTCCATTGCACCTCTGGCTTGGCTGACCTTGGCTCTTGCTTCTTCTCACTCTCCTGGCATCAATAAAGGACCTAAAATGGGTTGGCAAGGGTTTGAAGGGGGGTGCAGCCATAAGGGGTGCTCACCTGCTTGGACAAGAATAAATTCCAAAGACTCCTGTCCAATGCGGTTCACTGCAGTGCAGTTGTAGTTTCCAAAATCATTTTCAGAGTCCGGGGTCACCTTTAGAAAGAAGGAGCTCTTGGTTACATGTCCCTTGGGATGGCTGCAGCCTCAGAGCCCTGTTTGTTAGATTAAATTAGTAAAGAATAGAACCAGTAAAGCAGGAATCATTCGTTCCCACCCAGCCTTAAGCCAGAGAGCACAGAGAAGGGCTCAGGAAAGAGTCACACTCTACCTCCCAGGCCCTGAGGTTGCCCCCGGGAGGGAAAGGGGGCTGTACCAAAGCTCAGGTCCTTCTCTGGCTGGTGGCTCCCAGCTCAGGACATGCCAGAGAAGCAAGAGGGATTTTAGCTGCATACAGGAGCCTATCTATGGTCAAACTGTGCCTTTTCCACCCTGTCCCTCGCCGCCACCCCACTTACCTCCAGGTAGCTGGCAGAGGGTGTGTTGTAGATCTTGATATTGCTGTAGTTGGAGCTGGGCAGCAGCTGACCATCTCGGAACCATGAGATTGTGGCACTGGGGTAGGCAAACACCTCGCAAGTGATGTTCACCTGGTTCCCCTCCCAAGTGTACACAGCCACAGGGCCCTGCAGCTTGGGGGCATCTGCAACGAATGGCAATGACCGTTGGGAGAGTGCCACTGTCATGGGGCCCTACATATCCTGTCTCCTGGCCCAGGGAGGTGGGTGTGCCCCGAAGTAGAGCTAGTGCTGGGCTGCAGTAGAGGTTGGGGCTGTTCTGGCAATCCTGTGAGCTGCATGGGAACACAGAGGGCATGCAGGCTTATCAGAAGCCTGGGGATGGTGTGAGGAGGTGGTTTGGGGACACAGCTCTGAAATGGCCTAGGGCTAACCGCCCAGCTCACTAGGTGCAGGTTGGGTCCCAGCTGCTATTTTCCCCTTTCACACAGACCCTCCATGGCCCCTACCCACCCCAGTCTTCCCACAGTTATTCCTCACACTGTACTTCGAGGTACATGGACTGGGAGTCCTGGCCGATAGTGTTGCTGGCAGTGCAGATGTATTCTCCTGCGTCTGTGTACTGGATGCTCTTCAGGGTCAGGGACGACACACGGGCATGGCTGCGCACCACCATGTGCCCATCCAGAGTCTGCCAAGAGGAAACAAAGAGTGTCAAAGCCCAAGGCAGGGCAGGGGCTAGGGAACCAGGCCATCGCTTGTGCGTGACCAGCCTCACACCCTCTCTCCCCTCTCTGCCAATATCTAAGTTTCACTTGAGGTACCAAATAGTGGGGGAGGTTGCAGAGAGCACCATGGGAACTGGGGGGTATCCAAGGCAGAGACTGGGACTCAGTTTATGTCAAGCTGCCTATCTGTGTGCCAAGATGGTTTGGATCAAGGACAATTAAGGTCTCAAGACGATTTTGTTTGGCATGTCTAAAATGGAAGCAAAACCCTGACCAGCAGGTGTTCTAGCAGAAGGAGCCCTGCCTTGTGAGATTTGGGAAATGTGTGCTTCCCTCCTTCCCTCCCAGCAGTCTGCCTGTCTGCCAGTCCCATGGTGCACGCACACATCCCGGGAAATCCAAATGTGCCAAAAGGTAGGAAATGATATAAGAAACCTGTATTTATTCAGATGCCTCACTTTCCCGGATGCTTAAAAGTAAAATGATTTTATTTTTTAAGAAGCCCAACAATTCAGACAGGGGTCACGGGCTGCTGAGCTGGAAGTAAGGGTAAGTGGGCCCTCTCTCCCCGGATGGTGCTACAGAGAGTCCCAGGTGGGTCTGGGATCCTCGGCACCACAGTCACCACCGTTTTCTAGTCTTCCATATTGTAACTGTCTTTCTGAGTCTCTGGAATTGCAGTGATTGGTCAAGGAGGATATAAGCATATGATTCCTGGGCAATGGGTACCAGAATATTTCCAAGGGTTTTCCCCCCTTGACACTCTAGGTAAGATGGCTGCTGGTCCAGGAAAAGGCTGGGCGTGTGGCCCAGTTCAGATCCTCCAGAGAGTTGGTGATCTAAAGGAGCTGCGTTCTTCATAGGCTGGGGCACACTCTTATGTCCAGCATATGACATTCTGTAGGGAGGGGCAGGTGAGCGGTCCGCCTGTATATGGCATCTGCTTCCCAATGAGCTTGGGCCTTCAAAGAATGAAGGAACACCTGACTTTAGATTATCTCGATATGCTGGTTTGAAAGCCCAAAACCCAGAGCTGCAATGTCATACAGCAGCTAGTTTGGGAAACTCAAAAGCAAGGCACCACTGGCCTTGTGAGCAGTCTCAGCAGATCTATCAAATAAATCACTGCACCGTCGCTGACAGATCTAATCCATTTCAGCCATTTAAGTCCCATCACATTTCACAGCTATTTCAGGAAAGGGTTGTACCGACAGCTATACCTTTTTCTCCCCTCCTATCTGGTCTCTTTCCTAAATTTCTCTTTCTGGAAATTTTTCTCATTTAATGAGTCAACAGACCAGCAGGCAGCCCACTATAAAGAATGCTTTATTTTGCAGTGGCTCATGACAGGACTGATGATGGGATTATTTGCCAGATGCCCAGTTCTCCCTCACAGGGGCACAGACGCACTCCAGGGCACCTGGACTACCTCCCTCTGAAATTTTTACTCTGGCACTGGGACAAAGTCAGGGAGTGCCACTTGCAAGCAGTCCAGATCGAGTCATGTTGATAATTCAGGCTCTGGAGGAGAAAGCAGATGAACTCTGGGCAAGAAAGAAAAGATCATGATGGCAAGAAGACTGTTTTGCAAGGTATGGAGGGCAATTTATAATTATTCTTCTCATCAAAACACTTTTGTCTTTCTTCTTCCAGGGAAAAGGGCTAAGGCTTTTCAGAGCTCACAGAATGACATTGGTCATAACCCAAGTTGCCTTTTGAGTTCATCTGGACTTAAGGTCTTCCTCTCTGAATGAGAAAATAGGAGGGAATGAAGCCGCTGGACCCCACAGGTGGCACTTATTTGAAAGTCAATCATGTCTGGAGTGAGATGTGAAGATAAGGACACTTCTGGAAAAACCAGAGTGTGGTGTCTGCTTAATGGGAGTAAGCCCATTATTTCCACTTATAATAATAATTCTCTTAATGTCATCTTTTAAAAAATATTTTATTTATTTACCTTTAGAGGGGAAGGGAAGGAGAGAAGGAGAGAAATATCAATGTATGGTTGCCTCTCATGAGTCCCCTGCTGGGAACTGGCCTGCAACCCAGGCATGTGCCCTGACTGGGAATCAAACTGCGATCGTGTGGTTCACAGTCCCGAGCTCAATTCACTGAGCTACACCAGCCAGGGGGTCTTAATGTCATCTTAATGCTCCCTGATAAATCTCGGCTCCTCCTTCAGCCAGGTCTAAAGCAGAATGACAGGCGGAATATGTACAAGGCCAGGCAGAAGGAGCTCTATAGCTGCTCAGGAATTATCTGACTGACTAACCCTTCTCTCCCTCCCCCAATCCCAGTAGGTCTGTGCCTCTGAAGCAATACAACACCCAGCCTGCATCAGCACTAAGTGATGCCTGTGTCATGGGAGGGAAGCATCTCAGCGAGGACGTGCACGGAACTACANCTGGGAATCAAACCGCGATCGTGTGGTTCACAGTCCCGAGCTCAATTCACTGAGCTACACCAGCCAGGGGGTCTTAATGTCATCTTAATGCTCCCTGATAAATCTCAGCTCCTCCTTCAGCCAGGTCTAAAGCAGAATGACAGGCGGAATATGTACAAGGTCAGGCAGAAGGAGCTCTATAGCTGCTCAGGAATTATCTGACTGACTAACCCTTCTCTCCCTCCCCCAATCCCAGTAGGTCTGTGCCTCTGAAGCAATACAACACCCAGCCTGCATCAGCACTAAGTGATGCCTGTGTCATGGGAGGGAAGCATCTCAGCGAGGACGTGCACGGAACTACAGTCCCTACGACACGGAGGATGGTCTAACGCAAAGACAGCTCGTAATGAACTAGATTTGATGATGGCAGTGTGTTCGTGTGCAAAAATTAGTACCAGTGCCTGGGGACAGGCAGTCAACTTTTAAATATTAAACAGCATTAAATATTTATAGCCATGACCTGAACACATGAGTTATGTGTTTTGAATAATTACCATTTCTAAAAAGACTAAGAGGAAAGATTTACCCAATTATAACACAACCTACAGGATTGCTTGCTGGAGTCTACATTTATAGCATTACAATGTCAAAGTTCCATCTGGAGAAGAGACAAAAGCTATCTTTTTAAAAAGTATTTATCAGTTAGATCCCTGAACCTTAACTAAAGTATACTGGTCTTTGTTTCACCATCTGTTACTTAATCACACAAATCAGGTAAAAAATACTGTCTTGGAAGTGTAACAATTAAAATCTAAAGATTAATATTTAGCTTCAATTTTCAAATTAAGTCCCATATAACCCAAAATGAAGGAAGGAGTCAGAGAAATTTCAAAGGCTAAAGGCTACTGACCTTTTAAAAACATGGAACTATTTGGGCCAAATCATTCCAATCTCATAAATTTAATGCTCTACAAAAGTAGCATAGATAACATTGAACACCCTGGGATAACCAACCAGAGATCATTTGCATTGCTTCGAGATAAAGTGGGATGCGATACTCTACCAAGACCAATCATTATAAAATAAGTGAGCAACAAGATGAGTTGAGCTGGAAAAGAAAGGACTGAGTGGGATTTCAGATCACTAACCCTGTGACTTTATGATCCAAAGCTGTGTCAAGCAGGTGAAAGCCAAAAACCTTCACCATTTCAAAACAACGGCCTGCGAATTGGGGAGATTTATTTCTACAATGACCTGGATGTGATTTCACCAGCACCGTCAAGAGAATAAGATCCAGTTTTAGAAAATAACAAGGATTTGTTCGTCCACTCCCAACACAGCTTGCTTGCTCATCCTAAAATGACACTATTGCTAAGTAACATCTACCACTATTGACTTATTCTTTAATCTAACTAAATTACTAATTAGTTTAGCATGTCTGGTTATTAACGATGAGTTTAACTGTAATGCTTAATGGGAGTAATGCAAAACTAAAGACTGGCTAGTGGTCAGGTAAGCTATACCTCTTGCTTCTCTGGTCGAGTCCACGAAGCCTGGAGAGAACAAGATATAAAACACAACAAGAAAGCGGTAAAATTTTACAACATGTTGCTTCAGAGAATTGATGTATCACACGGCATTCCGTGCACATGCAGCTTCTTTTTAACTCAGAATTTTTCCAAGGCTCACTTTCAGTGGTGTGTTTATTACCCAGTTTAATTTAGGAATTAACTTGTGTTCAGCTTCCCCCACCCCACCTTATGCACATGAAGATGTACAATTCAAAGGTAAAGCCTTGCCTGGTCTTTGGTAGATGGACGGGCATGGACATCAGCAGATGCATTATATACTGCTCCTATTCCAAAACGTCTTGGGTAATCCTCGTAGTATCTGGTGGCACTACTTGTTCTCACCACATAAACTAGAGATACTGATAGAGTATGTTTCCTCCTCTGGATTTTACCTGACAGCTTATCACAAATGAACTAATGCCGTTTTGTGCTCATGCATTTCATAACTCTGCATGCATACTATCAAAAATCAAAATTTTAATTTTTATAAAAAAGGAACAACAGCAAGAAAAAGAGCATAGAGGTACATTAGGAATGAGGGGAATGAAGTCCTTAAGACTCTGGGTCAGGAAGCTTTGAGGAAACCAGGCTCTGAATGCTGTGCTGGGGCCCCAGGCAGTCCTGCGAGGCTGAGCAAGGCCCGTGTGGCGCGCAGGCTCGAGCACGCACCACTCCATCAAGCACGGCGTTCTCCACAAAGTGAGCCAACTCGGGGGCAGAGAGGGTGGGTCTTTTCCTCCCCGCATCTAGATTTTTCTCTTTTAGCTGGCCCTTGGGAATCTACTCAACGTTTTTGTGTTTTCATGTCAGGAGTCAGAAATATCATACCCTGCATTGTTCTTTCTACTAGATGGCATGCCTGCCTGATTGTCCCTGTGTTGAGATGGAAAAAGAATAGAAAAGATAACGGAGACACAGCAATGCAATCCAGAAAATGGAAATGAGTTAGCAAACATTCAGTAAGAGTCCACCAAATGCAAGGAGCTCTTGTGAGAGGCATGAGGGTGGGAATGTGGGATTATGTCACATGACGTTGGAATGAAGAAGAAAGTGGGAACAGAGGAACATGCATAGTAACTGTGGGCCAACAAGGCGAATGTGGCTGCCAATTCCACATCATTTAGAAGTTTGTCTGTCACATGCCAGGGCTGCATGAATCAAGATATTTTTTTAGGGGCTATATCATATAGAGTTGTTTGTTTTTCAGGTTTGATTCTACTTGTTTCTTCTCCCAAATCCTTATGGTCTTGGGGCTTTTAGAATAAGCAGTTGCTAGTCACACAATGTTTCTAGCTGCTTGACCTCCCACCTGTGCGTGATGTATCTTGTTTCTAGTTGCCCTCCCACAATGGGTGAGACATATCTAATCCAAGGATTGGATATGTCTTGCCCCTAACAATTTGGTGAAGGTATGTGGCCTACTTTAAGACAACCTGATGTGCAAATACCCACAAAAACTAAATTAGAATATGATTAGTATAATTCCCAAAATTGTTAGCTCCAGGTTTTTATTATCTTACAAGTGTGGAGGAATATGTATATAAATTAAAATGAAACATCCCTTCACTTACTCTAAAGTATTCCCTGTCAGACAGTTGCCCACACCCTGGGTAAGTGAGCCTCTGATTGCTCGACGCAGGCACCTTTTCCATCTTTAAAAGTGAGCACCTGGTTTATATTGAATGAGGAATTCTTCCTGATGATAAAAAGCTTCAGTTTGCAGAGAATTCAGAATTTCAAAAGGTCTTTTATTTGTGGGCCACTTGGTCTGCTCAAAATGCGAGGTTCACAAAATGCTTTTTACCTTTTCTGTTTCTCTCTTTTGAGCTCAACTCTTCGCCCCTCTCCTTTTCCTTAAACATTGAGGCTTCATATGCTTTCCTTTACCAGTCATTTCCAAGGCATGTTTAAACAAGCACACAGTAAATTTGTTATGCCAGAGACAGATGATGCAAATTACCATTGGGAAGTTTCATTCACTATGGAACTAGTATCTGGAATTTAGTGCCATTCACTCAAATGCCTGGCAGCAGTTAAAATGAGTGTGGGCGGAAAGAGTAATGAAATGGTGTGGATGCACAAACTTTCTTTGTACCTGCATTGTCACGGTGACCTCCATACACATCAATCACACTGACCCACTGTAACATTCAAATATGTTTCGTTTTTCATCAACATAATAGTGACCACTAAGAAATGAATTAATTCCAGACAAACGACCTACCCTAATGGTCATAATGACCTGAACTTAGAGCTGTCATCAGCTGAGGAGTGAAACCGACTCAACCAGCTGAAGCTCAGCAGATTGATGATGGTCCATCCCCAGGAAGTGATTGGACTAAACCTAGAGACATGACCAAAGACAGGGTAGGACATGCAGGCTCACTGTTCTGGGTTCTGCTTTTTTCCTTATTTTTTAATGAAGAAAAACATGAGTATTCCATTAGAAATTCACGATGTGTCTATGGTTGAAAGCCTTTTCTCCTCTCAGTGAAGCAAAGGACCAGGCTGCTCTAAAGAGCTTATATTGAAAATAACTTTATTAAAGAAACCATTGAGCTTTTTACACAAGTCACTAAAATTATGAGAATGAACTGGGGCATTTGGTGCTCTACCTTCTTAGCCACTGACCCAGAGGAAGCCCTGGTGGCATCCTAAGGGTTCTGTACTGGACCCTGTCCCAGTCAACACTTTTACCAGTGACCTGGACAAAGATGTTTCAAATAAGTGTTCACATAAGGTTGGAGCAATAACTAATACAATACTTCCCAGGTGAACAGGGAAGACCACTCCATTGGGCCTTGTGCTCAGGCTGGGGTCACCATGGGCTGCTAGGCCTTATTACTTTCAATATATATAAATAAAATAGGGGGGAGGGCATGTGGATTGAAATTCCCTGGACCCAAAGACCTCTAAAGAACAGTTCTAATAAAAGGCATTCTTAACTGGACAGAGAGTGGACTCAAATGATTGTTCTCAAGCCAGAGAGTGTTTTTACATATGGAATTTTGATAATCACAATGATTAGAGGTGGCTACTGGTACTTAGCGGGGAGGGCTTAGGGTGCTAAATATCTTGCAATGCACAAGGGACAGTTCCAGTAAAGGAACAGTCTTCCCAAATTTTTGTAATGACCACATTGAGAAACACTGGGTTGCAGCCAACCAAATATAATTTTTAACAGAAATAAATATAAAATTTTGCAAGACTAGACAAGCAATCAACTGCATAAGAATGGGACAGGAGATGTGTGGCTTACATGCAGTTCATGTAAAAAGACCTGAACATTTCAGCTGACCACAAGCTCAATGTGAGGCAGCAGGATGAGGAAAGCGCTGAAGGGCCAATGCAACTCTAATTGCATTATGGTGCCCACACCAGGGGAGCAATAGCCCCAGGGAAGTCTGCATCAGTGGCCCTGGGCACCACAACATTTTAATGCAGCACAGGTGAACAAAGCCGTCTATTACAGGACAACTGGTAAGGTACACAAGATCAGACTGACTAAAAAAAATTGAACAGCTACTTTGCGGACCCTCATACAAAGGCTGACTGGCAGAAGCAGAAACGCTGAGAGGCAGAAGGGGCAAGGAAGTGGACCTTCCCAATCATCAGCGTTGGCCCACTGCCTTACGGAGGACCGACACCGCCACTTGCAGGCAGGGGCTTGGTAAGACTAAGCAACCTCAAAGGGTGGCTTCCTTCCAGCCTCCTATGATCCTGGCATTGTATGTGATCTAATTCTCAGGAGCCTCTTTACCTTGGCAGTTGGATACAATTGCCTATTCTTACCTGTTTAGTGTATCATCCTGATTTGAAAAGGAAAAATCGTTTTCTTCCATTCCTACAATTCACTGACTCTAGGTATCAATTCATTTGATACCTAATTTCGTATCATGCAACTTCAGATGGAGTTGCACATGAGGAACAGCTACCAAAGCAAAAGTGAAATTTATTATCTGGAGTCCAACAGCCCACAAAAAGGCCATCACTGTTTTCTTAATTATTAGCTATCCACCCATGTATAAGATGGACTTTGGGCCTCTTTGATGTCAATATAAAATTAATAGAAATGGCAACTTTTCTACACAGGTTTCACTTAGGCAGATATGTTAATCTGGCGTCACAACACTGGCTGACTTAGAGGACTTGTTCTAACATCGATTCACTCATGTTCCAGTTATGTCACTTTAAGTAAATCTGAAGGCAGTCTTTTGTAAAAGAAACCATAATAAAATCTATGTGGTTGGGCTTCAATAGTTATCTCAGATTGAGACAAATGGTCTATACTGTCAGATGAATTATACAAAGTCTATTTGGCTCAAAACAGTCTCTGCCGAACACCTTTAGTCTCATTTAGTAAGTATGAGTGTGTATTAGTGCCTGGTTATGTGTTCTCATTCTGTAAAAAGGAATTCACAGATACAAGCCACAAGTGCCAACCTATTAAAGGACCTAAGGTAGGCACAAATTTTAATAACCCTTCTGGTCTAACTTAGCTGTTAAGCTATTCCTAGAAAAGATACAGAATTTAAAAGCATCATTCATCTGGGATAGATATTATTTCTGTCCTTCACTGAGGTCAAAGATATACCCTGGGTCATTCTGGACAAATCTGCTTTCAAGTCTGATATAGAAAAATCTGTCAAGCAGCGGCCCTGTGGTTTGATCCCTGAAATGTACTGTACATTCAATCCATGTAGCACACACAATAGACCTGCAACCAGAGCTGAGGGTTTAATTCCAATGTTGATAAAGAAAGTACCCAAGTAAACACTATATTTCTTAATCTAGTACAATACCAAGCAGCATATGCGAGTTTCAAAAATACTTAGCAGTTCCTCAGTGGAGTTTTTGTTGAGTTGAATTCAACTCTGGAGGTAAAATTTGCAAAAAAGAATTTCTTTTGGAACAGTTATTTGTTCTTTTTGATTCGATTTTTCTTTTATTAGTGGAACAGAAATCAGTTCCTCAAATGCAGATTCCAAATCTGGCTCCAGGTTCTCACACTATCCCTTTTTGGCTTAACTTGCGTGTACCCTCTCTAGGGATCTCCTTTAGGTAGGCGGAAGAGTGAAGATCTATCATTTCTGACATTCTGGTCAATAAGCAATCCATTATAAATGTCCTTTTAATCTTAGGCCATTACTTCTGAATAGGTGACAAAGCTTCGGCCAACTGAAATGAAGCTCATTACTATAGGATATATGAGATGAGATTGCGGAAGTAAGATGGTGTAAGTTGCTTTAAAACCAAGCTTATTCCTCCTTCTGCATTTGGCCCACTCAATAGCAAAGGTTGCATGATGGTCATCTCAATTGTTATATATTGTCAGTTAAAAAGACAGCTTTCCAGAGGTCTGTCAGTCTACATCTTTTAAAGTTACATCTTCCCAGTCACTTAAGTTTGTCAGGAAGGTCACTACATTGTTCTTACTTTCTCAGTGAATATACTGTAGAGCCCAGTACAATCACTGTCATGTGGAAACTGCTAACTATTTTTGCCTTTAGATCAAAATGATATACAAGTGTGATTGAGAATACAGGCAGACACAAAGGCAACCAAGCTTTTGTGCAGACAGTGCATGTATAGCATGAGTATACAAAGCACAAGGAAAAGAACTGATAGGCTTATTCTGACCCTATGATTTCCAGGAGACATTTCCTTGGGTGCCCTGAGATGAGGATGAAACCACCTGGAGCACCAGGACCTTTGTTTTGCCTTGTTCCTCACAGCCTCATAACCTTGTGTTTGAAACTCACTGTCTTCTTCCTCCCCAGAACTAGAGTCTACTCTGACCATACCCACTAGCTTCACCCCCCTGCAAATACCCCTTCTATTGCCAGGGGATGCTGAGCAGGCTACATCCAGGCAGGCTGGAGGAGGGAGGCTACAGAACCTGCTCTCAGCCTCCAGTGACCTCGTCCCACCTTCTGGCTCACCAAAGAGAACTGGGCATGGGGTGGACTCAGTCTGCTTCAAGTCTGTGTTCCATGGCCCTGAAACTTTTGGGCGACATTATACCTTTTCTTCGCTGCTGATGTTTCGGGTGGAAGTTCTCCAGGTGATAGAGGGAATGGGGTCGCCCGAGGCTTCACAGGTAAGAGTGACCTGTTCCTCCAATTCCATGGCGGTCTGGTTTTCTACGTATGTGATTTTGGGTTTTGCTGAAAAGGCAAAAAACATTCCTGTAATGTTTACCTAGTATTTTTAGCTTTCCAGGTTTAAATGGTAATATATACACATGTAATAAAGGTTATCTACTTCCTAAGTATAAGGCTGTATTCTAGGCGGTGAAGCCCTAAGGAGTTTACCATGAAGCAGGCACATGACAATACCCAGGTGACAGTAATGGAAACAATATCCTGTACAGTAAGAGCGCTAAGTAAGGGCAATGGGTGCGGGAGGCATGGAGTAGAAGAGCCCTCTTCTGCTTGGAGTCTAAGGGAGGACACAGCTTTTGGGGTGGGCCATGAGATTTTCAGTCAGTGAACTTTGGGGTGGAGATAAAGTCATCACAAAGGTAGAAAACTACTTGAATAAAAGCAATGAAGCAGGACCATGTGAAGAGAGGGTTGGGAACAGAGCCATGTATGAGCACCAAAGCAGAGGGAGACAAGGTTGGATCCTGGCAGAGAGAGTCTTGATTCCGGTTAAAGCTTGGGCTTGAATTTTATCCTGTGGCAGCTGGAGGCCCCCTGACAGTGATCAGAGGGATGAAGTGATCACTTGTCTTACAAGAAGGTTAACCTAGAAAAAATTCAAGGTGATTTAGCAAGGAGAAAATCTTGTGATGGGAAAACTAGTTTGGAAGTTCTGGCAGTGCCGCAATGTGCCATGACGTTGTCCTGATCGAGGCCATCTCAGGGGGACAGGAAGGACAGCTCTGAGAGAGATGCAAGAGGGGTTTCCTGGGCAGTGGCACGTAAGCAGAGGGCAAGAAGCAACGAAGGCACGAGAAGGAGCCAAATGACCAGGATTCATAATGACTGGGAAAGTTGTGGTGACCCAAGTAAGGAAATGCGGCGAGTGAGTTGGGATTGTGGATGGCGCTGGGGTGGGAAGGAGACAAGCTGAGATGAGTTCATTTTCCAAATGTTTTGGGTAATGCAATAAAGCACAAGCATTTAAGCTTAGTTAAATGCTAAAACATTAGAGAAAATTGAATTTTCCCAATTTAAAACAATTATACTCTGAAATTGCTAAACCTTCCATAGAAGGGAAAGGGTGACACTGTACAAATGTAACTAATTTCACTAACAGAGAAAAAGGTCAGGACAGATAATAAATAAATACATATGAATTATGGATAATTTTTGAAAGGACTGCATTTCCTTTATATTCGAATTCACACAGTAACCTCAAGTAGACTAATAAACTACTGCCTATATACATCCCCCAGATTGAAGCCCTTGATTCTGCTTTAATACACAGAGAATAATAATAGAGCTGTGCATTTTCTGTAGAAAATATCTGCTTCTATATAAAGCTACCCCATAGACAAGTAGGCATCTAGGGGGAAAAAAAGAAAAAAAGAAAACTACCACATAGCTCAAACACTCTTCTAAATTAATCTGCACTAATAGCCAGCTTCGCCAACCCTCGATGGCCCGCTGGCACATCGGCACATCTCAATCCAAGGTGGCCAAAGGATGCCAAATCGGGACCGACGGAGTGCTCATGAGTGAGGCGTTCCTTTAGGAAGGCTTTGATAAACAGGACTTTGAAAAAGCCTACAACTCATATTGGATGAAGTAAGGGCAAAATGCTGTGAAGGAGGTTTTAGGCCAAGGAAAAGCTGGATTTCTATCCTGCTAAAATCACACATTGAAAAGTTTAAAAAATCATCCAAATAGCTGAATTCACTAAAACTAACAGTTTGGGGGCAGGGGTTAGAAGGATTTATAAGGATTCTGGGCCCTTGAAACTTAGTCAGATGCTATGACCTGACCTTTGTCCCGGCAGCAAAGGGTTGGCGAAGACAGAGGACAAGTTAATGTCTATTCATAGTATTTGGTCTGTGAGGCTCCATTTTGCAGATTGTTATAATGGGGGCACTGTATAAGTCCCTAGAAAAAGGAAAACTATATTCTTATTAAAAACATTATTAACAACGACTAATTCTGTAATGTCTACAGAGGGCTGTTGGAAGGAAGGTAAGCTTCTCACTGGTTAAGTTCTCTGTACTCCAGAAACAAGGCTATTATCAGAACAAACTGAAGGCTTAGAATATGGCCTTGGAAATAGAATAGCAATGCAAGTTATTGTCCAAATTGGAGCACACTTGAGAGTGAAAAGGAGCACTCTGAATAATCATACTGGGGCAATGGCAAACAGGGACAGACCCAGGGTTACTTTCCTCTGTGTACCGGCATCTAGAGGAATGTGTCCAGGTTTTATCTATGGATGGTAATGCACCATCTTAATTAACCTCTATTGTGAGTCCTTCACTGGACCCCTGTTCTATTCTCTACCTGCCACATGGGGCCTATTGCCTAGATTGCTCCACTGCCCCTCTCCCCACAGACCCTCCTGTGAGCATGCCTGCTCTCCTCTTCCAACATGTCCACAGTTGTCCTGCCACCCAGGGCCAGCCTTGTCTACTTTCACCTCAATCCAGGCTTCTGCAAGCCTAGTCCAAGAAGGGCTGTGGAGTTCTGCTTCTGTGAACTGAGAGGTTGGACACGGCCAGGTACACCTTCCTTCAGCCCTGTTTGTCCTTTGCTGTAACTCACAAGGGCTGCTTTGGTCCTTAGGGATCAGCTAAGCCAGGCTTCTGCCCATTGGTGAACTTGCCTAAGCTCACTGCAGTGTGAGACCTTAAAAGTATTTATATGAGCATAATAAGAATCTGTGGAGACAAAAATACTTCTTCAGAAAGGCCCACAGGGAGAGGAGCAATTGAAATTCACTGCCAAACTTAAAGGAAGGGAGGACGCAACTACTTAGTAAAAAGAACATTTGGCTGATAACTAGGGCAATGTATGCTAAAATGTTTCCCTTTCTTAGGAAAATATGATGTCAATTAGGTGCAATTACAGCAGACCCTAATTTAGATACGCCCCTAACACACTAATTGCCCACAGGGCACAGGGGAACCTGCTGTATTTCTCCCCCAAGTGCTAGTCACAGATGGCATGGGGGGGGGGTGCAGCGGAGGAGAAGGAGAGAAAGGGTTGAAGAAAGATGAAGCCCTAAGTGGCTGGCCCCTCCCCACCTTGTTTCCTGGCCCTGGTGCCAATCTCCTAAACCAAGTGGGGAGATCAAAGGAGGAGGAGAGAAAGGAGGTCAGGAACATGAATGGAGAGGGAAAGGGGAGTCTAAATGGTAGCAAGTTACAGACATTACAGAGGAGGATTCTCATTCTGGAGGGGTTGGATTAGACATGGTCTCTAAGAGTCTATGGTTTCCTTACCTATGTCTGCAGGAGTCTGGCCACCTCACTTGGCTTTGCTCTACTGAGCTGCCTAGTGTACATTCTCCCAGCTGCAGTCTTGGGAAAGAGACTGCAGTAGTAGAGCCAGAGGTAGGGGAGGGGGAGAGAGAGGTTCAAGATGGGATGCCTAGTGAAGTAGGTGGGTGGGAAGACAAACCCTGCCTTGCCGTGGTTCCTATGTCTCACTTACCCTACCTCCTCACCTACTTCCCTGACTTTCCTCACTCCCTTCACTCCAGCATGGCTCCACATGGTTCCTTCCTAGCATAGCTGTGTCCACCAGAGAGGCTGGTGTACACAGAAGAGAAGCCAAGGTCTATTCTTGACAGTCAGGTTGGAGCTGAGTGTACTTCTGTAGAGAAACCAAGTTATCCACACGGTAAAGGAAGAGCACACTAATTTCACTATGACCAATCATGCCATATGTAATTTAAAATTTTGTATTCATTTTTATTTTTAGAGAGAGGGAAAGGGAGGGAGAAAGAGAGGAAGAGAACCATCGATGTGAGAGAGAAATATTGATCAGTTGTCTCTCATATGCACCCTGATGGGAGACCAAACCTGCAACCCAGGCTTATGACCTGTCTGGGAATCGAACCAGAAACCTTTCAGTTTTCAGGGTGATGCCGAACCACTGATCCCCACCGGCAGGGCCCATATGTAATTTAGATATAATATGTGTTAAATGGGGTTTCATGGAGTAGCAACTATCACTGATAGCTGAGGGACTGGACTTAAAATCTTGGGCTTGAATCTTGGATTAAGGGTGGGTTTGAATCTCTCTGTGCTCAATTTCCTCATTTGTAAAATGGGGATAATAATTAAATCTCCCTCATAGGGCTGTGTTGAGGATTAAAAGAGCTAATTTATGAATAGTACTTCACATAGTGCTTGGCATATTATAAGTGCTCACTTCTGCTCGGCATTATTATTTTATAAGGCTAATATCTGAAAGAATTTCCTAAAAACAAGTTATGATTATACATTTCTAGGATCATCTCCCTGCTGTATGAATTATGCTTAATTCGCACAAAATTAATTGCTATTCCCTCATTTATTCAAATACTACTATGAGTAACATGGCAGGCACTGCTCTAGGTGCCAGGGGTACATCTGTGAGTGGAGCAGACACGGGTCCCTGTCCACAAGAAGCCTGTGCATGTGTGGCCTGAAATGCTCACCCATCTTTCCTCTTCTGGGAACTCCTGTTTGTTTACTAGCACATCATTGGCAAGGGCTTCTCTAACTTCTGTCATGTGGGACTAGAGGCCCTTTCCTACAAAACACTATGTGTATGGCTGCCATGAAGTCATTATAAAGGATAAAAATTTCAGTGTTGACCATCTACATTAGCCTGTGAATCCACTGATGAGAACAGAGTGCATGTTATTCATCCTTGTAACCTTGGCAATGGCTGAGCCCATACCATGCACTCAAATGTTACTGACTGACACTATCTAAATATTATATCAATAATTTATATGCTTATATGTTCATCTCTTTATTGTGTATCTCAGGGATATCTTACTTATCTCTGTAGTCCCTCTGTCTAGCAATGATGGTGATCAATAAATATTTATTTGTTAAATTAAGAAATAAATGAACAAATCCATGTGTCTTTCTCTATAATATAAAAAAAATGTACAATTTGTGTGACTGAAGATCAGTCAGACTTAGAGAAAAGACTATCAAGAATATTTTTCAAGAAGTTTGCTTTTCATCTTCACGTATATACTTCAGTTATCTACTGAGTTAATCTGAAGCAAGCTGATACACTGTTTATAAACCCAATTGTTATTACTGAATAAATCAGATTCACCTGCGATTAGCAAGTCCAATTGCATATAAATGCTTGATTTTCAAAGGTCTGTGTTTACAAACACAGATTGGTTCTCCTGATCAGGCTAGACAGGCAGGTCCCAAGCAAGTCTCCAGGCTCACACTGCAACAGCCTGGAAGCCTCAAGCACCAGAGCTGCCTCTCTGGCATCTCTTCTGGTAGCACTGTCTACAGCGGACCAGTTTATCTATGGTTTCTAAAAAGATCAGCAGAGAGAGGTGAGCGCCACTAGGTTAAACATCCCTCCCCCCTACAAATTCTTTTTCCAAGATCAGATCAAAATGTATTTCAATTCTAAATGAAGACAAAGTGAGCAGAGATGTGAGGGCCCTTTTCATGACTTTTATGGCACTGTTTCACATAGGCCAGGGAAGGAAGCAAAGGGAAACGGAGGCACTGGTCACTAATATTTACCAAGGACCCATGATGAGTCTGGCAGTGCTTGGAGGGCCAGAGATAAGGCAAGAGTATGTATGTGACAGCCAGCATGCTGCCATCTTAGAGTCTACACTCTCAGTAGAGGTGAGAGACAAACAATCCCCCAAACAAAGATGTAAATGAGCTCAGTTCAGGTATTGAAAAGTGCAATGAGGATGATACAGTAAGATTAATGGAAGAGATTAGTGGAGGTAGGGGGTTGGTGGTGATGAGGGTACTGCATTAGGCAGGGCGGTGCAGAGAGGATTCACGGAGAAGGCGGTAGAGTTGAGATCTGAAAGAAGCAGCCAGCTGGGAGTAGGTCTGAGGGAGNGGTGAGAGACAAACAATTCCCCAAACAAAGATATAAATGAGCTCAGTTCAGGTATTGAAAAGTGCAATGAGGATGATACAGTAAGATTAATGGAAGAGATTAGTGGAGGTAGGGGGTTGGTGGTGATGAGGGTACTGCATTAGGCAGGGCGGTGCAGAGAGGATTCACGGAGAAGGCGGTAGAGTTGAGATCTGAAAGAAGCAGCCAGCTGGGAGTAGGTCTGAGGGAGTAATATCACAAATGAGAGAAACATTAAGTGCAATGTTCCTGAGGCAGGGAACAAGCCTGGTGTGTCTGAGGGACAGAAAGGAGGTCTGAGGGGTTGGAGACTTTTAAACGTAGAACAAAGTGGAAGGAAGATGAGGTCAGGAAAGAAGGTGGGCTAGCTCTGGCTTAGTGATGTTGGGCCATGGTAGGGGTTCTAAATTTTATCCTGGTTGCAAAAGGAAGTCATGGGACGATTTATTTATTTATTCATAATCCTCATCAGAGGATATATTTATCGACTTTTAGAGAAAGGAAAGGGGCGAGAGAAACACTGATCAATTGCCTTCTGTATGCGCCTTGACTGGGGATTGAACTCACAGCCTAGGTATGCGCCCTGACCAGGAATGAAACCTGCAATCTTTTAGTGTATGGGATGACACTCCAACCAACTAAGTCATCTGGCAGGGGCCCTGGGAGGACTTTATACATAGGAGTGGAACTTAAGGTCAACCTGGCTACTGTAAGTAGGAGGGGTTGAAGGGACCCTATGGGAGACAGGAAGACCAGCTGAGAGGTTGTGTCATTGAGTATGGGGGCAGGACAGTGGCTTGAACTGGGGCATAGATGATAGAGCTGCCAAGAATTGGCAGCATTTGGGATAGATTCTGAGGCAGAGTGGACTCTCGCTGATGGACTGAGTGTGTAGGGTAAGAGGAATTTAGAGACCTTGACATCCACTGTCCTTACCAAAGACTTTGAGGTGGATGGATGCATCCTGCTCTCCAGCCTTGTTCTCGGCGATACACACGTACTCAGCCTCGTCGTTCTTATCCACCTTCCTGATGGTCAGCTCTGAACTGTCGTCACTGAAGAAGTACTTCTCATCTTCCTCATTCTCTATCTGTTCCCCATCTCTACAGGGTACAGAATGCAAAGTAGCATGATTTTGACCACAGAGATAAGATGTTTATTTTTAGTTAGTCTCCATAAAATGCAGTCTGAGCCCATGGGAAAGGCTCGGTCTTCACAGAAGGTTAGGACACCAAATTGTATTTCTATATGTACCTTTGATTCCTCCATCCAAACCTCTGATTCTGTCCTGGGGTTGCACACTGTACCCACAGACATAGCAAGAGGGCCTCCAAGGCCATACCCCTCTGCCCCACAAACTGAAGATGAAGGAATCTAATGCACAGGACAGGAGAATCATCCATTCTGCACCGGAGTTAATAACACTTATAGGCAGTCTATTCCCATTCCATTGCAATGCTAGCATAGAGCAGACCCTTATGCTGCCCCCTTCTCTGCTAGTCCCTCATAAAAGGCAGGAGCCAGTGTCTTACTTTGTCCAGCTCATGGTGGGCTCTGGGAAGCCTTCAGCATCGCACACCAGGGTGACGGACTGGCCGAGGTTGGCGGTGGCATTCACTATGCTTTGCCTGGCCTTGACGGTGGGTGGTACTGAAGGATAGAAGGACTGTCAGGGATGTTGTGAAAACTCAGTGGCCTGGCGAAGAAGCACTTCTAAGGAACCCTAGGTCAAGGGGTCATAGACTGGGGGTCAAGAGTCCTGGCAGCTACAGAGTTAGTGTAAGAGATTTAAATTCATGCGGGTACTAAATAATTATTGTAAACTGAATAAATATGCATTAGTGTTTTATAATAATATACAGAGTTGGGCAGAAGTAGGTTTATAGGTGGTATGAGTATGCAAAACAGTTTATTCTTATATTATTAATTATTGCATTTATTATTATTATTATTAAGCTACTGCTGCCCACCCCTATATAATAATATTGTTTTTCAGTAATATAGCTTTAGAAGCTATATTAATGCATTTTATCCATTTTAAAATGGTAGTCAATTTAGAGTCGCTATTTATCATTACATATTTTCTCAATCAATGCATACTCAACTTACAACTACCATGGTTAGTTGAACTTAATGTTCAAAAGGAGACTCTTCATACTGGCAAAAATTGAAAGCCCTGATCCTGGTGATTAAATGGTTAACATCAATTTGAAATGCACCAGCTCGCCGAAGAGTGACATTTCTCTGGGGATGTAATAAACACCCTATGCACAAACTCTTTTACTGAAGGAATGAGAGGGGGAGAGTTTGGCAAAAACATATATCAATATCCAAAACAATATGACCATGATTTACTTATTTTCTCAGTACTGACATTATAATTTCCAGTAAACACCTTGTAAATGT
Source organism: Sturnira hondurensis (assembly GCF_014824575.4). Classification (NCBI taxonomy): domain Eukaryota; kingdom Metazoa; phylum Chordata; class Mammalia; order Chiroptera; family Phyllostomidae; genus Sturnira; species Sturnira hondurensis. Next base: position 2,752,519 of record NW_028088424.1, on the reverse strand, counting down.
CAGATCAATTCCACGAATGTGTTTATTTGACATTGCAAATTAAAACTAATAAGTCCAAGGACCATAATTCTGACTATTCCAAGGCCTGAATTGATTATAGTATTTTCTTTGAACATTGAACCAAGGGACTAACTTCAGAATTACAGTAACATCAAGGACAATGAAGGATGAATGAGAATTCGTTATTAAGCACAGAGAAAGTTTCTAGTGTTTCAAGACAATGAAGGACCTTCAAGGTTTACACTAAAAGTCCTCATAGTTGAGGGAGAACCAAAAGGCAAGTATATTTACAAAAAAAGGAACAAAGCTAGAGGCAATAGAAAGTAGGGGGCATTCAACTGAGATTGATGGGTCTGTATTTTATAGAGCAAAGAGGAAGTTAAAGAGAATGATTTTGGGGGACCAAGGTTGTAGGGATGTAGAGAGTAGGAAGAACACATCTCCTCACCATTCACAATGACCTGAATATCCTTGAAGTTGATCTCCCCCCGTGCCAGGATCCTGCCCTCACAGCGGTAAGTGCCCTCATCAGTTTTCTTGATGTTCCGAATCTGCAGGTAGTTGTTGGACAGGACTATGAATCGGACTAGAAGAGACAAGAGGCAGGTTTATCCAAGGATCAGTGAGAGAACTTGTATCTGTAGGTAGGTCGCTGAGCCTTTCCTTTTTCCTAGCTTCAGTCTTATGGGGTGGGGCTTTAAGTTGAAGTAAGAAAATGTGTCCCTGGCTCTGACATAGAGCCAAGAGCAAAAGTTTATTGTAAATCTGTCTTTTTCTTTGGAGAGAAAGTCAAGTTCCTGAATATACAAACTACAGACATACACCCTTTCAGGACCTGGAAACTGCATGTGATTCTGGGACACAGGAATCTGAGTTTGGATTGAAATGTCTCAGAGGCTTGCAGAGGTGGAAACTCTAGAGGACTTGGTGGCCCAGGAGAAAAGGCAGCTGACAGGGAATTCAGGTCTCACCATCTTTTTTCAGGATGACATCTCGACCTTTGTGCTTCCAGATGATGGTTGGGGGTAGGGAGCTGACTACATCACACACGATCACAGCATCCTCCCCTTCCCTGAACTCCTGTGGGGTTGGTGCATTCTTGAACATGAGCTTCTCTGGAAAATAAGCAAGAGAAAAGTGAGGAAAAACAGCTGGTCCTCCCACAAAGATCCCTGTTCGCTGGAGCCATGTTGCCTGGGTTTGAGTTGAAGACAACTCTTGGTCAGTACAAGAGGGGATCCCATCCAGAACTCTGTCAAAGATGCCAGGTGGAGTGGCTGGCACAAGTAGGGGAATATAGCATCAAAGTTTGGCAATTAACATCTATTCACTGAGTGCCAAATGTATCACAACTTGTGTATAAAACATCCATGGAGGTAAAGGGCTGTCTTTACCAAGGGTCCTTTGCTATGTGGGTTGGTGCCACTGAGACACAATGCATAGGTAGAATGAAATGGTAAAACACCTATTCTACAATGAACAGTAGGAGTCATCAATGCTTTCTCTGTCTCTCACTCTGTCTGGTACTCCAACCCCAACTTTATACAGCAGAGAGAATTTTATAGAATAGAACAGAAAAAAAAAACATTAATGGCAATCAATAATGTGGCAATCAATACTGTTCCATTAATTGTCACCCACCACTAGCCATTGGGACAGATGCATGATAAAAAAGTAATGAGATGCCATCGTCAGACCAGGTTTCAGTGGCAGTTGGAGCAGCCTGTTCTGAGTGGCAAAGAGTGTTCAAATAATACCCATCGTCCACTCCCCACCGAGCCCTTGGACTCCCTTACCATCAGGGAGAGTGAAATAAGGGGGGACTCTGAATTGGACAATGGTCAGTCAACACTTGAGGAAGGGATAGGGGCACCCACAAAAGCTTTCTGGAAACTGTGTAGTTTGAATTTGGAGAATGGGGGATAGTGGGAAGTTGCTTTGACCAACGTGGGCCCAGGTTGTGAGTTGAGTTGGCCAAGGATCATTTAATAGCATACTGGAGCTCGTAGCTTAATTCAGAAAAGACTTAGGGTGAGGAAAGAAGCCCTGTCAAGCTCTCAGCTGTTCCTCTATTGCCCTCTCAGTCTGTCTGCTGCCCACGTGTCTTCCTTGCCAAAGGAGGGGACAGGGATATAGAAGGAGAAGGAGGAGGTTCTTACGAAAGATCTTCACATTGACCGTGGCCTCTGACTCACTGCCATCCTCGCCAGTGACCACGCACTTGTAAATGCCGGCATCATCAATGTTGGCATTGTAGATGGTGAGGGTGGAAGAAGAGTCATCATTCCATACCACTGAGATCCGCTGCTGGTTCGGGGTGAGCTTTTCTCCATTGGGGGAGAACCAGGAGATATCTTTATCTTTGGCATCCCCTGCCACTAAAGAGGAAGAGATTATTTTCAAAGCACAAAAGTTAAAATGACAAAGTCCCCACTAGGGTGACTGTGGGTACTCAGTAAAAGCTATTGAACAAGAGATCATTGGGCTGGATGATCAGGGAGGGGTGACCATTTACCTTAGAATGTCACTCTGGCTTCTGTATTTGTCATATACATAACACCACTTATGGTATATGGAAAGAACTCAACAACCACTTGTGCCAGTATTTCTCATGGTGGTCCTATCCATAGTGAGTGAAAAAAAAGAGATATTTGTTGAGGACCTACTGTGTGCCAAGCACTCAGCTAGGAGTGAACAACCTCACAGAATGTGGATGGGTCGGGGCAAAGAGGGTTAATAGATCTAGGATTGGAGCTCAAGTGCTTAGCTGGTTGGAGCCAACTGATTAGCTTGTGTTCAAAGGCTTAGGTTATGGGCTCCTAAGTGGAAGATGAGACACTGGCTAGTACAGACTTCAGATGATCTAATTTGTGCATCTGCCTGCACAAACTGGCATGGCTGTCATTCCAGCACCCCCTGGCACAGAGTGAGAAATTCCTCTCCTTAAGTGCTGTGAAGAATGTAACCAGGATCACCCATGTGTCCTTTCCCCAGGCACCTTGGAGGGGCAGATGCTGCTGCTTAGCTGCCCCGGACACTGAACTGGAACAAGGGCTCTTGGGTCCAGTGGTGTGGCTTTGTCCTGCCTCTCTGCATGGTGCCTTCCCTGGCTTATACCATCCAACCCTGCACAGATGCTTAGTATGGAAATGAAGCAGTCTTCCTTTCAGGGCCCATCATGTGGTTAATAAATATTGCTATTTGCAAGATGTGCTGTGGGCTCCATGGCTGCATCTCCAGATCACTTGAATTGCTGTAATGAAGGCAAAGCTGGGGTGACTGAACACATCCAGTGGCCACAGGCCACTTTATCCAACGCAAATCATGATAGCATTTCATGCAAATCATGATAGCATTTCAAGGCCCCTCCCTGTTAAGGCTGCTTGATAAATGTCTCAGTTTATATCGAGCTTAGTTCCTTCCTGGTTCTCCCATGTGCCAAATCCTAGTCACGTCACTTCAGAGAATTTGAAGCCTGATTTGAGGTCTTACCCTCTGTAGGACACTTTCCAGTAATTATCTAAGCTGTGGCAATGGGGCATAATTTCTAAAGAAAAAACAAGGACATGAAGTCCAACAAATCCTGGAGCTCTGGTTGGGACAGTGGGACAGAATATTGGAATTCACAATAGACCTGGAAACCCAGAACACATATATCCTCACAGAAAAGAAATACTAGTACTCAATTTTCTCTCAGGAAAGTTTTTGAGCTTGGATGTTCTGGGGGGAAGCACCATTTCTATTCTCCATTGTCATTTACAGAACTCTGGCTGTGCACAGAGCAGGGGTCGGAGACGAATCACGATTCTGGGACTTGTGCTGACTTTCCTAGGAACATCCCTAGAGCTCCTCCACCACCAAGAAGTTCAGATGACACATTTCACTTTGAGAGAGGAAGGAAGGAAGAGGGTCTGGGAGCTTCCCTTGCTCTCAAGTCACACTATTGACCCTGCAGAAAGCAATGCCTTTGGCTACTCCTCTGCTGGAGTGTGGGGCCTGAAATGCAGTGTAGCTGGGGGCACTTGCCTTGGCATAAGAAGAATTTGGACTCTCCAACGCTGATTTCCCCTTGGCTAGGTACAATATCCACCTGCAGAGACACTGAAAAAGACAAAGTCCAGTTTAAACACATGTTCAAATTCTTAAGAATGAAACCAAGAGCTTTCATTCAAAAGTGGAGTCTCCCCCTCACTTTAAGAGCAAATGGACACAGATGGTTGTTTGGGTTTTAAGAACCGGTCACCACTGAACAATTCATGGTCCTTGTATCAAATCCAGGACTGCACACGGTCAGACCACTCCCTGTGGAACTGCTCTCCTCTGTCAGTGCAAGGTCCCCTGGGAGATCTGGGAAGACCTCTGCACTAAACGTTTCTGACCCCTTGAGAAGGATGAGGTCCTACTCCAATATGCAGCACTTCTGAGATTCACAGAAATAGCCCAACCGGTTGTTTTTGGAAATTAATCTGAAGAGTCCCCATTGCTGTGTTAAGAGGAAAGCCTGATACTCCAGAACGCTGCACAGGGTCTCCTGCCAACCAGCCATTCCACCAGGCTAAATACAACGGAGAAGGATTCCACGTGATGATCCAAATGGATCTGGATGCAGGGGATGCCATGTGCTCACCTTCCCCCATGACTAGAGGAGCAACACGTCTCTTTCCATAGAAGGAGCCAGCACTGAATACCATCACCCCAATTAGTCAGACACCCTCTGGAATGCTGTGGTCCATGCCCTGTGGAAATTCCCTGTCCCTTGGCTACTTGCACTGAACTTGTATTTGAATATCTACACCCTCTGTCATTCCACTCCGCCGATAAGACAAAATACAGTGCATCGGATCTCACAGATACCTGTGTTCATTCAATTCCCTGTTTATCTGCTCAGAATACATAACCATTCCTCAGGAAAATACAGTTTTATAAATGCAGAAAAACGATGCTTTCATTCATTTGGATTCATCTTCATTTGTCCTCTTGTCCTCTTAGGTAAAGTAAATCTGAGAGCTAAAGGCTAACAGATGTTTGGTTCAATACATGTAGCTTTGTAAAGCTGACAGGAAAGAGGAGCCTGGACAAAACAGGCTGGGTAATAGAGACTCAGTGAGCCCTGCTTTGGAACAGCCATCTTCTCTTCCCAGCAGAACAGAGGGAATGCCGGTTGCCATGGTGACTGACTTGTAGGCAGAGCTGCTCAGGTCTCAGTCTGCACTCCTTTGATGAAGAGGCAACAGTTGTGTGCAGCAGAGCAGTTGGATAAAAGGCCCAAGTGCTGCTTATGAAGGGGGGCATGGGGCACCTCAGCTATTGGGGGTGTAGCCTTCCTAACCACCCTACAAACAGAAAAATCAGATCATGGAGAAACCTATGCAGAGGTGGGAGAGGGAAAGAGATGGCTTGGAGGAGACAGGAATCAAAGAGGGAAGGAGACAGGATAAGGGAAAGGAATCAGGCACAAGGTCCAGGCAGGAAGAGAATACTGAGCACTCCATGGCCAGAATAAGAGATGGGAACCCAGAGACCTCCAAACACTGGTTTGGAAGCAACATTATAGTAATCAAGGGGAAGCTGGTCTCTCCCTCACTTGATTAGCTGCTTATTACACATTTGGGGCTCAGGACTGAATTCTTCCTGAGAGCAATGAAAGACAGTGTCAGATGAGGGCCACTGCAACCATGGCTGAAGTAAGACTGGCTGGGGCTGCTTCCCCCATCACTTGTGTCCTGATGGACTTAGGTGCCACTCAGTTCTATACTGATGGGGCTGGAAGACATCTCAACCATCACCTTGACCCACCTCCTCATTTTCCAGATGAGAAAACTGAGGTAAAGTGACTGCCTTAAGGTCACTTCTAGTTAGAGCCAGGGTGGCCTCAGAGCCCAGGCCACCTGGCTTCCAACGAAGCGTTCTTCCCATTATGCAACGCCGCTTCTGCAAACGCAGCATAAAATGTCTCCGTTTGGGTTAACACACAATGTGGCCAACCAAAGGAGCAACTGGCCCTCAAGCTCACCATCTCCTAATAGGCCAGAGTGAGCCCAGAACTGGCAGGGCCCGTGGTATTTTGGGGAGCCCAGGGTCTCCCAGAGTGAGTTACATCACAGTGTCATCCATCTGAAGGCCAATCAAGACCTGTTCTACCCCTTTCTGTGGCTCACATTCCAAGGTGCAGAGGCCTATGAAACCTAGGAGCTGTGCCCAGGCCATCTGCCATCTAAGTGATGGTCCTTTCTGGGGTTCACTGGGGGTGTTCTTTGAGAATTAGAGGCATGTTTCTGCCAGTAACGTTCACAGGCCCAAGTGCTGAACATTGGCAGCCAGTTCACATATGGATCCTGTTACTCTCACAGAACCATTACTGCTTTAGAAGGATATTCCTATTCCAAGTCAGAAAGCAGCTTTCATTTACTCAGCTCTTTTCAAACAGAACATGACTCTCAGGGGACCGGAGAACACGGCAAGACTGAAGAGTTTTCATACCCAACTGTGGCCAGTAACTATCTGTGGGCTGTGGAGAGAAATGAGAAAGGAGAATTTCAAAGGGATTCCCCCTTAACCAGACCCCATGCACACACTGGTCATCACAGACCTTTTTTAAAGAACAGAGATCCATTTAAAAAAATTTCGACCTTTTGCACACATGGAAAAGATGGTGAGATTCCTCTCTCAAAACAGCGGAGTCAAAGCTGGGCCAGATGAACCTCAGACTCTGAAAAATCAATGCTTGGATGTTTTCCATATAGCACGATGCTTGGTTACTCTTCCCCTAACATAACACCTTGAATTATTAGGTTTAATATTGGTAAGTGGAACTCCAGCTCCAAATTACAAACTCCTTTCCTCTACTTCCTTTTTTTTGTCTTTTTAAAAAAATTTATTTATTTATTTTTAGAGGGGAAGGGAAGGAGAGAGGGAGAGAAATATCAGTGTATGGTTGCCTCTGCTGGGCACACAATGTATCATGTGTCCCCTGCCAGGAACTGGCCTGCAACCCAGGCATGTGCCCTGACTGGGAATCGAACTGCGATCCTCTGGTTCAAAGGCCAGAGCTCAATCCACTGAGCTACACTAGCCAGGGCTCCTCTACTTCCTTTTTTACTCCATTAGTTCTTGCATTGTTTCCAATAAAATTCTTAATTTGCACTCTTCTTCAGTTGCATGTATAAGTAAAATTTCTTAACCAGGTATAACTCATCTGTTACAGAAACTTATGAAAACTTTTCTCCCAGAAAAGTATCTCATTTCCTAGTTTGCATCAACACTGTATGTTATCTACCTCATCTTGGATGTGTTCAAAGATCCATCTTACAAACCTAGGCGTTCAGCCTCGGGTGGTACCTGAGGTGGGGCCCAGAGCCTCTCCACTTAGTGTTTTCACTGCTCATCAATAAGGACTCATCCCCCAAGGCCTCCAGCAGCCACCCCACACTCTGGTTTACAAAAGACACTTGCTTATTTACTCTGATGCACACAATAGCTCTGAAATATGATAAGGCTGATATTGTTTCTATTCTGCAAAAGAGGATATTAATGCCCAAAGAAATGAAATAATTTGCCCAGGGTAACCCAGCTAATGTGTAGTGAAGTGAGATTAAAAGTCATTTAATTCTAATGCATTAGCTTTTCCCCTATACTCCATAACCAATAACCTTCTGTTGCCTGCCCAATAAGCTCATTATTATCTATTAATTACCATTTGCTCTCTTTCCAAATTATGGGCTAGAAAGAGCAGAGTGTACCAAAATCTCACAACCAAGTTGTTGCCATCCTTTCTACCCCGGTTAACTATAACTGGCCTCTTTGCTCACAGATAATCAGAGCATTATAACATCCCTTTTGCAGGTGGGGAAATAAGAGGCTCAGAGCCAAAATTAATGGTAGTGGTGGAGTCCAGATTCAAACCCAGGCTGAATGGAGACCGAAGGTGCAGTCGCCTCCCCCACACTATTCTGTCGCTTGTGAACAGGCGGAAACAAACTCCTAAGAACAGAATGACCCCCCGCCCCCCTTCCTTGTCTTGTTTAAAAAGTAAAATAACCCTGGGGTAGATGTATATGTTTTAAATATGTTTTCTGTTTAAAGATCTTTTTTAAAAATTGATACTATGTTTTGAAAGATAGCCAACTTGTTTATTAGCAAACAGATTCAGCTGTTGACAGAAGTTTTGTAACTCCCAGCTTCCTAGCAGAAGCAAGCTATATAGAGTCTTATTTGCTCAAGAAAAGAGAATTAACATCTTGGTTCATAAAAGATGCTAAGGCACTTATCAGGATGGGAGGGAATCTTACCAAGGCAAAGCAACAGGGAAAAATCATCCTGACTTCAAAAAGGAGCTCATGGATTTCACTTGAGCCAGCAACTTCTTGCAGCAGTTTAATTTTACTGGTGTTCTTTTTAGATTCTAATGTGCTTGTGCAGGTGGGAACTGAGAGAACAGGGACCCGCATTTCTCCTTGGGCTGATGGAAAATGCTTTCTTGTTGAATGGTTATAAAGACACTGGCAGGTGAGGAAGACAGAGGGCAGATGTGCAGCAGGCCCAGGGCCGATGCACGTGAAGAAGGTGCCCGGGTCACCAAGTTAAGAGATGGGTGAATTACAGAGGATTCATCTAAACGTGACTATGCATTGGATGAGAGAATATTCTAGAACCTATTTAGTAGTGATTAAAGAATTTTTTAAAAAGGCATCAAAATTGCTAAACTTTTATTTTGTTAGCTATTGTTCTAAAAATGAGCCTTAAACATCAGTAAAACTGATTGCTAAAGTCTCTTTCATTCGACATAGCTGTGGGGAATGCAGATGTTTGGGCCAGGAATGTAATAACTTAGGCACCCCCCCTTGCTTGAAACAATGTTCTCTCATTATTAGCAAAAATACTCAAGGGAAAATAAAGGGCAACTTTGCTGCTAAAGCAACCAATGAAAGAGAGTGACGAAGGCTGAGGACTCCGGGCTAGACTGTTGACCTTGAATCTCAGCTCTACCACTTATTAGCTGTGTAATCTTGGCAGGCCAATTTATTTAACCTCTAGTGCTTGTTTCCTTATCTGTAAAATGGGGAAAAACAGAACCCTCCTCATAAGGCTGTTAGAAAGATAAAATAAATGAACATATATAAAACACAATAGTGGCCGTCATGGAGCAAACATTTTACCCTGTTGTGTGCTATTATTCTTAATAAACCTATATCAACAACCCTTACCAAATAAATTACATGGTTACTATTTTTGAGGGAAGAAATGTTTCTCTTTATGGTTTAAAATAAAGTAACCCTCCCTAATGGTCCAACTGGTGGTCAGGTGGCCTGTGCCACTCCTCACTAATTGGTTTTACCTGCCAGTCAGAACTTTATTGGTCTGAAAGGTGAGTGAATTCATGGGGATTATAGTAATACTGAATTCTTGTGTTTGGATTGTCATGAGAATTAAACAGTCAGGTGTGAGTCATGGCTAAGAAGTCAGGATCTGGAGTCAGAGAGGCCTGGGTCCAATCTCCAGCTCTGGCACTCAGTAACTGAGTTCTCAGGAGACTCCCAGAGTCAGTTTTCCACATCTGTAAGTGAACATGACCCTCCTGACCTCACAGGGATGCTGAGGTGATTTAATAAGGTAATGTACATATGGTGCCAAACACAGTCAGCTTGTGTTGGCTGTTTTTAAAAGACAGTACCTGTATGTGAGTACTTTGAACTCACACACACACGTACACCCCCAACCAAAATCCCTAATAATACTGTAATGAGAATGAGATAGTGGGAACCCCTTGTTCAAATCTACGAAATGTATGCCTGTTTATATTTATGAGTATAGATGGACAGAACCATTGGGAGCCTAGATAAGTGTGGGCGTGTATGATAGAGTAAGGCAACTTGCCATATTGCTGTTGTTTCAAGGAGCAGCTGGACATGAATTTATCTTGTTTTGGGAGAGAAAAACAAATGCACTATCAGGAACAACACGTGAGTCCTCCAATTCTAGCTTGAGCTACTGTTGACAGCAGCTAGGTGGAAAAAGAAAATGAAGTAGAGCTTCAAACATTGATCCAAAAGTTGATGTCATTTTAAAGGAACTATAAAATGTGTGTTCTTACAGATTCTGGCTTTGGGTCCTATATAATGGCATCATAATGGCAGAACCTATTCTAATTGCCAATGGAAGCATTCTCATTGCTCAAAGCTGGCTCACAGCAGCAACTAAAATCACCTAGAAGTCATACTTAGGACGGCCAAGCCTAGTTAGGGCCCCATCTACATAAATGCTGAGAATTCTACCTAGTTTCTGTCTAAACCTAAACACCCAGGGTAATCTAGCTAGAGTTTCCAAGCCAGCTGAGATAAGCTTATAAAGAAAGCCTTGGGAAACCCTCTGTGTGAAGCCCTTGGCCTCTGGTTTTCCCAATATGCTGGCCAGCCAGGAGAGTGAAAAAAGCCCTCAAAAGAAAGCTGTGGTCATCTCTGGTTGAGAACATCAGCACACAGCTGATATGGGAATGAAGAATTCAAGACTGGAGGAGGAGGGAAGAGGACTTTCACTGGTGATTTGGGTTTGTCTTGGATGCCATTAGGAGGGAGAAACAAGAGCTTCTGGTACAAAGACCAACCATATAGACAAGCTGCTGACTGTATACAAACATTTCTAACTCAAATTCACTTGAAAGAAATGCTTGGCTCATATACCAAGCAGGCTTCCATGTTAATGAAGCCACCAAAAGTGGGCAATGTTTCATTACAAAAGTGGTGTAATAAGAAGTCCTGGTGAAAATTCTCTCTAACCCCCTGAAAACATGATTCTTCCGAATAGAGTGATGAGGGGAGGTATAGAGAAGTTGAATATGGCTTCAGAGTTTTTCAGCTTTGTACGCCATATGATATTATAACTGGTATTATAATGTGACAGTAAGGAAGCAAAAGTATTGAGCATCACTACACAACAGAGGCCATTATCCCAAATATTCTATCCTACAGAATTCTGGTAGCCAAACAGCAGAAACCAACTTGCCAGAAGTGGGAGGCTCTATTTCTTAGCATAATAAATTATATGAGCTGCTGGGAATCAGGATAATTGGATACTGGCTCTGTTCCACCGTGTTGGCTTCAAATCAGAACCCAGAGCCAAGGCAGATAATGGCCTCAGCTCTCTTGGCCTTCTGAGTTCCCAGGGTCAGATTAGCATTTCATTAGGTTGGATTGGATAGAAGGTTCAATTTTATAGAAAGAAGTCAGTGGCTTCAAACTATCATTGTTATCACCACAAATCACCTAAAAGCTAGAAGACTTGACTATTGACACATTGTACAGTGTCCTGTGCTTCTGGTTATAAGGCAAAAAGATCTACACATTGTTTTAGTCTGCTCGGAAGCAATAGATTCACGCTGTGCCACAGATCCTCACTCCCTTTGTGCACCTTCGTGCCCAAGAATGGAGCACCTTTTTAAAAAAAAAAAAAATTATTTATTTATCTTTAGAGGGGAAGGAGAGAGGGAGAGAGACATCAATGTATGGTTGCCTTTCGTGTGTCCCCTGCTGGGAGTTGGCCTGCAGGGAACTGGCCTGCAACCTAGGCATGTGCCCTGACTGGGAATCGAACCGAGATCCTCTGGTTCACAGTCCTGTGCTCAATCCACTGAGCTACGCCAGCCACGGCAAGAATGGAGTACCTTTAATGGGCAGTCAGAAGAAATGATTTGAAGGGATAGTTAGCAGGGTCATGACCCAGACAAGTTCCACACCACATCTACAGACCAGATACAGGGGAAGAGTCCGCTGGACTCTGACATAAAGGAGCTTATTTGTTTGCTTGTTTTAATGAACAATCATAAAAGAAGAAGATGTATTGATGAATATATACTATATATCTTTTTCCCCAAAGCAGCAGAAAGAAGTATCCCAATAGAACCCCAAAAGGGGTGGATTCCAGGCCAGGTGTGAAATCCTTTTTGAGTGGGCATCAGCCCGGTTTCATGCAGTCCCCAAGGGGTGAAAGCAGAAATGTTCCACAGCCCCTCCCCCTAGGGAGGGCATAGCTGATGCACGTGTGTGCGCCAAGAGGTGGCAAATGTGGTCTACTTATACCACGACTTCTTCCTCTTCTACTGTATTTGATTCCTGGCCAGGATTATAGAGCCATCTCTAACGAAGAGGGTTGGAGCTAGAAAGGACCTGCTGCACAGTCTCCGACCCCCTCACTGTAGAGATGAGGCATGCCAAGAGCAGAAACTGGAGTCCTGCTGCAAAGTTTGGGAGCCATGGGTTGGCCTCACACACTGCCTCCTGACGCGAGGCCTCTTCTTGCTCTGTGTCTCATTTTGGGGGGGTGTCCTTCTCACCCGGTTTGCCCTAGTCCCACTTCTGTCCCAAAAGAGCAAAAGTAATCAGATGAGAGACTCACTCTATTAAGTGCAGTGAGGAAAGCTGGACAAATGACATGCACTCTACTAGTCCTGACCAAGCTGATGAAATGCCCAGTACTTTCAACACCAGAGTCACTTTTTCAAAAGCAGCTCAGGTTCCCTGCTTCCTTCTTGGATTGCCTTTCCTGTTTCCTTTCCAAGCAGACTCTGATGGCAGGCCAGCACTTTGCATGAAGCTGAATTACTGAAATGCAGGGCAAGAATGCAAGGAGATGTTTGGAACTCAGCTAAGATTTTTCCAGATAAACGTAAAACCTGTCAATTTGCCTTACTAAACCAGGCCTTCTTAGTAAATTGCTGCATACTATCCAATTGCCTCCAGGATGTTCCTGACAATGTTTTCTTAGGTCTGCTCTCCTGAAACCTTGCCTTGACAAAATGACTCATCAAATTTCTTTTCTTCCAGCCATAAAAAGGTACTGATACACAAGGCGAATCACTCTTTCTCCCAACAGCCTTTGCCAACATGGCAAGAAGCTAGAATTATGTCTTTCAATATTTGTCCAGCTGTTGTTTGCAGATGTTGTATTCTTTACAACCAGAAAATAGAAATTTAGAGAATGCTAGCATGCAACTTCATTCTGAGAATTTTTTATATCCTGCCCATGTCTTTCAAAAATGCCCATATGTGTTCATAGCTTTAAGCACATCTGGGCTATTGAAGATACAAAGGCTTGCAATCTCTCAAACAACCAGTGCAAAGAATTGTCAAATTTGGTTTCTGTCAAGTGAAAATTCACATTCTCAAAGATACGTGTATGTGTGTATCCTATAAGATAGAGACAAGTATTATCCTATTTGACAAATAAAGAAACCGAGGTCACAAAGCTAGTAAATGGTAGGGCCAAAATTTGAACCCAGGCACATCCGGCCCCATAGTCCTTGATCTTAAGTATGTATTACTTAAAGTCAGTCCCAATTAAAGTCAAGCTGCATGAAAAAGGGGTTGATTTTGTGCTGGATGAACTAAGAGACAAACACACAAGTAGAAAAAAGACACTATATACTGATTCAGACCAGGTCCTGGACACAAGTTGTAGGCCACACTCTTCTCTGCCTGCATAGCCCTGCCTTTGTCTCTGCACTGAATCCTCTCTGCCCCTTCCCCTAACTCCATGCCTACCTGCAGCCCTTCTCTGTGGCCACTAGTGCTCAGCATCGGTGGCCAGAGGCTTTGAGTTGGATTTTCCCATCTATGGGTTACGCCTAATTCCCCCAATTTGGATTCTGGCTCAGCCATATCATCCCTTCTTAAGTGCTAAAATTAAAATTATTCTTTGGAGACACCTAAGTTGTGACTGGCTTTTCACTCCCCTGCAGGAGAAAGCAGTCATCTGTAGACTCAAAGCTGTTATGAGGCCATCTGTAGACTGTCCACGGTAAAGAGATTCTTACTGGAGATCATACTCATTCTAAAAGGTGGACAGTCCATTCCTACTTCCTCAGCCACTGTCACCCCTACCCAAATGGGGCTTGACCTGTTGGATAATACACAGTACCACATTACATAAAATGTTAAAGGCGGCAGAGCAAAAGAAAACCCAGACATTTAAAGAATAATACTTTCATGAATAGTATACCCATTATTCTGGGAAATAACTGTATTGCTTTCTTGCATTAGGGAACAAATAAGAAAGCTGTCACTGGTACCACCAATTAGGGTGAGAGGTGAAATGCCACATCTATCGCTATGGTTTCTCAGGAACTTAGAACAGAGCAGCCACAGCCCAGATAGGCTGGTGAAGAAGAGAAAAGGTGGTGGCAGATGGTGCAAAGTGTGATGGTCCAAAGTATATCCTCACTCTGAGTCTGTGCTATTACATCTGTCAATCTTATGATCCATTCATCCATAGAATTACCCATAACATTACATTCTGATTTTCAGTTAGAGTCCTCTGGCTACACTTACAGCCTCCTTCTGTCTTCTCTCAGTGTGATTTCAGGGACCCAGAATAGCCCCACAGGCATCGCCCCAGCCCCAGGCTGGTTATTGACATTCCATCTTCTTTCTTGGTACTTTTACCTTATGATTTATATGCCTAACAAGAGCAAGGACCTCTTATTATACTCTAGACTGCTAGTAGTCTTTCTGGTTTATAATGAATTAAAGACTTGGGTAGAGATTTTTAGGATGACTGAGGAAAATGGTCCACCGGATAGGAGTAGGGAGGTTGGGAGAGAATGAGCAAAAGCACAATGTTCCCACTCATCTTGATAGCTGGAACCCTCTCTGGGTGCTAATTATGCTCCTTTCTTGCCAGGATAATGCTACAACCCTAGAGAGCTGCTAATAATAAAACATAGAAGTTAAATATAAAATGAGATCCTTATGATAGCTTTTATAGTTTTTTTGCTTGGGTTTTGTTTTTGTAGTAGAGTTTTTGTTTAAGCAACAATTATTATGTTCTTTTATTATTTGTGTAGACCTCTTGCCTCCCCCAATCCAAACTCAACGGTCCTTGACAAACTCACTTCGCTTTACCCAATAGGCAGGAGAGTCTTGGGACCCCTGTCTGTGAAGTCAAAGACAGAAACATTAAAGAGAATCCCCCATGACACCATATCACAATGGACTTACGTTCAAAGACTAAAATGAGTAGGATCCCAAGAAGCCAGTTCAAAGATTAGGGGCAGATCGAGGCTCAGCCACAAGAAACAGACACAAAACAAACTCATCTGATGGTGGTGGAATCTTCTTTTAGGAAGGATTTCATAGACAGATGCAATATTCCTTAACTTCCCCTTCAAGGTGACAAGCCCAAGTTAGAGCACTTTTACAACAAAGTAACTAAACTTTCTTCTTCCTGGATCCTTATCTCAATAAGAAGGAAAAATCTGTCAAGAGACAAATTCTCTCTTTAGAGAAGGTTTGTGGAAAACCTCCTCCCAACTTCAAAAGACCAAACCCCTTTCCTGGCAATGTGAGTTTCCAGTGTCCACTGTGATCCTGTCTGACCGTTCCAGCACTAAGTCTAAATAAGGGGCTTGGGTTGGCCTCTCTCTGCCTCTCTCTCCCTCCCTCCCCTTCCTCACCTAGTCTTCCTAAACAGTGAATTCCCCTCTGGGAACTAACTTTCAAATTTTTAAAATTTGCCAAGTTGCATTGATCAGTCAAAACTGAATTCTTTAAAAAGAACTTGGGCCACTGTCACTGTGATTTTCTTCTTTAAACAGAATCAGCCTCAACAGTAACTAAACTTGGGAGTGAAATGATTAGTTTCTGTTACAAAATGGACTAATAGTTGCAAAACTGAGGAGCCCTAAGACTAGTGGCCACCTGAACATATGTATGTATGTATGTATGTATGTATTGATTATGCTATTACAATTGTCCCAATCCCCCCCTTTGCCTCAAACCCCCCACAACCCCCCACCAGTCAGCGACCCCTCCTCCTTTGCTCATGTCAATAGGTCATGCACATAAGTTCTTTGGCAACTCCATTTCCTATACTTGTTCTTAACATCTCCCTGCCTATTCTATAACAAAGAGTTTGTACTTCTTAATACCTGCATTTTCCCCCATTCCTCCAGACCCTCTCTGCACTGGCCACCATCCCAATGTTCTCTGTATCTATGATTCTTTTTCTGTTCTGCTTGTTTAGTTTCTTTTTCAGATTCACTTGTTGATAGTTATATATTTATTGCCATCTTAATGTTCAAAGTTTTGATCTTTTTCTTAAATGGGTCCCTTTAACATTTCATATAATAACTGCTTAGTGGTGATGAACTTCTATAGTTTCTCTTATCTGAGAAGCAATTTATCTGCCCTTTGATTCTAAATGACAGCTTTGCTGGGTAGAGCAACCTTAGTGGTAGGTCCCTGCATTTCATGACTTTGAATATTTCTTGCCAATCCCTTCTAGCCTGCAAAGTTTGTTTTGAGAAGTCATCTGACAGTCTTATGGGAACTCCTCTGTAGTTATTTATGTTTTTCTCTAGCTGCTTTTAAGATTATCTCATTATCTTTAATCTCTGGCATTTTAATTATGATGGGTCTTGGTGTGGTCCTCTTCATATATATCTTGTTTAGGACTTTCTGTTCTTCCTGGACTTGTATGTCTATGTCCTTCACCAAATTAAGGAAGTTTTCTTTTATTGTTTTTTCTTTTTTAAAATATATTTTATTGATTATACCATTATAGTTGTTCTATTCCCCCCTCTTTATTCCCCTCCACCCGCACACTCCCTCCCCCACCATTCTCCCCCCTTAGTTTATAACCACATGTCTCAAGTTCTTTAGATTCTATATTTCCCCCACTATTCTTGCCCTCCCCCCTATCTATTTTCTACCTACCATCTATGCTATTTTCTGTGCCTTCTCCCCGCTTCTCCTCCTCCCACTCCCCTGTTGCTCACCCTCCATGTGTTCTTTATTTCTATGGTTCTACTCCTGATCTAGCTGTCCTCTTGGTTTGCTTTTGTTTTAGGTGTGGTTGTTAATAACTGTGAGTTTGCTGTCCTTTCACTGTTCATATTTTTCATCTTCTTTTTCTTATATAAGTCCCTTTAGCATTTCATATAATAAGGGCTTGGTGATGATGAACTCCTTGAACTTGACCTTGTCTGAGGAGCACTTTATCTGTCCTTCCATTCTAAATGAAAGTTTTGCTGGATAAAGCAATCTTGGCTGTAGGTCTTTGGATTTCATGACTTGGAATACTTCTTTCCAGCCCCTTCTTGCCTGTAAGGTCTCTTTTGAGAAATCAGCTGACAGTCTGATGGGTACTCCTTTGTAGGTGACTGTCCCCTTATCCCTTGATGCTTCTAGGATTCTCTCCTTCATTTTGGTCTTGGCTAATGTAATTATGATGTGCCTTGGTGTGTTCCTTCTTGGGTCCAACTTCTTTGGCACTCTCTGAGCTTCCTGGATTTCCTGGAAGTCTCTTTCCTTTGCCAGACTGGGGAAGTTCTCCTTTATTATTTGTTCAAATAAGTTTTCCACTCGTGGCTGTTTCTTTCCCCCTTCTGGTACCCCTATAATCCGGATGTTGGAATCTTTAAAGATGTCCTGGAGGTTCCTAAGCCTCTCCTCATTTTTTTAAATTCTCATTTCTTCTCATTTCTTTCTGGTTGGATGTCTCATTCTTCCTTCTGGTCCATTCCATCGATGTGAGTCCCAGTTTCCTTTCCATCGCTATTGGTTTCCTGGACATCTCCCTTCATTTCAATTAGTTTAGCCTTCATATGTTCCTCCAATTTGTGACTATAATCTACCAGTCTGTGAGCATCCTGATAAACAGTGTCTTGAATTGTGCTTCTGAGAGGCTGGCAATTTCTCGGTCACTTAGAGTTATCAGCTCTGGGACTTTGAGTTCTTCTTGCGCCATCTTTCGGGCTGTTCATGCCTGTTCTGTAGCAGGATCAGAGCCCTAAGGTGTTCACTAGCGCAGGGCAACTCAGTCGCTGGGTTGTGACCTTGTATGTGGGGGTGGGGTCAAAGAGGAACAATAGCGTCCCATCTACCGCCTGCCGCCGCAAGCCCCCACCGGCGCCGCAGTCGCCACTGTCACCAGGCCCACACGCTTCGTCCCACTGCACTCGAGTGTGCCACCGCCGCCAGCCCTCGCCCCCTGGGGCCTGCGTGGTCCGTCTCACTGTGTGCGAATGTGCGACCGCAGTCAGTCTGCCCCACACCCTGGGTCCAGGCCACTTGCACGCCTAGGTCTGGGGATCTGTCCTGCCTGACTCTGCTCCGCTGCTGGCTCTGCCCCTCTTACCATCCCTGTTGAACGGTTAGTGGTTGTCTGACTTCCGTATAATTCAATTTTCTGTCCTTTGGCTGCGTCTTTGTTCTCCAAACCTTTGTTGTATTCAAACTTGGTTGTGGGAGAAGGCACAGTGTTTCTACCTATGCCTCCATCTTGGTGGAAGTCCTATTGTTTTTTCAAGTAGGTTTTGAATTTCTTGCTTTTTCTTTTCTCCTTTTGTCACCCCTATAATGCAAATGTTGGAATGTTTGAAGTTGTCTCAGAGGCTCTTCTCAGTATCCTTTATTTTTTGGATTCTTTTTTTCTTCTAGCTGTACTGATTGGATGTCTTTTTCTTCCTTATGTTCCAAATCATTGATTTGATTCTTCACTTCATCCACTCTGCTGTTGATTCCCTGCAAATTTTTCTTTATTTAAGTTGGTATATCCTTCATTTCTGCCTGGGTCTTATTTACGCTGTTGAAGTACCCACCAAGTTTCCTGAACATCCTTATTACCAATGTTTAGAATTCTGGGTTTGATAGATTATTTATTTTTCTGGAGTTTTTTTCTGTTCTTTCATTTGGGCCATATATCTTTCTCTTCTCATTTTGGTAGCCTCCCTGTGTTTGTTTCTATAATATTAGGTAGAGCTGCTTTGATTCCATGTCTTGGTAGAGTGGCCTAATATAGTAGGTGTTCTGTAGGGTCCAGTGGCACAGCCTCCCCTTTCTCCCAAAATGGGTACTCCAGGTGTACCCTCCATGTGGGCTGAGTACTCCTTCCTCTTGTAGATGAGTCTTGATTGCTGCCAGCAGGTCAATGAAGGGATTTACCCAGTGCTGACAGTTGGTAGAACTGGCTGTGACCCCTGGCCAGCAACTATCTTCCTCTGTGGCTCATGGAGGTAGTTAGGTGGTGCTCCAATGTGGTTTGTAACTGTCCCCTGGGTGCACATGCTCTGGGGTTTCCTGAGTGGTGTAGGCCAAGGTCAGCCTCACCTGTGTTCTATCTGGGGCCCCTTGGCATAGCTATAAAGCAATCTGCAGATGGCTGCCGCTAGTTCTAGGCCTGAGGACTCTCAACAAAAGGTACTGGGGCTGGGCTCAGCTGTTGCATGTTTGAGTGGCTTTAGGAATGTTTGAAGCCTACACCTAGCCCAGCCCTTCATATGAAAAAGTCACTGTTACCACCTTGGGTGGGCCCTTAAGTTGGATAGGTCAGATCCTTAGGTAATTATCAGGGCAGGGCTTACCATGTGAGCTAGTTTGACTAAGATTCAGATATGGTGCCCCTGCATGGAGGCTGTGTGGGGGAGGACTCAGAAAAGGTACAGTGGCTGCTGTCTGCAGTTCTGTCTGGGAGAAAACTGTCCCCTAGCTTTTACCTGATGCCAGACACTTCAGTTCCTCCCCATATGCCACTGGTGCCCTTCCAGCTGCTGCCCTGGGCCTAGAGCCCAGAGAGAGTGAGTTTCAGTAAGTCCATGTGTGGTGCAAGGCCCTTTAGGAGGAGAGGACTGAGAGTCCCAGTTTCTTCTGCTGACCCAATCCCCACTGGTTTTTACAGCCAGAAGGTACAAGGAATTATCTTCTTGGTACTGGAACCCTGGGCTGGGTGGTCTGGTATGGGGCTGGGATCCCGCGCTCCTGAGATATCCCTGTGTTTTATATCCACCACATGTGGGTTTGGGAATAGCCAGTTCTGTGTCTTTATGTCTCCACTCCTCCATGCCACCTACCCGTCTGGATGAATATGGTTTCTTTAATTCCTTAGTTATTGGACTTCATTCAGCTTGATTTTGACGGTTCTGAGTGATGGTTATTCTATGTTTTAGTTGTAATTTTGCTGTGGTTGTGTGAGGAGGTGAGCCACATTTACCTATACCTCTATCTTGACTGGAAGTTCACTCCATCTGAACATATTTAATGAGTGGCATTCACACACAATGATAATGCTGTTTTTGGTTGCCTTTAACTTTCAGTTCTCTTCTCTCTGCATAAGAAACTCCATAAAAAACTGCATACTGCACTGCTTTAACGATGCATATTCCCAGTGCCACAGTCGCTACTGCCTCGGAAACAGTAATGTATATATATGTCTGCCATCAGCATGCCCATGTCATCCTCTGGGTAACTCAGCAGGTCTCTTCGAAGCATGGATGGTGACAGTATGTGGCATGCATTTCATGTGGACTGGAACCTCTCCAACAGGCCTGTCTTTGTTTGATAGAGTCCATGCCCTTATTCCCGTTCAGTTCCCTCTCTCCCCATCCTACCCCACCACAATCCTCAAGGCTGGCCTTCTGAATACTTCCATCAGACAGACAGACAGACAGAACAACACCACATCCAAAAACAACAGCAACAAACTTTGACCAAAATAAAAAAAGGACCAATATGTATGAATAACCCCTCCCCATTCATAAATTAGACCCTGTTTCATCACAAGGCAAGCTTCCTTTATTTCTATAAATATGTCATAGCTGTCAGCATCATTATGTGGGCTTTAAAGATGCCAGTATCTTATAGAAAGCTATTAAACAGTGACAACCTGACAACCAAATCTACTAAATGGTCAGAACTGCCAGACTAAATGGCTCGAGAAAAATGAGGATGTAAACCCAGCAGTGGTCCATATTCTCCTTGGGTCAAAAACTCTGTTTCTGCATTTCTTCCTGCTCTGTGGAGCTATAAGCCGTTACTCTCTCTTCCTCTTTTTCTTCACGAGGTCTACACAGAGATTTACAATTCACACAGGATTTCTCATTGAGTTCATTTGGGCAAGATGACACATTCTGAATAGCAGACATGGACGTTAAACACACATACACACAGAGAGAGATTCCCCAATCTGCACAATGTTAGCACCAAATGTCACTGGACTGTGATGTATCTGCTTCCTAGTAAGAAGAGGTGATGGCAAAACCCATGCTTTTCCCAAACTGCAAGGTAGGTTATAAAGCTGGAGAACAAAACAAACAACTACCACACCAAAGACTTTTTTCCTCTGGGGGCGAGGCTATTAAAAGACCAAAACGAGCTCAAATCTCGGGTTGGCCTTTATATTGGACCAAGACCCTTTTGTTACATCACAAGAGAGAATGACCAAGAGACTAAAACCTGAGGTCAAGAGGACTGGAGTCAAAACAGAGTTTGACCTACTCTTGCCTCTTAGCGAAAGGCCTCTGTACAGCTCAGAGACGAGGCCTCCTTTCTGGGTGGAACTCTCTCAGATACCAGCTGCAAAAGGCAAACCTGCCAAGTTGGGAATAGGTCAGGAAAGAGTATCAGGAAGTGCAGTACAGAAGGCAAATGCCATTAGGGTAAAGCAAAGAGATGAAGTAACTGGATTACATATTGGTGTGGTATGACTAATGCCCTTGAAAGAGCTTCAGAAAGAAGCTGCCCTATATACGAATTCTGTCCCTTCCTCATAGTCTTCTAGAAATCACCACTGTGACATCAGCCTCACACTCATGCCATGCATGGGCAACCTCTTCCCTCCTGCTATGTGCTGCAGACTCAGAGGCTATTCCTAGGAACTTCCACAAGACCTAGACTATTTGTGCAGAGGGTTGGCAAAGACTAGACTGAACAGAGTATAGGGTGTCCCCAAATAGCCTTTAAAAAGTGACACTTCTGGGTTCTTTCTTTTGTGGAAAATCAACCAGGACCACTGGAGGGCTGACTTGGGGCTATTGCCTGGTTTTAGCTGTCTAAATCTGGCCCCAAGATCTTCCAAGGCCACAAAAACCATAACAGGAAGGGATCTGGAGGTAAAGAAGTACAAAGGCCACTCCCTCCTCCATGCTTCCCTACTCATGAACTTGGCCTTCTATCACAGTACTGCCATGCTAGAATGTAATGTGTCAACATCTGTTTGAATGACTGAACTCAGTAAGGGCTGTGCCTTTGCATCCTCAATGCTCAGCACAGTGCTTGGCACAAAGTATGCTGAATGAACCTGAAGATCCTTTTTTGACTAGTTTTTCTAAGGTTCACACCAGCCTAACGGTTCCCAAATGTATGGGATGCCCATGTTCAGGCCCTGAAATAGTGTCAGACTACCTGCTTAAGAATCACCTGGAGAGATTATGAAACACGGATATCCTGATAACCCCTGAAGATTCTAATTCAGTAGCTCCGCAGTGGGGCCCTGTGATTCTCATTTAAAGATGCTCCTCAGATGATTTTGATATGCAGCCAAGTGATGGATCACTGGCCTACCTGAAATAAACGATGAATTGCAGACAATAGGAAACTCATCTAAACTCTTCAGGCCCCTGCCTGAAGATTTTGCTATTCACGATCTTTCTTATGTTGCCTGCTGCTTTGCCATTTATCACATTAAGCAATGTGATGCAGCTCGGCAGAAACTCGTATTTTATGCATTTGTTTTCGAGTTTGTTACACTGGCACGTTAAGAAGTGTAACCTTACACTCAAACTCAGACATGTAAACATTGTGTTTTTCTAAAAGCTGTATGTCCTGCAATCAGAATGGATATAATACTAAAAAACAGGAAGTTACAACTAGGTGCTACACCCTGAACATGCAGCTTGACATCCTTGGTCCATTTAGCTCCAGATGACAACTCACAGCTCGCATGCAGATGGAAGGTCTCAGTTGATCAGTTCAGCAAGCTTTCTCATGCTTTACTAAGCAGGTCAGCCTGAAATGTTCCCCCTATAACCCACGTTTAAAGTCCGCCCCCCCCCTAATGAATGTGCTGGTCACTAAGTGTGAGAAACCTAGTCTGGGTGCTGCACATCCTTGTTACCCAGAAGAGAAAAGAAAAGTGAGGGGATGCATGAGGCACTAGACATTATCTTCCGAGAATGTGACTTTGGTGTTCTGAAACAAAAAAGTCTTTAGAAATTCTGACTTAGAAATAAATCATAAAACAAGATGAATTACTGTTATGGTTGTTCAAAATAGCAACTAAAAAAGATAGCCAGGGCTAAAGGGAGTCTTTTAGCCTAGAAAGCTTTCTGGTCATTGGTATAAGGAACTACCTAGCTTTTACCTTTATTCTGTTATATTGATGCATTTCAAACCTCTACAGGAACATTAGCCAGGCCTCCCAATCTCCTGCTAAACCTGGTAAGAGAAAACTTCCCATTGTTTCCAACAATTCCTAGCTAAATTCATCTTGCTTTCAAAGCTGCAGAGTCCCAAGGACAAATGCTCCTCTTACATGTAAAAGATTATTACTCACCCTTAATATCTCCATGCAAACTCATTGATTCCCACCCCCCCACCCCCCCCACAACATATGCCTCACTTTACAAGAAAAGGCCCTTTGGCAATTCATTAGCTCTTCCCTGAATGTGGGAATTCATAACCACTGCACATACGCAGATGTCTTTTCCACAGAAGTTATAGATCTTTCTGACCACTCAGTGTGGTCTTATATACTCCCTACAAATGGCCTACACATAAGAAATATGAAAGAAAATGTATAAATGCATTTCCCTATAAAGGCTTGTGTTTCCTCTATTTTAAATATCAAGCGAATACAAGTAATTACCCAGAAGTCTGTCACCACAGTTCACTCTCCTGAGGAAACTGAGTACAGCACAAAAAGGACATCCTGAGTACCACATGGGGACCTCATTTGCTATTCAAATGGCCTGTGCAGCTGAGCACAGGAGTGCCCCCAACATCAACTGCTGGCTGCTTAAGTAATTTGTAGCTGAACATTTCTTGGTCTTGAAATTAGAAATTGATAACAGTATTTAAGAAATGACTCACATAATGGAGGGAAAGAGAGAATAAGAGAATCACACCAAGCAGCTAGACTATAAGTTACCTAAGAGCAAGGTCAGGTCTTCTTTGTAATTTCAAAGCACATTATGCTTGGTTTTATACCCAAAAGGATCCAATAAATGCTCTCCATTTCCTGACAGCAAACTTTCATTTCACTTATGTTTTCATTTATGTTTTATCTCCTGAGATGAATATTGTTTCTTAACCTACTTGGTTAAAAATGCATTTTAAAGCTATTTTCCATGGAAATGCCTGGGTCCGTCCCTGTGAGTGAGGTTGTGGGGTCCAGCGGAAGGAGGATGGCTGTGGCCGTGTGCCAGGAGATCCAGATTCGGGTTTCCAACGGCCTCACTTGTGCTGTGGCATTAGTGTCCCAGCTGTAAAATTTGGATCAAAGTAGAGCCCTGGATGGTGTAGCTCTGCATGTTCTGGATGGTGTAGCTCACTTCGTTGGAGCATTGTTCCATAACTGAAAGGCTGCAGGTTCGATCCCCAGTCAGGCCACACACCTGGGTTGTGGGTTCAATCTCTGGTCTGGGTGAACACAGGAGGCAACTAATTAATATTTCTCTCTCACATCATGTTTGTCTCCCTTCCCTTCCTCTCCCTCTTCCTCTCTCTCTAAAAGCAATGAAAAAAATGTCCATGGGTGAGATTTTCTTTTTTTAAATAGGAGCAAAGGGTGACAAGGTGGGAAAAGATGATGAAAAGAAACAGGGTTTCTGTTTGGGCCTTTCCCCTAAAACACTAGGCAGGTCTTGTCAGGTCTGTTTATTTATTTGGCAAGGAAGGGGTTTGACTAACTGAGTTTTAAGGTCTATTCCACCTCTTAGTCATATGACTGAGGCCAAGTTGGCAATTTTCCAAGGGGCTTCTACTCTTTCCATCCTCTTGCCAAAGCTGGCTTGTCTCAGTGCTGTCAAGTCAGGTGGGGAGGCTCCAACATGCAGGCACAAGCCCACCTAGCTCCAATCCTCACTGATCCTGGGAGCTCGTCAGAAGCCCTGCCCCACCTGGACAGGACGACTAAAGCCAGTGTTGCCACCTGGAGTCCCGGAGTGCCTAGGAGTGCTGATCTCTTGCTAGCCTCTCCCAAAGTGGGGTGTTGGTCCCTGGACTAGGCTCCTGGATAAGGTTTCTTCCACACCAGACAGGCCACCCAGCATACAATGCTGCTACCCAAAGGGCTGGGGATATGCTCCCACACCAAGCTCCTGCTGCTACTGCTCAGTCATTTCTGGTTCCTCCTCTGTGAAACAGAGACAGCAGTATTATCTGCACCACAGAGCGGTGGTGAAGATCAAGTGAAGGACACATGATGTGCCTAATACATAGCAGGCACTCTATACATGGTGATCATCACTAGTATTAATAACCATAATAGTAAGTGCCAGATAGATGTTAATTACACCATGTGAGAGCCCAGAGAAAAAAGCACCAGGACTAGCCCAGTAGGTGACTGATGGGGGAAGGGGATGAGCAGACCCACTTCCTGCACCTCTTGCCCAACTAACAGTGAGAGCTCTGTAAGCTAAGCCTGGCGTGTTCCTCTAATACATTTCCTGTTGTATCAGAACATATCATCAGGTAGAAGAGTGAGCTGGAGAAACAGAGAACAAGACTGACTAGTCTTCAATCAAGGCTTTTATTCTCTTTGGGGTACAAAGAACCTGATGTTACTTCAAGTGTTGAGCAATCCCTATGAACTTAAGGGAAAAATATGAATAACTCTCAGGACAGTAAATTGCTAAATAACATCATTACAACAAAGACTATAAGGAAACTGAGGAGCTAAAAAGAAACTGCTCTCTCCATTTGTCTTTTTCTTCTTTTTATTGGGTTTATGCAGTAGTAAGCTTCTTAGACATGCACATTCTTGGATGTACCCCTGGGGCCTATTTCAAGAAACACATTTTGAAGCCAAAGTAGCTAAGTGATCTTCAAACCATTTTTAAGCTCTGGAGGCTAGAACTTCAGAAATGGAGTGGAGTCCCTCAGTCTAATCCCGGGTGGCTATTTGTCACTGTAATGAAATCATGAGATGGACCAGTGAAGGACCTTAGGATGACCCTGGTTGCTTCTAAGGTTCAACCCTATTTCTGGAAAGAAGGAAAGCCATCTGGACTAAAACCACCAGGTAAACCCTTTCCTAAGAAAAAGCTGACCATATCATGGTAAGAATACTCACATTCAAAGCAGGTACTTGGGCCTCAGAACCTGTGCCTGCCAAGGTCAGACAGCCTAAATCCCACCAGACGGCTCAGGATGCCATGCTGACTTGGGCAGCAGGAGAGTGGGCAGTTTGGACATGAGGCTGGCAGTGCCCAAGAGCCTGCCCAGCTTCTCCCACACCACACATGCTCACCCAGCTCTCACAATCTCTAAGTGGACTCCCCCAGCCTAGGCTGTAGAAACTCATCTTTACAGTATTAGTGAAACTGAGAAAATGACAAGACCCCGCAGAAGAAGAATTGCATTGCTATTCCAGATGAGGGATATTTGTATTCTAGTTTAAAACTGAACCAAGAAATAAAGAGAAAAGTGCACTACAAATGGCTAGATACAACACTCACATCAGCAAGTGTTTAACTCTGAGCCACATGTTATACAAATGTCATTTCTGGGACCTACCACTGTCCCTACACACTTGCTGATCGCATGATTAAACCTCACATCCAACCTCCACAGGAAGCTACCATTTCCCCACTTTACAGATGTGGCGGCTGAGGCTTAGAAAGGTGAAGTGAGTTGCCCAGAATTACACAGCTAGTAGATGGGGGGCTGGGATCTGAGAACTCTGGGTTGTTCTGTTCCAAAGTCCACTTCCTTGCTCTTATACTATACCGCCTGCAATAATGCACCGAGGCTTCAAATGAGAGACTGATTTGTTCTACTTTTTGTACTCTGAGTACAGGTCCTTGCTGTTTATTCTTAGGGGTAAAGAGAAGAAAACAAACTTAACACTGCAGGAAGTCTGTCCCCTGCAATGCGCATTCACATGTCATGCCCACACTCCTCACAGATCCGGTGTTTTTCTTAAGTGTGCTTGTAGTGCCCAGATGTTAGGCTTTTTGAAAGTTCATTCCAGAATGCCTTGTAATTCTTTTATACCAAGAAAAATTTTATGCTAAGGAAAACTCTATACTACAGCTCTTACATCTAAAGGTTTATATTCTTCCCCTAGCTAATGCTTTCCAAAGAAGGAATCGAGGATAGCCATATGCCTCAACAAAATGTACTTTCTTTTGCCTTTCAACTCCAAAGTGCTTAATGTACTATTTCTATTAGGGTATTTGTTATCTGCAAGGTGAGACTATAAACCTCTTCAGAACAGGGTAGTGTTTTCCTGGTCTCTCCTTCCTTCAAGTGCTTGGCTGTACCTGTGCCCAGATGTTCCATGCACATCAGGCAAAGCGAGAAGCAGGGAGAATGTTCAGCTCAGCCACAGTCAGAGCCCACAGGTGGTGGGAGTGAGAGGTCAGGGGTGGCCCTCGTAGCTGATGTTGCTGCTGCCCGGGAATTTGGGGTCCTATTTGTGTGCTGACCTCAGGGAAGTCACATAACCTCGAGGTCCTCAGTTTCTTTGTTTATCAGATCATAGAGATCCAATGTGAACATTCTTTGACTCCAGAATATGAATGAGCTGAATTCCTCCCTATGTACTTTCTCCTGTTTTCCAAGATGCTGCTTTAAGACACATTGTCAGAAAACACATGTGCCTCCATATTTTAAAAGACACAATTTAGAAGCAAAGGAAATCTCAGTATTTCATGCTCAGGAGGTTTCAGACATCCTCATATTTCTAGCAATTTCCATGTGGCTCTCATATGTGATTGTCTATACTCTGTCATACCCTCTAAGAGGTTGGAGAGAAGAACTGACCCAAGTGTTGATAGAAAAGCCACACAAAGACTGTCTGGCAGTGTTCTTATTAAGCAAAGCAGACAGAGCAAAAGATGGCTAAATCATATACCTGCCTCTCCTTCGCCACTGTGCCACCGAGCCCCACACAATAGGCCTTTGGAAGCAGCCAGCTTGTCAGCATCATTTCCTCACACAGTGGGTGAGCTGAGGCAAAGATAATTTTCCAGGCTGTTTGGCTATCAACAGACACCAAATTGCTTAGCTGAGCAGACGTGATTTCCTTCAACTTGTTGCAAAATTCTTAAACAAACCTTGAAAATGAAAATGTGTTTTTCCTTTATTCATAGCTAAAGGATGGTGAATTTGTTATTTAGAAATTGAGTTAGTGGGTACACACATAAACATATGCTCCCATAGAAAACAACACTAAGCTTTAAAACCATTTAAGTAGGTTATTACATATAATTTAAAAATATATGATGCATTTTCATCACATTTACCTCTCACCTGGTGGCACGTTGGCAAATGGCTCTTGGGAATGTGGAAGCCTGAATTTGTAGCATTTGCCAATTTCTGTGTTGTAAATACTCCCACCATAAAATTTCAGGCTACCGACATGATGTTTCTGAATGTGAGTTTGGATGAGATACATGCAACCAGAAAACCAGTGGAGTAGCCTCACATACTATTGTCTTGCCTGAAATTCAAGCCCTGATCCTGGGCGACAAAGAATGGGTCATCAAGAGTGTGTGTCTTTCTTCGAGCCCAGCATTAGCAGATAAATGAGCTGATGTCAATTAGACTAAATGCACTTCAGCTCCTCAGAGGTTGAACACCCTGGAACACTGAGATCTCCCTGTAATCCTCCACATGGTTATCACTCTCTAGACTCTGCCCCCAGGTTCTTCAGTCTTCAGAAATCCAGCAAACATTTTCAGTCCTGACATCAGCCACAGAGCAACATACCTTTCACTCAGGAAGAAAGTAGCCTTTTTTCTTTTTTAATGAACTCTTTCCCCTAATCTCAGGGGGCAGCTTGCTCTGTTATCCTGCATCTGCCCCAAACCACTGTTCCTTAGGAACTTGCAGAAAAGCAGGATATTAGTTTGCTAATTGGATGCCCAGGATGAAGGAGCCTTATCAGAGCCCCATGGATATGAGGCAGAACCAGCCTGGATACCCGGTTACAGGTCCAGGCAGTTGGCTTATTCCTCTAAGTTTTATCA
Source organism: Sturnira hondurensis (assembly GCF_014824575.4). NCBI lineage: Eukaryota > Metazoa > Chordata > Mammalia > Chiroptera > Phyllostomidae > Sturnira > Sturnira hondurensis. Next base: position 2,723,562 of record NW_028088424.1, on the reverse strand, counting down.
TCCTGATAATGAAACATGTTGTTGAAAGTCCACATATAACTTTTTAAAATCCTCATCCGAGGATATAGTCATTGATTTTAGAGAGAGGGAGAGATTCACTGATGTTAGAGAGAGAAAGAGAAAGAGAGAAAGAGAAAGAATGATGGGTTACCTCCAGTACACACCCCCAATTGGGGATTGAACCCACAAACCTTTTACTGTATAAGACAACACTTCAACTGAACAACCTGGCCAGGGCTGCATATAACTTTTGATTTCCCAAAACTTAACTACAGTCATCCTGAGTATTCACAGGGGGTTGATTCCAGGACCCCTGTGCATACTAAAACCTGTAGATGTTGAAGTTCCTTATATAAAATGGTGTACAGCAATACATCCTGTTGGTTCTTGGCACCCACGGATTCCCAACCACAGAATTAAAAATACTGTTTTGGTTGAATCCACAGATGTGAAATTGGGGATGTGAAGGACCAGTTGTACATTTGATGGAAAAAATCCATGTAAGTGGATTTGCAAGTGGACCTGTACAGTTCAATCATGTGTTGTTAAAGGGTTGACTGTATACTGGAAGTCCAAATAGTTTCTAAGGGCAAAAAGCTAGTCTTGTAGCCCAATTAAGTCAATACATCAATTCACTAGGTATGTGGTATGACATGAGCATCTCCTATTCCAAGTTATTTTATTCTTCTTCTATGCCCTTCTCTTCATTTGGCTCCACTTTTCCTGTCTCCCAGACTCTGTTCTCAGGTTCTCTTTCTCTCTCTCCTCTTTATCTTTTCTGTGTAAGATGGAGACACAAAGAAAATAGGATGAAGAAACATTTGTAAGAGAAGGCCTGTATTTGCATTTATTTCATCTGCACTGTCTATCTCATGCTTGTTTCTTGGATTTGAAATCCCACACAGTATTTAAGGTACTTCTTTTTAGAGCTCAATTATCCATTTATATAGTTACATTTCTAAAATAGAATTCCACCCACCCACTCCCATCTAATGGATTCCTTTTTCTCTGTTGCTGCAGGCATCCTATTCGAGGGAGTGAGGGGAGGGTCGATGATAGGAAGAATGCGAAGGTACCAAGCAGAGGGTAAGAGAGAAAAAGCAGAGAGACACAGGGCAGTCTCACCTAGGATGCTCCTGGACTCCTTTCAAATCTGAGGCTGCCCATGGTGGCTCAGCATTTCCCCAATAGCCTAATCCACCTGCTGGCACCAGCTCCCTTCATCCCCACCGCAGGGCTGACCTGTACTCCACCTGCTTCTCTCAGGCTTGTGTCTGGTTACAAACTATAAGAAAAACATGTGGGTTCTTCTCCCAGATGCCTTTCACTATGGCTTTTTAAAGACAATGCAACCTGTCTTACTTCCTGGTAAGAACTTCAGGCCACGTAAGGTGGTTGTGGGGAAGAAAGAGGCCTGAAGAGTTGCCCTCCAAGCCACCTAACATGGGCAGCAGTTTAGACCTAGGCCTACTCCACCCGTGAGTGAGACAAACACCATTGCCACAAACATCTCACCGGGGACATGTTTAAATATGCAATCTATGAACCTGCAGCAGCTGGGAAAAGATATCCCAGCATATGCCCGAGATAACATTTTGTGATCTTGCCAGTGACCCCCTACCACGCTGAACATCTTTTGAGAAGTTTGGAGAAGATCAGGCACAACTATAAACTCAAAGCCATGTTCATCATTCCTGGTGACCCTTTCGCATGTTAATTTTTCATCGAGGACACAACCCTCAGAAGCGGTGGACAAACAAGCTTTCCTTCACAGACTAGAAACAATATGGTATGTTTTTAATGGTACAGTGAAAACATTTGGAAAGCATTTGTTGTAGCTGTCTTTAGGAATCTGTTAAGCTAAATCTGGCCCCATCCCAGTGACCATAGGGAAAAACCACATAAGTTAACCATGCAAAAAACCCCCACAACAATGGGGCAGTTTACAGATGTCTCAAATCTTCATATATAACTCAGAAAAGTAATTTTTGCAAAACCCCATAACACCTCTGTTAAAAACATGGAGTGCTGGTGTTTATCCTTCCCAGACCAGTGGGTATTCTTAGGGGTAGGGTGTGGGGTGTGACCTTGGAATGGATCAAACAGTTTTTCAAGATGTCGGAGTATTGCATGATGGTCAGACAGGGCTTCACCTAATGTCTGGTAAAATATACCAGAATTTAATTCAATTCAATCGGCTGCGGATAAAACAGCTTTGGTGAGCTACAGGACATCTAACATCCTTTCTGACCTTGGGCCACTTCCTTATAATAACTCTTCATCAAAACCAAAACAGAATCCAATTTAGAGTAACATAAAGAATGTTCACCACACGCCATTGTTTTTAAAAGGTTACTGATCTCCCCTCCTAAACCTACAAGCCTCTCCAGGGGCAGCCTGGTCTTTGATCTCTGCAGGTCCGGGACAGCACAGTTCTTGGCACACATCTGGGGTGACACACATGTGATGAGGGAACTTGAGAGGACCCGCTGTGATCTCTGGATTCCCACCTTTGTGCCCTTGTCATCAGAGTCTCTGACAATTATATCCTGTTCTACTAAGACGTGTATTTTATGAAGAACACATCCAGTAGTTGTTTGGCCAAGCACCCACGTTCTTACCATCTTTTTTTTCACTCATGGATCATTTTCTCTTCTACTGACTTCTGCATTGCCCCTAAGCTATTTAAATAGCATTCTCATTTTCATTATTCTTGTCTTTTACTTCTTTTCCTCTCTCTTGTGTTTTTATATATGTATTTATATACATGGTATGAAAAACAAAAAACAAAGATATTATTTCTCCATAAGAAGACAAAGAGGAAAGGCCAAGAATGTATCTTTTTCAGTGAAATAACTGTCTCACTAGAAAGAACCTAACCCTACACCCTGGGGTCTAAGCTTATGCCTGGCTGAGGTCTAAAACCAAATTACACATGTGGTATATTGAAATATATTACAACTCTTATTGAGAAATGGGGCTGATATGTAAAACTCCTAAATCAAAAGAGTTTCTACAAGGTGACTAGGTGATGAATAAATCAGTGACATACATATGACCAGCAGGACGAAGTTCTACTGGTGCTTTCCAAATTGTTATAAAATGCATGACTCACATTTTACTCCTTGCCACCTTCATTCAAACAGTACACACAGCCTCCATCTCTTGAGCCAAAGGTTATTGTGGTGCTGTCATTCACAAATCAGTGCAACTGGTAAACTCTATTAAGCTTCCATCAACTCCCCGTGTTGCATTAGAGACCCCAGTCAACCTTTTGGCAACAACTGTAAAATGTCTCCAGATTGTTAACATAGTACATCAAAGTTAGTATTCAAAGGCTTCAGTCAATCTAAGAAATACAGGTCTCTCCCAAAGGCATGACATCACCCAGCAATCTCAGTTGCCAAGACACCTATGGAGACTTCTATTTTGTAGGGGATGCAAGGAGAGGCCTTTAGGAGCCCAACTGATGTACAAACACCACACACACACACACACACACACACACACACACACACACACACACACACATATATATATACACACAATCTTTGGCAGTAGATGCAAAGGTTCTGTCCCTGAGGATGGAGACATAGTGGCAGGCTGCCTTAGAGTGAAAGTAAATGTGAACATAACACTGTGATCCCACCCTGGATGGGATCCACAGAGGAGGTTTTCTTGCTGGGATCCTACCTACCCTAATCCACCTTCCGCGTTGCTTTCTTTTCACAACCATTTCTTTCCCTAATTGCTGTTTCTTTACCTCAGTGAAAATATGAATAAGTTCTGGTTTCTCTATGGCTTTCCAGATGCATGTGAAAAAAATACTAAGCTGAATGTGAAAATTTTCATATTTCCCAATTTGTAGTATCTTTAAAACCTGTGCCAGCCAAGGGTAGTTGGAGTTGAGTTGGGACTGTTCCATGACTCTGGGCTCAGGAGGACCAGACAGGCCACAGCATTAGCTGGGGGACCAGTGTGCAGGGTGACCAGCCCCTGTGCACACAAGACCCCCCGTGTCATAGCCCTACCTGTTGACAGCATTTGCTTGAACAAATCACTACCACAGATGTTGCCTTTTTGGGTTTATTTTCCTCTACTTTCACTAAAACCCCACACATTTATTTTTAGATGTGAAGAACCTCTCTGCACCACTCGTGATCCTCTGTGTAAACATTACTAAACGAAACTGAGGTGGTTCAGAAATGCCTGGTGTCTGATGAGGAAAGCGGGGCCTCAGTTCTGAAGGAGAAACCTCAGTTGGTGTGAAACACTGCAATCAGTCAGGAAGGGCTGAGGGGGCTGGGAAGATTCCCCTGCAGGGGGACGAAATCTGCTCAGTTGTTCTTGCTATGTTAAAAAGGGTAGGGTTGCCAGGGAATCTTTAGAAGGAAATATAATATTTGTATCCACATATATGTATTTAGGACTTTCAGTTTCTGGCCTCCTGGATCAAAGCAGATCATTATAAGAACTCATTGTCTGTTAAAGCCTATAACCTTTAGGCTTACACTAACCTTACAGGTTACATAACCTTACACTAAACACTCACTGACTTAAAAAAGAAAAACATCAAGCATGTTCATTGGCATAAGGGATGATTTGGGAAAAAGTGGCCTCTGGCATTGAGCTGGCTGGAGGCAGCAAACATCCAAGGTCAAGACTGACCTTTCTGCACCTCTCCAAGTGCACCATCTCTACTCATAACCCACAGAACCCATCACCCAAAAGCAGTCCTGCAGTGCCAACCCAGGACTGGCAGACGCCTTCCACGGGCCTGCATATCCTACGGTGCCCTACACTGGAGAGAAAGGAGCTGGGGCTCTGCAGGTTTAAACGAGAGAACACAAATCTCAAAGAATAGAATGAACCTGAAGATGGAGATTTTATTTCTTTTCCCCATGGTTTTTCCAGCATATCGTGCTGTCCCTAAAACATATATGTTCCAAGGAAGGGGCTAATACCAGTCATACATTTTCAATCCCCATCACTAAGCGCTCACAAGCCAGAAAAATGCATCGGGACAAACTACCACTATTAAAACAGTGGGGGTCGTGCACGTGGCTGCTTCCTGCCAGATTCCCCTTCCAGGCTACTGCGTGGTCAATTTGCACTGTCATGTTCTGTCTTCTTGCTGTTCTGCGAGCGCTGAGGTCCAGGGAAGCAATTCAAATCAGACCCCGGGTTTAAAGAGATTCTTACTGTGCTTATAAATATTCAAATCATGGCTGGATCTTGGCAGAATTTTTCTAATTAAAATTTCATTCAAATTAAATCAGTCACATTTTGACAGACACTAGAGACAAAAAGCGTTGTGGTTTTGTGAGGGATTTTTTCCCCCAACTAACCAAAAGCATGGCTAATGTAATAATAAGCAGGGAAGGAAGTCTGTCCAGCTGATGGCCCTTGTGCATGAGAAATGAGGGAAGCTGCAACTTCAGAAGCCATTGCTTTTCCAAATTAACAACTTTTTAAAACTGCCGATTACTTAAAAATCTAAAACTCAATAGACCCTGTGTGGATGCTGGAGCTGCCATGAGCAGTATTTTTCAGAAGTAAAACTTGACAACATTAAGGGAAAAGAATTCGACATCATTTGCATCTCAGTTCGATCCCAGATTAAGCCTTCAAAAACACAGCTGCCAGGCTCAAATTTGCGAATACAGATACAAATTTCCTTTTTTATAACAACAGTCAGACTTGTAAAAGGCAAACAAAATAGACAATGCAGTGCTTAGAACATTTCCAACTACGAAGGAAAAATAATCCATTCCAAGATCCAAGGCAAAATACCTACTTCTCATGGTAAAACGGCTTTATTCATTTCCACTTCCTTCACCGAACACAGTTTAAACTCCATATAATTTTTGCTATCAACCCCTCTCCTACAGACCGTAACAGCTATCTCCCAGTCTGTCTGCAACATAATTAAACAAAATGTGCAATCTTCTAAAATCTGTGAATAAACAATATAAGGCAAAATAAAAGACCCAGACAAAAGAACACACTGAGATCAATCCTCAAGCTATAATACCCTGACAGCCTGCCAAGGAGCACTTCCTTACAGAACCCTTTGTAGCAGAGAAAATAGTAATTCCAGAGCACAGTGAGGAGAGGTTGCTGAGGGAGGAGGGGTTGCTGGGTGCACAGGTGAGGATATTTCTTTGAAATGCAGGGGGGATGAGCTTTGTGTAGTATGTGAGAGAAAATGGCTTTGATGATAGCTGCTAGAATCTTCCACAAGTCTGTGAAGACAGCTAGGAAGAAGTTCCAATCGCCCAACCTGGGCTGATGGGGACTGTACTAAGGACCTAACAGAAATAAGAGTTGAGATGTACTGAGTTAGTTGGCTAGCACTGCCAAAACAAACTGGGTGGTTTAAACAACAGAAATTCCTTTTCTCATAGCCCTGGAGTCTAGAAGTCCAAGATCAAGATGTCAGCGGGCCAGGATACCTCTGAAGGTGCTAAGGAAGAGTCTGTTCCAGGCCTCTCTGCTTGCTTTTGGTAGCTCATTGGCTTGCGGCAGCGCATGGCATTCTCCTTGTGTGCATGTCTGTCTCCAAATTTCCCCCTTTTAAAGGACACCGGCCATACTGGATTACGGGTCCACTGTATTCCAGTATGATCTCATTTTAACTAGGCTAATTGCATCTACAATGAGCCTATTTCTGAAGACCGTCTGGGTTACTGAGGGGACCCCAACATACAAACTTTGAAGGGTGGTATGCAATTCAACCCACAGCAAAAGAGATGAATTAGTAGTTGGACAGAAAGTGATCGTTAGGTCCAATTCACTACTACCTCCAGGAGGGTAGTAAGTTACCCCTTTCTGATGATGCATTACAAGCAACATACCTTCCCACACTGCCCCTTGGGAAACAGTGTGTGTGTGTGTCGCAGGGAGACTGAGCATGGTCTTTGCAGCTGGAGAGACCTGGTTCAAATTCTAACTCAGCCACTTAAGAGACTGTGCTTTGGGAAAATTGTTTAACCTCTCTGAACATTGTTTCCTCCTCTGTAAAAGAGAGCTGACAACATCTATCTGACAGCTTTGTAATGGGGATTACATGTAATAACATAAATAAAGCAAGTGTAGCATCTTATGGCACAAAGGGCAGACAGCACTCCTTAATTCACCCTCCTTCTCCCTCGCTGCTTTTCTCTTGAACCTTGTACTTCCTAGAGAAAGCAAGGCATCTGAAAATCAAGTCAGTGTATTTTACTTTTAATTATACTACTCCAGATTTCCTAAACACAAACACAATGCAACACCAACATCGACTCAGATTTCCTGGCCCTTATTTACAGCATAAACAATTATTTTAATGCAGTTAGCTTTAGCATTATTGGAAGACAAACTTAATGATTTTTTTCCACCCAAGAGAGCTTTGATTCATGTCTTTCAATGTCTATTCAATATACAATGAAAGAAAAATGCCTTCATTTGCCCTTAGTTTTTGGTCTATCTCTTTTATAAGCAAATGGGATAGGGAGACATAAAAATAAAACTCAAAGAAGCAGACCAAAGATGAAAAGGTAAAACAAAGCAAAAACAAAGTATAAAAATCACCTTATCTTCCTCCCCCCATTGCCCCCTCTCCCCACCAAGATTAATTCCTCAAAATGATTTTCACATTATTTTTTGATCCTTGGATATTTTTTTAAATAGTTAGAACATACGGTTGTATATTTTTATATTCTCTTAACATCTGGCTGGTGCATTTCTTATATTTCATCTTTTAAGGTTAAACAAGTATCGAGACTTCTGACCAAGATGGAGGTGTAGGCAGACACACTGTGCCTCCTTGCACAACCAAAATAAGAACAACAACAATTTAGAAACAAAATAACAACCTGTATGGAAGTCCGACAACCAAGGAGTTAAAATAGACATATTCATCCAGACGGGTAGGAGGGGCAGAGTCAGGCAGCAAGCAGAGAAGGGTCACGGCAAAAAAATAAAGTAAGAGAGGTGGCACCAGGTGCACAAGTTGGGAGTGGGCAGACCCTAGGTGCACAGGTGGCAATGGGCAGACCCAGCGAGGTGGTGATTGAGAAGCAGGGCACCTCGCGCAAGGCAGTTGGCTGACTGGGCAGTGGTGCCACATTCACGCCCAGAAAACTGAGGAGCGAGACAGACCACACAACCCAGGGCCCCAGCTCTGGGAAATAAAGCCTCAAAACACAAATTGAAAACACCTGTGGGGGTTGAGGTGTTGGGAGAGACTCCCAGCCTCATAGGAGAGTTTGTTGGACAGACCCACAGGTTCTTAGAATATACACAAACCCACCCACATGGGAATCGGCACCAGAAAGGTCCAATTTGCTTGGGGGAAGTGTGAAAGGGACTGAAATCCGACAGCAGAGCAAGTGCCATTGTTCCCTGTTGGACCCCGCCCCCATGTACAGCATCATAACCCAGAGACTGGGTTGCCCCGCCCTGGTAAACACCTAAGGCTCTGCCTCTTACTACTTAACAGGTGTGGCAAGACAAAAGAAATGGCCCAAAGAGAAGAACAGATCAAAGCTCCACAGCAAATACAACTAAGCAACAAAGAGATAGCTAACCTATCAGATGCACAGTTCAAAGCACTAGTGATCAGGATGCTCACAGAATTGGTTGAATTTGGATGCAAATTTGATGAAAAAACAAAGTCTACGCTAAGTGAAATGAAGGAAAACGCACAGGGAACCAATAGTGGCAGGAGGAAACTGGGTCTCAAATCAACAGTGTGGACCAGAAGGAAGAAAGAAACATTCAACCAGAAAAGAATGAAGAAACAAGAATTCAAAAAAATGAGGAGAGGCTTAGAAACCTCCAGGACATCTTTAAACATTCCAACATCCGAATTATAGGGGTACCAGAAGAGGAAGAGGAAGAGCAACAAGTGGAAAATTTATTTGAACAAATGATAAAGGAGAACTTCCCCAATTTGGCAAAGGAAATAGACTTCCAGGAAATCCAGGAAGCTCAGAGAGCACCAGAGAAGTTGGACCCAAGAAGGAACACACCAAGGCACATCATAATCACATTAGCCAAGATGAAAATGAAGGAGAGAATCCTAGAAGCAGCAAGAGATAAGGGGACAGTCACCTACAAAGGACTTCCCATCCGACTGTCAGCTGATTTCTCAAAAGAGACCTTACAGGCAAGAAGGGGCTGGAAAGAAGTATTCCAAGTCAGGAAAGGCAAGGACCTACATCCCAGATTGCTCTATCCAGCAAAGCTTTCATTTAGAATGGAAGGGCAGAAGGGCAGATAAAGTGCTCCTCAGATATGGTCAAGTTAAAGGAGTTCATCATCACCAAGCCCTTATTATGTGAAATGTTAAAGGGACTTATCTAAGAAAAAGAAGATAAAAAACATGCATAGTAAAATAACAGCAAACTCACAATTATTAACAACCACACCTAAAACAAAAACAAAAACAAACTAAGCAAATAGCTAGAACAGGAACAGAATCACAGAAATGGAGATCACATGGAGGCTTAGCAACAAGGGAGTGGGAGGAGAGAGGGGGAAAGGTACAGGGAATAAGTAGTATAAATGGTAGGTAGAAAATAGACAGGGGGAGGGCAAGAATAGTATGGGAAGTGTAGAAGCTAAAGAACCTATGACACATGGACACGAACTAAAGGCGGGGAATGTGGTTGGTAGAGGGTGTACAGGGTGGAGGGGAATAAAGGTAGGAAAATGGGACAACTGTAATAGCATAATCAATAAAATATATTTAAAAAACAAGTATCAGACATTGATTTCAATGATCACTTGCAGAAGTATCTCTGTGGAACAAACAGGCATTACAATTAGTGGGTTTCGAAGTGTCCTGGACGTAAACTAAGAAGGGCATAATCTGTCCTCGCTCCCTTCCAATTTTCCTGTGCTTTTTTGCTCTCTCACTGTCACACATCTACTGCACACTCCTATCACAGAACATCAGAGAGGATGAGCCTGGCAAAGAACTGTGGTCCTATCTTGTGAGTGGCCAGAATTTTGATAAGGAGAAGTCCTTTGACAAAAACAAACTCAGGAGTAAACTGCTGTGAGCCTCACTGGGAAGAGGTTGGGGTTCAGAGGCCGTGGACCTCGTGTGATGTCTGGTCCCCTCTCCCTCAGGTGGCCATAGAGTGCTCGTTTCATCTTTCTGACCTCAGCCTCACGCTCCCTGAGTGCACAATGCTAGAATCTCCCTTCCCCAGTCGGATGGCAAATATTCAGATCCTTTGCAAAACACCAAAAGATATACATATAATTTTCTAGAGAAAAATAGCTTTTGACCTACAAAGGAGGTGAAGGAGTGGTGACATAAAAATGAAGAAACCTGGAAATCAGAGAATAGTTCTAGACAATTTATGTTTTGTCTCTTGGAAAGCAATCAGTTAGGGAAGAAGAGGGGTTCAGTGAAAGGGGAAGTCAGAGTCCACAGAAGAGAAGACCTGGAACCACTGTGGCTGAGGGGCCCCATGGAAGAGGAGTGCTGTCGGTCTCCAGGATCCAGCACCAGGTGACAATCAGCAAGGACACTGCAACCTCAGTCCTGTGAGCGAGCACAAGGACCCAGACTCAGTCAATAATCTAAATGAGCTTGGAAAAAAATTCACCCCTAAGGAAACATCCATGCCAACATCCTGATTTCAGCCCTGTGAAAACTAGGCTGAGAACCAGCTGGGCCATGCTGTACCCAGGCTTCAGACCTTCAGAACTGTGAGGCACGTACAGGGGAAAGACAACATGAAGACATGAGGAAGAGACGTTTATAAACCAGGTGCAGACGTCCTGGAACAGAACCTTCTTTCGCCACCCTTAGAAGGAAGCAACTCAGCCAACACCTTGATCTTGGACTTCCAGCCTCCTGAACTGTGAGGACAGAAATGACTATTGTTTAAGCCACCTAGGCCGTAGTACTTTGTAACTGCAGTCCTAGCACACTAATTCAGATACGAAAGGGGTTCACCAACTGCTTGGTCAGATGTTTCCATTTTTCCTGTTGACATCAGGGCATCTATTTTTCTTCACATTAGAATCAGGTCCAGGATACCAAAAATAGCTTTTAACTGGCACTTTTCCTTCAAGAAGTGTCAGAATTTCTACATACAGCCATAATAATCTGAAGAAAGCATCTTCAGACGCTTTTCCCTTATGGAGGGAATGATTCTTCACACTGACTTTTCATGAAAGACTTGAACCCTTCAGATAAATTCACATCTGAAACACCCCATTTAAAAGCAGCATTGGTGTTCCACTAATAATTGTGTGATTAGGTAACTATACTCAATATACTTCCATTTAATCTGTCCTTTCCCTGGCATTCCCTTTTCTATAAAAATAAAAATTCTCTGCGAACCAGAGGATCGCGGTTCGATTCCCAGTCAGGGCACATGCCTGGGTTGCAGGCTGGTTCCCTGCAGGCCAACTCCCAGCAGGGGATGCACAAAAGGCAACCATACATTGATGTTTCTCTCTCTCTCCTTCCCCTCTAAAGAAATAAATAAAATCTTTAAAAAAAAAATAAAAATTCTATCCACCTGGTGTCTTAGTACAAAAATCTGTGGGATATTTATGGCTACTTTCTCATTCAACTTCTTCATTCAATTAATCACCATGGGCTGTTGACTGACTCAACTACCTAAAATGGTTGTCTACCACGCCGTCCACTTCTCTCACCCTTTCTGCTGCGACCCTAGCCTGGCACATCGTCATCTCTCTCAAAAACTGACACCATAAAATCCTAATCGTTCTCCTTAAAACCAGGCTCCATTCCTCCCACCACCTTTTCCCTACATTGCAGCCAAAAGGTCTCCTCGGCACCACAAGTAGCTTCTGACTCTGGAATCCCTCAGTGGTTTCCCACAGCCCTCGTGATACATGTTAGAATGTCTCTGCCTGGTTTACTCAGTTTTTGAGCAGCTGGGCTTTGCTCCCTCTTCGGGTTTACTTCTTCTCTTCTCCCCACTCTTAGTTCCTGCCACATCACATTTAGTTTCTCTTTTTGTGCTCTCTGTCTCCTGGCCTTTGTCCTTGACACCCCCTCTGCCTGGAAGGCTTTGCCCCCTCTTTCTTCCCAGAATTACTCTTTCAACTACTTAAAGTTTCTGTTTACATATCAGATCTCAGGCCTCATTTACTAGATGTGTCATTAAAAAAAAGTGTTTCTTCCACCTGGCTGATATAGTTCAGTGCATTGAGCACAGGCCCATGAACCAAAGGGCTGAAGGTTTGATTCCCAGTCAGGGCACATGCCTGGGTTGCAGGCCAGGTCCCCAGTAGGAGGTGCTTGAGAGGCAACCAGACATTGATGTTTCTCTCTTTCTCCCTCCCTTCCCCTCTCTAAAAATAAATAAATAAATAAACAACTTTAAAAATGTTTCTTCCTCAGCTTTTTCATCAGTAAAATGGGGACAAAACAGAACCTTCTTCACCAACACATTGTGTAGAGTAAGAGAGCTTAGTTTTGTGAAATGCTTCTGAGAGCTGAGTGAGCACTGCACATACACAATAAATGACAGCCATGGCTATTATTATTATTCTGGTTTAGTGAGTTTTCCTTGATCATTGCACTCTTAACTGAAATGTGCTTTTGGAATGCCTGTCACAGACTTCTACAGCACCACATTTCCCCCCTATTAGCACATACACCTTGTCTACAGCCTTGCATGCTTGTCTGTGGGCTCCAACAGGGAATGCTTGTAGCCTTAGTGGCCAGCACAACGTAGGTACTTAATATATTTTTCTTAAATGAATGAGATTCTCTTATCATCAAATCTTCCAGCAGACACACTGAACTGGATTTAGAGTTTGCTTTGGTAGGTACCACCTAAAGCTCTGAATGCCTTCCTGAGCTTCTACATCCATGTCAGACTCAAGTGTTCAGTGAATGACTCTAGGGATACAGCAGTGGTATTGTATAAGTGCCATGAAAGGTGTGTACCTGAAGAGGGGGCCAATTTAACTAATGTTTACTAATGTAACAGGGCACAGTCAGGAGGGGTCCCTAAAAAGGATTTGGAATGTGGTCCAGAACTCAAGATGTCCAGGAAATATTAAGATGTCCTCACTGCCCCCCACCCCCAGGGGTAAGGGACAATTGGAGCAGGGCCATTGAGAGCTGTTTCGAATAGCAACAGTTTTGCAGATAACCTCTTGAATGGTCATTTAACATATCTATAACTTTTGACTGGTTTCATAGATATGTTAAATAGCTGTGGCCAAGTTTTGAGCCAAGGAGAAGGGAGTGACTTCTACCCAGGATGTAACTGGGGGCTGGTCCTCTGAGTCACAGCGCCTGCGTGAGAGCTTGGAGTTGATTGGCTCCACACCATGGGGCCACACCTGCCCAGACTCACTATGGCAGCCCAGTAAAGCTGGGAGGGTATGGGAGTCCTGGCAGGTGTGAACGATTGTAGGAGGAGTCAGAAATGAGGCTGTGAAGGAGGACTGGCACGGAGATTTAAACACAGATGCGGCAGCCATAGANACTGGGGGCTGGTCCCCTGAGTCACAGTGCCTGTGTGAGAGCTTGGAGTTGATTGGCTCCACACCATGGGGCCACACCTGCCCAGACTCACGATGGCAGCCCAGTAAAGCTGGGAGGATAAGGGAGTCCTGGCAGGTGTGAAAGATTGTAGGAGGAGTCAGAAATGAGGCTGTGAAGGAGGACTGGCACGGAGATTTAAACACAGATGCGGCAGCCATAGAGGGGAGAGCCATGCAGTTTTGCCAGAGTACAGACCCCCCTCTCACCCATGTGAAGGAGAGCCACTCAGCTTTGCCAGAGTGGGGACCCCTGCAGCCATGTGAAGAAGAAAGCCACGTGCTTTTGGTGGAGTGCGGACCCCTGCAGCTTTGGTAGAAGAGGACCACAAGGCTTTAGGGTGCTCCCTTTGGCCATGTGGCCTGGGAAGCAGGAGAGACTTTGCCTGGAAAAATGGGTATAAAGAACTCTTGCCACTGAACCATGAGAAGGTGCCATATGACTTTGGATTAATTGGAGATCCTGCCTGGATGGTGACACAGCTGACACTGCCAGTGGCCTGTAACACTGATGCCTATTTCTTTTCCTGACTTATGGTACCCTGAATTAGGGCAGGAGGAGAAGGAAGCACTGTGGGTGTCTATGGGTATCCAAAAGGATTTTGATATTTTAATGGGGACATTGGGTCATTACTTTAAGTCTGTACAGCTTTAAATAAACCTTTCCTTTCCTTTTCACAAATCTCTGGCATTGAGAGATGTCTTTCCTCTAGCGGTGGACAGATGAGCTCAGTAGGTATTAGTATACAGTCCTTGGGAGGGGCCGCTGTTGTTCTGTAGCAGTTTTTGGCATCCCCTGTTGGGCCAAATATTGCCCCCCTGGACCTCTGTTCTGTAACAGTAAGGGCTGAATTAGTGCTAGCCAATGGTTATAACTCAAACTTCACAACAAGTAGATGAATCAGGCATTAATCCCCCATTTTATAGATGGTGTATCTAGAAACCATAAACTAAGATTTTTGCTCTAGAACACACAGATAGTATGTGTTAGCACTTACTTTGAAAGTAATTTTTGACTAAAGCCTGCATTTTCCATCTTTCCAGCCTGCACAGTCTTTCCCCACAGGGAAACACAGTACTGAAAATATAAAACACTAAGCTCATATGCAAAGATATTTGAAGATGTCTTGACATATACAGTTACAAATAGCTTTTTGCCTTATTTTGAGTTTAACTGCCCTTAATAAATTCTTAAAATTTTTATTATTCACCAATAAGTAGTTGGTGAATAAAAAAGATAAGAAATCAATCAAACAAACTAATGACACAAGGCTGTGAAAAAGATTCTGCTCCCTACTCTGAAATGGCAATGTCAAATGACCAGGACCAACGTCTTCAGTCATGAAGTGACTTCAGGCAAACGGCAGTCATCTTCTATCTAAGAGTCCAAACAGAAATCGGGGAACTTACGACAAGTGCAAGTGCATATCACCTGTTTCCTGTGCGAGGGAAAACTGAAAGCAATCTTGTTTGAGGAGCTGCCACAGGACAGGAAAAGGCAAATTCCAACTTTTCCCAAACAAACAGCTTTTCTCTGTATTATTAATGTGGAACCAATCTGCACTGCTGATTTTCCACCAGGGAGAGTTCAACTCTAATTGTTCCACCAGTAAGGGCAAGTTGAAATGATCTGCTAGTATCATAATGTGGATAAATGGATCCATCTAGTTGCCCAATAAACCACATAAGACAATTGTCCCCAGTTTCTGTTTTTGTTATATGGTTGGTACCAAGTAGGTCAATTTTCTCCTGGGTTTCTCGAGCTGGTTGTTCTTTCTACAAAGCAATATGGAGATGCTCAAGAGCCAAAAATGGAAACAAACATTTTTTAAAAAAGATAGGTAATCTTAGCTCTCCTGTGTAATACGCACACAAGCACATTTATATCCACCTCCACGTTCATGCAATAAAGGCCTTTTTAGTATCCCACAATAACTCCATTAAAAAGCTTATGCCAAATTACATAGCTAATGCATTCATGTGGGGCAGGTTCCCTGGCCTCCCCCAACATACATGGGTTCATGACTCTCCACCTCCCACTATGTGACATTCCCATTGATGAAAAAATGCTATGACTACAAATTCACTATCATCCATGGTTAAATACAATTAACCCAGCATTTCAACCAAAGAAACTGGATCAAATTGCTCTGAAGTTTTTGGTAAGAAACAGGGTTTCTTCCCGCTGTGTAAGACTAAACCAGGAGCACGAGGAGAAATCTGAGAAGTTAATAACACATCTCAAACAGAAATGGGGGAAAGTACATTAATTGCTAGGTATGG
This sequence comes from Sturnira hondurensis, assembly GCF_014824575.4. Classification (NCBI taxonomy): domain Eukaryota; kingdom Metazoa; phylum Chordata; class Mammalia; order Chiroptera; family Phyllostomidae; genus Sturnira; species Sturnira hondurensis. The sequence continues at coordinate 2,707,746 of NW_028088424.1, read as the reverse complement.
ATATCAACACTGCAACTAACTTTAATTACAAACGCTTAAGTGACACAGGGTGTAAACCAATCCTGGGGATGCACGCTGCCTACTTTCTTCAAAGGCACGGTCCCCCACCTGTCCTTAGGGGTTACGTTCTAAGTCCGGTGGTGGATGCCTGAAACCTCAGCTAATACCGGAACCTATATATAGCATGTTTTTCCTATACATATGTACCTATGATAAAGAGTAATTTATAAATTAGGCTCAGTAAGAGATAAACAACAAGTAATAAAATAGAACAATTACAACACTATGCTGTAATAAAAGTTATTAATAGCATTATTAATAAGGGTTAGTAGAATATAATCACTGACACGGAGACAACTGATCTGACAACTGTGGTGGCTGTTAAGTGACTAATGGTGGGTGGCGTGTCCACACCACATGCCCCCTGGACAGAGTGGGACAGCTCAAGGTTCTATCAGGTTACTTAGATTTGTGAACAATTTAAAACTTTACCATAGTTTATTTCTGGAATTTTCCATTTAATATTTTTGGACCATGGCAGAACACAGGTAAACTGCGCAACGTAAAACCGTAGAGAGGGGGGCAACCACTGTTATGCGTCAGAGATGAGCTAGTTATGATGCCGCTGGCAGGGCGGCTTTGCCGCATAGGGAAGCCAGCGTCTCTCTCAGAACGGCAGTCGTGAGTTGGAATGTTAAACCCATGTTTACACAAGCGATAGAAGTAAACTGGGCAAAAGAAGAAGAGACCCAGTACAAACAGAAACCAGACCACAAGATGCAGACTGAGGGCTTATGTATATAGCACCTTCACACAGGCAACATTTTCCAAAGAAAGTCCTTCTAATGGATTTGAATGAACTTGATTAGCCAGTTTAACTTGGGAGAAGCTTTTCTTTTATAATTCAATTTTAAACAATTCTTTATTCAATTTCACTTATTTTTAGAGTGGGAAAAATGTACACTATGAAATTCTGGCCTCAGAGTCCAGTCACAAGCTAACTTATCTACACAGTTTTCAAAGGAGTTATATAACAGTGTCTCACACTCTGATTCAATGTTTTAAAAAATGAATGAAAAACCAAGCTGTTGGATAATACACACACACACACACACACACAAGCTATCATGCTATATTATGAAACCACAACAAACTTGCCACACTAGATCAGTTCTAGAAAAGTCTGCTTATAAACCTGGCAGAATGTCAAGGATTAAGTTCCACTCACACTTTGAGCTCGAGTTGTATGAACTCTGGGCGGAAGCTGCTCCTTACATGCTGAGCTTGCATGGGCCACCCGCCTGCTCCACGCTAGAGAGCACCCAGGCTCCTCTGCAGGGAGCTGCCTGCAGACTCCTACACTCCACTAACTCAGCTCTCATACCCCCAGGGGCCTGGCTCCAGCTGCAAAGTTTGGAACTGTGGCTTTTGAGTAACTGCTGAATATTAAATACGTGCTTGGTGAAACTTTTTTTTAAAAATTAAAATATCATTTTACCACTCTGAAACAGTGGAGGTAACTGTCCTGATAAAGCAGACCATCCTTTCATGAAGGCCTGTGTGGAAGTGGCCTGAGCCATCAACCCTATGTATACCAGTGGGTTTGGGGGAGCGGACCTTGGAAGGTGGTGCCCCTCATGCAGCACCCCAGACCAGAGGGCTCTATAATGCTACTCATAAACTGTTTAAAAACACCATTTTTCCTGAGTTGGAAGTGAAGGAAGGAGCTTGGAAATATATATATATATATATATATATATATATATATACACACACACACACACACACACACACACACACACGTTATATATGCATGTATATATATTTTATACATGTAAATATATGCAGTATATGCATATGTAATATATGTAAAATATTTGAGCATTTTCCAGGAGTGAAGCAAATCTAGGCCAGTGATTAACATGGTTAATAAGCAAAGCTCAGAGTTCTGACTTCTTTACACTGATAGTTCCTCAGATTACAGAAGGATCAAGACTGTGTAGTTAGTATGTTCTATGTGTTGGTCAGTCAATACTGCAGCCGTCTCTAAATGCAAATTCCGAAGAGCCAGAAATCGAATTTGTTTGACTGAATGAAGAAGTTAATGAGCGAGTAAATCCTATAAAAAGCCACTTTTTAAAATTTGAAGTCTGAATTTGTATATTATTAGAAAGTACTCTAAATGATTATATTTGCTTTTTTTCCCCTGCGCCTATTTGAAGATTTGAATTGTGAAGTTTGTACAGTATGCGGAATGGAGACAACTGTCTTCCTGGTGATGACTGCCTTTGCTGGGGCAGAGCTCCAGATTTCCTTCTAGGACATTCCTCCTAGGAAGTCCTCTGCCCTGAATCTGAGGATGCAAAAAGCTCCCTCATTACATAATCAAGTCTTTTTTCAATCATCATATAGCAAAGTACAGGCATAATAACAACCTCTATTGATATGTACATTGTTCCTGTATTTTGACATAACCCATCACATGCATTGTATATCACATCACCCTTAAGACAATCTTCACTTAAGGAAAAAACATACCTGCTTTCCAGGCGAGTAAACAGGTTAAGAAAGGTTAAAATGACCCACCCAAAGTCATTCCGCTACCCCGCTGCACTTGTAGCTACACAGGCAGCACTTGGGCTGGCTCACTGGGGCAGAGATACGCAGTACTCACTGGTGGGCTCTTTATTTATTGCAGTGTTTGTCTGGTCTTCCGAGGTCTTTCATCTGCAAATTCCTTTCACACATCTTGCCCCTAGCAACCAAACTGCATGGCCTTGGAAGGCTAGGGCCAGGCTGTGGTCCAGGCCCTGTACTCCTCCTCTTCCCTTGCTTCTGCTTTTTTGCTATTTTTTTCTGATCACTATTACTTCTCCCAAGGAGAAGGTGGGTACTTTAAAAAGGCGTGGAACTGAGTCAGTCAGTTTTGCTACTTAGGAGCAACAGAAGGGGAAGAGGCAAGAAGCCAGTAGCTGATGATGGTTTTCTCCACACTGGAGCCGAGTGCCCGTGAAGGAATCCAGACAGCCGGCACACCCCTCCACCAGAGAAACCGGAGACCTCCTGTTCACTCAGTGGTAGGTGACAGGCTTGTGAGGATGTGGGGATGTGTCCCAGCCAGCAAAGGGCACTACCCACTGGCCTCCTGGACCAGGACTGGACACATCCTTCCTTTCAGAATGCTGCCTCTTGCAGGAGAGATGCCTTGTCTGTGACAGGGTACTTTCATAATGCTCTTGACAGTTTCCAAGAGCAGAACCTCAGAACCAGCTCTGAACTTCCTGGTTTTGAGGACCAGTGCAACAGAGAAACCCACAGGGGAAATATTCCAAATAGATAACAGTCCAGTCAGAAGAGGGACAAAGGCTATACAGATCCCAGCTCTGACTGGATGTCTCGGAGGTTTGTTTAAACCTCATTGTCTGGAAAGCTGTTTCTAAAATTAACCACAGGTCTGAAAAGTGGTGATTCTTAGTACTTCCCAGTCTTCACTGCTTATCTTAGTCTTCACTAAGATAGGGAGAGGGCCTGTGGCTGAATCAAACTGAACTAAATGGGCCTAATGGGAGCACAGAGATCACATCTGAGATTCTGGATCTCAGCTCTGAAAAGGCCTTAGAAATCGTGTCTCTGAACTGGCGGGTCTGAGAGCTCTGGGCCTTACCTGAATCCATCTAAAGTGCACAGAAGTGCCTGCACACAATTTCCCTCTTCTTTTCTTTTTAAAAACAGGGTAAAAGCATAAATTGCTGTTTGTCATTTTGCTTTAATATCTAATTCTGTTTATTTTCTATTGATTCAGGCTTTCTCTCCCCTTGCTTTCTGCTCCCCTCCCCCTACTACAGCATCGTGGTGAAATTTAAAAAAATCTAGCCTCTCTGTTTAATTTAAAGGAAATAACATGGCCAATTTACCATATTGGTGGCTGTTTTGTTGAAGTTCAAATGTATAAATTCTAGGGTGGGTAAGAAAAACACAGCAAGCAACAGTCAAAACAATTACTACCATTCGCACTTATTTGCTGACCATAGATAAATGAAAGAGTACTTTAAATTATAAGAAAATAAATGTCCAATTTCAGGTCCTAATAAACTTAGGTGTGGATAATTTCAATAGCTGCCCAGCTGGTCTTCCTGGGTCTGGTTTCTTTTTACTTTCTCTGTGTTATGTATGCTGGTGGCCTTGACCTTTGTCAGAGACTACCTGGTTTCTCCACCCAGCAGCTACCTGTTATCCCCCACTGCCTGCAGAAAATAAGTAAACAAACAAAGAAACAAATAAAAATAAAACAAAACAATAAAAACCCTGTGAATTCTAGACCTTCTCTAGTATAACTGTATTTAATCTTTCTGACTCGATTTTCCTACATAAATCCTCCGTGCCAACTAGATTGTTAAACTCACTGTCAGCACCTCTTATGCTTTTCCATGAATATGTTTTTGTTTACTCAGTGATTCAGTTATTTCCATTGATCTCATCGGATCTCATTGTTAATCAGATCCTCTTCGTGTGGAAGGAAAGCCCTCAGCGGTGTGAAGGTGGAGCTCTTTCCCCTCAGAGACACTTCTCACTTGGTGCTTGCTGCTGACGAGTAAGCAGTAGGTTCCCTTCCCCACCATTAATTCACAGAGCAAATCTGACCCACCAGAGGTCTCTGGTCTAACGGCCCCAGGGTGCAGTGGGAAGGTCTAGGACAGGGGTGTCAAACTCATTTTCACATCAGCCTTGCAGTTGCCTTCCAAATGCCAAATGTAATTTTAGGAATGTATAAACGTAACTACCCCTTAACTAGAGGCAAGGAGCTCAGCGCTGCCACAGGGTAGAAACAAGGTGCTGGGCCAGATAACACAAGACAGAGGGCTGGATTCAGCCCGTGGGCCTTCTGTTTGCCACCTGTGCTCTAGGACCTTATTTAACGACCTGCGAACATGCCAGTGGGAGGGTCCTACAGACGTCTCTTCCCATAGCATCCAGCAAGTCCCTTTGGAAATACCTCTCGAACATTTTCCTCTTACTATCTGCTTGACCACTTTCTAGGTGGCTAGGGTCTGTTCTCTTTTGCAGCTTCCTGTCCCCAGCACTTGGGACAATGCCTAGCATATTAGTGGAACTTATGACTTTAGGGCAACTGAACCTTGACATTTTCTTCCTTAAATCTAGCTAGATCTGAGCAAAATCTTTGCTTTACTCTATATTTCTCCTCTGACACAGCCTGTGGCCCACAAGAGAAATGCTCACAAATGACTTTCTGTCCCAGCCAGCAAAGGGCACTACCCACTGGCCTCCTGGACCAGGACTGGACACATCCTTCCTTTCAGAATGCTGCCTCTTGCAGGAGAGATGCCTTGTCTGTGACAGGGTACTTTCATAATGCTCTTGACAGTTTCCAAGAGCAGAACCTCAGAACCAGCTCTGAACTTCCTGGTTTTGAGGACCAGTGCAACAGAGAAACCCACAGAAGCAAAAAATGTGACATCCTATCTTTGCAGGGGAGAGAAAAAGGTCCCAGTAGAAACAAAAGCATTAAATCTGAGTGACTGGCCAGGCTCCTGAGCCAATACTGATGTGAAATAGCTGCATGAGTTGTTTTTTTTTTTCAGACTCTTCCAGGGCTTTTGTGGTATTTATTTTACAGGGGGAAAAAAAAAGATATGCCACAGACTAAGAAAATTAAATTGGTGGCTTAATCCCCAGGGATCTCTTCTGCTTTTCTTCTGGGAGGCAAGAAGCCTCTTCTCTCCAGAAGCAGAAGGTGGGCAGGGGTGTGAGATTGCAGGACGAAGCTGCACACAAGTTCTCCCAAAGCAGTGGTTCTCCACCCTGGCTGCATATAAGAACCACACAGCTTGGAAAACACGGATGCCTGGCCCTACCCCTGAACAGAGGTGTCTGAGTGTATAGGGATGGGAGGACATTAGAAATTATTCATATTCCCAGGTGATTTTCACATGCAACAGGGTTAGCAGCGGCTTTCCCTGAGAGCCAAGGCAACGAACCAAAGATCTATTTCAAATCTACATGTGGACTGTGCGCTCGAGTGGCCACTAGGGTGGCGTGTTGAATCATTAATGAGATTATGTCTCTGTTGCCATGGCCTTGCACACTGTCTGCAGAGAATATGTTCTGTGACTGTAACAACAAAGGAAGAACAAACAGGGCAGAATCCAATATTACTTCTGGTGGAGACAAACATTTGGACAGTCTCACATTCATTTTTTCTTTCCCCATCACATTGTGGCTATTCCTGCACGGCAATTCACTTTTATTTTGAAAAGCCATTGGAACAAATTTTTTCAGTGTTATTTGTTCAAGGAGAGCAATGTCATGGGCTCCCTTTTTTTTTGAAATTTAAAAAGGAAAATGGATTCTTCCATTTTCAGCATCAGTAGTAGTTATTAGGCCGGGGCGGGGACTGCAAAAACAATCTCTGCTGATAAGAGCAAGCGCCATCTCCTGCTTCCAAGGGAGCAACCAGCTGCCTGTCTTGTACAAGCCTCTGCTCCTGTGCTGCAGTGCACGGGAATCAAGCCTGGGCAGGGATTTTTGTTTATTAACAAACAAATGACACTACCAGGGATATGCTTCGAATGACTGCAAACCCAGCAGACAAAGGGGTTGCTAGTCTGTTTTGATATTTGAGCTCTGCTTGCAAAGGCTAAATTTCAGCAGAAATGTGGGCCCATTTTTTTAGCAACTGCTTCCATAGCCATCTCAGGCTTTGCCTCCCTGAGAAACTACAACTCAAAACTGCGGATTATACCGAAATAAAACCCCACAACTGCTTGTCGTTTTATTTGAATGATCCTGACTTCCTAGCATAATACCCTTGAATTCTAAAAATATCTTGAATGGCAGTTTACCTGGCACACACGCAGATTTCATATTGTTTGCAGGAAACAACCCATGCCAAGGTTTCAGGGAAAAGATCAGTTCAGGGGATGGACAAATAGGACCAGCTGCTTCCTGGCATAGCGGACTGCAGAAACCCCGTTACCGCTCTATGGAGCCCCACCACAGGGCTGCTTCTCCACTCTCCTTTCCCTCTATTCTGCCACAATCCACCTGAAACCAAAGACTCCAGTTTCTGCTGAATGATGGGCAAGAGAGGAGGGGAAAACATCAAGTAATAAGAGTTTCTTTAACTGTACCCTCATGTTTAGCAAGAAATGTGGTGACCTTCTTTACTAATCTAACATAACTGATCACACTCACAGGGAGATGGATTTTTGTATGTTTATCTGTGATAAATGCACTAAATCTTTTTGTTTTTAAGAGCTTTAACCTAATTGCAAGCTTGATCAGTCTCCGAAGTGAGCTGTCCAGGCACAATAACAGAACCAAGATCAGGAAGCCCAGGTATTTTTGGTAACTAAGTCAGCAACCACACATTTGGCAGGAAGAACACACTTCAGCAGCTTCTTATGATTCCTGGGTCTCTTTCCGTGGCACAGGGTTTATATACAACAGCAAAAAACCAAGGTATTCTGACCCTAAAGCATGATGCCCACCAACTTAAAAACGCCATGCAAAGATAATGGAGTAGGAATGAACATTCTAAAGCAAGAAGTAAGATATTTTGAATTAATCTTTTAAAAATTTACAAAGAAACCCCATGTAGTATATAACTTTCATTTTATAAGATGAAAGTAATTGTCTATTTAAGGCAATTTTGATTCCCTGATCTCTTTTCTCAATAGTAGCACAGATTTTCATTTTCCAACATGGGCGGTCTGTGCACACTAAAATCCAGTGCAATTCAATGATCTTGTCCCTCCACTCTCTTCTCTGTGAGACGGAAGTGAAGGCAGAACACATCTGCCGACTCCTATGCATTTATTCAGCAATAGAGTTTACCCAGATACGTACATAGGATGTGGGAGTCTCATGTCTCAGTGGATAAGAATATACAGTTTAATCTAAACTCTCAATAAAGCCTTGAGAGTAACTATCACAAAAACAAACAAGGCTCAGACAGAATTTATAGCTGATTTAACCTTGTAAAAATTCCCTGGGTCAGCAGAGTCCAGTGTGCTTCACTGTCTGATCTGCAGTGAATTCCTTCCAGAAACCACACTATATAAGCAGAACCCTCCACGACCCTCTTTGTTTGGAGCTGGTACAGCCATCTGCAACTGCAAAAGCAATCATTTTAAGTGCTCGTGATGAACACCTAGGGCAGCCACTAGCACAATATCACAAGCAGCTTCCAACAACAACAACAACAAAAAATGCCAAATGCCAAGTGCAGTTGAGGCTTTGTATTGGCTGTTTTGGCAGAAAATAAACCCAGTTCAGGGGAAGAAATGCTCTGGAGTTTCTCTTCATTGAAGATCAATAAGACCAGTTGTATCTGATTCTTTCATAATTTCTGCAAAACTCTATGGTTTGCACATTTATTCCCACTGTGCAAGATTTGGGATATTGTATCAGTGCCAGAAAAATTGGGCAACATTAAGGGGACCCTTGAACTTCATGTCTTGCAATTGGAACAGTCCCATGGAAACTGGGGCGACTAGTAACTTGGAGTCAGCAGGACTAAAAAGGAGGTATAACCTCATTCTCTGAAACACCATTTAGCTCCATGATTACATTCATACTGTCAACTCCAATGTGGTGAGAGATTGTCCAAGGCTGCATTCCTAAATTTGCTGTTCAAAGGTTGCCTGAGGGAGCTCCACAGGGTCTGCCCCCACGTGCGACCTCAAGGGTTGATAGAAATAACATCAGCTGCACACCAGAGCCTTCTTGCCTGCCAGCCTCTCCAGGCATCGGGAACCCATGGCTTGGTCTGAGACCAGCAGGTCCAAGAGGAGCAGGTTTCAGGTGTAGTGGGGCGGAGAGAGCTACACACAGTGGTGAGTAACAATTGATTACTGTTAGGGAACACTAAAAAGTACTTTATAGATCAGTGCTAAAAGACTGAACTGGATTTTCTTTTAAAAATAAGTCTCCATAACATGTGTGTTTTACATGTTCAGTCTGAAAGGACAGTTAAATTTGTAATTGTGAAGGTCACACTGATGACTTTTTTCATTCCTTCATAGCATCTAGGACATCTCACCCAGGTATATGTAGATGTTCAGGGAAATGACAGTGGATGGGAGAGTTGAAAACAGACATGTGGTACTGTAAACATTTCTTCATCGAATATTTTCCAATTATCAAGTATTATTTTATTTATAATTGATGCCTACACATATGAGAAGTGAACTATTAAATTACATAAACATTTAATTCAAATATATCAATTTTAAATATATGAAATATAGATTATAACTTCTAATCATAAACCACAATATTCCTGACCACCAAATTTGAGAAAACATACTAATGCAAGTTTTAAAAAGTTATTTTCAACAATCAACCTGAATAACCACAAAAGAAGCCATCGAGACTGGTAGGAAGGTGGAGATGCAAAAGGTCTAGACCCACTTCCACGGTGGCAACCCCAGGGACCTCTCAGCTGCAAGGGTTTCCTCCTGAGAAATGGTGACTCTCAACCCCAAGCCAGGTCCCCAGACCAGAGGACCAGATCAGGGAAGAGGTACCCACCTAACATCTAGCTGTGAAACTAACGGGGTTTTCATTAACCAGGGAGACAGGAGTCCGCTAGAGACATGGGCAACCTCTTCAAAGGGTAATACACAAAATCTTGTTCACAGCCAGTCACCCTGGGCTCTGGAAGAGGAAGGACAGAGCAAACTTGAGTGGCATGAAGAGAGATTGGGGTTTGTGGTTCTAGAGAGAGAGCTGAAGGGATAGCTACCAGGAACTGTGAGCTGAGTTTTTTTTTCTTCTAGAGATGCTGTCTTTCTTGGGTGGAGCACTCCCCTTCATCAAGCAATAATTTCACCTCTGGACTCCCTGCAACAACACCTTGTAGAGCTTGTGCCCCACTGAGGACTGAGCTGCCTGGGTTGGGGTACAAAGGTCCAGGCAGACTCAGGGGATGTTAGTGGCTGAGGTTTGAGGCACCTGACTGGTGCCTCCCTCCCACAAGACATCTGCTAGCTCCACTTTCCAGGCTCATGGCAGTCCCACCCTTATGACTTTTGGTGGCTCCACCCCGCCAGAGGCTGGGCAGAATCCTGGACAAACCGAGTTGCGTGTCCTGGGGCAGGGGCCATTCCCCCCACTATCCTCTAAACTTGACACATCTTACTTATGGGAGATTCACTAGCTCCACCCTCCTGACTCCCTGAAGCCTGTCCTGCAGAGATCAGGCTCTGGGCAGAATCTAGGGCAGATTGAGTGGTGTGACTCTAAGATAAGGACATTTTTCCTTTGCTCACATGATCAGTGCAGAACCCTCCCTTCACAATGCCAAATTTTGGTCTCTTTGGGCCTTATAAACCCTGCTGGCCTCATCCTGATGACCCCTGACATTTCACACCACCAAAAAGGTGTGTGAGTACCCAGTAGGTGGCAGCTAGGCTTGGTATATATTCTGGGACATTTGCTGAGTGGGTCTGGCCCAGCACTTGCACTGAGACTGGACCTGTATCAATCTGGTGAGCACCATATCCTCCTACTTGGACTGATTGAGAACATACCTCATGTAACTTGAGTACCACCAGGGGCTCTTTCAGTGACTGAGACTAACAGGTAGGCAGAGGCCAAACTTGGGGTGCCATGGGACTTTTGCAGACATGCCCCTAGGACTGGTGCTGATAAAGGACAGCAGTGGTGTACAACTTTGTCCTTTCCCCACATACCCAGACCCAGAAGAGGCAGCCACAAACTGAGGATGGTGTTGCAGTTCTAAATAAGTTGCCCAGGGCCAGTCACAGGCAGTGTCTGATAATGGTATATGCTATAGTCCCTCCCATGAGGCCCTGAAACCAACACACCTACTGGCAAGCTTCAGACAATATCAAAGCAGAATCCAATTAGCTTCACAGTGGCATATACAAAGGGAGATCTCAGTCTGCACCAGAATCTGCTGAGATAATTCACTCTGTGTGTCAGCACCTCCATACCAACTCATACACTGTGGTTGGGGTTGAACCTCACAGTCAGCTAGACTGAAAGTTATCCTCACATGTGGATGGGCCAATAGCAATCAAGACTCAATTTAATAAATCCAAGAGGAGTAAGTGGAAGCTGCACAAACCTCCCTCCAGGACCAAAGGGGAATTATAACTAAATTCTACAGTAATCATCCTGAATTAACCAACTGAACACTAGCTGGAGAGAAGTCTTATAATCACGGACAGGATGATGTGGATAACTACATCATCACAATGACAATGGTAAGGAATTCAGAGGCATGAGAGGGCTGGCTGGGTTCCCATGGGTGGCAGCTGAAGTATTGGAGGGATATTTCAAAGGCTGGGGAGTTCTCCCCAAGAAGTGTGGGGCCTAAACCCAAGCTGGGCTACCCATTCTACAGTACCAGAACCTAAAAAGAACCTAGATAACATCAGCTGTGAAAAGCAGTAATTTCTGTCCACCAGGAAGAGATAGCTAGAGACACAGAGACCTCTTAAAGGACCAATGCACAAAATTCTGCTTGCAGCCACTACCCTGGGCTCTGGCAGAGGAAATACAGAGTGGACTAGATAGATACACATGAGGAAAGTCTGAGGATGGTGGTTCTGGGGAGAGAAGTAAAGAAACAGACACCAGGATCCCTGTGCTGAGTCATTCCCCATACTGCAAAGCCCATCTTTCTCAGGCTGAGCACTCCTCTCCAAGTGGCATCAGCCTGAGGGGAAGCAATAGTCATGCCCTTAGGAATTACTCTGCCCCACCCTGTGAAGAGTATATTTGGAGGTTATCTCAGTGATAACAACTAAGTTTAACAACTAAGGTGGATCTCTGGGAGCTCTGAGACTTTAGCTGATGCTCCCCTAGGCCTGAACTGGTAAAAGTCAACCTTGGTGTGAAACCTGGTTCTCTCTGCACACAAGCAGGCCTGGCAGAGGGAACCACAAACTATGGCTTACTGATAGCTCCAAACTGGTTGCCTAGGGCCAGTCAGAGGCAGTGTCTCACATAGGTCTGTACTAGGGTCTTTGAGATCTACCTAATATAGAAACAAATGCAAAGAGGCAGTCAAATTGGGATAAAAAAGAAACAGGTCCCAAAGGAAAGAACAAGAGAATCCTCTAGAAGAAGAAATGAATGAAAGGGAGGCAAATAATTTATCAGATATAAAGTTAGGATAATAATTATAAGAATACCCAACAGCATGAAAAAGGGCATAAAAACAGTAAGAGAGGACTAGTCAGAAATAAAGAATACAATATATGAAATAAATAGTAAACTGGAAGGAATAAATAGTAGGTTAGATGAAGCAGAGGACTGAATCAGTGATTTGGAAAACAAGGTAGAAAAAAACATCCAAATAGCAGCAAAAAAGAAAAAAGAATGAAAAAGAATGAGGAGAACTTAAGAAACCTTTGGGGCAACATGAAGCATAACAACATCTGCATCATGGGAATACAGGGAGGAGAAGAGAATGAGCAAGGAATCGAGAACCTATTTGAAGAAATAATGACCAAAACCTTTCCTACTCTGGTGAAAGAAGAAGACAAACAAGTCCGAGAAGCCAAAGAGTCCCAAACAAGAGAGACCCAAAGAGGCCTACACCAAGACACATCATAATTAAAATGGCAAAGCTTAAAGACAAGGAGAGAATCCAAAAAGCTGCAAGAGATAAAGCAGGAAGTCACCTGTAAGAGAGCACCAATTACACTGTCATCTGATTTTTCAAAAGAAACATCTCAGGCCAGAAGGGGATGGCATGAAATATTCAAGGTAATGAAAAGCAAGGACATACAACCAAGGCATTTTACCCAGCAACACTATATTTTAATTGAAGGAGAATTAAAGAGCTTCCCAGAGAAGAAAAATCTAAAGGAGTCTGTTAATACCAAACCGGTACTGCCACAAATGTTAAAGGGCTTACTAGAAGAAGAAATAATAATAATAATAATAATAATAATAATAATAATAATAATACAGGAGGAGGAGGAAGAGAAGAAGGAGGAGGAGGAGAAGAAGACAAACAAAAAAAAACCCAGGGGAAATGGTTTAAAAATGAAATGGCAATAAATATGTATCTATCAATAGTCACCTTAAATGTAAATGGCTTAAATGCTCCAACCAAAAGACATAGAGTAGCTGAATGGATAAGAAAACAAGCCTCATATATATGCAATCTCTAAGATACCCACCACATATCGAAAGATAAACACAGACTAAATTAAAGGAATGGAAAAAGTTATTTCATGTAAATTGAAAGGGAAAAAGAGCTAGGGTAGCAATACTTACATCCAACAAACTAGACTTTAAAACCAAGGCTACAGTAAGAGACACAGAAGGATATATCATTTATATCCTTAATGATGTATATATCATTATATATCACTATATAATGATAAAGGGGACAATGCGACAAGAGGGTATAACCCTAGTAAATACTTATGCACCCAACACAGGAGCATCTAAATATGTAAAGACTCAATTTAAACAGGAGGGCTCACACCCACACAAGGATCATTCCTAGAGTGCCCAGCTCAGGTGACCAAGGAGATTGCACCACTGGGGCCCAAGGAACACCTACTACATAAGGCTACAACATCAACCAAATCTGTCATAGCAGATTTACCTACTATATAGAAATAAACACAAAGATGCAGTCAACATGGAGAGACAAGGAAACATTCTTAAAATAAAAGAACTGGAGTAATCTCTAGAAAAAGAGTTAAACAGAGTCAAGCAATTTATCCGACACAGAGTTCAGAAAAATGGTTATGAAGATGCTCAGCAAATTAGTGAGAACTACAAGGAATTTAGTGAGAACTCAACAGTATGAAAAAGGATATAGAAAAATAAAAAGAACCAGTCAAAAATGAAGACTATCTGAAATGAAGAATACAGTAGAAGAAATCAACAGTAGGTAAGAAGCAGCAGAGGATAGAATCAGTTATTTGGAAGACAAGGTAGAAAGAAAAACTGAATCAGCAGCAAAAAGAAAAATAAAGTTTTTAAACAATGAGGATAGTTTAAGGGACCTTTGTGACAACATGAAGCATAACAACATCAGCATCATAGTGGTACCTGAAGGAGAAAAAAGAGAGGAAGGGATTGAGAACTTATTTGAGGAAATAATGACTGAAAAATCCCCTAATCTGGCAAAGGAAAAAGACACATCAGTCCAGGAAGCACAGGGAGTCCTGATAGGATGAATCCAAAGAGGCAACACCAAGACACATTATAACTAAAGTGGTGAAGCTTACAGACAAATAGAGAATCTTAAGCAGCCAGGGAAGATAGTTAGTTACCTATAAGGAAGCTTCCATTAGACTATCAGCAAATTTTTCAACAGAAATATATAAGGCCAGAAGGGATTGGCATGAAATATGCAACAGTATGAAAATCAAGGATATACAATCAAGACTCCTTTACCCAGCAAGGCTATCATTTAAAATTAAAGGATACATAAAGAGCTTCCCAGACAAGAAAGAGCTAAAGAAGTTTGTTACCACCAAGACAGTATTACACAAGAAATGTTAAAGGAACTTCTTTAAAAAGAAGAAGAAAAATAACAGGAATATAGTTACAAGAATAAAATGGCAAAAATACGTACCTATCAATAATCACTCCAAGTCTAAATGACTTATGTGCTCCAATCAAAAGATGTAGGATAGCTGAATGGATAAGAAAACACAACCCATATTATGTTGTCTATAAAAGACCCACCTCAGAATGAAATACAAACATAGATAGACTATAAGTAAATGAATGGAGAAAGATACTTCAAGGAAATTAAAATTTTAAAAAAGCTGGGATAGCAATACTTACATCTGACAAAAAACAACAACAACAAAAAACCAAAGGTGATAGTAGGAGATGAGGAAGGACACTACATATTGATAAAGGGAGCAATCCACAAGAGAATTTAACCCCTGTAAATTTTTATGTACGCAACATAGGTGCATCAAAATATGTAAAGCAAATCTTGATGGACATAAAGGGAGAGATTAACTGTAATACAGTCATAATAGGGGATTTTAACATCCCACTGACATCAAGGGATAGCTCTTCTGGATGGAAAATCAATAAGGAAACAAAAACTGTAAATGACATACTAGATCAAATTGATTTAATTGATATCTTCAGAGTATTTTGCCCCAGAGCAGCAAAATTTACATTCTTTTCAAGTGTACATGGAACATTTTCTGGGAGAGACAACATGATAGGACACAAAACAAGACTCCATAAATTTAAGAAAACTGAAATCATATCAAGCATCTTCTCTGACCATAATGGTGTGAAACTAGAAATCAATTACAAGAAAAAAACTGAAAAACTCACAAAGACATGAATGCTAAATAACATGTTACTAAACAATGAGTGAGTTAACAATGAGATCAAGGAAGAAATCAACATAAATGTAAAGTACAGCACTGGGAATATAGTCAATAATAACTGTATGGTGTCAGATGGGTACTAGACTTCGGTAATCACTACATAAAATAAATAAATGTTGAATAACTATGTACACCTGGAACTAATATAATACTGTATATTAACTATATTTTAAGAAAAAAAATTAAAAAGATACCTTGAAACATGAAAACAAAAATACAACAACCCAAATCTATGGGACACAGGGAACACATCCCAAGAGGGAAAATTTATAGCATCACAGGTTTATCTCAAGAAATGAGAAAAACCTCAAAGAAACAATCTAACTCTACACTTAAAGGGACTAGAACAACAATTATAAGCAAAGCCCAAAGTGAGGATAAGGAAGGAAATAATAAATATCAGAGCAGAAGTAAATGAAATTGAGGCCAAAGTATAATATAAAAGATCAGTGAAGCCAAGTGCTGGTTCTTTAAAAAGATAAATAATACTGCCAAACCTGTAACAAAAATAATCAAGAAAAAAGAGAGAGAACCTAAATAAATAAAATCAGAAATAAAAGAGGAGAAGTAATTACTGACAGCAAAGAAATACAAAAAGTTGTAAGGAGATATTACAAACAACTATATGCCAACAAATAGGACAATCTGGATGAAATAGATACATTACTAGAATATCCAAATCCTCCAAAAGTGAATCAGGAAGAATAAGAAAATCATAACAGTCCAATCAAAATAGACCAATTACAGCTAATGAAATTGAGGCAGTAATTTAAAAAAACAAATAGAAACCTCTCAACAAACAAACATCCTGGGTTGGATGACTTCACAGGTGAACTCTGCCAAACATTCAGAGAACTAACACCTCTCCTTCTCAAACTAGTGCAAAAATTCAAGAGGAGAGAAGACTCCCAAGCTCATTTTGCAAAGCCGGCAATATCTTAATTCCAAAACCAGATAAAGACACTACAAATAAAGAAAAGTATAGGCCAACATCCCTGGTGGGCATGGAGGCTAAAATCCTAAACAAAATAATAGCAAACTGGATCCAGGAATACATTAAAATGATCATACACCATGATCGAATGGGATTTATTCCAGGGATGCAAAGTTGGTACAGTATCTACAAATCAATAGATGTGATATGCCACCTAAACAAAATAAAGAATAAAAACCACTTGACCATATCACCCATTTATACACCCACATCACCCACAAAATACAGCACCCATTTATGATAAAAAAACTTTCAACAAAGTAGAAATAGAGGGAACATACCTCAAAATAATAAAGGCTGTATATAAAAAACTCACAGCCAACATCATACTCAATGGACAAAACCTGAAAGTGTTTCCCTTAAGAGTAGGAATCAAGTAGGGATGTCTCCTTTTACCGCTTGTATTAAGTATAGTAGTACTGGAAGTTCTAGCCACCATAATCAAACAAAAAGAAGAAATAAAAGGCAACCAAATCAGAAAGGAGAAAGTAAAACTGTGATTATTTGCAGAGGATGTGATACTATATGTAGAGAATACTAAAGACTCTGCCAAAAAATACTAGAAATAATAAGTAAATTCAGTAAAGTAGCAGGATACAAAATTAATATTCAGAAATCAGTGGGATTTTTATTTACCAGTAATAAACTACTAGAAAGAGAAATTTAAAAAATGATCCCATTTACTACTACAACAATAACAATAACAAAATTAAGGTACCTAGGAATACATTTAACCAAATATGTAAAAGACCTGTACTCAGAAAATTATAAGACACTGAAGAAGATACAAATAAGTGGAAACATATACTGTGTTCATGGACAGAAAGAATGAACATCATTTAATTGTCCATACTACCCAGAGCAATCTATATATTCAATGCAATTCCTATCAAGATACCAATGGGGTATTTCACAGAACTAGAACAAATATTCTTGAAAAGCCATGGCAATCCTGAGAAAGAAGAACAAAGCTAGAGGAATTATGCTACCTGATCTCAAACTATAGTACAAGATCATAGTAATCAAAACATCATGGTAGTGGAATTAAAAAGACAAGGATCAAAAGAACAGAGTAGATAGCCAAGAAATAAACCCATGCCTTTATGCTCACTTAATATTTGACAAAAGAGGAAAGAGCACACAATGGAGAAAGATGGTCTATTCAATAAATGGTGTTGGTTACATTGGACAGATACATGCAAAAAACTAAACTAGACCACCTTCTTACACTATATGCAAGAATAAACTTAAAATGGATTAAAGACTTAAATGTTATACTTGGAACCATAAAAATCCTAGAAGAAAACATATGCAGCAAAATCTCAGACATTTAGCATTTTTTTTTGACATTTCTCCTCAGGCAAGGGAAAGGAAAGAAAAAATAAATGAATGGGACTACCTAAGAAGTTTTTGCACAGAAAAGGAAACCATCAAAAAAGTAAAAAGGCAACCCACCTAAAGGGAGAACATTTGCCAATAAGACATCGGATAAGATATACCCAAAATTTATCAAGAACTTATAAAACTTAACCCCCCCCCAAAAAAAAGCCAGCCAACAATCCAATTAAAAAATAAGCAAAGGACCTGAATAGACACTTTTCCAAAGAAGACATACAGATGGCGAATAGACATATGAAAAGATGTTCAACATCATTAATTATCAGAGCAGAGCAAATTAAAACCACAATGAGATAAACTCACACCTGTCACAATGGATGTCATCAACAAATCAATAAACAAGTGTTGAGGAGAATATGGAGAAAAGGGAACCCTCATACATTGTTGGTGGGAATACAGAGTGGTGCAACCACTATGGAAAGCAGTATGGAGTTAACTCAAAAAATAAAAAATGGAACCACCTTATGACCCAGTGATTCCACTCTGGAAATACATCTTAAGAAATCCAAAACACTAATTCAAAAGAATACATGCACCTTTATGTTCATGGAAACATAATTCACAATAGTTATGGTTTGGAAGCAGTCCAGTGCCCATCAGAAGAGGAGTAGATTAGAAAAATCATGGTGTATTACACAATGGAATACTGCTCAGTCATAAAGAAAAAGGAAATCTTACCCTTTGTGACAGCATGAATAGACCTAGAGAGTATTATGCTAAGTGAAATAAAGTAGGGAGAGAAAGATAAGTACCATATTATTCACTCTTATATGGAATTTAATGAACAAAATAAACTAACAAACAAAACAGAAACAGACTCACAGATACAGAGAACAGACTGACAGTTGTTAGAGGGGATGGTGTTTGGGGTCCTTGATGAAAAAAGTAAAAGGATTAAGAAAAAAACTCATAGACACAGACAACAGACCAGAGGGAAAGAAGGGTTGGGAAAGGTAGAAGAGGGTATATGGTGGATAAATAAATGGTGATGGAAGAGGACTTGCCCTGGGGTAGTGAACAAACAATACAATGCACAGATGATGTACTATAGAATTGTGCACCTGAAACCTATGTAATTTTATTAACCAACACCACCAAAATAAACTCAATAAATACAAGTTATCTTGTTACATTTTACAAATAAGTTGCAATAAACCATTGATTATAATAGAGACTTAATTTTATGTGGCTCCCACAGGTGCACCTATATGTATACATATATATGTATACATACACATATACACACACATGTGTATATATATCCATATACACACATCTATTATACATACATATATTATACATACATAAATATATATACACATATTATATATATAATATATGTAATTTAGAAAGACTAAGTATATCACTGTGTTCAACAGTGATATACTATGGGGCCTATGCTTTACCTAAAAAAAAAAAATCCCATCTCACATTAAAAGAGATGCTGAGTTTTAGTTTTCAATTGGTGATGTAGGTCTTTACATATAATTATTATTAGGAATAGTATACTGCTATTTGTTATTGAAGAAACATACTTGAAATACAAACTTGTTATTTTGGATCACACCATTAGGATGTTTATTGTTTTGATGTTACTTGACCTAGTAAGGCAACTTCCCAAAATTATGTCCTAAGTGACCATAATTAAACCAAAGAATAGGAGAGGTTCTATCAACTTCATTTGTCTAACGTTAACTCAATGGCTATGTACCATGTATGCACTAAGTATTGAAAAGAAATAAAAAGTCCCACTGTGGCCCCTGAAGGACTGCATAGTTTGGCTAGTAGAACCATAACTTAAAGAGATCCTTTTAAACAGCAACCGAGATAATTTTCTTTAGGAACAGACTGCCTTATCCTAGAAGAGATAAAGATAGGGACAAGAGAGAAAAGAACGGAATAACACTCCACAGCTTACTATTCTGTGTGACAAGATGGGAAGAGGGTGGAAAGCACTTCCACTGTGTACTAAGTAGGATGGGAGCTTAAGGAAAAACATTTGAGCAACTGAGCTGTAGGCTCAACTAGCCCCATTTTTCACAGATCATCATTTTTACTGGAAATAACTATTGACAGATAAGCTAAGGTAATTCAGATTTGGGTATCGAAAAGGCATTTTCTCAGAACCTGTCATTTTAAATAAAATACTTGGCAGTATTCACAGCCAACAATAAAATTCAAGGTTTCAAATTAAAATTAGAAAAGGTGTATCCACCATGAGTTCAACAGCTCTACAATACTTAAAGATTTTCTGATGAAATCCTTGTGACATCCACACATACAATTTTTAAACATTAATAGTGAAATGTGTCAATATTTGGAGGGTCTGCATAACTCAGCAGACCCATATATTCTAAATGCCCAATTAGACACAACAAAATCATGCATGAGTAAGTAAAATACTTGGCAAACCAATGGATTTTAATACAGTACAGTGCAGAAATCTAATATTTACGATTTTGAATTCCATATCGCAACTAACATCATCTGTCAGGTTTTGGTATAGTGTTAAAGAATATTCACAATTATCTTAGAAGTCTACTAAAACACTCCCTATTTATCTGTGTGAGGCTGAATTTTCTTCATACTCTTCAGTAAGAATAGTACATTGCAATAGACTGAATGCAGAAGCAGATATGAGAGTTCAGCTGTCTTTTATTAAGGCAGATATCAGAGAGATTTGCAAAATGCAAAACAATCCCGCTCTTCTGATTTTTTTCTGCTTAAAAATTTGTTATTTTTTGTAAAACATATTATTTATAACCATTTTTAAATGAGTTATGTAAATATTTAATTTTTTCCAATTTTATTATTATTACCTTAAGTATAGAGTCATATATAGCCTTTTAAAATAAAAGAGCCTTAGAGAATATAATAATTGTTAGGAGTGTAAGAAAGCCTGAAATCAAAGATTAAGGGATGATAAGACTACTGATTTTGGCACACATAAACTAATTACTAAAATTCTGTGGCACACCAAAAAATGTTATATTTTTTGCTGATCTGACAAAACATAGGTACAATTTAGATTCACCCACACTGGACAGCTATTGCGTTGGCTGTTGTCATTTTCTTAATGTGATACTCTAAGGAAAAAGAGGTCAGCCCCCAACTAAATAGTCAGGTATCGCATGTTTTAAAATTCTTGCAGCACACTGCTTGAAAATCACTGATCTAGACAGTGGTTTAAAAAGAAACCCTGACTTCTAAACAACACAATGCCACTGAGTGCCTAGCCAGTAAGAGTACTATGTACTAAGAAAGCAGAAGATACTTCCAGCCAAGATGGAGGCATAGGTAGACACACTGTGCCTCCCTACACAACCAAAATAAGGACAACCATAATTTAGAAACAAAATAACAACCAGAACTGACAGAAAATTGAACTGTATGGAAGTTGGACAGCCAAGGAGCTGAAATAGATGCATTCATCCAGACCAGTAGGTGAGACAGAGTTGGGTGGCCGAGCAGAGAGGGTCACAGCACAGGAAGTGGTGACACTGAGTACGCAAGGCACCCCGGGGCGGGGGGGGGGGGAAGTCGCAGTGGACAGACTCTGGGCACACAGGCAGTGGCTGGTAGACCCTGGGCACGGGTGGCAATGGGCAGACCCAGCGAGGTGGTGATTGAGAAGCAGGGCACCATGTGCAAGGCAGTTGGCTGACTGGGTGGTGGTCCCACATTCACACCCAGATAACTGAGGAGCAAGATAGACCATACAACCTGGGGTCCCAACTTGGGGAAATAAAGCCTCAAAACACCAATTGAAAACACCTGTAGGGGATTGAGGTGCAGGGAGAGACTCCCAGCCTCACGGGAGAGTTCGTTGGAGAGACCCACAGGGTCCTAGAATGTACACAAACCCACCCACATGGGAATCAGCACCAGAAAGGCCCAGTTAGCTTAGGGGAAGCGTGGGAGGGACTGAAATCCGACAACAGAGTGGAGCAAGGGCCATTGTTCCCTCTCAGACAGCTCCCCGCCACATACAAGGTCACAACACAGCAATTGGGTTGCCTCGCCCTGGTGAACACCCAAGGCTCCTCCCCTTACTATGTAACAGACACAACAAGACAAAAAAATGACCCAAACAGAAGAGCAGATCAAAGCTCCAGAGCAAATACAAGTAAGTGACAAAGAGATAGCCAACCTATCAGATGCACTGGTGATCAGGATGCTCACAGAATTGGTTAAATTTGGTTGCAAATTAGGTGAACAAATGAAGGTTATGCTAAGTGATATGAAGAGAAATGCACAGGGAACCAATAGTGATGGGAAGAAAACTGGGACTCAAATCAAGGGAGTGGACCAGAAGGAAGATAGAAGCATTCAACCAGAAAAGAATGAAGAAACAAAAATTCAAAAAATGAGGAGAGGCTTAGGAACCTCCAGAACATCTTTAAACATTCCTGCATCCGAATTATAGGGGTACCAGAAGAGGAAGAGGAAGAGCAACAAGTGGAAAAGTTATTTGAACAAATAATAAAGGAGAACTCCTCCAATTTGGCAAAGGAAAGAGACTTCCAGGAAGTTCAGGAAGCTCAGAGAGCCCCAAAGAAGTTGGACTCAAAGAGGAACACACCAAGGCACATCATAATTACAGTACCCAAGATTAAAATGAGAGAGAATCCTAGAAGCAAGAGATAAGAAGACAGTCACCTAGAAAGGACTTCCCATCAGACTGTCAGCTGATTTCCAGAAGAGACCTTACAGGCAAGAAGGGGCTGGAAAGAAGTATTCCAATTCATGAAAGACGAGGACCTACATCCAAGATTGCTCTCGATCCAGCAAAGCTTTCATTTACAATGGAAGGAAAGATAAAGTGCTTATCAGATATGGTCAAGTTAAAGGAGTTCATCATCACCAAGCCCTTATATGAAATGTTAAAGGGACTTATCTAAGAAAAAGATAAAAACATGTATAGTAAAATGACAGCAAACTCACAATTATTAACAACCACACCTAAAACAAAAACAAAAACACACTAAGCAAACAGCTAGAACAGGAACAGAACCACAGAAATGGAGATCACGTGGAGGGATAGCAACAGGGGAGTGGGAGGAAGAGAGAGGGGGAAAAAGTACAGAGAATAAGTAGCATAGATGGTAGGTAGAAAATAGACAGGGGGAGGGCAATAGTGTAGAAAATGTAAAAGCTAAAGAACTTAGGACACATGGACATGAACTAAAGGGGGTAATGTGGGTGGAAGAGGGTGTGTAGACTGGAGAGGAATGAAGGGGGGGAAATGGGACAACTGCAATAGCATAACCAATAAAATATATTTTAAAAAAGAAAGTAGAAGAAAATGGCATGGAAGACTGCACTGGCAATGGCTCCAAATATAATAACCAATATGACCATAAAACTGTCATTTATTTGATTTGTTTGATGTGAAACTAAAGCTTGGAACATTTTCAATTTGGGTGTGGGCATCTGCTCCGCAATCAAGTTTAACTAACTAAATTTGAAAAGCTTTAGGTGCTTTAGTCTTTTGAGCCAAACGTTGCTCTATAGGGCCCCAAAGTGCAAATTAAAGTGCTGCACGATTCAGGTTTTTAAAGCAGAATAAGCAACTGGGTCTTATCTTGGTGTTTCATTTGTTTTTTGAGTTAGAGGATCCTCTTTTGTCTTTAAGTCTTCATTACTTCTCTCTAGGGTAACCTCACAATTCATCTTCCCAACTGAACCCATTAAAAGTTAAAAGGGAACACAATTCAAATAATCATGCCAGGACAACAGGCACAAATCATAGCTATCCTGGATAAACAAGGACATACGGTCATCCTACTTCCTCCATGTCTGACTGATGCTGTTTCCCAGCATTTATTCCTCCTACTCTCTTGGAGAGGAGTGCTTCTCTCTTATCAAGAACCCTAAAGAACACCAGTCTGCATGTTTCTTTACCTCAACATCTCCCTCTTTGTTCATATTCCGCCTTCTCTTCCATGTTCTCTTATTCTCAGAAGACTGAGGATGCCAGGTTGTGCTCTTTGATCCCCACTTAATCCAATAAGCAGCCTCTTGCTTGCATTCTTTCTCTCTTCCTATTTTCTCCTTCCACTGAGCCACACACACACTCTGTTCTTTCCTTTCCAAAGTCTTCCCTAGACCTCAAGATAGTGTTTTCTTTTTTGCTTTCACTGTCTTTGCTCTCTCCTGCTCGCATTATGGTGAGCTTCTGTTTCAGAGAGTTTTTCCTCTCGCCCCTTTAACACAGGTGTTCTTAAGGTTCTCAACTTGGTCTTCCTCTCTTCCTACTTGCTCTCAATTGGCAGGATCTTCCTCACCTATAGTGAGTCATCTGCACAACTGACTGTGAGTAATCCTCAAATATGTATTTCTAGTGCTTATGTCTCTCTCTTTCTAAAGCATCATTTACCATTTCCATCTATGCTTTACAGATCTCACCTGAACAAGAGCTAGCATCCTAATTAAATATGCTCCACACAAAACTTACGATCTCCCTTCTCCCTCACTACCATGTTCCCTCTTTCTGTTAATATATACCTCCCAGTACCCTCAACAATTCAAACATCTTTTATTCTTCTTGTATACATATTTCTTCCAGTTATCAAGTCCTGTTGACCTTTATCATAGCTCTGAAACACCTTCCACATCATCTCTTCTCCCCTTTTCTGCTGCCACTTTCCCATTTCAGGCTCACATGTCACTTGCCCAAACTTTAGAATCAGTTTTATAATGGATTGTCTTGCCTCCTCTCTTTCCCTCCACCAATCGTTCATGCACACCTTTGCTAGGGAGTGATTCTGATGGTGACGGTAAGTACAGCTCAAGGGAGTCTTAAAAGAAAGTCTCCACTAGCAAGCTTATAGCTGAGAGGAGCCACCGGAGGGCTGAGAGAAGCCAGAGTGCACGTGCCAGACATCCAATAAGGAGAGAGTATGTGGAAGGAGGTGGCCAACAGTAAAGAGTGCTAAAAGAAGTCAAGGATTTTGAGAATGAAGCAAAGGACATGTAATTTGGCAATTAAAGATAACAGTGCTCTTGCAGAAATTCCCATTCATTAGTGTGGGTGGAGGAACAGCTTTTAGATTCTTGACATCCTATCACCATCACCTCCATTCTCTTTAAGCAACTTTTTATCTAGGTCACATACTAAGATTGCTTTTCTTTAGAAAATCATAATCCCAATACATGACTCTCTCATGGTCATTTTCTGTTCCTCCAGTCCCTCTATTCCTTCAGTATCCCTATGCTTTTTGATCTTACTGAGCCATCAAGTGTCACCCATGGTGGCTTCCACTTGGCTCCACTTTTTTTCCTATTTTGTCAAACCTTGCAGTCCAGCCTCACTGTCCTGCTAGCATCCTTTGCTCTCACATCTGCCTTTTGTTACACCACAGCTGCGGAGCCTACCCCAAGGGTTGAAATGATCCAGTACAGAGGTAATGGGGATGGCTGGGGGAAATCCCTTCTAGTAGTCAATAACATATGACCTCCAGTCTTCTGTGGATCCTCAGCATCATTCAGCAATCTTTCTTTGGGTCAACTTTCTTCATTCTTTCATTCCTATGGTGGCCAGTTTAAAACAATATGATTTTCCGTGTGAGCTACCACTGTGCCCCATCTCTGAATGTATGTCTTATCTCCTTCTCTATAAAGAAAAATGAGGCCATTAGGCATGACCTTCAACTTCCCTCCTTTATCCCTATAATTAAAGAAAGACTGAGAGTTAATGCAGAGCATGAATGGCTGTTTTCTTTGCATTCATATTCCCAGGTCCAAGCACACTCTCAATAGATATTTGTTGAATCAATGATGAAATAAATAAATAAATAAATAAATAAATAAATAAATAAAGCCTTCAGGTATTTTGCCTTATCCCCATTTCATATTTGAGACAAGGAAAGCTCAACATGGTGAAACAACTTGCCAACGTCACGTAGCTAGCACAGTGTTAGATTCAGTACTCAAACTCCGACCTGGTGATAAAGCTGTGCTTTTTCCACTCTTCCCTCAGATCATCCCCACTGCATTCCTCTCTTGCCAACTGTATAGTCAAGACACAAATTCACATGTCTAGCAGAGGCCTTTCTTCTTAGCCCCAGATGTATACAGACAACCATCCATTTTGAATTTTCAGCTGAATGTCTACCTACAACCAAAGCTAACTCATTATCTCTCCCAAACCAGCTCTTTTACTCATATTCATGGTGTCACCATTTATCCAGATATCCAAGCCAGGGTCCTGGGAAACATCTTCTCCACCACACACCACACACCCACCACATATACAACCCTAGTAAGCTTCTTGTCCCTAAACACCTCTTCCATCTATCCTTTCCTCTAAGTTACTACAAGGCTCTAGTTTAGGCTCTTATAGAGCTGACCTAGACTCTAGGCAGTTGAATCTAAGTCTATCTGGTTTCCTTGCTTCTGGCTTGACCCTCTATAAATCATTCTTCTCACTTATATCAGAGTTATCATGGTAAAGTTCATGCATAACACTGTCACTTCCTTTCTTGACACTGCAATGGCTGGCTAGCTAAGGTAATGAAGTAGCAAAGCAGAAGTCCCTCGTGTGGGATATAAAGACCTTGACAGGCTTATTTTGTCTGTGTCACGCCCCAGGCACACTGGTTGCTGCAGTTCCTTCCAGCGCACCATGCTGGTTCAGATCACTAGTTCCTCTGCACATGCCTTCTTTCTTTCCTGGGAGGAACACCTTTCTTCATTGAAGTCTTTGTTATGAATTCTAAGACATACTACAAAATCCAGTCTCTACAACAAATTCTTCCCAGATCCTTAAAACCCTCTTTCAAGCTCCTACCGAACATCATAGTTTCTATATAGACTAGGTCACATGATGTGTCAATTCTTTGTTCACTTGCCTACTTTCTTGCTATATTGTAAGTTCCTTGAAGGAGGGACCAATTTTTTAAAATCTTTTTACGTTTAGTATCTAGTATCAATGGGTGTTCGATACATTTTTTGGTTGAATGAATAAATGACAATTACAAATACTCCATGTTTCTATAACAGAGAGACAAGGTCACAGAGAACATGAGTGAAAGCACAACCAGCTGGTTACAGATGGCCCTGGTACATAAACAGAAAAAGCAGGTAAAGGTCATGCTTGTCTGCCAAGACAAAGTGCTCTCTCTGAAGAACACGTGGGGAATAGGCATTTTGAGCATACATGAATATTTTTAGGACATATTACACTAATTTGTTTCATATGTTAGTTTCAAGAAGAGAAGATGCCAAAGGGATATGTGGCAGTTGTCGTTTCCACTTGTTCAAAAAGAAATGGAAACCATAGTGCCTGAAGCAGAAGTGTACAAATGCGGTGGGATGGAAATGCAGCCAGTGCAGTGAGATTTCTGCAGCTTTTACACATGGATTTTCTTCAGGGCCTGACTGTCACCACCCCCCACATGGCGTACGTCAGAGAGTAAGACCTGAACTCTCACCCTAAAGCTCAGATAGCAAATTTGCTGTTTCCAGATTCAAGAGAGGGATGCTTGGCTATAGCTCATTAAAAATAATAAAATAAATAATGAGGTTTTTTTTTTTTTAAAGAATCTTAAATGTTTGTCTGCTTCTGACCATATCTTCTCCTTCTCTTGAACCTACTCCAAATCTACACTTGGATGAGCCAGTTCTAGTGTATACACTCCCGGGAAAGAAGCATGTTGAAGGAGTGTTTTGCCCAAATTAGGGGTGATCAAATACTCAGTGCATCTCCTTTGTTCCCTCACCTCCCACTCCCGGACTCTGCAGTCCTGCTGAGGATTCTTGTGGTCCAGAGTTGCCTCTTAAAATCCATTTTCTATCCT
Source organism: Sturnira hondurensis (assembly GCF_014824575.4). Taxonomy (NCBI): domain Eukaryota; kingdom Metazoa; phylum Chordata; class Mammalia; order Chiroptera; family Phyllostomidae; genus Sturnira; species Sturnira hondurensis. Next base: position 2,680,174 of record NW_028088424.1, on the reverse strand, counting down.
TCCCAGGTCAGCCACTGAGCCTACTAAGGCCCTTGGCTGGTGGGTTCATGGGACCTAGCTGTGCACTCATTGCATCCTGGGAATAAGATATATGTATACAATTTTATGCAAGATGAACCAGACAGTGGGCTAGATGTTTTGTGTACCCTACTGCTAATCTTTTTCTTGTTTAATCCTCACTCAAGGATATGTTTATTGATCTTTTTTAGAGAGAGAGAAAGGGAGCGTGAGGGAGAGAAACATCAATCTGTTGCTTCTCCACACACGCCCCAATGGGGCATCAAACTGGCAACCTAGGTATGTACCCTGACAGGGAATTGAATCTGCTTCTGCACAGCAAAAGAAACTTCAGCAAAACAAAAATGCAACCAACTGAATGGAAGAATATAGTTGCAAGCAATAACTTTGATAAAAGGCTAATATCCAAAATACTTGCATATAAAGTAATCATACAATTCAACAACAAAAAAACCTCAAACAATCCAATTTTCAAAAAATAGGCAGAGGGCCTATTTTCCTAAGAAGACATTCAAATGGTGAACAAATATATGAAAAGACGATCAACTGTAAGGGAAATGCAAATCAAAACCACAATGAGATACATCATCATACTTGTTCAAATGGCTTTTATCAAACAAGACAAGAACCAGATGGGTGCTAGACTAATAGAGAGATTACTTTTAAAATGTCTAAGCACTATGTTGTACAATGGGAACTAATATAGTATTGAATGTCAACTATAATTGAAAACAAAATTTTAAAAAACCAGACAAGAAGTAACGAGTATTGGATCAGATGTGGAGAGAAGGAAAATCTCATACACTACTGAAAAGAATATAAATTGGTACAGTCACTATGAAAAACAGTATGGAGGTTCCCCAAGAAATTAAGAATAGAGCTGTCATGTAACCCAGCAATCCCTCTTTGGGGTATCTACCTGAAAAATCTGAAAGCATTAATTTGTAAAGATTTATGTCCCCCTTTGTTCATTGTGGAATTATTCACGGTAGCCAGGACATTGAAACAACCTAAATGTCCTTTGACAGATGATTGAATAAAGAGGATGTGTACATACATACAACAGAATACCATTCAGCTATACAAAAGGATGAAATACTGCCATGTGAGACAGACAATGTGGATGGACCTTAAGAGTATCATATTGAATGAAATAAGTCAGATAGACAAGGACAAGAACTATATGATTTTAGTCATATGTCAGATGTTAAACAGAAAGCAACAAATGAATAAATAAAACAAACGAACTCATACATACAGACAGCAGTATGGTGGTTAGCAGAGGGGAGGGGATGGGGAGGAAGATAAAGAGGATAAAGGGAGCCAAATACAGGTGACAGAAACAGACCAGATTTCAAGTGTTGAGCATACTGTGCAATATACAGATGATGTATTATAGAATTGCATGCTAGACATTTATATATTAACCAATGTCACCTCAATAAATTAGATTAAATTAAAAATAAAATGGTTCTTTCTAAAATAGTGATTTATTTTCATGCTTTAAAATTAATTTATAGCACAAGAAAGTTGATTCAAGCTTCACATTTTTTATTTTATTTTATTTTTTTATTTTTTTAAGATTTTATATATTTATTTATCTTTAGAGGGGAAGGAGAGAGGGAGAGAAACATCAATGTATGGTTGCCTTTCGTGCATTCCCTGCTGGGAGTTGGTCTGCAGGGAACTGGCCTGCAACCCAGGCATGTGCCCTGACTGGGAATCGAACTGCGATCCTCTGGTTCACAGGCCTGTGCTCAATCCACTGAGCTACGCCAGCCAGGGCCCATTTTTTATTTCAAATGAAACATCAAATCTTGCATTGTTTTTTCTTTCAGTAGTAAACTAGCTGAACAAATCGCACACACAGTGGCCTCAATTTTTCCCATGCCCACTTTCATTCATTCCCATTCTTTTAAATTCTTACTTTTGTGCAAATGACTCCCATATGACTTCTCAACTTTACCTTTATTCTGAATCAATTCCACATCTACTACCAGAATATCTGTTTTTCAAATAAAATGCAATAAAAAAGTATGCAACTCTGTTTGGATTTCAAAATTCTATTTGCAAGGCTTTTGAAATTTATAATTTATTTTCCATAGAAACTTCATTATAAATAGTAATTCAGTTAGTTCTCCAGCTGGGAAACAAAGTTTAGCTAATCCATCTGTCATGAAGAGTAGCAGAAAGCAAGAAGTGAGGGTTCCGGCCAAGATGGAGGCGTAGGTAGAGATGCTTCCCTTCCTTGCACAACCAAAAGAAGGATAACAACCAATTAAAAAAAAACAATAAACAAACAGAAGTGCCAGAAAATCAAACTGCGTGAAGCTACAACAACCAAGGAGTTAAAGAAACATTCATTCAGAGTGGTAGGAGGGTGGAGATGGGCAGCTGGGTGGAGAGGACCCACGGCAAGGTGTTGGACTGTGTAGGTGAGGTGGGCTGGCTGAATGGGGAATCAAATTTCTAGCTGTAAAATACTGTGGGGATTGCAATGTCAGGAGAAACTTCCAGTCTCACAGAAGAGTTCATTGGAAAATGGGGCTAGAGCAGAGTGAGTGAGCAGCATTTTTCCCTTTCTGACCCCTCCCCTACATACAGCACCACAAAGCTGCAACGTGGTTTGCCCTGCCCTGACAAACACCTAAGGTTCTGCCCCCTTACAACATAACAAGTGCACTGAGATGAAGAAATATGGCCCAAATGAAAGAAGAGATCAAAACTCCAGAAAAAGAGCTAAGCAACAAGGAGATAGACAACCTATCTGAGGCAGAGTTCAAAACACTGGTAATCAGGGTGCTCACAGAATTGACTGAGCTTGGTCACAAAATGAAGAAAGAAATGAAGGCTATACAAAATGAAATAAAGCAAAATATACAGAAAACCAACAGTGAAGGGAAGGAAATCAGGACTCGAATCAAAGATTTGGAACAAAAGAAAGAAAGAAACATTCATGCAGAACAGAAGGAAGAAAAAGAATTCAAAAAAATGAGGAGAGGCTTAGGAACATCTGGGACAACTTTAAACATTCCAACATCTAAGTCATAGAGGTGCCAGAAGGAGAAGAAGAGCAAGAAATTGAAAATTTATTTGAAAAAATAATGAAGAACTTCCCCAATCTGGTGAAGGAAATACACTGCCAGGAAGTCCAGGAAGCCCAGAGAGTCCCAAAGAAGTTGGACCCAAGAAGGAACATACCAAGGCACATCATAATTAAGTTACCCAAGATTAAAGATAAGGAGAGAATCCTACAAGCAACAAGAGGAACAGAGACAGTTACCTGCAAAGGAGTTCTAATTAGACTATCAGCTCATATGTCTAAAGAAATCTTACAGGCAAGAAGGGGCTGGAAAGAAGTATTTACAGTTATGAAAGACAAGGACCTATACCCTGGATTACTCTATCCAGCAAACCTATCTTTTAGAATGGAAGGGAAGATAAAGTGCTCCCCAGATATAAGGCCTAGTTAAAGGAGTTTATCATCACCAAACCCTTATTATATAAAATGTTAAAGGGACTTATCTAAGAAATACAAGATCAAAAACAATGAAAAGTAAAGTGACAACAAACTCATAACTATCAACAACTGAATTTAAAAAACAAAAACTAAAACAAAAACTAAGCAAACAACTAGAACAGAAAAGAATCAAGGAAATGGAAATCACGTGGAGGGTTTTCAGTGGGGAAGAGGAGGGGAAAAATGTGGTGGTGGGGGGGGAGGTACAGGGAATAAGAAGTATAATTCTTAGGCATAAAATAGATGGGGGCAGGTTAAGAACAGTATAGGAAACAGAGAAGCCAAAGAACTTACACATACAACCCATGGACATGAACTAAGGAGAGGGAATGCTAGAGGGTGTGAAATGCAGAGAAGAGCAGGGATAAAGGGGAGAAAAAAATTGTGACAACTGTGTTACCATAATCAATAAAATAAACTTAAAATGTAGCAGAAAAGAATATGGTAACAATATGGGTAATTAAATGAAGCACTAACTAGAAAGTTAATGTGAAAGTAAGTTTACCTCTGGTGTTAATACTTAAAGAAAAGCACTTTTACTTAGAGAAGGATGGAGAGGTAGAGGTTATGGATATCTAGAGTACTCTTTAGTTACAGCCACCCAATTATAAAATCTTGGAAGATTTTAGACCTACCTCCTCAACCCAGTTACCAATCCTTCTGATTGTCCCTTCATCCACCTGTTCCATTTCCCCATGCTGTTCCATTCCCTCTGTCCCCATCCTCAACCAGGCATTATCCTCCTTTACCAAGATTCATATAATGGTTTCCTACTTGGTTTCTCTGTGTCCAATCACATTCTCAAAACCTATTTTGCATATGGCATTTAGATTAATCCTTTTTGAAGCATACCTTGGAGATATTGAGGGTTCAGTTCCAGACCACTATAATAAAGTGAGTTTTGCAATAAAGTGAGTTAAAATCTTTTTGTTGGTGGAGGCAATCTTTTTGCCTTTGATTTATAACAAAACATAACATCTGTAAAGTGCAATAAAGTGCAGTGCACTAAAATGAGGTAATCCTGTCGCTTTTGTTGTGTCCCTTTTCTGCTCAACAGTGTGCACCCACCCCCATCAAGTCAGAAGGGCATAAACCTGGCCAAACTTTCTGTGGGGATGTGCACCCCCACCCTGAGGGAGAGCTCTTATACTGGCATGGTCCCTACATACAGAGACCAGACGAAACACTGGCTCCCACCCAAAGTGGTCCAGGCACCCCAAATGACTCCCTGCATCCTTAATCAGGAGAGAGCACAGGCTTTTTCCCTTTAGAAGTTCCTCAGTAGCCCATTCCAGAAGACCAGAAAGTGATGGCCCAATTTGGTTATTGATGATTCTTTTAGAGAGCAGCTAGAATGCTGAAACTCTCAGTCAAAAGTGGGAGGATGGGAAGGTGATACAGTCACCCACTGGCTTCTGTTTACCCCAACCCCTCTAAGTGGAGTGAGCGGACCATCTAGTGAAATGGCGCAGTAGTGCAAGAGCCTTTGCACTGGGGCAAAACTTCTTTTCTGAGACTCTGCAAGGTCTTCATGGTCCCTTCTGCAAAGGGGACAATGACACCCTTTACACATGGCTGCTGTAAGGATTGAGGGAGCATGCTTGAAAGCATCTATAACAGTGCCTGATAAATACATACATACAGACAGCTTATGCATTAATTAAATTGGAGATGGGGAGATGCACAAAAGCTTTTGGTCAGAGCCTCTGACTCCTGACCAACCTCCAGCAAATGTTTTCATTTGGATGAATGCCCATTTCATCAACTTTGGGCTGAAATTCAAGCAGAATCTTGCTTGGTATTCTATATTCTGACTCACTAAGAAGAAATATCTGGGGAAAGGAGAATTGTTGGTTACAATTCATATCCAAGAAATATTCAGGAATGAAGATGACAGAAAATCCAAATGAGACTCAGAGTGTGCACTGGTTAATTAAAAACAAAACAATCCCCAAACAAAAGCCAAATAAACCAACAAAAAATAACCAGGCCAGTGCTGGTTCAGGCTCTGGATCTGGCCAATGGGGAGCACTGCGGCTGCATGTTGTCATGGCGACATGGGCAGAGTGATCCAGGGCCATGAAGAGTAAGAAATGTAGCTGCAGACAGAACCAACCACACCCAGGGCTCTGTGGTTCTTCACTCAGGCTCTCTTTTCAGATTCCGAAAGAGAAGTGAAAGGAGGGTTGGGAAGATGTTTGTTTGTTTCCATTGTCTGTGTGGTACTTAGAGAAATATGTATTTCAAGACTAATAATTCTGAGGCATTGTATTTGTAGAGGATTTATCCATTTTCAAAGCAGTTTCACGGACAAAACTCTAGTAGTGGCACACATATGATGATGGCGTTATTTCCATTTTGTAGATTAGATCGGTGGTTTTCATCTCATGACACTTATTAACTAATTACTAAAATTCTAGGGCACACCTTAAATATCTTATATTTTTTGCTGATTTCACCAAAAATAGGTATAATTTTGATTCATTCAGATTGGACTACTATTGTTGTATTGGCTGTTTTCATTTTTTTGACAATTGAAAGGAAAGGAGGTCAGTACCCCTGACTAAATTTGCATGCTTTACAAATTCTTGCAGTGCACTCACCTTGAAAATCGCTGGATTAAGTGACATAGTCTAGAGTGGTGGCCACAGGACAGGTAATTTAAACCCTCTGACCCATGAGTTTTTCATATCCAGCATAATGTGGGTAATGTGACTTACTCTGACTACATGAAACTCTAAATGACATAGCTTTAAATGTTACATCAATGTCATCATGAGAACTCCTGGCCAGCGCCATTCCCATACATCCCATCTCTGCTCCCGTCCTATCTAGCTCTGTTACATGTTTATAGAGGAGTTGTCCTCATTTCTATGTCTTTGGGCTGTTTAGAAACTATGAAACCTATCTGGAAACAAAGACAGCAATTTCATTCTGCATTTCTGAATCTCCCATTAGCAGAGTCATCCCACCCACTGTGCTGAGAGGTGACCTCATTAGAGAGGAGAAACCATCAGTGGAAAACTCAGAGCCTGCTGAATCCTCTGGCAGTTGGGCCTGTACTTTGGGAGGGTGTTCATCAGCTGCAGCTGACAATGGGCTTCTGTACCCATTCCTGTAAAAGCCTTTTTTTTTCAGGCCTTTGCTCCTTCCATGAGCTAGTTGGTTTGTTTTTTTTTTTTCTTTTTTATCCTCAAGCAAGATGGCTGCTGATTGCAATTAACTCAGAATAACAGAAAGTAATTAAAAATTCATTTAAAAATCTATCATATAGTTTAACATCTACATTAAGAACACTGCTGAGGTAAATAAGTTGGCATCATATTTAGTAAGGCAAGAAACAATAATTCAGGCAGTGTATGTTGCACACGATTTAGGAGCAACAGATAAAATTCATAGTTCAGCTGGCCTTGGTACAAGTTTTATAGGGCTTTTCCTGAAAATGCAAGTGCATTATGAAAGAAACTGGTATTTTTCAGGAGAATTTGGTAGCAATCTGATGACCCAACCAGAAAACTTATTGATTAATTCTTTTTTAAAATTTATTTACTTAATTGTTGTTCAAGTACAGTTTTCTGCCTTATACTCCCATCCCAGCCCACCCACACAGCCCTCCCCACCTCCCTCCCATTTCCGCCCCCCTTAGTTGTTGTCCATGTGTCCTTTATACTAGCTCCTGTAAATCCTTCCCATTTTCCCCTGAAATTCATTCTTCTCTCCCCTCTGGTCATTGTCAATCTGTTCTCTATTTGAGTGTCTTTGGTTTTATTTTGCTTGCTTGTCTGTTTTGTTGTTTAGGTTCCTGTTAAAGGTGAGATCATATGGTATTTGTCTTTCACCACCAGGCTTATTTCACTCAGCATAATGCTTTCCAGTTCCATCCATGCTGTTGCAAAGGGTAGGAGTTCTTTCTTTCTGCTGCATAGAATTCCATTCTGTAAATGTACCATAAGTTTTGGATCCATTCATTTACTGTTGGGCACCTAGGTTGCTTCCAGCACTTGGCTACTGTAAATTGTGCTGCTATGAACATTGGGGTACATAGGTTCTTTTGGCTTGGTGTTTCAGGGTTCTTAGGATATAATCCTAGAAGTGGAATTGCTGAGTCAAAAGGTAGGTTCATTTTTAGTTTTCTGAGAAAAATTCCATACTGTTTTCTAGAGTGGTTGTACCAGTCTGCAATCCCACCAACAGTGAACTAGGGTCCCCTTTTCCCTACAACCTCTCCAACACTTGTTGTTTGTTGCTTTGTTTATGATCCCCATTGTGACCAGTGTGAGGTGATATCTCATTGTGGTTTTAATTTGCATCTTTCTGACAGCTAGTGATATTGAGCACTTTTTTATGTCTCTGGATCCTCTGTATGTCCTCCTTGGAGAAGTGTCTGTTCCAAAGTCCTTTGCCCATTTTTTAATTGGGTTGCTTGTCTTCTTAGAGTGGAGTCGTGTAAACTCTTTTTATATTTTGTAGATTAAATCCTTCTCTGAGGTATCATTGGCAAATATGTTTTCCCATACAGTTGGTTCTCTTTTTATTTTAATACTGTTTTCTTTAGCCATAAAGAAGCTTTTTATTTTGATGAGATCCCATTTGTTTATTCTTTCCTTTATGTCCCTTGCTCTAGGAGACATATCAGTAAAAATGTTGCTGCATGAAATATGAGATTTTCCTCCCAGTGTTCTCCTGTAGGACTTTAATGGTGTCACGGCTTATATTTAAGTCTTTTATGCACCTTGAATTTATTTTGGTGTATGGTGTAAGTTGGTGCTCAAGTTTCATTTTTTTTGCACATAGCTGTCCAGTTCTACCAGCACCATTTGTTGAAGAGGATATTTTTACTCCATTGTATGTTGCTGCCCCCTTTGTTGAATATTTATTGCCCATAGAGACTTCAGTTTATTTCTGGGCTCTCTATTCTGTTCCATTGGTCCATGTGCCTGCTTTTATGCCATTACCAGGCTGTTTGGATTACAGTGGCCTTGCAATACAGTTTGGTATCAGGTATTATGATCCCTCCTATTTTATTCTTCTTTCTCAAAATTGCAGCAGCTATTTGGGGTCATTTATGGTTCCATATAAATTTTTGAAGTGTTTGTTCCATGTCTGTGAAATATGCCATTGGTACTTTGATAGGTATTGCATTGAATCTGTAAATTGCTTTGGGTAGTATGGACATTTTGATGATGTTAATTCTTCCAATCCATGAACACGGTATATGTTTTCATTTGTTTGTGTCTTCCTTGATTTCTTTCTTCAGTGTTGTGTAGTTTTCTGCATACAAGTCTTTTACCTCCTTGGTTAGGTTATTCCCAGATATTTTATTTTTCTTTTTGGTATATCGAATGGGATTTTTTAAAATTTCTGCTTCTACTGTTTCATTGCTGGTATACAAAAATGCCTTTGATTTCTGGATATTGACTTTGTCTCCCGCTGTTTTGCCAAATTTATTTATTAGGTCGAGCAGTTTTCGGGTGGAGTGTATAGGATTTCCCATGTACACTATCACAGCATCTGAAAACAATGACAGTTTTGTTTCCTCCTTTCTGACTTGGATGCCTTTTATTTCCTTTTCTTGTCTGATTGCTGCAGCTATAACCTCCAATATTCTACTGAATAGAAGTGGTGAAAGTGGACAACCTTGTCTTGTTCCTGATCTTAGTGGAAAAGATTTTAGTTTTTGCCATTGAGTATGATGTTAGCTGTAGGTCTCTCAAATATGGCCTTTATTATATTGAGGAATGCTCCCTCTATTTCCACTTTGCTGAGTACCATTATCATAAATGGGTATTATACCTTATCAAAAGCTTTTTCCACATCTATTGATATGACCATGTGGTTTTTGTCTTTGCTTTTGTTTATGTGATGTATTACATTTACTAATTTGTGAATATTGAACCATGCTTGCATCCCTGGGATGAATACTACTTGGTCATGGTGTATGATCTTTTTAATGTATTGTTGGATGCAGTTTGACAATATTTTGTTGAGGATTTTAGTGTCTATGTTCATCAGCAATATTGGCCTGAAGTTTTCTCTCTTTGTTGTGTCTTTATCTGGTTCGGGATTGGGATGATGCTGGCTTCATAAAAAGAGTTTAGGATTTTGGATTTTTGGGAATAGTCTGTGAAAGATAGGGGTTAGCTCTTCCTTAAATGCTTTGTAGAATTCTCCTGTGAAGCCATCTGGTCCAGGGCTTTTGTATGATGGGAGTTTTTTTTCAATTTCATCTGCTGTTATTGGTCTGTTCAGGCTTTCTGCTTCCAAAACTCTTCATTGAGTTTTGGAAGATTATATTTTTCTAGAAATCTGTCCATTTCATCTAGGTCTTCAAATTTCTTGGCATACAGGTCTTCATAGTAATTTCTTACAATCCTTTGTATTTCTGTGGTGTCAGTTGTAATCTCTCCTCTTTCATTTGTGATTGTATTTATTTGGGTCCTATCTCTCTGTGTTTTTTTTTTTTATTAGCCTGCTTAAAGGCTTGTCAATTTTGTTTATCTTTTTAAAAAAATCAGCTCCTGGATTCATTGATCTGTAGAATTGTGCTTTTAGTCTCTGTGTCATTTAATTCTGCTCTGATCTAGGTTATTTCCTTCCTTCTACTTGCTCTGGACTGTGTTTGTTGTTATTCCTCAAGTTCTTGTAGGTGTGGGGTTCGGTTATTTGTTTGAAATGTTTCTATCTTTTTTCGGTAGGCATGTATTGCTATGAACTTCCCTCTCAGGACTGCCTTCACTCTGTCCCATAAGTTTTGGGTTGTTATAAGTTCACTTTCATTTGTTTCCAGAAACTTTTTGATTTTTTATCTATTTTCATTTTTGACCCATTTATTGTTTAATAGCACGCCATTCAATCTCCACGATTTTGAGTGTTTGGGTTTGTTCCTCTGGGGTTGCTTTCCAGTTTCAGTCCCTTGTGGTTGAAGAAAATGCTTGGTATTTCAATTTTCTTGAATTTGTTGAGGCTTGTTTTGTGTCTTATCATGTGGTCTATCTTTGAAAATATTCCATGTGCATTTGAAAAGAATGTGTATTTAGCTTCTTTGGAATGAAGGGCTCCATATATGTCAGTTAAGTCCATTTCCTCTAGGGCATTGTTCAATGCCACAATATCTTTGTTGATATTTTGTTTGGAAGATCTGTCAATTTTTTGACAGTGGGGTGTTAAAATCCCCTACTACAATTGTGTTGCTGTCAATATCTTTCTTGAAGTCCTCTAAGATTTTGTTTATATATTTGGGTGCTTCTATGTTGGGTGCATGTATATTTACAATGTTTATGTCTTCTTGGTGGATTCTTCCCTTGAGTATTATGAAGTGACCTTCTGGGTCTCTCTTTATGGCCCTTTTTTTGAAGTCTATTTTGTCTGATATGAGAATTGCTACCCTGGCTTTTTTTTCCTGTCTGTTTGCTTGGAAAATTTGTTTCCAGTCCTTCACTTTTAGTCTGTGTAGGTCTTTTGTCCAGCATATGTGTAGGTTATGCTTTCTTATCTATTCTATGTCTTTTGATTGGAGCATTTCATCCATTTACATTTAAGGTTATTATTGATAGGTACTTATTCACTGCCATTTTTGTACCTTTGTTCCTCTCTGTCTCTCTCTTTTCCTTCCTTTCCTTAAAGCAGTCCTTTTAGTATTTCTTGCAGAGCTGGTTTGGTGGAGGCATATTCTTTTACACTTCTTCTATCTGGAAAGCTCCTTATTTGGCCTTCTATCTTGATTGAGAGCCTTGCTGGGTAAAGTAGCCTTGGTTGCAGGTCTCTGGTTCTCATTACTTGGAGTATTTCTTGCTATTCTCTTCTTGCTTGGAGCGTTTCCATTGAAAAGTCAGCTGCTAACCTTCTTGGGGGTCCCTTGTATGTTACTTCCTTTTTCTTTCTTGCTGCCTTTAAGATTCTCTCTTTGTCTTGGAATTTTGCCATTTTTTTAAAGATTTTATTTATTTATATTTAGAGGGGAAGGGAAGGAGAGAAGGAGAGAAATATCAATGTATGGTTGCTTCTTGTGAATCCCCTGCTGGGAACTGGCCTGCAACCCAGGCATGTGCCCTGACTGGGAATCAAACCAGGATCGTGTGGTTCGCAGGCCCATGTTCAATCCACTGAGCTACACCAGCCAGGGCGAATTTTGCCATTTTAATGATGATGTGTTTTAAAGTGGGTCTCTTTGGGTTCCTCTTGATTGGGACTCTCTGTGTTTCCTGGATTTGTGTGACTTTTTCTCTCATCAAAGTAATGATGTTTTCCATCATTACTCTTCCAAATAGATTTTTCTATCTCTTGCTCTTCTTCTTCTCCTTCTGGTATCCCTGTTATTCGGATATTATTGCGTTTCATATTGTCTTGCATTTCTCTTAATCCCTCTTCATTCTTTCTGAGCCTCTCTTTTCTTGCTCTTTCTGAGTGTTTTTTTTCTATTTTGTTCTCCAACTTGCTGATCCAATCTTCTGCTTCATCGATCTTGTTTTTGATTCCTTCCACTGTGTTGTTCAGTTCAGAAATTGTATTCTTCATTTCCTCTTGGCCCTTGCTGATAGTTTCTATTACCTTTTCCATGTTGATATCGTTTACAGTGAGTTCATTGTAGTTCCCCTGTAGTTTCTGGTAGCTCATTGTGAGCTCTTTGAACTTCCTGATAACCAGTGCTTTGAATTTAGTATCTGATAGTTGACTTGCCTCTATTTCATCTAGCATTCTTTCTGAGACTTCCTCCTTTTCTTACATTTGGGGATTGTTTCTTTGTCTTCCCATTGTTTGTGAGACTCTTCTCATTGGCTTCAGCTTCTTAAATTGATTTGTTCTGGCTTCCTGGGTTTATGGTGTGAAGTTCTGTGGTGTAATATCTCTGAGATTCAGTGGTGTAGTTTCCTTGATCTCCCCAGCTCACTGATCTTAGACTGTCCTTTAGGTTGGCTCTGAGTTTGTCTTTGGGTTTTGGTTGTTTTTGTGTCTTTCTTTTGTGGGTCCTTCCAACCTGCTGCTGAACTGATGGTCCCTCTGTCCACCACCCATTTTAATTTGTTTTGCTGGTGAGGGCAGGTTGTATTGAAGCTAGTTCTTCTGTGTGTATAAGGTTTTGAGAATTCTTTTTTTGCTCTTGTTCAGTAGTTTGTACTGGTTAGTACAAACCAGTTTAGTTGTTTGTACTAAACTCCATTGTTTAGTTGTATTTCCAGATGTGTTTTGGATTGAGGTTTGTGTGGTTTCTACTCCCTCCTTCACCTTCTTCTGTTGTTTTTTGTTGGTGGTTCCTTTGTTGTTGGGTTTCCTCTTCCAGTGGGTATCCTGGTGTTCACTGCTTCCACCTACTCCTTTTTTTGTGATCAGTTGGAGAGGGAGGCAAAATGGCTTATGACAGCAGGAGAGTATTCTATGATATTTACAGTAGCAGCTGGTAGAGAAGAGACAGGAGATCTTTAGGCTATGTATAGTGTTATCCATGATCTTTAACCCAACTAGCCACTTTTTAGAAAGGATGGACAGAAGATATGACTCTTGTTGGGGAGGGAAGGCTTGTGAGTTCGATCTAGAATGCAGTTAACTGTGGGAGGTCAGATTCTGAGGTAAGGTGAGAGTAAAGGATAGTAAATAGGTGTAGAGTGTGAGAGGATATACTTCACCACTTTAGTAATAGAGTTCAGGAAACTGTGAAGTGGGTTAAGATCTGGGAGAGGTGTTGTGAAGTAATTACAATTGTATGGGACAGCTATTATTTACAATAATACCAGATCAACAATGACATGACAGAATCTATGTGATCTGGATAACATGAATGGGGGTATAGAACTTTGAGTAGTGTGGTAAAGGAACACAAGTGATGTGAAGGATAGTAAATTAGCAATACACTGTGGAAGAGATAACAGGGGAAACCTGTCAAATAATACAATATAACCAGCCAAGGCAAAGAAGACTATACAGAAAGAGGAGGACTACAAAGATACTATTAAAATAAAAGATGTAAGAATAATGAAAGAAATAAAATAGTAATACAAATATGCAGCAACTTGTAGCTTCTCTGCTACAGCAAAGTGAAATCTGTCTCTCTGTCTCTACTGTTGGGATGCCCCCTCTTTGGGTCCAACTCTGGTATTTTCGCAGTTCCAAGCTGTTTGTCTCACTTGTGGGTAAAAGAAAGAAAAAGGGGGCAGGAGGAAGAAGTGATAAGTTTGGGAAGAAAGGAAGAAGTAATAAAACAAGTAAGAAGGAAAGAGAGGAAAAAGGTATTGAAAGGTAAAACAATAATAAAATTAGAAAAATAAAAGATTACTTGAAAAAAAAAACAGAAAAAAAAACCCCAGAAAAAACATCTCTTGTTGGTTTCAAACTGGCCAAACCATTTTTCTGGTCTCGCTGGCTGCAGCAGGCTGAAGGGGGATTAGTGTGGCCTTTCTCCCTTCTTGACCTGTACTCAGCCAGTCCTGCGAGCACTCTCCCAAGAGCTAGTTTGGCATCTCTCCCCAGCGCCCCACACAGGTGATTCAGGTCCTCTTCATAGCACTCTTTCCCTGGGGGTTATCACCATGGGCCGGAGTGTAGTGTGCACGCCCAGCCAGGGTGCCTGGGTCCTGCGGGTTTGGGTGTGAACCCTTCCCAGTGCTATTGGGGAACACAAGGTCTTCTGCTCAACCTTGGGATTGCTGCCAGGCTGGGTGGCAAGTAGGCCAAGTGGCTGTCGCAGGAGGTTCCTTCAAGCAGTTTACTTTTTGAGAAATTCCTCCTAATCAGGCCTGATGCTCCGTACAGCATAATTCTCCAGCCAGACAGTGACTATCTGGGTCAGAGCCTGACACTTCACCTCTCGATTCTCCCAAGCCGGTGACCACAGACTCCATGGGTGATCATGGCCTTCGTGTGTTTGCCTCTTTGTCCTTATTCCCCTCTCTGCAACCTCAAGCAACCAGGTCTCTCCCCGTGTTGCCCAAACCCGGCTTGGCTGGGGAGGGAGGGAGCTGATGCCCCGGCTCTCTCCCAAGGACCCTGTGGCAGGCCCAGGGCTCCCAAAGAGTCTGTAGGAGACCCACTGGGCCCTGGGCGAGGACAGAGGCTGTCATGGCCCCTGTCTCCAGGCTGGTCCCTGGGACCCTACTGTCCTGTAGCCATCTCTTTACCGTCTGGTTTTTCAGTTTCCACTACAATTTCTGGTCTCTCATTTTCATATATGCTGGGGTACTGTTGGCTGTTTGCTCTGTTCCTCCATAGATCAGCCAGGTTTTTCTCCCATGTGTAGGGGGAAGTGGAATCTGTTCCATCCTACTCGGTTGCCATCTTCCCACTCTATCTGATTGAGATAATTCTTCAGGAAAAAGGTCCCCATATTTTGAAAGAGCAGTCATCTTTAAAAGCCAGTGAAAAATAATTTTGGAGAACTGATAATTAATAAGCATGTTTTTAACCTAGTGATGCAGACCTCACATTGTATTAGCAACTTTTCTGTGTTGATTATTTAAAGATTAAACTGGGCCTTGAGCTGCTAAGGTAGTAACAGAGGTGCAGATGGACTCTTGTCTGTCCTCTGTCCCATCAAGCCCTCACCCTCCCCGGGCCTTCTCCAGTCCTGGACCTGCCAGTGCCCAGCCAAACTGCCATCAACTCCATCACTGCCCTGTCCCCAAATCTCAGTATCATTAACAACTAGAAGCAAACTTTATTGGAAAATGGACAGATATTCTCTGTAAGGAAGCCTACAATCAAAGCCATTTTTTTTAGAGTGTTTGGGCTCTAGCAGCAGAAATGACACTGAGAACACACTATTGATTAGAAGTTAATTTTCATTACATGATCTGTATTTTTACCAGCAAGCTGTGTTTTTGGGTCCAAACATCATTGTATATCCATTTTAAGAGTTTCTATGTGGCAATCTGGTTCATTTAACAATCAAATTACATTATTATCACTACCACATTTCCCATTTTGCTCTAAAATTCATGTTCATTTTCAGAACCAACTACCCATTCTGCTCATTGCATTCAAAAGCAGAACACATATTTTATGTTTAAAGTAACTTGTCACACTTCAACCTAGAAATAAGTACCAAATGAATTTACTTTCTCCTTTCTCCCCTAACACTGAATGCAAATGTCAAATGTTATAAAGCTTTCCCAATGATGTCAATAATTTTATTAAAAATTGAGATTTAATATCTCTTCTCATATTCTCAATAAAGGCACTGAAATAGGTAGGGCTATAAAACTAATAACCTATTTTTCACAGCAAATATATTCATTCACCTGGGGCAGAGTAAACCAATGCCTTTATGGTATCATTAAGCCAGATTATGAGCAATTTTGATTAAAAGCAGAACACTGACATTTTCCAAGCAAAAAAGTAGTGTCACCAGAGTTACTGTCTTTGCTAACGCTTGTGTCCCAACAAATCCAGAAGCTGGTGTGGGAGAAACTGCCTCCAGACAGTGGTGGGCCTCCCCATTCTTTGGGTGTGCCTAAATGATCACAAACTCTTACCACTGATTCTACAGGCGAATGTGAAAATGAGGAGTGGGGGGACATGGGGTTTGGATTCTATTCTCCTTGTCACACAGGGTAATGCCATTCTGACTTCTATTAACATACACATGAAGCAAAAAATAGACACATTTCTTTACATGGACCCAAAAAATATTAACAGCTAAACCTTTCCAATTGTAAAGCGATGAAGAAGACAATATATTGGTCTTTAAAAAGAAGGGCAAGGAACCAACAAGAGAGAGTAATGACGTTTGCATTTCTCACCATTATTGTTGGAGCTGTCCTCAGTAAGAGTTAAGGATATTTTCAAGTTTCTAAGTGAAAAACTGAGTTGAAGATTCAGATCGTTTCTCACAACTGTTGTGGAAACAAATGCTAAATCACTTAAAACTTCATAAAATTCTGTGATTGTGTTGTAATGCTAGTGTTGAGCATAATCCCTGAATTTTATCAGCTTTTCCTCTTTGTAGCTTTCATTACTTAGTGAAATATGCTTTGATCTAGCCCAGATTCAAATACAAAGAAATAATTACATTTATAACAAAAGTATGTTTTCTGGATTCTTTGTTTGTGTTAATGTTGAAGATAAGGCAGCTAATGTTGGTATTCCTGTTGCCAGTACAATGGAAAGAGTTAACGGATAGGTGTCAATCTTTTCTGAACAGAAAGTTTATGTAGCTTTATTTAGAATATTCATATGTTGACAATAAACTAAGAGGAGGTCTCTACCTTTCTTAGGTTATGCATTAGGGAAGTGCTACAAAGTCAATCCACATTGTGAGACATTTAAGGTGATGACATTATGTAATGAGTTTTGTTTCTCAGTCATCTGCATTGGTTGGAAGGAAACTGCCAAGGATTCGGTGATGCTACAACAACACTACAACCTCCAAGATCTTTCTCCTAACCCCTGTTATGCAGTCCGCACTTTGCATACACGATTTCTTTTCAGCCTCACCACTCTTTGACAGAGGTATGATTCCTATGTTATGGAGAAAACATAGCTTAACAATTCTAAGAAACTTGTTAAAGGCTATGCAGGGCATAATCTGCCAACCTGGAAAACACAAATATGAACCAATCTTTATAACTAAAACTCAACACAGTATTGCTCTGGGTAATGAGTGGGATCAGCTCTTTTTCTCCCAGGTTGCTAAATTGCTGTGAATTAAGGGCTTTTAAGTGTATTAGTGGTTCTGCCTTTTTTAAATATGTAAATATTCTAGTTACAATAAAACTTTTCTTACTCTACAGGAACCCAGAATAGGCTATTCTGATTAATAAAACATTTCAGCTAGTAAAGTGTTAGTGGGAGAGTACTAGTCTTTAAGAAGTAGAACAAAATCACATACACTTAATAAAAACACAGCACATCCATTGAAGAAACTATAATGCATTATAGGGTCAACATGACAAAAATGATTAATATAATTTCATAAGGGAAGCAGGATTGCACTACTCAATAGAGCTTTCTAGCTGTTACCATCGTAGACTTGAAGAGCTAGAAGGTACTTAAGAGTTCCTTCATCCAAGCCTGCTAGTTGTTCAAGTCTCCAGTTCCTCATATGTAAATTAAAGGCTTGGATGGTCATCCAGGAGCCCAGTGGCAGTCACTCAGGGACCAGGACACATGGTAGTCAATTTTGCTATGCTAAGCTGACTTGTTACAGTCAGACTGTCTCTACTCATCTCATCATAATTTAGAAGAAAACAAACAAAAAAAGATGTGCTGTCACTTGCTTTCTAAATTTGTGGATTTCCAAGCAACGTGGATGCCCTCTTCTGATGTTTTCTGTGATAGCTATTTTCTGCACCTCCATTGTCTTCCTATGACTTCCATAGTGCAACTCATGCACACGATGTCATGTTGCAAAGAAGACAGGACAGGAGACGTGCACTTCCTCTGAACAGTTTCTGATTTTCTCTCTTCTTTAATAAAATTTTATTAGCATTGAAATGTGGAGAGGAGCTTCTACCAAGCTTTCAGTTCCAGCCTTGCAATTTAACTTGCCAGGCTTAACTAGGGTGGCAGGGGGTGATTACCATAATCAATTATTTACTTAGCTGGCACCATTTTCCTGTCACTGAAATCATATTTAATTTCAATCTATTATAATGCATTATCAGTGCTGAGCCAAAACCCTTGATGCACTAATTGCCTATGAGATGGTTTCACACATGTAGCATCAAAGTACTAAGTGTTCCATGTCCATTTACAGATGACAAATAGCTTCTGTTAAGATGTGGTTTGTGTGAACACTTTAGAGATTTCTATATTTTACAACTTTAATATATCTGGCACCATTTACTACTAAGTGCAAAACCACTGGAACAATCTAGATCAATAGTCTATTTAATCTGAAAAGCCATCCTTCATGTAAAATGGGACTGAGATATTTTTTGAAAACCATCCAGACCTTTTATTCCTCCACTCTTCACAACAGAAAGTCTGAACTCTAAACTGTCTGAGATATAAAGACCAAATATGATGTATGAAACTTACTGAATCCTAGTTTGGGCAAAAAACATAGTGCATTTCAGTAGGGTAATTGCCCTGGGTATTAAGTGATACTAGAGAATTAATGTTAATTTTCTTATGTATGAAAGTGGCACAGCCATTATGTCACAGAATGACCTCATTTTAGGGATAATATCCTTATTGCTAGGAGACACAGTAACAAAGTATTTGGGAGCTAAATGTCATGGTGTCTGTAACTCTTTACATAAATAGTCCAGAAAAAAGAGACAAAGCAAATGTGGCAAAATATTCATTTGAATTTAAGTGGTAGATAGGTAATCACTGTATTACTTATCCATTGTTTTTGGTTCTTTTGAAAGTTTACAATAAAAATTAGAAATCACTAAAATATCACTTCAGACAAATTACTCAAGGTTACTTAGTTTGTATATGCCACAGTGTCCTAAAACACAGAGAACCACTACTTGGGCCAGTTACAGATGACAGAGAAAACAGCTGCTTCTTAGAATGATTCCCAATCAGCAAAGATAAACACAGTGGAAGCAGATGAAGCAAAGGCAGGTGAAGATACAATAAGAGGGGACCCAGCTGCTTCACACAAGCTCATTTCCCAGCCCCGGCAGCTTCCACCTGGGTTGTTCAAGGAACACGGGTGTGCAAGTGTGGACATTCAGCTCTGAGCCATTGGGGCAAAAGAAAGAGGAGCACTGCAGATGTGCAAATGTCCCAATTTTCAAAGGGAGGTAAAGTGTTATGTGCTTAAAGAACACAGTAGGTCAAGCCCCAGGCTTCTGCATCCTTTGAAACCACCTGTTGTTCACTATAGAGACTCAGGTGGTAGACACACTCAAGTGCATGCTCCTAATGACACAGACTAATGTCAAAAAGCCTGGTCATTTCATGATTAGTGGTGCCCCAAGTTACCCCTTCTGTGCCTCAGTTTCCTAATTTTTTTTAGATTTTATTTATTTATCTTTAGAGGGGAAGGGAAGGAGAGAAGGAGAGAAGTATCAATGTATGGTTGCCTCTCCTGAGTCCCCTGCTGGTAACTGGCCTGCAACCCAGGCATGTGCCCTGACTGGGAATCAAACTGCGATCATGTGGTTCACAGGCCCGCACTCAATCCACTGAGCTACACCAGCCAGGGCTCAGTTTCCTAATTTGTACGCTAGGAATAAAATGCACATTAGAATCAAATGAAACATTTGTAAAGAGGCTACTGATGAACCTGTCACTGAGTACAGTGCAAGTAATAGGTACCACAGGGGTATCTGGAATCTAAGCACTTGACTATGTGTCTTATGATTGTTTTTTAGTCACCACAGAACAATTAGGGGCAGGTTGTTAATGCAATTAGGTTTATTCATATTTAGTTTAAAAACTATACGTCAAGAGAGTTGATGAATGAAACAATGTCAACCTAGAAAGAGGCTTTCAGTTTTGCAAGGATGATTTATCTTTTTTTCAATCCACTTTCATATAAGACTGGGATAAATACCTACAGATGAACTATCAAAATCATGGATGACAAAAGTTTTATAGAGATAGCTGATATGACAGAGAGAAAATCACTTGAAGTAGGGTTAATGTACCCCAGGAATACACCCTAGCCAGGTGGCTCAGTTGGTTGGAGCACTGTCCCATACACCAAAAGGCTACAGGGCCAATCCCTGGTCAGGGCACATACCTAGGCTGTGAGTGGCATCCCTGGTTGGGGTGCATACAGGAGGCAGCTGATCAATGTTTCTCTCTCTCTAAAAAAATCAGTAAAAAACATACCCTTGGGTGAGTATTAAAAAAATGTGGGAAGTGAATACTAGAGCCGTTTCTATTTATTTATAAACTAAAAACCAAAAAGTCGAGCTTTTAGGTTTTATTTTAAACGACTGAGGCAATATTGCCGATATTGCCACCTGGTCCACCACTGAGAGGACCACTTGCCATGTAAAGCATACAAGAAGTCTCAGTGCTTCTGCAGTAACGGGTGATTGGAGATCCTTCTCTTGCTTGTTCCTTCTTTCACTGTATTGCCACACGCAGGCCTCTGGCTGAGCTCTGTTAAGTGGATTTATGGATTACATTATCTAATTTTAACTAAACCAATCTTACCAAAATGGACGGCTGGCTTTTAGAAAAGGATGTGGACTGAAGATAATACTAACAAAGAAAGCATAAGAGAACAACAAGAAAAGGGCAGCATGGCCAGTTCTACAGTTCCCAGTACAGGTACCACCCTGGCCATATGAGATGAAAACAACAATGATATAATGAGATCAGATCAGAAACCAATAAAAAATTTGAAATCTTCAAAATGATCTGAAATATGAATTTGATTCACTATTTGAACTTTGCCTTAAGTTTATATTATGGCTTGAGATATTAGCTAATGACACAGGTACATAATTCATGAAATAATAAATACATGTAAAAGTGAATACTCAAAAATTATTTATAGAAGAAATAATTAAAATGTTTAGAGAAAATAATCAGAATTCATAAATATTAAAATAAGTCAGAACATGGGCGAGTTTTAGCCATAATGAAATAGAAATAAGATGAATACAAAAACAAAGTCCTACATTTTGGGTCTAAAAATCCAGTATACAAGTACAGGATGTGGGAAACTTAACTCCAAAGCTATTACTGTTCAAGAGGCCTGCTACGGTCTGCAGATGACCATCAGCTGTATGTCAGGGAACAGTGTGCCACGGCTAACAAAAGACCACACCAGACCTCGGGCAGCCTCCCTTTGGGGAGCTCTCATGTCTAGAAACAGAGAATAGACAGCCTCAATAGAGAGCCTATATTCTGTTGGCCCTCAGGTAGAAGACTGTTCAATTTTACCAGAAACGTACAAACCTCCACAGAAAGGCTTTAGGCATTTGTAGGAAGTTGGACTAGAAAACCTCTAAGGTGGTCCTAACTCTGAATTCTGAGTCTGTGAAGACACACAGGCGGGATCTGGAGAACATGAGGAACAGACTAAATAGCTTAGTTTGCCATACAAGGTAGTTAAGTCCACCCAAATGTGACTCCATGACAGTAGGAACTGTTTTCTTGTCTCTGTCCTGTTCAATATGGCGTTCCAACAACTCAGACACTGCCTGGCATCTAATTCGTATCCAGTAAATGCCTGTTGTCATGGTAGGGAATGTCTCATTACTTCATATATGCATAAAGAAGCTGCATGGGTTTTATTTCCCAGGAATTTCCAACTGTAAGGTGCTATAATTTTATATTCGCATACAACCTTTCCCTGACAAGTTAAAATATCACTAGCACAGATCCCTGAGCCTCTTTACAAGTTTTTAACTGAACACTCACCATTTCTGTGGGTGAGTCTCCATTCAGATTAACTTTGTTTTTCTCCAAATAATTTGGGATTTTATTTTTAATTGTTTTTCTCTTCTGACACCTTCTTTTTTTACTGAAAATGTACAGAGATTAATGACGTCAATTCTGCCAAGAATTTGTATACACTAATACCTTGTCTTATCTGTCTACCAAAGACTACAAATAAATATAAAAATGAGTATCACATAACAAACATCAAAATATTTCAGCCAAGGTTTAAGGAAGAAAAACTAATTAAGGCTCAGAGATCTGTGTTAGTGATATTTTAATTTGTTGAGGAAATTAAAGGCCATGAAAATCTGTGTGCCTGAAGAGATGGTAATCCTGGCCACACATCAAACTGGTGACAACATTGGGTCAATATTTGATATTTCTTGTAACTTGACAGGACAATGAAGAATGATTCCTTAAATCATTTCAGCTTATGAGAGATTAGATTCTTGAAAAAACCTTCCAATGAAAGCAGATGGTGGAGGAAGCCACTACCCAGATCACGAACATAAAAAACACAGATGAGCTAACTAGTTCAGTGATAACGCTCCGAAGTAGCAGTGAACATACTCTCTCATGCTGTGGCTAAACTTAAATAATTTTGCTCATCTCTTTTAAAATATATCAGAGAAAGATCTAATTTTATGTCTGCCAGCAATACCAGTCAATGTTTTCTGCAGAACATTTTTAAGTGACACGAGTAATTGTGATTTGACTTTGAAGATAAAATCTGCCCAAGCAAGCCCCTAAGGAAAATGACAGTCTGGCTGTTCTTTCACGAAAGCTTTGGAAAAACGTCAACCCTCACTACCATCCAAGAAAGATAGGCTAAGCATTGCTGGAACAGGGCCCCAAGTGGAGAGACGCTCTCTGAGAGAGGCATCTGCCATTCGCCTGGATAGCAGAGGAAACCTCATCCACCCCCTGACAGCAGCTGGGTGGGAAGGATTCCTACATTGAAAGAGTCAAGATGACCTCTAAGGGTTACGCTCAAATCTGAAACTCGGTGATGTTAGGAAATGCTGAAAATGTGGGTCTGCTGGATGATTAAATTCCAGAGGTGTCCAGAATGTGTGGAAAATACATTGTTCCTTCAAGACTTAATCTAAAGGGCAAGAAAGTGGATCATTTTTTATTTCTATGTATCATCATCAATATTAAAATACAAAAAAGAACACTCAAGTATAAGAGTTTTATGATCAAGTAAGGAGGTATTGTAAAAGAGCTCAGATAATGCAGTATCCAAGTTCAAGGTGAGTGGAAGGCAGGTGTCTATTTTAATACAAAGAGAAGTATGAAATGTGGAATAAAAAATACCCAGTTCAGTGCCTTCTCAATTCCTGCTAATAGCAATGGGGCCGTCATTCCTGCTGTTTGCTATTCTGAGGTGTGGGCTGTCAGGAGACACAGGCAGCCCTGTAGGCTTCCCAGGCTAGGGATGACAGAAGCCTACGTGTCCTGCTCGATGACAGATGCCGGACTGAGATCACCAAAAGGACAGGGAACATGGAACAGCAGCTGGGCCAGACTCAGCTTCCCACCTGCTGTTGATTTATACATTCATTCCTCGAACCCATTCCCAGTCCATGTAAAAATCTGCCAGCATGTAGAGAAATTAATCAGTTTGGTGAAAGGGAGGGAGCTATCCACGGTCGATTTTATATTCTTTCTGTAAACACATTTGTGTAGCACAGAGGCAGCTGAGCTGAGCAGCACTGGCTTTTTCTGCTCTCTGCCATAATCACCCATACACCTGGGACACACACAGAGCTCTCACTGCTGTTTCCTTAGGCGAGAATTTGCCCCCTAGGATAAAGCTGGCTTTGGAAACCAATTAGATATGTCCGAGTTTTTGTTTGGCTTTTGAGGACACTATGGCCATCTAATTTGCATTTGTGCCTTGTTTCTCCCTTGTTGCCTTTGTTTCTTTTCCTTTGTCTAAATGGGGAGACAATGATTTTCAAACATGGCTGGTCAAACATGCTACTCAGAGTGCGTTTCTATATATATTTACGTAAAATCCAAGTGCCTCATTTGCTGCAAAACAACCTTTATTCTGAAGAACATTTCAACTCAAGGAAATGCTCTTTAAAATGTCTAATTCCCTACTGTGATTTCCTTTAAAGTTCTAATTAGTTGTGCACAGTAATGAATTCTGTAAATTGCAGTTTCATTTAAAGCTTTTAAGGTACAGAAGGCTCTAATAATGAGTTTTGCCACAATCAGTCTTTGAAGCGAGTAATTTTGAAATGTAAGTTTCATATTTTTGGAGATGTCATACTTCTTAGAAACAATCATAATGTTGAGTCTCAAATTCCTTGCTTAATGCCATCAAAATGTCAGATTAGTGAGTAATTAATGGCATTTGTACATAATGCTATTTCCTTCTTTCTGCAAAGGCCAAAAGCATAATGGAAAATTTAAGCCAAGAAACATCTTTCAACAAATATATTTTCAGAGCTTTCATTTTAAATAACTTACTACCAGTCTATAACTGTCTTCCTTAATGGTCAGCAAACAGCTGGGTTTCTAGATAACACAGTGAACATAAAATATTCATGTTATTTAAGCTGTTCCTACATTTTACTAATGTTCTTTGATTTCCTGGTCTTAAAGGGGAAAGAGAACATCACCACAGCTATCTCCCCATCCCACCCCCTCAGACACACCCATTTTCTTAAAGAGGTTTATTCGAATCAACCACCTCCTTCTGTTATGCCTTGAAGACAACTAAGCTACTTTTTATCCAGTATCTGTTTCAATCTTTCCTTCTCTTCATGGACTTAATTGAAACTGGAAACTCCAAGTACACGCCCTACTTTCTCACCCTCCCAGGTTGGCAGCGAGAGTCCTCTGTCTGGTTAGCATCAGCTCAGCCTTCCTCCCCCCTGGCACCCTCTCTCCAGGTCTCTGTGTCCTGGCGTTCACACCCCCAGTCTGACCACTTCCACAGAGTCTTTTGGCCACTCAGTTCCCTAGGCTCTGTTATCCCTTTTTTTGGTCTATATTGGCCTCCCTTATTTATTCCAAGACTTGGAGTTAACGTTTTATAAAGTGCTCTAGCTGGCAGGCCAGGCTCCCACACAGCCCTGATGCCCAGGTCAGCTCATGACCATCTCCACCACCCATTCTGCCTGGTCCCAGATGACTGAGACACAGACTGGGTCACAGATGACTGAGACAGCAGACAAACCCTTGTAAACAAGGGCAAATTCAAGCACAGCTGACTCCAGAAGTGTCGAGGCTGCTTATCAGCTACTTCCTGCATATCTCATGGTCTCCCTAACCCAGACCCCACAGAAAATAGTCCAGCCTGTTTCCCTTCTGCTTAAACTCCACTTCTCCTCAGTCACCAGCCCCGGCCTCACTGGAGAGCCTCACTGCCTGTACCACAGAGAAGGCCAGCCCCCCTTGTGTGTGGTCACCCCTGCTCCACATCTGCCCCCCAGCCTTCACTGCAGAAAGAGTCCCTTCTTGGCTCCTTTCACCAGACTTTTCTACTCACAGCCCAGCCCACGCTTCACGCATTCTCCGCTGCACTTAGTCTTTCCCTCTCTGAGCAGCTTTTCTGATAACTTATTATCTTTTAAAACAAAAACAGAAACAAAACCATTCATTTGACCCTACTATTATTCCTCTCACTCCTCAATCTCTCACCTCCCATTTCCTGCCAAATTCCTGGACTCTACACTATAGGTAGGCTGTGTATTCATTCTCTTAACCCTCCTCAGTCTGGCTTCCTCCTAGTTTCACTATTCTGTTGAAATAACATTGAAAATTTACCAAGCACTTGCTCCTTGAAACATTTAGTTGCATTTCTCTTTCCTTTCCTCTTGATCAGTGGTTCTTAATGCTGAATGTAAGGATTGTTTCTGAAGATTTAAAAATATATAATGTCCTGCCTGTGTCCCACCTATAGAAATTCAGATTTAATTGCTTTGGGTGGTTTAAAAAGCATCCTGGTGCCTTTCCTTTGCTTGCCCTGACTCCTCCTTCTAGTCATCTCTCCTGCTTCCTGTTCTTTCGCTGTGCCCTGTGCATGTCCTCCAAGGAATATCTCCCTACCCCACACGGCTGTTCCTTTTCCCTCTCATAGATCACGTATGATTCCTAATACAAGTAATGTCCAGACCTTGTCTCTGGCTGAAACCTAGATCTCAGTTCCCAAGTAAGATTGCTGTGCATTTCTACCTGCACATTTTTGCAGTGATTTGATGCCTAAAATAATCTAATGTCTAAAATCATCTCCTTTCTCATCAGTCCCTTTTTCTGTCACCATGTATGACTGTTAAAATTTCAATTTAAACTGCATTAAAATAAAAATCCTGAATAAGCAAAGTATCCTCTATCAAATCTCACTTCCAAATTAATGTATAGGTAAATTAAACCATATGGGATATTGATTCTATTCTATTGATTTTATTAATTTTTGACCAAAAAAGAGGTACTGTACAGACTAATATAACATGCAGGAAAACCTGCTCTCAAGTCTTCTCATTACTAATCATCAAGGAAGAGTTGGCCCTGGGATCCTATCAACCATGTTGACCATTAAGTCTCTGTGGGAGCAGCCAACTCTTGCCTCCATGGCGGCAGATTTGCTGCAAGGCCCTGGGCACAGTCCAACACGTTCCCCAACTTCCCTCACAGAGCACAGAGGAATATATGCACAGAATATTTAACAAGAAAAATAGTCCCCAAACTGTTCTCAAAGGCTCAAAACTGGATTAGGAGGCCTACAGGCAGGCTCTCTGCCTGCTCAAGGTATGTATCAGCAGCTGGTACATACAATCAGCAATTTATGAAGCCACGGTTTCTTCATCTTGCTCTGGAGCCCCGTATGAGTTCAGCACACCAAACTCCTCATATCCACTCTCTGCGTCCAATGCCCAAGTTTGTTTTCTGCCTCAAGAACCAAGTCAAGGACACAGTCTCAAAACTGCTAATACTGCTATTTAAGTATACCCATTCACGTGTCTCCTCAAAGAATGAAGTGGCTACAAGTCATGAAAATCACATTGTATAATATCACTTGAAGCAAATTCTTGATGTTTTCTTACAGAGAAGATCTGTTTTTTAGCGATCTGAAAATGGTTACTTTTTTCTCAACTCGCCCATCTCTAGGTGAGTCACCTCCACCTCTACATGCTGTTCCTGCAGGACACCTGGCATTGTGGTCAAGTCCCACAACATCACGAACACCACTCAACCAACTGACCTCCCTAGCACCCACCCTTTCCACTGTTCTCACGCACTTGTGAGCAACTCAAGAGAACTCTTAGAAAACAGTCCTTTTTTGCCATCAGAAACTCAGGCCTATGTGGGTAAGGTCTCGTGCCCACAGCCCTACAGAAAACAAGCTCAGGTAAAATCATTATTGCCTGATCCAACAAAGGGAACTGGGAGAAAGAGACAGAAACCATCTGCCCCTTAAGATCCACACAGAGCTCTTCTCTCTCTGCAAGGATTACTGCAACAGGGTGAGCTTCTTCCGCATCACAAGGCGACAAGGTCTGATTTCACAGCTAATGCTCAGCTCCCATCATTTACATGAAATGATATACATTACCTGGAAAATACTTGCAAAACTGCATGTGACAAAGGAAAATCAATCCAGTGTGAGGGTAATAGGAAGCATGTACTTCCCCAGCCTTCTGCCCAGAATGTGTAGGGAAGGGCAGTTGGCAAGAACAGGTAGTGATGGATTATGGGGCAGGGGATAAACACCTGTCAGTCTCTAAGCCTCAAGATGAATGTTCAGCCTGAGGAGCCACTAATGCTGGAGGCCTTCGCTATGTTGAATATTTAACAATGCAAGGCCCAGTAAGAACTCACTCTGGGAATGACTATACACACTAGTAGAATTCATCCAATTGAACAATATGTTGGGATATGTGGACACCCATGTACATGGCAGTGCTATTAAGAGTAGCAAAGAGGTGAAAAAAATCCATGTGTCCAATGACGAATGAATAAATAAACAAAATGTGATATACACATACAGTGAATATTATTCAGCCTTAAAAAAGGAAGAAGTCCTGTCAAATGCTACTATATAGATGAACCTTGAGGAATTTATGTTTCAGTGAAATCAGCAAATCACAAAAAGACAAATACTATAATGTCACTGATATGAGCTATCTAAAGAAGACAAATTCATAGAAACAGAAATCCCATGGTGGTTACCAGGTAGAGAAGGGGGAAAGGGAAGCTCTTGTTTAATGGGCATAGAAGATTCATTTCTGCAAGATGATGCAGTTTTGGAGATTAGCTGCACAACAAAGTGAACGTACTGAACACAACTGAACTATATACTTAAAAATAAGTAAGATGGGCCCTGGCCAGTTGGCTCAGTTAGTTGGAGCATCATCCCATCCACCAAAAAGTTTGCAATGCCTGGCCAGGACACATACGGGAAATTTTCAATCCCTGCTTCGGGCAGGTACAGGAGGCAACCAATCAATGTTTCTCTCTCACATCAATGTTTCTCATTCTCTAAAGTCAATAAACGTATATTAGGGTGAGGATTAAAAAATTATTAAGATGGTAAATGGGTAAATGTTATGTGTTTTTTTACCATAATAAAGAAATGCAAGAAAAAAAAATACATGGTGAGTATGTGTCTGGCAGTTATAAAACTCAAAGCTTTCCTATTTGACAGGGAGTCCAGATGGTCTCTCCCTTGTCATACCACAAGTTTAATAAAACCCCAAACTGGACTCATTTTTGGTTGGATTAATCTTCCCCTCACAGTGTAAAGATAGAGCAGTTTTAACACTCCTCTCACCTCCTTTTTACATAATATTTCAGTCTTTATAAAGCTACATGGTGAAATGTTTGTGAACTGATCCTGTTTGGGAACCACTGACAAAAACTCACAAAGACCCCCCTCCCCCCCCCGACCCACACACCTGTGCCCTGTTCAACTGCGGGACCAGGGATATAATAAATAAATCAGCAAAACATTGATAGGAGAATTGAAGGCCACACAATCACTTTTTCTCTTTTTAAAGTGAAAGAAAATTCTCACTGATCAAAATTCAACTCTTTTTGCTTATCCTATAACTTGGTGCTGCTTCAGCAAATTAACATCATTTGCAGTCCTTACCTTTTTGTTTTTTCATTGCAATGGGACACAACAGCAGAGCATCACCAGGTTGGAAGCACAGAAATAGAGAAAAAAGAGAAAACTGTTAGTTCATGTCCTTGGGAAGAAGGACAAAGCACACTGCTAAGAAACATGTGAAGAGCACAGCAATAACACAACACAGAAATATCGGAAACATGCTTCAAAACAGCAACTGCTCCTTCCATCATAATTAGAAATCCATTGCTTCTG
This sequence comes from Sturnira hondurensis, assembly GCF_014824575.4. Classification (NCBI taxonomy): domain Eukaryota; kingdom Metazoa; phylum Chordata; class Mammalia; order Chiroptera; family Phyllostomidae; genus Sturnira; species Sturnira hondurensis. Next base: position 2,651,009 of record NW_028088424.1, on the reverse strand, counting down.
GCACAAAGAACAAAGAGGGCATCAACTGAGGACTTCTTCCCTGAGATTCTCTTCTTGCTGTTGACTCTGTGACTAAAAACAGATGGGACATAATTGCTCCTTCAACCGTGCAGAGCAACGGGGCTACCTGGCCACTGATTTCTCTCCTTGCTACACCTTCTCCTGAGCTTGAGAAAAGAAGTCTGCTCCCCAAACCTATATCCAACACACTGGCACCAACACTTCTATATTCCACAACATTTCTGAGAAGTGATCTGTGTGAGAGGCCTCAGGTGCAGGAAGTGGCCACTGGTCCCTGGTTCCAGTAGGCGTAGGGCCACCCTCTGTGGGGCGGGTTGGGCCGACCGTCTCTCTCATCCCTGTAACATCTGTGCTACAACGAACACTGAACAGGGAGAGTGGACAGTGGGAGTAACTCCTCAGAAGTTCCTAAAGCCACACACACATGCATGCACACACACTTCCTAACACGCCTGATCCCAGACTCATCTGCATTCTCCTTGAAGCTGTGTTGCTCAGCTCAGGAAGGGAGTTGTGCCGACTGCTATATTGGGAAGAAACCACATTGTAGAAACTATAAAAGGAGAGAAAGTGAAGTTCTCTTGCCCTTGGGGTAAAATTAAGGAACACAAACTACCTAATGCTGAGACAACTGAACAGATGTAATTGGAGAACCTGCCTTTTCATCATCTTTTTCTTGTTAAAAAGGCAAATTCTCACAAATGTGGCTCAAAATTTAGGTCAGAGTTTCCTGGGACCACTGCCTTTCCTTACATATCCTACAGGCATGAATGATATTTATGCCTATTGTTAGCTGTATGAAGTGAGCCCTGCACAGAATATGCTCACAACCCAGCTGACTTTCACCACTTCAAAGGGCAAGGGGCAGCAATGGGCTCAACAACTCTCAGACCGATAGATGTCCCATTGCGCTGAAGGCATGTCCACACAGCAGGACTGTGGGGCTCACAGGAGGATGAAGATGTGTGCCTAAACACACGCATGCACACACACACACACACACACACACACACACACACACACACACACCATTCATCTCTCTCATCCAAACAGTATCTAGCATAGAAAGACACACAATTCTCTGTAAGGGCAAAGGAAGTTAACCTGGTTCTGGACAGATTCAGAGTCCCTGGTGGTGGCAGAGACCACCAACTGTCCTCACACCNTGCCCTTGGGGTAAAATTAAGGAACACAAACTACCTAATGCTGAGACAACTGAGCAGATGTAATTGGAGAACCTGCCTTTTCTTCATCTTTTTCTTGTTAAAAAGGCAAATTCTCACAAATGTGGCTCAAAATTTAGGTCAGAGTCTCCTGGGACCACTGCCTTTCCTTACATATCCTACAGGGATGAATGATATTTATGCCTATTGTTAGCTGTATGAAGTGAGCCCTGCACAGAATATGCTCACAACCCAGCTGACTTTCACCACTGCAAAGAGCAAGGGGCAGCGATGGGCTCACCAACTCTCAGACCGATAGATGTCCCATTGCACTGAAGGCATGTCCACACAGCAGGACTGCGGGGCTCACAGGAGGATGAAGATGTGTGTCTAAACACACGCATGCACACACACACACACACACACACACCATTCATCTCTCTCATCCAAACAGTATCTAGCATAGAAAGACACACAATTCTCTGTAAGGGCAAAGGAAGTTAACCTGGTTCTGGACAGATTCAGAGTCCCTGGTGGTGGCAGAGACCACCAACTGTCCTCACACCCCCTCCCTTTCCTCTTGGGCATTCAGCTAGACTGCATTTTCCTGGCTCCTGTGAAAGAAGCCAGGGCACATGGCTGGGTTCTGGCCAGTGAACCATGGATGAAAGTGACATATGCCTCCTCCATGAGTGGCCCACAACGCTACCTGCTCAACTTCCACTCTCCCCTCCCCGTCTGTGGTGATGTCCGGGTGGACCCCTGTCACCCTGGAGCCCTGAACGATGGTGGAGCACAGCCAGCCCACCCAGCTACTGAAGTGTACGTCCACGAGAAATGAGCTTGCACTGTGCTGAGCCACCGGGGGCTGTGGTTTCCCTGTCACAGAGGTCCACATGACCTTAAGTAATATACCAATGCCACATCCCCGTGAGGAACTAGATACCAGATCTAGACTACTATTAGACACTTCTCACAATAAATATCCCTCTTTCTTTTTTTCCTGAAGGTATTCTGAACACGTTCTTCCTCACAATCAATTAATCTCTGAGTGAAAGACAGCTTGAAGAAAAGTCTCTGAAGCCCAGCAAGCAGCACAGCACAGCACAGCTAACCTCTGGTGACTGGGCAGGTGGCTTTGTGTTCTCCTGAAAGCCAACAGCACCCCCAGCAGGGCTCCTGACAGACCCTGACAGGGCTCACTACCAGCAATGTCAACTAGGCTACTTGTCTCCACTACAGCCTACCTCAGAAAAGAAAAATGGACTTACATTAATTTAGAAAGCACACAAAAAAAGAATTTCCTGCCAGCAATCACAGTATTTGGGACCAGACCATAAATTCTGAAGCTCTTTAGAGCTAAATATGAAGACAGAGATGACTGCTCCCAGTTGGTTTAGGTCAAACCTTTACTGATATCCCTCCCAGAATTGCTACATTAAGCAAGCAAAGTTCCAGAGGAAAGAAAAAAAAGCTCTCTGACAGTTTCTCATAGTCCACACTGGGCTCCAAGGGGACAACCACTATGAACTGGTCAGCAAAGGGGTGCAGTGATATCACCATCCCACTGTAAGGAAAATACGTGCACAACACACCTCCCTAACATACTCAAGACAGACTGAAATTGCCACGGTCGCACTCAGTCTTGCTGATGGGCATGCATCAATTCTCTAAATATACGGATGGAGCACCCTACAGCACCACAGTCGGTGCTGCAGGGCAAACCAGGATGTAGAGTTTGCCACTCCTGTCTCCAAGGTGCTTACAAACTACCAACAGAAGAAGCAGGACAAAAGCATGAGAGGTCAAATAAAATAACAAGACAATAGTATAAATTATCCCACAAAGATACCTACAGCCCAGCCATCAGGGAGAAGTCAGCCTATTATTGGTATCCAATGTGTTTTTTAAACCCATTTAATTTACCGACACCACTATTCTCTGGAACTCCCAATTCTAGTTCCCATTTGATTTATTTCCTGATAAGATATATCACTTTGTAACATACTATTTAATAAACATTGACTTTAGTGTGTTCACTATGTCTCATAAGGCAGGGATTTTCTCTGTTTTGTTAGCTATTGTACCAAGTGCTTCACACAGTGCTGGGCATAGTAAATGCATAATACATATTTGTCAAATAAATGAAAATGACTCCAAGTTTCTAAATACAGAAATTAACAACAAACAATCACCATGTTCTTAAAATCTTTCACTAGCTTCACATTTCTGCCAGCTTCTCCATTCTCTGATGAGAATAACCAGAGCTTGCAAAGCCTGCTCACCAATGAAAATACAGAGCAAGGCAATATGTTGATAAGGATCTCAGTGTCCAACACAAGATGCCGGTTTAGAAGACGTAGTGGGCAGCACCTGTGTTTCACATGGTTATTATTTGAATTAATAATCGTGTAACCATGAAGGTGGCCCTTAGTCACCACATGTCCCAAGGACCATTGGAACTATTAGTGCCATTAAAAATAAGGTAAGAACATAACAAAGGTGAGAATGTATGCTCTGCAAAAAAATGCACGTACTAAGACAACAAGTCCTGCAGCTGCAAGAGCGTTATGCTGACTCTCTGGGCTATTTACTCAGCTAGCAAGGCTCTGGAGAGGACCACAGTGGTAGAATGACTGCGTCTGCTCGCCCTTGCCACTGGACACATCTCTACTCAGGGTGCCCACCGTATTATGAAGGCTCACAAGGGATCTGGAAACTCAAATTCCTCCTCTCTCTTAGCAATCTGAACACCAGGTATTTATTTTACATTTTATGTTTCTAAGGCATACCTGGGGGAAAAAGTGGTTTTAAGGAGTTACTCCAGAATTATGCCACACATCATCACTTTGATGAAATAAACAGAACGTGGCTTTGCCGACTTCCTGTGTTCATCTCACAGCTGTGACTGAGTGCCAGTGACCCAAGCTCATACGTCCATCCCAGTCACTGTCACTGACATAAAAACACATAGGTCCCTGCCTACAGTGTGTCCAGGAAACACACCAAAAAGAATTTAATTATAGTGAAGATGAAGCCAAGGGATCCGGATGGAGCTGGTCCCACTCACAGGGAGAATCATGCAGAAACCAATCTGCTGAACAACAGTTTACTTTTCAAAAGCAAAACTTGGCTGTAAGATACCAAGCTAAGCATTGATTTCTATTAGAAATATCTTATTTTTCCAGACAAAAATATGTTATTTGTCAGGAAGTGAGAGCCCCTACACCCAGCAGAACTGAAAGGGGAAACTGGGCGGTAGGGCGCCGCTCTGAGATTCCAGCTAATGAGACAAAGGCCTCCCTCACACTGCGAGGCTCCCAGGCTCAGGATGGTGTGATGATTCTGCCCTACTTCTTGCTGCATGCACTCTTCCCTGTGGCCTAGTACTGAATAGCTTGTGTGTCCGTGGGTACTGGAGAGTGCCGTGAGCGTGGATGTGCTGTGCACACACACAGAATGTACGACTTGATGAACTCCAACCACTGGTCGCTTGGTGGCAATGATTGCAGACTACTCCCAGCTCCAAACGCCACACCTCCAACCTCCCCGCCCCCCCACACACACAAATGTGGCAGCTGTTCTGACCTGTCTTTCCAGCCACTCCTTCCCCCTCTCTGGAGGCCATGCTAACCTTGCAAGTGGGAGGCTTTAATAAAACACAGAACACAAAGCTAGCTTCTAGCCTAGGAGGCTAGGCAGCAGAGAGGTGAGCAAATTACCTCTAAGAATTAAGAAGGCCAAAGAGGAAGGCATGTTCTCTAAAGGGGACACTAGATAAAGGGCACTGCTGTGGGAACTGACAGAGCAGTCTCTTTGTCACTGTTTTTGTCACAGGATAGATGTCCTGGTATTGGGACTTCTCCTTTCACACAAATGTCTCCCTCACTAGAGAGTGAGTGCTCTTCCAGAAGGGGTTGTTTATTACTGACTCTTGTGTCAAAAGCTCCTACAGAAGAATCCCCAAGTAGAAGACCTTCATAAACCACATCTGTCTGGTTGATAACTCCTGGGGTGCTTTCATTCCCATTTCCCTGAAGACCAAATTGAGATGTGGAGATCTGAAGTTGCTTGTCCAACGCACAGAGCTAATGAGTGACGGACCTGTGACATGAAGTTAAGTCTGCCAGGTTCCCAAACCCTTTGGTTAGGCCTTTTGCTGCTGCAGAACCTGTGCTATGAAGAGTCACTGAATATATGTGCAATGTCATGACTATTAGATGCTGTTTTTAAGGAAAGCATAGTCACCCAGTCCAGGGTAAGTGGCACATGGGTTAAGTAATGGAGCATACACCAGCCGAGGGAAAACACAAGACCATCCCAGTGACAGACAGACCACACTTCAGGGCCAGGCACTTGGGTGGGCACACCACAGGGAGTACGTGGGCCAATGAACGTTCAGCCACTCCCAGTGTGTAAGCGCCATTTCCTCCACTGAAGTCACCTCTGCCCAGTGCTCTGTGGTACAGGTACCCAACACATAAGTGGAGTTACTTTGCATCTAAGGGCAAAGTTAAACAATTAAACAACTGACCCGTTGAAATGCAACCCATCTTTAAATTGGGAACTGCTGAATCTTTCTCTCTCCTCTCTCTCTGCACATGGAACACTGCTGATCACGTTTGTTTTTTTCCACTGAGCACTAATCATGCAGCTTTATTTTTATTTTTATTTTATTTACCTTTAGAAGGGAAGGGAAGGAGAGGAGAGAAATATCAATGTATGGTTGCTTCTGGTGCATCCCCTGCTTGGAACTGGCCTGCAACCCAGGCATGTGCCCTGACTGGGAATTGAACTGTGATCGTGTGGTTCGCAGGCCCGCGCTCAATCCGCTGAGCTACACCAGCCAGGGCTTAATCATGTAGCTTTTTACAATTACAATTACTTTTCTATTGGGTAAAGGTTGAATTACAACATTTCAATGTCTTACAATTCTTAATATCAATATTTTTTATTTCTATCTTCACATCACTACTTAACCATTACTAATTGTGCGAAAGCAATGGAAATTTGAAAACACTATCCCTAAAAGACAGATCTTAACTAAAAAGAAATAGCATTCATACACTTATATCATTATCTTTAGTTCCTTCATTTTACATGAACAAACAGACCAGTAGATCCAAGCCCCAATTTAAATGGCTCCTGGAGGAAAAGGGGTAAAATGATTCTCTACACACATACCTCGTGGCTACTTATGGCACACACAAGTGGACACAGCAGTTTGCTACAGCCCTGCTTAGCCATGGTTTATTTCAAATTCCACTGATTATTCTAAGGCATTAGAATTATACTTAGGCAGCAATAGGATTACCTAGAGAAAGAGCTTTTCATAAAAATGATTCCTGTACCCCTTTCCTGGAGATGCTGGGGTGGAGCCCTGGAACGTGCACGTAACCAGCACTCTCGTGGGTCCGGCAATCAGGCTTGGGAATCGCAATTCTAACTAATACACAAAAGGTAATGGAATAGAGACAATGTGTGGATCACACAACCTGCAAAAATCACCTGCTTTGAGGTTAAGACTGGTAGGGATATTTAGCAGGCATCTAGTATGCACAGGGACATCACTGTGGGAGGCAGGAGGAAGGTCCAGAAGCACCCGGGACCCAGAAACACACAGGAGGAAGGCTTCCTCCTCTAGAGGAGGTTCAGCCTGGCAGTGTCCCTTGCGCCCAGATCTGCCTGGTTGGTCCAGAGTAAGCTGACCCGGGCAAGGAAATGTGGTCGTTGTCCTGGGATACTTACAACTCTGACAGGTCTGCTGAGGTGTCGCCTTCAAGAATTGTAGATACAGTTTTCTCCTGGGATTTTGCCTATTTGTTAGCTGTATTGTGGGCAAATTTGCATGTGTGTTTGCAGTGGGGGCTGGGTAGTTGAAGAGGTTCTTATTGAAAAGAAACAGTGTTGCCTTTTATGAAAGAAATTTTAATCTAAAATGTATTTCAAAACTACATAAGAATGTCAGGGAGACATGAGAAACTTGATCATTTGTCAACTCCATTCAATCCCAATTATGAGAAAAATGAACCGTAATGATATAATAGATCTTTTTGTGCTACCTAAAGAATACCTGATATGAGTAGAGTGATAATCATAAGGAGAATGTGGCTATAAACACACCTGGATTAGTTTCATGACCACGTGAGACAATGCTCACCCTCTCTTCAGCTCCACCCTGGGTGGAAAGAGCCCTGAGTCAGGACATATCTAGATTTTTAAAAATTTTTATTTAATTCTTGTTCAAGTACAGTTTTCTGTCTTATATTCCCAGCCCTGCCCCCCCCCCAGTGCTCCCCACCTCCCTCCCATTTCCACCCCCACTTTAGTTATTGTCCATGTGTCCCTTATACTTGTTCATGACATATCTGGATTTAGATCACAGCTCCACCACTTGGATGAACTGTCTGCCCTCGAGTGGAGCTCCTGGAGCCTTTTCTTATAAGAGGAGTGGTCTAAAGATTAGAGCTGATTTAGAGAGCACACAGTATGGGCCTGCCACACAGTAGGTACTAAATAAACAGCAACTATTTACTGTTACTATTACTTGTTAAGAATAGCTTAAGGAAGAAAAGACCTGAAAATCTAAGGTCAGACTCTAATGGGAGACAAAAACTGGCTTCGCAGATTTCACAAATGATCTCAATGTACACTTTACTTCTGAAGGATGGCTGGGGCCATGCGAAGCACTACTCCCAGAGGCTGGTGGCCCAGCATCCTGCAATCTACCCAGGTGGGTCCAAGGGGGTTGTCTAAGGCTGTCGGACTCAAACAGCAGTTTCTAGACCAAGGTGCTACAGGCTTCTGGGGCCAAGGGAACCCACAGCCAATTCTGTCTGCTCCAACCCAACACAAGGCAAAGGGCCATAGTCATCACCCCGAAGCAGGAGTCTCTGCTGCAAAGTCTGATGTAATCAGGAGGTAAGGGAACAGAAAAGTTAATCCAAGTTAACTATAACCCTTGTATTAATAAAGGTACAGGTTTATCTTGGTTTGTTTACAACAAGCATGCCACTTTCATAACGGGAATAGGCTGTCATCTTTCAGCATGCAACAGTGACAGGGATGAGAATCTGTAAGATTCTATAATAATCATTACAGATGAAATGTGCTCTATCAGTTAACAGGCATAATAGTGAAAACCAAGCTTACCTGGGACCTTTTGAGGACCTAGAGAAAGCCTGTTCATCAGGCTCCGTACTCACATGTTGAACTACACATTTACCCAACAAAGTCATCCATCCAGCAAGACTTCACCCAAAAGTTACTACCCAGCTCAGTGTTTCAGACATCTGAGGGCTGCATTCTATTTGCTCCGATCTCATCAGTTAAGATGCTATAAACTGTCTGAGGGAAGGCTGATTTAAGAACACTAAGAGAAGTGACAAACACTACAGGTGTTCCTCCAAAACTGTATTCAATGATATATGTGACACAGGTGTGGTGGTGAACACCTGGACTTGTAATGACAGAAGGCCTCAGGCAACCCGCACCTGCTTTTACACCCCACACATTCAGAGCGCTGAGGGGGAATGAACAGAAGCGTTGGTTCATGCTCTTTCGCCACATCCCCAATAATCCATCTGTAAATTTGTTTTGTACCGGACTTGACCACTGTCGTGAAAGCCAGATGAACACAGGCAGGAATAATGGAGGTTTTAAAATTTTTTCAATAATCAATATTTTTAAAAAGTTCTAAGGTATTATATACCTCATTGCTTTGCTATCTTCAGGTAAATTACTATCTAAGGAAAATTCTTCAAAAATAAATTATTGTCAGAAGCTACACTCCAGAATGGAGTAAATTTTTGTTTCCAAACTGTAATGAACGTCAAAAGAATAAGAATAAAAATCATGGAAGAATTTTAAAATATCCTGTGACTCGGTGTGTCATGTGAAGAACCCCTAGCAGCTGCTTTGCTGTGAAGACACTCACTTGTGGTTGGCCAAGGACTCAGAAAGAGAGGTGTCGCAGAATGCTGAGTACGATTCATGTTGCTGGCCCACACTAATAGCCATGGGAGAAAAACCCATGTCAGAGAGATGGTCCAGACCCTCTATTCTAAAGACTACAAGTGGTGGGACCAGACCCCTTCCTGCCACCCTCATTCCCTGTGTGTCCCTTCCATGCCCCTCCCCAGCGTAGGGAAGAGCCAGGGAAAGTGAGCAGGAGGACTCGTAGTTCTGGGCTTTCATCTGCCTACTGAAAGCACAGGTGGCTTTCCCATCCTGCCTCCCGGAGGCATTCTCCTCCCTTCCCTTCTCTTGCTCTGAAAACAAGAGAGGTGACTAGCCAAGAGAATTACTTAAGAGGGACTCGTGTGAAAAAGCACCTGACATCTGGTCCCCGGTAAGATGACACTATAGCAGACATCCAACCCAAGCAGATGAAAGGAGAATTGGAGACAAATGGCTGGGCAAAGAGGGGTGGCGGCCACCTAGGGTAGACTGTGTGAGCTTCCCATGAGTGAAGTGCCCTAAGTCCCCTTGTCAGGCCCCTGTCCAAGAGGGTGGTGTAAGTGGAGACCCCAGAAAGAAAAAGCTGTAGATTATGTTATCAAGATGAAGTAGGGTTGACACTGGATGTCCAATACCTGGGAACCATGTAATGCAAAGTTCTGAAGAATGTTCCCATGGTTACCACAGGAAGGTCAGTGTCTGGGTCTGTCACCTGGCAAGCACCCACCATCTGACAGAGGCACCAGAACCATACCTACAGAGAGAGGAGGGCAACCATGACCAGTGATAGGGGAGGCACTTGTCTCTCCTTCCCACCCTGAAATAGGCAAGAGATGGAGAATCAGACACGGGGAGGGGTCAGTGCACCCCAGAGCGAGAGCACATTCCTCTGCCTTTCTCCAAGGTGCGAAAGAGAGAGGAAAGTGGCAAGATTGGGTCCTCCCCTCCCCCACTCCCAGTCCCTTAAGCCCAAAGAGGGCAAGTGGTACACGGAAGGGGAGAAGATGAGATTTCCAAAGGATATGGGACTGGCGCTTTATACTAGATGATCCTGCATTTACTTTTAATCAATGAAAACAACTGGGATTCCAGCGAAGATTTTTAATTTCATCAATTTTTTCCTGAGGTTCTACTATGTGCCAGGTACTACTTTGGGCACTTGAGTGACAGTAACACCAATGAACAAAACAGACAAGATCCCTGCCTTTCTGCTGCTAGTGGGGAAGGAGATTTAGCACAGCCAGTTAACAACAGTGAGCAGAGAAAAATAAAACCACTGAAACTCTACCAAGTTCAGGCCAGTCAATAAACCACTTTCAATAGGTTTCAAAGAGTAAATAATTTGCTTTTGAAAGTTTTGCTTTCAGGTAAAACAATGCTTTCTGCAAAAGTGCCCAGAGACTGAAGAATTACCTAAGAGGAGGGAAAAAAGACTGAAGGGAGAAATGAAGATTAAAACAATGTATGTGTGTACAGAAATCAAAATTACTCTTAGGGGATATCACCATGGGATTTCACAAGCTGAGATGGGATTGTAGTGCTGATGGTATTTGGACCCAGTTCTTCTGGGAAGGCTCTCCCGGGGGGGCTGGGGCGGGAAGGCAAGCCGGTGACACCGGCAGGAAAATACCAGTTTAGAGAGATGCTAAAGGCGCACGCAGGGTCAGCAAAAAATACTAGGAAGGTAAGAATTTAAAATCTGCTTTAAATTATACCAAGCCAAGCACTACCCTGTTTTCTAAATAGTTCTGTGTAGAAAGACATGCTTACACAGTAAATAGGTCTCCATTTACAAACAACTCAAAATCTTTGAAAAGGTACCCCCAACGTCCTCTTTCCTTTTCCCTTCCCCCTTTTCTCTCCCTGCCTAGTTTCTGATTTGACTCTTCCTTCCCAGGAAAGGTTCTGTTCCCCACCAATGACCACGAAGTCATGTTTGAGAGAGATCTGGTGAGCTTCAGACTCATGAAGCCTGAAAATGACAAGAAGATTCTGGGGCCTTTGGAATCAGGACTCTGAACTTCACCGCAGGTTCTATCCCCCATTCTCCTTCCTGACGTGTATCATTGCCATTTTTCTCAAAGGCCCCTTTCTGGAGTGCAGTGTCTCTTTCTTATGAACTTGATATTTACTTCCCTCCTTGATTCCATCCAAGGTGCAGCTGTGTCTGGGCCAAACTTCATCTCCTCGGGTTAATAAAATTGGCCTAACTAGTCAGTCAGTACAAAGCGTGCCCACAGCAATGTTGCAAGAGGCTCTGGTGTTCCGGATGACCCTGGCTTACAGTTTTATTTAATGGCAGATTATTATCCTGAGTATTGCTAAATGTGCTCCACCATGGCCTCGATTCTTGGCTGTTTACAAGGGAGGGTGGTATAGATGATGGTAGCTACGTTTAAATGACCGAATGCTAAAAAAAGTTAAGGACATTTCTTTTCTTTTTTTTAAAAAAATATTTTATTTATTTATCTTTAGAGGGGAAAGGAAGGAGAGAGGGAGAGAAATATCAATGTATGGTTGCCTCTGCCGAGGACACACAATGTATCGTGTGTTCCCTGCTGGGAACTGGCCTGCAACCTAGGCATGTGCCCTGACTGGGAATCAAACTGTGATCGTGTGGTTCACAGGCTTGCGCTCAACCCACTGAGCTACACCAGCCAGGGCAAGGACATTTCTATTTGAAACCTTCCTACCGTCCAAAATGAGTTCACCCCTAACCCTGCCTGCGGATAATGTCAGCCTGTGGGGTGCAAGGGCTCAGCACAGCTCCTCGGAGCAAATTCGGAGCCAACACCACACACTCTTCGTCAGAGAAACAGAAGTGCCAGCAGAGCTCAAATTCTTTACTGCGGTTTCCCCAAAATGCCTTTTCTTAATAAACTGCTAAGTTTTCCAACCTGACACCATCAAGGCTGGCTAATTCTTTTCAGACAATAAGAGAACACTCTAGATTGAATTTTTTATGGAAACTGTGTGGCCTAATTAAGCCCAGCAGCCAGTGTGCTACATGCAAATCTTCATCCTCCAGGGATTTAGTTTAAGCAGCAAATCTACTATCCTTTTTCTGTGTTCCAGCTAAATATATTGTCATCATGAATTGAGAATAATAATAATAAACCAACCCCAGTAAATGTAACTCCAGATAGGGTACTGGGTTGTATGTAAATCTATGGGGTTGACATTAATAAAATTGTTTATCTCCAATACATTACAATAGTATTTTATAGGAAAATTTCAATGTGTGGTGCAGAGAGCAGACATGCTGAACCCATTGACATTTAGCTAACACAATTTTTAATAGCATCACACTAGCCTAGGAAGGAAGAAAAATAGGAAAGAAATGCCAACCAAACAACTCCCTAGAGAATAATTCATTTTGGCTTTATGTGACATTAAATATCACTTCTTCCACCAAGGTTAGAACCTGTATTAGTCTTAACAAAGCAAATTTCACACATGTGAAAACACCATAATGGTATGGCTCCTAGAGCAATTGCTGGGCATTCTAACAAAACCAGACAACTCACTGTGAGTGGTGCCATTTTCCATTTCACCGTGCAGATGACCATGGGAGGGCCTCTAGATCACAAGTGTTTGTGGCTTAGAAACACTGTTTGGAAACTCTGTCCTCTTGGCCAAGTCTGACTGCTGGCTTGATCTCACCTGGTCCATGGGTCGCATTAGCTCTTGTTTTGCACTGAAGCTCTGCAGATCTGAAAGCAGTCTCCCTCCTGAAGGGCACGTCCAGAGCCCTGAACCCCAGGTAATCAACTGATTAGGATTTCACAGGGCAAGAAGAATTCTCTCCAGCCCCACAAGTGACCAGAGTCTTCAGAGAATCTTCTTTCCCTTTCTGCCTGTCACCCCATCTCCTTTTCTATCCTTCTTCCCCATTCCCCCTTTTCTATTTACCTTCCAACTCTTCCTCTTCCTCCCATTTTCTTTCTCTTAAAACTGGCCATTAAGAGATGTCTTAGCACTTGCCTAATGTTTTAATGTCCTTCTCTTAATTTTAATTTAGAGGAGGTGATTTGAACATTTTACATTTCTTCAAAAAGAAAAGACAACCAGCTACTTGGGAAAACATATTTGCCAGTGATACCTCAGACAAGGGCTTGATCTCCAAAATATAAAAAGAACTCATATGACTCCACTCCAGAAAGACAAAAAACCTAATTACAAAATGGGCAAAAGACCTGAACAGACACTTCTCCAAGGAGGACATACAGAGGGTCCAGAGACAAATGAAAAGATGCTCAATATCACTAGCCATCAGATAGATGCAAATTAAAACCACAATGAGATATTACCTTACACTAGTCAGAATCGTCATCATAAACAAATCAACAAACAACAAATAGTGGAGAGGATACAGAGAAAAGGGAACCCTAGTGCACTATTGGTGGGAATGCAGACTGGTGCAGCCACTGTGGAAAACAGTATGGAATTTCCTCAGAAAACTAAAAATGGAACTACCTTTTGACCCAGCAATTCTGCTGCTGGGATTATACCCTAAGAGCCCTGAAACACCAATCCAAAAGAACCAATGCACCCCAATGTTCATAGCAGCACAGTTTACAATAGCCAAGTGCTGGAAGCAACCTAAGAGCCCATCAGCAAATAAGTGGATCAAAAAACTATGGTAAATTTACACAATGGAATTCTACACAGCAGAGAGAAAGAAGGAGCTTATACCCTTTGTGACAGCATGGATGGAACTGGAGAGCATTATGATAATTGAAATGAGCCACGCAGTGAGGGACAAATACCATATGATCTCACCTTTAACTGGAACATAATCAACGAAAGAGAAAAGCAAACAAAATATAACCAGAGTCATTGAAATTAAGAACAATCTAACAATAGCCAGAGGGGGAAGGGGACATTGGGAGAAGGGTTTTCAGGAACTACTGTAAAGGACACATAGACAAAACCAAGGGGGAGGGTGGAAGCAAGGGAGGAAGGTGGGTTTGGAGGGGGGAGGGGGGGAAGAAAATACAGAGAACTATAATTGAACAACAATAAAATAATTTAAATTTTAAAAAGTTGTTTTTGTTTTGTTTTTTCCCCTCACCCACAGCCCCCAGGGGCTTGTCTCCAATATCTGAAACCGAGAGCCATCGGCCAGGCACCCAGTCACGTGTCACCGGAACTGCTCTGGCACTGGGATGGAACCCGTCAGCCACGGCAGGCTGACGGGTCACAAACAGTGCTCAAAAAGAAGTTTTTTTAAAGAGCTAAATTAAATTGATTTTCTATCATCTGTACTTTGTAAACATTAGATTTTTATATTTTAAACTCTTGTTATCCTTGACTTATTGTAAATATAAAAGTCTGTTTTTCTTTTTCTTTTCCCTCTCTGTTTTAATGGCTCATTTTTGTTCTACACGCTTCAGACGAACACTCTAGTCAAGTCTCTGGGTTCTTTCTCTGTCGATTCCTTTTGCTTCCACAGATTCACAAGTTCAGTGTTTCAGTCCTGAGTTCAACTTCTCATTTACCTAAACCTTTTACTGCATACCTACATAAGTCCAGAAAGAGGCCTGGCACTTGGGCTCATCCTTTACTTACACAATCTGCTTACCTTCCAGAAGGGGAGACAGACAGTACAGACATAAAGAACTAATACATGAAATAATCAGAGATGAAGAGATGTGCTACACAGAGGATGCTGTGAGAGAATAAGCGGGAGACCCTTGCATGACAAGGGTGGTCACAGGAGTCCTCTCAAAGGAAACAGTTTTTAAAGGAGACAGCTGTGCAAAGAGCCTGGACAGAGAATTTCAGGGAAGGAAACATCAGGCATGGAAGCCCTGAGGCAGAAAGGAGCATGGGTTTTCTAGGAACTCAAGAAGAGTGTGTGTGTGATGGACCCAGCAAAAGGGAAGAGAGTGACACAGGGCAAGATTGCAGAGAGTGCAGGGAGTGGAGCTGGGAAGATGCTTCTGAAGGACTTGGGTTTTGTTCTAAAGGGCACTAAGAAGTCATTAAAAGGCTTTACTCAGGGGAATGGCATGACTTGATTTTTACTATATTTCTCTTTACATGTCACTCAGGAGAATTTAACTCCTGACTCCAGGTCCAGAGCACTTTCCATCACGATTCCATCCTGAAAACACACCGACCAGCTGAACCTACCCCAAAATGAACGCCACTCAGCAAAAACCAGGTTCACATGTGTCTTTGTTACCTCAGAGAGGCTCGAAGCTGTACAATCACATAATGTATGACAGATCCACCTAATTTCTAAACACGAGGAGAACAGTTTCCTGTGTTTACATGCTTGGTTTTTCCTCTATGTGGTCTCCTTAGAAATCACTAATAATAATTTAATAAAATGTAAACAAAAGTTTCCCAAAATATGATAAAGTACTTACTTTAAAAAAACAAATTAAGGAACACATTATAAGAAGAATGAGAAGAATGTATACCTAAGATCAATAATATTTACTGCATTTTAGGTGATAAGTAGAGAGGAAATACAAAGAAATTTAATCTTCTTTGGAAACCAATCAGTAATGTAAACCTCCCCTCCTCGCCTTTCATCTGGTCCACTCAGTCATGCATTTATTCTGAACTGACTATTCACAGGGAACCCTGATATGGACGCCTTCCATCTCCTTTTCTGCTACTTTTTTTCTTCCCAAAACATATACATAGCTATAACCGAAACAAGTCTCACAGAATAGTACTTAACTTTCATATACACAGTTTTCCTGGGTTTTTTCTTTTAATGCATTTTGAAAAATAAACTGGTCATTACCCACTAACTTGATTTCATGACCCAGTCTTTAAGCACACCTCAAAATTTACTTCCTCCATTAAACTTACAGGATATATAACTTGCTACCTGATACTTAAACCAAAAAAAAAGGTCACATATGCATTTAAAAACATGGCTTGTAACTTGCAATATGGATTTGTGTTTCACCAAACTCCTTCCCGTTACTAAATTTACTGAATTCCTTTTGCGTTACTAAATCCTCCAAATTCAGAGACAAGGAGTTTACATGTGATACTGAAACCTCACTCTCCCTCCCCCAAATCATTTCAATAATATCGTATATTGTCTGTCATTGTTTCCTTATGCTATTGCTCCATTTCTGTCTATCTTTTCTCTTTCAAGCCCAGCCCTTGCCATAGTCCTTGTCTCAGAGCCCAGCTTTCCCTCAGAAAAGCCATGGACTGGAGCAGGCCCAGTTCTCCCCACCACGCAGTGAGGGCTGTGAACAAAGCACTGTCAGGACACCAGGGGTGTACAACTTCTCCCTGCACCCAGGCAAATCTCTCCCAGCAGAGGCAGTGGGCTTTTCTGAGACCTTTAATAGGTATACTTGTTAATTACATGAGAATGTAATCACATGTTAATTACATGAGAATCACTTGAGCTCATTTAGGTTTTTCATCTATCCATCAGGGCTCACATAGCAGCTGAACAAAAGCTTTAATTGTTGCAACTAACCATTTATCTAACTGACCTCCTCAGGTACTTGTTTATAATATTTTGTGTATTTAAAAATTTGTCAACCTTCTTCTTCTGCCATCCCCAAATTTTAGTGTCAAGTTGTTTGCTGTGACAATAGGAGATCCACAATCACCTGACTTTCATAGGTCAGTTTATTCACATTCTACTCCAACTACAAAAGCTCAGAAGTCTCACACACTTAGAACTGGTGTGAAATTTTCCAGGATTTAGGTTGCTTTTGCCCACTGAAATTGTTATACAAACTTGATTTTCCCTCAATATAGCTGGACAAAATTTCTGAGGAAATTAATATTTCATTATCCCTAGAAGTCTATAGTCCCAGAGAAAAATTTCTGCATTGTCACCAACACTTTTGCAGTCTTTTTGTTGATTTTGTAATGGGTTTCAGAACTCAGAGTGCCCGAGAGTCTAGGAAAATCCCTCACTAACCTGGCTTGGGGGATAGAGAAGTGGAGGATGGCCATTAAGAGTTATTTTGCATTACTATGGCAACTTAGCTAGCTTCATCGTTATGTTAAATAGCTGTGCCTGCCACTTGGGGCCGGGGAGATGGATGTGACTTTAACCTGTGATACAGCAGGGGCTTGAAGTGCCTGCATGAGAGCTTGAAGGCAATTTGTCCTGTGTCACTGGGCCATACCTGCCTGGACTGGTAATGGCTGCCAGAGAAAGGCAGAAGATACAGGAAAGTGGCAAAGTGTAGCTTATTGTGAGAGAAGTTGGAAATGCGGTTGAGCCCGAAGCTCCAGGCCAGGATTTAAACTAAGTGCAGCAGCCCTGGTGCTTTCTCTCTCTCTCTCTCTCTCTCTCTCTGTCTGTCTCTGTCTCTGTCTCTGTCTCTCTCTTTCTCTCTGCCTCATGACTTGGGAAGGAGAAGGGGAGTTGACCATGTGGCTGGAAGAAAGCAGTGAGAAGGTAGAAGTAAGCAAGTAGCTACGTAGTCAATAGTGAGCAAGGAGGCCATGTGGCCTGGACTAGTAAGAAAGGAGATGCTGCTGCTATGATCGTGCCTGCTCTAGCTGACTCCAGAGCTGCAGAGGGCTTTCTGCTGCACCTGGACTTTCAGGACCTGTGCCTTTCCTGAGTTTCACCATGATCTAGAGTAACAAGGCACATACTTTTCTGGACTATTATGCAGAGGCTGATGGGCCATGTATTCTAGATCCTGCACAGATAAGGACATGGGGAACTTTTGGGGATGGTTTTGGCTAGTAGCTTGGTGGGGAGCATGGGAAGTGCAGGATCTCATGGGAAGGGAGGGCTCCAAGCTGAGGTGCTCTAAGCTCTCCCAAGATTGGCATATTGTAAATAAAGACCTTTTTCTACCAGCATTAATTGTTGGGTCATACACCAAGGCTTTGTGAAAGGGCTTCGGTCTGCTCAGTAACAGTTTCAAAGCAACACGACCTTTTTATAGCAGAAGTAGACGGTCTGGGTTGGGGGAACTGAGGGAGAAGAGAAGACAAGAGGTTGAAAGGACAGGTGTCTCGTGTACCTTGAGCAGAATGATGCAGGGAGTGAAGGCTTTGTTCTTGATAATAGTGTAACTTACTTGGGGGCAGGGCATTGATGTGTGTAAATTAGGTGTCCAGAACACTGAAGATCCTCGCTAGTGGAAAGAACACCAAATTGGGAATGATTTAGATGCGAACAGAAAATACATCTTGGGTTTTGTCTCTAGAATATTACCTTACTCCCTCAGTTTTTTCTAGCCCCCAAATGGCTTATGCAGATAAGATGAAATAAAAAAAAAAGACAACTGCGTTTAGAGAGCATTAGGAAAAAGATATCAATGCTACCCTAGTTTTGTAACATTTTCTTGGCATATGAAATATTGAAGGCCAGTTTGTAAAGAGAAACATGTAATTTATGTATTCTCCACTCATTCTCAAAATGATTTGAAGCAGAAGATATAGAATTTATTTTATAGGGAGTGCCCCCTTGAATTCACTAAACACAAAAAATGTAATCTTCTATACTCATAAAAATGCAGTTTTATAAATATTTTTCCATGAAATCTTTCATTGTTAAAAAGATTTCAGTCACAAAACTAGATTTTTTTATTTGTTTTTTGGCCCCTTTCCCAAAACACAGTGGTACCTTTTCCAAAAGGTTGGGAAGCACATGGTACCCTGAACGAAGAATTTCACCACACGTTGTCATAAGTATGGAGAGTGGAAGTGGTATGAACCGCCACACTCTTCTCCAGCCTTATCTGGGCTCAGCTTCCCGGGCACCTCTTGAATCCTATCTTTATTGACTGGTATTGCACTCTGAAATGAGCAGATGAATGTCTAACAGGCTGAACCAGAGGGAAAATCTACTTTTCTCTCCCTGAGTCAGTTAAGTTTAATTCCAAGCCTAACATGATTCCAACTGTTTGATGCAGATGGAAGTATTGCTTTGGACTCACTTGCGCCAGCTGACCTGGCCTGGCTCTGGTTTAAAGTCCACTGCACCTACAGTGCTGTCACTTCTGCGAGTTAGTGGCTCTGCAGGGCTGTGCGAGGTTCCTTGGAGGAAAGGCCCTGGTGCTGTCAGTCTATCACCAGGTTCTCCCCTCCCATAAGGGCACAAAGCACCAAATGAACAAAAAGCTTATGTACCAAAAAATGTAGCACTCAAGCAATAAATAATTTTTAAGTACCTTCAAATAAGGCACTCTGCCGAGTGTGCTACAAAGAATGTGAGTGACTGTCAAAACTCACCACCTAGAAGGGAAAGGAGATGATCTGATCCTAATTACACAGAAGAAGATACTTATGCCTGTGAATTTTTTCACAAGCTGTCTCTTTCCAGTTTGTCACTTTAAACCTAGATTTCCGTATTTGTTCCAGACCCACGGCTACCTGGGAATTAGAGAAGTCAGTTTAAACTCATGAGAGGGGGAAGATTTTTTTTCTCTTAACAGCATAAATCCTCTCTAAAAGAGGACTATATACTGAACTGTACACTAAAATATGGTTAAGATGGTATATTTTACATTATATATGTATATTTTACCCGAGTTAGAGAGAGAGAGAGAGAGAGATCTCTCTATAGTAGCTCTCCTTCTTTGGGTAACATGTCCTTAAGCTAGCCTCTTACTCATTGGTTTCCTCCACGCAGTTCTTTATTCACTGTGTATCGGAGCAGAATCTCTGAGTCTAAGCTTAGCCAGGTTTTTGTTATTATTATTTGTTTGTTTTTTAATTTAAATTTCCCCCAGCTTTATTGATGTATAAAAACTGCATATATTTAGGTTTTACAACATGATTTTTAAGAAGTATATAACATGGTGATTTAATATATGCACACATTGTGAAATGATTACCACAATCAAATTAATACACCTACCATCTCACATAATTATATGAAACTAAAATGCTTCTATATTATAGCAAAGGAAACCATCAATAAAATGAAAGGCAAATTATGGAATAGAAGAACATATTGGTAAACTACAAGTCTAATAAGGGGTTAGTATACAAATTATACAGGGAACTCATACAACTCAAAAACACAAAAACAAATGATCCAATTAAAAAATGGGCCAAGAATCTGAATAGACATTTTTTCAAAGAAGATACACAAATGGCCACAGGTACATGAAAAGACATTACTATTGCTAATTATTAGGAAAATGTGACTCGAAACCACAGATACCACCTCACACCTGTCGGGATGGCCACTACCACAAAGACAAGACACAAGTGCTGACGAGGGTGTGGAGAAAGGGGGACCTTCACGCAGGGTTCGTGGAGATGCAAGCTGGTGGAGCCGCTCTGGAAAAGAGTATGGAGAGGTTTCTGAAGAAGTTAAAAATAGATAAACAAAAACTGTTTCTCCACTAATATATGCAAATAAAGCCTTCTTTAGAGAACTCACAAAATGGAAGAAAGATTCCCAAGAGTCAGGAATCTCATTGCTGCATTTTCTCTGTTCTTCTGGTCTTGTTTTTAGAACATTTTTTAAGCTAACTAATGGTAGAACCCACTAGTTCTGACTTTCTGGTCACTGTGCCCATTACAGAATCTGACATTCTGGCATCCTGAGGGTAGAATGGGGTGGGGTATTTTCTCTCTTGATTCTCTGAAACTATAAACTCAGAAATTGTAAAACTAAAGCCTATGGTAGGCCTTCTGTTAACACTGAATTGGGAATAAGACAGCTCACATTTGGTAAGCATTTGATGACATATTTTGATGGCATTCCTTTACCAGGAATGTTGAGGCAAAATATATTGGCCCAATTTTTGGATTTCAATTGATTATATTATAATAAAAATGTTTTATTTACACAGTACATATCTTTAAGCTGTTTCATATGTTTTATACTGGACATCTGGGTTAAAATAACATATTTACACTTCCTCTGTACTTAATTTGGTTGGTGAGAGCACAACAAAATACCTCAATAGTGGCAACCCACAAACTCGGAAAACATGCACGGTGGACCTGTGGCAGCTCTGTCCCAACCACTTCTTTCCCAGATGACACTGGCTGTGGGGTGCTGGCTGCACAGAGGCCTCCTCTCAAGACACCCACTTATTTTTATGTCTTTTATTTTAAAAAATTTTAATTTATTGATTTTAGAGAGAGAAGGAAGGGAGGAGGGGGAGACAGAGAGAGAGAAACACTGATTTTGTTGTTATACTTATTTATGGATTCATTGGTTGGTTCTCACATGTGCCCTGACTGGGGATAGAACCTGCAACTTTGGCACATCAGACAATGTTCTAACCAACTGAGCTAGCTATCCAGCCAGAGTATTTTTATGTCTTTTGAAAATAATCTAAGCTTTCTAGCTATCTGCTATGGTCTGAATGTTTGTGTCCCCTCAAAATTCACATGTTGAAATCTTAACCCCTCCTTGTGATGATATTAGGAATCAGGGCCTTTTGTAGGCCATTAGGTCATGAGTGTGAAGCCCTCATGATCTAGATTAGTGCTGACGGGAGACCCTGGAGCTCTCACTCACCCCTCCCCATGTGAGGTTACAGTGAGAGGCCAGCTCTCAAGGGGAAAGTGGGCCCTCACCAGGCATGTACATGATCTTGGAATTCTGAACCTCAGAACTATGAGAACTAAATAGCTACCCATTCTATCATATTTTGCTTTAAGAACCTGAGCAGACTAAGACATTATTTTTTTTCTGAGTTTCTGAATTCCCTAATACGAAAAGGAGACGGTGTATTGGGTTTAATTCCCCCAAAATTGAGTAAGATTTTCTTATCTTTCCTTTTTTTTCCCCTTAATGAAGATAGGGGAGATTGTCTTAATTTAAGTTTCTTGATTCCTGCACTATAGACAGAAAACTTTAGTGCACCACTAAAATACAAGTTCTGTGAGGCAGACTTGGTTTAGTTCCTTGTTGATTCACCAGCTTTCAATAGTCAAGAATATCTGCTACTGACTGACTGAATGATTATGAATTTATTATTTTTTTAAAAGATTTTATTTATTTATCTTTAGAAGGGAAGGGAAGGAGAGAGGGAGAGAAATATCAATGTATGGTTGCCTCTCCTGGGTCCCCTGCCGGGAACTGGGAACTGGCCTGCAACCCAGGCATGTGCCCTGACTGGGAATCGAACCACGATTGTGTGGTTTGCAGGCCCACGCTCAATCCACTGAGCTATACCAGCCAGGGCTGAATGACTATGAATTTAAAATGGAAAGTTTAGCAACCTGAGGACACTTCTGAGCTGGGATCTTCTGGGTCACAGAAGGGAAGTGCTCTTAGAGCACCCTGGGTTGGGTCTTCCACCAGATGGAGCAGGGGACACAGTGCAAAACCACAGGAGTGAAAAGGACATTCAGAAAGTCCCCCAAGCACAGCAACAAAGAATTAAAATCAAGACCAGAGTTAAGAAGAATAAATCTTGAAGTCCACACAAATACATGCAATTACTAGATAAAGCTAAAACAGACCTTCTTTTCCCTGCGGCTTATATGTGCGGGGCCTGTTAGCTAGGGGGACTGCCCTACCAGCTGCAAGTGTCTCCTGGTTACTGATGTGGAGTTAAGCTTGGCACAGTGAACTCATCTTAAGAGAAAAAAGGAGAATAAGCACAGCCAAGCCACGCTGAAATTCCCCACTGCAGTGCCCTGAAATAGTTCTATTTGTGTCTCTGACTCCGGGGAAAGGATCAGTTATAGGGGTTGTTTTTGGCCTGGCACAAGTGCCTATGATGACTTCATTCCAAACACTGGGCTGCGATTCCACCTAAGAACAAATAATTCCTCACAAAACCACCACTGAATCACGTAAATGGGAACCAAAGTTTAATATTCAAGGTCTCTACTTTCCTCTCCAGACAAACTTAAACCTAAAAATGTTAACAGTTTGAAGCATTGGGCATCAAAGTACAGAGCTGGCTTAAAAGCAGACTGTCCATCCTTTCCAACTCTCTCAGAATAGATGAGAAGGCTCTGCAGTGGACAGTGATATGCAGGGGGACTCAGGAGGACCTCAGCAGGTGACCAGTTCACCTCATGGATCACCATCCATAGATCATGGAGATTATGAAGTCAGTTTCAAAGTCCTATGCCATTTTAAAAGAAAATAATTCAAGAGAAGATGTATCGTGATTACAAAAAAAGAAAAAGAAAAAAGACCCTCGTCAAAGCAGTTTAAGCTTGTTTCATTGAGCTAAGGAAGCTTTGGAGAGTAAATCACCCTTCCATGGCCCCTGAAAGGAGCAAGTCATAACAAAAGCCACTCTCCACTTCCTATCAAACTCTAGAAGGAACCTGCCGGTCCACAGATATCCAATTTAGGATGTTTTTCTGAGTCTATCGATGAAATGTGACTTCTAAGCAGAGCATCCCAGGGAATGAACCTAATACTATTTGGGGTTTGTTTTAAGATAATGATCAGAGCAAATAGGAGAGTATATGTAATTCAAGAAAGAAAGCCAACAAATTCAAATGAACAATGATAAGTTTCTACAGGTCAAATACAGATTATTTCCTTACATTGTTTAGTGCACCTGATACAGTCTATCCCAAGTAGTCAACAGGGACTCACTCATTATCTGTTTGAAAAAAATGAAGAAGCAGAAAACCAGAAACCTAGACCCCTTCTATAAAGTTACTACTAGATCAGTGGACAGCAATTTTAGACACAGAAAGACACGTAACTCACAGCTAATCAAGTTGACTGAGCGTCTACAATGCTTTGCAAAAGCTGGGGGACCCTGCATATCAAGAAGGTGGCTGGTACTCCTCTAGGCAGAAAGGCTTTCAAGAAACAAACATGTACTTAAAAAACCCGTAAGAGAGAAGGAGAGGCGGAAAGTGTGTGAACTTTGGTGGGGGTTGGGGAGATGCGGGCAGAGAAGGCAGGTCACACTACACAAGATCCAGGAACAGGTTATCCCAAAGTCTGAAGAGAGATTTTTCTCTACATAATGGTAAATAATGAGCCTTGTCAAATATTTCTTATTTTTCATTAAGGGAAATGTTAAATATCACAACACTTCAAGTGTGCAGCATGAATGAAAAAGAAGAAGGCAGTGTGTCTTCATGACAATGGTAAATTAAGTGTTTTCTCTGGCAGGCAAAATGTCATCAGCCTGCAAAGTGATCTAGCTGATGTCACTTTTGAAACAGAGGTAATATGTCTATTTGAATCCATGAGGAAAGCAATCAATTTTATTTTTGGCCATCCACATTTTGCAGTCAGAAGGAAGATATTTATTATACCTTTTAAAAGAAATAACATCCATTATACTCCCCCCAAAGTAAGTTCAAGTAGAGTAAATATGTGCAATGGCAAACAAGAGAAACAGATGTTTGTTCTTAAAAATTCGGGCTATGACAGGTTAACCCGAACCCCACTCCCATAAGGTAAAAACAGCTTAGCACCTCTGCTCACTCGCACAGGTGGGTCCTGCCTTTGCTCTACCTTCAATTCAAGGTCAAGGAAAATGTACTGAAGAGTCTCCAGCTACCTAATAGCTAGCAGTCTAACAATAGACAGAATGTCCTCAAAGAGGATTTTTACTTAACTCACCAGTTTTACTATTTTTCAGTCAGAGCAACTGTGTTCTGGAGAAAGAATTTCTTTTTTGCATAGCATACATTCAGAGGAAGGCTTAAAAACAAGATCTATAAGCAAACTCAGCCCCAGCTGAAATGGCTCAGTGGATTGGGTACCAACCTGCAAATCGAAGAGTCCCTGGTTCGATTCCCAGTCAGGGCACATGCCTGGGTATCAGGGCACATGGCTGGGTTGCAAGCCAGGTCCTGCATAGAGGGCATGTGAGAGACAACCACACATTGATATTTCTCTCCCTCTCTTTCTCCCTCCTTTCTCCTCTTTCTAAAAATAAATAAAATCTTTTTTAAAAAGCTCAGACAAAAGCAAGTAATTAATGTTTATTCAAATAATCATGCTCATTTTTAATGATAGAAAAACTTATTGATTATATAGGATGTTTTGATATATTTTTGAAATTATATAAAAAATAGGTTATAAGACATGGAGTATAATCTATTTATAAAACATAAATTTTTATAATGAGTATGCATAGGAAAATGGGTGGGAGGATATAAAATAAGGTGTTAGTAATGGATTATACTTTCAGTCATGTTTACTGATGGATAATTTACATATAGCAAAATTCAATTTGTTTGTATAGAGCTCTATGAGTTTTGATAAATGCAGGCAATCATATAACCATCACCCCAATCAAGATATGGAACACATCCATCACTCCAGAGAGTCCCCTTTGTGTCCACCCCTCTCCCCACTCCAGGCCCTGGACATCACTGACCCCTTTCTTTTCTTTATCATACTGCCTATTGCAGAATATCATACAAATGGAACTATACAGTAAGTAGCCTTTTGATTAACATTGCTTTTTCTAGAATATGGGTGATTATCACCTAAATTATAGGTGATAATTTCTTTATTCTTATCTTGCCTTCCTATATTTTCTATTTTTTCATTAAAAACATAATTGCTTTTCCAATTTAAAAAAGAAAGTAAACACTAATTAATTGTGATTGGCCTTGTGGTAAGTAGATAAAGCCCAAGAGCGCATATGAAAATTAACATTGGATGAGATATTAAATCGTGGAATTATTTCACCAAAGAGTTAACTTTGAGATGCAACAGAGAATCAGCAAGGGCTAGACAAAAGCCTAGTTGTGCTACCTATTCATTATGTGGCTTTGGGTAGGATATTTATCATCTTTTAGTTGCAATGTCCTCATTTTTAAAATAGGGATTCCAATAATTCTCTTAAAGTTGTTTTAAGGATTAGGTGAGATTGTGCATGTAGGCTGCCGGCGCTTGTGAAAACTTCAGGACTAAAATTACGTTTATAACTGATTTCACTAGTCTCGTCATTATTACTATCATTACGAAGACTTTGGGTGCTGTTCCGGTGGGAAAGGGCATTTTAGGCCCAAGAGAAGAGCCATGAGGGCAGGAACGGCAACTAGAGCCAGAAGGATGTGGCCCGGTCACTGGCTCACACTTTAAATTCCAAAACTAAATTCTAGATGTTTCACTTTAGAAAATTGAAAACTTCTGGTTCTTCAAAATCAAAGTTCTCATCACTTTGTTATGATTTTTGAGAAAATTCAAACACGTGGTTTTCTTAGAATTTTAAAAGTAATGGCTCATTATTTAAGGCATCTTGAAAAATGTAGTGTTAATGGTTAACAGCAGCCACCCGTACAGCTTTAATCCATATTTTCTTACTATTTAGAACCCAGTGATCCATACATTAACACAATGGAATTCTATGCAGCACAAAGAAAGAAGGAGCTCCTACCCTTTGCAACAGCATGGATGGAACTGGAAAGCATTATGCTGAGTGAAATAAGCCAGGCGGTGAAAGACGAATACCATATGATCTCACCTTTAACAGGAAGCTAAACAACAAAACAAACAAGCAAGCAAGCCCTGGCTGGTGTAGCTCAGTGGATTGAGCACGGGCCTGCGAACCAGAGTATTGAGGTTCGATTCCCAGTCAGGGCACATGCCTGGGTTGCAGGCCAGTTCCCAGTGGGGGGCGCATGAAAGGCAACCATACATTGACGCTTCTCTCCCTCTCTCCTTTCCTTCCCCTCTAAAGAGAAATAAATAAAATTAAAAAAAAAAAAAACAAGCAAGCAAAATATAACCAAAGACACTGAAATAGAGAACAGGCTGACAGGGACCAGAGGGGAGAGGGGAAGGAATTTCAGGGGAAAAGGGGAAGGATTTACAGGAACAAGTATAAAGAACACATGGATAAAAACTAAGGAGGGTAGAAAGGGGAGGGAGGTGGGGAGCACTGGGTGGGGGGCACTGGGATGGGAGTAAAAGACAGAAAATTACTTGAACAACAATTAAAATAAAATTTTTTCAAAAAAAAAAAAAGAACCCAGTGATCCATTAGTGACGATGTTTGTTTGTACTTGTCCAGTCCTCCCTCTGCCCATACAAATGGCTCACACCCCCCAACCTTTCTTTCACGCAGCTCTGTGACATGAATTTAGGGGGAAGGAGGGTACCCAACAATAAAGCTAACATTCTAAACAAGAACATGACATTTCAGATCAGTGCAAAACAAGCCACTGCAGATGTTCATCTCTTCAGGATTTTGATTGTCACAGACTCTGGGGTGAGAATGCCTTCCTAAAAAACAGTATGATCCACCTTTATCTTCCCAAGACTGTAAGACATGCCAGGAAGTAAAAGAGTTTGTCTCTACTGAGAAGCTCCCAAATGTTTTGATTGAAGTACAGCACCTCATTTAATTCTCATCCTCAGGATAAACTCCTAATGCATGAATCATTCCAGGCTTTTCATAATAAATGGCAACTGAATTAAAAGTATACCTGCTGTCTTTGGCCAAATACATACATGATACACACACACACACACACACACACACACACACACACATATATTAAAAGCAGGACTATTGGCTTTATGCATTTTGGCTCAAAACAATTATGACCACATCATAGTTAAGTTCATATACATGGATTCCTTTGTGTATGTCTCTATGTGTNAATTTAAAAAAAAAAACCAAGCAAGCAAAATATAACCAAAGACACTGAAATAGAGAACAGGCTGACAGGGACCAGAGGGGAGAGGGGAGGGAATCCCAGGGGAAAAGGGGAAGGATTTACAGGAACAAGTATAAAGAACACATGGATAAAAACTAAGGAGGGTAGAAAGGGGAGGGAGGTGGGGAGCACTGGGTAGGGGGCACTGGGATGGGAGTAAAAGACAGAAAATTACTTGAACAACAATTAAAATAAAATTTTTTCAAAAAAAAGAACCCAGTGATCCATTAGTGACGATGTTTGTTTGTACTTGTCCAGTCCTCCCTCTGCCCATACAAATGGCTCACACCCCCTAACCTTTCTTTCACGCGGCTCTGTGACATGAATTTAGGGGGAAGGAGGGTACCCAACGATAAAGCTAACATTCTAAACAAGAACATGACATTTCAGATCAGTACAAAACAAGCCACTGCAGATGTTCATCTCTTCAGGATTTTGATTGTCACAGACTCTGGGGTGAGAATGCCTTCCTAAAAAACACTATGATCCACCTTTATCTTCCCAAGACTGTAAGACATGCCAGGAAGTAAAAGAGTTTGTCTCTACTGAGAAGCTCCCAAATGTTTTGATTGAAGTACAGCACCTCATTTAATTCTCATCCTCAGGATAAACTCATAATGCATGAACCATTCCAGGATTTTCATAATAAATGGCAACTGAATTAAAAGTATACCTGATGTCTTTGGCCAAATACATACATGATACACACACACACACACACACACACACATACACACATTAAAAGCAGGACTATTAGCTTTATGCATTTTGGCCCAAAACAATTACGACCACATCATAGTTAAGTTCATATACATGGATTCCTTTGTGTATGTCTCTATGTTTATGTATGTGTTCACATATAAGTATGTGTATATATGTGTATGTGTGTATATATATTAAATATTCACAGAACATACATTACTGAGAAATACCACAGGCCAAGAAAGATCCAAGCCCTATCAGATGCTTGCTTAACAACAGGAAATGATTCCTTTGATGAGAAACTCTTACCATTTCCATATCTTACCTATCATCTAAGGTGCAGCTCAAATGCCACTTCTCCATGAAGATTTTCCCATTTTCCCTAGACCAGAAACACCCTTCTCCTTTTGGTTGGATTCATTATTCATATACATGTCTTCTTGCCATGATAAAACAAAAGGCTTTGACAGCAGGGCCCATGGAAAATAAATATTTCTCCTCCTCCCCAGTGCCTACTATGGTACTTTGTACAAAATAGAGGATCAATATAATTTTTCAGAATGAAATGAATTAATATGTTCTTCTATTTTAATACAATCATCAATTTTTGTTCTCATAAGAGGCCAATAGCTGAACAGTCCAGAAACAATGACTTGGGAATATGGCCTTGGTAATATTCTGATTTCCAATTCCTGACAATACTGGCTCTTCTTAAAGTATTGTTAATAATTCAATGGACACATTGGATAGTCCATAATCTCTGGGCCCAACTCCAATAAAAGAAAAAGAATTTGAGTGTTGATGGTTTAAGAGGAAATTACATTCCAATAGTAGAGAGTACTCAGATTGAAATTTATGAGAGAATCAAGAAATGATTTGCCTTCCATATGCTTTCAGGGTAACAAAGAACTTTTTGTTCAGATAGTAGAACGCTAATTGCAGGTAGCTTCTAGTTTTAATCAATTAAATGACCTGAATGAGAGATGAATCAAGAAAGAGTAGGCCTGTCCTCCCTTTTCCCAAATCAAGTACCATGCTGGAGGGATCACTTCCTCCCAATAACTAATAAAGAATTACCCCAAAAGTCAGAGAGCTTTAAACAATATTCATCCCAATTTGGCATCTCTTTTCCTTTAGGAAGTGTCAAAAATGTTGAAGTTAGGGGAACAAACACGTGGCACCCTTCAGCACCCTGCTTCAAGACAGGTATTGCAGTGAGCTTCATTGACTGCCCGCCTTTGCTCACTCAGTCCTCAGCACAAGGTAAATTCCCAGTTAGCCCATTCTCCAGATGACAATATTGAGGCTTATTTTGAAAATTATGCATAGCCTAGAGTCCATAGAGCAGAAAACATTCCTCGAGTCAGAGGTTACTTTCTGTAAGTTAATTTTTAAAGTCCAATATTAAAATTTGGTGATTTATGCACATTGTTGGTCAAGTCATTTTCCTTTCTTTTTTTTTGTTTATTTTTTAATTTTTATTGTCATTTTTGTTACAGTTGTGCCAATTTTTCTCCCTTTGCCCTCCTCCGCCCAGCCCACCCCCCAACCTCACAGTCAATTCCCACACTGTTGTCCATGTCTGTGGGTCATTCACACATGTTCTTTAACTAGTCCCTTCCCTTTCTTTCCACCTTTATCTCTTCTCCTGTCCCCTTTGGCTTCTGTTAGTCTGTTTCATGTTTCTGTGGATCAGAAAACTGGTACATTCACACAATGTAATACTATGCAGCAGGAAAAAAAAGAGGTCAATTCATTTTCAGTGGACTCAAAGGAACACAACCTATGTTCTAACTGCTAAAGAATTTGGGAGAACTTATCTCTAAGTTATCATAGGATTTCCAGAAAATTCTGAATTTTACCTAGGAATTAATACTCTCTGAGAAAAGGATAACACAGGTTAAATAACACAAAAGTTGCATCTCTCTTGCAGTCTTCTGTTGGGTTACGTTCCTTGGATTACTCCAGGGGAACTTTTCCATAAATGTATGCCATTTGGTCAACATGAGGGATATAACATTTCTAAAAGTGGTCTTTTCCTTCTCGAAGTTAAATTTCAAAAGCATTTATTAAGTACTTACTCAGAAAGCTTGGAGCTTTGCCTATACTATTCCACTGAATTTTTGCCACCTGATCAAATTTGTATTTTAAAGCCCCTGAGGATCATTGATGTCCATATAGAGAGGTTTAGTTTCTCGGTTATGAGGTTAGTAAGATGTGGACCTGGAACGGAAACCCAGATGTTCCTAACTTTAAAACACAGGCTTTTTCAACTATATCATATAACCACACCCCCTAAGCATCTCTGTGTTCTAAACAACTGAACTCAAAAGGTCAAGTTCATCCAGATTGTTTTCAGGATACAATCATCTTCATCATTATATAATTCATCAAACCGAACTAAAAATTGAAAATATTTTAACAAACAAATCATTGTGTGAAACAAACTAACAGAATTCTGATTCTAATGCCATTACTTAAGAGACTCCGGGAGAAAGCACAAACAACTGTTGATTGTATATCTTAGTCCTTAGCACACAACTGCCTCTTCTCTGACTGCCATTTTTACATTTCTCTGTGGACTTTTTTAGAAACAGATGGGCTAGTGACTAGAGTATTATCAGCGCCAATCTATGCAGCTGGAGAGCCCCAGAATTGTAGGAGTAGCAGTGTTCTGAATAATTTATCCTGCCACAAACAACTGCTGCTTCTGCGATGATAATCCTCTCAGTGGGCCTACAGAGCATTCTTCCCATTCCAGGAGCCATGGTTCAGTTTATTTTAAATCACAGTGTCCTTTTGTATTTTGGCTAAGTAATGCTTCAGAAATGCAGACCACCTGATCTTTATTTTGTCTTTCTGAAGGCAGATATACCAGATGATAATATTTGGATTAAAGGACATTTTATCTTCTGCTGTCATTTAAAAAAAAGAAAGAAGAGAAAACTGAGTTGGGAGACAACTCAATGCCTTTTCTCCTATTCATTGAGTACAGGAGCATTCACGTGTGAGATGTCACACGGAACTGCTTACTTTATGACACAAACTGTTAAGACTCCTGAAAAGCCAACGTGCCAAGCACAGAATTTGTTGAGCATATTTTCACCGCAATACCATGTATTCCGAGCGTTCAGAGCTGTTTGCTGTTAGGAGGGCAGGTGGGAGAAACCTAGATCTCTGAATAAATATTTTCTTTTCCATTGGAATGCTTTGCAACTATAAAGTACTCCCCTGATGAAATGGGAACTGATGATATTTAGAAACAACTGAAGTCACAATACACAAAATAATACTCAATTTGTCATCCACAGGACAAGACTGTTTTTTTTCAGATAATTTCAGATAAACCCAAAGACAAAGACTGAGCCAAACAGCCAAATAAATATAAATAAGTAAATAAATAAAACTATCTGATTTTTATTAAAGTTATACTAACTAACTCTGAAGAAACTAGTTAGTTTTTAGTGATGGTAAAGCTATCTTAACAAATTTTCTGTTTTTCAAGTGCACCATTTTCATAACAGTTTTATTGAGATATAATTCAATACATACCAAATAATTCAGCCTTTTGAAGTTCAGTGGTTTTTAGTATATTCACAGAATTGTGGAACCATCATGAGTAACTAATTTTAGGACATTTTAATCACCTCCAAAACATTACCCACAAGCAGTCACTCCTATTCTGTCCCTAGCAATCACTAATCGGCTTCCTGCCTATATAGATTTGCCTTCTGTGGATATTTTATATAAATGGAATCATATAATACATCATTTTGTATCTGGCTTCTTTCATTTAGAATACTGTTTTCAAGGTTTATTCCTGTTACAGCATAGGATATTTGTACTTTATAGTATATCAGTACTTTATTTTTTTAATGGCCAAACAACGTTTTTCTGTGTGAATACAGATCTCTCAATCCATTCATCAGTTGATGAACCGTTGGCTTTCACTTTTTGGCTACTGTGAGGAATGCTGCTGTGAACACCGTATACAAGTTTTTTGCACAGATACATGTCAAGCATCTCATTTTAAATAAAAATCTCAATCTCAATTTCTTTTCTTTTGGCAAAGAAAGAAATGTAACTTATTTTATGTCAGTGAGTGGAAAGGTTTTTGCAGTAAGCACTGTGAGAGATCAGGATAGGTGTAGCCTGAGTAAGCCAGACTCAGAATACAAATAGCAAAGCCCATTCCCTGCCCTGACCCCTCCTCCGCCAGCACAGCAGCAACAGCAGGGACCCCTGTTGGGGTGTCCCCTCCCTACAATGCCACCGAGGTCACAGGCCCTCCAACCTCAACTGCACAAGGCCAGCAACTCCTGCCCACGACCCTCAAAACCCACCCTCATTTCCTGGATTGTGAAGTGGAGAGGGACACTTGAAAGCAAACCCTGATGACATTCTTCTGCAACAGATGCTAATGAGGATTAAAATGACCTCAAAAATGCATTCTCACTAATGACTGAAGCAGGTCAATAGGCAAATCAGATTTTTATTATCTGTTCCCTTCCACTGTGACACTCATCTAAATGAAAAGAGCTCATTCAAGTAAACAGATAAGTTCATAAAATAACTCAACCTATTTTATGAAAATACCACTCCTAGAAAAGGACCTACACAGTTAAAATGTACTTTTTGTTTTTATGTTGATTAAAAATCAATAGCATTTTCAAGTATTTAAAGTTCTAGCCAAAGAGGTTATACAATAACTTCTTCACCCTCAAGAAAAATAATATTACAGGACTCAAGTGCACAGATTTCATTGATTCCAAAACCAGAAGTTGAAAAGATCAGTAATTACGAGGCTATGTAGCACAAAGAAATGTTTTGCAACCTCCAAATTACCAGAGGTGGTTTGCTAACTCGAGCCTGCAGACAATGAGCAATCCCCCCGGCTCTTTGTTCTCATTAGAAAGGACTTCAACCAAACTGAAAGGCAGCCACGCCCAATAATACCACAGTCAACCCTTGTGTCTGTTCACAATTGGAACTGTATTTCTTTTTTTAAGTAATACAAAAATCACACATAGCCAATCTCTAATGCAATATGCTCATTCATATACACACATCATTTTGGTTATTTCCATTAGCAAAATTACAGCATCTGAATTTCTTGTAATTAAAAAAAAAAGGCACAGGAACAGCACTGGATTTTACTTGTCTAAACTATTAACGCTTTAAGTGAAATAGTATAAGTCACTGTTGTCTTCTCCTTACTCCTGCAAACAATAGAGGTTGACCCAGCTCTCCTCCCATCCTCCACTGGGAAACAAAACAAAACAAAACAAACAAGCAGACAACAATCTAATGGGGCGTCCACACAGTCACAGAACCCACTGTTGAGGGCAAGGGGAACTAGCCAGAACATAGCTGTAAGGAAGCAAAAGGTGTTTTACTAACTATCGCAAAGAGGCTCTGGGACCCGCCGGAAGAGCAGGGTGTGTTCCAGGATGTGGTTTAAGAGCAAAGGTTAGTTAGGCAGATAGCCATCTGGACAGTCACTAGGGAGGGAAAGTTTGCCCCTGTGCACTAGCTCAACTGACCAATCAAGTAAAGGAGCACGAGCCAGTGCACGAGTTAACTCACCAATAATCAGTAACCCTATTGTGCCCCTGAGCCAACCGCTAACCGCCACATCTGCTTCTGTATCCAGCTTGTTTGCGCGCCTCCATAAAACCCTAAGCCTGTAAGCGTTTGGTGCGACTCTCATTTGCAGCCCTTGCGGGCAGCGTGTCTCTGGACACTTTGGAGAGTTCGCCCCTGTGCAGGTTAAACTTGGCCAGTAAAGTAACATCTTTGGAACCCCGAAAGTCTCCGACATTTGTTCTCGTGGTTGGTGAATGCAACACCCACCACCAAAAGACACTGGATGAAGTACCGGGCTTGAGTTTAGACAACTGAAAAGAGATCAGAAGGGGAAATAGAGGCACACATGACAACCCAAGAAGGGTCTAACTCAGGGGTCAGAAAAATTGATTCCTGAGCCACAACTGCCCATGGCCTTCATTTATAAGGCTATCAAGCTACAATAAAATTAAATTATTGTAAAAAATCACTTAAATTATTGCAAGAAAGTAAAAACTATTTCATGACACATAAAAACTACATGAAATCTAATTTCAGTGTCTATAGATAAAGTTTTATTGGAACACACTCCTACTCACTCATTTACATATTGTGTAGGGTTATTTTCAGGCTACAAAGGCAGAACTGAGTAGTCATGGCAGAGATCAGATAGTCTGCAAAGCCCAAACGAATTACTTTCAAGCCCTTTGTATTAAAAAAAATGTGCAACCCCTAGTTTAATGTTGTCAAAGCAGGTCGTAAACCACCCAGATGGGTGGGAAAGAGGTGCATTTTCAAAGAGAGGAAACTCAGATGAGATTTCTGTTCCACGGGAGCACAAAAAATATCAGCCATACCAAGTTTATTGGGATGGGAGTTTTTGCCAACAAATGACTTGTCTCTTCTTATAAATTTGTTTCTAGCAACACAGCTTATCAGTGAACACAAGAACACATTAGTTTCCCACAGATTAGCATTTAGTACAATTATCTACAAAAGGGACAAAGAATCCATTTACATTTCAAATCTTCTTCACTCCATTTAGCCTGAAAGTTTTTTCAAGTGAAAACCACATGCAGGAACACTAGATAACTACTTCTTATCAACGTGGACGCCATTTTTAATCCACCCTTTAATAATGTTGCCTTTGTGTGAAGGCAGAGGAGAGCAGCAACTAGAGAAATGGAATAACTAATGAATAGAAATTGGACGCCTGCAAGCTCACCGACAATAGCCAAAGTGTTATAATGTCAAAGTTTCATTAATTGGATGTGTTAATCAACTCCTCCCTATGTACTCACATTTCCTTAACTCTATCCTGTGCTCTAAAAAGAATGCAAGACACTGTGTCTTTTGCTTAATTCAAAAGTCACATGTAAATTATGCCTGTAACCAAATTTCATAATCTACACATCACCCAGTTTATTTTGTGTATAATAATCAAGCAGATACGTTTCAGTTCTTATGAAGGAATAAAGGAAATAACCAAAATATAAGATTTTAAATACTTTCAAATTCTAGGTTAAGAATTAAAATCTTTTAATAGTTGATGTCTTAAATCTTGCTTCAAAAATGTTTGCTGTACTCTTCACCTTCCCCATGAAGTTGCTAGGCTGTACTTTGTTTTTAGTGGCTCATTTATGCTCCATAGTAGAATTGATGGTCTTCTGACTTTTAATAGAAATGTGCTTGCACTGAAACTCCTCACATAGAACAGACTGACAGCAACCCAAGGGGAGGGGTGTGGAGGATAACGGTGAAAGGAAGGGGAAGGGACTAGCCAATGAGCATGTATGAATGACCCATGGACATGGAGAGCAGCGTGGGGATTGTCTGTGGGAGTGGGGTACGTGGGCTGGAAAGAGGAGAGCAAAGGGGGAGAAATTGGGATAACTGTAATAGAACAACAATAAAAAATTCTTCAATTCTTTTTGTTTTAATTTTTCAAAGTAAATAAGTAAATACCAAGTTGCAGAGATGCACAGATGGCTTGGGAACCTATGGGAAGCCCAGATGGTGTATCAACATGCCCACGAGCCAGCCATCCCATTGGTGGCTACCAGTCAGACGGTGGCTAGAATTAATATCTTCTCCATGCCAGCTGAGTTTCTCACAAACTGGTGTTTGGGCTAGAAAGATGTGGACTAAAGACACCCAGGTGTCACACCGCAATGTCTGCAGCAAATTTTATTTCAAGTTTCACATGGACTGAAACGGCCCACTTCCTTTGTAGTTGTTATAGTTCAACCATGCTTCTTATACAACATATGTGTCATGTGTAAAATCAGGTGTGACCTGACATGCGTCAAAAATTGGATTATAACTCCCAACTTTTCTTTAGTACAATCTCTATTACATTTCTAATTTACATTTCATGAAAAAACTTGAAAATTTAAAAACAGAGGAATAATATGACTAGGAAATTTTTCACACAACTAAACAATGCAACTATTATTTCCAACATTATATAAGAGTAGAGAATCTATTACAAAATTCTGAACAAATAATGATTTTGCAGAATTACAAAATAACCACATTTCCTTTCATTTTTATGAGGTACTAATCTATACTTAGGTAACAAATAAAACCAAACACACTAGTGTTCTTAATCATTTTGTGTAAAAGACTAACTGAACACCATGTAAACAGGCTAATGTGGAATCCCCAATGTTTGAAAATCAGCTTATTTACATTATAAAATAATACAAATTATTAAGCAAGCATATCCTGAAAAACAGCAAATCAAAATTTATTATGTTATATAACCCTCTGGGTCTCAGTTTTGCAATGGGGAAAATCAAAACATAGATTAAGAGAACAAAAT
This sequence comes from Sturnira hondurensis, assembly GCF_014824575.4. Taxonomy (NCBI): domain Eukaryota; kingdom Metazoa; phylum Chordata; class Mammalia; order Chiroptera; family Phyllostomidae; genus Sturnira; species Sturnira hondurensis. The sequence goes on along the minus strand of NW_028088424.1, from coordinate 2,614,238 downwards.
AAGTTAATACACTAAAGTGACTGGCACATTGTAAGTACTCAATGGTGTTAACTATTACTATTTAATTATTCCTAAAATTTCCATCACATTTTTTCCAAAGAATTTTACTGTTTTTGATAAGTAGAAAATAAATGGCTCATTCAATGATTATAAATGTAGGCAAACAAAGTGGAGAAGATAAGTAATCAGTAGGGGTGAGGAGGCAACACAGAAAGTGTGACAAGAGGATTTGTAACTAAGAAACAACACAGTGCGACCGTGATGTAGAGCGTGACCATAGAGAAGCAAGGAGGAGAGTATGAAGCTAACAAAAAAAGTGACGCCATTAAAAACAAGGTCATACCTTTAGCAGTGCTAACAACTAATGTGAGAATTCATGCCACTGTGGAAGAATCTGCTGGCTCTTTATTTTTAAAGTTAAAGCTTTAAAAATAACTATTAAAACTTCCTGGCACTGCCATGACAGTAGAGACCAAAGGAACAATGGAATAGTCACCAAAGAATGCTCTGAAAGTAGGTAACTGTGCCGAGGTGCAGCGATGGCAATTATATTGAGCTGTTTCCAGGTCAAAGGAAGACCTGGTAAATTTTTTCTTGTGTCTCCCAAGAAAGTTCAGCCTCACTCCTGCAGGGACAATCTGAGCTGGATTCTCCCAGTCAGGCTCCTTCCTGGGACAAGGAGAACGAGACAGAAAAAGAGGATGTGATCTCTTTTGACACATTCCCTTTTTCCACCTGGAAGCCATGTGAAAGACCAGTGCAAAGTCCCAGGATGAGTTTAGAGACTGAAATGACAGAAGAGGGGCACTGCTAGGTAACTTCTACTGGTGTCAAAGTTTAGAGTGGTAGGCTGTGGTTGATGAGAATGTGGGCTGTTTCCATGAACAACATTTCAAATTCTTAGTTCTCCAAAAATATAGTGGATCCCCTCATCCTTGGTTTTGTTTTCATAAATGTTACATATAGTTGACTGTGGTCTGAAAACAGTAAATGGAAAATTTCAGAAACAAACAATCCATAAATTTTAAATTGTGCAGTGTTTTGAGTAGCACCATCCCACCCCATCCTGCCTAGATGAAAATCTTCCCTTCGTCCAGAATCTCCTTGCTGTATACTTGCCCACGTATCAGCCACTTAGTAGCCATCTCAGTTATCAGACTGACTGTCATGATATCACAGTGCCTCTGCTCAAGTAGCCCTTATTTTGTTTAGTAATGGCCCCAAAGCACAAGAGTAGTGATGTTGGCAATTCGGATATGCCAAAGAGAAGCCATAAAGTGCTTTTATTGTATTATTACTTATTGTTGTTAATCTTTTACTGTGCCCAATTCATAGTATGTATGTAGAAAAAAACAGTGTATACAAGAGTGGGCAAATGTAGGTTTACAGTGTGAGTATGCAAAATGAAGAGTCTATTCTTGTATTATTATTTATTAATCATTGTATTATTTTCCATACAAACAACTGTACACCTAGTTTTGCCCACCCCATACACAGGGTTCAGTATTATTTGAAGTTTCAGGCATCCACTGAGAGTCTTACTCCCTGTGGATAAGGGAGGACTATTGTAAAAATCACCTGAAGCAAGGTCCCATAACCTAGCACAAAGAACCTAGTGCTTTCACTCTTTGCTGATGTGGGCTTTGTGGCCATTTGTTTCTTCTGCTACTCATCTTTTTTAACTACTTTTGGCCTTCCTGGTTTGTTTGTTTGTTCATTCAGATTGCTTTGTTAGTCAGTTGAAGAGGTTATTAGAAACAGAATTAACTCAGTTTCTGTTATAGGAAAGCATATGGTGAATGTAACCATGAAATAGTTATCTACCACCATGCAGTAATGAACTTGAGAGAAACAAATTCAATTGGGGTGCCCACCCACTTGATAACAGACAGTGGATTTATTATTTTACTCAGCACTCTCCCGTGTTCTCATTATGGTTTCTAGTACTCTTCTTTCAGATTTCTCTAAGGTCTTGCGTATCCTCTCTTGTCGGACACCCCATGAGGCAGATCTTAACTAATATAGTAGTTAAGATTATGGACTATAGCCCTGGCCAGTGTGACTCAGTTGGTTGGAGCATTGTCCCATGTACCAAAAAATCATGGGTTTGATTCCTAGCCAGGGCTCATACCCAGGTTGTGTTTGATCCCTGGTCAGGGCTTGTCAAGAAGTTGGCCAATCTATGCCTCTCTCTCTTGCTTTCTCTCTCTGTCTCTCCCTCCACCATCCCTTCTCTCTAAAAGCATTAAGACAAATGCCCTCAGGTGAGGATTAAAAAAAAAGAAAAGATCATGAACTCCACAATCAATTATTTAGTTTTGCCTCTAAGCTCCACTAAGTAAATGTGATTTGGGGAAAATTAATGTCTCTGGGCCTCAGTTTTCTTATCAGAAAAAAATGGAAGGGAAATAATAATGCCTACCTTCTAGTGTTATTTTGAATATTAAATGAATTCACATTTGTAATGTGCTTGGAAATATGCCCACAGGGATTTGCTAGTGTCATGGCACATATGTTGGGAAAGGGAAGAAACTTGCATAATGGTTTTCCTAAACAATGGTCCTGTTCAATGATTTCATTATCTTCAGAAACCTGTTGACTATCTAATCTTCATCTCCAATGTCATCATCATGGTTCCATGCTTGCAATTCTCAAGCACAATTGCCTGCCTAATATATATCCTTGAAATTACCATGAGCCCTTCAGTCCCAACAAATTAACTCAAATTGGAACACACTATGTTCCCTCTCACCTCAGGTCCTTTGCTCTATTTCAATTCTTCAAATGACTATCATTACTCTGGTCTCAGATCCTCAAGGAAGCCCCCTCTGACCACCCTAATTGTATAGGCCTCCCTCCCCTACTCTCACTGCTGCAAATCATTCCATATCTCAGTGTCCTGCTCAAGTTTCTTCACAGCCCTAATCACTATATCTGAGATGATCTTTTTCATTTATTTGTTTCTTGTTCATTACATATCCCTTATACTAAAATAAAGCTCTATGAAACCAGGTGTCTTGTTTTGTTTACTGCTGCATCCTTGGAACTTAGAACAATATCTGACACTTCATACAGGCCCAGTGTTTATTTAAAAAAAATTGGTTAGTAAATCCTTTGTTATGAATTTTATGACATTTTGTGGATTTCACAAAATTTTGCACTCATATTTTTTAAGAAATATTTTCATCAGTTATGTTTCAAATTAAAAGCCTTGGGCTTCCAGCCAAGATGGAGGCATAGGTAGATAAACTTCATTTCCTCACACAACTAAAAGAAGGATAACAACCAATTTAAAAACAGAAAACAATCAGAACAGACAGAAAATTAAACTGACTGGAAGTCTGACAACAAAGGAGTTAAAGAAACATTCATCTAGACTGGTAGGAAGGGCAGAGACAAGCTGGGACAGTGAGGACATGCAACAAAGTAATAGCTGGAGCACTGGGGTGGGTGAGGCAGTGGCTGGCGCCCCAGGATATAAAACATTCAAGTTCAGATGAGCTGGAAGGAACAATGGGAAAAGAGACGGACTGCACAACCCAGGGTTCCAGCTCAGGACACAAAAGCCTCAAAATCTCTGGCTGTAAAAACCTGTGGGGGGATGCAGGGGAGGGAGAAACTCCCAGCCTCACAGGAGAGTTGTTGGAGGGGCCCAGAAGATCCTAGAACATACACAAGCCCAACCACCTGGGAATCAGCACCTGAGAGGGCACAATCCACTTGTGGAAAGTGAGGGAAGTGACTGAAAGTGGGTCAGGAGCCAAGTGTTCCCTCTCTGCCCCCTGCCCCACAGAGAGCACCACAATTCAGCAACATGGGTTGTCCCACCCTGGCAAACACCTAAGGCTTCACTCCTTATAACATAACCGGTACACCAAGACAAAAGAATATGGCCTAAATGAAAGAATAGATCAAAACTCCAGAAAAACAACTAAGTGACAAGGCGATAGCCAACTTATCAGAATCAGAGGTCAAAATACTGGTAATGAGGATGCTCACAGAAATGACTGAGTACAGCTGCAAAATAAAGGAAGAACTGAAGGCCATGAAAAGTGAAATAAAGGAAAATATACAGGGAATCAACAGCAAAGGAAAGGAAACCAGGACTCAAATAAACTATCTGGAACAGAAGGAAGAAATAAACATCCAACCAGAACAGAATAAAGAAACAAGAATTCAAAAAAATGAGGAGAGGCTTAAGAATCCCTGGGACAACTTTAAACATTCCAACATCTGAATCATAGAGGTGCCAAAAGGAGAAGAGGAAGAGGAAGAGCAAGAATTGAAAACTTATTTGAAAACATAATGAAGGTAAACTTCCCTAATCTGGCAAAGGAAATAGACATACAAGTCCAGGAAGCTCAGAGAGTCCCAAAGACGATGAATGCAAGGAGAAACACACCAAGACATATCATAATTAAATTAGTCAAGATTAAAGATAAGGAGAGAGTCTTAAAAGCAGCAAGAGAAAAGGAGACAGTTACCTACAAAGGAGTTCCCATAAGACTGTCAGCTTATTTCTCAAAAGAGACCTTACAGGCAAGAAGGGCCTGGAAAGAAGTATTCCAAGTCATGAAAGGCAAGGACCTACATTGAAGATTGCTCTATCCAGCAAAGCTATCATTTAGAATGGAAGGGCAGATAATGTGCTTCTCAGATAAGGTCAAGTTCAAGGAGTTTATCATCACCAAGCCCTTATTATATGAAATGTTAAAGGGACTTATCTAAGAAAAAGAAGAAAATCAAAACTATGAACAGTAAAATGACAACAAACTCACAACTATCAACAACTGAACCTAAAAAACAAACAAACAAACAACAAAAACCCTAAGCAAACAACTAGAACAGAAACAGAACCACAGAAATGGAGATCACATGGAGGGGTTGTCGGTGGGGAGGGGAAGGGGGACAATGGGGGAAAAGGTACAGGGATTAAGAAGCATAAATGGTAGGTACATAGATAGGAAGAGGTTAAGGAGAGTATAGGAGAAGCCAGAGAACTTACATGTACAACTCATGGACATGAAGTAAGTGGGGGTAATGCTGGAGGGAAGGGGGTCAGGGAAGAGGAGGATAAAGGGGAGAAAAAATAGGACAATTGTAATAGAATAATCAATAACATGTAATTTAAAAAGTAAATAAAATCTTAAAAAATAAAACCAACAGCCTTGACATATGGTAGGATGAGCTTCAGCTATCTGAAATATTTGGATATGTGGAAAGTCCCATTCTCTCTGAAACAGGAGGTAAATAAATGCTCTCCATAGTTTACTTGAACACTTAGTATAGAAACTGACACAAGTTTGACTTAACTGCATCTGGATGATAGTGATCCCACTGTGTTTTGGGGTGTTTATGTCAAAATAAATGCACTTAAATGTCCATAAATATAGATGTGAACAAACCAACTCCATCTCTGTGTCCTGGATTTAAGTTTTCACGCTGTGACCTTTGACCAACTTCACCGTCCTTACAAGCATATCAAAGTTTCTAGCTCTTGATTATCTGTGTTCCTTACAGTGTAGCCATGACTATTTTTGTTAGCAACAGCTGGCACTGCATGACATGCAAGATAAATATCAAACTGGTAACAGTTGAAGTATAAGCAATCATCTATCACAAGATCACCAGGAGGTATGGCCCCTGGCACTACCGCCTTCTTTGTCCCTTTGTCTTGTCAATCATTAGTAACTGAATTATACTATAAAAATAAAATAAGTAATGTAATGGTGGTCTGGTAGTGGAGAATAATCTGCACAGAATTGCTGGTTGTCTCTTCCACTCTGACCCTATCTTCCCTGTAATAAATTCTGTTATATTCTATGGAGTTGCCTCCTTTATCTTTCAACACGAAGATACACCTTTGTCCCACCATTAGACACAAGTAAATTTACTTTGACATAAATGCCTCCTTTCATTTAAGGAAATACTAGATTGTTTTCACTAATGACTGTCTAAAATGTGTTCTAAAAAGTACAGCAGCTAGCCTAAGGACAAAGAATATAAACAAGTCCAATTCATTCCTTAGCCAGTTCCTACAAATGAACAATTGATATGCTAATAGCTTCTAATAAAATTGTCAGTCACCTGACTGGTAACCAGATCACCCAGCTAACAGAAGAACGTATCTGCTGACTCCTAATATGATGATTACTCTTTGTATTAACCAGTGGACTGTATTTACTGCAGTTGAACTCAACAAATATTTCCTGAATTTTTACCTTGTGTTTCATCTCTAAGTTAAGTCCTAGAGAGAACATGATAAGTAAGAGACAGAACCTGCCCTCAGATCAGTTAATATCTGTGCAGGTTCCTGGCACACTATAAATGTTCAGTAAAGTGTACTGAATCCACTAAAGCAGAAGACAACATTAGATAAGAGAACATTAGAGAGATATACAGTGTGCTCTGTGGTTTGCAGCTAGGAAGAGCAGAAAGAACCTGGGATTTGGACTTGCAGTGAGCCATCCTAGAATCCAATGCTGATGCTTCCTGTGTGATCTGCAAACTTCTTAACCCATCAGGCTCAATTTGATTCCATGTAAAACGGAGACAAAAAGTCGTCTACCTTGAAGGACCTGCCATTGAAGCATTAAATATACTATCTGTAAAGCACTACACTTAGTACAGGGAAGGGGTTTAACAAATGGCAAGAAAGAAGCAGCATGACAGGGACATGCTCTGAAAGAAATTTGAAGCAGACAGTCGCTGAGAGCTTCCCCAGCCTTTCCCTCTCTCCAGAACTGACACAATCTCTCCCCCTCTCTGGTTCCTTACTCAATTCTCAGACTTACACAACCCGACCCCCACCCCCATTGCCTGTTAATCTTATAATCATTCCTCAAAGTTAAATAATACTATAAAGAAGCAAAGAGACAAATTCAGAAAGAAATACTTCTTATAGGACAGTTGTGAACGGCTCAACAAATCAATGGCATGAAAAACAGAAAGGTGGTTCTGCTGTAGAGTGAAAGAGACAATGAGACACAACAACCAAAAGTCACATGTGATCCTTGTTGGGCCCTTGACTTAAAAAAACAAAAGGTAGCTGTAAAAGACAGTTGTGGGATGGAGGAATGCAAATAAGGACCAGATACTAGATGAGACCAAGGAACACTGTTAATGTATGATGTAACAGTGGTGTGGTAGTGGTGATCCCTACTAAAGTATGTAGGAGTGAAATTATGAGATCTCTGAGATTTGCTTTNTTCTGCTCTAGAGTGAAAGAGACAATGAGACACAACCACCAAAAGTCACATGTGATCCTTGTTGGGCCCTTGACCTAAAAAAAACAAAAGGTAGCTGTAAAAGACAGTTGTGGGATGGAGGAATGCAAATAAGGACCAGATACTAGATGAGACCAAGGAACACTGTTAATGTATGATGTAACAGTGGTGTGGTAGTGGTGATCCCTACTAAAGTATGTAGGAGTGAAATTATGAGATCTCTGAGATTTGCTTTGAAGGACTTTGGGCAATAATGAGGGGAGATGAAGCAGTCAGGGTAAATGTTTGGTAACTGTTGAATCTAGGTAATGGGTATGTGGGCATTCATGGTGTTATTCTACTTTTGAGTATGTTTTAACTTTTCTTGATAAAAAGTGGGGTTTTATTTCTCACCAAAACAAAACCCATCAAGAAACAAACAAACAAAAAAATCCCTTAACTACACTCTCCCCTTCAAAGCTGTTCCACTCTCACATTCCATTCCTTGACATTCTGGTTCAGCTGACTGCACTTAACCTTCAGGGTCCCTCCTAGGCCCTCGTCTCTTCTCACTCTCCTTCATCTCTCTAGTTGTCCTCATCTGTACCCATGTCTTCAATGACTATCTGGAAATGCACCCTTAGCCCCAGCCCCAACCACTGAGCTGAGCTGCAGCTGGCATTTCTAATTACCCACTGTACACCTTCACCTAAACACAATGCACACTCCTGTGTGCCTATTCACCAAGCGGGAACAAGACCCATCTCTAGCTGTTACCCCTCCTCATTCCATGTCTTGGGTAAGGGTGCCACCACCATTTCCTTAGAAGAGAAGTCACCTGCTGTCATCAATTTGGCCCTGCCCCTTTTTCACCACTTCTAACGGATGACACATTTTATCAACTCTGTTTCAGAGGGGTATCTCGAGTTCACCTGTCTCAGTATCCTGCTGTCCAAGACCTGCTCAGGAACCCTGTAAGTGTCCACTTCTTTCAAAAGCTATCCCCAGGCCAGGTGACCTTCCACTCTGTTACCCCATTGTGCTTCCTGAAGTCAGCCCTGGCCTTGCCAAAGCTAATTACAGACCTCCCAAAACTGTCTGCCTCTTCAGAGCCCCAAATGTTGGCATTTGAATTCCTATGAATCTAAGAGCAGTAATTAAGTGTAATAATATTGAATATTTAATCTGTTCCTAGGCATGTTCCTACATACTTCATTTAAATTACTTTATTTAACCCTTACATTTAAAAAAAACAGGTATTATTACCCATTCTACAGATCAGGAACCTGAGGCACAGACAGATCACAGTACTGCTCAGAGTCACATAGTCTGCAAATGACAAGACATGGATTGTAAACCTAGACAGTCTAGCTCTAAAGCATATGCTTCCACGGGCTAAGCAAACTGGTCCTCTGCTTAGGGCTAACCTGTCTAAGACTCAGTTTCTTCATCTGTAAAGTGGGATTTAGCAAAGGCTGATTCAGAAGATTGTTGTCAGGATTCAATGAAGTAAGAACTCAAAAAACATTAGCTATTACTATTAGTTGTACTATTTCCAGTTTTCTGAGTAGAGATTTGGAGATTCTCATTTCATTGTGAGATTCAGTTTCCCTGGTATGTTTTAGGGCTTCAGGGAAGGAGCCATGTCTTTCCACTGAGTTGGCCTGGATGTGGTGGGCTCCCCATGTTAACACAACCACATCCACAGTCACTTTTTACTGTGCAGCCTTTCACTGACCAGCATTAACTGAGTATCCTCCAGTGCTGAGAACTAGGTAAACTGGATAAGATCCCTGATCTTGGATGGTCAGTCTATGTGTAAGATACACACACATACACAGAATTCTATTACTGCAATTACAGTAAATGGCAAATCATAGGATGGTACAAAGGAAAAAAATGCTGAGAATGTAGTGATAGCTCTGCTCGGGGAGGGGAGTTGGGAATCACGGACGTGCACAAACCCATCATGAGCATTTAGCAACTACGAATGTATGATATGTTAGCTTTACTGTTCCTCCTCAATCACATTCTCCTTACAAATTTATTGGGTTTTGGATAAGACCTCAGCTAAACATAAAAGTTCAGGCCCTTTCTGTGCTCAAGGTTATTAGAAAATCTTAATGGAAAATCTCAAAGTTTCCATTTATTGTAAGTGAACTTGCAGCTCAAGAACTGCATTCAAAGAGAAAATGTATTTCAATTTTTTTAAAAGTTTAGATGATTTAGTAACTCTAAACCAGATATTATTTTCCTTTTTATATAAAAATACTAATATAAAAACATACCTATGGCTTTCTGCATATGAAATAAGTATAATTTAATATTAAAAGATTTCCTTGGACTACCTCTCTTTCTTTAGAAAATATGCCAGAGATGTTCTCGTCAATGTGACTTAGAAAAGACTAGGCCACAGCTAACAGAGTCGTCTGGAGAAAAAAAATTTTGTTCTCCCTCTATTGTAGTTCGAATGACCCGATTCCCTTGCCAATCTGTCTGCTGCTAGCCTATCAGCCATGGGCACGGCGGAGCTGGTGGGACTAACAAGAGCCTCCCAGGGAATCACAGGGCCTATTTGTGAAACACTTTGGGACTGTCACCCAAACATGAGTATCGGAGAACCTGTTTCCAGAGGAGGTGTTGGAGTGGCGAGCAGTATGAAAGCCCTGGTCTCTCCTATGTGCATTAAGATCCAAAAATGCAACCAGTGAAAAACCTCTCCACTTTGTAACAAGGAAGACCAGGGGAACTATTTAGTTCAGGCATTTCAGGCATTTAAGGTTAAATAGCCTAGGTGTGGAGGATTATATAGCACCCAGAAACTAGAGATACCAATACACAATATCCATTATATCTACAATGACTTTAACAAACATACAGTCTGACTTCTATCTCCAATCAAAATGGTGCCAAACAATAGAAGTTTTTTTTTTCTTAGCCACACATCCAAATCCATGTAACCATTTTTTCCTTTTTCTTATTTAAATTTTTTTCAAGTTACCCGATTGGTTCACCTCCAACTATAGACTAAATGGTCCACAGCTGTAGGGTTGGTTTCTCCCCCATACTCTCCCCCACCCCTCTTTGCTTTTGTAGTTGTTGTTTTGACTGCAAAAAGGACTCTACTTTTCTCTGTGTGTTTGAAGCAGCGTGATAGAACTATCTGCTATTGATTGTCTTGTCTGTTCTTAAACCTCACAGAGGCAGCAGCAGTTTGCAGGTGTGTTTGTGCATGGGGTGGGGGCTTGCGGTCTCCTGCAGAGAAGCACAGTCCACAGAAGCTTCCCATTAGCCAGGGAGACCATAGAGAGATGGAGGACCATCGGAGAATGTAATGACTTCATGGCTCATTGGGGTGGGGAGACCCTCCTGAGTGCTTCCACTGGTCTGCAGAGGGCCCTTTACAATTGTCTTTTTGCTCCAATCCATCTGCTTATTTGCTTTTAAGTAAAAGGATGTGAAATGAGCTTTTCAGTTGGAATGGAATGACTTCCGAGTACCTGACTGTGTTGGTAGATACTGAGTTGAGCCTGCCTCACTTCCACAAAAGGCTGCTCCTAATGTTCCTACCTAGAGAAAAGAAATTGGGCTTTTTAAACTTTCAAAGGGAAGACTTCCAAAGGCTTAAGAATAAAGAATCTCTATCCAGCTGTGCTCCATAAGACCATAAATCTACAGACCCTTCAATACAAAGCTGTATCACAGTTATAGGCTAGAGGAGGGAGGAAGACCAGGACGTAAACTACATTCAAGAATAAAATGAGAAAAATTTTCTTCCGTTTCACTTGGTGCAATGAAACAGCTAAGGGTCTCTGAAGTCTGCTTGACCATTTTTCTATTCTTCTCTGAAACAAGCTTCCTCAACGTGGGCCTTCTCTTCAAACTAGATGCCAGAAAGAGAGGCCATGTGGGCAGCATGTGACCTGTTTTCCCTCAAATGTCCTGCTCCATCTGGGAGTTAGGGTGCTCTCAGGGAACACCAATAACAGTGTTCTATGTTATGGATGGGAGAGAAAGCTGTCTACAAAAAGAGCATTATAGGGAACCAAGTACTTTCCAAGTATTTCATGTTCTTTTCCTTTGTGCTGTCACTCAATAATTAGCCAGGCTCCACAGACTCAGAAATTTAAAATGAGAAAATATTTAATTGAGAAAATTTTATCCATATAGATGTTTTCCTCAAATGAAGGTGGTTGTAATTTGGTTTTGGCATTTAGTGTTTTAGTACTGAAAGTTTTAATACTGTAGCATCGAACGTTTTAGGGCCAGTATTTTGTGAGCACCTCGTCCGAGGACCACAGCCGGGCAAGCGCGGTTGTGGCCCCTGCCAGCCCCTGCCACTGAACAAAGGGGGGCTCTCCAGTGACAGTCACCAGAGATGTTACACAACCTCACTCTGTCCTTCCAGTAGCAAGGAGAATCACCTATTTGTCTGCTGTATGACTTCACTTGCATGTAGAGTCTAAAATAACAAAACAAAGGAACAAATAAAATGAAACAGAAACATAGCCATGGACACAGAGAACAAACTGATGGAGCCAGACAGGAGGGAAGGGGAAGATGGATAAAACAGGTGAAGGGGAATAAGGTCCAAGCTCCAGTTATTTAAAAAGAATCTCGAGGATGGAATGTATAGCATATGACAAATAGTCAATAGTCTCATAATGACTATGTGCAGTGACAGATGGTTGCTAGACTTACTGTAGTGATCACACTGTAAGGACTATAGATGTCACATTACTATGCTGTACACCCGAAACTAAGATAATACTATGTGTCAACTATACGGTAACAAAAAAAATTAAAAACTAAGAAGAAAATAAGATAAAAGCATTTTTCCACCAAGAGCCTACTATTTTGATTTCCTACTCCTAAGGAAATGGTCAGCCTTTCCTGACCCTCCAAATTCTCCAACAGGTAATACATTATTTTTAGAATTTGAAGACCATAAACAGACTTTTATATAAATGCAATATTATTTGAGGACTGACTCATTTCTGCCTGGATATGAATTCTGACTATCCTGCCAGGTAGCTGTATGCCATTGGGCAAATCAGTTTAACCTCCCCACACCTTGGTTTCCCCACTCACAAAGTCAAATCGTAACAAGAAAAGTATGGGATTTAGAGTGCCACCTTTGTTTCTTTCCCTTTTCATCTGCACACTCCCTGGTGTACTACAAAGGAGAAGGATCTGCAGCCAGAGAATCTACGTGTGAACTCTCATCCCATCTTTGTAACTATTAGGCAATCCACCTAAACTTTTAAAATTTTAGTTTGCTTACCCATTAAATGGGGAGGATAAAGCTTATTTTATGGGATTCAATGTTTGAATAAGATACTGCATGTGAGTCCCAAAGAACCAGCAGCACTATTCATGTTACTTTACTTCCATTATGATTCATGACTTATTTACTGTCATCTGTACCAACCCTAGACACAATTTTCTTGTTAACTAATTATCTCCCATAACCTCTAATACAGCTCTGCCCTCTAACCTACATTCTTCATCTTAACATTTTGATCCCAGCCTTCTTCTCCTCTCATGCATGTCTAATTTCCAGTTTATCACGTGCTATTCCTGAGGATGTAACTACCGGAACGAACTGTGTTCTGGCACTGGAACCTTGAGTGACCTACAAAAGCATGAATTCAATAGAACATCTGCAGCACACCATCCCGAAATCAGCCTATTGGGCCAAAAATATGCCTGGCAAAAAACAAACACAAAAACTGAAATTCGAGCAGTGAGCCCCAATGAGCAATGGGGTATGATAAAAATGTTTGAGGGAAAGAGCTTTCTTATACCAACTGTTTGATCTGGGCCAGTTCCTGAACCTTTTTGACACATAAGCAGTTAGCTTCTATCTTAAAATAGACCAATTTTAAGATGAAACACAACATAGTATTTGTATGTGGGGTGGGATCCATTATACGGATTGAATCTTCTAGGAAATCAAATCTGTGACAATTACCCACACACACTCCATATCTCTCTTATTCTGTTCTATCCTTTTTTTCCCATAACTATTATCCTTGTCTAACTTCCTATACAATTTCCTAATGTATTATGTTTATCATCCATTGTCCATTTCAATCTCCACTAGAATGTGGGCCTGAGAGAATAAATTGTTTGTTTGTATCCCAAGTGCCCAACACAATACCTGACTCACACTAGGTGCTTCACGGGCATTTGTTGAATGAATGAAACATAGCCAAGAAGGAACATGAGCCAAAATATGTCCAGAAGTGCCAGCTTTTTGGGAGTCATATTTTAGGCATAATTTAAGTTCTTATAAAAGTCCTCACTATTTCTTGCCATTTTAATTCAAAGCAATTTTAATCTTCCTCTTTCTACTTTCCGTCTAGTGTACTGGAGCTACAGAGTTTATTTAGGTTTTGTAGATATAATACACAAATAAAACATGCAGACTCTCCTCGGCATTCAACATGGCGGCAGCTGAACACCGCATTTGTGTTAGGAAGAAGAAGTGGGGAAACAACACTCAGCACCAGTCACTACCTTCCTTGGTCTTTATGTCCAAGGTCAATACAGACAGGCAAGTGGCTCAGTGTTTCTCAGAATTTCACTATCTTGAACCATAATTGCTTATGTAATAAGTTTAATTCTAATGAATAGCTTTTATGCACAGATATAAAAAAGAAATCCAAGTCAACTCTATTTTCTCCATTTTCAAGAGTTCACTCATTGCAGTTCGGTACAAATTATGTTGCAGAAAGTAAAATAATGTGATATGTAGTTTTAAATCTTTTTTCACAAACTATGCTATCTTGTTTTATTTTTCAGTGATGCAAAACTTCCCCTTTATAGAAGATGTATTAGTCTTGAGCCCATTAATATGGGTCAGTAATACTCTAAGTAATAATCCAGGCAAAGCAAAGTCATCATGAATGTTAACTAAAACATACAACCAAGTGTTTTTCCAGTCAGAGCCTTTGAATTTTTCAGCTATAATGTAATATTAATGAAGTCATAAGGAACAATTAAAAATTATTTTCTCATAACTACTTGCTGAAATTATGAAACAAACAATTGGAAATACCACAATTTATAGATAGCTAGGAAACCTCCACTTAATGCACATAAACCCCTACACACTTGGAAGATGTTCTTTGTATTAATCTAATGTATCTAGTTTTTCACTCTGTGTATTATTAAGTTGGATATACTGAAAAATCAGTTTCTTTCTCCTGTACTATAATAAAGCCTTAGAGACAAGAACTCTACAAGTGGTGAGAAATGCATCAGAATCCTTGGTTATGCTTTTACTTGGTCCAGTTAATTAAAACAGGAAGCAGTATCATCTTCCTTTGGAAATATACACTTTCCTCATTTTATGATTATCTTTATCGTAGATCTCTATCACTTGCTGACACACCTCCCCATTGCCTGGTTGTTTGTTTGTTTATACATTCTGTTTCCTTCCCCCAGACTTTCCCACCAGGCTTTCCTGCAGACTGTAGAATCCACTTCAAAGCCAGGGCAGAGAGGCGGCCAAGTGTCCCAGCATTCCTCAGCATCTCGCTGCTTTGGGCCATAACTGCTGATTTGGTAAATTTAATACAATGAATAGCTTTTATGCACTGATTAAAAAAGAAACCCAAATCAACTCTATTTTTTCCAGTCTTTGAGGTATGTATTTTTAAGGCACGTGTGGGGTTTAATGAAATGCATGGATATAGGACATTCTGATTTCTCAAGTGTTTTGCTAATTTTACATTTTTAATACATTTTGGTCCCAGTTATAGCTGTGTTGGCCCAAAGCAAAAAAAAATTAATAATATCCTCCAACTGCTCCAAAGATGATAAAATTCAATTGATTAGCTCTCATTCTCTCTCTAATTCCCATCTTCTAATGTGCCCACTATTGACTGAGGAATAAATATCATCCCCTTGAGATTTATTCATTTTGCTACCATTTGAAGTTAAAGACAGAATTTCAACATGCTGAGTGTTTATGTTTAAAGCTTGTTGTGTGCTTCTCTCCTTATGCCTATCTGCTCATTTCTGATGGAGCAACTTCAAAAGAACAAACAAACCCAAGACTGACACTAGACTCTGATTCTTCAGTATATAGTGCTCCTCCAGAACAATCTGTTTTGCTAAAATGATCGGTCACCGCATGGGAACAAAGTTACCACTTGTTAATGTAATTTGTTTCCTTTTTAAATGCAGTAGATGGCCGTGGTGGCAGTGGTGATGGCAGTGATGGCACAGGAAAGCAGACTGGATGGAAGCACCACCTGGCTGGCTACAGTCATGCGGAGGATATACTGTGCTGTCAGCAGTAAGAATAGGCCATGCCCTTTGACCTCCATAATGCCGCAAGTCAATGGCAGGTGGAGAGACCGAGCTTTGTAAAGCAGGAGTAAATCTGCTTTCTGTTAAAAGGCCAAAAGAGTATATGCAGACATTTTTAGACAAATCCATTTTATGATGCTAACAAAGCAAACTATGCCATGAAGCCCTGCAAGTGATCAGGAAGAACAAATAGAGTTATTCATGCCTCATACTCATCCGTTCGGATTGTCAAGGTCAATGCCTCCTATGAATAGAGAGTTTTGCACCCTCAAATTAGCCTCATCACCTCAGGCAGAACATTGCTGCAGTCACTAATATGTGGATAACTTTATAAAGGGACTGACAAAAAAGAGACTGAGCAACAAACTGCTAAGACCTGTCATGGCTATGAATAAGAAAAGACAGAATTATGGATGCCAAAGTTCACTTTAATCTAAAACAGCAAAAAACCAAAGTTAGCACACGTCACCTGTGGAGTATACTTCAGGCTCTTCAGCCTTTTAGTTTTTCTGTTGTTAGCTCAGAATACAGTGAAGTCAAAAGAGAAAGAGCAGGAAGCAGGAGCTATGCTCATGACTTGCCCAACTCTAGTTGAAAAGGATCCCAAAAAACGATCCTCTCTGCTTCTCATATGCACCACTAGTGACGCACTTGGTTGGTCCAACTGAATATCCAATATTCAATTATACTTGAATATACTTGAAATGTATATTCAATATACTTGAAACGTATATTCAAGAATAAGGACCAGCCCTGGCTGGTGTAGCTCAGTGGATTGAGCGCGGGCCTGCGAACCACATGATTGTGGTTCGATTCCCAGTCAGGGCGCATGTTTGGGTTGCAGGCCAGTTCCCAGTGGGGGACTCACGAGAGGCAACCATACACTGATATTTTTCTCCTTCTCTCCTTCTCTCCTTCCTTTCCCCTCTAAATAAATAAAATCTTTAAAAAAAGAATAAGGATCAATTATAAGCACAGTAAGTGTTACCCGAGATTAGCAGGAAGTCAGAGGGAACTTTGAGAGAATTCATCACAAAATACTCATCACAAATGTCTAGTTTGACAAGACTAACATCGGTGAGATCAGACTGCCAGGGCCCAGCACTTCCTGCTACTTCTCACTTACTGCAGCAGCCATGCGTCTCCCTCAACTCCTCTTCCAGGGCTCAGCCTCTTTTCCCGAAGGAAAGGTTTCCTCAGCCCCCCAGAACCTCGCTGCCGGCAGGACAGATTTCCTCACTGATAAGAATGTCAGTGCGATGACAGGTTTCTTGTACGAAACCTGGTGTTGGAAACAGCTTTTTCTATTTCCACCTATTATCACTTAATAAGCATTACTCCTAGTACTAAAATGTAATGCAGTTTATAGAAGTTAGATAGAATTTGTTACACTGTGAGGGAATAGCTTTCCCAGCTTTTAGAAGGGAGATAATTGGGGAGACTGGCGTAACCTCAAATTACATATTATCTATATGGTACTTGTGAACTGGGTAAAATAAATCTGCACAGGCTCCATTCAACAACCCAAAAGGTATCCATTGAATAAATTTCTGCTAAGAACCATAAAGTATTATGCCGAGCACTGCAGGATAACAAAAATGAGTAAGCCAAGGTCCCTTCTCCAAGGGTTCTCATGACCAAGCAGGAGACCAAGCAAGTAAACACACAAACTAATGCAATGTAGCCTGTGATAAATGTTACAGGACAACTACAACACACTCTAGGAGTTCACTAGGAGGAACTATTTCCTGTTGGGTGAAGAGAGAAGGTTTAGAAAAGGCTTAACCCAGATCCCCAATTCACCTAGTTATACACAATGATCTTCATAAGAAGAGAAAGGAAAAATGGAAGGAAATCTTAAAAATAAGTGTGAAGAACAATAATGTCCACATTCATTACATTCAAGATGATGGCTTTGAGTAATCATGATAATTGCAGAACTGGAGGCAAAGTGAAGGAAGGTAACAAACGCATCCCAGTCAGCACTCCCTGGCATTTGGGGATGATTACTAACAGAACAGTGGGTTTCAGCTAACAGGAAATCACTGACCTGTCATAGATTTTACCTGTTTGCAGATAGCTCAAGACATCTGCATCAGTCAAGACAAATCTGGGTCCATTTACACTTTCAAACCAGGGCTTTTCCATCTATAATCTTTATGGATGAAAATTCTGTAGTTTCCCTGGGTAGTTGGCCTTACGTATTTAATCACTCTGATAACCAGAATCCTGTTGGCTGAACAGGTCTCAGTACAAACATCAGTGCAGATGCCGTCAGAGCTCCAGGTTGACTCAGTCAGCGAGACTGCTATCAACAGCAAGCATCAATAGCATGCTTATTGAGTGATAACTATGTGCTTCGACTCTTCCAACTGGTTTGCATGGATTAACTTACTGCACTCTCACAAGGACACTACCAGGCAGTTAACACTTTTGTCACCTCATGTAACAGAGCAGTAAGGTGAGTTGACAGAAGTTACATAGCTGGTAGGTTCTACAGCCCGAGCTCTTAACCACTAGGCTAGGCTGCCTGTAAGAACATTAAGACAACCCCACTGACATCAAGAGAACAGCATCACAAGGTACGCAGACCAACCAAGAAGCACAAAGGAGACAGGAGACCCAGTTCTCTACTACTGCATTTCATGGTATTACATTTAAGAACCCATCAATGTTATGGTACACTATGAAGATGACGATGATGCCACTAAGAAAGAAAAAACCTTGGCAATCAAACTATGACACAGTGGTGAAAAGCCATTATAAGGCATTCCTGATTTCAGGGATGCTGAAATGTGGGGGAAAATGTGCATTTTATAATTTATAAAACATTGTTACACTATTAACTTCAAAGAACAAATTAGTTAACTTGGGGCTCATTTTCTACATCTGTAAAACAGGAGGCTGATGATTATTAAGGTCCTTTCCCATTTGACAACTCTCAGTGCCACATACATGAAGAACAGGGCTGGCATGAGGTGCCCAGGACCCAGAGTTTAAGGAGGTGCTTGCTCTCAGGGTGGTGCATGTCCAGAGTGGACACCTGCAGGTGAGCACCTCCTTAAATTGTGCACCCATGCAACCCTGGCTTGCCTCACCCTCACAGGGCCCTGCAGAAAAAAGGCAATATGGAAGTCACAAAATTAGTCTTTCGGGTTTTCCAATCAAGATCTTTCCATAATGACCTGTCTTACACTAAGGGCAACTTTTTCCAATTACTTTCACTGTCCTTATAGAGGTGTATTTCTTTGCCTGGGAACATTTCTTTGCATCTCTACCCCAGCTCCAGCTTTTCCTCCTTTCTATTAAAATGCCTGAAATCCATTGCACTGACCTCAAGAAATAGATGTAGATGAGGCCGTTGGTACTCTGACCACCCTGACCACACTGCCTGGAAGCATCTTAGAAACACTGGCTGTCATGTCCCACTCTGGACTGGTGGAATCTGCATTGTAACGAATTGCTGGAAGACTCATAAGTGCAGTAAGTTTGAGAAGCACAGGGCTAGGCAAAAATCAAGCCAAATACCCAGCAAAGCAACTCCAGTGATAATAACTACTACATGTTAAGCACCTAATATGTGTCAAATGCCTTCCACACAGTATTTCCCTTACATGCAACACTGTAGACAAGTAAATGACAATTCATTTAAATTCAGTGATCCACGGGAAGTTCTTGGAAGTGTGGTGAACCAATGACTTCAGGCCAACGAGGCAACCTTTGTAAACTTCCTTCTGCAAAGAGTGTCATGTTCACCTCCCATTCATTCCCTTCAACTGTAAAGACTAACGTCCAGGACTTTCAATTTGCACAGCCTCATACTGACCATGTTAGGAAATTCTCTGAAATGCAGTCTCTTTATCATCAACCACTTATGATAGAGTATGTTACAAAAATGAAATTATATCATGGATGTAAAATGCTTAGCAGTATATGGCATGCAAGAAAATCTCAACAAATGAAACAGACTACACCACGTGGCCAGTAGCAAAGGCTGGTTGAGTACAAGTTCAAGTCATTGACCTACCTATTTGCCCCATGCTTCATTTTTCTCAAGAAAAAAAATACACCCACTGTTTTGGGATCATCCACCCATCTACACTGCTCCTTGGTGATGACAGGCAAAGATATCATTGTCTCTCTGAAAAACTTCTCCTCTGAGTAAAGATATGTGACGTAATATTAATTGTGACTGAAAAATCAAGCAGCAGAAAATGTCCTTCTGACATGACTACAGATGGGCGTAATTTGACAGCACAAAAGACACCTTGCTCATTTATTGAACTCCAGGGAGGTAGAGTGTTGCCTTTGATAGAGTTGTTAAGCAAATAAGGAGGCTCCTGGTTGCTGAATAAATTAAGCTATTCTTACTTGACCTTGCCAAACTAGCTTTGAGTGACCAACATGATCCAGCATTGTCTCGTGTTCATTTGAACGATGCATCAGGCATGCTCACCATGTCCAGACCCGTCTTGCCTTTGTTGCTTTTATAAAAGGTTTCAGTGAATTGCTTATTAAAACTGCTGTATTTAAAACTACTCCTTTGAAAGATTTCTTGGCTTGGCTCCAGCTCAATTAGCAGACTACTTCCAGCTGATGAAAAGTAACAGTCAATATCAGATTATAGTTAACAACTATTCACAAGATTAATCAAATTAGATTTTGGTATCTATGGTAACACAACAAAAATTTCCACTAAGCCTGTGGTTTTACAATAAGACTACCATGGCTTTATATTAAATTATTGTTTAAAATATTTTCTCAAAATTAAATCTGCATCTCAGGAGATACATATTCAAGTCTATGAGTATATAAAAATGTATAACCAGGGCTTTTCCAATTTAAATACTAAATAGCCTTAAGGGTGTATGGGTATGACTTCAGTCTGTCTTCTCTTTCAACTATTCTTTCTCAGTGATCAATTATGACTGACCCTTCTTGGGCTGAAGACCAAGCCTATCATCCAGGACTGAAACAACGAGGTGGGTGACAGAAAAACAGAAAAGACAATAGCAACTTATGATGTGCATATAATCTAAAAAGGCTAGTGAGCATACAAATTAAAAGACAATACAGCAGGCCCTGGCTGGTGTAGCTCAGTGGATTCAGTGCGGGCCTGCGAACCACACGATTGTGGTTCGATTCCCAGTCAGGGCACATGCCTGGGTTGCAGGCCAGTTCCCAGTAAGGGACGCATGAGAGGCAACCATACATTGATATTTCTCTCCCCCTCTCCTTCCCTTCCCCTCTAAAAATAAATAAATAAAATCTTTAAAAAAAATTAAAGACAACACAGCAGAGTTCTATTTATGAGCACATGGATATATATATATATGTAAAAATATATATGCATGTATATGACATACAAATCATGTGAAAATTGAGTATAACTGCAAGAAGGCAGAGTAAAGCCTCTATTAGAGTTTAGGATATTTAGTTCATTCAAAACAAAACAAGCAAAAAATCCTTAGATGATATTTCATTTTGTTAGAAAAGGGTTTTGGTGCCTTGTGAAATGAGGGTGTACCTCCTGGCAGACCCCTAGCAGCATTGTTTGAAAGTGGTGCCTCTTTATCCACCATGCTGCAGAGGTCCCAGCAAGATGAACTCCCACTACCTATGGTTTAAGTCCCACTCCCAGACTTGCAAGCACAGGTGGCCTCTAGTCTTTATACTACCTGGAAACTGAGGCCTGGGTGATCAAAATTGGAGGCTATCTTGGGCCTCTTTTCCCCACAGACAGCCCCCCACCCATCCCGCCATCTCTATATAAACTTAGAATTGGTAACACTAGAGACAGGCTAGTAAACACTCCGGCTAAGCAGTCACGCAATTGGAAATAGAGTGACCTCTTCTCTTCCAGGCACCCCCAGTCTTTACCAGGGATATTCCTAACCCTTGATTGGCTTCTGGAACAGAAATCACTACCTTTTAGTGTTGAGATAATTACATGAAATAGCATATATGAAAGTAATTTGTAAATGTAAAAGCTAAACAAATGTAAGAAATTACAACTGCAAGAGAGTTACTGATTTTGGTAAAAACCACATGTATAGTGTTTACCTTCACTCAAATGCTAACCATATTGTTCTGGATCCAAGCAATGTGCCAAACAAAGTGAAACAATAGCACAGCAGAAGCCACTGTACTTGGTTCCCTTAATGACATACGTTTACCTTGGCAATTAAGTACACAAGGACTTGGCACTTAGGGACCCTTCAAGCACTAAGAAAACAAAGCCAGCACTAATACAACTCTACTTAGGATTCCATCTATATGATCCAATGTTTTGGCAATTTACAGTCACAGCCACGTCTCTTCCACTCGTCCCTATAAAAATACTGTTATATGATCTAGAGCTTTAGAAATGATATCAGTTATAGCCTCCATTCAAACAATTAACTTAATAATCCATGATTACCAATTAGATGCTCAATTGGACAGATGCTTGCTCTTATATACAAAAGCAATGCTGCATATGAATACCACCCACATCAAACTTGATTGACAGGTCTTTTTTTTCAGTTAAGAAAAACAGGGGTTTTTCTAGGTTAAAAAAAGAAGTCTTTTCATAGCACTCAGTAATTTGTAATTTTCAGGGTTCTATCTGTCTGATTTGACAACCCATATGTGATTTATATGGAATACTATTTTTGTATTTTGTATTCTTACTTTGCAAACCTCAATTTTTATCAGGAAGCAGTTTTTCTTCAAGGACATTTCAGGCTTTGGGAAAGCATATATGCTTACCTGAAAGACCTATTTCAAATTATCAGGTAAAGCACATTTCTGTAGTGGGCACTTGAAAATCACACCGTAAATTACTGACTCAATAGCGTATATCATCTTCTGCCAGCCTTCCTTTTCATTATTACATAAATGGATGATAGAAAAAATGATAACCTGTAATTCTACATGCCTATTCAACCCAAGTCTATTCCAGAAACAGAATCAGATATCTGAGACTGTTCTCTGTAGAATTTTGGAATCTGAGTCTCTGGAATTACCCTTAAAAACACTGTGCCTAAATGATAAATATAATGCAATCTTATCAGGACTTTAAGCCTTTAAAAGACACCTTTGTGCACAAAGTCTCCTAAGAATGAAGACTATTCCTGCAGAAGAAAAAGTAATCTGAAGAAAGAGTTTATCTTTCTAATATATTGATCTTAAAGCAATCTTGTTATAACCCAGCGGCCATGTCTTCCCTGTATGGGAAGGCGGCCAGAAGACCAGTCGAGCCAGTGCTGTGGCCACCGTGAAACAGATTGTTGAACCGGCTGGTTTAGTTGAAGACAATAGAATATTATTGCCTGACATACTTCAACCTGAGCTTGTTCAATTTTAAATAATGTTAACTGATTTTACTGTAAAACATAAACATGTTCTGAAAAATAGATCACAAAACTATAGAGTTCCATGGTTTACCTTAATTTTCCCATTAATCAGATAAAGAGTACATAAAAAAACTTGGCAGAGTCTTTAAAATTTATTATTCATTTGTCTAATCAGTTCAGCATCTGTGTGTGGGGCACAAGAAATAGACACTCAGTTCCTTTGGGAGGAAAAATCAGGAGGCTTGTGGAAGTCAAGCTAGAAACACAGGCATCGAAGAAACCGGCTGTGGCGAAGTGAGAACCGACTCCCTGGGGTTGGTCGTGGCATCTAATGCCTTTCTCTACCACTTACCAGTTAGGTGACTGAGTTTAGGCAAGTCATTTAACCTCTGTCGCCTCAGTCTCCACAGCTATTATACAAGGAACAATCAAATAATACATGTAAAATGCAGAACACATAATATGAGGTTATTAACACACAAATGTTGCATAGTCATATTTTTCATGGAAGTTTAAGAATCAGCAACTCAAACCCATAGTTTCACGCCACCTGGAGTGTGGCTGGGATCAGAGGCTGGTCCTTCTCAGAGGCCATGGGGCCATGCCCTCTCACAGTGCCTCTGCTTCAATCTCCTTGTTGCTGGGTCAGTCTCCCTGCTGACTGGCATCCTCACAACTCCAGCTGGCACATGGCCCAGCGGCCAGAGCAGCTGGGCAGAACTCTCCAGGACCTTTCAGTTGCAGAGTGCACTGCCAACTAACAGTCTCTTGAGTTTCAATATGCATATTGCTACAAGAGAAATATCAGTGGACCACATCAACTCGTCAACACTGGAAAGCCTATGAGTTGCTTGCTGCTGGGACAGGTTGCCAACCCATCTCCTTGGCTGTGGTGAGAAGAGAGCTACTGTGGTCTAGAGCATGGCTGCGTGGGTCAAAGGAACTGCAGGCAGACCACATGGTGTGGTCTACATGACTCACTGGAATGCTCTTCCAGAAGGCCATTCTTCAAGATGCAATGAATAAGAAACAATGAAATACAATGAGACATGTTTACAAATCTCTCACCACTTCCCTCCACTTCTATCCCAACATCACAATGAAGTTATCTGACCGCAGGTTTCTGCGATTGTGTTGCCCTATTCAGTCTTAGATCCTGGAGAGGACCCTGGCCTGGACAGAACAGTGATCTCCCAAAAGATATGTACATGTTCTAACCCCCAGAACCTTATCTGTGAATGAAACCTTATCTGGAAAAAGGGTCTTTGCCGGTGAAATTAATGTTCTTGAGATGAGATCATCTGAATTTAGGGTCGACCCTAAATCTAACGACAGATGTCATTGTAAGAAAAGCAGAGGAAGATCTGAGACACAGACAAACGGGAGCCATGTGAAGACAGAGTCAAGGACTGGAGCAATGCAGCCCCAAGGTAAAGAACTCCTGGGGCCATCACAAGCAGAAAGATGCAGGAAGGATCCTCACCTACAGCCATGAGAGGGATCAAAACCCTGCCGACACCTTGATTTTAGACTTCTGGCTTCCAGAACTGTGAGAGAATAAATTTCTGTTGTTGTAAGTCTTCAAGTTTGTGGTCCTCATTATGACACTCCTAGAAAAGCACTACAGACTCCTATAATAAGTACCTACATTTATCCATTCGAATACTTCCTGAGCACCTACTATGTGCAAAGCCCTGAGCTTGGCTGGATGAGAGAAAGAAGAGGTAGATTCAACAAACTTTGCACATGGGAGAGCATGGCATCCATCTTCATGTGAGTGTATGGTCAGAAAACAGGGAAAAACTGGCTCAGTGACAGATATGTGTGAACATGTGGGCTGAGGCTACAGGCAGATATCTGGGGGCAGGCACATCACACTCAGAGAACAAGTGTGTGGTAGAGTTAAACACATACAGTGTGCCCAGGAGAAACAAAGTGCTCACCTAAGACTGACACAGAGAAGAACTTCTTGGCTGGTTCTTCCTCCCTTTCTTGCCCAGCCATGTTTTTACATCTGGATCAAATACAAGCCCCCGATGAAACCTTGGCTGGCAGACTCCCTAGGAAAACTGGCAACTTTTCTTCCTCCACACGTGATGTCAGTCTTCTCATACCTTTATCACAGTGCTTATCCCACTACTTTGTCACAGTTTGTTGGTAAGTCTGCTCTCTTTCACTAAAGCACAGGCTGCTAGAAAGAAGAGACTGTGTCTAACAGATCCCTAGTACCTGGTGTAAGAGATGCTCAAGTTGTTTTTTGAATGAATAAGTAGGAGTTATGCATTCATGAATCAAGATTCTATGTTGAAACATGCATAATAATGAAATGTTAAATGTTAAATTTTATGGAAATCAATAGCTGAGTCCCAAAGACAGCTAAGGCATGTGACTAAGGAAGAGGGTGGCCAACGGCTGACCGAGCCATTCTGTGCAGAGCTACATTCTTGCATGCAAACCAGCAAGCTTCCTTCTGTTGAATACCATACTTTGAGGTCAGATACTTAAGAGTAGTCATAGTCACAGTCAGAATGAATCATTTTTGTAGCAAAATATTAAACTTTTCTACTCTTTGCTGTTCAATGGTAATTCAGTGCCAACATTCCAGTCTCCTTCATACATAATCCAGGGTACTGATCCAAGAGAAATACATTTAGCTGAATCTGATGCAGCAAAAGGTAATGAAATTTATCGATTTTAATCCAGCTGAAGAGAATTCTTTGAAACACTAGAAACAAATTTGCTATCTTTTTGTAAGGGAGAAAATGTAATATAAATGTTTCACTTTACTTTGTATTTACATAGAGGAACTAGGTTAGATCAGACAGCACTCCAAGCAGGCTAGTATTAGGAGACACGGTTTGGGACTGAGGATTCAGAGAAAAAATATTCACTTAACGATTTGATTTTTAACGTCTACATCTAGTAAACACCCATTTATCTGTGTAGAAACGGATAAACTATTTCCTTTGCTATTTCCTTCCTCTGTCATCTTCTCTGCTAAGGGCAACTGAGTGATAGGTCACCACAGGCCTGCAGGGGCCTTGGCTGTACTCTGAAGGAAATGAGTGGGAAAATGGACAAACAATTTTCACAACTTGCAGAGCACAAACTAGAACCCAGGGAAGGATGGGCATGCGTGTTTTTACACGTGGACAAGAGGAGAGCTGACACTGCAGACTGCTGATCGCTCCCTGGCTCAGTGAATTCAGGAAATGGCCCCTCTTCGTGGACCCGGGACCTCCCCCTCAAGGAGTCCCACTGCAGTAGCTTTCTGAGCAGGGACACTGAGTGTGGCCATGCTGCACCCGTCCGTGCCTGCCAGAGCCCCAGCCTGGCTAGATACAAACCAGATGGAAAGAGGACTGGGAACCTTTGATTTGTTCTAGACATTTCCTTTAGTATGTTGAATCCTTCTAAACATAAGGTAATTCTTATCTTCCTTTTTGTTTGATGGAGAGTCAAAGAGAATGAACATAAGGAAAATACTTATAAGTATAGACCGTTGTCCAATAGTAACGAGAAGCATTTAAATAGCATTTTTGCGATGTATATTATTTTATTTCTGACTCCTAACAACTATACAAGCAGGCAGAACAGTTATTATTCCTCCCCTTGTATATAGAAGAAACTTAGTTTCTGAGAGATCAAATGATTTACTCAAGATCATCTCTGACTAGTGCACATATCTGATGCCAGGTAGAGTTTTCCTTATCAGTACCCCACGATATCTCCTTTAATCCATGTGGACTTGATAGAGATCTACCTAGGACCTTACAAAGTTCTCCAGATTTGGTCCTATTCAATCTCTTATCTGTAGGGGTAGCCAACAGAAGCTGAGAGCTTTACTCTAAAGACCCCTCACTAGAGACTCAAGAACCACTCACCTCAACCTCTCCTTCTCCCCTCACCAAGGAAATCAATAGCTGAGTCCCAAAGACAGCTAAGGCATGTGACTAAGGAGGAGGGTGGCCAACGGCTGACTGAGCCATTCTGTGCAGAGCTACATTCTTGCATGCAAACCAGCAAGCTTCCTTCTGTTGAATACCATCAGCTGTAGAAATGTGTGAAAGGATCCCCTCAGCAAGAAGCATTTTTCTAGTCACAGACAGAGCAGGAACCAGAGCACAGAGGGACTGAGAAATTCAGGATGTCACTCTCTTCTTAGACGTGTGCTACCCAAGACAAGAGCCATGTCATATGGTGATTTCAATTCAATTTGAATTCATTAAAATTAAATAAAGTAAAAACATTAGCTACTCAGTTGCAGGTACATTTCCAGCATTCGATAGTCACCTGTGACAAGTAGTTAGTTACCATACTGGACAGCACACATAATAAACAGTTCCCTCACTACAGAAAGTTCTATGAGACAAGCCTGTCCTAGACTGTTTTCCTCATCATAGTGCCCCACAATTCTTATTGTAGGCACAATTCAGAAAGAAGTCAGTTACTTTTGGTATATGCCACTGTGGAGGGTGATTTGAAGAAATGGTTGTTTCCAGCTGCACCCTGACACCATGCCACACAAATCCAAGGATCTGTTCACATCTCAACTGGTGTGAGTCATGTCTCCTAGAGTCCCTCCGTGCTGGGCCTGCATCGAGTGGCAACCTTGATTACTCCAAATTTGTTATCCCTGCACTTCAAGAGTTTCATGTCATACCCTCCGTATTCAGGAAGGATGAGAACCCTGAAACTGCCAAGCTCAAAAGGAACCTAGAGAAAATGACACGGCAGCAATATCAAAAAGCATTTGTCAAATACTTACCTGAGCCAAGGTACCCTTGTAAAACACTCATTACATCTGCACTGGCATGTTTCACCTTCCAAATCACATTCCAGACACTAATATCCACTATTTACTCTACAGCAGAAATCAACTCCCACTCAGAAAACAGCTAGTGCCACAGAAAGACTCATAAATATCAGAAGTAGATACTTTAGAAGAACATTTTCAAAATGCAAATAATAGGTGAGTGTTTCAGATTTCCTTCTGTAACTTTCTTTCCAATGGTGTTGCAAATTAGTTGATCAGCAGAAAAGAATGGCAGGTGTGTTCCCCACTTCTGCATGCAAATTTCTACCACTACCATCCAACACGGGCGTCCTAAAACACGCAGTACACATTTACATGTCTTGTAAAAGGTTCTTTTCTCATTAGCTTAGATTGGAATAACATGCTTCCATATGGCCCCAGGGCATTAAGAAGTTAGCAAAACTTTTAAAATAACAAAATCAACATAAAATAACCTTAAAACTAAAAACTTGAGGAACACCATCCACCAAGTCTGATGCTGTGCTGGAAACCCTGGGAGCACCAGGACAGCGGGTGGCGGCCAGAGAGGCACAGCGGCCAGGGGCACACCTGGAATTTGTGCAGCATGAGAGTGTTTTCTAAGCTCAATTTTTAAAGATTACTTTTCTACACACAGTTCCCTCTTTCTCACCCCCTTTAGTTTGGTGAATGCATCTTTCTACTTAGGCCCTTGGTAAGAGAGCTGTGTTTTAGAAAAAAAAAAGCCCCTTTTTCTTTCTATAGAGATGTATTTGTACTCAGCTGGAGGAAAAAATTGTATAAAAATAAGGCAAGAAGCAATGGGGAATGCTTAGAAATCATGATTATTGGTCTGAAACCCATGGAAGAGTCTGTTTTAGTAAGATAATCCAGAAATATGAGTCCAGCAACATAGAATTGTCTGAAGTATGCATGTTGAGTCAGCAAACATGTAAATCAAGACACAAATTGCATTTAAAGTACCACAAAAATGTGCACCAAATAAGACGATCCCCAAATGTTGTCTTTCTACTGTTTCATATTGCATGAGAAATCTATGTGATTAATTAAACATAACAATTTAACAAAAATAGCTGCAGGCTAATAGCTGCAGATCAGGCTTTTTAAAGCTCGGTTCACCCTGAACACCACTACAAAGTCTCTGTAAGATGCTCTGTCTCCACTGTCCTGCATGTTGACCTTGCAACATGAAAGAATAAGCAATGAAAAATAAACTCTTATTGAATTCAACTACAATACATTTATCTGAGACTAACATTTTATTGATTTTTTAAAAATTTTTATATAGGGCCAAACCCTTTGCCTTCCCAAAATGAATACCTATGACTGATTCTTCCATTTTAGTCTTTATTAATATACTTGAACAAAATCAATGCAACCATTGGTCAAAACAAAAAAAGTCCAACAAAGCTAGCGACAGCTTCTGGGAAAAGTTATTAATTACCAATTATTAGTTATCATTCTTAATGATGATGACCAATTATTGATAGAAATTTGCTGAAAAACTTGCCAGTGTCAATTTTTTTTTAACTTAGAGTTACAAATGCAAGTTGAGTCTTGTAGTTTTCTTACTGCCAGCAAAGAATTATACTCAGTACAATTCTTACCAGAAATAACAAATCCCAGTGTAATACTTAGAAAGGTTGCTCAAGTGAAAAACCCCAGGGAATGCAATGTTACTCATTAAACAAACACTTAAATTCCTATGGCTACATTCTGGGCTTTGTTACACCTGAACTTGTTTCACTTCCATAGTCTTAAATTCACATACTATGATATCCAACTGCAATCATATCATTCTTTCTCTTCCTTTCTCCTGTCTCAGCCATACCAATTCCTGCTGTCTGTTGAGAGTACATCTCTCTCTGTCCCTTTTCTCCAATCAATCAACCTCTTTGACTTCACTTTCCCCAACTTAGGGCTCAGTCACCAGCTTAACCTTAGTTCCTCAGCCCTCTCATCCTGTACCACGTGCAGCCTGAACACTCCCAGAACAGATTCAATCCAGCCCTTTACAAATGCCCCTCCAGCATAGGTCTTGCCAAGTGCTGCAGGAGAAAAATAAACCATTCAGACTGCACTAGTGATAAGTGTGTAGTTTCAGTGACAAATTTGGGTTATAGTACACTCAAAAATATACTTATGAGGGAGGCATCCAGTAACTCCCTCTCACATTTTCCCAAACTTTTTTACCACCTTCTCAAGCACACAGCTACTCCCTTTTCTCTCCTCTCCAACAGCAAATCACATCATCTCTACATTTAATTAGAGGTGACTGAGATATAGACTTTATCAGCTTTCAGGCCCTCTTCCCAACTATCTCCAAGTTTCTTTGTATTCCTAATAATCTGTCCTACAATTTCTCCAGTTACAAAGAAAGGCTACACCTTTTACTTCAGGGTTATTTCTCCTACTTGTACCCTTGCACTCCTCCATCTCCCTCTGGAATCCTGTGCCATCAATATCCCTCTTTCCTCTTCTCTAACCTTTCCTAGTCTGCCACCTCATTTGCTTAGTGCACTACAACGCTCTTCTTACTTAAAGAAACAACAGCTCTTGGACTTCCAATCAACATGGCAACTAAGGTAACACTGTACTTGCCTCCTCCCACAACCACATCAAACTTATAGATAGACTTCAGAACAACCATCATTCAGAACCACCTGAAATCTGGCTGAATGGAAGTCCCACAACTAAGGAATTAAAGAAATCACGTTGACACTGGTTGGAGGGGTAGAGATGGGGAGCAGATGGGTTCTACACCAGGTGTGATAGATAAAAATCAGGAGGAATTTCTCGGTTACAAGGTCCCCCCTGAGAGGCTTGGGTCTCAGTCCCATACCAGGCCCCCCAGCCCAGGGTTCCAGTGTCAGGAAGAGAAGTCACCGTAACTTCTGGTTGTAAAAGTCAGTGGGGATTGTAACTGAAGGAGATAGAGGGCTTCTGGAATCCCAGGCAGTTCCTCTTAAAGGGCCTGTGCGTGGACTTAATCAGACTCACTCCTTCGGAACTCCTGTGCTGGGGAAGTGTCTCAAAAGGCACCAGGCACATATGGAATGCACGGAATTGTCTAGCATCGGGGAAAGACTTGAGAGGGCAGCTTTCTCTCAGACACAAGTGCTGGCAAAAGCCATTGTTTCTTCAATGAGTCCTTCCCCCCACAGAGTAGAGAAAGGGACAAGATATCTGAGTCTCCATCAACATGGCTCACACTGTTCACCCCACCCTGGTGATTCTGAGAACCCACCGCACACAACTTACAGGCCAACCCAAGCCTTTTCTATTAGCTTTTCCATAAGAATGCCCTACCTTGGCTCATGCTTCAAATTCTCCTAAATTCTCTCAAATAAGCAGCACCTGGCTCAGTGAGCCCCATTTCTCTCACTAAATGGCCCCAGGCCTGGAACTAGCAGCAGCTGGCCTTGGTTCACAGCCTGGCCTCTCCTGGGCTCCTTCAAGCCCAGCACAAGTGAAAACCATCTGCAGATCACTTTGTAGCTCATGTCTGGTGGCCCTGGGCAGAACATAGGCATTGGCTGATCTTGGCCTGCACCTCCTAGGAGGCCCCAGAGCCAGCACACCCAGTGTACAGCTTGAGACCATGTCAAAGTACTGCCATGAAAACATCTCCACAAATGAAACACTCAAGTGGCAGACTCAGAGGGCAACAGAGCCCCACTGAAGTAAGTCCTGCTGTGTGGGTTTAGCCCTTGCACAGTTGATCCTTCATAGTAATCAGAGGTTGTGGGTCAGTGGTCAGTGGTTACAGCCAGTCCTTGCAGCAGACTGGCCTGGATAAATCCCTCCTATTGACATATCAACAGCAATCAAGGCTCAACTACAAGAGGAGAGTGTACAAAGCCCACATGGAGGAGGGTAGTGGCTCAACACTAGTGCCCAACTTGGGTGATCAGGGAGGCTGTGCCACAGAACACTATAAAACACCTACTATAACATTAGTCCACTCTACCAAGCCTGAAAAGTTATGAAACAAACACAGGGAGGCTACCAAAATGAGCAGGAAAAGAAACACGTCCCAAAAGACAGAACAAAACATCAGAAAATGAACTAAACAAAATGGAGACAAGAAATTCACTAGATGTAGAGTTCAAAATACTGGTTATAAGGATGCTCAATGAACTTAGTCAGAACCTCAACAGTATGAAAAAGGACCAGTCAGAAATGAAGGATACACAAACTGGAATGAAGAATAATTTACAGGAAATCAAGAGTAGAGTAGATGAAGCCAATAATCAAATCAGTAATTTGGAATATAGTGAAGCAAAAAGCACCCAATCAGAAAAGCAAAGAGAAAAAATAAAAACAACGAGGATAGTATAAGGAGCCTCTGGGACAACTTCAAGCATACCAACATTCACACCATGAGTGTGCCAGAAGGAGAAAAGAAAGCAAGAAATTAAAAACCTAATTGAAAAAATAATGACAGAAAGTTCCCTAACTTGCTGAATGAAATAGACATAGAAGTCCAGAAAGTGCAGAGAATCACAAGCAAGATGAACCTCAAAAGGCCCACCCCAAGACAAATCATATTAAAAATGCAAAAGGTTAAAGGCAAACAGAAAATCTTAAAAGCAGCAGAGAAAAGCCCTTAGTTACCTACAAGGAAGCTCCCATAAGACTGTCAGCTGATTTCTCAACAGAAACTTGGCAAGTCAGAAGGGATTTGCAAGAGATGTTCAAAGTGATGAAAAGCCAGGACCTACGACCAAGATTACTTAGCAAAGCTATCATTTAGAAATGAAGGGCAGATAAAGAACTTCCAAGATAGAAAAAAAGCTAAAGAGGTCCATCACCACCAAACTGGTGATATAAGAAATGTTAGAGGGTCTTCTGGAAGAAGAAAAAGAAAAAAAGATAAAAAATATGAACGATAAAATATCAATAAATACATATCTATGAACAATGGGATATAAAAATCAAAATAAACAAATGAGAAAAGAAACCAAATCAGATACAGAAAACATTTTGACAGTTGCCAAATGGGAGGGGCTTTGAGGGGATGGATAAGAAAGGTAAAGAGATTAAATACAAATTACTAGTTACAGAATTTAACTACCATGGGGATGTAAAGTACAGCATAGGGAATATAGTCAATAATGTTCCAATAACCATATATAGTTTCAGATGGGTGTGCAATTTATCAGGATGATCACTTAGTAAGTTATGTAATGTCTAGTGACTGGGTGTTAACACCTGACACTAATATAGTGTACGTCAACTGTAACTGAAAAATAAAGATGATTTTATTTTTTAAAAATTTTTAATTTAATTATTGTTCAAGTAGTTTTCTGTCTTCTACTCCCTTCCCAGCCCAGGCCCCTAGTGCTCCCCACCTCCTTCCCATTTCCACCCCTGTTAGTTTTTGTCCATGGGTCCTTTATACTTGTTCCTGTGAATTCTTCCCCTTTTCCCCTGAAATTCCCTCCCCTATCCCCTCTGGTCCCTGTCAGCCTGTTCTCTATTTCAGTGTCTTTGGTTATATTTTGCTTGCTTGTTTGTTTCATTGTTTAGGTTCCTGTTAAAGGTGAGATCGTATGATATTTGTCTTTCACCGCCTGGCTTATTTCACTCAGCATAATGCTTTCCAGTTCCATCCATGTTGTTGCAAAGGGTAGGAGCTCCTTCTTTCTTTCTGCTACAAAAAATTCCATTGTGTAAATGTACCACAGTTTTTGGATCCATTCATTTAATGATGGGCACCTAGGTTGCTTCCAACTCTTGGCTATTGTAAATTGTGCTGCTATGAACATTGGGGTTCATAGGTTCTTTTGGCTTGGTGTTTCAGGGTTCTTAGGATATAATCCTAGCAGTGGAATTGCTGGGTCAAAAGGCAGATTCATTTTTAGTTTTCTTAGAAAATTCCATACTGTTTTCCATAATGGTTGTACCAGTCTGCAATCCCACTAACTGTGAACTAGGGTCCCTTTTTCCCCACGACCTCTCCCACACTTGTTTGTTACTTTGTTTATGACAGCCATTCTGACCAGTGTGAGGTGATATCTCATTGTGGTTTTAATTTGCATCTCTCTGATAGCTAGCGATATTGAGCATCTTTTCATGTGTCTCTGGATCCTCTGTATGTCCTCCTTGGAGAAGTGTCTGTTCAAGTCCTTTGCCCACTTTTTAATTGGGTTGCTTGTCTTCTTAGAGTGGAGTTGTGTAAGTTCTTTGTATATTTTGGAGATTAAACCTTTGTCTGAGGTATCATTGGCACATATGTCATTGGATTTATTCCCAGATATTTAATTTTTCTTTTTGTTATATCCAATAGGACTTTTTTTCCTTTTTAAAAAATTTTATTTATTTATCTTTAGAGGGGAAGAGTTAGAAAGAGAAATATCAATGTATGGTTGCCTCCCATGCATCCCCTGCTGGGAACTGGCCTGAAATCCAGGCATGTGCCCTGACAGGGAATTGAACTGCAATCCCTTGGTTCATAGGCCCGTGCTCAATCCACTGAGCTACACCAGCCAGGGAGGATTTTTTTCTTGATTTCTGTTACTGCTGTTTCATTGTTAGTATACAAAAATGCCTTTGGTTTCTGAATACTGACTTTGTATCCACTGTTTTGCCAAATTCATTTACTAGGTCGAGCAGTTTTGTGGTAGAATCTATAGAATTTTCCATGTACACTATCATGTTATCTGCAAACAATGACAGTTTTGTTTCCTCCTTTCCAATTTGGGCACCTTTTATTTCCTTTTCTTGTCTCATTGCTGCAGCTAAAACTTCCAATACTATATTGAATAGAAGTGGTGAAAGTGGACAACCTTGCAACCTTGTCTTGTTCCTGATCTTAGTAAAAAAACATTTTAGTTTTTGCCCATTGAGTATGATGTTGGCTGTAGGTCTCTCATATATGGCCTTCATTATGTTGAGGAATGCTCTCTGTATTCCCACTTTGCTGAGTGTTTTTATCATAAGTGGGTGCTGTACCTTATCAAATGCTTTTTCTGCATCTATTGATATGATCATGTGATTTTTTGTCTTCGCTTTTGTTTATGTGATGTATTACATTTACCGATTTGCAAATATTGAACCATCCTTGCATCCCTGGGATGAATACTACTTGGTGATGGTGTATGATCTTTTTAATATATTGTTGGATGTGGTTTGCCAATATTTTGTTGAGGATTTTAGTGTCTATGTTCACCAGCAATATTGGCCTGAAGTGTTTTTTTTTTCTTTGTTATGTCTTTATCTGGTTTTGGGATTAGGATGATGTTGGCTTCATAAAAAGAGTTTGGGAGTCTTCCATCATTTTGGATTTCTTGGAATAGTCTGTGCAGGATAGGGGTTAACTCTTCCTTAAATGCTTTGTAGAATTCTCCTGTGAAACCATCTGGTCCAGGGCTTTTATGCTTCAGGAGATTTTTTATTACTGCTTCAATTTCATCTGCTGTTATTGGTCTGTTCAGGCTTTCTGCTTCTTCTTCATTGAGTTTTGGAAGATTTTATTTTTCTATAAATTTGTCCATTTCACCTAAGTTTTCAAATGTCTTGGCATACAGTTCTTCATAGTAATTTCTTACAATCCCTTCTATTTCTGTGGTGTCACTTGTAATTTCTCCTCTTTCATTTCTGATTGTGTTTATTTGGGTCTTCTCTCTTCTTTTCTTGATGAGCCTACTTAAAGGCTTGTCTATTTTGTTTATCTTTTCAAAAAACCAGCTCCTGGATTCATTGATTCTTAGAATTGTGCTTTTAGTCTCTATGTCATTTAATTGTGCTCTGATCTTGGTTATTTCCTTCCTTCTACTTGCTCTGGGCTGTCTTTGTTGTTGTTCCTCGAGTTTTTGTAGGCATAGAGTTAGGTTGTTTGTTTGAAATGTTTCTATCTTTTTTAGGTAGGCCTGTATTGCTATGAACTTCCCTCTCAGGACTACCTTCACTGTGTCTCATAAGTTTTTGGTTGTTGTGAGTTCATTTTCATTTGTTTCCAGAAACTTTTTTATTTCTTCCCTAATTTCATTCTTGACCCATTCATTGTTTAATAGCATGCCATTCAGTCTCCATGATTTTGAGTGCTTTGGGTCTTTTCTCTTGGGGTTGGTTTCCAGTTTCAGTCCCTTGTGATCAGAGAAAATGCTCGGGATGATTTCAATTCTCTTGAATTTGTTGAGGCTTGTTTTGTGTCCTATCATGTGGTCTTTGAAAATGTTCTATGTGCATTTGAAAAAAAAATGTGTATTTAGCTTCTTTGGAATGAAGAGTTCTATATATATCAGTTAAGTCCATTTCATCTAGGGTGTTGTTCAATGCCACAATATCTTTGTCTATATTTTGTTTGGAAGATCTATTTTTGACAGTGGGGTGTTAAAATCCCCTACTATAATTGTGTTGCTGTCAATATCTTTCTTGAAGTACTCTAAGATTTTCTTATATATTTGGGTGCTCCTATGTTGGGTACATGTATATTTACGATGTTAATATCTTCTTGGTAAATTCTTCCCTTGAGTATTATGAAGTGACCTTCTGGGTCTCTCTTTATGACCCTGTTTTTGAAGTCTATTTTGTCTGATATGAGTATTGCTACCCTGGCTTTTTTTCCTTGTCTGTTTGCTCAGAAAATTTGTTTCCAGCTCCTCACTTTTAGTCTTTGTAGGTCTTTTGTCCTGAGGTGGATCTCTTGTAGGCAGCATGTGTATGCTTTCTTATCCATTCAGCTATTCTATGTCTTTTGATTGGAGCATTTAATCCATTTACATTTAATGTTATTATTGATAGGTACTTAGTCATTGCCATTTTTGTATCTGTGTTCCTCTCTGTCTCTCTCCTTTCCTTCCTTTCCTTAAAGCGGTCCTTTTAGCATCTCTTGTAGAGTTGTAAAAATGATTTTTAAATGGGGAAAAAAAGAAATAACAGCTCTCCTTCAACCCATGCTCTTTTCTGGCTACTTGTGCATTTTTCTTCTTGTAGGCAAACTTCTTCAAAGAATGAAGTTTGTTCATCTTTCAGTTAATCCCAAATTGTGTTGCAATCTACAATAGCTTCTTTCTCTACCATATTAGTCCACCCTTATTCACAGTTCTACTTCCCACAGGTTCAGTTAACCCTCAGTCAACTGTAGTCCAAAAACAATAAAGGAAAAATTTCAAAAAGAATTCAATAAAAACTTCATAAAGGTTAAATTTCATGCTGCTGTGAGTGGTGTGATGATACCTCAAGAGTCCTACTCCCTCCCACCCAGGATGTGAATCACTCCTTTGTCCAGCATCTCCAAGCTGCAGACGTTCCACACCTGAAAGTCACTTAGCCATCTCAGTTGTCAGATTGACTGTTGCAATAGTAACAACATTTTTTGTGTTCACATAACCCTTATTTTACTAAATAATGGCTCCAAAGTACAAGAGTGATGATGCTGGTACTGCTTATTCAGTTATGCCAAAGAGAAGCCCTAAAGTACTTCCTTTCAGTAAAAAGGTGAAAGTTCTTGACTTAATAAGGGAAGAAAAAAATTATGGTTAGGTTGCTAAGACCTGTAGTAAGAACAAATTTTCTATTCATGAAATTGTGAAGAAGAGAAATTAATGCTAATTTTGCTGTCACATCTCCAACTGCAAAAGTCATGTCCACAGAGCAAGATAAGCACTTAGTCAAGATGGAAAAGGCATTCCGTTTGTGGGTGGAAGACAAACAGATGAACAGAAAATGTGTTCTGAATGATGGTAATGCATCGTACCAGAAAGCACCAAACCTATACGAAGTCTTCAGCAAGAGATCCCCTGGAACAAGTGACAGCGAGCCACTAACTGCAAGTGAGGGATGGTCACACAGAGTCAGGACTAGGTCTGGCATTTTATCATCTCATTACCAGAAGTGTGGGCATATAGTACAATATAGCATTTGAGACCACATTCACATAACTTTTAGTACAGTATATACTATAATTGTATTTTCTCTTATTATTATTGTTAATCTCTTATGTGCCTAATTTACAAATTAAACTTTATCATGGGTATGTATGTATAGGAAAAAACAGTGTACACATAGGGTTCGGTACTATCTGAGCTTTCAGACATCCACTGAGAGTCTTAGAAAGTACCCCCATGAATAAGGGGGACAATTTTACTCCTCTTGTTATGACATCGTTCTTTTCTCTCCTTCCTTTAACCTAGCTAATCTCAGTGCCCATTTCTCCCTGTAGATGATGACGTTGCCTTCCTTCCATTCCATCAAGCACAGTCACACCATTCATCATGTAAGTCCAGACACTCCTGAGAGAGAGGCAATACCACTGGCACTTTCCTCACCTGGCTGAGGTCCTCTCCTGGGCTCACTCATATTCAGTCTGAGCCATATGTCCTTCTCTCACGATTTCCCCTCTCCCCCGACAGGCCAGTGAACCCCGCTGTACCCACGTCTCTGACCCAGAGCTGTTGGGAGTGCCGAATCCACACTGCAGTTTTTCAGCTGCACAAATCCTCCTGAGTACCTCAGGCACTTCAGATACAACAGACCTCCCTCCCAACAGAAACACTGCTTTCCTCTCCA
Source organism: Sturnira hondurensis (assembly GCF_014824575.4). Taxonomy (NCBI): domain Eukaryota; kingdom Metazoa; phylum Chordata; class Mammalia; order Chiroptera; family Phyllostomidae; genus Sturnira; species Sturnira hondurensis. Next base: position 2,576,064 of record NW_028088424.1, on the reverse strand, counting down.
GCTGCAGCATGCCCTGTCTTGGTCAGTGGCTTCACTGCCCCTCCAGTCCCCACAGCCAGAAACCTCAAGGCATCGTGATGTCCTTTACCTCTCCTTCCCACCAAAATAACACCACCAACAAACTGCCACAACATCATGTTAATTCTGATTTCTCCATCTCCAAGGACTTGCAAATCCCTCTTATCTGCCTAGAACAGCGTTCCTTGACATTTTTTAAACTAATGCATGCCCCTTCTTCCTAAACAGAAATAGACCTCATCCTGCACCCAGCCTAGTCCTGAATGACTCATCTCCTTCAAGTAGTCTCCTTGAAACCACTTCTGTTTTTGGGAGGTTCTTCTCCACACTGTTTCCAGTTATCTGCCTTAAGAGAAATCTGATTATCAGAGGACAGCCTAAAATTCTGCAAAACTCCTTCTCCTGTCATACAGACTTCATCACCTTCTGCTCTTGCCTTACATTTCCAATTGCATACCCCACGACTCCAAACTTGCCCTTTTCCTCTGCCCACTGCCACTCACATTATACTGAACAACTTTAAGGTCCCAAACTTTTTTCCCCTTAATAGCTGCATGGAAAATTTCTACTTCCTTGAAGATTTTTCTGCTTGACCTTGAATGCTATCTTTTCCCTGAAGACCTCACTGTCCTTCCTCAGGACACCTGCCTCCACTGCACTCAGGTTATTCACTTTCAGGACTGCCTTCCCCATACCCAGAACACAGGAGGGAATTATTAAATATTTGAGAATCAATAAATGAATTAATGAATACAGATGAAGTACCATGTGCCAGGACATCTGTGAATATAGTACAAACATTAATCACATACAAATTCGATGCAACCACTGAGTGAAGCCGGATATCTCCACGTCTCCATCACCAAGTTGTATACTCTGCTTTCTTGACAGAACAGGACTGCACAGTATTCTGCAAATCTAAAGGGTACTAGATAATGTCTGATGGCCACAGTGACACAACTGAATAGAGAAAAAACTACTTTTAGGCTCAAAGTGTTAAATCCCCTTATCTTTCAGTGCTCAGGTTCCTAAAGCAGCCACAAGAGCCAGGTAAAGAAATGAGACCCTTTGGTAAAATGTTTGCATCTCTCACAATAAGTGAATCGTCTTCTTCTGTACTACTGAAGAACTGGCATTTATACAAGGGGTAAAAGACTGTGAAATATTAAAATATTGGACGTTGGAGTAAATCACAGGAATTTATTCTGGAACCCCTCTGTAACAGTGGATAAAATAAGTCAGCAATACAATTACAGATCAGCATTTCCAAAATAGTATTTTTCCAAACTCTAGGGTTCTCCAAAATATTAATGCTATTACCATTAGGTACCATTTACTAAAGACATCCAATGTGCCCAGGATAGTGCCAAGTATTGTATACAAAATTATTTCATTTAATTTTCATAATGACCCTGTAGGCATCTATTATCAGTATATCCACCTTTAAGGAAACTACAGCTTAAACACAGTACCTTCCTAAATTCCACGGTCCAGAGGACTAGGACTCCAAAACCAGAGTCATTAACTGCCATCGCCCTGCATTCAAGCCCATGTCCAAGCAAGTTTTGGAAACTAATACCTTTTTCTGAGATTACAGTCTGCATTCACATTATAAGGACTCTCAGACATCTCCCAGTAAAGAAGGCCTTTTAACATGACATTCCCCAAGCTTTCTTGACCTCAGGGGCCACTTGTAACATATCAGGGACACATATTGTGCAGAATACAACTTGGCTTCACATGATAGGCAGAGGGATTATGAACTCACTGAGGCCAGAAAGGAGAAAGGGGCCAATCATTGTGTTCATTACAAGTGATAGAACTAGTGAGGCAACTGTGTCACAATCTCAAATGCCAGGTGACACAATGACAGTGACAATATTTGTGAGTCAGATAAAAAGTATTTCCCAATCATGGAACTGCACACCAATGCCCTTGATTTGATCCCATGAATCACAAAACCAATTCGAGAAGACATTTGCCAAAGGGGCAGAAGGTAGTAAAGAAGGTAGCACTACTGCCATGGTTTTCAAGGTCTGAGGTCACAAAAGTGCCTGCTTGTGTTATCTTCCAGTCTTGCCACACCTTCTTCTTTTCTAGGACACTCACGTCCTCACAAGAATCCCAGGGTTTCCAATGAAACAAATCAGTTTGGGAGGCCTAATGGTAATAGGGCTGAGAGCAAGCACCCTGGTTACAAACAATTAACTTGGCAATGCCACTATATTCCTATTATTCATTCAAATTCCATTTATTGACCACCTACTATGACAGACTTTACACTAAAAAGGAAAGACAGCATTTTCTCTCAAGGAGCTCACAGCCTGGTGGGAGGAAAGCGGCACATGGAGATAAAGCAACAGACCCATGAAGGGCTGTCACAGGAAACGTGCAGGATGCTACACGTTCTCTCACAGTCTAACTCTTCCTGGAAGGAAACAGGATCAAAAATGGCTTCACATTCATCCTCCTCAAAGTAAGTACCACTGGCCTTCCAAAAATGCTCCTGGGAAATGGAGGTTAGAGCTGTAAGGGAAAGACTGATTACAGGAGTGTGTAATTTGCCAGTGTGGCTCAGTTGGTTGAGCATGGCCCCCCAAAGCAAAGGGTCACCTGTTTGATTCCCAGCAGGGGCACGTGCCTGGGTTGCAAGTTGGGTCCCTGGTTGGGGCGCAAAAGGTGGCCAATTGATGTTCCTCACACATTGATGTCTCTCTTCCTCTCTTTCTACCTCCCTTCCCCTCTCTATAAAAATAAAATAAAAATAATTTTAAAAAGCATGCAATTTGAAATATGTCAGTATGTTCATGATGGGCAAAGCACAGAAGCCAAGAATTGAGAAGTCTGCAATCTGGTTTTGATCCCGAGTTACCCAAGCAAAACATGTGGCCTTTGCCTCTTCCTCCTATTTTCCACATGGATGCAACATAGATAAATTAATATAATGTGATAGGGAAAGACTTATGGAATTAATGAAGCAAAATAAAAAGACAAAAAACTATTTTAAGATCCATTAAAACAGCTATTACAGAAAACAAGTATATTTCTGTATAGAAATAACCTTAATAACTATATGGGGACTTTTACAACATTGAAATTAAGTAACAAAATTACTTCTTGCCTACATATTTTCCCCCTAAACTATTCATCTTCTAAACTTAGATGGGCTCAAAGGAGTTTTTATATGACTTCCCTTTACTAAAGTTACTTGTCCGATAATCCCTAGTTAAATACGTTCACACCTACATTTCACACCCACAGAGTAAATGGCATGGATGTGTTATGAAAAGGGATGAGACCAACCAAATGACCTCTCTCATGCCTCGCACTAAAATACTCACGTATTTTCTTATTTACAGACTTCATTTTTTAAAAGCAGTTCCAGGTTGAGAAAACGATAGAGTTCTCATATGCCCTATCAACCTGCACCAAGTTTTCTAATTATTAACACCTTATCTTAGTATGGTACATTGTTACAATTAATGAACCAATAGTAATACAGTATCATTAAACAAATCTGTCTTCCATTCAGATTCCTTTTTTACCTAATGTTCTTTATTGTCCTTGTTGTTGTTCCAGGATCCTATCTAGGAAACCACATTACATTCAGGTGTAATTCAGCTCCTCAGGTTCCTCAGAGCTGTGGCAATTTCTCAGACTTGCTTCATTTTGAATGATCTTGACAGTTTTGAGATGTACTGGTCAGACTGCCCCCTCTATTGGAATTTGTCTGATGCTTTTCTCATGGTTGGACTGGGATTATAGGCTTAGGAGGAAGACCACAGAGGTAAAGTACTGTTCTCATCAGTGATTCATCTCAAGGCTACATACAGAATCGATGACTGCTTCTCAGGCTTTTGCACTGCCAAGCCACCCTCTTCTCTCCCCTCCCCACACGTGCAGCCCACACATCAGGAGAAGGAAGGTGTGCTCTCTGTCCTTTAGAGTGGAACATCTACATAATTTATTTGGAGTTCCTCAAGCAAACTGTCTCTTCTCCACATATATTACCTTGTTCAATCATTTACTTGCATCAGTGTGATCTCATGGATATTTATTTTGTACTCTGGGTTATCATCCAATACTACTTTATTTTGTTGCTCAAGTTTTTCCAGTTTTGGTAGCTAGGTGCTCTTTCATTTGTCTCCTGTGTCTTCCTTTGTCCTAACCCCATCAACATGGCTTCTTTTTGTCTTTCTTTCTTTTTGAGTCCTTTAGTTTCTGGCACGACAGGCTGTATATTTCCTGTCCCAGTCCTAAAATCAACCATTTCTCCAAGAAACCCTGGTTCTTTCACTGAAGGATCATGCTAGAAACCAAGGTCTGGGCACTAAACATGCTGTTGCTACTGAAATGTCATTTATTTTAAGCCCTCTTAGCTGACAGAGCAAGGAAATATATGTGTGTTTACAAACTATGTATATTTACGTAACTATAAGTATTTCTGTATGCAGCTATCTTTATATATATTAAATTAATCATTATATATTTTTTGATCTCCAGAAAATTCAACACCTTTAAGTTTTCTATTAATTTAAAATACCTTAAAAGACACTTGTCATTTACATCTTAAATGTTCCTTGGTACTTAGCACTGAGTGATTAGTGAGAGTCTGCTGATCTAAAATTCTTTGAATGGGATCAAGAATGGGTTCAGATACACCTGGCAGTAGAAGGTAATCCTCAGTCTCCTCACCTATAAAATGGGGACAGCAATAACACCAACTCCAAAGGATTAGTGGAAAATTAAATGAGATTCTGTGTGCAAATATTTAGAAGAGAATCTAATGCACTGTAGTCATTTAATAAATTAAAAATAAAATAAAATATGGGAACATATGTTCAAGAGCAAAGATATAATTGTATAATTTTAATTTTAGACTTCTTTATGTTTGACTGTAATTCATTTTTACCATCTGACTTAAAAGCATCAATTTAGATGTATTATTTTACCACAATTTTGAAAGGTTAAACCAGGAACAACATTACTAGTCATGTTACTTCTGTCTAAAGGTGTTGAGAAAATGATTTCCTAATGTGCTCTATCACAACCCATTTCAAGGAGTGTTAATAGTTAGAAACAAGTGTCACAGTGATGGAGAGAGAGCACTGAGTCGCGGACTGCAATTTCCGCATCTCCCCAGTCCAGTGGTGTTGGCCAGGCCTGCCGCTTGGTAGAAGGTAGTCAGGGATCCCCTGGAAAGTAATTTCAGTTCCTACAGATGATTAGAACTTCTGCATACCTGAAATACCTGTCCACATACATCTGGAATAACATGATTGAAATGTCTTCCATCTTTTATGAGAAGATCTAGGACTCTACTGCATATATTGGCATTATTTCTACATGAAGGGCCAAATAAGATATTAGTCACACATACAGTATGATTTCTGAGAACTGACTGCAAGTCAATGCTGATGGTGCTTAATAAATGTTCACTTAAACTAAGTCTGATTTTGTATTTTTTCTATAGCCTAATAGGGTCAAAATGGACTAAAGAATCATGCTTATTTAGCATAGATCATATAAATGGACTAAAGTTGTACCAAAGCAAGCTTGGGATATATAAGATGTGAGTGGTATCTGAAAACTGAGCAGAATGTGCGAACCACCATCCAAGTCATGGTAGTTATGCAGGTCCACTTGGTACTTACATAGCACCATGTAAAATGGGCATCTTGTAATGATGCAGTTTATTTAAAAAGCTTAGTATAACTCAGATTAGTAATGTTGAGAGGTCTCCAGAAGAGGCAGAACAAGGCCCAGAGAAGGTCTGTGCTAGTGGGTTGAATGTCAAGTTCAGATTTCATGCTGAAAATGAAGACTTCTAAGAGAAAAAAAAATTTCCACAGGCATAGTGTCAAATCTAAATCAGAGAATTCAGAAAGCTGTTTCTGCATTAACAACAGGCAGTGCGCATCTATGTCCTAAGCCATGGCTATAAATCTCAAGGGCTATTTGCCCTTGCAAACTCCTGGGAATAGCCCCTGACTGCAAAGTCTTGCCCTTACACTCCACTTAGCACCCGGTAAGTCAGCTCAAGTTCCTTCTCTGCTGAAAATGAGTCACTGGCATCCCAGTAATTTCAGAGTAAATTCAGAGCCCAGCTGCCTCTCCAGACCTCAGGCTGCTCCACCATCTTTGCCTCCTATCAGACGTTGCAAGTTCATTCCCGCCTCTGGGCCTTTACATATTCTATTCCCTCTCCCTGAAATGCCCTCCCTCCCTTTTTGCCTTCTAAACTTTCAATTTTCTACTTAGGTGTCATCTCCTTGGAGAGGTCTTCCTGACTTTTATTTTTTTCTTTCTGTCTTTTTTTTCTTTTGAGTAGCAATCCCCTCCTTCATTATTTTCTTGCCCAGGACCTTGTTTGTTTTCTGTATGGCACTTAGTATGGCTTCAGGAAATTTTATGTATTTACTTAGTTTTTGGTGTGGTTCTACCAATCTAGCATGAAAATCATAAGGAACCTGTTGGTTTTGTCTGTTACTGTATATCCAAGGCCCAGCACATCGTAGGCATTCAGTAAAAACCACTTGTGTTGAAAACATTATGTTAAGTGAAAGAAGCCAGACACAGAAGGCCACATATCATATGACTCCATTCATATGAAATGTCAGGAACAGGCAGTCTGCAGAGGCAGATCTCAGTCAGGGGCTGGTGTTTAATGGGTATGGGGTCATTCTGGGGAGAGGAAAATGTTCTGGATTTACACAGAAGTGATAGTTGCACAACACCATCAATGCAATCAACGTCATTAATGGTAAGTGTCATATTATTTATATTTTATTACAATAAAAAATCAGCGATGTGAACAAATGCACACGTGTGCTCACCTTGTCCCCTGACCTCCCAGTAGGTGAGGGCTGGGCGGCAGGATGCTCCTCCTCGGGCTGAAGCCCCACAGCACCCCTGCTGCCTGTGACTGCAATAGGTGAGGCACTCACAAACCTAACCATCGAGATGGACTCCACTGTCATCGAGTGAATTGAGCCGGTGAAAACCGTTTGGACTGTACACTCTCACTGTCAGACACGAGCACCCCGTGTAAGCTCCCCAGTGGCAGTGGTCAGACCAGATCAGGACAGCCCATCCTGTCATTTCTGTCGTTGCTGTCATCAGTACTAGTCACCATTGCCAAATTTAAGTTCAAGACAACCTGCACTAATTAGAAGCAGAAGAATTACCTTTGTTTCAGTCCATTTATTTTATACCCAAAGGGACAGGATGTGCATTCCATGAAGGGGAGTGGGGAATGGGGACTTTCAAAGTGGGTCTGCTCCTGCTTCTGTGAATGTCAGTCCCATCGCCGGGGTTGCAGCCAGAAAGGCTTGCTTCCATCGTCTGAGATCCTCCTTTTTATTTGAAATATGTACTTCCACAATTCACTTACTTTTGAGTTTACAGGTAAAACATAGGTCGGAGTGAGGAGCAAAGTACTGGAAGTAAAATATACCTAGAGTGAGACTATGAACTTACAAGAAGTTCTACATGACTTTTCTGCTAGGACTGGTCAGTTGCTTGACCACCATTTTAATGTATTTTTTCATGTATTCTAAACATCTTGACCCATACCTAGAATCTTCTACAATTCTAGAACAAAATCAGAGTGACTAGTGACAACAACTAAAATTGCATGTCCAGGGAAAATATTGTGGGACATTGAGGAAATAAAATGCAAAACATATATAAACACAATCTTTCCAAATACTTAAATTTAAATTTAGGAATTTAAAAAATAAAAATTTGCAGCTCAAAACTTGAGATTCACTTTTTGGCTGGGGAGCAATGGGAAACATAAGTCTCTCATAGTTTATATCTCATAAAAAACATGCAGCCTTTATCAATCATTTATATCAACCATGAATAATTTAAACTATGTTTATGGGCTCATGGAAGGGAGAATATTTCTAAACCAACTTCTAAAACTAGAATTCTTGATAAGCTGAACTGTACAAAGACATAAACTATTTAAAAGAAACATACACATACTTTCTCAAGCACCTGGATTAGGTCTTTGTGCACATTGCACACAAAGGACTATAAATACCCAATTCAGCTCATAATGCCAAAAAGAGGTGCTGCTTCTCGGTTATCCCCTGGAATCGGCCACTACATCATCAGAAAATATGCTGCATCGACCAGAAAGGGTATGCATCACAATTGCATTAACTGTCTTGTCTGAAAAGGCTTCTGAGTTGTCTTTTTAAGTGAAGCAACCAAGACCTACAAACAAATATTTTAAAGTCAGGAAACATTTAAACTTAAAAATATTAGCTTTCTACTTCAATCAGACTAATTTTGAGAATCTTACACTCACTATTCAACTTCCTGTAATATGTTCTTATTCAATTATTCTATGTTCTAAGTAAGATATCCCACTCCCTATGGGATTTTGGTGAGGGACAAGGTCCTGGCTAATCATATTTGCCCACCCTTTGTTTCCACTAGGTTGGCAACAATGTACCATTCCTTAAGTACTTGCTGTTGTGTCAAGCACTGTATATACATTATCCCTAAAACCAACGTTTTTCTCCATTTAATGGGAAGGAGGCACTGGCTGTGACAGAGCATACTTTGCAAAGATAGCAGCAACAATATTTCCCCCACCTCTGCTCTTGTGCAATGTGGCCTGGCCGTCAAGAGCGGGGCCGTGTGGTACCTCGGCCAACAGAATACGCCTAAAGGGACACTGTGCTGGTTACAGGTAAGGCCCTGGCAGTTTCCACTTTCTGCCTTGGGAAAACCAGCTGCCACATTAGAAGTGATCACTGCTGGCTGTGGTTCCATGCTGCATGCTCAGAGAGTGAAGGCACAATAACAATGAAGTGGAAAACTAAGACTCCAAGACCAGGAAAAAAATGCCCAACAACACACAGTAGATTCTAATTCACAAGAGCCACGTTTCTAATTTATTTGAACCTCTAGAGGTGAATGACTTTCCCCAAAGTACCACATCTTTGTCAGGTGAGTCTGTTTTGCTGCCAGTAGTGTTAGGGACAGGGGCCGTGGAGCATCCCCAAGACTGAGCTAGCTACAAAAAGAGTTGTAGATAAGCTGGGGTCAGCATGAGAGGCCTAAAGGTGCAGAGATGGTCTGGTGACTGCGCTCCACTCTTAACTAATTCCTTTAAAGGCCAAGAGGAAGCAGGTCTGCACCCTCCGCTCAAAACAACTACAAGAATGAAAAGCAACTCCAATTCTAAATTTAAAAGTAGCAAGTTTCAGGTTGCCCCATTCTATAGCTGGACTGACCTTCCTCAATCTCCTCGAAGATGCTGTAAGGATGGAAACACAAAGAGGCCAGTGCTTTGTTGTGTAGCTTCTGCGCAAAGAAGAATATGTTCTATTTCAGTCAAGACTCCCTCCTTCCACGGTGCCCTCAGGGCCCCTTCTAATACGGATGCCTCCGCCACAACCCTTTGTACGATGTCTTCTGGAAGTCCTTCTCGTTGGAAACTACCACCTTCAGTGCTGGACTTGATGGAATACTCTCTCCACATCCAGCCCTTACTGGCAACCAGGCTCCTCTCTGAGGACCTCAGTCCCCTACAGCTCCCTCCGAGTAAATCCACACACTCTTCCACGTGCTCTGTACTTCGAGAGCCATAAAGACAGGTGTGGGATAGGAAGTCTTACAATTTAATGAACAATATGATCAACTGCCTATCTTCACCTTGGATATCCCATAGGCACTCAAATTCAACTTATTGAATTCTCCTTCAAAAATACAAACATGTCCTCCTTTCAGTTCTTCGATGGCCTACTCTGCCTAGAGGATAAAGCCCAAGTTCCTTAACACTGCGTACTACATCCTTTATCATTCCATCCCTGCCCTCTCCTTTAGTACAAGACTTCACTCCTTACTTTCTCAGTGTACTGCTTGTAGCTCCCAGAACTCATGCTTACATCCTTACATCCATGCTTTTGTTCATGTTGCCCTCTCTGGCTGGGTGCTCACCACATCTCAGTCCCCTCCCACAATCTGCCCGATTATCTCCAGTCACTGTTACATGCAGTACAGGTGTCCCTGCTGCCAGGAAGTCACTCCTGATGTTGCCCATCATCTTTCACCAACTATAGGTTAGGCTCCCTGCTTCCATGTTCCTGTAAGAGACTTGAATGTCTTTTATCACCATATCTCTAGTACCTTATACAATACTGATTATTAATATAGTTTAAAGAGACTATGATTCATTCATTCTTTGTTTCTCTAGCACCTAACACCAAGCCTGGCATTGTTGTAGAGGCTCAAGAAAATTTCAAACAGATGATTCAAGATTATATGAATGTAAAACTCAGAAAATAAATCTGTATCAAAATGTATCGGGGACTTCTGCCAAGATGGAGGCATAGGTGGAAACATTGTGCCTTCTCCCACAACCAAGTTTGAATACAACAAAGGTTTGGAGAACTAGGACACATCCAAAGACCAGAAAACGGAATTATACAGAAGTCCGACAATTACGAACCATTCAAGGGGGACAGTAAGAGAGGCGGAGCCAGCAGCGGAGCTGGGTCCGGCAGGACAGATCCCCCGACCCAGGCACGCAGGCAGCCCGGAACCAGTCGGGGTGTGGGGCAGACTGACCTCGGTCACACATTCGCGCACAGTGAGACAGACCACGAAGGCCCCAGTGGGCGAACCCCCCCAGTGGTGGAGGGCTGACAGCAGTGGCACACTGTCACGAACGAAACACATGGGCCTGGTGACGGTGGTGGCTGCGGCGCCAGTGGGGAACGCGGCGGCAGGCAGCAGACGGGAAGCCATTGTCCCTCTTTGACCCCGCCCCCACATACAACATCACAACCCAGCAACTTAGTTGCCCTGCTCTAGTGAACACCTCCGATCCTGCTACGGAACAGGCAGGAACAGCCCAAAAGATGGCGCAAGAAGAACTCAAAGTCCCAGAGCCAATAACTCTAAGTGACCGAGAAATTGCCAGCCTCTCAGAAGCACAATTCAAGACACTGTTTATCAGGATGCTCACAGAACTGGTAGATTATAGTCACAAATTAGAGGAACATATGAAGGCTAAACTAATTGAAATGAAGGGAGATGTCCAGGAAACCAATAGCGATGGAAAGGAAACTGGGACTCAAATCAATGGAATGGACCAGAAGGAAGAACGAAACATCCAACCAGAAAGGAATGAAGAAATGAGAATTCAGAACAATGAGGAGAGGCTTAGGAACCTCCAGGACATCTTTAAACGTTCCAACATCCGGATTATAGGGGTACCACAAGGGGGAAAGAAACAGCCACAAGTGGAAAACGCATTTGAACAAATAATAAAGGAGAACTTCCCCAGTCTGGCAAAGAAATAGACTTCCAGGAAATCCAGGAAGCTCAGAGAGTCCCAAAGAAGTTGGACCCAAGAAGGAACACACCAAGGCACATCATAATTACATTAGCCAAGACCAAAATGAAGGAGAGAATCCTAGAAGCAGCAAGGGATAAGGGGACAGTCACCTACAAAGGAGTACCCATCAGACAGTCAGATTTCTCAAAAGAGACCTCACAGGCAAGAAGAGGCTGGAAAGAAGTATTCCAAGTCATGAAATCCAAAGACCTACAGCCAAGATTGCTTTATCCAGCAAAACTTTCATTTAGAATGGAAGGACAGATAAAGTGCTTCTCAGATAAGGTCAAGTTCAAGGAGTTCATCATCACCAAGCCCTTATTATATGAAATGCTAAAGGGACTTATATAAGAAAAAGAAGATGAAAAATATTAACAGTGAAAGGACAGCAAACACACAGTTATTAACAACCACACCTAAAACAAAAGCAAACCAAGAGGACAGCTAGATCAGGAGTGGAACCATAGAAATGAAGAACACATGGAGGGTTAGAAACAGGGGGGTGGGAGGAGGAGAAGGGGGGAGAAGGCACAGAAAATAGCATAGATGGTAGGTAGAAAATAGATAGGGGGAAGGGTGAGAATAGTCAGGGAAATATAGAATCTAAAGAACTTGAGACACGTGGTTGTAAACTAAGGGGGGGGAGAATGGTGGGGGAGGGAGTGTGCAGGTGGAGGGGAATAGAACAACTGTAATGGTATAATCAATAAAATATATTTAAAAATGTATCAGTTATCCATTACTGTGCAACAATATCACAACAAACTTAGTGGCTTAAAGCAATATACATTTAAATTCTTAGAGATTCTGTGGGCCAGCAATCCAAGCACAGCTTGGCTGAGTATTCTGCCCCAGGGTCTCAAAAAGCTGCCATTAAAATTTTTGCCAGGGCTGTAGTCTCACCTGAGGCTGAACTGGGCAAGGATGCTCTTTCAAGTTCATGTGGCTGTCAGGAGCACTCAGTTCCCTGTAGACAGCTGGATTGAGGGTCTTACTGGGGTGACAGCTGGAGGTTATTCTCAGGTCATGCTACATGGGCCTTTCCAAAATGGCCAGAAAGGGACAGAGTTTCTCAGAAGAACAGATATTACAACCTACCTAATGTAATCAGATAAGGCCTTTGCTGTATTACATTGTTCCTCACAGGTCCCACAATCCACGAGGGGCTTACTCAAGGGTATGAATGAACACCAGGGGTGGGAATTATAGGGATCATCCTAGAGTCTGTCCACCACTCCAAAATATGGCTTTGAGAGAGATCATCAGAAAGACTGTGTAGCTAAAACAGCAAGGGCACAACTGAGAACAGCAAGAGTATGTTAAGGGTGTTAAAAGGGAGTATGTTTATGTATGAAATTTATTGTACAATCTCAAATAATATTTTTTCTTTATGGAAATGGCTTTTAAGTTACTAGAGAATTCTACACTTAATACAAAATTTCTTTACAGCATAGCTCAGGGTTTGGGGGCAAACACTAAATTTAAAACACTGACCATTTTCTACTTGTGCATTCCTTTCTGCATCATTATTTTGCTAACTGGCTCTCTAGATCAGCTAGAATCACTTACTATATTTTGGTAATTTATAGGCAACAAGTACACTGGGGAAAATGTCAACCTCATAAAAAATGAAATTAGAAAAGTGAGAAATGTTCAAATTTTCCTCTAAGAGAAATTTATGAAAGTAAGGCAAGTCAGGATATTATATTAAATCATTTCCAAACACAAAGAATGTGCCTGATGCATCAGCAACTTTTACATGTGTACCTGTGGGCTATGCCACATCTGTAACATGCATGGGAGCCTGTGACTGCATGATGACTGGACCTGTCCTTCTTCAGACAAATCAGCGCTGGATGTGGCCAGTGACACAGCAGTCATGGCAAGGCATCACTCTGTCTGAAGGCCTTCCTACACTGTCCTTGCAAAGGGCTTTGACTCTTTTTGCAAATGTTACGTTTCCCTATGAATGGCCCTGTGCTCCCTCTGATGGGGTTAATCTGCCATTCAAGCAACAGTATGAGTGAGGGAAGAGAAAAAAACAACTTCTGACTTTCCACCACAACATAAAGCTATTAGCAATCATCTGAAAAGACTTGGGGACCAGCCTGGTCCCCCAAAAGCAAAAGAGGTCAAATTCTCCACAGTAAAAATAACTTCTCAGGTCTCTCTTTAGTTGTGTGCTAACTGGAGAGGATTTTCCCCAAACGTTTTTTAAGCCTCTATGTAATTTGTAAGGTGTAACCATTACCTACAATTAGATTTTCAGGGTTTACCCAGTGAACTTTGATAGCACCCCAAGGATTCAACTGGAAAAGAACCCTTCCTCAAGGGCAGAACCTGGTTGTACAGGGCATGGCTAACACCTCAGGTGAGACTGAAATGCTGAGGACAGCACTTTCACGGTAAGCCCACACACCCAACAGCCCTGGCACTCAACTGGCTGACACTGGACTCAAGAAATTTTTTAAAAGAGCCTGGGACAAGGGTTCTAGGATCAGAACAAATCACCACTTACTAGCTGGGTAAGCTGTTTCATTCTTTGGGCCTTAACTTTCTCCCCTATAAGTTGCCTATTTCATAGACTGGTAGCCTGAATCTAGGCTCAGACATCTCTGAGCAGACCTGGTGAACTTACAATCGGGGGAGTCTATCACATATCTGTGCAGGAGAAGTTGAGGCGTTTCCAGCAACTGGATTTATATGAAGGCAGGAGAGAGCGAGGCTCACTGACTTGACCTTGGGTTGCAGGGGTGTGGTGATTCTGAATAGGGCAGGGCAGAAGCTCACAGATCCGTCCCAGAGAAGAGAAGGCCAACATGGAGAAACCAAAAAGCCTTTTTGGTGAGGGGCTCTCTCAGTGACATGGGGGCATAAGCACTCTACTCTGATATTGCTGAGGCAAAGTATGGTGAAGAACCTGGGAAAGGAGCAAGCTCCCCTTTGCACATAACAATGTGACCTTACTGAAATGCAGGCTCCAAGGAACACAGAATATTTGGTGCCCTTGAGGATGCAATCAACGCAAGTCATCAAGTCTTAGCTGAGCACTGATCTTCACTGTGGTTGGAAGTACAGAGATGGCACCTGGGGCAGAGGGTGCCAGAAGCCAAGGCAGAGGTACAGAGTTGGACTCAAAGGGAGTGCACAGGGGCTCAGGGGGAACATAGGAGGGAAGACTTCCCCCAAGGCCCCCCCAGGCACTTGAGGGGAATTGGCTATGGGTGTGGCCATATGATGTACGGGTGGGGATGATGCTATCACTGCTAGCATCACTACTGGTATGGCCCTCATTGTCATCATACAAGCAGGGCAGGCTAGGAAGGTCTGGGTCATTACCACTAATATCCACACTGGGAGAAGTTTGGAAACATTTTTTTTTGGTAAATCCAGATTTCACAAAATTTTCCCTAAATCAAACCAGTAGAAAACTATTCCTTCACTTAATTGTGAGGCCACAGGCTGCTTCTACCATCAGACCAAGCTAAATCATGCTAATTAAATTTCCTTTCAATGATATACTATGGATTTTCCCAGCTTAGCTACTCCAAGCCTCCTCATTTACCCAGAACCCCATGCAAATGCAGCTACTCTGGGGGAGGAGAGAGGGCCTTCTGCAAGGCTTCTGTCCAGATCTGGCATAAGATGCAAATTCAAGTCACATTTCATAAAAGATGACTTCTGAGAAATACCGAAATCTGTTGCCCATAGCTCAAGAGTACTTCAAACTCCATTTTAATTAACAATGTTTCAAAGGAAAAGTCCTTTGTCTATTTATTCTCTAAACAGGGAGTTCAGTTTTCCCACAGGTGAGATTGCTTTATTGACTGGATTTGCAGCAATCCCCTTAGGTAGGTGTCACCAGCAGATCCAATTCAGCTACGGGCTCGATTCGATTACCACCAGATAAACAACTTACTACCCACACCAATCTCATCTCCAAAGAAATCCCAATGCCATTGAATTGGCACTCCTCTGTGAAGGGAAACTGGAAAGACTTTCTGGCCAAAAGGTGCACCGCGATGCTCCATAGCAGTGTGGCTCCCTGGGCCACATGGGCACTACACCTGGAAAACTAGGGATGTGTAAGGCAGCAGGCAAACTTGGCCCTGAGTCTACACTGAAACTGGCCTTTTTAACAGGTCAATGCATCACTACAGAATATGCCTCAAAAACATTTATATTGTCACACCTAGCTATTCCATTTGTAGGAATTTAATGTATTAAGAATATGAAGTGAGTGTAGAAAGCTACAAGGATGTTCATTTTAATGTTGTGACGGGGTAAAAAATTGGAAGTACTCTACTGTCCAATGCTAAAAACTGGTTAAATAAATTAGCCAATTACATATTCTACAGGTTATCTCCAACAATAAAAAAATACAGTAGAAAAATGTATAACATAGAGAAATGATGCTATAGTGAGCAAAGCAAATCATAACATTTTTTTACAGTAACATAAAAACTATGGTTTATAAAACACATACCTGGTACATTCATATACAGAAAAAATACTCAAAGGACAGACACCAAAATGTTAATTTTTTTAAGGTGGTTGTTTAGTGGGTAGTTTTGATTTTCCTCTTTTGTTTGAGTTTGTACATTTTTGACAACATATATTACTTTTTAAATAAAAAAAGATAAAAAGTATTTGTTTAAAGTTACAATTATAAGAGACCTGAAAATAACGCAGCCCAACCTTTCATGTAACATGAGTGATGCTGCAGCGTAGGAGGCTGTGTGAGGAAGAAGAAACTGCCACAGTGATAGAGAAGAGCTCCTTACCTTGCTATTCACATTAATGCTACCTCTAAATTACAGTTGTAATTAAATTAATTATAAACATCAAACTCACCTTTGATCTATTACGAAACCGGAGGCCCTCTAGAGCAGTCCTTCAGCTTTTCCGGGTCACTAATATCATCTTTAAAAAGTTTGATGAATGCCCAGAAAAATGCACATAATAAACAGAAATTTTGCACATTGGTTCAGGAATTCAGAGAGACCCAAAACCTGACTCCTGTATTCCTCAAAGCCGCCGTGTTGTGATGTGAAATTGTGTGACATGTGATAGAAAATGACAGCATAAGGAGAATAAAATTGGATAACAAAATACATCATGCCTACATGATGGGTAATATTTTGCAAAATCTGTGTCTCACAAAATTATTTTTAACATCTGGATATACCGAAAGAATATTTAATAGTATAATTTATTATTGTGTGTTTGAGACATAAAATATATTTCTCACCATGGGCCGAGGTGAACCAGTGTTAAAGGAGCGAACTGTCCTAGAACCATCACCTCAGGTTTAAAAGAAACCCTGCCCTGGACAAAAGAACAGCAGTGGAGTGATCTGACCATCTGACCACACTTTGGGGAGGAAATAAAGGGAAAGAGTGGAATTTCTTAATTCCTACCAAAAATTATCTATTACTATTTAGGAAAAAAACAAACAGGAGTTAAAAACTTGGGTCAGGACCTGACCAAGTAGTTTTGGATTCTTTGTGGTCTACATTTCATGAGCACTTAAATGCTTTATTTCAGATTATGATTTATTTAGTACCATTAAGTATAGAAGCATTCACCTATTTACTATTTGGATTCTATGAAAGTAAATCCTATTCAGCCACATGTAAACTCATTTACTCTCTCATTCATTTTCTGTGTCTCTCACTCACTCTCTCTCCACCCAACAGTGAACAGAAATGGAACAACTCCACAGAACTGACTCAGTCTGAGACATCCATGTCAGCCACAAGGAGACAAACGCCTGTCTCAGACGGTCTCTAACCCAGGCCAAACGCCTGAATCCCATAGATCTCCATCAGAATGGTGGGTTTGTCTCCCATTAAGATAACTAATTCAACCAGGTCTTCTTTAACACTGACTTCAGCAGGAACCCCGGAAGAGCCCTCGGACACTCCTTGTCAGCAGCACAGACACAGCTCTTCAGCTTTATGGAAAGTGATCATCGCTGCCTTAGTTCCAGCTCAGGGGAGCACAAGGAAAGGAGGGAACTGGCACCACGTGGGTGGCCCTCCATCAGATCCCCTGCTTTCTTTTCATTATGTCTCTCAGAGCTTTAACAGCAGGCTTGCACTATCTGTGGCAGGACAGCCCATGGGAAGCAAAACCGAGGGCAAGTTCATCCATAACACTTTTAGTCTCTGTTCCCTTCCCTGGGAGCCCTCCAAAGAGCATTTAGAAAAAGGGCCATTACCCTGCATGAAAGAGTGGAATTTCTAAAACTTTAGGCATTACTAGGAGATTTGGTTAATTATTAACTTGTTACACATAAAAAAGCACTCTATGAGATATCTGAAATCACATTATTTAGGCTACTGATGAGCCCTGACTCATGAGTTTCAAAGAAACTTCCAAGTAAAGGGAAGGGATTTTCTGAGAAGAAATTGTCTAAGGTCAGTAAGAATCAGGTCCAGGAGCTGACCATAGGATCTCTCTCTTTTTCATAATGAGATAAAATTCACACAACACAAAATTAACCATTTAAAGTGTATGATTCAGTGGCATTTAGTACAATATTGTACAGTCACCATCTGTATTAAATTCTAAAACATTTGCATTACCCTTGTTGACCCTTAGAGTAATTGTACCTGTTGAGAAGGGCTCCTGGTGACTAACTGGGCTCAAATTTATAAACAGAGCCTAGCAGCTGTTGCTAAAGAGAGGTCTATCACAGAAGCCACATGCCTTCACTGTGTTTCTGCTATTCAAGCCAACCCTTATAAAGGAGTTCCTGTGATGGTATTTCAACCAGTAGGACCCAGTCCTTCCCATCCCACTGGGGCTGTGCAGCTATATCCTCATTAGCATCTTAACCAACCAATCAGAGGAGATCCACTTCAACCAATCAGGGCAGTGCTTTTTGCACCAATCAAACAATGAGGATTTTGAGTTATGAGAATGGCCCAATCAAGGAGCAGGAGTAGAGATTTCTCTCGGTGTAAGTTAGCTCCCCTCTGGCTTGAACAGCCCACTTTCCCTTTCCACCAAAGACTGAAGATTGCATTTCCCCAGCTGAAGCTGCAACACCAAAGACCAGAAAAATGCACATAATCCTGGACCAGAGGGGAACAGAGCAGGTGGACTGGAGCAGAGCAGAGGGGAGCAGAGCTGCCTAGCTGGAGTGGGATCTTTCCCAAGGGCCACCTCACAGCCATACTATTCCATAGCCGTAATGTTTCATAATGGTGCTGCAACACTATCAAGCTGTTCCACAGCCATGCTCTTCTCACAGCTGTGCTGTATCGCAATGGAGCTGTTTGCACTGAATAAGGTTTCCTTCTTCACTGCACCCCACATTGGGGATTCCTATTGGTTTTGAACTAGTGCCAACAACTCCTGGTTGACACCCCCAAAGAGAACCCTGCACCCACTAAGCTGCCCTTCTCTGATCCTGAGCACAACAGTGGGTCTGACACTGCAAGGTCTGTTCACAAAAGGTCTAAGCTGAGTGCAATGCCAGACCAGGAACTCAGTCTGCCCCATTCATCATTGTATCCTCAGCACACAGGAAAAGCTCAGTAAATACCTGCTGAAGGTGTCTTGAATGACTGGGAATCAAATTGAGCAGCAAACAAGGTGGTTGCTATAAAGCCAGTGAACTACTCTTCTGCCCACACCCAAGACACTGAGCCTGGCCAGGTAATCAGTTCTGGATTCTAAGGGCCTGCACAGGGCAAGTAAGAGTTAAGAAGGACCAGATTTGAGAATGAGGTTTAGCAAGCACTTTCTTAGTGACAAGAGGTTTACATTATCCCATTTAATCACCCATGGGGACACTTGAAGCTTAGAAAAGCAACTTTGTGAGGTCACTCACCTGGTAAGTGGCAGAGCCACAGCGGGGGCCTGGGCAGTACAGCCTAAAACTTTTGCCTTTTAACACGAGCCCATGGTTATTTAACAGGTGACAGCACTAAGGCTTAGAGAAGAGGCCTTCACCAGTTTTGCAAAAGCTGCAGTAAACCAGGGAATCAGAGAAACCACAGGTCTCATGAAACTTCAGTCAGGTGGAGGGAAAGCTGCCAACTAAATGGGTGAGTTTAAAAGAGAGTCCTCACTCCTCAATTCAATCACAGGCACAGTCCCCTTCCTGGTGACCACTGCAAGGTTGTACTGATCGAGTGGCGGACCCAAGGGTATTACTAGAGGGCAAATCTAATCTATAAAGGGATGCACAAAAATTGCTTAGGTCATGTTGTGAAGTGAAATATTTTAGATTACTTTTAACCACCTAAATACCCACTGTTTTAAAAGTTTTCAAAGTTTCCGTTTAAAAGAATATTTTGGAGCAGAAGACAATGTTAATCCAAATGAGTGATTTTTTCCCTATTTAATACAGGGTGAGGCAAACGTAGATTTACAGTTGTGAGTATGTAAAACACATAGTTTATTCTTATATTATCAAGAATATCAAAACTGACCAGTTATTTGTCATTGTATTATTTTCTATAAAAGCAACTGTAAACCTACTTTTGTCCCACCCTGTATTTTAGAGTGCAACGTTTTCTCTTTGTCTCGGGGAAAGCAGAGGTCGAAGTTGTCACGGAGTCTGAGAGCAATCCTCGGATGCATACACCACGACGATGCCCACCCTTGGACACGGAACCGGAAGCCCAGAGAGGGTCGCTGCAGCAGCAGCAGTCCTTGCAGCAAGCCGCCGCCTCTGAGGGCAGCCAGCAGGAGGACTGGCACGCATGGGAAACAGGAGACGGAGGACATGGAGTTGACTTGCAGGGATGTCTGCCAGGAACAATGCAGAATAATTTTCACCATCACTGAGCAAGGGAGACCGGGAGACAGTTCTGCGACTGTCCTGACAGCTGGATTCCCACCTCCAGCCTGGGACGCAGGGATCATGTTCCTCTGTGGCTTCCTCAGTGAAACCTACCACATTAATATTTGAATTTTCCTTTTCTGTATTGCTTTATCTGGGGTTATACTCTTAAGTTACTTAAAAAGATTTTGAGTATGATTTTACTCTTCATAGTGATTTTATTATATTGATGAGAATATCTTCATGAAAATACTTAAGTAAATAACAGAATCTAGTGAGAAAATAAGATTCATCTTGTTTGTCTATTATTATTCAGAAAAACGTGGCCGAGTGAAAAAGTTACTTCCTGTACCATGAGCCTTGCAGGAATCCATGTGTCTAGTGAAAAGAGAAGGAGTATAATAAATTCACGGACCTGAGTCCCCGGCTGCTATCTGCACGGGTCACACGAGAGCCTAACAAATACAAGGCTTGAACAAGGACCTTTACCAGTCAGTATCTGTCCAGGCCTGTGAGCTCTCCTCAGTCCATTTTTCTATCTATTTACCTGTCTCTGTCTATCAACTGTTATTTTGTATTAATATTAATAAAATATTAATTTATTTTAATATTATTAATTATTTATTCTAATATTAATAAAATATTAAAGACTGGAGATAGATAACTTCTCAGCCAGTTATCTTAGGCCCTCCTGTTGAAAAGAGTCAGCTCCTGTTAACATATAGCAGTAAGAGCCGATGTCCAATTTAAGGTGACTGAGAGTTGTGTGTAAACATCAAGTGGGATTACAGGTTCTGTGGGCCTTGGGCCAATGGTGTTCTGGTCATGGCAGCACAGGCTGGGGTGGGTGGAGGGTGTACAGCAGAACAATTTAGTGTGGACTCTGGCCCTTGTCTTCCTGGATTCAAAGCCTGACCCCCTCTCTTCTCAGCTCTGTGCTCCTATGCAAGCTGCTTGATCTGGATGCTCTTTCCTTTCTGCCATTACAAACAGGTGACAGTAATATCACTCCCCTGGGACTGCATTTAAGTAAATCCAACATGTAAAATGCTTCAACAGCACCTGACACCTTCTGAGCACTCAATAATGTGATTACTCTGTCTAAAGATCATTTCATATCTGGTTCTTTAATAGCCACCAAACCAGTATAGACAATGAACACTCTTCTGATAAGTCATCAAACTGTGCTCTCCGTCCCACACATTCCCCCAGTGCTAGTAGAAGCAGGGAGTGAGTCCGCAGAAACATGCCATAATTCTCTTTTCCCACCGCAATTCACCTTCAGCTTTGTAGCTCTACTTTACTGTAGAGCTTTAAATGACAGAACTTCTAAGATCCCCAAAGCTGATCAGTAAATAATGTAAGACAATTTAAAGGCCAGTTTTTTAAAAAATGTAACTTTTATTCAAAGAAAAATTTCCTTGAATTGAGCCACTTCACTCGCCTCAAAGAGAAAGGCGTGTTTCTCTAACATGCTGGCCTACTTTAGTAGACAGGATAAACCAAAATAAAAGGAATGTATCCAGTCTGAATCTATCATCAAGGGAAAAGAAGAAATATTATCTCTCATTTAAATTCATTTACAATATATTTTTGTATCAAGAGGTATAAATAATGCATGATGGCATTTTAGTAGCTCAGNAGATCCCCAAAGCTGATCAGTAAATAATGTAAGACAATTTAAAGGCCAGTTTTTTAAAAAACGTAACTTTTATTCAAAGAAAAACTTCCTTGAATTGAGCCACTTCACTCACCTCAAAGAGAAAGGAGTATTTCTATAACATGCTGGCCTACTTTAGCAGACAGGATAAACCAAAATAAAAGGAATGTATCCAGTCTGAATCTATCATCAAGGGAAAAGAAGAAATATTATCTCTCATTTAAATTCATTTACAATATATTTTTGTATCAAGAGGTATAAATAATGCATGATGGCATTTTAGTAGCTCAGAGGAATGCTTCAGTGTGTTCTATTACCTTACACTCTAGTCACAACGCCTGGATCCTCTGGGGAGCCTACGAATATGGCTCCCAAGGCGGGGCTATATTAGAGGGGAAAGTGGGAAGGGAACTGCCTCTCCCAGGGCTCCGAGGTGTCTGAGTGCACTTCCTTCCTCCCACCACTATGACTTTCCCACTAGGTGCTGTCTCACCTGCGGAGTTGCTGAAGCCTGGTTGTGACCCACTGTGACAGTCTTGGGAGAGGGCCGCGTGGCCCGCTCATCGCCTGTTCCCTGAAAAATGGCCATCTTCTCTCTCTGCCAGGGAAAGCTGCTACAGCAGAAGGAGTCACCTAAGGTCCGTGTGCCCCCTGGGAGGAGGAAAGGAACTGCCTTCCCAAGTACTTTTTCCTAGGAAAATGCTTACAATATAAGCAAATTGTGATCTTGACTCATGGAAGCACATGCAGCTTTATTTTATGTATAGTTAAAGGATGCACTAAAACTGGAAACATTATAGCTCGAAAATTTACCACTCTGTTCTGCTTGTCCCTAGAAATAAAAATGGGGAAAAGCTCAAAAAAGCATTTCATTGCTAGGTTCTACAAGTCAAATTTTATACCAGGAAAATGTCTTGTGCACACTCCTGGGACTGCAGGGAGCCGAGGAGGAAAGGGCACCCTCATTTGCTTTCCATGTACAATCCTTCCCACACTGTAGAGTCCTCTAGCAAGCTCCCCACACTCAAAATCTCCAAAAGAGCAGTAGGCACCAGTTTCTCTGTTCAGTGGGTTTCTGTAATGGGGTGTCGGCTGACAGGCCCCAAGGCCCCCGAAAGCCTAGCATGGGGGCTGGGGAAAGCAGCAGCACAGGGATTGAGAGTTATTTTGCCTATTAACAGCAGGCTAGCTTCATATCTATATGCAAAAAATGGTTATTTTGCACACTAACAGCAAGCTAGCTAGGAAGATGGACATGACTTTGACCTATGATGTAACTGGGAGGCAGTGCTCCCCCTCCCCACCCCACATTACAGCACCTGTGCAACAGCTTGGAGATGGTTCACTCCACACCACGGGGCCAAGTCTGCCCAGACTAACAATGGCAGCCAAGAAGGACAGAAAAATGTGAGAGTGCTGGCAGGTGTAGCTGACTGTGGGAGGAGTCAGAAATGGGGTTACAGGGGAGGTTCCAGGCTGGGATTTAAACTAAAAGGCAGGCAGCCACTAGAGACGGGCAACAATGAGAGACCATGCAGGAAGGAAAGGGGTGAAAGGACCCTTGCTGGGGCACCATGAGAAGGTGCCATGTGGTTTTGGATTAAGAACTGGAGATCATGGCAACAGAGAGGATGGTGCTAGGGACTGCGGGAGACCTGCCCAGCCGAGCACAGACTACTGGGAGGGACTGGGAGTCTAGCCCAGATAGGGACTTCTATTTCTTTTCCTGAGATGTGGTACCTCTGACTGGCCTGGTTGGGCAAAAGGGGGAAGGCATGTCTATGTGTGTGCTTGTGGGTATTTTAAAGGGACTTTGAGATTTTATGGTGACATTCTGCCATTACTCTAAATCTGTATAACTTTTGAATAAAGAGTTCCCTTCCTTTTTACCAAACTCTGGTATTAAGAGCCACAGTTCACACTGGCAGCAGGAAAGGACGAACCTAGAACAGAAAGACCCCGGGGGAGGGAGCAGTGTTTTGGTAACAATATCTGGGCACAAATGGGCCCTTTCTGTAACATTACCACTGTTTGAGTACACAGGTCACACTGGTTGAAAACTCCCCCATGGTCTTCCAGTCCGTGTTGGTCCACTCTGCTCCACGGACCACTCCCAGGAGGGCCTGCATGTCCAGAAGCTTAGCACGTATCTAGGCCAGCATCAGATGCCACTCTCCCCTTTTGCAAGCAGAAGACCAATTCTCCCAGAGCCTCCACCACACTACGCATGGCCTGGAGGAGAGGGGAGCAGCACCAGAAACCTGTCCCCCCCCAAGGCTAACTGTACCAAGGACCCCACGACCCTCTCCAGGGCTCCTGATCCATTACAGCAGAGCCAGGTCTACCGCCTCTTGGTTAGCCCTGGGGGAGATGGGGTGGGGGGGGCGCCTGGCCCAAATTGTTGGTAGCTCACTTTAGAATCTTAGTTCTGCACTTACCTTTGCTCTGTAGTAGTAATTTTAGGAAAACATTAAAAATAGAAAAGGTCCCTTGCTTAGTGTTTCACTCTACTGTAGAATCTATCAGAGTATCCCACTTTCCTGCCCATGCACCTGTGGTCCCTACTGGCCTGAAAGGTACCTGAGGGCAGGAACTGTGTGTAGTGGTCATTGGTTTAGCTTCGGTCCTTGGTACAATAGTCCTCCCTTTTCTACAGTGTCTATTTCCATGGATTGTCTCCCCTGGTCAACCAAGGTTCAAAAATATTAAAAATTCCAGAAATGAACAACTCATAGGTTTTAAGTTGAGTGCCATTCAGAGTAGTGTGATGTAACACCTCGAGTCCTGCCCTGAACGTGAATCGTCCCTGTGTCCAGCTTCTCATGCTGTAGATGCTCCCTGCCCATTAGTCTCTTACTAGCCATCTCAGTTATCAGATCTCTGTTGGTATCACATTGCTGGTGCTCATGTCAATGTTATTTTACTTAATAATGGTCCCTAAGCATAAGAGTAGTGATTCTGGAAATCCAGATATGTCAAAGAGAAGCCATGAAGTGCCTCCTTTAAGTGAAAAGATATGTATATATATGTATGTATAGGAAGAGGACATAGTATGTATAGGAAGAGGACATAGTATATATAGGGTTCAGTACTATCTGAGGTTTCAGGCATCCACTGGGAGTCTTGAAACAAATTGCCCAGAGATAAGGAGGTACAATTGTATACCTAAGTATGTAATCATTACATAAGGGTGGAAGTCAAAGGAGAGAAGAGCAACAAACATATAAGAGAACAGTGGAAAATAAAATAGAAATGTAAGTTGTCCCACATCACAGAAGCCTTTAAACTGGCAAAATAAGAAATTGAGAATACAGATGATGAGGAGGAACAAGAGGAAGAGGAAAATAACTGGCCTCCATTGAGCACTTAGTATGTGTTGGGCAGCGGTCAAAGAGCTTTCAATAATGATGAGGAGTCAATGGAGATTTTGGGACAGGAGAGTGGTGGGATCAGAATTATGTTTCTAGAGATTAACCTGACAGCAACAGAAAGAAGAGGCAAGTTGAGGGAAGGGGTGGTCACAATCCCACAGAAAACACATACGGCTGAGGCAGAGGGAATGGTAAAGTCAGGGCAAGGCAGAACCGAGGCCTTCAGAAGGATCTGCTGGGGAAGACACCAAAAGGATGATGATGGTGCTATTGGGGAGTATTTGATTTGAGTGGTAGAGGGCGGCATTCACAGCATGGAACGAAGCACAGATGAGGGAGCAGAGCTGGAGACTGGCTCAGAGCCCACCCAGGTGGCCCTTCTGCAGCCATGACAGGCTCTCCAAGGGTGCAGAGTGGTCAGGCCAAGCCTGGGATGGGGCCGCTGAGGTCCATCCTGGAAGCACATGCCTATGGAGTTCCGGGGTGAAATTATGGCGGAAAGGTTGTGCAAGGAAAAGGAGGTGATGATGTTGCTTCCAAGACACGTGATGAAAAAAGGGAGGAAGAGAAGCAAAATAGGGGACAGTTTTCTCTGTTTCTCTCAGGTCTGAGGAGACCTAATGATGTTTGAGGGCAGGAGTTAAAAATCTGCTGGAGGAAAATGGATTCAAAATGCCACAGAAAAAGGCTTACCTGATGGAACAATGTCCCAGAGGAAATTAGAGGAGGTAGAAACAAGTGACAAGTAAAAAATACCACGTCTGAAAAAAAACTTTTTTCCTTGAAATTAGAGAGAGGAAGAAAGATTAAGAATAAAAAGGCCATTTGGGGGCTGGAAAGGGAAAACAGAGTTCTTTTACAGAGGGTTTTCCCTTTTTTTGTGACTGTAAGAGGGAATGGAGGGAGGACAGTGCTTAGAGCAGATGGGAAGTCTGAATCAGGAATCACCACAGCAAATCGACCGAGTGTCCATCACCACATCACCAGATCACCAGGCCCCCCAGGCGGACCAATCTCCAGAGGGGTTCAGAGTCATGTTGCTTTAAATGGGGGAGAAAAATCTTTACAAACATCTTTTCGAAGACACAGTAAAATGGCGTAAGAAGAGACTTCAAGATGTTTACAACTTCTCTCTTTATATTCTCCTGTCACGCCCCAGTGAGCAGGTCACCAACCTGAACACAACCATTAGGTAACCAAACAGCCAGTTCACTGCAGCCACTCACCGGGTCCCCAGACTGTAACACCCCCACCCCCTCGCACAAAGGGGCATTTCCTGCCAGCACTCCTATTGTGGAAAAATTTTACAAAAACATTTTAACACAATTATAAGAACACAGATAAAGACATGTATGGATTTATAATGTCTTATATTCAATTTGAGAATGATAAGATAAAACGGAATAATCTTGCACCCAGTTATTTTTTTAAATTGTGTAGTAAATGTAAACCATGTTTTATAACACTAAGGGGACATTCCAAAGTTGACTGAAATCTATCTCACCATATATTCTGTGCCAATGATTATTTCCTTGTAGGTGAAAACAGTTTAATTTAAAACAAATTTATGGAAACTATTTCATGCTATTCCCTTGAGCAGTTAAATTAAAAACAAATCTTACATATTGACTTTTTATAACATTAGGCAGAATCAGAATTCAAAAAGAAAAGGTCTTACCTGTTGTAATTTAATAATACATGTAGGAATGCATGTTATTCCGGCCAAGAAAAAAGGGTAGGGGAGAGAAAAAAAAAGTTGTGGTCAATATTGATATAAAAACTATTCATTTTCTAAACCAATAGACAAAAAATCATAACAAAGTAGGCATCGGCCATAATTTTACCAAATAATTCTATAAACTATAGAATCCATCATTTGCTATATTTGTTAGTTTCTCAAAACAAATAAAATTATCTGACATAGAAACAATTCTGAACAGAAATCATTTTTCTACATGATAGAGCAATTTGTTTTAAACTTAATAACTGGAGAAGCAAAGTACAGCCCACAAGCCAAATCTGCTCACCACTTGTTTTTATAAATAAAGTTTTATTGGAACATAGCCACACCCATTGTTTCTATACTGACTATGGCTACTACTGTGCTCCAATAGCAGAGCTGAATAATTGCTACCAAGTCCATATGACCCTCAAAGCATAAATATTTACTATTTGGTCCATAATAGAAAAAGTGTGCTGACTCCCACTTAAGAGTAGTGATAAAATTACTCCTTTACCCTTCTCCTTCTCAGACAATCCCATCTCAATCAGCCTAGATGCTGGCAACCACTAGCCCATATGTGACTGCTGTAAACTTGAAACATGGCTACTCAGAATTGAGTGGTATACAATACATAACAGATTTCAAAGATTTAGTGACAACAAAAAGTTAAAATCTCATAATAATTTTTAAAATGTTCATTACATGTTAAAATGATAATATTTTGATATATTGGGTTAAGATATAGTACTAAAATTTGTTTCAGCCATTTCAATTTTTTAATGTTACTACTAGAAAACCTTTAAATGCAAATGAAGCTCACATTTTGTTTCTATTGGACAGTGGTGGCCTTGAGTCTAGGCCCTAAACAAATAATGCTCTGAGAACTAGGTCTTTCCAGGACCTGTCACTAAAATAACAACACAATTCAGCTTACGTTCATGTCTAGGCTACACTCCTAGGACCTAGTAGCAAATGGTAGATAATTGGTCTGTCTTTCAGTTTGCTTAGTAACTGAATTATACAACTTGTCTGGATGATTTGGTTCTTGAGATGGCTGGAGAAAATGAGTGAAAATGTTCAATTACTGGCTACATACAGAAACAATTCGAGTTGCTAGGATCAAACTGGCTGGGAGCAATAAATTTTGGTGAAGGCCAATTACATCCTTTCATCTTTCCCCATGACATAGATAACAATGCAAGCCCCCACCCCCTGCAAGTTCACTACAGCATATAAATAAATAGGGTAGATGAGAGGGAAGAGCAGAAAAAAACTGCCAGAAAAAATCAAGGTCATGTTAGCCCATATTTGCCAAAAGCAAAAGCAAATCTGAACACTACAACTTATCTTACATCATTCACTAATTATTATTGCAACTTCACACATATTCTCCTTGATATGTACCTCACTTAACACCCAAAGGTCAACAGATACGGAAAAATATATTTATATATATACTTAGTGAGTTCTCTTTTTGGTTAAACATATTGTTTCCTTGTAAGTCTTTGCATTATAATTAGACAAACTGAACATGGACATAGATAATTAGAATTTCATAGCCCTGTAGATGACCACTCACCATGTGACATACGCACTATTGGTGAAATGTAACACAGCTTCCCAGGATGTCAACACCCGCTGCTCCCAAGGCTGCACAGAGCAAGCCACAGCGGTATGACTGATGGAAACGGGTTGATTTTTGCACTCATGGAAGCAATCTCATTTCTTAAGCAGCGAGTAATGGGACAAGAATGACAAGAAAAAGTGGGAAGCAAAGCATTTCTATGTTTTTTTTTAAATTAGATTATCTTCAATCAAATGGATGCTAAATCCAAAGTTCTTTGCAGGGTGAACTAAGTGCAATATGCCCAACACACTCATCAGAACTTTCCCCAGCACTATTTTTCTGTCATCAAACAGCTGCAAACCCATAAACTCTACTGGATAGAGAGGGATGCAGCAGTGAACAAGATACAGCTCTTTCTGGTTCTAAAGTTGCTTATAAATGGTAGGGAGAGAACATGAGCACAGAATGATGCAAGGCTGTCCAAGGTAAATACAGAGCAGAAAAGCAAAGTGCTAGGAGCATTCATCGACGTCGAAGTCTACCTGTTCAGATGGAGAAGAATCAGGGAACTTTGTGTGGAAAGGATGGCTTAAGATGAAGGGTGATAAAAAAGATTCTGTGTGGAAATAATTCCCCCCCAAAAGGAAAGAAGGCAACAGAGCAATGGACATGTTGAGAGAATGGTAAACAGTACATTTTGGCTCGTCACTGATTTAGTGATTAGTGACAGATAATTTGAATAGCATGTTGGAACTGGGTCATGGAGAGTGTCTCAATGCCAGACAAAGAGATGCAGACTTCATCTGGTGGGCTGGGGAGAACCCTGGGCCAGGCACCAGGAAGCCTGGAGTTGTGGTGGGGTGCACTCCCACCTACGGGAAGGACTCTGGTTGTCTGAGACCATGTTCTGATTTTTTTCTCGGGGATGGGCTAGACCAGACAATCTGTAAAATTCCCAAGTGATTCAAGAAAAAAATCTGCATCCAGGATTAGAGCTGTGTTTTAGAGAGACAGGCTGT
Source organism: Sturnira hondurensis (assembly GCF_014824575.4). NCBI lineage: Eukaryota > Metazoa > Chordata > Mammalia > Chiroptera > Phyllostomidae > Sturnira > Sturnira hondurensis. The sequence continues at coordinate 2,546,544 of NW_028088424.1, read as the reverse complement.
CATTAGCACAGTCCAAGACTGGTACCTGAGGACCATGTAGAGGGATGCGGGGATACTACAAGGGACATGTGCAAATGAGAACCCAAGTATATGCGTTTGAAGCAGAACGAGAGAGCAGCATAGAACTATCTGATGTACTGAAAGAGGAACATTCTGCGGGACTTATTAGTACAATACATTAAAAGAGACAGGAAGGAGTCAAGGATACAACCCAAACTGTAACATTTGGGATCTGCATGTGTGACAGAAGATCTGCACCCTTCATTTAACTGAAATCAACAGACACTTATTAATAAGCTCTTTCTATTGTAATAGACACTGAGCAGGGCAGCAGTCTCAGAGATGAGTAAGGCAGGGTCCCTGTGGCCAAGAAGTCCCACAGCAGTACAAGTGTGAGCCAGCAGAATTTGGCTTGCATTTTTTATTTTGTTTTTGTTTTTGTTACTGTTTATAGTGAGAGCAGAGGGAGACGATAGCAATTTCAGCCTTGAACTAGGCCCCCGACAGCTCATGGCAGTAAAAAGGCAAAAGGATCTCAATTCTCAAACCTAGGTCTCTTGTTTTTCTCCATGTGCCATTTTAAGCAACTCCTGTAACCTTTCTGAGCCTCAGTTGCCTCATTTGTAAAAGGTGGTTGACAACACTGACCTCCCTAAATTATGAAAAGGATTAGATTAATAAATGTGGGAACATGTGAATCTCAAAGCACTTTATAGACTTAGTGTGGTTGCTGATTCTGGAGCAATGTGTGGCATCCAGGTACCCAATAAAAATACAGATACACAGACTGATGGAAGAGGGTTCCAGCTAAAGATAAGATCTGAAGTCATATTAATTACGATTTTGATAAAATCATGAGAACAGATGAAAGGGCAAAACAAAAAAGTGTGGTGAAAAAAGCTAGGAAATAAATGCTGGCAAATGCCCACATCCAGGGACCGGAGGAAGAAAAGAGCCGACAAACAGGAGAAGTGTACCAACGCAAATAGCAGAGAACATGCCAGCTAGTCCAGACTCTCCTACTTACTAATTACTCTGCTTTGGTCAAATCATTTAAGCCTATAAATTTTGAATTTAGATGCAGGTTCACCTGGCACATCAGAGACATGTAAAAAGTACCAAAATTGTAGCCTGTCGGTATAGTGTCAGTTTTCTAAAGTTTGAGACAGGTGTAGGGAAGAGAGATTTTAGCAAGGCAAGATGAAAACAAAAACAGTAAGGGTTGTGATAAAATGTAGAGAGTCCTAAGGAAAGAGAGGCTTCTGGAAGGAAAAGGTGGTCAGAAGTACCATGTGAGGTGGAAAGGCAAGAAGGATGAACCCTACAACACTTAAATGATTGAGAGATTTGTACGTCATCAATGACTCTGGAGTGAAGACAATCCATAAAGTAGAGGGCACAGAGGTAGATGGCAGGAGAATGGGAGGAGAGAGCAGAGGTTCTATGAGGAAAGAGGTGAAAGGTGGCAGGAGGAAGACGTGGAATTGACAAGAGGTTCAACCTATGAAATGGGAGTGATGCAGAGGTTTTTAAGAAAAAAGGGGTAGAGCCAGAAAATCAAGAGAGGAGAGAAACTGGATGGAGCAGATACTGAGGGGTTGGAGAGAAGCCCGCATGGCAGAAGTTATCCTTAAAAAGGGATGGCGGTGATTCTTCTGTTGAGACTAGGGGGAGGGTGTTAAGGACATAAGAAATATAAGGTAAGAAAATAAGAAAGGAAGGAGCAGTTAATCTCAGACAGATTCAAACTTCCAAACTAGAAGTGAGGTCATTTACTATGAGTAGCAGAATTGTGGCTCAGGGCTGGGACCTTGCGCAGTGCAGAAATGGTTTGAAATAGCCCCGGTGGGGACAGCGATAGGAAGCCAAGAAGACAGGACTACAAGGACTCCCTATTCAAACTGGAAACTCTGCCTAGATAGAGGTGACTGGGTCACCCTGAGACGCGGCTAGCAACAAGGCAGGCTCTTAGAGAGACCTGGACTTTTCAGGTAATGGAGTCACACTATTTAGGCTGCAATATGTTACATGTTGTATTTGGTCTCTTCTAAGTACAAGTTTGTTCCAGGGAGATGGAGAGATGGTCTCCATCCCTTTCTGCTATTCCTCTATCTTGGAAAGATAGATGTTAAGAAAAAAAAAAAAAAAACTAAAAAAGAGATCACAGTAATTGTAAAATAACATCAGGGTACTAATTATTTAGACAAAACATACCTAATATATGCAAATATAGGGGACAGAAGAGGTGTTAAATTTACTCTAAAAAATACGCCATGTGCATTATTGAGGTTCCAGCCAGGATGGAGGCATAGGTAGGAATGCTTCACTTCCTCGCACAACCTAAAGAAGGACAACAACCAATTTAAAAACAAAAACAACCAGAACCACCACAAAATCAAGCTGTATGGAAGTTCAACAACCAAGGAGTTAAAGAAACATTCATCCAGACAGTAGGAGAGGCAGAGATGAGAGCAGAGAGGATGTGCAGCAAGGCAAGGCAGCAGACTGCTCAGGCATGGCAGAGGCTGGCTTACCAGATGGTCCCACATTTGCACATGGATAAGCCCAGAAGAACAATTGGGGAGTGAGATAGACCGAAAAACCTAAGGTTTCAGCAGAGGAAACTAAAGACTCAAAATGTTTGGCTATAAAAATCTGTGGAGGTTGTGGGGCGGGAGAAACTCACAGCCTCACAGAGTCCATTGGTGAGGGACAGGGGATCCTAGAATGTACACAAATCCACCCACTTACGAATCAGCACCTAAAAGGGCACAATCCGCTTGTGGGAAGCAAGAGAAGTGACAGAAAGTGGAGCAAGAGGTGAGCTAGAGAGCAAGGGGCATTGTTCCCTCTCTGACCCCTCCCCCACAGACAGCACCACAACACAGCCAAGCCCCACCACAACACAGCCCCACCCTGATGAATATCTAAGGCTCCACCTCTTACAATGTAACAGGTGCTGAGACAAAGAAATATGGCCCAAATGAAAGAACAGATTAAAACTCTAGAAAAAGAACTAAGTGATGAGGCAATAGACAACCTATCTGATTCAGAGTTCAAAACACTGGTAATTAGGATGCTCACAGAAATGATTGTGTATAGCTGCAAAATAAAGGAAGAACTGAAGGCTATGAAAAGTGAAACAAAGAAAAATATACAGGGAACCAAAAATGAAGGAAAGGAAACTAGGACTCACATCAACAATTTGGAACAGAACAAAGAAACAAGAATGCAGAAAAATGAGGAGACAACCACTGAGACAACTTTAAATGCTCCAACATCCAAAATAGGGCTGCCAGAAGAGAAGAGAAAAAGCAAGGAATTGAACATTTATTTGAACAAATAATGAATGTAAACTTCCCCAATCTGGTGAAGGAAACAGACTTCAGAAAGGCAAGAAAGCTCAGAGAGTCCCAAAGAAGTTGGACCCAAGGAAGCACATACCAAGATACATCATAAGTCAATCACCCAAGATTAAAGATTAGGAGAGAATCTTAAAAGCAGCAAGAGAAAAGGAGAGCGTTACCTACAAGAGTTCTCATAAGACTGTCAGATGATTTTCAAAAGAAACCTTACAGAGAAGCAGGGGCGGGAAAGAAGTATTTAAAGTTATGAAAAACAAGGATCTACATCCAAGATCACTCTATCCAGTAAAGTTACCATTTAGAATGAAAGGGCAGATAACCTTAGCTGGGAAGCACTTTAAGTTAAAGGAGTTCATCATCACCAAGCCATTATGATATGAAATGTTAAAGGGACTTATCTAAGAAAAAGAAGATTAAAAATATGAACAGTAAAATGACAACAAACTCACAACTATCAACAACTGACCCTAAAAACAAAAACAAAAATAAATTAATCAAACAACTACAGCAGGAACAGAATCACAGAAATGGAGATCACATGGAGGGTTATCAGCAAGGAGGAGGAGGGTGGAGAATGGGGGAAGGGGCACAGGGAATAAGCATAAATGGTAGGTACAAAATAGACAGAGGGAGGTTAAGAACAGTATAGGAAATGGAGAAGCCAAAGAACTTTTATGCACCACCCATGGACACGAACTAAGGTGGGGAATGCTGGGAGGTACAGGGAGGATGCTGGAAGGTAGGGGGTGCAGGGAGGAGGGGGATATAGGGGAGAAGAAAATAGGACAACTATAATAGCATAATCAATAAAATATACTTTAAAATACATATATACAATGCTGCTCTCATCCAGCTCTGCTAGATGATATGGGGTTCATGTACATGACTTTACCAAATAATTAAGCTTTCTTCCTAGAACACTGAGCCTTTTTAAAAAAAGATTTTAACAGCATGTTCTCAAAATAGAAAAATACATGTCCCTAGTAGGCTGAACATAATTTAATATCTTCTTGGTGTCTTGGGGTCATCATTATAAAATGTCACTATGCTGGACTCTATGATATAATAATGCCTTCAGGTTACTAAGACATTCAGAGTTACTTGCCCATTCAATAAAGATCCTAGGCCTCACTGTCATCCTAGAGATTTTGCTATCTCCTCGATTGTCTTGTCTCAGGGTGAGATGTCTTATAATCTGTTGCCCACATAAACTTGAAAGAACTAAGGGTTCCAGGAAAAAAGACATATAATCAAATTTATTAATGTAGAAACCACTGTTTTCATAGAATTATAATGATGTGGGCTCTATAAAGCAAAGGTTTAGGGTGTTTCATACATTTCCCACAAAGCAAAGTGCTTTTGTAATAGTTACTTTATTCAGTGCTTAGACATTTCCCTGGGTCTTACTTTCTTGTCTCTACAAACTCAAACAATATGGTGTTAAAAGTCTGACCATCAGGTAAATGTATTATTATATTGCCTTCTTTACTATAAGAGTGCCAGGAAGTTTAATTTAAGGTTATTAAGAGGGTCTTCTTTAACACAGACTCCAGAGTATTTTATTGACAGTATTTCTTATGTGTCCTTAAATGTCTGGAGAGAAGAGGAACCATTTTTCAACCCTAAACTTCTCTTCACAAGTGGTATCATGATCACTAGGGTTCTGGCTTTGGCTAGCCATACTCATGCTTTCCAACAATGAATGGCATATTTAATATTTATAAACCACAAGCTATTTGTGAATCCCTAAAGCTGCTGGCAGCTAAGGAAAGGGGATATTGAAACAATATTTCTTCTTCATCTTTTGGCCTGTCCCGACCATGAGATGTTAACAGATTGGAACCATCACCCAATCACACATCTTCTAGGTCTACAGAAACTGGAGCCAATAAAAAGAAGAGCAAGAAGAAAACAAATAAGAAAAAAACCTTATAAGCAATTCATACATACAGATAAATAACCTGACTTTTAGAATGTATCTGGATCTTTATATCATGATACAACTATATTGTTTTTTGATAAAGGAAAATGTCATGGTCAGCACCAAAGCTCCCATGGCTCATCTGTCAGTGTGTTCTATATCTGGAACACTTTAATCTACAACAAAACTTTCAGGGTTTTCTTTTACATTTGTGTCCCAAATTCCAGCCTCTCAAGGGTAGGTGAAAGTAAGAAAAAGTGTCTATTCCGTCCCAAGGACAAACCACTGACAAGTAAGAATTTCTCTGCCCAGGTGCTAATATGCCACCAGCTGATGTTTAGCTGGACAAATAAACAGCAAAGAAACTGACCCCAGGACACGTGGGTGAGTTAAGCTGGAGTCTTATTAACATGACTAGATTTGAGGTTAATTTTCCTTTTTTGTCAATGGCACAGAGTAAAAGACAGCTCATCAATCATATAAATTAGAATAGCCTTCAAGCTCAAGCCTCAAAGAAACTAGGCCAAATAAAAAAGAAACCAGAATAAATTTCAACTCAGAACTTGAACAAAAGCAGATTATAACTCTCAGCAGTTTTTTCTCTCTAATGGTGCTCAGTGATATCAAAACAAATACGTCTAAAACAATGGTGAGAACCAGCCCAAGGCATGAAAGTCTTGCTGGTCAAGAGACTTTATAAGTATTCCTACGAGATATGTAGGGTTGATCTAAGTGTCTAAGGCATTTCTTCAGTGTCCACCATGAGTGCTTGCTATAATGCTGTGAACACAATGAATATTCAATAAACTCTTTTTAATTAGTTAAGGACAAGCAGCAGAATGAAAGTGCTTTTTATAGTGGTGAAACCCAAAATTCATTTACAAAATCCATGGTGTCCTTAATTACATTTTAGGGACAAATTGAACACAGTGTCATTTTTCCAACTCCCAGAGATTGAAGGATCATGAGGTCAGATGGGGAGAGGTTAAAGAATATATATACTTATAATGGAAGAATAGGGAACCATGAAATATCAAATCTATAGGTCTACTTTAACATTCTGACATGTATCTGGGTGTGTATGGGATCTTGCATAGCTAAAACTTATTAAAAATTTAAATAAATTCCAAGGGTTAATATACAAAAGCCACAGCATTTTTTCTCCCTGCTCCTGAAGGAAGAAGAGTAAATTCTCAGCTGTGTGTCTGTTTGCTGTTAATTCACGTGAGCTTCTCCGCTCTCCTGAGAGTAACCACCGCCTCTGCAGAGCAGAGGTGCAGAGGCACAAGTCTGTTTCCTGTTCTCTTGAATGGAAAGTTGAACTAACCCAGTATCAAATTTAGGATTGAAAACAAAAGGGAGAAACTTCTAAATTTGCATCCTAATTCTTCAACCCTCTTTATCCTGCCTCCACACCCACACATCCTGAAGCCTGGGCCCTTCCAATTCCACCCCAATCTGTACATTTCATACTATACTTTCAAAACAACCACTACTCCTACTATTACTACTGCTTCAGTGTACAGAGAGAGGCAGAAAACTGTTCAGCTCCACCTCCCAAAGCAAGTCTGATAATGTTCCTGATCACACATGAAATGTAGCCTATTTCAGATGCACAGTTCATCTCAGAGCTGCAATTAGTGGTCCTAATTCTGAAGCCAGAAGCAGTGATGTGTCTGAATTCCAGGGAGATGATTGAATGGAAACTTTCACATCTGATCACCTCTCACATACAAATTAGTGTGTATGCCAATCTGGCAATTACCTCAAAAGTAATAGTAAAAGCCTTGCAATCAAATTCGTTATTATGGTTGCCTTCAATTATGGGAGGCAAAAACCTGAGTGCAGAAAATTTACTGAGGGGGAAAAATGAGTTTCTGTATCTATTTTAATTTTAAATCAAGTCATTTCACTTAGAGAGCTCTTTTAATTTTTGGAAAAGACTGTTGAAATACACAGCTAAGTGTAACAAAATAATAGTTCATTTTCCCCGGCATACAAGGAAACAGAAAACAAAACTCGATTTTCACTCTTCAATTGAATTCCAACAGATAGAGGCTGTAAATCTTCAACACTTCTTAAAAAGACACAGAAAAATGGCATATAGAATATAAGAATGGCAAAACAATTTATGTTCCCCTATATTTTGCATGACAGAAAAAACCACCGAATGTTCAGCAAACCCCACTCCTTTTTCTGCATGAACCAATAAGAAGAGAGTATTTCCCAGCCTCCTCTGCAGTGAAGTGGGGCCCACAGAATGTGGAAAGAAGTGAGCCCATTACATCCAGGCCTTGTCCCTAAAACCTCCCCCATGGTCCCCTCCGCCCTCCCTTGGTCCTGCAGGTGGGCTGACAGGATGCAGGGAATTCCGGGAAGGATGAAAGATCAGGGGAGCCTGAATCCCTGAGTGAATGGAGAGAGCAGAGTTCGCTCCACCCCGCCTCCCTGTGGACCTGTGTTAAGTCCCTGTGATCTCCCTGTGCAGGAGAGGTTGTTTCAGTAGATGGCATATCCTAAAGATGCACATGCAAAAAGGGGAGGAATTGGTTCTACCATCTACGTCTTATGTAGAAATTAGGGAATTCACTCAGTTTAAGCTACAATTTTTGATTTAAAAAAGATAATGGAGTTGATCCTTATTACTCGCAGATTCCATATTCCCCAATTCACCCACTCAACAAAATTTATGTTGTACCCCAGATCCATATTTGTGGTACGTTTGGGGTCAAAGACATGCACAGGAAACACATATTCCCAGCTGAGGGGGAACAAGGGCACACTCAGCCTTCTCTTTCCCACTCTCCTACTATAAACACGTGTCCTTTTCACAGACTATTTAGAGCCATGTTTTCCAAGTGTTTGTTCTTTTTGTTGATTTGGCCATTTAAAATGGCTCCCAAGGCAGTGCTGAAGTGCTGTCCAGTGCTCCTAAGCTCCAGGACGCTGTTGTGTGCTTGACAGAGTAAACAGGTGTGTTAGAGGATTTTCCTTCCATCGCGGATTATGCTGTTAGCTGAGAGTTCAATGTTGATGAGTCAATGATATGTATTAAATAAGGTGTCATTATACAGAAATACATATAAAGCTTACATATTGACCATTTGGAAAAAATATTCTGATCAGAGGCTGGGAGGAGCCTAACCCTGTATTTCCTCCTGGGAGCAATGATTCAGTGCTCACTATTGTGTTCCCAGAGACTTTACAGATCCTAACTACCACAGATAAGGAGAACTGACTAAAACATGAACACAACTTGTCTTATGTTTTACCTCACTTTGTCTTACCTCACTTTTTTTGTGTCACAGATGTTGCATTTTTACAAATCAAAGGCTTTTGATCATATTTCTCCACCATATTTTAAATTCCCAGGGAAAGAAGGATTAGCTAAATGTTCTCTTTTGCAATAGCAACGGCAAAATATACTGCAAGAAATCAAGTATTATTTTGTATACCAAAGGATAAAGTAATTTTCTGAAAACTTAAGATGATCTGGAAACCAACTGATATGTCTAATGTATAACTGTTATGTACACTTTCCTTAGCAAATATCTACAGTCCCATCTTGGTTTCCAATGAGATTGATAATCTCATCAAAACCAATCAAAAGAGTAAAATAATATCATAGTTATTTGTTAATTATTCAGTATCAACCATCAACAAAAGACAGCATCCTAATTCTAGGACTATATTTGAGAGGTATCCATGGATGATGGTCTCCCATACTTTCTTCTTATGGCACTAAATCCTATCCTCATAGCCTTGAGAGAACTTCCAGTGTACGCCCACTCCTAAAGCATACTCCACTATTGGACAGTTTAAAAGTCTAGAATTTTTGTTTACTTTTATTGATGAGAGAAACTAAGTCAACTGCACACAGTCAGTAGCAGTCATGGCTGAAACTATGAAACTAGGGTTTAACAACAGCCAAACACTTGTTGGGTGTGTGAATCCAGGCACTGTTCTAGGGGACATCCACACAGGGTATCTCTCATTGCCACGGCAGCCCCACAGACAGGTTCCACTCATATCAGTGTGAAAAACTGAGGTGCAGAAAGTTTAAATAACTTGCTCAAGGCCACATATCTTCTGAGTCTCCATGCCCCTACATGTCAGATAAACATGAGAACACCAACCACTCAGGAACACAGTTGGTGCGTACATAATGGGAACACTGCCACGAGACACTGACCCAGGCAGTAAGGGGCACAGAGAGAATTCAACACCAGTCTCTCTGGTCCCAAGTCTACGCTTTCCCCACCATATTCCAGTCCTTCTGAAAACAACAGGGCCCATACCAGAAATCAAGCATCCTTAATAAGACCAGCAAAGTTTTCCTCCACCAGCCTTATAATCTCAGTTTACCTAACATTTTTTGAATTGTAGCATAATTTTAATGAAATATTCCAGTAAATTAATACATGCCATGTGGTTAAAAATCAGCAGAAGATCATACATATTAGAAAGCAGTAGCCCTGGCCAGTATGGTTCAGTTGGTTGGAGCATCATCCTGTAAACCAAAAGCTTGGGTGTTCAGTTCCCAGTCAGGGCACATACCTGGGTTGCAGGTTCGCTCCCCTGTCAGGGCACATATGGTAGGCAACCAATATCTGTCTCTCTCATATCTATGTTTTTCTCTCTCTCCCTTCCTTCCTCTCTCTCAAAAATCAATAAAAATAAACATGTTTAAAAATTAAGATGAATGCCATGGTGCCCAGTCCCACCCCTTCCAAATTTCACTACCATGCCCTAGAAGCAAATTCTGAGTCTTTAAAGAACTTTCTTCTGAGATTACGTCCACATCTCTAAATACTATGTTTGAACCTGTCATTCTTGTTTATCAATTTCACTTATCTTTTAACTTCCTACTATTTTAGATGAAGATTTGTTTTCTTAAACTATTCTCATCTCCTCAACCTAACTGTATTCTTGGTTTTGTTTAAACTTTGTTAAAATGGACAAAGTTTATAGTAGCATGATTACATAATAAGAATCACACTGTTGAGAGTAGAGCAAAGTATTAGGTTAAAATTAATGTCCTTTATTATGTAGTCTTTTTTACATAGCTTCTAGAATTCTCTAATTGAGTTTTTCCTTTTTCCTTGTTTTATTTACTTTTATCATAAGTTTTTTCAAGCTCTTTAATCATACGTAGTATTAGACAAATGGGAGACCTCCTTCCTCCAGAGTCCACCTGCCAGGACCCCTGCACCCTCTTGCTATGATCTCAACTGGCTCCTCTCCAACTCTGCTGTTACCCTGAGACTTCCTTCATCACTCTCCAGAAGTTTTTTTTGTTTGTTTTTTAATCTTTTTTTGTTAATAATTGAATAGTCATCTCCATTTTCCCACCACCACTCTCCCCCTACCCCACCCACCCCCACCTCCCACCCTCAATCTTACCTCCCTTTGGCTTTGTCCATGGGTCTTTTATACATATTCATTGATGACCCTTTCCCTTCTTTCCCTCATTATTTCCCTCTCCCCTCCCCTCTGGTTACTGTCAGTTTGTTCTTAATGTCTATATCTCTGGTTATATTTTGCTTGCTTGTTTGTTTTGTTGATTAGGTTCCACTTATAGGTGAAATCATATGGTATTTGTATTTCAGTGCCTGGTTTATTTCACTTAGCATAATGCTCTTTAGTTCCATCCATGCTGCTGTAAAGGGTAGGAGCTCCTTCTTTCTTTCTGTTGTGTAGTATTCCATTCTGTAAATGTACCAGTTTTTGATCCATTCATTTACTGATAGGCACCTAAGCTACTTCCAGCAATTGTGATTCTATGTACCTGAAAAACACTGACTTTTGCAATTCACATTACTCACAGAAAAGATTACTTTCACAATTTCTTTGCAAAAGGAGCAATGTTAGCCAAATTAATTTTCAGTTTTGCTCATAATAATAGCCTGCTAGAATTAATAGATCACCTCCTGACATTGAAGAAATATGTTTGCAAGAAATGTTTAAGATGTATCATTTTCTGAACTCTTAGCAATACTTTTAGATTATAGCTAAAAAACTAATTACATGTTGCTGAGAATAAAAGGTAACATAATGGTAGATGTAAAGTAAATAATCTGATTAGTTGTTATTTTATTTTATGTTGACATTTATACAGAAAAAACAATATGGTCAGTTGATGTGAATGCCCAAAAACTCAGGAAAAATTACTCTCATATTGCACAAAGGTTTTGATACTAACTTGCTCAAGATGTGCATATACATAATTTTATATATTAGATAACTTTATAAGGCTGCAATGCAAAGCAACTGAGGAATGTAAACATAATTTGATAAAGAAATTCAAGTTAGTATATAGATACCTTATTTACCCCAGAAATCACTTTCCCAGAATCATTAAATTCATGAATTTAATCAAATGCACATCTCCAGTCAATTTAGAAATGAACGGTGTATCCTCCACTGTAAGAGAATGCCTTCACCCCAGTGTGGTTCTTGTCCTCCGATCCAATACTGGAAGGAGCTTCCTATTGTGATCTGTATGAATCTAAACCTGACAGGCAGTCTATTAAGTTACATTAGCACCAACACCAGCAATGCAGAAATTCAGATTTAATTTACCTTAAATTTAAATTAAATCTTATTAAAGAAACTCAAATCATTCTTAGAAAAGTTAGCTCACTGAAGTCATATGATCCAGGTCTTTGGTTATTTGGAGGTGTCTAGTGTGATGACTTCCTAGATTTGACAGTTTGGGATAAGAGTGTTCTTACAAATTCAGGTAAAAATTTACCACAGTCATTAAATGTTAAAAGAAGTTGTTTGAAATCCATTTTCATGCCAACAACTTACCTATACCAACAATTTATCATTCAGCAGGTTCTTGGTGGTGGGAGTACAATGATTCTAAGAACTAAAATCCAGGAGACAGTATTTAAAGGTCAAGATGAAGACCGAAACTAATCTAACATCAAGGTGCAGTTTCCATCTGTGCACAGGAAACTCACCAGACTAGATGTTGTGTGATATTGACGTCTACTGGCAAGAGGCTAATATTTTAAATTTCTATAATGCTGCTATTGCTGAGTTACAGTTAGTCCTTTCCACCTGCATGTTGCCTCAGTGATATATACTCTTTTCAATGTTTTTAAATTTTAAGTTACAGATTACATTCAATATTATTTTCAATTAGTGTCAGGGGTACGACACAGTGATTAGCCAATTATATACTTTACAAAGTGCTCCTCTGATACTTCCAGTACCCAATGGGCACCTTACATAGTTATTACCATGTTAAAGACTATATTTTCTATGATGTACTTTAGCTTTATGTACTCTTTAACATTCCAAATTTCTCCATTTGGAAACAAACACATATTTTGTATTTTCATTTTCATTTTTTTGAGGCAACAGTGGAAGATGTCAATTTGTAAAATTAATTGTTCAGAAAATTAAATGTTGTCATATCGAATAGTTTCTTTGTCCACACAGATTTCAGCACAACCCCGGCCCTTGGCTGCAGGAGAAGAAAGCAGTCGCGGAACACACCCCCCAACACGCCCGCTCCCACATCTCCAACTGGAGTCTCACTTCCCACATGGGCACTACCTTCAGGGAAAAGGCAAGCTAAAGAAAGTCCTTTCTAGAAAAAAATTGTAATTAAAAAAGCCCTTTATATTACAATAAAACTGGAAAGGAACAAGCTCATTTAGAGCCATCAACAAAAAGGAAAATGAGAGAACAATACAGTCCAAAATTTTCAATCTCTAAAAAAGTTTTCTGCTAACAAAAGTTAGGAGACATATAGCTTGTGCTCTCAAATAACTTAAAATCTAATTGAAGTATATTCTTTTGATATCTCCAATGAGAGCCCAGATTATTAACGTAAAGGTAGTTTTAATGTTTGAAAACATTCAAAAGCACCCAGAGCTAGATCTGGGAAATGAGTCTCCACTGGGGCACTGTCAATAACCCTGGGGACTGGAAAAGCGCCCCTCCCGCCACTGCCATCATCCTGTGCTCAGCCCCAAGACCCACCCCACCACACGCTTTCAGCGCCACTGTGATGCTGAGACCAGACAGTATCCTATGTGCCCATCACCTGTCACACAGCTTGGTACACACTGACACTTAATAAATACTAGTTAATAAATATCTGCTGACACACTACCCTGGTAAAAAGATTGACAATGGCCCTATACCTCTCTCCACTGGCATCTCATATAAACTCTAGGCCAGCACAATTTCTCCATGGTAAATCTGCCTCTTTGATCATATCAAAGCATTCCCAGTTTGCCTACTGGCAACAAATCTCTGGCTTTTCGCAACAGTTTTGTTGGTGTTTTATGGATGTCCACTCAAAACTTTCCCTCCTGACAACTCACCCTATACGTCACCATCATTATTACTACTAGGATTGCTGGCAGCTGTTCATAGCCCTTCTGTCAGCCTGCTTAGTCGCATTTTACATAGACTGTCGCTAATCTTCAGAATAAGACTGAGAGGAGAACTGTAGTGAGGGTAGAAGACCCTGGAGCCCAAGGGAACTGGGCATGAGCCTAGGTTGGCTATGTACTCAAATGTGCTTACTCACTCTGAGCCTGGTTTTCCAGCTATAGAACAGATTGAACACTCCCAACTTAGCACGGCTATAATGTATGTTAAATGTCTTGTCTAGCATGCACTTAATGATAGCTATCATCATTATTATGATGATCTTAAAGATGAATAAATTCAGGCACCAAGATGGTAAGCTATCCATCTCACCATGTGTATGGCTGGTTCTGGAGCCTGTACTTCCTCCATGCGAAATATTTAACCATAAAGGGACATTTTTCAGTGTCCAACACCTTTGTTTTCACTGTTAAACTTTATGCAATGTTCATTTGTTCCTAATTTTTTTAAAATAACATATTGATTACTGTACATCTGCCTGCTCAAAGTGCCATGGCCACAAGAAGAAGTCTTGTAGCAATGCGTCCCTTTCTGCATAGGCTCCTCCTGTGTCTCCAGAAGGCACTCAAGAAAAGAGACTCTCTACATATAACAGAGACATTGTTTCCTCAAAAAGCACACAATCCCAAGGAAGCAAATTAGCCAACAAAAATCTTACCTACTAAGTTACTCTCTTTAAGCCCACTATAGTTGCATGTTAAGTCCTAGTTGTGAGCTCCTGCCCGTCTCTGTAATTCCTATTGCTAGGGTAATGACAAAGAAAATGACATCCCGTCTGGCTTAATCTTTTGGTTTTATATGCTATATCTGGAAAGTGCAGTGCTTCTCTAAGAAGGCCCTGAAGTTTTTCAAATTAATTTGTAATTCTTTTGAAATATTTACCTTAACCTATATAATCCTATCTTTTGAAAATCCTTGTAACTCATAATTCAGTGCCCTGCACTTAATAACTGTTCTTGAGCACAGCAGGCTCTCCATAAATATTTGCTGACAGTCCAATAAGCATTAGCTGATGATAGTAACCCACTTTGAAATTATATGCAAACTACATCAAGATGCATAGTGTTAGCAGAGCCACATAATAACTCAAAAAAGTTTCTCTAAAGCAGCCAACCTCTGCTTATGTTTCTTTTACTGTTACTCACATGCTTGTAACTCTCTCTCCCTCATTGCTGGCTCCTTTGTATTGTTCATTTCTCATTTCCAATATCAGAAGGAACTTTCTTTAACCACCCCCTTACTCTCCTTAGCATTGTTCCATTTTATTTGTTCCATAAGACTTCTTACTATGTGAAACATCTCAATCACCCACTCACTCACTCACTCATTTATTTACGCTTTCATGGTCTGTCTCCTCCTATTGGAGTGGCAGTTCTATGACAGCAGGGTCCTAACTCACAAGTCACCAGTGAATCTCAGCACCTATGAGGGTGCATGGCATGTAAGTAGGATCTAAGCAAATAATATGTGAATAAAGGATGAAAGGGATGAATAAATATAGCTGTTTTTATAGTTTTTCCCCAGTTACGTCTCATGACTTAACAAAACTATAACCCAACGTACAGATACGAATGTGTTTCCATGTATTTTCTGTGTCCTAAAGTTTTCACAATTCTGTACATGTTTTAGGTACTTACCAAGACTCTCATAAAAATGATTCGGGAAATATCTAAATTATTCTGTTAGTTAAGCAAATTATTCAGTTCCGGTGGTTCACATGTTAAATGGTCAAACGTTTTAATGACAAAACCATTATTAACTGACTGCAGCATTTCCTGAAACCTCTGAGGAGAGAATCTGGAAGATGCTGGTCATTGACTTCCACTAAGATTCTAAATTCTGTCCACATTGGTTCAGTTTTCCCTAACTGCCCGTACCTGGCAAACGGACACATGGTGCAGGAGAGTTCAGCATTTAAAGTAATTACTTACGGTTTTTGAAAGCACCTACCACTTGCACGAGTTTATTTAATGTTTTTAAAAGCAGCTGGTGAAGATATCTAAGACAACTGCGATCATGGCTTGTGTTTTTAGACACAAAAATTGAGTGGAGTCATTTCAGCTGCTCTCTGGTAGACCTCACACACAAGTGGTAAATGACCCCAGGCTTCAACTGGCCAATTTTTTTTATTGTATCCTAAATCTAAAATATCATAATCCATTTTACTAATGAAAATGTAAACTTAATAATGAGGTAAACATTTATTCTTATATCATCTTTGCAAATAATTTGTTAGCACTTAGTGGGGTCTAGAAAACCTTCTACTAGATATTTATTAGATATAAAAGCTCTCAACACATTGGCTGATACTGACCCCTTTTTCTGGATTACACTAGATTTATAGAAAGAGGTAAACAAGTAAATACTCCCACAATCACAAACCAAAACAAACAATTAATACGAGATCACAAAAATTAGTAAAACTGTAAACCACAGGGTCAAAAATATCAAACATATGTCCCTTGTTTCATGTAAACTGGTTAGAGAATGGGAATTTGCCTGTTGGTTGTAAATCTCAGCTAAAGACAGCAGGTGAAAAGTCAGTCTGGCCTTAAAGACACACTCCCTCAGACCCTATTAAGGAGTACCTAAACTTGCTTTTGGATTACCCACACCCATCACCTCCCTCCCCATCTCTACAGGAGACTAGAGGCCTTTGGGAAGGAGATTCTCCAAGGCAGAGCAATTCGCACCCAATGGGCGTGCTCTGGCCAGTCCCACTCACCTATCAGAAGCTGAGTAATGGATGCCCCAAGGCAGCCTCTTGAGGTGATAAAGGTACTTGCAGTGAGGAGAAACTGGAGTGGACATTATCCAAATACCTAAAAGTACTACAGACTAGATGGTCTCTCCAAGAAGTGTTAAAAAAAAAAAAGAAAGAAAGCAACTCTGTTTCAGGTTTAAAACATGTTTTTTGAAGAAGATCACACCAAAATTTTGCCCCATGATTTAAATTGAGTTTACTGACCCCCAACTGAGGAAAATACCCAGTTTAGTGAGTGCTAAAAGCCTTTTCATGTTTTTGGCAAGGGTATTTTAAAAGAATTTCCTCCTCTTTCCTGTTTTTATTCAAAATCATTAAAACAAGAACAGAGATAAAGTCTGTGAAATTCTGTAAAATTATTAACTGGATCTTGAATACATATGTATACACTTGTATTTTTCAGATACGCACACACAGACACACACATGGAAAATAGAGCCCTAAAATTCCTAATCAAATGTAGGTGATTTTAAGTTAGTCCTTTTTTCTATTCTATTAAAGAAAAATTCTTCTGTTCATATGCCCCAAGTCCTTCAATGGGTTTTCTTCTTTCAGGATGTTTTTTTCTGGAGATGGTCATTGAAATGAATGAAAAATGGACAAGCCTGGCCAAGTGAATTCTTGGCTGTAACTTCCTTGGGAAGTGCTTTGTGGGTAGGCAGCTGAATGAACTGCTATAAAAGTCACGGAGTTGGCATTTAATCGTTTCCGCTTCTCTGTTCCTGGGCCACATCTCTCTGCTCTTCTTGCATAAGAAATGTCAGCCTGCTAAAACGGAATCAATATTTCACGTTCAATTTCAATCTATTACCAAACATTTGTTTTCTAAAAAGAGTTTCTTCAACAAATTTTCTTTTTTCCTACAAGGTGAGAAAGATAGCCCATATTTATGGTGCTGCCTTCTATTAAAGTTCTTACAGCTCTGACTTTTGTATAAATGGTAGAGAATCTAGCAGCTGTGCCTGAGTCTGCTACTCTTCTTCCTGTATTCTTCTGTCTCTTCTACGGCAATAAGAACTGAACTTTTAGTGAGGTACACTGCCGTTCAGCTATGAGTCTCCTGCACTGGGTGTGGTCAGGTGACCAAGTTTCAGCCAAACAGACAATGCAACTTTCAAAAAGCCTCCTCAAGGGGAAGGGAGATGGTCTTTTTTGCCACTTCCTTTTTCCAACTGCAGATGTGTGATGACTGAAGCTTTAGAAGCCACATTGGGCCATGAGGTGGAAGCCTAGTAGTCAGGGTTAAAATAGTATCCTGGGTCCTGATAACATGGTGAAGCCATCATACCAATCCTAGACCATCTACCTCTGGATTTCTTTCATCTGAAAACATTAAT
Source organism: Sturnira hondurensis (assembly GCF_014824575.4). Classification (NCBI taxonomy): domain Eukaryota; kingdom Metazoa; phylum Chordata; class Mammalia; order Chiroptera; family Phyllostomidae; genus Sturnira; species Sturnira hondurensis. The sequence goes on along the minus strand of NW_028088424.1, from coordinate 2,528,742 downwards.
GAAAAAAATAAAAATAAAAACATCAATTATCTAATTGAAGCTATTGTTATTTTAAGCTTTTGGTCACGTGTAGACAAACCTAACCCTAACTGATGTAACATTTCACTTGTGCTTTCTTGGGATTCTCTCTACCAAATTCTCTTCTCAAAACCATTTATTCCCAGTTCTAAAAAACAGGGTCTCTAAATTCAATCCAGCAGATTTATACAAAGCCATTAGCTAAATTCCTGATTCCACAAGTCTAAGTGGCAAGCATAGCATTATCTCAGAATAGTGCTGGAGATCATCTAGGGGTCCCAGGAGAATCCATCTTGCCCAGAATGGAAACAACAAAGGCACAGACTCTGCTGGTGGTGTTCCAAAATGTTCTGCCCTCTTCACCAGCCTCACAAACCAGCAAGGTATTTGCCTCTGAGAACTACACATGTCTGGCCCTCTACACTACGAACCAAAGAATTAGACTCACTGTCCCAAGACAATGTGTTTGCATTGACAGCATTAGCACATTTTCCAGACCATAAGAAGCACCTAGGTTTTAGAGGAGGAAAATAGGAAAAAAAAATTAAAGGAAACAATGTGACTAAATATTTAATGACATAAATAACATAATATTTCACCAACGTAAATGTAAATAGAATTCAACGAGAGCATTAACAACCATTATTTCTTCCAAATTTGGGGAAAAACAAGTGTGTCTTATAGTCCAGAATCACGGTATCTTAAGTGAAGTAATTAAATCAGAGGCCTGTTGGCTTAGACTAACTCCTTCCAATATATTTAGGATCAATGCATGTTTTAAACTCAAGTTTTAGGTTGGTAGACTAATACCAGATTTGTTATAAGTTTCTGTTCATTCCATAGGACTGATTATATCATTCCTATTACCAAATATTTTTGCAGATCACTCCAGCACTTCAGTGATAAGCTGGTTGTGCTTTAACACATTATCAGGACTGCACAGAAACAGCCATTACTATATCTGTGGCTTGGTTTAATTCTCTACCTTTGCTATTTCAGAAGTTTAGTTCAGTCTCATTAATGGCATTATTATCCTGAAGGCTAGCCAAGAAGAACCAAATGGTCTACAGTAGGTTTTGAAAAGCACAACGATTTCTGGTAATACTATAACCAATGCAAAGTGCCAATTTGTGAACCTGCATAAGCTGACAACTTATTTAGTGATATGACAATTATAAAATCACCATGACATTATTAGTTGCATTTAGTATAAAGGGGATATTCTTCAGGGATTTAACTGATGTACTGTATAAACAAAATATTTTTCTCACATTCTTAAGCATGAAAAAATTCATAGAAATTCCTAAAGCTGATTGTTTCTGAGGTTTAGGCAAGATGAAAACACACTCCAATTTACCTCTTAAGACCAATGTCCTGTACCAGTGATTATATGACTTAACCCCAAAGGAATAGCCAAAGGATATTATCATAGCTTAGTCTGTTTCTCATTAGAATAAGGCTTCCAATCATGTCCCTAGGCAATTTATATGCCTTCTCTATTCATGGTCAGCTTCCTAGAGTCCTGACCAGACATTTGCACAAGGCCATCCTAACAACTGATGCCATTCACTGCATACTCCACAGAGTGCTCTGTGCATTTGGATGGACCGAGCGAAGACCACAGCATGCTCACTCATGATCCTTGGGAGTGACAGTCTGATCCGTACAGTCAATTCATACACTCAAACATGAATAAGACACTTAGCATAATATTTGGCCCATGGTAAGTGTGGAATTATATTACCATTATGGTTATTATTACTATTAATTTCTTATCCTGTAAATTAGTAGTTACTGACTCGTAGAAGCCATCGACTAAGAAAATAATAAACAACAATTCATCACCAACTACCTGACATGAAATCACAAATCCAATAAAATGATGGATATAAAAATGCTTTCAAAATCCTAAAGGCTGTTTTGGGATGATCACTTAATAAGGTATATAAATGTCTAATCACTATAGTATACACCTGAAAGTAATATAATGTTGTATGTCAACTATAGTTGAAAATAAATAAAAATACATACATACATACAGGTTGTTTTATAGCAGAAATATATCTCTATACCTTCTCCTGGGAGCAAACTAAGTTGTGCTCTACTTTATGTAACTATCTCCACAGGTCACCATGCCCTTTGCTATTTGTGTATCTGAATAGCCAAATCCCTACAGCTAAAAACATGGGTGGGAAAGCATAAGCTGTGTTCACACACATTCACTGATGCACTGAGTACTGACAGGGATGCTCCAACTGAAACAACCCTGCCTAATGCTCCTGTCTCTCCCTCCCATCGGCTGTGTCATAATCAGTCTTTTCCTGATTGTCAAATGGGTAGATATAAAGATGTAATGCAAATTCTGTGAAAATAATCACAAATCCCACAAAGATTCAGTATTTCATAAAGGCAATGAAAAATACTGCTAAGAAACTGCTCAAACCACAGCAAAACTGCTGACAAGTGTGAGACTAGCTAATGACTGAAGGGGTTAAAACTGACTAGGGTGATGACAGGCTGGTTGCTTTCCAACATACGGTGAATGATCTCACTCCCACAGGATTTAGAGGGCCTTTGGGAAATTAATGGCGCCCTTGAAGGCTGTTGCAGAAACCACCCTCTTTCTAATCAGGCGGCGGTGGAAAGTAAAACATGAAGCAAATGATGTCATATCATGTTATTATACAATTCCTGAAATATTAGGAGGAACACCAATACTGATGATTGTCTTAGTCGGCTCAGGCTGCCATAACAAAATACCATAGTCTGGGTTTCTTAAACAACAGAAATTTATTTTCTCCCAGTTCTGGAGGCCAGACATGCAGGATGGAGGTGTGCACAGCTTTGGTCTCCCCTGGCCTGCAGATGGCCTTCTCTCTGCCTCCTCACATGGTGCTCTGGTGTCTCTTACTCTTCTTATAAAGGCACCAGTACTATTGGATTAGAGTCCAGGCCTTATAACCTAATTTAACATTAGTTACTCTCCTAACAGCCAAATACAACTACATTATGGGTTAGGGCCTCAACATATGAATTTGGGGAGACATACCTGAGTCCATAACAACAACCAAATATAAGGAGGATAATAAAGATGGCTTCTGGGATTCTGCCTTCGCAGAGACCATGGTAGACAAGAACTCAGTGTATTCACTTGTGTTCAGAAAAGTAAAGAGAAAAGTAAATGGATGAATTCTATATGGCTATATGAGAGTTTACAGACTCATCAATAGACAGCAAACTGATGGCTCTGGGTGGGGGTTGGGGTAGAGAGACTGAGCAAAAAAGAGAGACTCATGGGCATGTACAACAGTGTGGTTATTGTAGGGGAGAGGGTGGTAAGTGGAGGTGGAAGGAGATATAAGGGGGATAAATGGTAACGGAAAAATACAAAAGAAAAAAAGAATCCATAGGACTACAAATTGTTACATTCAAGAAGAAGCTGAAGAGGGGAAAATGGCAGCAGAGTAGGACAAAGGATTCTGCTTCCCCCGACACAGGGGAGACAAACCTGGCTGATCTGCGGAGGAGTGCAGCGGATAGCCAACAGGGACCACGCATGTAGGAAAATAGGACTCCAGAAATTGGACCAGACACTGAATGACCAGGCGGTGAGGAGAGGGCTGCAGGTCAATAAGGTCAGAGGGAACAGCACAGAGGCCAGGCAGTTTGAAAAACGCCAGGAGAGATGTTTGTTTAAAGTGTCAGAGAGAGGAACAAGCACAAGGAAGCACATGAGAGGGCTTTGATCACCTGTGAAGTCTGTTGTCACCGGCTTGGGAGAACTGAGAGTCGCCCTTGTGCTCCACCATAGCACTAGGAAAAGTTCTCGCCCAAGCCTGCAGGACCAGAAAAGCCTGGCTGGGAGCAGGTGCCCGCACCCCAGCCCAGAACCGTGAATCCTGGGGAAAGTCTGCTCACAGTGGGGCACTGGGGAGAGGCACTGGTCCAGACCTTGGGAGAGCACTTGTGAGACCGGCTAAGTTCACCGAGAAGGGAGAAAGGCCACACCAATCGCCCCTCAGACTGCTGCAGCTAGTGTGACCAGGAAAAACGGTTTGACCAGCTGGAAGCCAACAAGAGGTTTTTTATTTTTATTTTTTTGTTTTGTTTTGTTTTTAAATAATCTTTTATTTTTTTTAACTTTATTATTCTTTTATCTTTCAATACTTTTACCCTCTCTGTTCTTCTTTCTTGTTTTATTCCTTCTTCCTTTCTTTCCAAACTTACTGCTTTTTCCTCCCTTCTGCTGCCTTTTTTTCTTTCTTTTCACCTCCCTCTCTCCCAAATGAGACAAAAGACTTGGAAAGGCAAAAAGACCAGAGTTGGACTCAAAGAGGGGGCAGCCCAACAGTAGAGACACAGACAAAATTCACTTTGCTATAGAAGAAACACTAAAAGTTAATGCATATTTGTATTTTTCATTATTTTTTTATTATTCTTACATCTTTTATTTTAATAGTATCTTTGTATTCCTCCTCTTTCTGTAGAGTCTTCTTTACCTTGGCTGGATTTATTGTATCACTTGACAGGTTTCCCCTGTCCCCTCAATCATAGTGTATTGCTAATTTACTCTCCTTTACTTCCCCTTGCCCAGTTAGCACAATATTGCAGGTCCAATACTCCCTAATCTTGGTACACCATAGATTCTGTCATATGACTGTTGCTCTATATTATTGTAAATAATAGCTGTTCTATACAATTGTAAATACTACACAACACCCCCTCCGAGATCTTAGCCCACTTCATTCTTGCCTGAACTATAATACTGTAGTGGTTAACTCTATTCTCTCTCACACTACACCTATTTACCATCCTTTATTCTCACCTTAGCTCAGAATCTGAACTCTCTCAACCTCACTCCTTTCTAGATCCAAATCACAAACCTTCCCTCCCCAACAAGAGCCTTATCTTCTTTCCATCCTTTCTAAAAAGTGACTAGTTGGGTTGAAGATTATGGTTATTGCTGTACAGAGCCAGGGGATCTCCTATCTCTTCTCTACTGGCTGCTACTGTAAATAGCACAGAATACTCTCCTGCTGTCATAAACCAGTTTGCCTTCCCGTCCAACTGATCACACACACACAAAAAAAAGAGTAGGTAGAAGCAGTGAACACTAGGATACCCACTGGAAGAGGAAACCCAACAACAAAGGAACCACCAACATATAACAACAGAGGAAGGTGAAGGAGGGAGTAGAAACCACACAAACCTAAACCCAAGACCTATCTGGAAATACAACTATACAGTGGAGAAACTACCCAGGGTAAACAACTGAACAAGAGCAAAAGAGAATCCTTAAAACCTTGTAAACATGGAAGAACTAGCTTCAACACAACCCACCCTCACCAGCACAACAAATTAAAATAGGTAGTGGACAAAGGGACCATTAGTTCACCAGCTGGTGGGAAGGACCCACAAAAGAAAGACCCAGAAACAACAAAAATCCAAAGACAAACTCAGAGCCAACGTAAAGGACAGCCCAAGACCAGCGAGCTGGGGAGATCAAGGAAACTACACCACTGAATCTCACAGATATTATACCACAGAAGTTCACACCATTAATCCAGGAAGCCAGAACTACTCATTTCAGGGGCTGAAGCTAACAAGGAGAGTCTCACAAACAATGGGAAGACAAAGAAACAATCCCCAAACATAAGAAAAGGAGGAAGTCTCAGAAAGAATGCTAGATGAAATAGAGGCAAGTCAATTATCAGATATTGAATTCAAAGCACTCATTATCAGGAAGTTCAAAGAACTCAAAATGAGCTACCAGAAACTACAGGGGAACTACAATGAACTCACTGCAAACTATATCAACATGAAAAAGGAAATAGAAACTATCAACAAGGGCAAGAGGAAATGAAGAATACAATTTCAGAGCTGAAGAACACAGTGGAAGGAGTCAAAAGCAGGATCAATGAAGCAGAAGATCAGATCAGCAAGTTGGAGGACAAAGTAAAAAAACACCCAGAAAGAGCAAGAAAAGGAAAAGAGGCTCAGAAAGAATGAAGAGGGATTAAGAGAAATGCAAGACGATACAAAACGTAATAATATCCGAATAATGGGGATACCAAAAGGAAAAGAAGAAGAGCAATGGATACAAAATTTATTTGGAAAAGTAATGATGAAAAACCACCCTAATTTGAAAAGAGAAAAAGCCACACAAATCCAGGAAACACAGAGAGTCCCAATCAGGAGGAACCCAAAGAGGCCCACTTCAAGACACATCATCATTAAAATGGCAAAATTCCAAGACAAGGAGAAAATCTTAAAGGCAGCAAGGGAGAAATAGGAAGTAATATACAAGGGAGCCCCAATAAGGTTAGCTACTGACTTCTCAATGGAAATGCTCCAAGCAAGAAGAGAATGGTAAGAAATATTCCAAGTAATGAGAACCAGAGGCCTACAACTAAGGCTACTTTACCCAGCAAGGCTCTCAATCAAGATAGAAGGCCAAATAAAGAGCTTCCAAGACAAAAGAAGTCTAAAAGAATACACCTTCAACAAACCAGCTCTGCAAGAGATGCTAAAAGTACTGCTTTAAGGAAAGGAAGGAAAAGAGAGAGACAGAGAGGAACTCTGGTACAAAAATGGCAATGAATAAGTACCTATCAATAATAACATTAAATGTAAATGGATTAAATGCTCCAATCAAAAGACACAGAATAGCTGAATGGATAAGAAAGCATGACCCACACATTTGCTGCCTACAAGAGACCCATCTCAGGACAAAAGATCTACAAAGACTAAAAGCTAAGGGCTGGAAACAAATTTTCCAAGCAATTGGCTAGGGAACAAAAGTTGGGGTAGCAATACTCATATTAGACAAAATAGTCTTCAAAAAAAGTATCATAAAAACAGACCCAGAAGGTCACTTCATAATACTCAAGGGAAGAATCCACCAAGAAGACATTAACATGGTAAATATATATGCACCCAACATAGGAGCACCCAAATATATAAAGAAAATCTTAGAGGACTTCAAGATATTGACAGCAACACAATTATAGTAGGGGATTTTAACACCCCACTGTCAAAAAATTGACAGATCTTCCAAACAAAATATCAACAAAGATATTGTGGCACTGAACAATGCTCTGGATGAAATAAACGTAACTGATATATATAGAACCCTTCATCCCAAAGAAGCTAAATACACATTCTTTTCAAATGCACATGGAACACTTTCAAAGATAGACCACATGATAGGCCACAAAATAAGCCTCAACAAATTCAAGAAAATTGAAATTATCCTGAGCATTTTCTCTGATCACAAGGGACTGAAACTGGAAACCAACCCCAAGAGAAAAGACCCAAAACATTCAAAATCATGGAGACTGAATGGTATGCTATTAAACAATGAATGGGTCAAGAATGAAATTAGGGAAGAAATCAAAAAGTTTCTGGAAACAAATGAAAATGAACTCACAACAACCCAAAACTTATGGGACACAGTGAAGGCAGTCCTGAGAGGGAAGTTCATAGCAATACAGGCCTACCTAAAGAAAATAGAAACATTTCAGACGAGATCGGGCGCGTTCAGGGTGGTATGGCCGTAGACAGAAAATAGAAACATTTCAAACAAACAACCTAATCCTACACCTACAAGAACTCGAGGAACAACAACAAAGACAGTTCAGAGCAAGTAGAAGGAAGGAAATAACCAAGATCAGAGCAGAATTAAATGACATAGGGACTAAAAGCACAATTCTAAGGATCAATGAATCCAGGAGCTGGTTTTTTGAAAAGATAAACAAAATGGACAAGCCTTTAAGCAGGCTCATCAAGAAAAGAAGAGAGAGGACCCAAATAAACACAATCAGAAATGAAAGAGGAGAGATTACAACTGATGCCACAGAAATACAAAGGATTGTAAGAAATTACTATGAAGAACTGTATGCCAAGACATTTGAAAACTTAGGTCAAGTGGACAAATTTCTAGGAAAATATAATCTTCCAAAACTCAATGAAAGAGTGAATAGACCAATAACAGCAAATGAAATTGAAGCAGTAATCACAAAACTCCCACCATACCAGAGCCCTGGACCACATGGTTTCACAGGAGAATTCTACAAAGCATTTAAGGAAGAGTTAACCCCTATTTTTCACAGGCTATTCCAAAAAATCCAAAATGATGGAAGACTTCCAAACTCTTTTAATGAAGCCAACATCATCCTAGTTCCAAAGCCAGATAAAGATACAACAAAGAAAGAAAACTTCAGGCCAATGTTGCTGATGAACATACACACTAAAATCCTTAACAAAATATTGGCAAACCATATCCAACAATACATTAAAAAGATATACACCATGACCAAGTGGAATTCATCGCAGGGATGCAAGTATGGTTCAATATTCGCAAATCAGTAAATGTAATACACCACATAAACAAAAGCAAAGACAAAAATCACATGATCATATCAATAGATTTGGTAAGGTTTTTGATAAGGTACAATACCCATTTATGATAAAAACACTCAGCAAAGTGGGAATAGAGGGAGGATTCTTCAATATAATAAAGGCCATATATGAGAGTCCTAAAGCCAACATCATAGTCAACAGTCAAAAACTGAAATCTTTTCCACTAAGATCAGGAACAAGACAAGGTTGTCCACTTTCACCACTTCTATTCAGTATAGTATTGGAAGTTTTAGCCACAGTGATCAGACAACAAAAGGAGATAAAAGGCATCCAAATTAGAAAGGAGGAAACAAAACTGTCACTGTTTGCAGATGACATGATAGTATACATGGAAAACGCGACAGATTCCACCCCAAAACTGCTCGACCTAATAAATGAATTTGGCAGAACAGCAGGATACAAAGTCAATATCCAGAAATCAAGGCATTTTTGTATACCAACAATGAAACAGCAGAAGCAGAAATCAAGAAAAAAATCCCATTCCATATAACAAAAAGAAAAATAAAATACCTAGGAATAAACCTAACCAAGGAGGTTAAAGACCTATATACAGAAAACTACACAACATTGAAGAAAGAAATCAAGGAAGACACAAACAAATGGAAACATATACCGTGTTCATGGATTGGAAGAATGAACATCATCAAAATGTCTGTACTACTCAAAGCAATTTACAGATTCAATGCAATACCTATTAAAGTACCAATGGCATATTTCACAGACATAGAACAAACACTTCGATAATTTATATGGAACAATAAACTACCCTGAATAGCAGCTGCAATGTTGAGAAAGAAGAACAAAGTAGGAGGGATCACAATACTTGATATCAAACTGTATTACAAGGCCACTGTAATCAAAATAGCCTGGTACTGGCATAAAAACAGGCACATAGACCAATGGAATAGAACAGAGAGCCCAGAAATAAACCCAAATCTCTACAGTCAATTAATATTTGACAAAGGGCGCAGTAACATAAAATGGAGTAAAGATAGCCTTTTCAACAAATGGTGTTGGGAGAACTGGACAGCTACATGCAAAAAAATGAAACTTGAGCACCAACTTATACCATACACCAAAATAAATTCAAGGTGGATAAAAGACTTAAATATAAGCCGTGAAACCATTAAAGCCCTAGAGGAGAGCATTGGTAGGAAAATCTCAGATATTCCAAGCAGCAATATTTTTACTGATACGTCCCCTAGAGCAAGGGATATAAAGGAAAGAATAAACAAATGGGATCTCATCAAAATTAAAAGCTTCTGCATGGCTAAAGAAAACAGTATTAAAATAAAAAGAGAACCAACTGTATGGGAAAACATATTTGCCAATGATACCTCAGACAAGGGTTTAATATCCAAAATATACAAAGAACTTACATGACTCCACTCTAAGAAGAGAGGCAACCCAATTTAAAAGTGGGCAAAGGACTTGACCAGACCTTTCTCCATGGAGGACATACAGAGGATCCAGAGACACATGAAAAGATGCTCAATATCACTAGCTATCAGAGAGATGCAAATTAAAACCACAATGAGATATCATTTTATACTGGTAGAATGGCCATCATAAACAAAGCAACAAACAACAAGTGCTGGAGAGGTTGTGGGGAAAAGGGAACCCTAATCCATTGTTGGTGGGATTGCAGACTGGTACAACCACTCTGAAAAACATTATGGAATTTTCTCATGAAACTAAAAATGGACCTGCCTTTTGACCCAGCAATTCCACTTCTAGGATTATATCCTAAGAACTCTGAAACACCAAGCCAAAAGAACCTATGCACCCCAATGTTCATAGGAGCACAATTTACAATAGCCAAGAGCTGGAAGCAACCTAGGTGTGTCAGTAAATGACTGGATCAAAAATTATGGTACATTTACACAATGGAATTCTATGCAACAGAAAGGAAGGAGCTCCTGGCCTTTGCAACAGCATGGATGGAAGTGGAAAGCATTATGCTAAGTGAAATAAGCCAGGTGTTGAAAGACAAATACCATATGATCTCACGTTTAACAGAAACCTAAACAACAAAACAAACAAGCATGCAAAATATAACCAAAGACACTGAAATACAGAACAGGGGGACAGTGACCAGAGGAGAGAGGGAAGGAAATTTCAGGGGAAAAAGGGGAAGGATTTATAGGAACTAGTATAAAGGACACATGGACAACAACTAAGGAGGGTGGAAATGGGAGGGAGGTGGGGAGCGGGGGTGGGGGTGTAGGCTTGGATGGAAATAAAAGACAGAAAACTGCACTCAAACAATAATTAAATAAAAAAATTATATACAAAAAAAAGAAGTAGCTGAATACATGGGGCCTAGAACTCAGGTAAGGATATCTGTCCAAGGATGGATGGATGGATATAGATAGATAGATAGATAGATAGATAGATAGATAGATAGATAGTTTTAGATAGATAGATAGATAGTTTTAGATAGATATTTTTAGAAGTTATCAGTGCTATTTAACATCACAGGTATAGCAGAGGTAACCCAAGGAGAATTTAAAACAAGAGAAGATGGCTAAGGCAGAACAGCATTTAAGGGATGAATAGAGAAAATGAGCCGGCAGAGAAAATCAAGAAGTAACAGGAAAATAGGAACTATTTCAAGAGACAGTGTCTAGTTAACAAGAAAAAAGTGGAATTAAATAAGTCTTCAAAACGGAGACAGCATTTGTTTAAGAGCTGGTCCTGAGCTATTGAAATCAGGCAAACATCCGAATTAAGAACTCCGCAGATGACCACTGAAGGTGGAGTGGAGCCCCTAAATATCCATGTGATTTATGAGCACAACTGGTCTAGGATTTGTGCTTGGTAGGTTGGTTACAGGTAGAGGAAACACAACTCACCAAACAGTCCAAGGGAGTGATGACTGACAGTGTGAGGTGAATGACACTTCAGGTGTTTCCTCTCCCTAAGCCTGACAAGAGTTCCATGTTTCATTGTGGGAATTCCAAATACAAGAGCTCCTCTTTCATCTTATGGTGAGAAACAGAAGGGGTGAAACCCCACCTGGAAATCAGAAATGTATTCTCCCACAGTTGTTCATTATATAAATCTGTAGTAACACTTTCCTCTGTTCCTTATAAAGAGTCCAATCTTGCAAAAGTACAGAAAGTACAGAAATAGTTTCTGTAGCAAAAATTTCCTACCCAAAATAATATCCCAATATAACTAGACCACTTAGCAATAATTTTATAATGATTCTATTAATACAGGTGTTTCAGGATAAAGCATTTAAGACTATGACTGTTGTAAATAACTTTTTTTAAAAGAGTAAGAACTGAGCACAACTAAAGCAGTATTTTAAATGGCGATTGAATCTGGGCCCACCATCTATACGATCACTCAGTTACAGAGCCAAGCATTTCAAGCACATTACCCAGTGGCTACTTTAGGTATACTAAATGGACGTGCCTGGGATCTACATGGCTAAAATGAGGTGAGTGATCTGGCTGATCTACACCTAAGACTCCTACTTGGGAACCATTGGAAGGAGAATCACTATTGCCCACTCTGAGCACGGCAGGCAGGCTTGGCCAACGATATGGTCCCCAGGGAAGAGCTGCCTGAACAGACTCATCTACAAGCCCTTACTGGTTACACTGTTGAGGAATAAGATCTCATGAACATGCAAGTTCCCTCCAAAAAAAATCTCCTTTCATTTCTCACTTTTTTTCTGATGAAGAAAAAAATTTAATGTAAAAATAAGAGAATGTCATGGTTATTGCACAATAATGTGAATATACTGAACACTACTGAGCTGTACACATATTAAGGTGGTAAATTTTATATTACATGGGATTTTACTACAATTCAACATTTTTTAATGAAATGCCAAAAAAATGAGGAGGGAGAGAAAGACATGGGCTTTTACCACAGGCTCAGCTAAATCACAGGCCAATGGGACAGCATAAGTAATGTAATATTTAAACCTCAGGAATATCTCAACTCACACACTTTATTGAGTGGAAATTTATTCCGAATATGATTGGTACAGATGGCAGCTCATGGGCACATAGAGAATTTTTTGGTTCATTTGATTTTTCTTTTTTTACTTCTATAACTTATATCTACTTGATGGAAGGGATCAGAAGAACCCCTGCATTAGATATGCCAAGACCACTGTGTTTCAAATTTTATGACATTGGTAAATTTTTATTTATTGAGTCAAATAGGAATATTGGCACAATATGATAAAAATATCCGATACAGATACAACACACAGAGCGCCTCATTGTTATAAAAGCGGTGGAAGTACTGTATATACTTGGAGTATATTCCTTCTTTTCAGGTCCAAAGCTTCTGGTTAGGTCACATTAATGTATGAAGGTATCCTCAAATTTCTGCACACACTCCTCATACTCCTCATAGCTGATTTTACTATGAGCAAAAGGTCCAATAGTCATCTTTTACTTTTGTGGACACAAATAGAGGATGTTTTTGTTTGTGCATCAGATCCATTGATGAAGTCGCCACAGCCCTGGGAATGACTTACCAGCTAAAAAATTACTCCCTTGCTGTGACACCAAGGGAATACAAACCATTGTCTTTTCTAGGAGTTATGGTAGTAGATACTATTTCTACTTGTTCTTATTGAAAGGTTAAAGAGAATGGGGATCTCGGGAAATAAATTGTAGAGATTTGGAAAGCATAAACACTTTATGTCTGCTTTTAAAAAGTTCTGTACCTATTTAAATACAATTAAATTTCTATTCCAGTTCATTACATATTATTATCATTACTTTTCTCCCCTCAGCTGCCAGGGACCTAACAACAAATTCTCTCAAGCTTTAGTTAAGAGAAGAACCTCTCCCAAGTCCTCCTGAGAGAAGGTGGAGTGATTTCTTCTACCTTCATGAAAGCTGCTCAAGCTGGAAGAAAGGTCACAAATGGTCCTTCAAACCTGTGGTCATTGAAACCAGCTGATAAAGCTTTGAACTGAAGAAGGACAAATGCGCCCAACTGTGACATAACCATGCTAGGTCTATTCTTAGACCTACCTGATTCCCTTTAATACAACAGTTCATTGGAAGCACCCTCTCCCCACAAATACTCGTCACTGGAAAAGAAGCAACAAAGAAGCAGATTCATCTGGATACCAGGTATTTGCCTGGTACATGCCAAAATAATTTATAATTTGGAAATGTTCGCTCTCACACACATCCCCTGTCTTCTTTCTGACCTATTTCACATCCTTGTATTCCTCCAAGTGATTTGGAAAGTTGAAGGGTTGCCCGGCCCCTTCTCCCAGGACAGACAAACACACACCCTCCAGAACAGTTAGAACAAAGATAATGATCCTACTCATCATCTCCCAGTTCTAGCTGGGTATTGTTTGTTACCTGAGGGACCTCAGCAAAGGCTCTCAGGGGACAGTCACACAACAAGCAATTAGCACACTCTAAAAAGCTCTGGTGTCTGCCCCCAAGTGTCTCCTCTCCCACCGGATGCTCTCCCAAGTTCTGCCCTGTGATACGAGTTCCGGCCTTAAACCTCTGTATAAAACCCTGAAGGCTAGAGAGCAAATGGTCAGTACTTAGTGGAAGCTGCTCGGGTTGGGGGAAGTGGCAGTGGGTGCGGCACTGAAAGAGAACATCCTAGTGTCCAAAACCAGAGATTCCCGTTCATATTTGCAACTGGGCCCCTACCTTTGTGGCCCCAGGAAAGTTGCTTTACCTCTCTATGGCCTAATTGCTTCCAGTAGAAGAGAGGTAATGAGTCTAATTGCCCTCCAAAGCTGTCCTGAGAAGTAGATAGGATGACGTGAAAGCTTCTGGCTCAGTGTCCAATGTTTATCGTTATTGTTTGCATGAACTCAACCTCCTAAACAGATACATTAATAGACTTAATAAATTGAACCATTTATAGACATGTCCTTGAGTTCCTCTAATTAAAACTGTTATCAGTTTCTAATCAATTTAAATCAAATATTTAAAACTTGGTACAGCACCATCACACTGGTCTGGCTGTTCTCACAGGAATTCTGCCCAATACCTGATAACTTCAGCCTGCTGAACTTCAGCTGTCTCATACTGCAGCCTTTGTCTCAAAGAAAAATGTTCTTCTCTATATCCTCCTTCAAAGACACATGCCCTAACACAGAGGAACCAACTCCAACATTAAGAGTTTAAGTGTAATGCTTAATTCTGATAACCTGTCCAGAGCTATTAAATTAGGAGTGACCTAAGCCATCTATCTTAAAGTGTCCATGACACCAGAGGGTCACAACAAAAACACTTTACAATATCTAGATACACCAATCATCATGTCTTCCACGCCCACAGCTCTTCCTGAGGAAGCAGCCTGAGGTGACCACATTCTGTTATACCTGACTGCACTACCTGGAGCCTGGATGGGCAGTGCAATGACATGGCCTGGGACATGGGACTGTAAGTCTGTCTCTAGAGATCTTAACAGAAAATACTGGAAGAGTGGGAGGAGGGAGTACAAGAAGAAAAACTGTAAGGATGAGAGAGAGCAGGGCCAGGGGGGCCAGAGTGAACTAGAGATGTGCGGAGCACATGAAGAGAAATGAGAAATTAGGAGGTGGTGGAGACCAAAGGTGGTGAAAGTGGGAATAGAAGGCAGGAAGCCAGCTGGCAACACACCCAGACAGGACTGCTTATTCACGTAGAGTTGCCGTCTTCCTTCCAGTGAAGGTCCAGCAACACCTGCTGTATGGGCCCCAGAGCAGCAGCTCAGGGTTCAGAATAATCCCTCAAGCTTCCAACTTTGGGACACTCAGCCCTCGGTTCCCACTCTCAGATTTCCAGGAATTTATGTGTCACTTAACACCTCATGTATGTGCTTACCTGTATGCATTTCTGTTCTTGCCACCAAGAGTCTCAGAACCAAGTGGGTCTACCCAATGGTATGAAGAACCAGGCTCTCACTACGATAACTTATTCTTCAACACATTTCACCGTAAGGGAGACATTAGGGAATGAACCCCAAACAACTTCTGTCCCTACTTTTATAACATTGAGTTTTGTGTTTTATTACCCCATTCTTTCTGCACAACATCACACCACTCAATAAAGGTCCCTCTTCAGGAGAGCATTCATTCATCCTCAGGAAGCGCAGGAGCTGCGTGCCTGTTTTGTTCCATGTCACGGGTGGTGCTGGGCAGACAGCAATGAGCCCCACAGGCATAACTTCACAAGCTGGCTCTCTCACCATTAGACCCAGGCTCTGCGCACAAACAAGTCCCTAAGCCTCTGGAGGATGGGGCAGAGCAGAGCCACCTGCTTGGAAAGCTTGCTATTCCATCTAATGGCCTGCCCCGACCTAGACGTCTCTCATCCAAAGGGCTGCATCATCTACTTTGCACAGCTCTGTTTTACTTCTTTCAGGAAATGCCAAGTACACTGTATTGTATAGTCTAAAAGTATTATCAACTAAAAAACAAAACATATTTTAACCATGTTTCCCAGGCCTGCACAGTATATTATTTATATGCAATAGTATAAATATACAAGTTTGCATATTTCTTGCTGAGTGGTTTTATTTTCAGAAAAAAAAAGCATGAGGGAAAAATCTATACTTTTTTGTCTCTAAGAGATATCGTTTAATCTGGGACATTCAAAGGGACAATGAGGCCAACTATTATGTACCAAAATCTTGCATAAAATGCTATGCATTTAATTTGAAACATTGCCTTGGAATTCTGATAAAATTTCAAGGTATGTTTATAAATATAGGTAAAGTATAAAAGTGAGGTTTTTTGTTGTTTCAAATAAATGAAGTATATTGATATTAACCTGGCAAATATAATAGAGTCTTGCAATAGTGGATCAGTTGAGGTAGAATGTTTTCACCTGCAAGAAACATAAAATCCTGACTCAAACCTGCTTAAGCCATTAAAAAATATCCCATAAAGAGAACAGAGGTAATATAGATTTCAGGACTGGTTGTAATATAGCATTAAAATAAGCCACGTCTCGGCTCTGCCATTCTCAATGTTGCCTGCGCCTGTTGCTTGCAGCAATACAGACTTCACTGTTTCACCCAACACTTCAGACATGACAATGTCCAGAGCAAAATGTATGTGATAGTTTGTGTTCTGTTTTTTTGTTTTGTTTTGTTTTGCTTTTTTTACTTTTTAGAAAATCTTTTATTCTGGAAGTTTTCTAACCTATAGAAAAATTGCAAAATTATACAACCTATATATCCTTCATGGAAACTCATCAATTGTTAAAATTATTCCATGTTGCTTTGTCTCGCTCTCCATAAATACACACATAATTGTATTATTACATCTGAACTATTTAAGAATATGTGGCAGACATCATAAATCTTTACTGTGAAATACCTCAGCTCCTATTTCCTAAAAACTGAGAAATTTGCATGTGTAGTATGAATTGTTGAAGAAGTTTCCCTCCAAATTCACATCCACCTGAAACCTCAGAACATGAGTTTATTGGGAAATAGGATCTCTGCAGATACAGTTAGTTAAATTCAGATGAGGTTATGCTGGATTAGGGTGGGGCCAGAACCTAATGACCAGTGCAGACAGGCACCCAGGGAAAGGCCCTGTGAGGGCAGTTTGCAGTGACTAAGTCATTGCAGCTAAAGACCGGCAAGGATTATCAGGAAGCACCAGAAGCCAGAAGTCAAGGAAAGACTCTTGCTGGGGGAGTACAGCTCTGTGAACTCCTGAATTTCAGGTGTGTTAGCCTCTGGAACTATGAAACAGTATTTTCTGTTGTTTTTAAGCCACCCAGAGGATAAGACTTCGATACAGTAGTCCTAGGGAACTAACATAATTACAATGCATTTATAAAGTGTGGAAAATTTAACATTGATGCAGTGCTGGTATCTATTATATAATCTATACTCAAATTTTACAAATATTCCTATTTATAAATATTCCCAGGAATGTCTGTCATAGATCATTTTTTTCTGGCCCAGACCAGGATCTCACATTACAATTGCATTGTTATTCATGTTTGCTTAGTCTGCTGCAATCTGAATGACATTTTCAGCTTTTCATTATCTTTTAGTACATTGGTAGTTAAACACATTGATGAGCACATTGACACATTGATGAATACAGACCAGGAGTTTGGTGGACCAAAGCAGATTGCTGACCATCCTATAAATCAAAGTATATTTCTTGTACCATTGCTCATGCTAGGCATGGCACCCCTGCTGCCAACCTCTGTGTTTACCCACCGTCCTCCTCACTCTCTTAAAAATTCTACCCCTAACTTAAAAAATCCTAGCCCAAATTAAGGCTTGCCCCCACTATGAATCCTTTACCTACTCTTGATCAGCTTATTTCTTTCTCCTCTGGAGTCCTGTGAATCTAACAGTTAGTGGCTCAAGAGTTCATTTGACACTTAAAAATAGCTTGACTTTATTGTCATTCAACTTTTCGTATGCCTGTGTCAGTCATGATCCTACCAAAATCCTTTTATAGCAATACTATGCACTCAATATGTACACCATGTGAATTAATGAAATTAATATGTTCAGTAATTTATTTTACAATTAAACTCATTGTTCTCACCAACTGACCTTTTAAGCTTGACTTGGATATAGTGCAAGGAAGGAAGTAATAAAGAGAGGATCTTTCCATCTCAGAAAAGTCAGTAATTACAAACTAGTAATTATTTCCATAAGAACAATTATTCTGCAGGTATACAGCTGATATTTACTCATTAGGAGAACAGACTTCAGAGAATAAAATATGACTCATAAATAATAGTCAAGGTGGTTTTCTTTTCAGCTATTGTATTGAAAAGCTATATGATCCTGTTATTCATCATAATAAAGAAAGTGAAGCAATTAGAATCAAGTCTCACTAATTCATAGTTACATTATTGAATGTCCATCTGACTAAAGTGGGCAAGTCTGACTTATAGAATATTCCTGAGGAAATTCAGTTTAATTCTTTCAAGTATAAAGAGTTATTTTTTTAAACCAATTCATACTGAATTCCTCAGATGAGATCCTGCTATAATAAATATATAAGGGTCATAATTAGCATATCACAACCAGAGACATAAATGAAATAGAAAACTAATTTAGCTCAGGATCAAATCTGAGAGTGCTTTGACATCCTAGTTTTATTATAGTTCTATATTCTCAGAAAACATAAAAATAGTTCATTAGGTGGTTTCCTTTTTCTTTCTAAACTGAATTAATGGTTCAATTTTGCTTCCAAATGTGGCTTAATTTTTTAAGTCAAAGAAAGTTTTGGCATCTTCTTAACCTGAACATAGGCCTCTGCTTATGCTGGGAATTACAGACTCTGTGAGCAAAGAAGAGCTTATGGTGCTTAAAGATAAGTCATCTTGTTCTCCTTCTGCTTTTGCTTACTTTATTCCTACCTCAGTGGGCCCCCTTTTCATAGATATACAAAAATAAGCACCACTCCAGCCCTTTTAAAACAATCACAGATAACTGAGTCTTCCAATCTGGTATTAATCTTCTCATCTTCTACAATTTCCAAGCATTTCCAGGACTCTGATCTTGGATGCTTGAAACCTGAATACATGGCCGATGAAAAACTTCTTTTTGTCCTGTGAATAGACTTTAGTTATGAGTCCTACAGTGAAGTAAACACTAAGACACATTCATTAACATATTAAGACTCCTATCCTCATCAGATGTCTAATAATGCTCACTCTCACATACAATTGTTTAAATTTTCTAATTAAGTAAATCCAATGAAGACTTCCTGCCACCACCTTTTTTCAAGGTCTAGTCCAACTGAACAAGTAAAATGTTTGCCAATGTGTTAATAATTCTATGGGCGTAGCCCAGCATGAGTCTATCCAATTTTAAAAAGAAAAAAAAAACATTGAGTTGAGTGACATGCCAAACATTATGTGTCCTATTTCCTGTTTTATAAAGTTCAAGGCTCAATGTGCCAGCATAACTCAGGTTCTTCATAAATGCGCTAAAGCCTTCAGAACAGGTTATTGTACCCTCCCACTGTGATACCACTAAATCACCCTATGATCTGTCAGGGCACCAGGAGAGTCTGCAGCTTGTGCACAGAACTCCAACATGCTTCAGGCTCAGGGGCGTCCATGCTGACCCCCAGACATTGCTGTATTTGGAGTCTGTAGCATAGTACCACAGTTTAAGGATAGTCAGTACAAATGATCTCTCAAAGGATCAGAAACTTTTTCAGTGTGTAAAACTAATATCATTCCTTTCTTCCTAACTTTTAACCTATTGATTTAAAATCACCACAGAAAACAGAGATAAGTAATCACCAGCTGTTATGTTTTCATTTATTTTTCTTTTTTTAAGATTTTATTTATTAATTTTTAGACAGGGAGGAAGGAAGGGAGAAAGAGAGGGAGAGAAAAACATGAATTGGTTGCCTCTTGCACGTGCCCCAACTGGGAACTGAACCTAAACCCAGGCATGAGCCCTGATTGGGAATTAAAAGTTGCCTGATCGGCAACTTTTTGCTTTGTGGGATGACACCCAACCAACTGAGCCGTACCAGTCAGGCCCGATATGTTTTTAGCTTCCCTAATTGGACAGACAACTGGTTTGTCAATGGAACTGCTTCAGAAAGAATGGCTTCTGTCTGAATATTCTAAAGTCAAAATCATAATTTTGAAAAGTAGTTCTCCAAGGTTAAGTAGCTTATAACCAGCAACTCTGGTTGTAAGAGTTGTCTCCAACTCTTCTGCAACTAACTTGCGGGGAGGGTTTTGCAGGAAATAAAATTAGACATGTGAACTGATACAAGTGTTCAATGGGTGAAGTGAGTCATTAAACCTGCTGCAAAACCGTCCTGGTTAAATCCATCACAGCCATTACTTCAGTGCCTATACAACTGCTTCGCCTGGGGTGTGCTTTGGAGAAATCCTCTCAGTTCATACCAAGGGGAACTAGAAGAAATAGACATATATATAAAAAACTTACTCCACATCTGTGATTATATAGAGAGCCAGTATCAGAACATTGTGCTATGACACCCTACCTTCAAGGATAAATGTACTGATTCTCCATTTTAAGATGTCATTCTCTACATTCAGAATCCATGGTGATGAAAGCATAATGAAATCAGACTATGAAGAAGAGGGACTTTCAGCAATGCTTAAGTACCACAATTCATTAACTCTAAACCTCCATGAATTATAAGATACACCATTATTTTATGAACTAAGATAAAAGCTGTCAATTAAATTATGACACACTGCCTTATCACTTCAAAGTTTCATTTTGTATCTATTAAAGGAGTCCTTTAATATACAGATTTTTTTTATCATATGAGGTTTGTCCAGAAAAAGTTCAACCATTGTCAATATAACAAGAACTGTTTGCGTGACATCAATATAACCTGGCAGCCAGGGAGAGTGGACTGGAATGTGCATGTGTGAACAATGATGACTTACTGTACTACTCAGTGGGGGCAGTAGACAACATTGAGTGAGCATCTATACTGTGTGGTTGTCACATTCAAAATGAAAGCAACAAATCTGCCTTAAATTTTGTGTTAAGCTTGAACATTCCTCCACAGAAACTATTCGAATGATTCAGAAGGCCACAACTATGGGCAATTGGTGATTGGTTTTTCATCATGAATGTACCCACTCAAGCACCACATCTCCCGACAGAGATTTTTGGCAAAACATCAAAGCACCCAGGTGACTCTGCCCTGTTACAGCCTAGATTTGGTGCCCTGTGATTCTGGCTTTTCCCAAAACTAAAATCACCTTTGAAAAGGAAAAGATTTCAGACTGTTGATGAGATTCAGGAAAATGTGACAGGGCAGCTGATGATGACTGGGAGAACTGTGTGAGGCCCCAAGGTGCCTACTTTGAAGGGGACTGAGGTGTCATCATCCTATGTACAATGTTTCTCATATCTTTTATCTTTTCCAGTAAATGCCTCTATATTCCATATTATATGGCTGCATACTTTCTAGACAGACTTCAATAACACATCTATACTTAAATAAGAAGGAAAATACCAGAAAAATGAATTAGTAAAGTACCCCTAACACTTCTTCACATCAGTATCCAAGTTGAATTATGTTTTGACTCTAAAGCGTTCAGGTCTACATTTATCCACACAATACAACCCCCACGCCATCGAGAGTGCTGGGGATTCAGCATTCTGCCATCCCTGCCATCTCTGGGATTTCCTTCCATCCTGCTGGTAGACACACTGCCATTGTGCCTGTAACTTTGGATGTTCAGCACAGGCAACACACCTACATCAGAATTGCCTGTCTCTGAAAGTCTCTTCTCAGAGACTCTGAGAAGCAATCTTGCTCTCAGAATTGGTAAAGTGAAAACTTATACATCTTTTAATCAATAAAACGTGGCAGTTTTGTGACCTTGTGCAAGTCCCTCAGCCTAGATTTCATCTGCTAATCAAAAGAAGTATCCCAGATTAGCAGGAAGGGCTTCTGGGCTTTAAGGGTCTATGACTTTATTTGCTCTGTTTCGTTTAGGCAGATATGTTCCTAATGATTAAACTATGCCTCTAGACTATTTGATTGTAAGTTGAGAATACAGACAGGTCTTACCCTCTCTTGCTCCCTTCATTTGCCACTACCTGATAAGACCTATAGATTACTTCCAGATACCTTTACCCAAACCTAGGCCTTACTGCATAGATTTTTACTTAAGGGTATCTACTCAAATGGTTCTTAAGAAAGCCCTGCACCTAGAGGGGGAAGGAACCACCAATGCCCATGGGGAACTGCTTATTAGGAGGGAAAGTCCTCATAACCAAACTGCCCTGGGTTCCCCTCACCAATCTACCACTTTCCAGCTCTGGAGCTCAGACAATTGCAAAGTGTCTCTGTGACTCCCTCAAAGTCCTCCTTTGTAAAGGGAGATGACCATTCCAGCCTCAGGTTATTTCAAAGAGTACACACTTGGTACAACATCTGGCATAGAGTAGACTCCATAAATGTTCCCCTTGATGCCATAAATTCTGCTTGATTCTTCTCTAAATCCCAGGCCCAATCCTGAAGTATTAAAATTATTTGGGAAGTTGCCTTCATTAATGCAATACTTCCTACTCAATAACTAAAGGAATAGGGATCAGGCTTTGAATTTATGTACTCTTAAAATATTTGTCATGCTCAGCAAGATAAGCAGAATCCCTTCTGTCATAGCAGCTAATTTGTTTGGGATCTTTTTGGTTTTTCATGAAAGTTGTAAGAGATTGCAAAGCATAGCACCCTTTATCACAGCTGGATGAAGACAGCACATTACTGAGTGAGGTTATATTATGTAAGGAACCAAAGCCAGTGCTGCTCCATGGCTAGGATCTGTGGTACCGTGAAACTTTCTAGAGCTCCATAGGCCAATTTGAAAATTAAATTTGTCTTATCACTTTATGAAGCTTTTTGTCTGCTTTTGTTTGTTTCACTTTTGATTGCGTAGAAAACCACTGGTTCAACTTTCTGCCATATTTGCAGTTGATGGAAAGTTCTCTTTACAGACAACTACTTTCAAGTCCAATTCACCACAGCACAAAAATCGTGATGTTTCTTCTCTGGTCATAATTACTTATTTACTTATTTAAATACAATGATTTAAAAATTATAATTGTAATTAAGAATGCCAACTGTGTGTTTAAAACAGAAAATGAGAAATAAAGGTTCAAAAAGCCATGCAAATCTGCAAAACACGTAGTTAAAATTAATAACCACCTGAAAGTATTGAGGAGTGAAAGACATGGAATTCACTGTCCCTGAGGGTCACCACAATGACTGGATATCGACAAGATTTGCCTCCATTCACAATTCATGACTCCATAACGAACAGCAATAACCTTCCCTCCCTCCCTCCCTCCCTCCCTCCCTTCCTTCCTTCCTTCCTTACTCTGTTTTATTTTCAAATGAAAAAAGGACTTAACATTTCTCCAAAGAAGATATACAAATGGCCAATAAGCACAAGAAAGGGTGTTTAACATCATCAGTTATGATGGAAATACAAATCAAAACCACACAAGATATAATTACATGTACCAGGATCGCTATAACCAAAAATACAGAAAATAACAAGTATTGTCAAGGACGTGGAATAGCTGGAACCCTTGTGCATTGCTGGTGGGAATGTAAAATGGTGCATGGGCTTTTTATTTAAAATACAGGTTTTATTATGGAAGATGCAAACGAGGCTCACATTTCCTCCTGTATGTGAAAATGCATGCAAGAAGTACACAGAACCATTCATCTTAGAATGACATATTATAAACCAATCACACAAAGTCAGAAGGAAAATTGCCAAAGTTTCTTGAAACCATGTATTGACTAGGCACAATTTAATATAAAGCTCCATCAAGCAAATAAATAAAAAGATTGCTCAAAGCTGCCTTTAAGATTGGTCACAGAGTCTCTTGAGAAGAAAAAACTCACACGTTAAAAGAAAATCTGTTGAAGTTCTAGACTGGATATACAGTCAAAACAGTTTTGGGGGGAAAAATAGCCAACTTGAAAAAAAAGGCTTCATTATTGAATGGTATTATTAAAGGTCATACTTTCATGGGCTTGAAAGACACACCTAACTTCTATATCCAAGATAAAAATCTATAGAATAAGCAGTTAGGCCTCCAGGTTCCCATTCCAGCATTTCAGTGAAGCAACCACTCCTTCCATAATCCACACCAAAGATGTGAGGCTGAACCCAGGAGAAACTAATTCTAGGAAGAGAAAAAGATACAAGGGGGAATGGAGATATATACAGAAGACAGAAAGTGACAGAGAGGAGAGAGAGGGAAAAAATCCAAGAATTAGTATAAGAGAATTTCATAGAATTGAGTGTCTTGAGTTTCAGACTATAGAGGGCCTCAATAAGAGTGCAACACAATAAATGAAAAGATCCCATAGCAAGCCATGGAATTAGAATTTCAGAATATTGGGAATAGAAATAAGATATTAAAATCCTCTCAAGTGAAAAACTGAGCACACACAAAAGAGCAGGAATGAGAATGGACTTGTTAACATCAATACTAGAAGCCTAAGAACAAAGAATGATGCCTTCAAAATTGCAGGTAAAATTTTTCAACCTAGAATTCTCCAATAATCAAAAAGTGTGTGTGTGTGAGTACACACAAAAAAAGGCAGGAAGAACATAAGCAAAAACAGTAAAAAATAAAAATACAGAATTTAAAAATAGCTGGTTAGATATTAAAATTCATCTCATTGTTTTTCTGATCATTGGCAGAAGGCACACAGTGATCGTTCATCTCACTGCCTCTCTGGCGTACTTACAATGAAGATGTCTCTGAAGATGTTTATCCTCAAAATTCTTGGGGTGAAACCATCTGGTGATGAAACCTTAAATAAGATGTATGAGTTTTCAGCTAGGCTGACACGGACACATCAATATGTAAGCAAATCTGGACAAATTTATGAAAAGAAAAACTTTTCATAGATACCAGTCTCTGCAGCATTCACCAGGGATACTCCTCAATGCATCTGACACTTGATTAGCTCAGCGTGTTCAAAGATAAAATTATTTTAATGCATGTGTGTTATAAATGGAATACTTATTGTTTACAGTAAATCTGTAATGCACAGGTAAATGGCTTTTATGTTAACTTAGCAAGGAGGCATTTGTCAGAACTTTTTAATGCAAGGCTTAATTCCTATTTTTCCTCATAAAGAAAACATATTCATTAACAAAAATCTGGATAAGATGATGAATTCGCTCTTTACCTTAATGATACAGTGGTTCACAGATTTGGCTACTTTAAGAGACTTACACTTGAAGCAACATTTTGAACAAAAATAAAGAACAGAAATAAAGCTGAATGTTTTTGTCACACAAGACAAGATAGCTGTGTGAAAAATAAAGTTTGAAAGTTGGATGAAAAGCACTCATCATGAGGACTAAGAACTATATGGGACATTTAGTTCACTTACATACAAAAAGGAAAACATTAATAATGAAACTTTAAATATAATTTTCAGTGAGCTCTTTTTAAAAAGATTTTATTTATTTATTTATAGAGAAGAAAAAGGAAGAAGAAAGAGAGGGAGAGAAACATCAATGTGTGATTGCTCCTCACATGTCCCCACCTAGGGACTTGGCCTGCAACCCAGCCGTGTGACCTGACTGGGAATCGAACGGACAACCCTTTGGGTCACAGGCCCACACTCAGTCCACTGAGCTACACCAGCCAGGGCTCAGTGAGCTCTTGATACTGGGAGTCCTTTGACTATTCTCCTAAGAAAGGCGTCAGGAAGGGGGGAAGAAACACTATCAGTGGACCAGACACTTTTTATATAATGACTCACTTCTTTAACAAAAAGAGATGTGTCCTCAACACCGCATCCACTCATCCCTCTTCAGCAATATTTTAAGCTTTTCTTTTAAATGATTATGAACCTCCTATTTATGTGGATCTTGTATCAGAAACCAAACCAAAGGAAAGGCCTGGACCATGGAACTAATATCCGCTCTCCTCAATTCAACCCAATTTTCAAAATTGGTGAGATTCAATTAAATAGCATCTTTCTGTTTAACTAGGACCAGCAGGAAACATGGTTTTTGTTTAGTTTTGTTTTCTCAAAGGCAATTAACTGTAAATATTAATTTATTATTAAAAGAATTATATATATAAATATCATAAAGTATAATCCAAAATGTACATAAACCTTTAAGACAACACAGAAGACTTCAGAGAAACTCCATCTGACTCTCCCCTCTCAGGAGCCCTTGTCTGCATTTACTCCCCTCCACCCTGGGAGATTCAATGGGAAGGCAGATTGGAAAACACAATTCCCTCCTCACATCGTACCTTTCCCTCCTCCATCCTCCCAATACTTATCCCAGTATCTGTGAGGCTTAGAGAAAAGTAAAACACAAATGACTGATGGAAGCCATTCAGACACTCATTACTCAAAAAAGGAGCATTTAACTATTTTCCTCTATAATATACAAATTATGTCTTCCTTTACACAATTATCCACTTGTTCCTATGTTTATCAAATAAAAAATGTACTGCAGGCTTAATGTGTGCCCCAATTTGAGACATCTTATTTTGAGATACTTATTCTGTATTCTCTAAAGTTTCCTCTGAATAGAACAGGTAAATCCCTTCCTTCCTTCCTTCATTAATTTATTTAAGTATTTACTGAACACCTTTTTCAATGCACATAGGTTTCTGCCTGCCCCGTATCTCTGAAGAAACGACACCTCTCCATTATTAGTTCATGGGGTCCAGGGTTGGCTCCCCGCCTCCAGCTCTCAGCTGGAGGGTGAAGGATGCCATCTCCCTAGCCTAGTAATTGTTTCAGAAATGGGCTTAGACCCAAACCAAGCTAATGAGATCACCCGAGGACTGTTGTTAGGACAGTTAGAAGGAGACGACCTCTGATTTCTGGGCACCGTAGTCTAGAGCTGCTGCTGCTCTAACTGTCTCCCCACAGACAGAGGCTTCTGGGAATGAAGCCAACCCAGAGCGAAGCACCACTGAAGGACGGGAGGGAGTCGTGATGACATCACCTGTCCACCTACATCAGCCATGTGTGAAGAACTGCACCTCACTACCGGATTCTTACTTACATGAGTCAATAGAGTCTGTTTCATGTTTATAGCAGTTTGAGTTATGTTTCAGTCACTTGCAACTGAAGAGGTACCAATAGACCTAACCCAGGGCTGGGCACTGTGCCAGGCTTGGGGTTCTGATAGCAAATGAGAAAAATGAGTGGGTACCTGTGCAGGTTCTGCTAGAAATTAATAGGGACAACAGAATGTCCAGTTAAAAGAGCAGGCTTCACAATCAGACATGTCCAAGTTCAGGGTCTAGCTGTGCTATTAGCTGAATATGTGACCTTGGATTGTTCCCACCTATTTAATGGGCACAACTAGACCTACCTCACAGGACTGTGTCAGGAGATACATAAGATTCTAGATGTCTATTACTTAGCTCAGTTACTAGCACACACTAAGCACCCAATAACATGAATATTACCTATAAGAGAAACATGACTGAATTCTACACTCACCATTCCATGTCATCAGAGCAGAGAATTCAGTGCTCTTAAGTCCCATTCTTTCTTGCACTGGGGCAAACATTCCCAGGGTAATGTCTATGGTCTAGGAAACACTGCTATTCACCGGCCAAGTGTCTCCATGCTTGCTGACCAGGGTCTGTGCAGAGTGCATACCACCACAATGGGGTTATCACTGGAGACTGAGGACAACATCTAGGGTACTGTTCCCCTTGTCACCCTGCCAGACCAAAAGCACACACACATCAGGCACACACACACCAGCCATTGTGAAAAGGAACTGAGGACTTACAAATTCTCTCACCTCTACATGGCCTTTTAGATAATTTCTTTTTTTTTTTTAATCCAGGGCAGCCTTCTTTCCAACATTATGTTGCAGGCCTTCAGGTACACATGGATATATATGTGTGTATATGTATATGTAAAATATATATAAGTGTGTGTGTGTGTGTGTGTGATTCTGTAGGGCTGTCCCCCAACACCTAAGAGTTTAAAATAAAAGCAGTTTTAAAAGGTAACAACTAGAACACAGCCTTCCTGCAGCAACTTTGCCCCATCAACCTTTGGGGAACAGTGTTAATACCACAGCTCTCAAAGATCCATCAAGGGAACACTCACTTTAACACCTAGAAGATGACAACTATACCTTAGAAAGGCTGTACTTTAATTCACCCAGTTATACCTTAAATCTCCTGAACTTGAAGTCACCATAATTCCTCACACAATCCACAGCTAGTTATCTTCACTGTCTGTCCTCACTTGATCCTGTTTTCCTTTGGGATGACATCATCATAACATCGATACTTCAGACAATCACTCTCACTGTTCGCTGTGCTTCTCACGTGCTAGAACCCGAAAAAGGAGACAGCATTCTCCAATTTCACTACATAGCTCTGTATTCTTTACATTCTCAGCACTGACCACAATGGCGGCTGAATCATTTGTGTGATTACCTATTTAACGCCGGACTCGCCCACTCAACCATAAGCTCCAGGAGATCAAGGACTATTTCTTTTTTACTCACCACTTTAATCCCAACACCTAGCAAAGTACCTGGCATTTAGTGGAGACTCAGTGAGTATTTGCTCAATGAATAAAAAAATAAATTAATGTACAGATAGTGATACTGAGTTTAAAAAGTAGAGTAAAAAATTAGGTCACACAGCTATTTACTTAGTGGTAGAATATCATGCTAAGTCAGCCTACAGTGTCCAAACTCTGTAACAAGGCTTCTTTCTTATTTAGCTGGATCTTCAGTAATTTGAATTTAGTTTATAATAGAAAGTGTATCAAGATAACCACTGCCAGAGTGACAAATGGTGTTTTAATTTAAATAAGCTTTCTTTATTCAGGTTCTAGTGTGTTAATTCAAATGAATTTTCCTTATTTCTTATGGTGAACAATAATGACAAAGGCAGAAAGTACATGGTGAACACACACTTCATACCACAATTCTGACCCACCCGAGCCTCTCCTACAGTCTGACGGCGACACAGCTGCTCATGCTGAGCACATGCTCTCCAGGGAAACACAGCCCGAATGTGATTACCTGGAAATGACATCATGATTTATAACACAATTTTCTAAATTCTAAAGCTGTAATTTATAATGAATCAGACAATAGCCATATGGGACCTGCTTTCCTCTTAATTGGGCTTAACCGCATTCTCCACTTTCTCTGAATTTTTTTATTTAAAAAAATCTCCTGCAAATCATAAAATAAAGGCAGACTCAAAGTCTCAACAATTAAAAAATGAATACTCAGAGAATTAAAGAGAAAAAGGAAATAAGAATGGTATTTTAGTCTCTCCCCAGATTTTCTAGCAGTATATAACATATATTGTAAATATTCCACAAAACATGATCTATTTTTTAACTTCACACATTTTTGGTGACCTTTTTTCTTTTGAAAATATGCAGTAAAAATGACCAATATAAGCCACTGGCACAGCTACAAGACAAAGAAACCCTAAGTTTTATTTTTAATTAATTAATTTAATTTAAATTATTTTATTGTTGTTCAATTGCAGTTGTCCGTATTTTCTCCCCATCCTTCCCCCCCACCCCCTCCAAACCCACCTCCCTCCCTTGCTTCCACCTTCCCCCTTGGTTTTGTCTATGTGTCCTTTATAGTAGTTCCCGAAAACCCTTCTCCTCTCTGTCCCCTCCCACCTCATCTCTGGCTATTGTTAGATTGTTCTTAATTTCAGTGACTATGGTATATTTTGTTTGCTTTTTTCTTTTGTTAATTATGTTCCAGTTAAAGGTGAGGAACACCTAGTTCATCCTAGTTCATATGGTATTTGTCCCTCACTGCCTGGCTTATACCACTTAGCAGAATGCTCTCCAGTTCTATCAATCCTGTCACAAAGGGTATACGCTCCTTCTTCCTCTCTGCTACGTAGAATTCCATTGTGTAAATGTACCATAGTTTTTTGATCCACTCATTTGCCGATGGGCACTTAGGTTGCTTCCAGAACTTGGCTATTGTAAATTGTGCTGCTATGAACACTGGGGTGCATAGGTTCTTTTGGATTGGTGTTTCAGGGCTCTTAAGGAAACCCTAAGTTTTAATTGCAGTAGTATGTTTTTCAGTTAGAGGATTTAAGGCCTTTCAATAGGCCCTTCTTGATACAATTATAACATAATTAGTATGTATTCCATAAAATATCAGGAAGAGACTAATTAATCACACTATATATAGTTTTAACCCCTGCCCCAATTTTGAGTAACTGCTTCATACCAACCTATATTTGGTTTACCTCAAATAGATCCTTTGAAGGAGATTCTGGAGGGTATAGGATCTAGTCCATAGTTCAACTGGAACTGAAATGGAGGGAGTTTATTTTTGTTTTTATTTCTGATTCTGTCCATCAGCAATGAAATAATGATGTTATATGTTGTTGATTAAAGTGGAGAAACCTGTTTAGCTTCGCTTTTCAAATATGTTACTTTCCTTGGCAGACTCTAAAAATTAAAAGGCCTTTTAACTAATGTGGGATCACTCCTCAAAAAGTGAAGTCTTAGATGAGAAAGTAGAGACCTGAGCACATGTTACACGTGCATGAAAGGCATTCAGAATTGACTGAAAGAATAGGCACTCGTTTTGAGATTTGGCTAAAACATAGTAACTTAGGCTGGGAGGAAACAGAGGTCTTGGAAAGTGGTAAATACCTGTATTCCAAAGGGCAGTGAGGACAAGTGGGTCAGGTGTGTCCACAGCTGGGGTTGGGAGGGAGGTAAAGCAAATATTTAGAGAATTAGAGATCAAGTACAGCACTACGTTTGTATCTGGGTTGGTTTTTCTCCTAAGTAGGATTCACCACAACTTATGAGTATAATATAAAGGTTAAATACTTATGTTATTAAATCAATAATAAAAAAGTGGTTCAGTGGATTGAGCGCCAGCCTGGGAACCAAAGGGTCAATAATAAAAGAATAGAAAAACCAGGTGAACTGAGTAGAAATCCCATTTCTCTCCTCTACATCCTCAAAGAAGTCTAAATGCCTACAGAGCTCTTAGTCGGACACCACCTCATGTCCCACAGGCATAAAACAAATAGCCAAGGCTATTCAGTAGAACTTACCCTGCAATTTCAACCTCTTTTATGATGAAAGCATCACACAGCACCATGAAAAGAGCCTAAATGTTTGATCAGATGGAACAAGTTCTAGATGCGCCACTAATGAGCTGTGTACATTGATAGAAACACTTCTCTCTAAGCCTCAAGCTCCTCATAGAGCCCTTCCAACTCTAACATTTAATGACTCCAAGACGTGAAATCTAACCCCAGCTCTGCTCTCTGCAGAGCACCCGAAATTCCACTTTCTTCTCTGTGACATGAAGGCTAAGGTTAGGGCAGGCCAAACCACCTCTTCGTTAAACACTGGAAAGGATCCAGAAAAAGCAAAAAGTTTTCCTAGGAAAACAATCATTTTTAAGTCTTCATAAGAACAAAACCAAATACCCACAGTTACATTATTTAAAATTGAAACACCAATTAGCTACAACCAAAATATACTGCTTTAGACTTGAAAATAGTCTTTGACGGGATAGCTTCTTTATTACTTAATTTAATTATAATTCTTATGAGAGATATTTTGAGAATAAGCAGACTTCAATAATTCTTTTATGTTTCAACTACTTTTTTGACTAACTCATTTACTTGCCATTATTCTTCCAGCCACAAAGAAAGGAAGAGTGTGAGAAGAGGGGGGGATATAGATAAAGGAACATATATATGTTCATATATCTTAGTATCTCATAAAATAAATCATATTTTCAGGAAAAAATAACTTTTTCCTAGCCCTGAATACTGATGACTGTATCAGCTGGATCTTTATAGAAGGAAACTGAAAATAACGAGCTATGTTCCAACAGTAGTTTCATCAAAGAATGCAAAAACATTACTTCATCTGACAATTTTACATGGCCTCATTAACCTCTCTTTTGAAAATCTACCCCTTAAAAACTAAGACATGGCAATATCTATAAATCTATTTTTATGATGAATTAATACACTATGCAATTAATTAGGATAACTTCATTTTAATTATCACTATTTATATATGACTTTGGTGGAAATAAAGTAGTCTTTTAATTATGAATAGTTATTTCCTCAAAATAATAGTTTCCATGGCCCAGTCAGGGTTCACACCCACAGCCCAGTATGGTAACTTCCCTCCTCTTCTGATTAACTTTTGCATAAACAGGAGGAGGCTCAGGAAACAGCATGAAAAGTGCCTAGTTCATCCTTGCTGAGGATGCCTCTCTGATATCAGGCCCAAGCCTCCTGGGCTCTCTCCCCTGCAGGAACCTGTCCTGTGTCTTGTTTTCAAGAGCTACGGCTCTCAGCAGGCTGTTATGATTGGAAACCATGCTGATAAAATACCTTACCATAGGGTTTGTGGTTAAAAACTTGACCTCTGTTACTCTGGTCAGCAGGGACTGCAATTTAGTTGCAGGAATCTACTCTCTAAGAAAGCACTGTGTGAGGAACAAGGCTTAAAAAGTTGTTGCATAATTAAAAGTTGCTAAGAAGGTAGACCCTGTTTTCACCACCAACAAAGTTTAAAAAGGTAACCTGATGAGGTGATAGATACACTAATTAGTTTGATTGTAGTAATTGTTTCATAATATACTCATAAAATCATCAAGGTGTACAGTACACTGTAAATATAAGCAATTTTTTTAAGAGATAAAGAGACTAATCTCCCACATTCAAACTTTTGCCATACAATGAACAAATTCGGTGAAAGGTAGAGAATTATGGGTTCTCCATTCCATATGTAAAAACAAATAGTAAGTCATGAGAGCAGAAAATGGCCAGCCTCCCTAATAAAGAAGTGTGCTTAACACATCTGCACAGTCCTGTCTTTCTGGAGACCAAAATGTCTGCATAAATAAGAGGTATACAACATTAAACCTGATAATTCCACTTTGAAGATACATAATTTTTAATATTTTATTTTTATCCTATTACAGTTGTTCTAATTTTCCCTCTTTGCCCCTGCCACCCAGCCTGCCCCACACTCTCATAGTCAATCCCCACACAGTTGTTCATGTCCACGGGTCATGCATACATGTTCTTTAACTAGTCCCTTTACCTTCTCTCATCCAGTCCCCACCTCACCTCTTACAACTGTCAGTCTGTTCCATGGTTCTGTGCCTCTGATTCTATTTTGTCCATAGTTTATTTTGTACATTACATTTCACTTATAAGTGAGATCATGTGATATTTGTCTTTCATGGACTGGCTTATTTCACTTAGCATAATAGTCTAAGAAAATAACCTGAAAGCAAGACTCTTCTTTATGAAGATTCCTATATTGATACTGTTTATAATGAACAATTAGAAACAAACCAATTCATAAAGTGAAATATTAAGAATTTTATGACAGATCAGCCCTGGCTGGTGTAGCTCAGTGGATTGAGCACAGGCCTGCGAACCACACGATCGCGGTTCGATTCCCAGTCAGGGCACATGCCTGGGTTGCAGGCCAGTTCCCGGCAGGGGACTCACAAGGGGCAACCATACATTGATATTTCTCTCCTTCTCTCCTTCCCCTCCCCTCTAAAGATAAATAAATTAAAAATCTAGAAAAAAAACTTCAAACTAAAAAAAAAAAAGAATTTTATGACAGATCAATGTTATGGTTGTACCTTTGTTAAAAATAGTATGTATGAAGTCTCAGTTATGCAGGATGAATAAATTCTAGAGATCTGCTGTACAGCAATGTGTCTGTCGTCAATAATACAATATTGTATAAACTTGTAGCTCTCATGTTAAATGGTGTCATAACATTTAAAAACTAGCACATGTGTAAGCACACAGTTATGTGAAATATATATAAAGTAACGTTCACTTGGAAAAGTAGAGCATCATATACACACTGCTTACAACTATGAAAGTGTACAAAGGTACATAGATAAAAATTGGAAGTAAATTTAAAGTTATAAACAGAGATTTTAATTAATTACATTCCCTTTTTTCCACCAAATTGATTGTGAATAATGGCTTTTTTAAAAAATCAAAATATGGACTAGGAGAAGAAGATGGTTTCTCAAGGACAAATGGCACCAGGAGCCTTGACTCGCACAAAGGAAGCCTGGTTCTCACGTTCAATGATAACTCAGTGTCTGGGCCCTCCTGGTGGTCAGGCTCCGCCATGTTCTCACCCAGGCAGGCAGGCAGGGCTGGCTGATAACTTCAACAGAACTAGGCAAATAGAACCAGATAGGGGCCAGTGGATTTTCACCATTGTGGCCATATTACATTTATATTTGAGACATGCTCAAAGATCTTCACAGCAGGCTCCAATCTGCTACACTTCAGTATTTCCCTGAAGCTATGTCTCCACTAGTCAAACAAATCTGAAAATAATCATACACTTCACAGACTTGCTCCATCTCTACTACTGCTACTTAAGGTTCACAATTACATGTTACAAAATCATTCCTTATCCATTTAAAGTGCAAAATTAGATGACAGTAGCATGCTAATTAGTGCCTTAATCCCTGCTCAAAAGAGCACAGTTTAAAAAACAGTTCTGGCAGTTTGCACATTATAATATCAACAAAAACTCAAATGTGTATAGCCCTTTACAGGATATAAACTGCTGTTGTTAACATTAGTTTGTGCCACTACAGGATCCTTACATTAGTTAAAATTCAGCTTAGCTTACATTAAAATGGAATGTCAGGTTCTAACAACTTTCTAATTGCAAAGAAAAAGTGTGTAATTAAAATCAGTACACACACTTAGAGGAGATACTTCTCAGACAGCTATGATATGGAAAATAAAACCACTAAAGCCAACAATCCAAACTTAGGTGGTAGGTATCCGATTCACTGTAAAACCTCATTCTTCACACATCTGTTTAATACTATGGATTCCAGTGGTGGTGGGTGAGGGGCACACATTAGTATTTATTCTATTAAAGGTATGACCAACGTTGACAATAAAGAGGTTACTTTATCATTCCTAAATACAACAGTTCAATTTTCACACCTGTTTTAATTCAACAGACCTTCATTCTGTGTTGACCATGTGCCCAGCTCTAGGATATAGAAAAAGACAAATAAGACAAGGTCCATAACTTCAGGGACTGTGGCTGAGCTACAGGACAGCCCTACCAAACTTTAGATCTACCTTGGGATGACAGAACACACAAGTTCATTTCTCATCCTACTCAAGTTTCCACTATAAGAAAGGGATGTTAAAATATTCCTCATAGTAAAAGGATAAAGGCACATGAAAACTTAAGATCAGAGCACAGGAAGGGGAACCTCAACAAACAAGCATTAAAATAGATCCCTACCAAAGCAGATGCCAAAGAAGCAGAGCAAAAGTAGTCCAGGATAAGCTTGCAGCCCAGGAAGGAGCTGACCTGCCCTGTAGACACCCCACAGACTACAGGCAGAACAGCAGGCAGTCCGGAGAAAGACAATGAGATGCAAGGCTGAGTACCATGGGGACTAATTAAGAGTTAGAGACTGACTGCCTCTCCTCTCCAGTGAATAGAAGAGAATTTCCCCAAAATGGAAGATAAAAGTTTTTCATTTCAATGACCCACCAAGTCATGAGGAAAATAAAATTTAAAGGCCTATGCTTAAATACATTTGTGTTATAATGTTCAGAATACCAAGGAGGAAGAAAAGATCCTGATAGTTTCCAGAGAGAAAAATGAAAGCACCTACAGAAAATGAAAAGTCAGATTGGTATCAGGCTTCTCATTAGAATCACAATGGCTAAAAGGCAATGAGAAATGCCTCTGGTTCCAATGGGGAAGTTATTTTCAGCCACAAGTCATGTCTAGTCAACCTTGTAACCAACAGGACAGTGATAAAGACATCCTCAGATGTGTGGGCAGAGGGAAGACATTAGAAATGCATGCATGAACTAATCATGCAAAACATTTCCCTTTCATTCACCCTTTCTTAGGAAATTACTTGAAAATTTGCTCAAAACTAGATGGTAAACAAAAAAGAAAAAACTCATAAATTCCAACAACTGGATTCAGCCAAAAACAGCAATGAAAGGGTCACCCTGGGATGACAGCTGTGTAGCCAATCCAGGGTCAATCGACCTAGAGGGCAGCAGCAGGCAGATGGAGGAATCAGGGACTCCTGGTCACGACAGAGATTCCACACACTTGAGACCAGCCTTGGGACCTGGAGACACTGGGTGAATGTAATAAGGCAATAAGAGCAAAAGCGGACCAAAAAGAGTAGAAACTTCAAGAAATCCTTATAGGAAAAGAAATGTAATCATAATATTCCACTTAGCTCCTCAGTGAACAAGATTTACTTTGTCATCATAATATAAAAACTTTTTATTGATTTTCAACTTTTAAAATGTATGCATAAAGCCCCGGCTGGTGTAGCTCAGTGGATTGAGCATGGACCTGTGAAGCAAAGGGTTGCCAGTTCAATTCCCAGTCAGGGCACATGCCTGGGCTGCGGGCCAGGTCCCCAGTGGGGGACACATGACAGGCAACCACATATTGATGTTTCTCTCCCACTCTTTCTCCTTCCCATCCCCTCTCTCTAAAAATAAATAAATAAATAAAATATTTTTTAAAAAACAAAAAAATGTATGCTATAAAGAAATCATTGAAGGCTTAATTATGACTACAGAAAAAAGGTAAGTGTTATCCACACTGTTAATACAAATGGAAAAAAGGCATATGTTAAAGCTTGGGAGAAGAAAGTAGAAGGGGAGAGCTGAAGAAAGCGTAGAGGTGTTACTACTAATCCCCATCTAGAGCTGACAGAACCAAAAGCAAAGGCAGCTGACAGCTTAAAGTCAAAAACTTAACCAATCAGGATTTAAAAACAGTGATGGACCTTCTCCAGAAGATGGGAGTTAGGTGAGGTGGGGTTATAACAGGCACATCACTTCTTTTACATAGCAGGAGGTCAATAAATGACTAAAGTTGATGAATCAAGTAATGACAGTATAAACTGATAGAAAGAGGAGAGGTATAATTTTGTATTTTCTAATATACCAATATGAAAAATTTTCTAGAAGAGACAAGCGTTAACTCATTTTTCTCACTGTGGAGATTCTAAGACAATGATTGTCAACTTTTTTCATCTTAACATACACAAACTATTATCAAACTTATTCAGCACAATGACAAAATACATTTTCAATGATTTGATAAAAATAGCTATAATTTTGATTAACACCAAATGGCTACTATTGGGTTGGCTGTTGTCATTTTTTATAATATATTTTATTGATTATGCTATTACAGTTTTCCCATTTTACCTCCTTTATTCCCCTCCGCCCTGTATACTACCTCCCACCCCCACTCCCCCTCACTTTAGTTTGTGTCCACAGGTCCTACATACAAGCTCTTTGGTTTCTCCATTTCCTATACTATACTTAACCTCCCCCTGTCTATTCTGTACCTACCATTTATGCTACATATTCCTTATACCTTTCCCCCATTCTCTCCCCTACCCCTCCCCACTGATAACCCTCCATGTGATCTCCATTTCTGTGATTCTGTTCCTGTTCTAGTTGTTTGCTTAGTCATTTTTGTTTGGTTTGGTTTTTAGGTTCAGTTGTTGATAGTTGTGAGTTTGTTGTCATTTTACTGTTCATAGTTTTGATTTTTTTTCTTAGATAAGTACCTTTAACACTTCATATAATAAGGGCTTGGTAATGATGAACTCCTTTAACTTGACCTTATCTGGAAAGCACTTTATCTGCCCTTCTATTATAAATAATAGCTTTGCTGGATAGAGAATCTTGGATGTAGGTCCTTGCCTTTCATCACTTTGAATACTTCTTCCCAGCCTCTTCTTGCCTGAAAAGTTTCTTTTGAGAAATCACCTGATAGTCTTATGGGCACTCCTTTGTAGGTAACTGTCTCCTTTTCTCTTGCTGCTTTCAGGATTCTCTCCTTATCTTTAATCTTGGGTAATGTAATTATGATGTGCCTTGGTGTGTGCTTCCTTGGGTCCAACTTCTTTGGAACTCTCTCAGCTCCTTGGACTTCTAGCAAGTCTATTTCCTTTGCCAAATTGGGGAAGTTCTCCTTCATTACTTGTTCAAATAAGTTTTCAATTTCTTGCTCTTGTTCTCCTTCTGGTACCCCTATGATTTGGATGTTGGAACATGTAAGGTTGTCCTGGAGGTTCCTAAGCTTCTCCTCATTTTTTTAAACTCTTATTTCTTCATTCAATTCTGGTTGAATGTTTATTTCTTCCTTCTGGCCCAAACCGTTGATTTAAGTCCCCATTTCCTTCCCATCACTGTTGTTCCCTATACATTTTCCTTTATTTTACTTTTCATAGACTTCTCTTCTCCCTCTATTTTGCAACCATACTCAACCAATTCTATAAGCATCCTGATTACCAGTGTTTTGAACTCTACACCTGATAGATTGGCTATCTCTTCATTGTTTAGTTATATTTTTTCTGGAGCTCTGACCTGTTCTTTCATTTGGGCCATTTTTTTTGTCTAGGTGCACCTGTTAAGTAGTAAGGAGCAGAGCCTTAGGTACTCGTCAGGGCTGGGCAACCTACATCACTGTGTTGTGGCACTGTATGTGGAGGGGGGGTTCCAAGAGGGAACAGTGATGCTCAGCTCTCTGCTAGCTTTCAGTCACAACTGCTGCTATCAGCAAGCAAATTGTGCCCTTCTGGTGCTGATTCCCAGGTAGGGGGGTTTGTGTATCTTCTAGGATGCTATGGGTCTCTCCAACAAACTCTCCTTTGAAGCTGGAAGTTTCTCCTGCCACCTCAAACCCTACAGGTTTTCTCCAGTTAGAGATACTGAGGCTTTATTTCCTGGCACTGGAGCCCTGGGTCGTGTGATCTGTCTCACTCTTCAGTTGTTCCTCCCATTTTATCCGTACACTAATGTGGGACCACCCAGTCTTCTACCCACTGCCTTTCTGAAAGTCCTCTCTGCCCTGGCTGCCCATCTCCGCCCCTCCTACTGGTCTGGATGAATGTTTCTTTAACTCCTTGATTGTTGGACTTCCATACAGTTCAATTCTCTTTCCGTTCTGGTTGTTCTTTACTTTTTAATTTGTTGTTGTCCTTCTTCTGGTTGTGCGAGGGGGCACAGTGTAGCTATCTATACCTCTATCTTGGGCAGAAGTTTTGTTGTCATTTTTTATCTGACAAACTAAGGGTGAAGAGGTCAGTGCACTGCACTTTTAAAAATTCTTGCAGCACACCAGTTGAAAATCACTGTTCCATGTTATAGGACCAAAAGTGAGGTTTATCACTATATATTTTTTATACTCTTCATTTCTAAACCAGGTCAAGTGAATTACCTTTTCAAATGATTAAATATGTTAACATTTAAAAATAAAAATATATTATTTAGTCACACAGAGGCAACCACATCAAAGAAAGACTGAGAGACTGTCTTTCACCGCCACTTAAAAGGTGTGGCAGCGGAAGACAAATACCATATAATCTCACCTATAATTGGAACCTAATCAACAATACAAACAAGTAAAATATAACCAGAGATATTAAAATAAAGAACAAATCAACAGGAACCATAGAAGAGGGGGATAACGGGGGAAAGAAGGAGAAGGGTCATCAAAGAACATGCATAAAGAGCCCACGGACAAAGCCAAAGCGGGGTAGGATTGAGGGTGGGAGGTGGGGGTGGGTGAGGCAGTGGAAAGTGGTGGTGGGGAAGTGGAGACAACTGTATTTGAACAATTAAAAAGAGAGAGAGAAAGAACTGACTCTCACATCTTCACCTCCTGTCTTTCAGGAAAACAAGCACACACACAAAATAAAAAGATATAAAAGTAGTTCCTCCTACAGATGGGAGTTAGTAATCTGGAAACCAGTGCTTTTCATTAGACATCCACCTGTACAATCCTTTATACTGTTTGGCATATCAACTTTCATTAAAAAATGAAATGCATAAGAACAAACAAAATTTCTCATGGAGAAAAAGGCTTAAGAAAAGATGCTTCTAGGAGGAAGAGGTCATCACATAAGAATACAAATAGTGTATCATCTCCTACAATCCCATCCTCCATTTCTCCATGGCTCCCATTCTACTCCTTCCAAGAGGATTTCATAAAAAACCAACTTCCAGTAAAAGATTCTGTAACATTAAGATAGTACAGAAACATATTTACTGTGTTACAGACTTCAGAAAAGTTAACTAAAATCAATACTTCTCCCTTAAAACTTTTATAAATAAAACAAACAGATGTAAGCCAGTACATTAATTATAATTAAAAGAAAGTGAAACTTTGTCAATTTGTACAGACTATGTATTGTGAATTATAATGATGAAAAATTGCTACTTGATACTTCAAAATATATCTAAAATTATTAGCAAAATATTTTTGTACCAATATAAACTTTAAAAATATTCATATTGGGGGCAAAATTAAGAATGAGGTATCCCAGCATCTACTCCAGCACCATGTGCTGTGTTAACCTCACAGTGTGGAGGGACAAAGTGGCCAGTTAACAAGAACAGTGCATCTTAACAAGTGGTCTCAAAACTTGTCTAAGGTGGACATTAAAGTCACCAGTCTAAGGTAGTATATAGATTCTGTCCTCTTCCCATTTGAAAAAGGAAGTCAGATTTTTTGCTCATTTTCATGATTTCTAAAGGTCATTTCTATAATTCTCCAAGAATCTTATTTACAAGTTCTCCCAGTATCCTGGAATATAATTTCATTAGTGCAAGGGGATCTGAAATCAATTAAAGCAAAATACTCTCTCACTTATCATGCTATGTTATTCATCACCAGCACTAAAAGATAAAAATCCCAACAAGAAATGGATATAAACTAAAAACAAACTTTCTTCATTAAACGGAGTCAAAGTGAATGCGTAAAAAAGGAATAAGAATTCAAGCAAGGCAGGAAGGAACATGATGTAAAAATGGCAGTTCTGTGGATTAAAAATTTTTTTTGGAAATATACAAAACAGCAATTTGCTTAAATGACTCAGTAACCATTTTTA
This sequence comes from Sturnira hondurensis, assembly GCF_014824575.4. NCBI lineage: Eukaryota > Metazoa > Chordata > Mammalia > Chiroptera > Phyllostomidae > Sturnira > Sturnira hondurensis. The sequence goes on along the minus strand of NW_028088424.1, from coordinate 2,487,871 downwards.
CTAAGCAGTACATAGAAAAACTGTTCATGTCCAGCAGAGGACCTGAACAGGCACTTCTCCAAAGGGCACATACAGATGGCCAATAGACATATGAAAAGATGCTCAATGTCACTAGCCACCAGGGAAATGAAAATTAAAACCACAATGAGCTATCTCACACCTGCCAGAATGGCTATCATCAATAAATCAACAAACAATATGAAATAGACTCATAGGTGGAGGGAACATACTGGTGGTTGCCAAAGGTGGGGGCTGGGGAGGGTAGGTGGAAAAAGGTGAAGGGATTAGGGAGTACAAATGGGTAGTCACAAAATAATCATGGGGAATGTAAAGCACAGCATAGAGATTATAGTCAACAATATTGTAATAACTATGTGTGGTGCCAGACGAGTACTTGAATTATCAGGAGGATCACTTCATAAATTATATAACTGTCTAATCACTATTCTTACACCTGAAACTAATGAAAAATAATATAAAATGTTAACTGTAATCTAAAAATAAAGTAAAAAAAACACTACCCATGTCCAGAACATGAGTGTTTGGCTCAGCTCTCTCCATGGCCCTCTCTGCTTCTCTCTCTAAGTGTGCTCAGCTCTCTGAGACTCATCTAGAAATGACAGCACACTTATGTCTCTAACCAGACCTTTCATAAGAACACTAGAATAACATTTCCAGCTGTCTATTGGCTTTTGTTTCTAGTTAGCCCACTTTAATTTCAAGGTCACTTACCCTAAGCTAAACTATCACCTTAGAAAAAATTTAAAAGTGCCCCTCTTCCTCATCCCGATTTCTGTTACTAGTACCATTCATTCTTCCTCTCGCCATACCTTGAGTCTAAATCATGGCCACCCTACCCTCTGGTATATATCCAAATCTGGCACAAAGTTAATCAACCTTTGTCATATCTTTCGCATAATCTCTTCCTTTAATTCTCACAATCAAAACTCTAATTCAACCTCGGGTCACTTCCAACAGCCTCTCCCTTCTCCACTGTAATCTCCCCTGACCTCCAGGAGAAGGACATCACATCCATCTCCCTATAACACACTTTCATCATACATCCCCCTCTGATGACAGGGCCACCCACAGTTTAACCTTCAAGATGATCCGTTCTTGTTTACCCATTGCCACCAAACCACTGCAACACACATTCCCAGCTGGAATGCTTTCTATAAATCAGTTCAGCAACATCTATTTAAATCTTTAAATTCTTTCGATTTTACCTCTGTCAAAGGCATAAATACATGCAGAATGCAGAAATCAATGAGTCTACCTAAAACAGACTTAGAATGAAATTGAGTCTATTCGGAGCTTATTGGGCACCTATTTGCAAGACGTTTTGCTAGGTACCACAGAGGATATGAAGAGCTACCTCATGTTCAAACATCTTACAGAACAATGCATTCTGATTTCCAGTCAAAACAAGTTACAAACCTCTTGGACAAAAGAATCTTTTTATAGGCTGAGTGCTGCCTATATCATAAAATAAGTGTATCTGAAAAGGCACATCAAAACTTGTTTTAATAAATATTAAACTCATTCTAAAAATTGAGAGCTATCTAATGAGAGTCAACTCAGTTCATTACAATTCAAATAACCTTCAAGCTTTAACCTACATCTTTAGGTCTAAGATGTCTTATTTTAAAGGCATAATTCTTATCTGAGATGTTTGTGTATTCTGCTTGAAAGAAACAATCTATATTAAATGAACTTTCTGAGAGCCTTCACATTCCTTAATTCCCTCAAGGTTAACTATCTCACATAGGTCCTCTAAAAGAGTATGGAATGACAGAGGCAAACGCAGCTCTTTGACAAAGCGTCCTGGAAGAGAATCCACAGGCTGCCTAGAGCAGTTCCAGTTAGTGCAAGCCCACTAGTAAGGATTTCTTCTTCTTTTAGCTAGAGAGCTATCATATCAGAGCTTCCTACCAGTGTTCTAGAAAAGCAATGTGGTGTTTGCCAAACACAATAAATGCCATCTAAGAATTATTTAACCATTTTCATATTAATCACCAAAGCATTCTCCAATTAATATTTTATTCAAGATCATTGAGGAGGTATCACACACTAGAAAATCCATCTTAAATCCATCTCGGCCTGGCTTTAAAATGCCACACTATGTGCTCCGGGCTGCTTTATGATTAATGGGAGTACAAACAAATGGATGCCTTTCTTCTGCAATTCATGAATGAAAGATAAGATCCTGGAAAACACATCATTCCATTTCTCTCTATACACAAAGAATGTACGATAAATTTTATCAAAGTAGTGGGGGCAGGTGGGGTAGGGGATTGACAATCGATGTGGCATAAGGCATAAGGCAGTACCAGAGTACCAGAATGCCAGGTACCAGATAGTACCTGAAGCTCTTAGGTATGTATGTGGGGGGGGGGGGGCATGTTTCTTCTCTATTTTCAGCTGTCCTGAATAACAGTTCCACAAAAAAAAGCAAAACATACCCCAGTCCAAGAAGACATAAATAGAAGACATGAATATTTCCCCTCTTCTAGAAAACAGACACAGATGTTTTCAGATGCAAGGTTTTTCCTTTGTGTCAAGGGTAATCCTAGTATGTTCATATCAGATAGTTCTTTCAAACATATCCAAATAATATTCTTCTAACTATTCTCACGAGGATATATTACACACAACCTCAAAGCCAACAAGAATGAAGGATAAACATTAACAAGAACTAGGATTTACTAGGATTAAGGTTAACCTTCATGGCTATAAGGGAACAAACGCCTGGTGCAGTTAGGGTCTTACATGACTGAGAAGGCAGAGTTCTCACACCGCAGTGTCAATAACCATGATGAACATCTTTATTTTCAGATTGATACCTTACCAGTTAAAGTTAAGAAAGAGATTGAAAATGTATGACTCTTCTCCATCAAACTATGAGCTCTTTGAGGCTCACATTTCATCCCCATTTCCTAGCATGGTGAATAAATGAGTAATCTAATTTTCTTCTGAATGAACAAAATATTAATAAATCTATGAAATATCATCGAAGTTAAAATATTGCATATGCTATTTTAATAAATATTAAATAATAGTGTATCAGTAATTTAGAACTTCATATAAACCTACTTGAACTTCTTTACAAACTTTAGAAGTACTTTGCTAATAAGTAAACATGAGTAAATTATGTTTACTATAAATCATTTTCTATCAAAACTGACAATGTCTTTTAAATGACTGTCACCTGGCTTTTATGTCCTGGGGTGAAGAGCAGTTGATCTAATTCACTCTTTTAAGATAGTTGAATACCAATCTTTCTTCATCCCTTCATTCAACAAACACTTATTGAGCACTTACTGTGTGTAGGATATAATGCTACTCTGAGCAATACAATGATGACAAAGACATGAGCAATCCATGCCTTCACAAGACAGATTTATGAATGAGACTAACAATTATGCAAATATGCAACTGTTGTTCAGTTGATAAATACTGTAATAAATATGCTAGGAGGAGTGCAGGTATATCCTGCTTTTCAAATTCATTTTGTGTCATTTCACTTTTACCCAAGATCTATGTTAGTACCTATTCCAACCGCTCTGAAAAGGATCTTGGCTTTTAATAGAAAAGGCGAAAAGCTAAAATAGCATTTGGCATTGTTTTGCAGGGAGCCACTACAGCTGCAGCACAGCACACACCCTGGGCAGCAAGAGTGGCACCATGGAGCTCCTTCCCTGGAAACTACACTCAGCAACTCAGCATAAAAACACCACAGCTTTGAACTATGTCTGTGAGCACCTGGCTTTATCCCAGTTTATTTTGTGCATCATCAACAAGATGTGTCCCGAGGTAACTGTTTCTTCACTTTATAGATTCTATAGGGACACCCTACTTAGCCTTCAGTGATAGCAGGGACACAGGCACAGGGGAGCTGTGGAAGCACAAGGAGGAGGCAGCACCTAGTCCAGAGCGGACAGGTCAGAGAACACTTCACTAGAGGAAATGACTTCCTTAGAAAACCAAAAGAATTTCCTAGGGAAAGAGAAAGTGAAGACTGCCTGCAGAGGTAACAACCCAGAGTCAAGGCATGGGGATAAGGAAAAAAAGCTATAAGCTGCACACAGCTTATGGGAGCTGAGGTTGAAGGTGAGAGGCCAGGACTGGTGAGAATTGAAGGTGGAACAAAGAACAGCAGTCTGATTATGAAGGATCTTGTAAGCTACATTAGGGAGTTGAGATTTTATCCTGAAAGCAGGGACAATAATAATAATAATATATGCCAAACAGAGCCACTTTATTTTATTGATTATGCTATTACAGCTGTTCTGATTTTTCTCCCTTTGTCCCACCCACCCAGCACCCCCCAACTCCCTTGGACTACTCCTAAATAGAGCTGCTTTAAAATGGAGCCAGATCTGCCACCCCAGAAAAATGGCCTCAAACCTTTGGACTGGGCCTAAAGCCGTGCTGTGCCCCAAAGAACTATTTGCAAAGATAACAGGAAAGCAGTTATAATGACTACTGGTCTGAAAATTAAGAATGTTGTTTAGAATTAACATCACTATATTATGTTATCTGCACCAAAAGGAATGCCTCCTTCTAGTGATGTCATTGTTCTGTCCTTTCTCATAAACACCCTTGCCTTTGTCTTCTAATCAGAACATTACTTGGGCTTCTGCCTGAAGCCATGCTTCCTGACTAGCTATTCTTTTGATCTCAAATAAATGCTTGTTACCTCTCACTTTTAAAGCCCCTTTTACTTTAAAGTTAATAGCAGTATGCAGCTATCGTTTCTGAGGCCTAGGTGGAAGAGGTCACTTAATCAGATCATTCAAGTTATAACATAGTCACATATAACATGGTTCCAATGTAGTCACTGTGGTGCCCAGATCAACAGCCTCCAGGCCCTTGGGAACATGTTAGAAATGTGAATTCTGGGCCCCAGTTCAGACCTACAGAATTAGATACTCTGGTGGGGTGGATCCCAACAATCTGTGTTTTAACAAGCCTTCCAAGTGATTCTGATGTATAGTGTAAAGATGATAACTGAAACTAGAGAGTACACAAGATTACCCAGAGAAAGGGTAAGGGGTATGAGAAGAGGGACGAGGAGAGCTGCGCAGAACACTAATGTTTAAGAGATGGGCAGAGGAAGAAGACCCAAGAAAAATAAGACCGAGAGGGAGCATCCAGAGGCTATGAGGGAAGTTGGGAGAATAAGGAACTATGGAAGCCAAAGACAGGCACTAACAGGGTCACATCTATTGATAAGTCAGGTTAAACAAGGACTGAAAAGCATCTTTCTTGAATTTAGCAATGAGAAGGTCATTAGTGACTTCGACCAGAACAGCCTTTGTGGGGTGGTATGGCTTAAAGCCAGACTGTACATAGAGAAAAGAAATGTTTTGGTCACTGAAGAGGCCAAGAGGTAGAGCTTTCCATTGACAAAGGTGTGATGATGTTTAAATGATAGAGAAAAGGAGCCAGTGGAGGGGATAGCTGGGAGAAGAAAACTTTCAGGAGGTGAAAAGGATGTGTTTCATCCCTTCTTAGATTAGCCTTGGAGAGAACCAGATTCACCTCAGCCACTGTCACAACACGAAGAAGCAAAGAAAGTGTGGGTACTGGTGTGCTGTAGGTTCGATGACAGAATTCTCATCTGAGGGCTTCTATTTCCTCTGTCATATAAGAGGAAAGGTCATCTGCTGACAGTGAGGGAGAGAGTGGTGGTGGGAACATGTGTAGTGTCTAGAGCTGGCCCACATCAGATGGGGGCAGAGTTGACAGCTGGGGTGTGGGCTGGGGGAGTCCATCTCTGATCTCCAGGGATGATGGTGACCTAACCAGCCAGACAATGGCTGTGAGACAGAGATGAATATAGGGATCACAGAGATATTACGGAGGTAGAATGATTAAGAGTGGTTGATTGGCCACTTACCCATATAGGAAACGGGAAATTTGTCTAGATATTGTGTGGAAGATGTGCAGAGGTGCCCATGCACTGAGACGGGGAGCAGACTTCTTTATGTGTGAGAGAGGGTGATAATACTTTCACACATGTTTCCTGGAATGGCTGATGAAAAATATATGTGAAGAGTGTAGTCTGGTACTTAAGAAAGTGCAAAACTAATGGTAGCTGTTGTAATTATTTTGCTCTTATAGAAGGAAGCTTTGAATAAAACAAGACTCAGATTTGTTGAATTATACCTGAATAAATGATGAATGAGGTTGAGTGAAAATAGAAGTGGACTATATAGTTTCTCCAGTGTAGATATTATAGTTATTATATTAATCGGTGGCTGTTATTCTTCTGTGTGTGTGTTTGAAAAGGGGGTGAGGGGTTTGGGTTTTTTTTTTTACATAAAATAGGTTTGAAGAATATCTAAATGTTTTTTAAAAATGAATCATGTTACATTTCCTTTACTTAATCCTATCTCATTACCTTGGGAATAAAATATGATGCTGCTTGCCCATCGTAATACCCCAGACTCACTCAGTCACACGAAACTTCCTGCTGCAGCTCTGCTTCCACAGTGTTCCAAGCCTTCTCTCACCACCTCGCCCTCCCATTTCCTCTACCCGGCACCTCCCCCTACCTCCCCTGTGCCTCACCATGTCATTCTCATGCTCCAGGACTCAGCATAACTTCATGACTCCAGAAAGCCTTCCCTGCCCCTGTGACTGCCTTGGGTGCCCTTCTTAGATGTTACTGTAGCATTTGTGTTTATCCCTAATGGATTGTTCTCTTCCTTATGCTCCTTATCTAAATGGGGCACAAGGTCTGTGCAGTCCTATCCACCAATGTCTACATGCTCTGAAAAACTGAATCTGCCTCCTCCCCTCCAGCCCCTCTGCTAGTACCTTCCTTCCAGCTTTCATTGCCTCCATCTGTACCAGGTACTAGCTACCAGGCCCAGCCTCTGGGCTAACCTCCATGCAGCCACCTGGCTTCACTCCTTCAAGGGCTTCTCAAGGCTGCCTTTGTTAGCCCTGCGCCTTTTCCTTTCCTTTTCTGTAATTGCAGCAAATATATAACATAAAATTGGCTATTTTAGTGTTCATAATATTGCGTAACTATCACTACTATCTAGTTTCCAAAATTTATCATCATTCCATATGGACACTCTGTACCCATTAGACAATAACTTCTTCCATGCCCAACCCCTTTAATCTATTTCCTGTCAAGGACAGGAATTATTCTCTGTCTTAATGAATTTGCCTATTCTAGAAATATCATAAAAATGGAATCATACAATATTTGTCATTTTGTGACACTTAGCATAATGTTTTTCAAGGCTCATTCATGTTGTAGCATACATCAGAACTTCATTCTTTCTTATAGCTAATCTTCCACTGTACATGTATACCACATTTTATTTATCCATTTATCTGTTGATGGACACTTGGGTTGTCTCCACCTTTGGCTATTGTGAATAATGATGTAATGAACATAAATGTACAAGTATCCATTTGAGTTCTTTTTTTCAATTCTTTTGTGTATATGCTTAGTTGTGGAACTGCTGGTCATACAGCAATTCTACATTTAGCCTTTTCAGTGACACCTATGCCTCTTTTGATAAATATAACAATTGCACGCCCACATCAAGCCCCTGATATGCCGTTTCCCCATGCCCCACATGTACACACCCACCTCTAAGAAACGTGCAAAAGCCTTGGGTCCAGCTAGCAAGATGGTCCATGGTCTGGTGCCTCATCTTCTTTACCAACTCTTCATATCAGCTGTGTGTGTGTATCAGCTTTGTTAAACATAATTCACATGCCATGTAATTAACTAATTTAAAATGTATAGTCAATGATTTTAGTATATTCACAGAATTGTGTGACCATCACCACAATTAATTTTAAAACATTTCATCACCCTGAAAAAAAACTCACATATTAGCAATCAGTTTGCATTTCCCTCTACCCTCCTAGCCTTAGGCAACCAGTAAGGTAACTTCTGTCTCTATGGATTCTCGAGATTTCATATAAATGGAATCATACAACACACAGTCATTTATGACTGACGTCTTTCACTTAGCATAATGCTTTCAAGGCTTATCCATGTTGTAGTATATATCAGTACTTCATCCTTTTTTATCTTTGAGTAATACATCATTGTTTGGGTGTACCACAGTTTATTCATTCATCAGTTAATGGACATTTGGGTTGTTTCTATTTTTGTTAGTAATAATGCTGCTATGAACAGTCAAGTACAAGTTCTTGATGTATGTTTTTGGTAAACATATGTTTTCATATTTGGAGGAGTAAAATTGCAGATTCATATGGTAACTCTATTTAAGATTTGCCAGAGTGTTTTCCAAAGGAGCTGCACCATTTTACATTCCCACCAGCCGTGTGTGAGGGTTCCAATACCTTCACATTATTGCCAGCGCTTGTTACCTTTTCTATTATAGCCATCCTAGTGGGTGTGAAGTGGTATCTCACCACAGTTTTAATTTACATTTCCCTGAGAGCAAATAATGTGGAGTATTTTTTTCCTGTGCTTATTAGCCATTTGTATATGTTAGCTCTGGGTTTTTCACACATAACCTTTGTCAGATTGAGGAAGAGGAAGTCCTTTATATTCCCAATTTTGGGGGTGTTTTATCATGAACAGATGTTGCATTTTATCAAATGCTTTTTCTTCCTCTATTGACATGATCACGTGGTTTTTGACACCATCTGTTTATGTTGGTAAATAATTTTTCACACTTAAGAAATCTATGTAATCCTTAAAATGTGTAATGCATTTTTATTTTTTATTAAAATGTTCAAATTTAAATTATTAACTATAAACTCTAAAATTACTTCTATAACAAAATTATGGAGAAGCATATTAGTAATATGTGTATTTTGGAAGAAAATTTACTATTAAATCGATCTAGGGTCTTTTCTTTTGAATGGTAGAAACTATGGTTTGTGGGGTTTTTTCCTCTACCAGTTTAATTTTTGTGGCCCTACCTTTTAAAACTATATCTTGGCCACTTTTTTCTTGAGAATAGCAACCCAAATACACAGTAAAAGTCTATGGAACGCGCTGCAGAGGCCCAAGTTAAACAACAACACACTACATGGATACTACAGAAAGCAATTCAAATAAAATATAAGTGATATTATCAGAGGATCTGTGCTGAACTGTCAAATAACCAAACCCACACAATAGTAAAGAGGGCAATAAAAAGTAGTTACACTAATAGTTAAATATACCAAAGCCAAGTGGTTTCTTTTTAAATCAGTCAACTACCTTCTAACACTTAACAAAATCACTTGACTATTTGTACACAAGTAGTACACATAAAATGTGTATCTCCATAATTACAAATAAAAATTTTATCAAAATATGTGTGCACAGAAAATGGCACATTCCTTCCCTTGTAAAATTCAAAGTCTAATTGGTAACGTTATACAGTGTGCAGAAGTTTTTAAAGGTATTAAAGCACATAAAGGATATCAGACCAGTCCAAAATAACAGGCCTTCAAAATAACTAATGTGCATACTGAGGGTTTGGAGACTATACTGGTTCATGTGGCTGGGGCCAGCTAGAACTAGCAAGAACCAGACAGGGAAGAAGCTTCGTGAAGGAGATGTGTTTTACCACGGTAGGAAAGAGACATATTAAAAGTAGCTCATCTTACAAGATCTTACTAAAACAAACCCTCACTAACATTAAGTACATTTCTCCTGTTTTAGTTTCGATGTTTGTATTCAATCAATAAGTCTTAAATACAATAAAACAAAAAAGATGTCACCGTAAAAGGTCATTTCAAATACATCATTTAAAATCAATTTCGCAGACAAATTATATCTGCAAGCCGTTAACTAAATCACATATTTTCTCAACAAATACTGCTACATCATTCACTTAATTTTATTTGTGTGTCCCCATCTTGGCTCTCAAAACACAAACTAAGATTCAGTTTTGGGGGGTTCATGTTTAATTTTCCTGACATTTCCAATATTGCACATATTGCCAGGATTTCAATTTAACTCTTTCTCAACACAAACCAAGGAGAGGTGCTTACAAAATTATAGAGCTCTGCAGGAACACAGATTGCATCTTAGGAAGATGAGGCGCTGTCCTCTCCACCCCAACATTCAGGACTCTAACACATTGGGACTGTACCACATGGAATGCAGGAGCCCAAAGGGTCTCTTCTTCCACAAAACACTGCACTAATTCTCCAGTATTCAGCTTTTCCACTTGAATGGAATAAAAAACCTTTTGAGAACAACAATTACAATCCCCCCATTTTTTCTCAGGCACACTATTGGATTTCTTAGTGCATGCACAATGCAAATAAGGCAAGCTTCCTTTCACAGAGTGATTAATATGCACAGACAGCCTGCTTTTTTAGTAGGATGTGAAGAACCACCAACAAGCTTTTCTAAACCCAGAGGTTCCTACAATTATTTGCACTGTTTATTTTTAAACATAAGATTACACAATAAGACCAAGTGCTTTAGCTCTAATTTGCCAGTATTTTGTAAATAATGACAATTTAGACTTTTAAACCCTTTGTGTCATATTCAAAGCAAGGCCAACTATTGAGTTCAATATGTTCATTTTTCCCCAAAACTAAAAAACTCAATTGTATGAAAAAACATTGAAGCTATATTTTATTTTTAAGAAATTACACTTCATTTTTAAATAGTAAGTGATCTGTCTAGCAGATACCTCTGAAAAATTCATTTTAGAAATCTATTATAAATTCAAAATAAGACCAAGAAATTACATTGTAATGGTAATCCATCTAATTTATATGTATCTTTATAAAACTTGTGACTTTTCCAAATTAATGTTAAATTCAATATAAAGCTATGTTTTTCTTTAATTGTTCAAGTGCAGTTGTCTTCATTTTCCCTCCACTAATCCCCCCGGTTCCCTATCTCCTACCCAAGATCCTACACCTTTTGGCTTTGTCCATGGGTGCTTTATACATGTTCCTTATTTATAGTATTATTTATAATGGCCCAAAAGTGAAAACAATCCAAATGTCCATTGTTTAATAAATGGATGAACAAAATATGGCCTATGCATACAATGAACTATTATTTGGACATTAAGAGGAATGAAGTACTGATTCATACAACAACATGGTTAAACTCTAAAAACATTATGCTAAGTTGTATCTTAATGTGGTCTTGATTTACATTTTCCTAACAACTAATACTGAGCATTTCATAACGTGTTCATTGGCCATTGTTTATCTTTTTTTTGTTGCCTTCTACTGATTTTTTAAATTGTTTTTCAAGTACAGTTTTCTGTCTTTTACTCCCATCCCAGCCCCCACCCCTATATACATGTTCCTTGACAACTCTGCCCCCTACCATTATTCCCTCCCACCTCTCCTCTGGTTACTGTCAATTTGTTCTTATTTTGTTGTCTCTGGTTATATTTTGCTTGCTTGTTTGTTTTGTTGATTAGGTTCCACTTATAGGTGAAATCATAAAGCTACGTTTTGATAGGAAATCAAATTTGTTCAATAAAACACATGCTACAAAGCAAGTAGGACCTTTGCACAACAGATTACATACATATGCACATTTAACCTCAATAAAATAATTTAGGAAGCATTTCTAATCATGTTTCCTTGGTGATTTTTACCAAAGTAGCTAAGGAAATGGCAACCTACCACATATAATGTTAACTCTTCCACAATAAAAATTTCACTTATCTCATCATTTTGTTACTACCTTCACCCACAAAGTTTCACAAAGTGATATCAGTCATATAACTACTTGATATTTCCACCACATGTCTTAAATAAAAAAAGAAATCAACAACTCAAATGTTTTGTTACAGATATGGATTTCTTAATCAATGTATTAAACATCAAAATGTGAATTTAATTTTTATGTTCTATTTTTAAAACCTCTGTAGTTATAAGACATTACATATGGATGAGACTTATGACTTCAAGTTCAATTTCAGTCAAAAGATTTAAAATATATATATTTGTAGGTAAGTACTGTTTATGGCCTAAATCAAATTCATCTCTTCACCAACAGTCCCAAAGCCCAGAATGTATGACTATGAGCCAATGAGGGGTGGATTATGATACTTTAATTGTTGTTTCTATCAGTCTTGCTTTAAGATATTGAACATATTAGCATCATTGCAGGGACATCAGTAAAGCAGTGAAGATACTTTGTTTCCTGGTGAAGTTCTAGTATCCAATCAGTGCAAATCATTTCCACACCTGGATTCTCCAAATAGCATCAGATAAATAACCTACTCCATATTTAACACCAACAAATTCAGTGTAGTTTTAAATTGTTTTCTTCCTTTGTACTTTTAAATTCTAAATTAATAAAATTGGCATTGAAAAAGAAAAGGAATAAATCTACTTGTTCTAATCTATAAATAAAAGAAAATGAAGACTAAATTAACAATGGAACTCATCATTTTAATCTCTCATGTTTAGTTTTAAAAGTATATAATTTTAAACCCATTTATCACAAAAGTTTAATATTTAGAAATATATATATAAATTATTAAAATAATTACACATACTTGTAATTTATGTCATCTTAAAATATCCCTCACTATACATTTATTGTTATTGCATTTAAATAAAATAATTTAACTGTGTAAAGCTGTTGGTGATAGTTATTTTCTTAATATTGCACCAGGCAGCCAAAATACCACTCAGAATAATGTACTGATTTATCTCCCAGTGACTTCAAAAGGATCTGTTGTAAATATCTCTAGAAAAGCCAAATAATAAACAATTATTCAAGTTTCTTATTTAAATACAGAACCCTTAAATACTTAAATCAATTAATGTGCAAAAATTTATCTTCTAAAGAATAATACCTATATCTAACTTGGCTATAAAAAGTATAAATAATAAAAAATATTCTTTTTATGAGAAGAAAGGGGAATGAACTGCCTGCATGACCAGTTCTCTTAATTGAGTCTGACCGGTAATTTAAATTCTAATTCCAAAGCCAATTTAGCTCAAAATAACCTCAACTAGTAATTGAGGGCAGTTAACGGACTCATTTTCAACCTCTTATTGAAATATCACACAATGTCCCTTTTTTGCTTCATATGACAGATGGTTTTCTTTAATGAAAATTTTAAATTTTAAACATTCCACGAAGAACTTTAAGTCAGATACACAAAAGGGAAAAATTCAAGAAAGGCATAAATAACTTTTAGTTATCTTTTTCTGACATCTCAAGGTTATGTTTGGTATCATTCCACAGGAGTATTACAAATGTAATCAAAACAGTTTAGAAAATAGCCTAGATAGAATTTTTTTAAAAAAGCTATTTAATATATTTATCTTGTATCTCAAGCTCCTAGATCCACATCATGGGACACAGGAGTTAGTCCATAAATAATTAAATGAATGCTCCAAGTAAATGTTTCTGCCACTCAATAAGGTTGGGGGACAGCCGTTTGCAAATGCGCTCAAAAACTGCTCTTACCCTGATCACAGCATCACTGCCAAGCCCACATCTTCATAACTAGGAAACGTGGCCACACCAGAGTCTCCCGAGTATGACTTCATTCAGAAACAGTTCTTCAAAACTGAGACTGGCCCTCACTTCCTCAATTGTCAATTCCCTTGAAGATGCCTTCACATTCATCTTCTTAGGTCTTTGCCTTTGATGAACCCCTGGAGCATTTACTTTTCCTTTAAGAACTCTGCAGGATTCTTGAGATCTCAAAAATTCCATACTAAAACATGTGAGATAAAAGACCCCCCAAATCAGCTTTGGGTGGTAGCAATTAAGAACCCTGAAAGAAGCCGATCATCAGTGGGTTCTCACAGTCTGCTCCAAAATTAAAGCTAACAATCCTTCTCATGCCAAACCCTATCACTGCCTCACACTGCTACTTTCAACGCAACACACACAGGCACACACTGTACACAACAAGAGGGCAGAGGCCATGCAGCTCATCTCCCATCCTGCACTTTTATTAACTGGAGAGGTTAAATCACAGGGACTTGGTTCTTGGGGATACCAGGCATTACTGTGGACAGAAGTGCTGATCAGGAGTAGGACTAAATGAAATCTTGGGTACTGAATAAAATACCACTCAAATCATTGCTCCAACTCAATTTAGAGAACAAAGTAGTCACACTCAGACCCTATAAGCTGAAAAATGTTGGGTTCTCTTCAATTGAGCAATCCAAGAGAAAATGTTGGTACTAATGAATAGAGTGGACGTCCTGACCCAAAGGCCAGGTCTCTACATAATCAACCTGCAGTGAAGCCCACCCACATACAGCTTTTCAGTGCCTTGCTCCTAATTAGTAATAGAGCCAAGAGTCATTAAAATTAGAGAAATTAAATGAAGCATTATGAAACACAAAGAAGATAGTAACACAATAAAGAAAAATTAAGAGCACAAAGAGATGACAAAGGAAGCAAGGAAATTTTTCTAAAATACTCAGCAATATACAAGATGTTCCACCACAAAGTAAGAAGAGTATGTTACCAAAGAGACATTCAAACAACAAAAAGAGCACTTAGAGGCTGGCTGGCATAGCTCAGTGGATTGTGTGTGGGCTGCAAACCAAAGGGTCACAGGTTTGATTCTCAGTCAGGGCAGATGCCTGGGTTGCAGGCCAGGTCCCCACTGGGGGCCATGTGAGAGGCAACCACACTTTGATATTTCTCTCCCTTTCTCTCTCCCCTCCCCTCTCTAAAAAAATGAATTAATTTTTTTTTTTTTAGAAAAAGAGCACTTAGGTACTAAAACTACATTAGCAAAATAGAAAATTCAATAGAAAAATTGGCAAAAAGCTGAGAAAACCTCCCATAAAGTAAAGGGAGGTTTATTTTAAAAACAGAACATCCCATAAAGGTGTTGCTCATGGGGGTCAAAATCAGAAGTGGAGTGGGTAAGGAGGGTACGACGGGGAGCAAAGGGTTGGGGCAGGAGACTAATGTGTTTTGTGACAATTCATAAAACTAACTTTTTAAACAATGTAGACATTTTATTTTGCCAAAATTAAAAATTAAATTCAAGAAAAAAGGGAGGGATGACAACCAATTAATTCCAATTGTATGAACTATTAGATCTTTAATCTCAAAATATACTCACTATAACTTAACAGACAAGAGAGAAATTGGCTGACCACCTTCTCTTAATAGTAAATAAATAGCTGTGGACTTCAAACCAACCTATATGCAACAAAATCACTTCATAAGAATTAAATACGAAGTCTCCTTTGTCCTAACTCCTTAGCTGTTAGGATGTCCCATGAGCGAATTTTCCAGATGAGTAACACTAATTCTATTATATCTTTCATTCATACTTGGTATTGGTAAAGCCAATGGTATGGGTGTTTGTTTGTTTTATTTTTCCAATGACTCCTTGATGTTATACCTCCTTCAGTGCCTAGCACAGAGCTGAACATAAAAGACACATGTTCAATAAATGAATCCACATAATGGTTGCCTGTTGCTTAAATAGGCCATAGTTGGTTGTTCCAAAAAAGGTTTAATTATGAATATTCATTATTTATAGTGCAGCATGTTACAGTCTTCCTTTGGCAATACTAAATGGCTAATACTGACATGCTTTGTGTGCCCTTGAGTCTGCTTTTCATAAGTTTCCCACCCACTCAAGTTACTACATCTTCTTACTATCGGTATACCTGTATCTAGCAGTCATGTTTCCTTGATTCTAATCTAAATCTAGGAGTCTCGATAAATGTGATAGAAGCTAGAAAGTTAAGAATATATGGACTCTTTCTGAATAAAGGGTTAAGGGCTTACCTAGGAGTCAAGGATACACATTTCAGTGCCTGGACTTCGGGATATCCATTTTGGCTATCCAGAGCCTTCTTTCCCTCAATGCTTCATTCTTCATGTTCCAAAGAATAAAGGTTGCCAGATAAATGTCTTTCAGATTAATGAAGTGTCACCAATATGATCATTAGCAGCAACCATCACTTAAGTACACTAAATTTTATGGCACCACCTTTGTGGTGAATTGACAGGTTTAATATTAACCCTATATAATAGAAAGTAAAATTTATATAAACCATTTTTAAAACTCTACTTTTCTCATAATCCAGATCTATTAGATTTTGCTTTCATAGGAGGTAAAACAGCTAAGCAATCATGGCATTTCTAACTCAGTTACAACTCATGGTGATCCTGAACTCTCAGAAAATAAAAAATAGATGGAAAAATGTTATTCTAGTTATAATCAATACTCAAAAGCAACACTAATTATACACCTCTTCACTGTGAACTTTAAAAGAAAAAGAGGAAAATGGCAAAATATTATTGACCTTACTATGCGCCAGACAGTTGTATAAATCGCCTCATTGCCTCCTCACTAGTAATCCAAGAGATGGGTGCTATTCTCTATGTTTCAAAGATAAATAAACTGAGCATTGGAAAGATTAATTAACTGGCCTGTCACCGAAAACAGAACAGCCACCTTTCAAAATGCAAATGTGATGTAGAGGTCTACAGGTAGGCCCCTGTAGGAGCCCAGGCTTCGGTAACACAAAAGAAGGTACTAAACTAAGAAAGTAAGTCTACAGCCATAACCACCCTGAACGTGCCTGATCTCGTCTGATCTCGGAAGGTAAGCAGGGTCAGGCCTGGTTAGTACTTGGATGGGAGAAAGAAAGATAATTTGTGATTAAAACTCAAATCAAAGAGCTTGTATTGGATTTATATCTTCTCATGTCCATGATAGCAGTTCTTTAAGGTTACCATCTTGTACCCTGAATCCAATTTCCACACAGTAACTGCAGCTTAATTGGTGATTGGTAGCCACACCCATAGCCAGAATGTACACTTACAGTTGAAATACGAATACAAACAAATCATTAGAACGCAGTCAATCACAACCATTTCCATTTCTTTGCCAATCTGATAAAAACAATGCACCCAACATGCGACAGGCCGGACAAACTTCAGATTTTGCCATCCACAGTCAGAAAGATTTTTTAAAGGCACCGAAATCAAGGTATGAATATCATGGGCAACAATGCAAGAAGACAAAATTGTGTCTAAAAATTATTTTCTTACATGGTAAATGAAATCACTGGGGGAAAACCTTCAATGTTCATTTCCTCACATGACTCTACCCCATTGTCCTTTACAAGGTCTGTAACTCCCCTTTCCCCTTTCTCTGACGGTGTGGTTACATATGCCCTGAAGCCTTCCCTCAGCCTATCACTTCCCTTCATTTTGGTCAAGTCTCCTGGAATCCGTTTTTCCCCAGTCTTCGACTCCAACAACTTGAATTCCACCATCCAATTGACATGACTCTAAGATCACTACTCTCCTCTGAAATATATCCAATTTCTACTCGAGTCTCATCTCCTTATACTCCTAATCACCTTAAATATCGCTACCCTCTTTTTGATCACACTCTTTGTTTTCAAATCTGAGCAAAGGCAATAGATGCTCATTAGAAACATGAGACAATACAAAAATCATCTCCTTTACGTCTTAAACAGTGAAAGAGATTTTTGTTCACTATCACCTTCTGAATTATTCCAGTTGCTACATAAATACGACACCATAAATACTTCTGGATGGGATAAAGACTCCACAATGATGTACTGATTGTGATTCATGACATTTTCTCTGAATGGAAAGAGGATAAAAATATAGACTACTACTGCCTCTCAGTCTTCTTGGCCTCTTTAGCTGAGCTCCCTCCTGCCTCCCCCCAAACATGTAACACATAAACGACCTCACCCACCCTTCTGTGCAGAGCTCAATCCTTCCTACAAGCCTCTTCAGCTCTCACTTTGGGGAGAATTCTCCAACTGCTCCTGGTGCCCAGATAACCCTTATCCTACCTCTGAAATCTTAGCTACAGGTGCTACCAGGTGTCCCAGTTATCTTTTCATTCTCTGGTTGACAGTGACTCTCTGAGGTCAAGGTATTGTATTTTCAAGTCTTTGTTTTTTGGTTTACAGTATGCCCTGCAGCTAATAAATTGTGTAGATATTCAGTAAGTGTTTTTGCTGTCATTGCTTCTCCCTCTCCCACCTGTACCCATGAAATCTCTAGCCTGTACCTTCTCTGCTCTGCAAATTGTTTTACCCCCTCTCTCTAGTCCTGTATTCCTCCATCTAGGACATTAGTTTTCAAACCCTTTTGATTGGAGCCATAATAAGGTACATGTTTTCCATCACAACCTGTTCAAGAAAAGTTTCACAAAATAATACTCACCCTTACTACATAAGACATACTCTTTTCTATTCCATTCCATCCATTTTTTCTTTCTTTTTTCCTTTCTCCTTTTCAATGCTGGCTGAAGCCAACTAAATAGATTTCACTACTCACAGCTGAAACATATTGACCTTCAAGTTAAGATACTAGAATACCCAAAGTTTTTGTAAAACCTACTGTGTATAAAACTGAAGTTATCCACCTTTCATCCAAGGTAACCCCTTTTCGCAATTGCCCCATCATATTGACAGTACTGCGATTATTTCATTCCCTCGAGTTGGTAACTTAAATTTTTTTCTCTCTCAGTTCATTTTGGACCCAGCAACTAATTCTGCTGGCTGATTTGTCACCCCTAACATTTCAGCTGTGTGCCTTTTATATCCTTATCCAAAGCTATTACAAGTGTATCTTTCCAATGTTATCTGCTTTATAAAACATATCAGTTAAGTTTCTTTAACAAGCTCCTCTGCTACAGAAAATTTGACTTTATAAGTCTTTAATTATGTGTCTACCAATAAAAGGTATAGCTGTGAAGTATTTTGGTTCGCAATCCATTTCACATATATTATCTTATTTGATTCTCAGATTCAAATGAGGAAATTACAGTACAAAAACACATTAAGTACCTTAATAAATTCACCTGGCTAGTTAGTAGCAGAGCCAAATCTTGAACTCAAATCTTTTTAATCCAGACCCAGCAGTACCCTTTCCCTACATACATACAAGTCTTCCTACCACATAAAGCAAGAGACTGTCATTGGACTTCCCTGGCTTCCCAACTAGTTTTAACTTGTTCCCTTATCTCCCAGTCTCCAGAATCTCAGTCATCTAGTCCATCTTAGATAATGTAGTGAACATCCTTTAACTAACCTACTACTTTGTCCAGCCAGTGCTGTGGCTGCTACATAAAAACCCAAATTCCCTTTAAGTAGTGCAGTGATCTCCACCGATTTGCTCCTGCTTATCTCTCTGCTAATTCCTGGCTGGCATCATACACAAAGCCTAGTATAGCAGGTATTCACTTGCTATCACTCACCATACTTGTAAATATTTTTAAAAAGTGATTTCTCTAACATTTACAGCCACACCCCTTGCCTTTGTCTAGCATTTCAGATTTTAATAAGACCTGCCTCAATTCCAGTTTGCTTTCACTGCTTGTCAATCCCGACTGACTCATCTGTTACCCAGCTAGACTCATCTCTCCCTGCAGAGGAATAGGTCCTTCCCCTCCCTATCGCATGCCCCTGAGGTCCAGATCAAGCACTAGCTCTTCCACACCTTTTCTCAGACATGAAAACCAACCAAGATGATTTCTGCCTTTCTAAACAATTTTCACAACGAATACCTGCCTCCTTCTTTTAGGTACTTATTCATGTAGAACCTCTCATGATGTCCTCTCTGACTAGGCACGTGCTTCCTCCCCCACCCTCTGAGTGCCTCCACGGGACCAGCATGGGAGCCTTAACTTCATTTTCCCCCATAAGCTTCCAGCACAGACCTGCGCACGTCATATTCACAGTACAACTGTTTAATAAACATTTCAAAAATTAATCTGTATTCAAGATGAAGTTTTTAAAAGAACATGCTGAGAACCTATCACCTATTACCTGTTTTACATATGTGATTATATTTAAGCTCACCAAAACCCGTAAGGGAGTGTCATTATCCCCAAATTGCAGACTGGGATGCAGGCTCAGAAGTGCAGCGACTTGCAGAATATCAGTTACAGTTAGTGGGCTCAAGCCAATCCTGTCAGACTCCAAAGCTCTTGACAGTGCCCCGCCACCCTGCCCTCCCCGCTCGCTTTGGTTGGACTCAGTTCAAAAACCAAGCATCCTCACATTTGCTTACCATGTATTCTGATGCTTTATGTATTCAAATCATCCTACCACTAGAAAAGGAGGAATTGCAGCCAANATCACCTATTACCTGTTTTACATATGTGATTATATTTAAGCTCACCAAAACCCGTAAGGGAGTGTCATTATCCCCATATTGCAGACTGGGATGCAGGCTCAGAAGTGCAGCAACTTGCAGAATATCAGTTACAGTTAGTGGGCTCAAGCCAATCCTGTCAGACTCCAAAGCTCTTGACAGTGCCCCGCCACCCTGCCCTCCCCGCTCACTTTGGTTGGACTCAGTTCAAAAACCAAGCATCCTCACATTTGCTTACCATGTATTCTGATGCTTTATGTATTCAAATCATCCTACCACTAGAAAAGGAGGAATTGCAGCCAACTAATGTAAGTTATAGCCTCAGTTTCACCCATGTAAGTCACTTAACCTTTCTCACGCACAGTTTCTATTTCCAGATCTCTCACAATCTAGACTTGGAGAATTTTTTCTCCTAATCTCTGGCCCTCACACTGTTCCCCAAAAGGATCATATATACTCATAACTCAAGGTGTTACCTCTGCCTGAAACATCCCTCTTCCTGCTCCATCTAGTGAAGACAAACTCATGCCCAACACTCAACTTGGGGGAGTCCGAAGCAGAGTAAATTGCTTCCTTCCCTGTGCTCCACTAGCATGTATTCATGTCCCTATTTGTAAGTATAGTATGTCTCCCTCCCACACTAGATGGTACACTTTAGAGACAGAGGGACATCTCACTGGATTTTATAAACTGAAATCCAGCAGAATTCCTGAAAGCATCTGACCTTCTCCAGATTTCAGTAAGGTCTGATGAATGAAGGAATTCAGAATGTTTGCTGTGATTCAATGTTCGATGAAACTAAGTCATCAATGAGAAGACCATCGCCCTTCGCATTCACAGAGCTCTTCAAATGTTCCCTCCTCACTTCCCCAGCCACCCAGTCACAAGTGAACTTTCCCTGGTAATCTCTCACAGTACCCTCTTCCTTTCCCCAGTTCTGATCAGAATATGTAATTAGAAATATATGCGTGTTAATTATTTAATGTCTATATTTCTCCACACTATTTGATTGGAAGCTCCATGAAAGCAGGAAGGATGCATGTTTAATTTACCACTGTATTCCCAACATCCAGGACTCAGTACTCAATAAATATTCAACAAATAAATAACATGGAGACTAAATAATATAATGCATATCAAAAACTCTGAGAATTATATAGTGACCATTATAATTATTGGTATTACACATTCAGTTTATCTCCTCTTAGGTAGCTAAAATAAAATCTTCCATCTCTTCTCCAATATCACATGCCTTTAGTTGGTAAAAATACTTCCTGCCCCATCAATAGGGCACATATATCTGACACATTTGAATAATAAGAGCAATTACTTTGTTTTATTCCAGTTAGCAATTTACAGGAATATCAGCAGTGAGAAATGCTAAATCACCTCAGATCTCACTTAAGACTTTCTGTAAAATAAAGGTCAAATAGCTCCTTCTTTTCAAAACTTTGATCTTGATACATGATTCTAATCATCAATGCACTACACAAGAGCCTCTATGAGGTACATGTTTAACAAGCTGGAACCTTGTATTCTCAAGCAAGTGGACCCAAATAGACCAACGCAAAGTTGCTAACACAGGGCAGGTGTGGGCTGGGCCCTCCATTACATGGGCTCCTTTGAAGTCGCAAGGGAGAGCATAGGGATCCAACAGTGAGTTCTCATGCTCATATGTTTTCTAAATTTTGAAAAAGCAAATGTGTTCTTTCAAAATTTTCCCTAAAGAGAGCTTTCAAAATTGTACACCTTTCGGGCTGCATGAGACCTAGTTCTACCCCTGTGCTAATTAAGACCTTATACTGAGGGCACTTTTCTCTGTGTGGACATATTTAACAACACATTTTTAAAAATTTAGTTCTAATCACTGAAGAGGTCATGTTCCCATAACATCCATTTTAAATTCTAAAAAGAAAGCACTGTCTAAATAATTACTTTTTTCTAAACCCATATACATCCCTTTTTTTTTTGTTAATAAACACAGCTTGATCGCACAGAAGTCCTGTGTTCTCTAAAATAATCACAACATGGCCCTGGCTGGTGTAGCTCAGTGGATTGAGCGCGGGCCTGCGAACTACACAATCGCAGTTCGATTCCCAGTCAGGGCACATGCCTGGGTTGCAGGCCAGTTCCCAGCAGGGGACGCACGAGAGGCAACCATACATTGATATTTCTCTCCTTCCCTTCTCCTCTAAAGATAAATAAATAAAAAATATTAAAAAAATAAAATAAAATAATCACAACCACTCTAACAAGTAGGGATTGCTAATGTTCCCATTTCACAAAAGAAAAAACTGAAACTTTGGGAAGTTAAGCTATTAAATGACCTGCTTAAGATAAGATAGCTAATAAGATAGCTAATAGCTGATACATGCGGCTGAACTTTCAACCTAGGGTTGTTGGCCCGTCTTAGTCTGTGTGCTATACTACTTCTAGGTTCCTTGACAGCAGAAATAATGTCATCTCAGTCCTTTGTAATTCCCCACAGAGTTGAGGATAAAAAGCTGGCACTCAATAAACATATTTGCTCAACTGTTTTAAGAGTCGATTATGTTACTTAATGTGACAATCTCAAATGATGTGACATTACTGGGAATATTCCTAAATGGTGAGGTAATCAAATACCAAAGGCCTTTTAACATGTTTCCTCAGGAGTGACACAGAACAGAAAGTAGGTCAGATGCTGCCAGTGTTCACAGTTACAAACCAAAAAGTACTAGTGAGACTATGTAGTAGAACACAACTCATATAGGAGCCTTTCAAGTCACTTGAGTGATGCAAACTTTGAATTCAAAGGAAAGCATATTTACATATATCTGGGAGGAAAAGAATGTATTATAGTAGGTTTAGTAAACCCTTTTTTTCCAAAAACACACAGACACAAGATAGACCAAATGGCTTATATTTTCGTGTAGTCTTCTTTGAGTCTCTGATTGCTCGAAAGTTAAACTAATACTGCAGGAAGAGGAAGGAATGTCACCCTGAGCAAAAACTCCTAACTCAGTGTCTACATGTAGACATGGTTAATAGTGTCTAAAGAGTCATGTGCTGAAACTGCCTGAAAGGCAGCCATTTGGCCGCCAGACCAACATCAAAAGGCATCTCCTAATGAGTATCTTCAGCTGAGAGAGAGCGCTCAACATGGTGAAATGAAAGGGCATAATGGCGTCAGTGGCGACACCAAATAATTTACATCAGCAAATGGTTTTGAGGTTTGGCACCAGGAGTTAATAACAAAGAGGGCTGGAGGTGACATACCTGTGACCTTCAGATTGACTTCTGCGTTTTATTGACCCACAGTAGTATGTCCACCTGTACTGCCAGTAGTAGTTCCACTTCCTTTTCTCCTCATATTAAAAACTCTGGACTTCACAGAAGCCCAAGCATTAGGAGTCAGAGAGACCTTTGGGCATTTCTCTTCCCAAAAGGCTATCTCTTACAATATTCCTCAGAAACCTGCTGAGTACTTTAAAAGATGTATGAAACTCCCTTGTAAATATACTCATATCTTCCTGTTTAACTATAGGAATCTTAACCTTAGTCTTTCTTTTATTCAAAGCCTAAATAGCCATTATTATTATTACTATTATTATTATTTGGCCAGTTGATTTTTTAAAAATATTTTATTTATTTATTTTTAGAGAGAGGAGAAGGGAAGAAGAGAGGGAAAGCAACATCAATGTGTGGTTGCCTCTCATGTGTCTCCTACTAGGGACTTGGCCTGCAACCCAGGCATGTGCCCTGACTGAGAACCGAACCAGTGACCCTTTGCTTCACAGGCCCACACTCAATCCATTGAGCAACACCAGCCAGGGCTTGCCAGTTGATTTTTTAATTGTCTAATTTATAATCCATTTTTAAAACTAGTAAAATGCTATTTGTAATTTGCTGCCATTTCTTTTAAAGTTCCAGACAACAACTAACCTATATATTTGTTAGATTACTAAACTAAAAAAAAATATCAGTTATGTAATGTACATTAAAATATTTATTTTGACACAAGTAAATACTTGTGTACTTAAAAACTCAGTATGTAAATAGTACAGGAGAGCCTTTTTCAAATGCCTTTGTCTCTCTCCCCCAGGCTGGCTGCTCCCATAAGACTGATGGTGGCAGGTGTGGTCAGTCCCTTTCTCTCCCTCCCTGGCCATCGGTTCTGCCCCCAGTCACCACAAACCTAATATTGGCAGAGAAAGTTCTAACTGTTCTTAGCAATAGGTAGTCAGTCACTTACTTTACACTAAGGCAGGAAGGACTGTTGGTAAAATACCTCTGAGGGTCAGCCCGTGGCACGGAAGTCACTTTCAGTCCAGAGAGCAGCCACAATTCTTTAACATTGAAGATGTAAACATGGGGAATTCATCAAACTAATAAATATTAAATAGAGACTCTGTCACCTTAAAAATTAAGTGGTTGTATCAAAAATCCCAAAATCCATATTTTAAGCAATGTCAAGTTTATGAGATGCTGTAATTTAAGAAACTGAGTTCTGCAGTGAACAGAAACATCTGTCGTATCTAACGACTACTTTCTGAATAGCAAAGTGGTGCTATTTATGTTGAAGGGCAATTAAGACGTTGTTTCCTGTGACAGAAATATACAGATACAGATTACTTACATTAAATTACATGTTACCTATCTGAGGTTTAATGATAAATGTATTCCAAACAGAAGCACTATGCAGAACTATTAGAACTGGGGGAGTTCCATGGGACTAATCTCTCCCTTTTGCTGCTGCTTTGGATAAGCATCCAAACCGAGCCCTTGTGAAGAGCACGCCCACACCATACATTTTTTTTGCAAACAATTACTACTTTAATTCTTGAACTACCAAGGTCAAGAAATAGTCACCAGTGAAGGCAACAAATTTTTAGTTCAATTAATTGGCATAGAGCCTTGGATGAACCTCCTTTATTGAACAAGGAAATGACCTGCTATCTTCTGCTATTCTAACACTATTGTTTTGAAATGATAGATTTGGGGTAAAGATATCCGGAAAGAAGTCAACCTACTGGGTTCAATCTCCTGGGGGAAGGAGGGGAGAAATTCTTTAAAAACTGACTTTAAAAAAACTACCTAAGTTTTAGAATAATGAAAATTTAACCCAATTGGTAGATCTTTAGAAAATAGTAGTGCAAAGAGTAACTCAAAAACTATCAAATGAACAACACGCCACACTTCCACAATGTCTGAATCATATTGTTTTTGTTTAACTCTTCTGAATTTTATATGTTGTAGGTTATTTTCAATATTTTAATATATCCTAATTATTTACTGAAGGAAAATGAACTTTTTGGTTTTTGGATAGAGTTGGGAAAGGCTTTCCACATTTTTAAATATGGCTTCACTACATTCTGTTAAATTTTGTTCAGAAAGATACATTTCTGATCTTAAAATGAAAACCAACAAAAAAATAGCTCACCATAATTGTGCTCACTGCAAATTTTGCTGAAACATGTCTTTATTTGTTTAGTGAGGGGCATTATATGTTTTCTATATACGAGGCGGACCCCAAGAATGGAATTATCTTCTGCAGAGTGGGCGGACCCCTAATAGTACAGGCTTCCCCAGCTAGGTGAGTGTTCTAGGAATCCATCTGTATCAGTGCAACAGCTGGCGTTGTTGTGAGAGGCTGCATTCAGTTTAAGTGAAGTATTTTTGAAGATGTCTTCAATCCATTTGTCCATTCCATGATGAGTGATTTACCAGCACACCTGCCCACAACATGCCGAGTGTTCAGCAGTGTTTGACCAAAAATGGCATGACTTCTGTGCCCTACCCTCCCTATTCTCCTGATCTCTCCCAGAGCAACTTTTTTTTTGTTTCCCTGGATGAAAAAGTCTTCAAAGGGAAATGCTTTGCGAGCATGGAGGAGGTGAAACAAACAATGGCAGAAGCTCTAAAAGCCATCAAAATCGACAAGTACAAAACTGTTTTGAGTGGTGGAAAAAGCATCTTGATAGGTGTATTGTATCAAATAGAGAGTACTTTGAAGGTGACTGAAGTTTAAACATGTAAGAATAAATACATAATTTAGTATAAATAAATTCCGGTTTTGGGGGGTCCCCTCTTGTACATGTATGCACTATCTTTAAAAAGTAGCGCAGATGCTCTTTGTTTGAAAACCAGTCCTATCCACTCCTTGACTCTTACAAGTTAAATTGGCAGAGGATTGTAAATTTATCAAAGAAACATATGACTTAACAACCATTCCAGATCATTCAATCAAATAATTTTTCCACAAAACATTCAGAACTGCAGTTAATTCCACAGCCTTTCTCTTTATTCCTAAAGAACAGAAAACACCAAAACAAGCATAATTCGTTTGGTATATAAAGTTAGCATACCTTATATCTAAATTGTCAAATGCATTGAGTGGAGAGAGGCTGAACCACCTTGTCCCTGAAGATGATACAACATTTGAGGCCAAATGTGTGTTTGTGTATTACTGTTTTTATTTTCCTAGTGACCCTTTGACTAGAAGTCTTCCATTTTTGTTTTAACTGTGGTAGAAACAATAAGTATTTCTCTTCGGAAAGCCACTCAACTTCTTTCTTTTGTTAAACAACCTTTTATGTGTTTCCTGGTCTGCCTCGTCCTATCATCTTGGTTCTGGGGTCAGGAATGAGGGAGGACACTTTCCTTTCAGGGACCATGGGTCAAAATGTAACCCTTGCCTCAGCAGCAGAGAACATCCTCATCTGGGGTTCCCTGGGCGTGTACCCTTGCAACTCACTGGGGATCCAAACACTGAGGGTTACACCCATCGCCACAAAGGAAAGAACCGCTAAGTGAGCCCCCAAGGACCTAGCAAAGATTAGGGCTCCGATGTCACGTCCCCACCTGTAAGGGAGGAGGTCTCAGAAACACCCCTTCTCCGCCCTTTCCACAGGTCGTGCGGCGGCGACCTATGGGCACTAGGGAAAGGGGGCATTCTTTGAGCAACCCTCAGTCAGGTGGCTCTGAGGACCGCGGTAAGCGCACTGGGGTTGTCCTCCCACTGGGGGCTAGCCTCCCATTGAGGGCAACCCCCTGCTGTGCACCCCTCGCTCCGGCCCATCCCGCCCCGCCGCCAGCTTCGCCCCCTCTTCGCCCCAGCTTGGGGCAGTCTGATCAGCGCACGCGCGACGGTGCGCCCTACCACCGCGCCCTCCAAGGCAACGCGCTCCGGCCAGGTCGACGCGGGCGCAAATTTGTGTGTTGGCTGGGGCGGGAGGGATGCTCCAATTTGGCGTGGAAAAGGCGCGAGTGAGCTAGCACCTCCTAAAGACAACCTAGACTCCATTTTATTTCCTCAGAAACTGCGAGGTGGGCGGGAGACTGGCCGCAGGGCGGGGTTCCTCGAGCGGGAGAAGAGCGAGACCGTTAGGCTGGAACACCGGGAGACTGTCCTGGTAGCTCCTGGCCACCACCCGCGCCGCAATAAAAGCCTCTCGCGACTTCCCGCCCAGGCAGCCTCGCTCTGATTGGTCGCCATGGGAGGCACTGGAGTAGGCTGGAGGCGGCAGCCGAGCGCTGCTCCCTGCTGCCTGGGGAGGGGGCGTGCTGGGTGCTCCCAGGCCCGCCCCAGGAGCTCCCCAAGCCAGGCTTGGCCGACTCAAGGCAGTTTCAGCGACCCCTGGGAGCGGCGACCGCGGCAGACAACTCCCTCAGCTCAGCTTTCCTAGGGTATTTCCCAGCACACGCCCCCCGCCGAGAACGTCAGCCCACCCCACCCTAGCTCTCTCAGGTCTCCGTTCCTTGTCTTCCCTCTTCCCGTCCATCAACGCCTAAGCGCAAATCCTGGGGTGGGGTAGGAGAAGCAGCTGGAGGGAAGGGTGGGCACGCACGTAAGAATCTTCCTGGGAGGCCGGGATGGAAACACCCAAAACGAAAGGACTCTTTATGCCGGCTGTGGAGGTTCGCTAGGCGGCAGCCCAGCCCCCGCCACCCATGGCAGCATCACTACTGTCTTCCTCCTAGCTCCCTATTGTTCGCACTTTGCAAGATTGGGAACCTCGTCCAGAGAAAGGAGACTGAGGCGAAGCGTTTCGGGGTTCTACCTGCCATTCTTCTCTCTCATCGTGCAACACAGGGCTCTGGGTGCGTGTGAAAGCACACGCGCGCACACACGCGCACACTAGACAGCCTGGATCACGCCCTCCTCGCCCTCCGCCCCTCCGCATTTCCTCCTGTCAAAACGCGGCGCTGGACCCTCCCATCCCTTCGAGCTCCAGGCCGAAAGCAGGCTTTGCAACTAACCAGCAATTTGGCAAATGAAAAACTAACGTCATATCGACGGGGGTGCAACACCGCCACTCAGTCCTGAGATTCTGCCCATGTCGCCCCATTTTGCAAACCGTTATAAGACCCCTGGCAGGGGGGCGGCAACGGCGGCGAGCCCCACTTTATTAGACCTGGGGAAATAACGATCGGGGTGGCTACACCGGCTTTATCGTTCACTCTTCCCGGAGCCAGAGCTGACAAGACCCTGCCCAGCAGAATCTGAGCCTGTGCGGCGGCACCCCGGAGCCTCGCCATTCGCGCTGCCCGCCTTCGGGGAAGGAGCGCTACCCATCACTGCGCTGCCGCCAGCGCCTCTGAGAGCAGGCGGCTCCGATCACAGCGCCCCGGCACACTAAGTGGGAAGGGCGGGCACACTGGCGGGGCGCTAGAAGCTCGTTGCACAGGGAGGCAGCCCCGGAGGGTGCGGGGTTCGGCCGGACGGCTAGGGCGATGCGCTCCTTCCTCAGCTCCACGAAAATGATCACCCTTAGCATTCTCCGTAAAACCACCGAAATAACAGTGTTCCTAAGGGGAGTAGCAGGGAGAAGAAGGCAATTAGCAAATCAAATTGAGAAGAAGAATTTTTTAAATGTACCTGCAGTTCCAAGGAAAAACAAAGTCCAGATGAGATCCTTAGTTTGCAGCATTGTAATCTGCTGGCTGGGAGGGATGTTCTTGCCGCGGTAAATTCTGTGCCCCACCTTATAGCGAGTGTGGACGGCGTTAGAGCAACAGACCTAGGGGCAGACAATTGCCAGGCTGAGTATGATTATTTTTGCAGAATTGTTTCCTGCCAGCCGCTGCCGAGCTGCGTTCACGCGCTGAGCGGAGAATGAGTGACAGTCTCAGCCTCAGCACACTCGCAACTCGGAGATCCTTGCGCTGGCCCGGGTTCGCTTTGATGGAACCGGGGATGGGAGCGGGGGGCGGAGGGCGGGGGTGAGAACCTCACTGTGTCCTTCCACCACGCCGGCCACAAATAGTGCCGAACATCAAGGAGGTAAGAGACAGGGGAGGCAGATGCGGCCGCCTGCAAAACGCGGCCTGGAGCAACCTTCAGGAGGAAGCGAGCTCTTTCATACGCAGTCTTAGGGGCAGAACTGGGATTTTTTTCCCACAGTTCTCCCCCACGCCTCCGCAGTCTCTCCTGTCATCCAGCCTTCCTTAATCAGGAGGTTGGATATTTTAATAACTAGCAAATAATAAAAACAAAACCGTATGTTTTGTTAGGTTTTTCGAAGTTGTCAAATCTCTCAGATCCAAAGATCCTTGAAACACAAGCAAAGGACTTCATTTTTTTATAAGTACAGAAAATTAGAAATTAGGAGAGGGATAGGTGTTGCCATTGCAACGTTTTGTTTAGGTTTTGTTTGCTTTTACTAGCTAGGAAGTTTGATCTCCCACAGAGGCAACAGAGATGGGAAGCAACTTGAGTTAGAAGAAAACGCAGATATTTAGAAGGAATTTCCAGAAATAAAGGAAGGAAAATGTTTGTTTACAAATGTTGAAATCTGTGGTCTCTTCATGAAGATCACCAAACCTTTTGTGTAGGTTTTATGGTATGGGCACAATGTTATTTTCCTACAAAGGCACACAACCTCAGTTCTTAAAAATATTAACATAGAATATCACCGAGGTTCCAACATAAAGGGTTTCAATGAATCTTACAGCTGTATTTTGAACAGAAGAGAATGAGTGGAGAAGCAGGTTGAAAATATAAACATGTTTGAGCACTTGAGCAAGACTTGAGTGTTTAAAGAACAACAGGTGAGGGAGAAGCCGGAGCTCAAATTGTTCTACAGGCTGAGCCTATTAGCCCAGCAGAGTGAAGCATCCCTAGAGGAAGGCTGCCCACCTTCCAGGCACAATTGCATCAACATTACCATGTACTCACTTTTTCTTTAAAGGACAGGATCTCCACTGCTGCACCTCTCTCTCACAACCCACCCTCTGCTGTCCTGCAAGCCAGTCTCCATTACCGCAGAGGCTGGTACTGCCTCTCCAAGTCCTAGACCAGCAGGCCACACTAGTAGTACACTGTTGACTTCCGACTGCACATCCCGTGAAGAGCGTATCTCCTGGTAAATCAGTCTTTCATAATGTTTACTTTTGTAATACTTATCACATACCAATTATAAATGATAAGTACAGAGAAATAGACAGAAGATTCCAAATCCCATGTATTCCAGAGGTACCCATAGATTTTCTGTCCTCTGTATATGGGTGTGATTTTTTTTTGTAATTGACAGTATAGTAGCAATTTGAATCCTATTTATTTTCCCTGACATTTCATTATAAGCATTTCCCCAGGCCATTAAAACGGTTTTTGAAATCTTTTTATAGACATATAATATTTTTATATCAATGGTTATGATCTCCCATTGTTGGATATTTAAGATTGTTTCCAGAGTTTCATAGTACAATTAATGCTTTTTAAACATCTTTCAATAAACATTTATTGAATACTACTATGGTTTGTTTAGCCCTGTCCTGGGTACACTGAATTATACAGATTTTTTCAATGTATTTAAGTATTACTGGCTTCAGATACAAGCTTCTGCTGATGTGTAAAATTATCATAATAAGCCTTAAAAACTTATGTGAATAAGTATTAGATTCTTTCCTAGAGAAGAGGTTTTGCCAGCAGGGAAAAACATACACAACAGGACTGAGGGGAAGGGAGAAAAGGGAAGATTGGGATATCCAAAGTATTTGTAACTTTTTTTCTAACCTATTTCTAATTTTTACCAAGAGTGATATACATTCCTTTCTCTGCAAACCTAAAACATTTCTCACTATTTTTCTCCACGAATATCCCTATTTTTGGCTTTTCAATGTAGGCAGGTGTGGAAATCCTCTCTCACTTCAGGATGACTGAATTTCAACTCTCTCTCTCTCTCTCTCTCTCCACACTAATTTTGAGATGTTTGAGGGATATCCAAGTGAAGATGTGCCTAAGACCGACAGTCAGTGGAGGGGACTCCAGAGAACATCATTGTTTAAGCTCTGGCCCAAAGAAATTGCCAGAGCAATAGTGAAAATACAGTCAGAGAGATAGAAAGAGAAATGAAACATTATAATGACCAAATCTAAAGAAGAAAAAAGTTTTGAAATGGTCAAATAAAATGATGATTTCCAAGTTTCCTGGAATTGAGTGTTGAAAAGCCATTAGTGGCCTCTGAAGAGAGCAGCCTTCCAGGGACTGGTGGAAGGAAAACATCACTGTCCCAGGAACAAAGGGGTAGCTTGACCAGGGAAGAGAAACAGAGGGTTACACCACTCTTTGAGGGGCAATGAGGTCAGTGCAGACTAGTGTGATAATGACAAGGATAGAAAGGCAAGCTTGAGGGGGAAGGAGGCTTGCAAGGTTTTCTTTTTCTCTTCTCTTTTAATGTGAGGATTTTATTGTTAGGCTGTAAATTAGATCAGTAAACTCCCTACAGCCTTATGGTCCAATTTAGACTACTTGAAAAATGAACTTAGTCAAAAGTACCCTCGCTGATATTTCCCCCATTTAGGGTTTCTTTCCTGTTGGTGTTGAAAAGGAGACCCCAGGCCCGATCCCAGAACTCACAGATATCCCAGGAACTTTATTTCACATCTGACACAAGCAAAATAGATTCAGGAAAATGCAGCAGTGTAAGGTTAAAGCAAGAGACAATGACCTGGGATTAGGAGAGACGGGGATGCAAAGACCTGCCAAAAGAGCTGAGCATGATCCATGAATGTGGTAGGACCAGAAAGCAATGTCAAGACCACAGAGCTAAAGAGTAAAATACTCTAGAGAGTCCCCAGAGCTCCCTTCTAGCCTCTCATATCCCAGATCTTGTTGACACCAGAAATGACTGCTAAGGTCTACTGCATGGTGGGGCTGAGGAAACTGACATATTTCTCTTCCTGTTCAAGGCTGGCTCAGGTGCTGGTTAAGGATTAGTGGACACTAGTCAACGGACCCTGCTGAATGGTGCTGGGGATCCCCAAAGCAGAAGAATGAGACAGGATCAACTAAGAACCACTGCTTCTTTGTGCAAGTTGTGCACTGCACAGCTTAAACGGGTGCCTTTCAGGTCCCTCTCACCATATATGTATCTAATTTGTTATGACAGTTTTTCTGGCAGGTGGAAGCAAAGAATGGAGAAAGGAATGCTGTTATCGTATCCTGCCTCCCTCCCTTCCTCCTTCCTTCTCTTCCTTCCCCTTTCTCCTTCCCTCCTTCACTTCCTCCCTTCCCCCCTTCCTCCCTTCTTTCCTTGTTTTCCTTACTTCTTTTATTTTTCAGGGGTTTTTTAAGGAAGTGGGTTTTACGGGTCCTTTCAACCGTTGAAAGCACTTACTAAAAAATCCCCCAAAAATAAAGGTTGGAAAGAAAGTGAGGTTGAGCCGCAATGCAGGCGTAACAAAACCTCCATCAGCCCCTTGGAAGCTGTGAAACTGGTCATAACGTCCTCACATTGAAGAGTCATCGGGTTTAAGCAGTCCTGGGAGTGGAACCTGACCTCTAGGTAGCTCTCTCCAGCCAAGGACAGTTTCCAGAGACTAATAGCTGAGAGCATCACAGCATCTAGGAGAGTATGACCCCAGTTCTGAGTGTGGCATCTGGGCAGCTTTGCACAGCATCCATTACACAGTTTTAGCTGTAAATAAAAATATAGCGTATTCGAAGGTTAATTTTTTTTTATTGTGGTAGAAATATGCATAACAAAATGTAGCATTTTAAGTATGTACTTCTGTGGCATTAAATATGTTCATATTGTTATGCAACTATCACCACTATCTATCTCTGGAACGTTTTTACCTTCCCCAACTCTGTACCCAGTAAACAATAACTTCCCATTCCCTCTCCTCCCATGGCTCCTGGTTACCACTGTTCTTCTTTCCTTTTCTTTCTTTATTTATATTTTTATTGTTGTTCTAGTAGACTTTTCTGTCTTTTCTATGAACTTGAATAACCATTAATTACATCATACAAGAAATATACATTTGTCCTTTTGTGATGGACTTATTTCACTTAACACAATGTTTTCAAGTTTCTTCTGTCAAATTTCTTTCTGTCAAGTTTCTTTCTGTCAAGTTTCTTCTTTCTTCTGTTTCTTTTCAAGTTTCATGTCAAATTTTTCATTCCACATTTATACCACATTTTGTTTATCCATTCACTCATTAGTGGTCATTTGGGTTCCTTCCATCTTTTGGCTCT
Source organism: Sturnira hondurensis (assembly GCF_014824575.4). Lineage (NCBI taxonomy): Eukaryota > Metazoa > Chordata > Mammalia > Chiroptera > Phyllostomidae > Sturnira > Sturnira hondurensis. The sequence continues at coordinate 2,454,338 of NW_028088424.1, read as the reverse complement.
CGTGAATAATGCTGTTATGAATATGGGTGTACAAATATTTATTTGAGCCCCTGCTTTCACTTCTTTTGGGTATGTACCCCAAAGTGGAATTGCTGGGTGGTATGATAATTTCAGATTTAATTTTTTGTGGAATTGCCATACCATTTTACACAGTGGCTGCATCATTTCACATTCCCTCCACCAGCAACACTCATGCGTCTCAGTTTCTCCACATTCAGGCCAATAGTTCTTTTCTTCTCTCTCTCTCTTTTTTTTTGATAATAGCCATCCAAATGTGTCTAAAGTGCTATCTTGTTGTGCTTTGCATTTTTTCTAATCTGTAGTGATGTTGAGCATCTTTTTGTGTAGTTTTGGTAACTTATATATCTTTTTTTGAGAAATGTCTATTCAAGTTCTTTGTCTATGTTTAATCAGGTTATTTGTTTTGTTGTGGCTTTTCTTAAGTTGTAGAAATTCTTTATGTACTCTGGTTAACAATCTGTCATCAGCTATATGATTTACAAATGTTTTCTCCCATTCCATGGGTTGCTTTTTCACTCTTTTGATAGCATCCTTTAATACACAAGTTTTTAATTTTGACGAATGCCAACTTCTGTTTTTCCTTTTGTTGCTTGTGCTTTTGGTCTCATATCCATGAAGTCACTGCCAAATCCAGTGTCACGAAGCTCTCCCCCTATGTTTTCTTCTTAGAGTTGTATAGTTTTAACTCTTACAGTTAGGTTTTTTATCTATTCTAAGTTAATTTTTGTATACAGATAAGGTAATGGTCCAATTTCTCTCTCTCTTTCTTTCCTTCCTTCCTTCCCTCCTTCCTTCCATATGAATATCTAGTTTCCTGAAAGACTTCTTGAAAAAACTGCCCTTTCCCCATTGAATGGACTTGGCATCCTTGTCCAAAATCATTTGGCCATATATAGAAGTGATTATTTCTGGACTTTCTATTCTACTACATTGGTCTTAGTCTATCTTCATACCAGAACTGCATTGTTTTGATTATCATAGCTTTGCAGTAAGTTTTTGAATCGGAAAGTGTGATATTTCCAACTGCTTTCTTTTTTAAGATTATTTTGGCTATTTGGGAATTCCCTGACAATTTATAGGAATTTTAGGATGGATTTTCTATTTCTGCAACAACAACAACAAACAGTCATTGGGATTTGGGTAGAGATTGAGGGGTGCTGTCGTCTAATCTTTCCAAAGTTGTTATTTGGGCTAGTACTAGAAGCATGCTGACAACTCGGAGATGAGGATGTTTTAGATGTCTATGCCAGATCTATGGGAAACTCAGTCACAGGAAGCCACCAGAAATTGCCAGTTTGTGTGATCTATTTTCTCAGTGTAGATATGGAAAGACGAAGCAGCATCAAATCACAAAAATCAGTCCATAAAATGTACAACTAGCTTTGGAAGGTTACAGTGAGCTAGCAAAGAAAAGATGGGTTTAAATGCTTACTTGGCTCTGAAATGAACTTAAACACCAGGCTGCCTAACTCTCAGTTTTGTCTTTGGGAAAAAAAAAAACCCTCTGAAACAAGTGATTTAACAGACTGGAGAAAGGAGCCAAGATCTTCATGTCGAGATCTTGTAAATCACAAAGTGATACTGTGCTAATATTAAGGACATTATAACTTCTTTTCTCCCTCTTACACACTCTCCTACAAAACCCAGCAATAATGAAGTGAAGTGGGTCAGTGCTCAGGTCTTGGACCTCGACAATCCAAGTTCAGACCCTAGCCTCTTCATCTGCAGGCTCTATGGATTTGGACAAATAACCTCACACCTGCAAACTTTTTTTCTTGTTCATAAAATGCAACAGAGTAATATTTATCTTTCAGACTTCTTGTGAACATCAATTAAAATAACACACATAGAGGGCTTAGTACAGGCCTGACAATCTATCATTCAACAGGTATATATTGAACACCTATAACATGCAATGCACTATGCTAGTCACGAAGAATAAAAACAAGTAAATGAACACATGTGTTTACAGGCTTGTCAAGAAGACAAATAACAAAGACACTAAAACAATTTTAAACTATAATTAGAGTCATGAAAAAGCAAAGAGAATTATTTGATAAAGAATGATAGTAGATATCTAGTTTAGATCAAGAAAGGCTTCCCTGAGGAGGTGACAGGTAAGTTGCAACCTAAGGAGAAGTACCCAACTTTGCAAAACCATTTGAAGGTGCATTCCAGGAATGTGCAAATATGTAGGTTGTGGGTTTGATCCCAGGTCAGGAGACATATGGGAGGCAACCAATCAATGTTTCTGATATGGATATTGCTCTCTCACATTGTGTTTCTCTCTCTCTCTCTCTCGTTCTCTCTCTCATCAAGAAACACAAAAAGAGTTTATATTTCATTCAAACTTATAAGTTTGAATGAAAGTCCCTCCCCCTGAGGGACTTTTGCAGTGGCTTATAGGGAGGCAGGAGTAGGTATAGGGATGCCAGTTTGAAACCACTGCAAAAATCCAGGGGAGAGGAAATGGAGAGAAGTGAAGATTAAATTGACCAAACTTGCTGATAGATGTGGAAAGGAGAGAGAAGTCAAGATGCAGTACATGCCAGCAAGATTTGTTGGGAGAAGAGGAGAAATTAAGAATTTGACTTTAGATCAGTCACATCTACCTGTGAGACATCCAAATGGAGATGGCAAGTCGGTGGTCAGATGTGAGTATGGAAGTCAGCAGAGTGAGATCTTACCAGGAGATATCAATTTCAGAGTCACTGGTGTGATTGATATCTAAAGCCATAGGAAAGGATGAAATCACCCAGCAAAAAACGGGGAGAGAGAAAAGAGGAAGGAAGGCCCAGGTCTATATCCTGTAAAACAAGAACTTTATGAGTTCAAAGTAGAAAAAGTAGAATAAGCAGAAATACTGAGATGAGGTTCTAGAGAGGCAGGGGGCCACGTGGGAGAGAGTAGAGTATCCAGACCAGGAGAGAAGAGACTTGAAAAAAGGAAGGATCTGTCATTGTGATTAATGCTGCTTGGGGGCCAAGTAAAATATGACAGAGAAGAGTGTCCATCAGATTTGGGAATATGAAGCTTGTTAGTAACCTTGACAAGAACAAGTTCACACTCTCTGAGCTCAGAGTGAGTGCCTAATAAATGATAGTTGTAGCAATAATAATAGGCTCCTACTCATTGCTTCCTTGAGTTTCTGTGATAATAGAATGACATTTTGGAACTGATCGGGGCACAGAAGTATAGCATCAATGATTAGCTATTCAGAAAATAAGTTGGTCTTATTACACAGTATATGCTGGGATACAATTTTCTCCATGAATAACTGCCATAGTAGTTGTAGATAACTAGTGCTCCAGAAGATTTGGGTGCATCACTACTTAGGGTAAGAGGGAAAATGATTTCCCTTTCTCTCCCTACTATCATTACTTCTCCAATTTAATCCTGGCCAACTTTCTCACCCCCAGTTCCTCTGTGTCCTGTGATTGTACTGCTTTTCTTGGTCACATACCAAAACACCATGAGGCATCAACTCCAGCACCAAGGAATGGAGCCAGGTAGGCAGAGCCAACACTAAATTTAGGTTCCTCCAGTTTAATCTGCATCTTTGGGGCCAGAGAAAGGCCTGTCCTCAGACCCTGTGCCTGTGCATAACACCTTTGCTCCTATGTACAAGCACCTTGAGGAGTGAGAAGAGAGTTAAGAAAAAGATGAAGCAAAAAAAACAAGCATTCACAAGGGTGAAGGCATTCATCTCACCACCACCACCACTTCTTTGCAGAAGAACTAAATTGTTTCTCTTTGACACAGCCACTGCATTACATCTCCCTTGAGAATCCTCTGGGGCCATCCTGAAGAAACACTGTACCAAATAAGAGGGTGGTGCCAGCTCTACATCAGTTTCTAGAATCCCAGAGAACTCTGAATTTGAAGTGGTATGGGTCTAAATGACCACCCATGCACACCTTCTGAAGACTATCCTCTTACCCCTTGGGCTCCCAGGGTTCCACAGAGCCTCAGAGCTCCTGGGAGCTCCAAGGAGACACAACACTTACTCCAGACACTATCTCTGAAAGATAAATTCCCTGTTGCATCAGCAGAACTGTGGAGTGAACCAGGCTTGTTCCAGGAAAGGAGGCTTCTCTCAACTACCTCTACCCTTGCATCAGCAAAGGAGCAATCAAAAGGAAGAATTAATCTAATGACTCTCTGAGCAGAGGAGAGATATGACAAACATCAGACCTCCAATCTGAGCAGTGCCCCCTCCACCTCATCCCCCCATGTCCCCTACCCTCAACCCCTGCTCCAACATAATTGTCACTCTAAATGTCTGTTGAAAGGATGGGATCAATAAACAAACCAATAAAGTCCTCTGGGCTGACTGCATTCTGGAACACTGGCCCAGGATCCCTACCCAGCTCCTGTGACTGCAGTTCAGGCCTGGTCTTATCTCACAGGGACTGCAGCCACAGCCTCCCAACTGATCTTCCTGCTTCTACTCTCCACCTTCAAACACACCTCCCTCAACCTCCAGAGCCAGCTGCTTACAAAGAATATTTGTTGAAAACTGCAAGGGTCACTTCCCCACAAAAAAACCTTTAATGGCTCCCCATTTCCCTCAGAATGAAGTCCAAGCCCCACCAAGGCCCATCCCGAATCTCACCTCTTGCCTCTTTCTATGGCCTCTTGTGGATGTGAGTGATCAAACACACCACCACCCTGGGCTCCTGCAGTTTGCCTGGCTGACTTTTGCTCTTCCTCTAGACTCACTTTGTGAGGTCATCTCATCGTTGACCTTCCCACCTCTTTCTCCTCACGTCCTTCCCCTGAGCTAGACATTCCACCCAGATGCTTCCAGAACCCTCTGGGCCCACCGCTGCCACTGTACGCACATTGCAGTCCAATTGCTTTTTTCTGAACTCATCTCCCCGACTAGCCTGCGATATCCTTTAGGGCAGAGACTTTCATTCGCATTCCTATATTACCAGTGCCTCGCGTGTTTCTCGGCACAAAATAGGTGCTTAATGTTGCATTCACCAACCGCGAGAACAAATGTCGGAGACTTTCGGGGTTCCAGAGATGTTCCTTTACTGGCCAAGTTTAACCTGCACAGGGGCGAACTCTCCAAAGTGTCCGGAGACACGGTGCCCGCAAGGGCTGCAAATGAGAGTTGCGCCAAACACTTACAGGCTTAGGGTTTTATGGAGGCGCGCAAGCAAGCTGGATACAGAAGCAGATGTGGTGGTTAGCGGTTGGCTCAGGGGCACAATAGGGTTACTGATTATTGGTGAGTTAACTCGTGCACTGGCTCGTGATCCTTTACCTGATTGGTCAGTTGAGCTCGTGCACAGGGGCAAAATTTCCCTCCCTAGTGACTGTCCAGATGGCTATCTGCCTGACTAACCTTTGCTCTTAACCCACATCCTGGAACACACCCTGCTCTTCAGGCGTGTCCTGGAGTCTCTTTGCACTAGTTAGTAAAACACCTTTTGCTTCCTTACAGCTATGTTCTGGCTAGTTCCCCTTGCCCTCAACATTCCCCCATTTCCTTTGGGGGTATGTCAAACCTTTGACTTTTCTTTATTTGGGATGATCAGGGGTCCTAGGACGGGGGCTAGGAAGGAGAGAAGAGTGTCCTGCCACTAGGAGGACGCTCCTGTCCTGGCCCTGGGCCATAGTCTGTCTTTAAGTCTATTTATGCATTGTAAGTTTTCTTCAACTAAGTCACTTTCATTATTTTTCTCCTCCTGTGATTAACTATTAGGAGGGGTTCTGAGATTCCTTTCTCTTTCTGGAATCATATAAAGGACAATGGACGAAGGTCTCATCTCTGTATAACTACTTCAGGCTGGACATGGACGTCGTCCTACCTACCCTTGGGTCAGGGGACCCTGAAAGAGGAGGAGGTGGGTGCAGCACAGAGGGAGTCCTTCCTGCAACGGGAAGGACCTTACAGGGTCCTGGTCAGTTGGCTATCACCAGGAAGTTGCAGGCTTGGTGTCCAAAGGCTGGCATTACTGGACCATTGGCCTTCTGGTCAGGTCATATTCTGGAGGGTACAGATTAGGCAAGAAATTGGAAGCACAATTAAATTATAACTATTAAATAACAAAGGCAGGGACTTTAGTAAAGAATGGCTTATCTATAGGAAGGTGTACAAGGCATGCTACACCTATCCAAGACTCTTGTGGCCCGCTATACTTCACTTGGGCTGAGGGGAATACGTTAAGATTTCCCTCCTTTCAGATTTCTGAGCCCTTTCTGTCCAAGCCATCAAGACAGAAAAGGGAAAATCAGTTCTAAATTGAAGCCCACAGACTGCCCCAGCCCTTCACCAACCCAACTACTTAGTTCAGCCAAACCGTTGAGTCTCAGGGGGGGCGATGAGGAAGATGGGCTCCTTAAATGAGGCCTATATTGTAACCAATCACTCATAGGCATAGGCAGGTCATAGGCATACACCCTATGAAAACAGAAGAACACACAGGTTAATTCACACAACAATCCCCAAACCAGTCTCTGCGCCTGTGAGACTGTCTTTTGGGAAGACATTCCATTGCAAGGTCCTTCGAACCTGTAAATCGTACATCTTCAGTGACATCACAAACCTGGTTTCAACTCTTTAATGAAAACAAACTTTCAAGACAGTTAGCTGTGCCATTCTGATGTCGAATACTGAGCATTGTGGTTTTCCTTGAACTATAATTTTTCTCCTTAAGATCACCCTCACTGTTATTACAGGGACTACTTTGGGTCCCGCTTTTGATTTTGCCTGTTCGTTTGCATAAACACACTAAGAGCAATCTGGATCACTTATGATCCTTAAGTCCGCTTTGCTGGAACTCACACAGGGAACCCTTAGGTTGACTTCTCAGTCCACCCCTCGGGGCACAGAAGCAGAGCCACACATCTGCCATCTGGCTTCGCCTGTACCAGTCATTTCACTCAAATCCTTGAGCCTCCATTGTGCCTACAGGTTCCTTTTAGCCATCTTTCAGGAAGACAACCTTCGTTTCTTCCCAGGAAAGACTGGCATGGACCACACAACCAACCAAAGTACCAGGCTTTTCTCGTGGGCTTTCACTAGCTTCACAAGTCAATCCCAGTTCCTCAGGGCCTTCTGGTGACGACCAGAACCCATACATGCCTCCTACAGGCGTGACATTCCAGTCAAAGTCCTGGTTAACAAAACCACTGTTAATGACTGGTCTTATTGGTTTTATGCAAAGAAACCTTACATCATTATTCATTCCTTCAGAGTGCCAAATTGTGGAGGGATCAGGTAGGGAGAAAAACACAGAACTTGAAGGAAAATCTTTCTCCTTCTAATACCCATCAAGATGCATCTCCATGCCTTATACCTTCTATTACTAACACCACATAATTTCTTTCCAAAACTTTCACATTTCCATTTATTTTTATAACTTCCCACAGACTTTCTACAATATTTATAAACCTTCTATAGCCTTTTTACCTATCCAGATTTATCCATAATTCTCTTTTAATCCCTGTTCCTTTCCCACACTGGGAAGGACTGGACTTAAACTCAGTATCTGGCAGCTAAAAGTCCCTAGATTTGCAGGGACATTTTTTTACCTTTTTGAAGCTTAGACCTTGCAAACACCTTATGAATCAGATGGTCAGCTATGGACCTCAGTTCATGACCTTCAAAACCAGAGACATTCCTATCAGAACCAGTTACACAGAGAATCTGACTGCTGCAGGGTCCACACAGCAGCAGCACACAGCTAAGCAGGTTTACAGAAGCAAGAAAGCAGGGCTACTGATAGGGTAATGTTCTTTTGTTCTGACTTCTTAGTTACTTAGTTGTTTACCCCTCCTTATCTTAATGGCTCAGCAAATGGACCCAGTCCCTCTGACTTGTCTGGGCTTGTCTAAACAGGTCTTCTGCTATATCTCCCCCCTTTATCTATTCTGAGGATGGGAGGAGGTCTCCTGAAGACTTGGGGGCATTCCCAATTCTAAGTAGTGCCAGAGGCAGCAAATCTGTCCAAAGTCATCCAGTCTCCTTCTCAGTGAATGATTTTTGATCTCTGGTCAGGGCCTCTCTGAGGTGGCTGGCAGAGTTTCTGAAGCACTGTGGCAGTCTGGTCTGGGTCTAAGCCAGCTAGGCTGAGGGTTCTAGGTGCCTGCTAGTGGGCTTTCTCTTCTCTTTCAGATACAGATACAGAACAAAACTTAAAACACAGAGTTCCGAAAATAACACACAGGCATTAGGCTTTCCCGCAGCTGCCCCGAGCCCCACCCAGGGGCTCCGATGTTTCTAATTACATAAATCACCAGTGGAGGCGAAGGGCGGGGCAGGGTGCGTGGGCGGAACTCCCGTTGTCGAGGCGGCTCCGAGGGGTGAAGGGTGGGAGGAACCAGACGAGGTTTTCATCCAAGAAGCGTTGGACTTGTCGCCGCCCTCCCTCATGGAGGGTGGGCTGCCAGCTCCCGGACCGAAGCACGGCCAGATCAGCCCATGCCACAGACACACGGAGGAGGCGCGGAGGAGGCGCAGAGGCGGGCGCAGCGGGGGGCTTCAGCCCTGGATGCGGCCTGGCTGCACCCGCGGGGGGAGCATCCCACACCAGTGGCACTTCCCGGAGAGACAAAATGGCGACATCTCTCGTCCCTCCAGCAAGGAGGGTGTCCCTCCTGCTCCGTAGGTTTTCTTGAGCTTCTGGATCTAAGGGGGTGTATACCCTATAAGCCTCCATAAGTCTTTCTAGGAAGGCGGCAGGGGACTCCTCTCGTCCTTGTATGACATCACTGACTTTGCTGAAGTTACTGACTTTCCTAGCTGCTGTTTTTAGTCCCCTGAGTAGAACCGGGTGATATTGGAGGAGCGCGTCCCTTCCCCCACTGGAATTGGAGTCCCAATCAGGTGGCTGAGAGGGGAGGATATCTTCTAGCTCCCTCCTCCCCGCTGCTGTGCCGCCCTCCTCTCCCATGACAGAGTTTGCAGCCTCTCTAATAATCCTATCCCTTTCTTCTGATGTGAAGAGGGTCTGCAGGATCTGCTGACAGTCATCCCATGTGGGCTGGTGGGTTCTAAAAATGGTCTCGAGGGAGATTAACCCTTGAGGCTTTTCCGAAAATGGGGGGTTTTGGTGCTTCCAATTATATAAATCACTAGTGGAAAAGGGTACATTTATTAGCCGGGGAGGAGCGCGCGGAGGCGCATCCGGGGCTGGGGGGCGCCTCTCGCAGTGGCAAAATGGCCGGCGCTTCCCGCGGAAACAAAATGGCGGAGGCAGCGTTATCTCCCGCCGGAGGGCCGTGCGCCCCGCCCGAGGTTATGGCACCTTCCCCATAATGTGTGCCTCTGCGGGTATGTTGTAGACTTAATACTCTATCCCCTCCCGGGTGGGTGGAATCTGGTTTTTCTGGGAGAGGGTAGGAAGGTGGAACATTCACAGGATCAAGTGGGTCTTCTGGCTGCCCTGGGAGCACCGGGTAAAGCCTGGGCTTACCCAGCGGTTTCCTCAGGGCGTGACCATTGCCAGATCCCCCCACCCCCGGCCTGGGCTTAGAAGTAACACATATTGCCCTCCTACCCCTCCTGTTTGTCTGCATGCATCTTCTAATATAACCTGGGCGCTCAGTGGCAATATCCACCTAGACGTCTATGTACAAATATTGGTCTGGGTGGGGTACCCTATAAACCGTTGCCCGGACGGCAAACAGGGTGGGCAGATCAAAGGTGCCCTCCGTGGGCCAGCCAACATTAAAGGTGGGCCACTCGAGCTGGCAAAGGGTTCGGAGGAACTCTGGGTCCGGCGGAGGTCCCCCGTAGCCGCTCGCACGCCTCTGGAAGTCAGAAAAATTCTTTAGCAAGCAGTCAAGGCGGGGTCCCAGGCACGGACTCTCTCTGGCCCATCTTTATATATTGGATGACCTTCGGGATCTCGAAAATGAGAGCTGAAATCAAAAGAGTTAAGAAACCAGTCGCCAAAACACACACTCGTCTCTCACACCCAAACAAAAGCGAACTGCGGTTCTCAGGCATACGATCACTCTCAGACGGTTGCGGCGCAGCGCAAACCAGAAGCAAGCGCAAAATCGCAAATAATACCAAATGTGACCCAGTCACAACTCCCGAGGGCGTCCCCTCCTTGGGAACCCCTGGATGGAATGCCGGCAACGTCTCGCCTACCACCTCAGGGCCAAATGGTCTAGACCTCCCAAAACCAAAAAAGGATCCTCACAAATACTTACTCAGCCCAGGCTGCCCGTCCAGTCTTCCGAACCGAAACTCCGCAAAGGGAAATCTCGCTGGGGCCTCCAAATGTTCCATTCACCAACCGCGAGAACAAATGTCGGAGACTTTCGGGGTTCCAGAGATGTTACTTTACTGGCCAAGTTTAACCTGCGCAGGGGCGAACTCTCCAAAGTGTCTGGAGACACGGTGCCCGCAAGGGCTGCAAATGAGAGTTGCGCCAAACACTTACAGGCTTAGGGTTTTATGGAGGCTCGCAAGCAAGCTGGATACAGAAGCAGATGTGGCGGTTAGCGGTTGGCTCAGGGGCACAATGGGGTTACTGATTATTGGTGAGTTAACTCGTGCACTGGCTCGTGCTCCTTTACTTGATTGGTCAGTTGAGCTCATGCACAGGGGCAAACTTTCCCTCCCTAGTGACTGTCCAGATGGCTATCTGCCTGACTAACCTTTGCTCTTAACCCACATCCTGGAACACACCCTGCTCTTCGGGCGGGTCCCAGAGCCTCTTTGCGTTAGTTAGTAAAACACCTTTTGCTTCCTTACAGCTATGTTCTGGCTAGTTCCCCTTGCCCTCAACACTTAATGTTTGTGGTGGATTAATGAATAAATGTCATGAATAACTTGTTCCTCAATCACTTATCTCTAACAAGGGAGAAGTGACTTTTCCACCATGTGGCAGTTACTCAGGGAACAAAGTATACAGTGGAGATAATAGCAGGTCTAACTAAGATGAAAGTCAAATTTCATCTTAAGATGTCTTGCACCTTTGGCCTTAATAGCGCAGGCCAGCCTCTAAAACCAGTCTTTCGTTGTTCTGGTCCTTCTATTCTCGATTAATCGAGAAGATTCTGTTTTCTCATCAATTGCATTCTGTTTTTACCTGTGAAGCTCGGGCACTGTGGCACCAAGCCCACCTCCACAGTGGCTTCCTTTGGTACCTCAGTTCCTCTTTGGAGCTCTGGCATAGCAGCCCCAGACGTCTTCGGGACTAGGTGTGTCCTGCTCCCTGACTCCTGCCTGTCTTTCCCTGGTGGCCTTGTCTTTTGCCTTTTAAAGTTTGCCCCCTCCTGCCTTTGTTAATGTTGCTTATAATGAAATGGGGTGACACAATTCTATATTCCTGATTTATAATCTTTCTGTTTGCTAGATAGTTTCGGGTTGCTTTCCCCCTGTGATTTCTAAGCAAATGAAAGGAGAAGTTATGCTCTTATTAAAAACACCAGGCGCTATGTCCCTGGGTCACATGACAGACTCTGGTTTATCAAATGGCAACACTTTTATTTGCTTTGTCCACTAAAGTACTGAGAACACAAACAGTATCTATGTTCAGTTAACCTTATAGCAAACAGCAGGAGGGCATCTGCAGCAATAAAAACAGTAACCTCCCGACTTCTCAGCATCTTGACCTGCCTTCTTTTCTTGCCCCTGCCACCTGCCACTTGCGTGCATTCCAGTTTGTCAATGCCCCTCTCAAATATGTTTCTCAGAGCAGAGCTCAGTACTTCAAAAGAGGTCTGGATCATGCAGAGGTCAGGAGGGCCATCGCCACCTCTGCTCAGGATGCTGTAAATTGTCCCATTCAATTCAGGGTCACTTGGGCTAGCAACTAGCTCAGCCAGAGTTAAAATCTCAGAACCGTGCCCGTTTCTCCTCGTCTGGCCCGTCTCTTTGGCTCACTATGCCTTGGAAAACCCGATATAAGAAAATGTGCAGAAATAAAATGATCGCTAAAGGGTTTTTAAAATAAATCACTCCCTAAATATACCTAAATATTTCTATGTATTCTTTCATTTACTCAAATACCTTCTATATTCCAGGGCTTATTCTAGGCACAAAGGTGTTAAACAAGATACCAGCTCTAAGAAGAAGAAATAAACATTGTATGTACATTCTATGGGCCAACCACTTAGCTCTCATACTTTTATTTAATCCTCCTTATGACTCTCTGAGGTGGTGGGAGCAGTTCTATAATTTGTTCAAGGACCTGAGCCCAGGCCTGTCCAGCTCTGTACCAGTCAGGATAAGTTAGGTTCTGTAGGGATAACAGCCAACCACCAAGTCTGAGTGGCTTAAAAAAAACGAAGGTCATGTTAGGTGAGTTCGGGATTCTCTTCTATGTTGTTCTCGCGTAGGAACTGCATCTGAAGGTGGCTCTGTCTCCATGATTATGAGAGCCAAAGGGGCAAGGGGAAGAGTGGTGAGGTAAACCACATGCAGGCCACCTGCCAGTGGCCACCTCACTTACACTTTCATTGCCTTGGACAAAACAAGTCATGTGCACATCCCTACCTTCAAGGGGGTAAAGAGGTGAAAATATCCTAGAAGGAGAATTAGAAACACTTTATGAACATCCTAATAAGGCTCCAAAGCCCAGATTCTTTTTCACAGCACTATATTCAAAACTAGTGAGAAGATTAACTACCTTCAAAGTGGCTAGGGGCAGGGACATGTAAATCCAGAGTTAGGAGCCTTTACCAATGGAAGATCAAAATCAGGAATAAAGATAAGTTATCCTTGAAATATACATACCCATCAGTAAGAAATGGGATCCTTTTGACACAATTTAGATATACCTACCAAATTTACAAGCACCTATAGATCTACACACAAGGATACAGAAGAAAACCTATAGAATACACACGAGGAATGAGACCCTGATATCATGAAGTCTTTTAGGATTTTAATACTAGGAATTGGCTCACAGTCCTGTTATATAATTTCCAATTGCTGGCTCAAACTTATATCATGGCAAGGTTTCTGAGTACAAGGAAAGAGCCTGCCACCTCTCTTATGCTCTTTCCCTTGCACTTTCCCCATAGATGAGAGTGTTGGGAAATGGTTTATGAAATAATATCCCAACAATTAGCTGTATATTTTAAAATGGTAAATATTCATCAGAAAGCCAAGCTTCAGAGTACTGCATAATGCCCACCCCCAACACACACACACACACACAGATATATATATATAAGCCATCAGCAGAGCTGCACAATTATGGAAATCCATATAAGGACTTAGGACTCAAGCTAAATCTCACCCTTTCCTAGGCATACATGTGGACTCATGGTGGCCCAAATAAGATCATTATGCACTACATCAGGCAGTATCACATAACACTTGTCTAATAGCATCAGGCTTAGTCACAGAGGAGCTTAGTTACATAAAATCAGATCCCAAATATCACAGAAGAGCTCTCCTAGGCCATTCTCATTTTGAAATGCATGCATGCACACACACATACATCTTTCTGCTTTTTCAAGCTAGGGAGAAAGTTTTGCATTCTGAAATTGCTTGTGAGTTGAAACCCCAAGATTGCGACATGATGCAATTACCTGGTAATGTGACACATCTGGTAAACGTGGCCAAGCCATTCCCATCAATGGACTTGAACTGACTGTTTTCCAGTACCAGCTTCTCTAAGAGGCAGCAGAATAAAGGGGCTTACTTGGCTGTTAAAGAAGTGTCACCCATTCAGTTGCTTATACTGAGCACAGGTTGTCTGGCTGGTGATGAATGCATTTCTGAGTTACCATCTACTGTAGTCATTTGATATGTGTCCTGATGTTCACTTATTTTAATATTATTTTATATCTCAGAGAATTAAAAAGGCAAACACATTGATATAAATGTACATATATTCTGTACTCCAAACACAAACAATAAAGGTCTTTCGATCTTTAATTAATTAAATTTACTTAAATGTTTTAGTCTTTTAATTTTTTAAAATAATCACCGTGTTTAGGTCTGGGAATGGCTGTTAGGCCGTTATGCTCCATTTGTGCAAATAACCAGAATGAACGCAACCATGGTGCTATGTCAACTTGACATGCAACAAATACTTACAATATGCCAGGCACTGATCTAGATACTATATATATGCTACAAACAACTACTTAGATTTATTCACACTTAGTTTGTCCTAAGTAAGATGTTTGTTTACTGTGTTAGTAATTTATTAAAAATTTATTCAGTTAAAATAAAATAAGATATCTTTAAATTAGAGTATCCTGTTTTTATGCATGTGTCGGATATAACAAATGAGATGTGGATTTAGTAAGAGCATACTAAGAAAGTTCATTACCTTTACTCATGATTTCAGTGGGAAACCATGTGTATACTGATTTTCCTAATAGAATTCTTTTTACTGTCACTTCCTACTAAGAATGATCCAGGGCATTGCCTGGGGCACCAAGCCTCAACTCCCTTTTTGGAATTCCAGCTTTCCCAGCTCTTACTAACTTCATTTCTCACTGTTTTTTTTTTCTGCCATGAATTCCCTGTTAAGGTTAGATTGTTCTCCTTTCGCTCCCCCTATACAGGGACTGCTAATTCATTCAGCCTCTCAAAAATGTTTATTGAAGGTCCTATGAAGGGACTTGGAGGTGAACAGGAGGCGGTTTCTGTTTTTAAAGAGCTCACAGTCTAGGGGGTAAGATGGGGAGACAGACCCACCATCAAATAATCACAAATCATACACAATGTATTTGGGGGCTATGAGGAGGGGGGAGTGTGTGTGTGTGTATGAGAGACAGAGAGAGAGAGAGAGTGGGGTGTGTAGGGAGGGTCCAAGGAGAGCCTCAGGTTCACAGAGGAGAGACTGGTTGAGCTGACCATTGGACATTTGCCAAGTGAGCAAGTGGGGAAGGGGTATTTTGGACAGAGGGAACATTCTCTTCAAAGGAATGTTGTGTTAAGCTTATGTTGCTCCTCATGCCTTGTCCTTCCCAATTGTCTGTGTCATTAAACTCTAATTCATTCTTGGACTGGCAGGATTTATGCTTAAGATTGGGAGGAAGTTGAGAGATCCTGCAACCCAATTCTCCCTTTTCAGAGATGAAATCTCAGGTGCAAAATGTCACATTGTGTATTGTCCTTTGACCCATGGTCTACCATCACCAAATGTGTTCATTTATTCGACACATATGTATTGAGCACCAGTGGGTAAGGCACTGTGAGGTATACAAAGACAAACTGAACCTATCCCCCACCCCTCACACACAAGAATTTAGTCATTAGAAATATATGTCCTGGAGGTTAAGAACATCTTGGTGTTAGACCTGAGTTTGAAGCCTGACCCTGTGACGTTACTGCCGACGACCTTGGATTAATTACTCATCCTTACTGAAGCAAACTTTCCCTCTATATAAAACGAAGATAATAATGGGCCTTCTTCATGGATTTCTTATGAGAATTCAATGCAATAACATTTGCAGAGTATTAACACTTAATAAATCTTAGTGGTTAGTAATATAGCCTTAATACAATGTAGGAAAATTAAGTGATGACACAGAGTAGGTACTCAATTTAAAAAGAGCTGTATGGTTAATTAATTACAATTTTAATTCCAAGGTCTTTACCTGATCAAAAATTAACTTATAGTTCCTAGAGAACATGGGTTCCTTAAAGCTTTGTGTCAGGCTAGATTTAAATGGAGAATTTTTTACCCCCTAAGGTCCAGTAACTTCTTAAAATATAATGAATTATAATTACTCTATTAGTATTGTGCAATCTTTAAAACTAGTAGGTCTGAACAGCATCCTAAAAACCAGCTGTCCTTTAAGAGAAGAGCTCCTTCCTGGTTTTATGGGTTACACCAGTTTAGCCATTTATACTCTGTTTCATGTCCCCTATGCTCCATAGAGAATTGTGAGACCTGCTATCTAAAACATTGTCAGGAAAAAGAGAGTTTCTCTCTAGAAGGAAGAACAGGAATTAAGGAGGGAAGACACATGGAGACACATGGAGACAGATTTCGATTCTCCATGAGAGGAAACTTTCGAACAACGGAAAACCTTTGTGATTGGAATGGATGGTCTTCTGAGCGGTGTGGCTCTCATGGCTGTGGTGGTTCCAGGCAATATAAGATCAGCTCTCATCATTTCACAGGAGAGGCGTGAGAAGTGGGTAGGAAGGAGAATTAGCAATGCTTAGCTCCCTTCCAAGAGCAAGTTTCTGTGAACCTATTAAGCCAATCGAGCAAATATTTATTGATCACTTATTATGCATTAGGTCCACATTTAGAGAGCGATATAGTCAGCAATAAATAAAACAATGTCTTTATCCTCATAGAGATTGTATTCCAGGCGACAAACACTGATGTATCATGGCAACTGAGTTGAATCTGTCCTTTAGACGTAGAGATGTGGATTGCCAGGTCATAAGAGGATGGATCTGCATCAGTGCATACCACTCCCGCCCTCTCTATGAAAATCGGGCAAGAGAAATAACTGAGTGCTATACATGTAGTAAATAATGAACAACTGTAAGTACTGGGGCTCCACCTATCCCTCACCACAGGGGTAATGTGTAAATCATCAAAACCCTCCAAGATAAGGTTACAGGCTGTGCCTGCATCATTTGCCTGGTTTTTACTTTATGTGCTGCACAGTCTAACCCCAACCTTTGACTCTCCCTGTAACCATCTCTTGTTTGAGTTTGGGTTTGAACAGCTGCCCAGGCCATCAGTGCATCAGTGCGTCTGAGTAATAACTCATGCAAAGACATTTAAGAGCTCACAAGTCTTCAATAGACTAAAGCTGAGAAAAATAAGCTTCCATAGCAACAACATGTCACTCTAAATCATTTTTGCTGTCTCAAGAACAAAGTGAGGATTGAAATAGAAAATATGGCAGGGAGTGGGGTTGGTTTCAGCAGATACGATAGACTATTTTCTGGAAATTAGATCACTTTGGTTAGAAAGGCAACAATATGCTCATTTTTTAATCGACTAAGCTGTTTAATTCTAAAGCTACAAGAACTTATTATTTGTAACTTTCTCTTTTACTGAAAAAAGGGTGTTATTCCTCCTCTTATTCATTGCATCCAAATATCAGCTATGCTGGAGACAGCCAGCATGAATTCAGAATGATGAAACTTGAACACTGCAATCGAAAACCTTTGCTGATTTGATTAAGGTTTTGCTTATCATGATAAATATTCCAGCAGCCAAAAAGTAGCTAGTAAATATATGAGGAACTGAGCTGGGGACTTACCTCATTGTGGAATTTGCTAATCATCCCTTTTTGTTTAAAAAACAAAAATCTATCCAAAATGAGCTCTCATATATGTGAAAGCTGGCTCACATATATGTGTAAGTGATGTTGGCTCAGTAAGGCCTCTGACCACAAACGCTGCTCAGAGTAAATATAATCTTAGGCAGAAACAACTTTCCAACATAAACAGCAAAGGGAAGCCTCTTGGAAATTATTTGATAAACTGTTAAAATAATAACTGCTTATCTTAGAGTTGGCTCAAGATGGCAAATGTGGGAAATGATACAGCCTGAGACCAGAGCACGTGTTTCTGGCAGGGTAGCTGGACATGAAGGGGGTTTTGTTTCCATCGCTTTTTGGGAAGGACAGGGGCAGTGGGAATCATGTTTATGTATGAAAAAGAAAAGGATTCATGTGTGTTCATATATACAAGGACTATAAAAATTAAGATTCATTCTGACTTTAAAATTCAGACAATTTCTCTTTTTGTCTTTCCCCTTGTTTTGACAATAGACAGCTGTACTCCTTTTAGAGAAGTTTTGTTCTAGAGACCTCCCTGTGCTCTGAAATAATAAACAGCAGTATTTCTGCTCATATTTCCCCATAGGTGGCCGATGGTGGCTAGACTGTCCTATAGATTCCTTTTAAGCTTACAAGTAAACCTTTGTAAAGGGTTCCTCTCAGTTTTATCCCTGTCCTTCCACAATTCTCTGGTGACTCCCCATCTCTGGTAGGCCTCTCTTGCAATAATTTACTGAGGAGATATATACACACTCTCTCATATGGTTTTTTGTTGTTTTTTTTTTTTTTTTTTGCCAATTCTATTTGACTTGACATCTTGTTGTTATTGTTGGGTAGATCATTTTGCCCTCTTACAAGGGCTTGAATTTTCAACAACATACATTTATTGAGTATTTAAACTTGGTGATATAGAACGGATATTCCTTCAATTGTCTTATTTATACCATGGAAAAATATGCAATTAATCTTCTTTATATACCACATTTATTATCTCATTTAATTTTCACTATAACACTGAGGTAGGCTTTCCCTATATTGCCTATATTGTATTGATGAAAAAATAAACCTGATGTTCAGAGGAATAACTTGCCTTCTAGTTTATTCTTCATACAGCAAAATAGTCTTTAAAACATAAATTGGAATGCTTTCATCCAAGATGCAATAACAGTGACTAGACTTACCCTCCCAGCTGAAACAATTTAAATCTGAACAACATATATGAAAGTTATTTTTAAGACACTGAATATCAAGCAACTAAGGATAGTGATCTCTGAGAGGCAGGAAATGAAAGAGAGGGGCCCTGTGATGCTCTGGCTTACTACTTCACTGCTTTCTGTGGCAAGGTGCAGGGACTCTCAGAGCTGAGGAGACGGAACTGGAAGTCCAAGAGGCCAAGGGAGCGAGAATTCTAGGACAAATTATGGGAGAGAGCACATGGCAGACACCTCTGGTGGCTGTAGAGGGTCCCATCTAGCCTTCAGCCAAATACTAATGAGTTCATGCATGTAAGGAAATTATTTGAAGCTGGGAAAAGCACCACAGAAAAGGTATAGGGAATCATTATCAGAGACCACAGAGGAGCAGGAATAGTGTTATTTCTCCCACATTAGCCAGAGTGGAAAAACCTTACAATTAATGGGGCCTTAAGCAGGCATTGATAGTATACTCAGCATTTTGCCTTTGAAGTAGAGCAAAGTTAGTCCTGGACAAAATGCTATTCTTGACTCACTTAACAAAGCTTAAAAACAAGAAACAAAAGGATAGAAATATTTCCAAGTAAATTTGCCACATCTCAAAACAAAGCTTAAGAATAGCAGTAGGAATACAAAAATATCCAGTATTCAACAAAATAAATTTTTATGATTTGTTTTTAATTTAATCTTTTATTAGTTTTTTTCCATTATCATTACCAAAAAAAGCATAATGTTTATCATTCAATTGAAAATGAAGAAGCATGCAAAAAATTCAGGAAATATTAGCTCACAATGAGATGAAAAGTCAACTAGTTAAACTGACCCAGAAATAACACAATAATAGAATTCATAAACAAGTACATTAAGAGTTACTATATATATTCCATATAATCAAGAAGCTAGAAGAAAGATTAAACAGTAAAGTAGAGACACAAAAGGTATGAACAGGGCCAAACTGATTTTCTAGTGGTGACATAATGATGTCTAAGACGAAAAAGGTACTGATGTGAGGTGGAAGGATTAACAGCAGTTAGGTATTGCTAAAGAAAAGATCAGAGAACAGAAAGACACAGCAATAGAAACTATCCAAAATTAAACAAAGAGAGAAGAAACGCTAAAAAATAATTAGCAGAGCAGCAGTGAGCTGTGTAGGACAACTTCAAACAGCCTAACATACATGTAATTTGAGGCACCAGAGAGGCACCAAAAATATTTTTCTAAATAATACCAAATATTTTTTCAAATTTGGTGAAAGTTTTCACACAGATAAATAAATAAACAGATAAATAAACCCACACAGACCCAAGAATTCCAATGAACTCTAAGGACAAAAAGTGTGAAGGGAATATCAGCAAAGCACGGCATAATGAAATTTCTCAAAACCAATGATAAAGAGAATAGGCTACAATACACAAATTAAAAGATGTGTTACATAAAAAGGGCCATGATAAGAAGGAGAACAGATTTCTAGTCAGAACAATGTAAGCCACAAGGTAGTGAAGCAAAAGCTTTAAAGTAGTGAAAAAAAACTATCAGTCCAGAGTTCTATAGCTAGTGAAAATGTCTTTCCAAAATGAAGACAAAATCAAGCTACTTTCTGAAAGAACTTACAACCAGTAGACATGCCCTATGAAAACATGTTAAAGGGTGTCCTTCAAGAAGAAGGAAATGATTCTGGAGGAAATCGCATCTGCACAAAGGAACATAGACTGCCAGGAATGGGAACTTGGGTAAATAAAAAACACATTTTTCTTACTTTTATATGTTTTAAGAAGTAATTTACCACTTAAAACAAAAATAATAAAAATGTATAATGAAGATTATAACATATAATGTAAAATGCATGACAAAAAGAGCATGTAAGCAAGGAGGAGAAAAGTATAAGAATACAGATGTAAGGTTTTTCCACTGCACATGAAGTGGTATAATACCACTTTGGGGGTAGATGTTACTGAGTTAAAGGTGTGTACTCTAAATTCTAAAGCAACCACTGTAACAATACACAAAAAGTTATAACTAATAAACCAATCATAGAGATTGAATATAATCATACAAATATTCAACTTCTTCAAAGGGAGGGAAAGAGACAAAAGGGAGAAATAACATAAGAGGCAAAAGGAAAATAAATATCAAAATGGTAGATTTAAACCCAAATATATATTTAAAAAAACACATTGTTTTCGACTGATCAAAATATTCCAGTTAGAAGGCAGAAATTATCAAATCAAATGAAAAAGGAGTAACCATACTTTGTCTACAAGATACTTACTTTAAATATGAAGATAGAATCGGGCTGACAGTAAAGGGTGGAGGCCTACATTACCTGATGTCAAGTCTCATTGTAGAGCTACAGTCATTAAGACACTTTCACTCCCAGCCACCCCCACACTCCCATGTACACCTAACTCCACCAGGACTATTCCCCCTCCAGGAATAGCTTTTCATGTCAACCACCTTCAGCAGAGGGCATGTGCAGTCTTGAACAAAAAAATCAACTGATTTTCTCAATGTTTGATTTAAAAAATCAGAGCAAAAGCCAATAGCTTTGAAAACCAAAGCTTTGATTTGCAAGAGTGAAGCTTTGATTGGAAAAAGAGGGGAGTATTTTTCTCTTTGTTTAAATTGATACAGAGTTTTCACCCAGCAAAATGTATACATTTATAATTTTTAGGAATTTGTAAACCTATGTAACCACCACTGCATTTAACATGGAGAACATTTCTTTCACTCCCCTGCGCCTCTTTCTAGTCAAGACTCTGTCCATCCCTTACAAGAAGAGGCAAGCACTCTTCCAATTTTCATTTATCACAATGGTATAGTTTGTATGTTCTAGAACTTCATATATATGTGGAATTATACTTTTGTGTCTGGCTACTTCCATTCAACATAGTGTCTTTGGGTTTTGGCTGTGTTGTTGTATGCATGAGCAGTTTGCTCTTTTTTATTGTTAACAGTGTTTCATTTATGAATATTTCACAGTTTATTTATCCATCCCTCTGTTGATGGATACCTGAAATGGCCAGTTTTTAGTCATTATGAATAAAGCAGTTTTGAACATTCTTATATAAGGGATTTTGTGGACACTTATTTTCATTTATCTTAGGTGCATATCTAGCAATTGGTTAGTCTTAGAGTAGATGTATGTTGAATTTTATAACTAATTCACAAATTATTTTCCAAAGTAGTTGTATCATTTTACACCCCCATCATCAGTGTATGAGTATTCTAGGTGCTTCATATCCCTATTTAACTTGGTGTTATCAGCACTTTAGATTTTACCATTCTAATAGATGTGAAGTGGTATCTCATGATGATTTCAATCTATATTTCACTAATGATAAATGGGGTTTAGCATCTTTTTATGTGCATATTGTTCATTCACAGAACTTCCTTTATGAAGTCGCTGTTCAAGACTTTTGGTCATGTTGAAAAATAGAATTGGCCCTGGCTGGTGTAGCTCAGTGGATTGAGCTTGAGCCTGAGAACCAAAGCATCGAGGTTCAATTCCCAGTCAGGGCACATGACTGGGTTGCAAGCCAGGTCCCAGAAGGGGATGTGCAAGAGGCAACCACACATTGATAATTCTCTCCCTTTCCCCTTCCCTTCACCTCTAAAGATAAACAAATAAAATCTTTTTAAAAAATAGAATTGTCTATTATTGAGTTGTAAGAGTTTTTAAGATATATTCTGAAGTCAAGACCTTGATCAGATATATGTATTGTGACTATCTTATACCACATTGTGGTTTGTCTTTTATTTTTTATTTTTTTAAATATATTTTATTGATTATACCATTACAGTTGTTCTATTCCCCCCTTTCATTTCCCTCCACACGCACACTCCCTCCCCCACCATTCTCCCCTCCTTAGTTTATAACCACGTGTCTCAAGTTCTTTAGATTCTATATTTCCCCTACTATTCTTGCCCTCCCCCCTATCTATTTTCTACCTACTGTCTATGCTATTTTCTGTACCTTCTCCCCCCTTCTCCTCCTCCCACTCCCCTGTTGCTAACCCTCCATGTGTTCTTCATTTCTATGGTTCCACTCCTGATCTAGCTGTCCTCTTGGTTTGCTTTTGTTTTAGGTGTGGTTGTTAATAACTGTGAGTTTGCTGTCCTTTCACTGTTCATATTTTTCATCTTCTTTTTCTTATATAAGTCCCTTTAGCATTTCATATAATAAGGGCTTGGTGATGATGAACTCCTTGAACTTGACCTTATCTGAGAAGCACTTTATCTGTCCTTCCATTCTAAATGAAAGTTTTGCTGGATAAAGCAATCTTGGCTGTAGGTCTTTGGATTTCATGACTTGGAATACTTCTTTCCAGCCCCTTCTTGCCTGTAAGGTCTCTTTTGAGAAATCCGCTGACAGTCTGATGGGTACTCCTTTGTAGGTGACTGTCCCCTTATCCCTTGCTGCTTCTAGGATTCTCTCCTTCATTTTAGTCTTGGCTAATGTAATTATGATGTGCCTTGGTGTGTTCCTTCTTGGGTCCAACTTCTTTGGGACTCTCTGAGCTTCCTGGATTTCCTGGAAGTCTATTTCCTTTGCCAGACTGGGGAAGTTCTCCTTTATTATTTGTTCAAATAAGTTTTCCACTCGTGGCTGTTTCTTTCCCCCTTCTGGTACCCCTATAATCCGGATGTTGGAACGTTTAAAGATGTCCTGGAGGTTCCTAAGCCTCTCCTCATTTTTTTGAATTCTCATTTCTTCATTCCTTTCTGGTGGGATGTTTTGTTCTTCCTTCTGGTCCATTCCATTGATTTGAGTCCCAGTTTCCTTTCCATCGCTATTGGTTTCCTGGACATCTTCCTTCATTTCAATTAGTTTAGCCTTCATATATTCCTCTAATTTGTGACTATAATCAACCAGTCCTGCAAGCATCCTGATAAACAGTGTCTTGAATTGTGCTTCTGAGAGGCTGGCAATTTCTTGGTTGCTGAGAGTTATTGGCTCTGGGACTTTGAGTTCTTCTTGCACCATCTTTTGGGCTGTTTGTGCCTGTTCTGTAGCAGGATAGGAGCCCTAAGGTGTTCACTAGTGCAGGGCAACTAAGTTGCTGGGTTGTGACGTTGTATGTGGGGGCGGGGTCAAAGAGGGACTATGGCGTCCTGTCTGCCGCCTGCCACCTTGGCCCTCACCGGTGCTGCAGCTGCTGCCGTCACCGGGCCCACGCGTTTCGTCCCACTGCACACGAGTGTGCCCCACCGTCAGCCCTCGTCCCCTGGGACCTGCGTGGTCCGTCTCACTGTGCGCGAAAGTGTGACCTCGGTCAGTCTGCCCCGCACCCCGACTGGTTCCGGGCTGCCTGTGCGCCTAAGTCGGGGGATCTGTCCTGCCCGACCCTGCTTGCTGGTGGCTCCGCCCCTCTTACCGTCCCCATTGAACGGTTAGATGTAGCTGGACTTCCGTATAATTCAATTTTCTGTCCTTTGGCTGTGTCTTTGTTTCTCCAAACCTTTGTTGTATTCAAACTTGGTTGTGGGAGAAGGCACAGTGTTTCCACCTATGCCTCCATCTTGGCGGAAGTCCTGTCTTTTATTTTAACTGATCTTTTGAGAAGAGATTTTTTTTCAGTTTGATGAAGTTCAATTGGATTAATTTAAGAAACAATTATTGAGAATCAAAAAGTTGATTCCTAAGGAAAGCACATAGAATGTATGACACAAACAATATTTTTGAAAGAATTTGTGGTGATTTAAGAGCTGGTTTTTCTTACTGCCCAGGAGGAAATTAAAAGTCTTTTTCTGGACTGAAGAGAAGGAACTTGGGGAATAGGAGAGGAAATTAAGACCAGAAGGGGTCCTTTGACCACCCTCTGCCCCTCTGGGGTAAGTGATCCATGCTTCAGTCAGTGTGTGGGGATTTGATTTTAGAGGAGACCTATTCCTTGCTTTCCCAGGCATAACTCAGGGAAACAAAGCTTTGTAGAGAGCCTTATATAAAGGCAGCAATGGTGAGTGAGGGATATAGGTAAATAGGACTAGGAAGTGCCTTGGGAAGTACAGTAACTCTCAGGAAGATGGGAAAAGCAGACAAAAGAGTTCTCAGATTCACCATGGGGGAGAGAAATGCTGAGAGGAAGTATGCTAACTAAAAAGACATGGAATTGAGAAGAAGATGACTCAAAGTGGTTATGCCCTGGGTCCAAAGGCCATTGTGAAAACATGGGCATCAGGAGTGAAGTCTAGAACTCAAGGATGCAGCTGAAATAAGGTGAAGTTCGACCCAGTGAAGGCCAATGTGGACAACAGACAACTGTGAATGAGATGCCATTTTACCCTGAGTCCCCTGGACTTAGACTATTCCCTAAGGGAAGGGGGAAGGGGAGGGAGTGAAGTTCAAACCAATTCTTCATCCAAAAGCAATGTCATTTTAATCTAGATGGAAGTGAGTTTTACCTCAAATTGGCAGGATTGATTTTTGCCACCAAAAATGTAGAAGAACTTGAGAACAAAATTATAAAGAAATAAAATTTCATGTTTACACCCCTGAGTTTTATGACAGTGAAATTATACCAGGTATAATCAAAAGATCTTTAAGTTGGGGACCACTTCTGTGTTTTTCACTAAATTATATTCAGGGTATAGTACATAGTAGGTGGTCAAGCAATAGTTTGGAGAGGATGAAATAAAATGACCCAATTATTATGAAATGAGGTTTTTACAACCTTAAATCCCCCAATTTACGCTTCTCCCTTTCAATGACAAATTAGCCATGTAGTTGGAACATAACAGCAATGGGAATAGACATTTTATTTTCCCTTTGCTTCCCAATCAGTAAGCAATTATTTCCTTAAACCTGCCTTTGTAATTGGGGGATAACTTCATGTATTAAATTCATCCCTGGATTCTATATCATATAAAAATGATTACTTCCAAATGACTCAATATTCTTAACTCTTTACATATTTTGTGGCCCCTGTGAATTTAAGAAATTTAAAAACACATTTAAAGCAAAGAACAATCCTCACTTGGTTATTTATTTGTTGACTTTTTTCATAAACTGTGGCTGACATTCCCATGTCTTGAGGCAAATTCCCTTAAAAACCTAAGGACGATAGAGCATATGAAGAAAACTTGCCCTAATTTGTGAGGGCTTATAAAGGATGCCACTTCCTAATTGCTCTTTAGGGACAAGGGCTCTTTTACTTAAGAGAGCTGGCTTTGGAGTCAGACTTCATCTCCATGCAGGCTGACGCTTACTGGCCATGGGAATGAGCAACTTACATAAGGTCTCTCAGTTTCAGCTGAGTCACCCCAGTGAAGTTTAGACTGTTAAATGAGAAAAGACGGGCTTAGCATGGAACCTGGCACATATTAGGCACACGATTTGTTTCAGCTATTTTATCATTTCCAACTTATTTTTATTTCCTGACATTCTGAAACTGGAACAGAGCAGTGACATAATTTTTCTTGAAAATAGCAAGGTCTGAGCAGGGCTATGGTGAGATTGTTAAAACGGTTCCTTCCACCAGATGTTAGGTTTTCAGGAAGCACAGTCACAGACCCAGGCATCTCTATAGACACAGGTGAAAAAGATCAGAAGTGAAATCATTTGTAGGGAGCACCATTTCTTTGGTCAATCTATGTTGATACCTTAGGGTCTGGAAAATAAACTTAGGCTTCTCCTGGGAAATGGAAAAACTGACAGAAACAGAAAAACCTAGGCTAAGCTTGTGTTTCTTTTTGTAACTGCTATTTGAAATTCATTAATGACCAGCACTATTGTGGCAGCAGGGACAATAAAGAACTAATGGACTCCCGACTTTCCTCCCTAATCTAGTGAGGGCCTTAAGCTTTCAAAGTCATTTTGAAAGGGAGACTCAAATTTAGTCCACAATTTATTGACTGACTGATGAACCACTGGTAAATCTTCAAGCAAACAGAAGTTGATTTTGAACCCATCCAGAAAACATTCTTTGTTTGATTTTCCTAAAACCTGAGGTATTTAAGTATAATTTGGTCAAAGTGAGGCAGCTGTCCCAGAAATCAGAAAAAGCCTATTTGTTTCATGCAGGCTTAGTTGCTCTTCTGCTAAAGAAATGAACTCGAGGGTGTAACAGCATTCTGGGACCATTCGGGGACTTTACACAGGACAGCTGCAGCAAACACGGCTCCCCGACAACTAATAAAACAAACTGATAAATAAATCACAGGATTGGAAAGCAGGGAAGGGGACGATGCTGATTTCTTTCCAGGGGAGAACACAGCACAGAGAATTGTGACCTAAGTAGTATCATGCCATTAAAATGAGTTTCAGAAATAGCCCTGGAAACTGCAGTGATTTGGACGAGGGGGGTGACCTTTAAGAAAATGACATGAATATCCCAATTAGATGCTCTTTTTCTGCACGATGACTGCTAAACGCCTATCAGATCCAAGTTCCCTGCATAAGAAAAACTGCTCCTACAGCAGATGGACAGGAACCTAAGGTAAAATATCCACCTTAGGTGAACTTGAAGTGATGGAGAGTGAGTTCAAAGCTAACAAATGGAAAAGGGGAATAGAATTGATATATAATGAAGGGGATTGCGGCTGTCATGGGAAACAGAAAAGGACAGCTTCATAGAGAGGAATGTGAGAAAAAGCTTTCTTAGTCCTATGGACAAGCTTGGACCACACCCCAACTTGCAGCCCTCTGCATAGCTCTTAAATACATTTAACCTCAACTCTGCTATCTAAAAACAGAGTGCTGGAAGCTCTTTCTTGCCCAGATGTTGTTCCCCCTGACTCAAAAAGCCTTTCATGACTTTAAGAAACTATTAGCACAATCATCCAGTGGCACTCTTAGTAGTGAGATTCTCAATGCATATTTTAACCATGATTTACCTACCCAACCATATTTGTTAATTCATTCATTCATCAAATATTTATTGAGTATTTATTATGTGCCAGGTATTGTTTAGGTTCTGAGATTATGGTGGAGAATAAAATGGGTACCTCTCCTGGCCTCCAAGGAGCTCAAATTCTAGAGGGAGAGATAATCAAAATACAGTAAACAAGACAAATAAAGCAGATACAAGATTTGACACATTTTATGAAGGAAACAGGAGTTGACACATTGAATAAAAGGAAGCAGGATTATGTTTGAAGCTTGGCCAAAGATTCTCTGAGGCCCACAGAAGGAGTGTAAATTGGCATTGCCCTCTGGGAAGCAAACAGCAGAATTTACTAAAGTTGACTGTGGGTATACCTGGGATCCAGCAGTCACTCCTAAATGTAAATGCCAGAGATAGTCTCAAGTCTATGAGAAAATGTGTCCTAGAATGTTTATTATGATGATGTTCGTGACGGGAAGCAATTAGAGGGGTCATCACAAGGATGAATGATTACTGAGCACTTTGGGCTACCCCAGAACAAACAGCAGGGATCAATGGACAGGATGAACAGAAACATGGAGTGCTCTAACAGTAATGTTGAAGAAAAAAGGCAGGAAATAAAATGAGACTCAAAGAACAATGCATTATATGCATACTGAAAACACGTGCTATAACGTGACAGCACACTTAACAAAGATAAATCAGAACCAATCTCAATCTCTTCTATGGGTGAGGGAAATGAGAGTAAGGGTAAGGGAAGAAGAAGAAAATAATTTTTAACGGAATGAGGAAAACGCTTGAATGATCTAATTATGACAATGTGTTAAGAATTTCAGAGTGTGATTGACTCAGATCTTCAACTAAGGTTAAAAAAAAACAAGAGAGATAGCTAGCCAGGTTGAGTGCTGGGAGGAGTGTCCTGGTCCATGGGAGCAGCTGACAGAAAGGCCTCAAGGTAGGCAATGGGCTGATCTGAAATGTAGCCAGTGTAATCATCTCAACAAGAGCAATAAGAAAAGGGGCATGGGATGGACTTAGAGAGAAAAGAAGGAACTTGATTACACAAGGTTTCAGTAGGCTGTGATAAGAGGTTCAGATTTTACTGACAGGGCAATGGGAGGTCACTAAACTATTTTAAGCCAAGGGATGGCATGCCCTAGTTGACGTTTTTTAACAGCTCCTGTTGTCTGTGGTGGAAAATATGGACAGGAGGGAGTAAGAGTAAAACCAGAGACACCATTAAAGAGGCACTATAGTAGATCAGATAGGTGATGCCCATAATTTGAATGCCTGCACACGTGGAGGGAAATGTTTGAACATGCCTGCATACAAACCCACTCATGTTAGGCAGACAAGAAGAGTCAAGTTTTTACATGGCCCACATTCCTACTTTTCTGAGTGAATATGATCCAGTGTTTCTTTTCTGTTGGGCTTCTGTTGGAAAAACATGAATTCCCAACATGCTGTTGGCTTCACGCTAGTCCTAACCCCTAGCACAGGTGTGCTCACAGGTGTTTGCCTCCAAGCCCTGGACTTTTCCCAGCCATAAAGGAGTTGCACAGGTCTCTCTGAGTGTGCCCATGGTCAGGATACTCAAGAGCCAGCCTCTGGAGCCTGTTGTCTCTTTTATTCATTTACAAGCTGTGTTACCTTGCACCTAGTTCTGTGTCTCAGTTTCCTCATTTGTAAAATAAAGATGAGGTTAATACCTCTTTCATAATTAGTTAATACATATAAAATACTTAGAACGCAAGTTCTAGTAGAGATTGCTTTTCTGTTGGCCTTCTGTTGAAAAAACTAACACTATTATTGGAATTATTGTTAGTGGAGGGATCCCATTGTTTTCCACACCAATATGTCTAGTGATTACAGCTCCTCCAGCAGAATCCTTTCTGATAAGCATCAGCCAGGGACCCTGTTGTCCATTGAGGCAGGATAGTAAGAAGCTAGGAAAATGTTTTGGCAAGTGGAATGGGGAAACTGAGATAGATAGCTGATTCAAACTGGCCTCATCCAGCACCCTGACTCACCTGCCTCCTTCTCTCTTGCAGGACCACTCCCTTAAGCATTAAAGCCCACAGGACAATGAGGTTCTGATCAGCATCAAATAATCTTAGGAACAAAGCCTGAGGTCTGTTAACCACAGAGACAGAGTTTTGGTCAAACTGGAGGTACTGTCTAGGCCTCAGTTGTGTTTCATCTCAAGGCCGAGAAAAACAGAACCACCAGATGAAGTGATGCCAAGGCCCGAATCAGGACCAGGTGCAATGACCAATGACCCCTTACACTATCACTGACCAATCGATAGAGACTACAACCCTGACCCTATAGGCTCATTTTGATGAATCAGCATATGAAAGGACACAACTGGAAAGCTGATGAATATTCTATACAGATCCTCCCCTGAGACATCCCCTAAAATTCCTGCCTTTAGAAAACAGATAAAAACCCTTAAGACAAAAAAACAGTGTGTGTGCTTTCTCTCCAGAGCATACCTGTGTCTTCTTTCTTCAGGCATGTATCTTTGTTTTTTTCTCCTAATCTCTAAACCCCCCGAAGACTTGCAAACTGGGGAGCAGTGGTCAGTGGCATCTTGTCCCAGGTTAACCCCCTGAACCTGTCTCCAAGGGCCCTTCTTTTACCTGTAAGTTTTCCCCAGGTTCTCTCAGACCTGTCAGCTCACTACTGCCTCTGAAACTTTCTTCTAAAAGACCAAGGCAGCTCTCTGAGCAGCCTGCTCGAAACTTCCCTTTGAGTGTACTTCTGCTTTACATGTTAGATAAACTTGCTCTTGCACTAGGGTTCTTGTCTCTGAATTCTTTCTTTGCCAAAGTCAAGAATTGAGAGCCTACATTACTGGTAAAACACCCTTCACCCCATAATATACCTACACTTTGAACAACTGAGTGGCTAAAACATGAAGTAATTTTTTAAAAGGGGAGATAAACCAGTGTCTTTATTTTTTTAATATTTTATTTATTTTTTAGAGAGAGGGGAAGGGAAGAAGAAAGAGTAGGAGAGAAACATCAATGTGTGGTTGCCTCTCACGTGTCTCCCACTGGGGACTGGGCCCTCAACCCAGGCATGTGCCCTGACTGGGAATCAAACTGGAGACCCTTTGCACAGGCCTGTGCTCAATTCACTGAGCTACACCAGCCGGGGCTGAGGTAATTTTTTTTGGTAACTGGACATAGTTCAATGCTTCCTAAGGAAACAAAAAGTCCTCATTGTAAACAAGGTTGAGAATGCTAAAACTTTTCTAAAGTTATAAGGAACGTGTCATCTGCCACTTTTATGAGTGTATTTTTATATTTATTATAGGAGACCTCAAGAAAAGCAGGCTTAATACTAATGTAGAGTTGTACATTTAGTGTCACTGCTTCTGGTCATACTGATGCATTTACACACACTTTAGCTGGTAAATGAATCAAACCTTGACGCATCACACCAAACCTTGGTGTGACCAAGGGTTCAACCTACCAAGCACCGTACTTCACATTTACCAGGTATGGCAATTATTTATTACCTTTATTTATTCCTTCCCAATATTTTTCACCTAAACTAGTGCTTCCT
This sequence comes from Sturnira hondurensis, assembly GCF_014824575.4. Taxonomy (NCBI): domain Eukaryota; kingdom Metazoa; phylum Chordata; class Mammalia; order Chiroptera; family Phyllostomidae; genus Sturnira; species Sturnira hondurensis. Next base: position 2,423,536 of record NW_028088424.1, on the reverse strand, counting down.
GTCATGCCTGCATGGGGTTTTAAGCGCTTTAAGCACTCACAATAGGTTTGAATGACCAATAAAATTAACCTTGGCCCTCTCAGATATTTGCATGTTGAAAGGAAGATTGCAATCTGAATAGACCTCTAATCTGTTGATTTGAGAGTGAGGAAATGCACTTTCCAATTGTCTCTGGAATAGGGTTAGGCTAGACCTCTCTGTCCCCTGGCATTTTAACCAATACCTCTGCCTTCTCTTCAGCCCCAGCACCTGTGGTATTTTCTGTAGACTTTATGCCTAGGTGAGGCCTGCACTGGACACTTCCCGTGACAGCCCAGGTGTGGTCTGTCTGAGCCTCACATTAGTTCTACACATACCTCTGACTTCCTACTCAGGCTTCTCTGACTTGGGATGCCTGTGCAGGCTGGAGGTCATCAATACCCCAGAGGAAGCCCCTGAGCAATGGGTGATGAAACCAGCACATTTTCATCTGTCTTTCACATGGACAAGTCTGAGACACATTCTTCCTGGTTCCCCAGAATCCTGGTGGGATAGAGTCCTATGGCCCACAGTGGTGATCTACCTTGAAAACTCATCCTTGACTCAGCTTTCTTTCCTCCAGTGCTTCTCTCTTTTCATTCCCCACTCCTGTTCCCTCAGATGGCCAATCAAAGTGGACCATCTGCTATGGGGGTACCCAGGCTAAACCAGGGCCAGAGACCAGTATGCCTTTACCCAGCCATTTACTTTTGTGCTACTCAGTGTGGGATGAATGTATTTATAGATTATGATTTATAAAGTAGAAATTTGCTAGAGTATTTATGAACAATTGAGATAAATCCAATGGTTTGAAATTTAATGCAATGAATATTTATTGTAGTTTACCTAGTACCAGGTACAGAGTTAGGTTTTGTGCAGACAATGGTGAATGAGTTGTCCCTGACATTGTAGCCCAATGTGTGTAGTTTCACCTCTCTGGTAACAACTTAGAGAACAAAACGCGCCCTGGAGAGGAAATGTAAGTACATCTCCAGAGCAGGCAGCCACACTAGGGTTGAGTGTGGTGCCAGCCTGGTTGCCTGAATTCATTTACTCATTCATTATTTCCTAGCTGGATAAATTACCTAATCTTGCCCAGCTTCAGTTTTCTCCTCTGTGAAATGCAGGCAGAAATCTTCTTAGAATGATTGTGAAAACTAAATGAAAAAAGTGTATGTAATGGTCTCATTACACTGCCTGACACGAGCCAGTTCCAGCTCTGCAGTGGGTCGTTGATTTCCATGTGAGGTGGTGGTGTGAGGGTGTAGGCTTTAAATAAGAGAGGATGGAGGGGCAGTGTGAAGAGGGTGTGTACCTCTGCCCAACCTGGCTCTAGTTTTATACCAGAGATGTAAATTGGATAATTCAGCTAAGCAAAAGGTAACCACAAGTAATTATTTTAACAGATGTTAAACTTTCAGCCACTTTTTATTCAAGCAATTTGTATCATGTTCTGTGTTCCGAAAGTATTATATTATGTTTGCACACTTAGATGACTTCTGTAGGATGACAAATGTGCTTTTAAATGTTAGATATAATTTTAACTAAAAAATTTACATTCTCATACATTTTGTACCACACTCTGACTAGTTTTATTTTTATATCACCTCCCTCTCTCTAATTATCCTAGTCAGTCAAAAGTTCCTTATACCTTCTATTTACAGTGCAAGGTTAATTCTACAATATATGTGAGAAACTTTCTATCAGCCATTTTGTTGGAAATGGTTAAGGGGAAAGAAAGATCTTAAACTGAAGGATGAAAAAGTATGGATGATGGGAGAAAGGAGATTTTGAATGGATTTGAATGGAAGAGAGCTGAGAAAAGCCAGTATAATCTCTACTAAGAAAGAAGCTGTTTATCTGTGGGCTCAGGGTGCCATCTTGGACATGCCCTGTTCCTTCCTTATTCTCCTGAACATCTGTACCTGCCTCATGTGATCTGACATCTCCCTCTGACACCTCCAAGCCTTCAATTCTTCCATGAAAGGTTTCACATTGCACCAGCAAAACTGGAGGCAGACAATTTTTCTTTGCTTCTGTCTGCTTCTACTTCTGAACTTTTACCTAACCTATTGTTCTCCCAAGGCAACTGTCCAGGTATTTTTGTCCAAGGAGGGCATTCCCATACTTTGTCAGATGAACAGATGAGGGTTGGGCCAGGGAATGGGTGGGTAGGTGGGGCTGGTATGAGGGGCATCTGGCAGTGTTATTCTCCATTACAGGGAACCAGGGGTCTTAAGAAGATCTCTTCCTTCCCCTAGTCCATGATTGGCTTTTAAAAGACTCTTAGTGCCTCCTGAAATGAACCAGAGAGTCCATGTAGCCAGATGATTCGCTTTCAGATGAATAGTTTGTTGAATCATTTGGAGGTATAAAAAGATTTATTAATTCATAATTTCATCAAGTAATACTGTGTGAGTAAATGTTTTAATAAGGTCACTAATTCCATTACAGTATGTTGTGTTTAATAGTCTTTAAAGGTGAAATAAAATTATCGGCTTCTAATTACTCTCCTCCAATTTTCTGTAGGCTTAATGAAGGTTTTCTAGAAGCCCATGTCTCCTTTTCCACTGCCCCCTCCTACCCCTCCTACCTCTATAGCAGTCTGCTCTATTCAGGATAATATATAGTGTAGCGTAGTGGTTCAAGTAACATCCTGGGGTAAGAAAGATTAAAATTAGAATCCTATCTCAGCCACTTAGTACCTTTGTGACCTTGGAAGAGTTTCTTAACCTGGCTAATCCTCAGGATGCTTATCTGTAAAATAGGATCAAGATCCTACATCAGAAAGTACCCCCTGAAGATTGGGTGAGATTGTTAATGCAGGTACAATGCTAACAACATGCCCGGTAGGAGTTATGAGCTAAATAAATGTGAGCTGTTGCATTAGTTATATATGGCTATGAGACAAGTTACCCTAAATTAATCTGGATACGGCTAAGCTATGTACCTCTGCCTCAGGTCTCTGAGAAGGCTGTACTCAAGGTCGTGGCCATACTGCAGTCTCATCAGAAGGCTTCTCTGAGAGAAGAGTCACACTTTCTAATCTGCCAAGGTCACTCATGTGGTTGTTGGTGAGGGTCTGATCCCTGTGGCCTGCCGCACTAAAGGCCTCAGAGTATTCCTGGCTGCTGGCTGGAGGTCTCCCTTAGTCTCTTGACATAGAGGTTTCTTCAGGAGGCAGCTCAAACATGGCAGCTGGCTCCCATCAAAGTGAGCAAGCAAGAGGGCAACAGAGAGCCAGCCAGCAACACAAAGGACACTGTTTTTTAAACCTGATTTCTGAAGTAGCATCCCATCATATGTGTCATATTCTGTTCATTAGAAGTAAGCCATCAGGTCTAGGCCACATTCAAAGGAAAGGGATCATACAAAAATGTACTCATCATTTTTAGGACATTTTTGAGTACCCATAAAAATGGTATAACATTTTTATCAAACCGCTAGTTGAAAACCTTCCTTGGTTTCTCTTTATGATACAAAGTTTACGTGCCTCCCACAGCACACGAGGCACTGCAGAGCAGGTCCCGTCTGTTCTCCTAGGTTTGCCCCTGCCTCCCCCCACTGATCACTAGTGTTCTCTACTTGCCTTTCTCACACTGTCCAAACACACCAGGTTCCAAGAGCTCCCAAGTGTTTCCAGGAGATTTATGTCATTGAAAGAGACAATAGTGTCTATTTCAATTCCTAATTGCTTAGAAATAAATCAGCACCTAAAATTATTTACATGGTTTTTCCTTTCAAAACAGAACAGGAGAGGTTTTAGGGATGTAGCCTGTGAGATCTGAGAGTCAAAAGAAGTAGTCAGGAGACATCACCACACATACTCATGTCTCTGTGACTGCTTGGGCTATTGCCTCTCTATTCTGTCTGGTGGACTCATACTTATTCTTCAGAGTCACACTTAGGAGTCATGTTTTTTTGGTGCACATGTCTTCAATCCCCCCAAACTTTACCCTCCCCCCACTTCTTCTCTGTTTCACATAGCATTTTGGATAATCCCCCCTAGAGACATTTTGTTATAGACAGTGTATATAGAAAGTGTTCCACAGAATCCTGGGATCCCACATAGTGATGGAGATGGGGATAAGGGTGAGCTTACTTTATAAATAGCTGGTCTTTTAGTTTATATTACTTAAGGCCCTGCCCAAGCCACATGGAGACTTTTTTTTTCTGCTTATGGACCAAAAAAAGTCCATGGAGACTTTTTTTTGGCTTATGGACCTCATTGCCCAAGACATCCCTGCCTGTCCTGAGGATGGACCTGTCTCAAGGGCAACTCACCTGAGTGCAGAAGTTCTAGACCTGGCTTATTAGGTAATTCGTCCAAGTTCATTATCCATCAGGCAGTGAAGCTAGAATTCAAACCCTGATAGTCTCATTGCCCAGTTCTTGCTTTTACTCTCCACACTATACAGCCACACACATTGGGAAGACAATAACTCTTTATGTACCTCTTGTTGTCAGCCCTTTGAGCTCTGACAGATAGGCGCTTCAGAGGCAGGAGAGAAACACGTTTTTTTTTTTCAGTGTTTCAAAACTGTTTGAAAACCAATGCTAAATCAATGCTCCCCTAAGGACTATTTACCAGCAATTTTTACTATGCTTATCAATCATTCACCAAAACACTCTTTTTCTCCCTCCCTTTTTCTGCAACAAAACATTTGCTGCATCAGGTCACTATTTTTACCTTCAAAGGTGCCCTCACACCTGGGGTTTACTAATATTTAACTATCACAGATTCTAACATTCTTACATATTGAAGTCTTTCTCTAAATCTACTGAAACAGGCAATTCAGAATGGAAATGGACACAAGTTTTTTTTTTCTTTTTTGGCCAGCACCCTGCTTATTTTGGGAATAGTACCCCTTCCATGCTGGATGATCTGGTGGTACTACCCAATAAGGCGCCTTAATCTAACCCCACCTGCAAGCGGGAACCCATGATTCTGTCTATGACTCATGACCCACGATCACGCCCGTCTGTGTGGCAACAGTTGCAGAAGTGAGCACAAGACCGATGGTAGGCCATTCAGAATTGCCTGAATTGATAAACAGAAGAGGGGCAAGAAATTCTCTGGTTGTTAAGCTGGGAATAAATAAATCTGCTACTGGTAGCCTTCCTGTCAGGTGGAGAAAGCTGGGCTACAGAACGAAGCCAACAGGGAAGCAGGCCTGAGAGTAGGAGAGGGACAGAGACCTCACATGTTGATTGAACTTTTGAATCCAACCATGCCTGATGCTGGACCCACCCCTGCAATTTCTAGCTATGAATGCTAATAAATTATGTTTATCTCTGAAATTAGTTATAATTGAGTTTTAATCATTTGATAAACCAAAGTCACGATTAATATCGAAGCTAGGGATGATGAGTTAATTTTAAGCATGCAAATCACAAGAAGTTGCTAATAATTTTCAATATTTGTTAGTGAATGTTCCAAATATTACATGAAACATACATATAATAAAATTATTTATTTTTTCCTGCAATTCAAATGTAACTGAGCATCCTGTATTTTTGTTTATTAAACAAATAGCAGTAGTGTTTTCTTCTAACACGGTGTTGAGGACTCTGAGGCCAAGTTCAGCCTCACTGGGAAAGAGCATGGTTACTGACTAATGAGGTCTGCTCTGCATGTGGAAGTAGAGAGGCATCATGTGTGTCACGCATATACCATTCCTGATTTATCCTGAATGTTTTGAAATGTTTTTCCTATGCAGCCTTAGGTAATGCAATGTATTTTAATAGTAATATAAATCATGGTGGCTGCCACTTATTGCATCCCTTTAACTAAGAGCCTTATGCATGTCACCTAATCAAATCCTAGTGACAATATTTTATTGGCTGTATTTTACAACTGAGACTCAGAGAAATTAAATTCTCACTAATAGTACATGGCAAAGTTGGGATTCAAACCCATGTCTTCTGACACCAAAAATCATCCTCTTTCAAATATATCATTCTATAAGAGGCAAATATTGTTCTAACAGCATATATGTAAAAGTCATCTTCAAACGCTACTTTACAAATTGCTATTTGTACTATATAAACACTTATAAATCCACTTTTGGAGCAAAATGGCAAACTGTCCTTTCACGACGAAGAGCAGCAATTCAACAACAAATTGGAGCCTTGTATGAGGCAGTGTTTTGGCAAACACATTTCAACAGTTGATACCGAAGGAGTGCCAATTGTGAAAACTGGTTTTAGGCTATAAATGATTATGTAAAATTTGCAAGATGACATGGTGGGAAGGGATCTATTTAACATCTAGCAGGGGAAATGAGGAGGGCTAGATGAGCCCCACATGGAATTTAAAATTGGCTGTTTGTGGGGCTAGAATGTTTGTGGTTCTAGATTATCTGCATGAGCTGATAGGTATGAGAGTATTCATATTTTGGTAGATGGAGGAAGAAGATGGTGTGTGTGTGTAGTTGTATCATTTGTAACTTTTCATGTGTTGATGTTCAATGATTTCTAAGCGAGGATATAAGATGGTGAGATGGCAGACAGGCAACAATGCAGGCGATGGGCTAGGAGGGCATCTATCCCCTATTCTGTCTTTTGGAATAAGGCATGAGAGATAGAAGCTGACAGGAAATTGTGTGACTTGGGCATAAGCAATGCCATTTCAGGTCAAGTGAAGAGGGAGGCATGCAGCCACAGAAGGCTATGGTTTCTGCTTTGGCATGCTACCCTGTGGGTCTCTGGGACCTTGTGGACTGGAGCCTTAGGAATCATTTAAAGGCAGCTTACTTGGCCTGGCTGTTTTTACTCATAAAAAAAGCCTGATTAGCCTTTGCAATGGTATATGTTTTCCTAATATATCATTGCTGAGCATCGTGTGGTGTCTGAGGAGGTTGACAGAGAGAAGGTTCTGATGTGACAAGAGGTTCCTCCTCTTGAGGAGGTTCATGATGTGCCCATGGCAATGCTTAGACATATGTGGAGAACTTCTCAGAAGTCTTACTTATGTGAACAGGAAGTCTTAACCTATTAGGGTTAATGGGACTTCTTTTGTACTCACAGATCACTAAGACCTGGGACATCTGATTTACAAGTATGAAGACTAACTAAAGAGAAAGGATAGGGCAAATAAAAAAAATTTGGACAAAAATAGAGGCTTAAATAACATCAACAGAGATAAGAGAATCTAAATGCTGAGTGAATACAATTCACATGTAATAAAGTAAAAGAGTAACCTAAGAAGGAAAGCATCATTTCTTGTTTTCTTCTTTGATCCAGGATATTTGGCCTCCCTCAGCATTCTCACATCTGTTTCAAGAGCCATGGCCTGATTCTGGTGGTTGCTTCTTACCTCAATGACAGCTGGGGCTTTTAAATCAGGCATTAGGAATCTCTATCCCATGCCTTTTTCTTTTCCCTTCTCATAGGATCACTGTCACCTTTAGGGGACTCTATTTCAAGACTACAGAATATGTTCTAAGATAGGAAGGTACCATTAACATTTCTCCAGTATGCAGTTTATCTCTGGGGGAGACATTTATTTTATTACTCTGAATTTTATGAATGAGATAAATATTTAATTCTGCTTATTGCTCTATGTCCCCAAATATGTCTTGGCCTTGGCACATGCTGGGCCGGTGTCCTTTTAGATGTATCAACTAAGCACAACAGGCATTTCTATGAAAGGAAAAAGGAGAAACTTAAATCAGACAAGAGCTCACTGCATTCAGAGCAGAACTGGGTTTTTGGAAGCTTAAAAGGAGTATCAGCATTTACAATGGCAGGGAGAAATTAAGAAGTGAGATATTTCCTATGATTTAGTGCTACACTGTGAGAAAAAAAAAGTTTAGTTAGGATACCTTCTGAAATTCTCTTTCTCAAAATGATCCATGGCTTTCTGCAGCTGACAGAATCAGGCACAAACTTTGGGCCTGACATTGGTGGTCCTCTGGGCTGACTATTCAGGATGTTTTCTCAGCTTCCTTTTATACCCTGCATAGTAAATAAGCCAATCTGTTCAATGTTTCCTAAACATTCATGTATCTGAGACTTTCTGAGACCTTTTATTCTGTCTGGAAGGCCATTTGCCTACTCATCAAGGCCCAGTTCAGTGCCACTTTCCCACTGGACCTTTGCAATGCCCGCGGCAGGTAATGCTCCTACCTCAGAAAGTCTATAATACTGATCTCAGGTGGACCCGAACACTTGTTTTCTGCTAATTCCATGCATACCGTATCTCTCCCACTGGACTGTAATATCCATAAAAATAGGACGCATAGCCAAGTCTTCTTTGTGGTACCCCTGCTCCCCGTCCATTAGTGCTGATGTCACAGTGCTGGTCATATCATAGGCTGCAATGAATATTTAGTAAGAAGAACAAAAGAACAATCCCTGTACATTGCAGGGGATAGTGGTCAAGTCCTTTTTGTCTCTACAAAAATCAGGTTTGGACTACCTGCTGGTGCTACAATGTGAACTCTCCATCTCCCTTCGCACAGGATATTGGTGGGATGTTAGGGTGTGTGAACCCTAACCTGTGTCCTTTGGTTAGAGGAGGAGGTTGAGAAGGTGCAGTGCATGGGGGCTATTTTGCAGGGTTCTGTCTCAGAGCAACGGGGATGTAGAAGTGACAGAACACCTGTAGCAACATTCCTGATTTATAGCTCCAGCCTGATTCTCCTTCCACTGACCTCCCTCATTTTCCACCTGCTGATCTCACTGCCTGACCAACCATTAGGACTCCTCAATCCAAAACCAACTCAATCTTGGGGCAGCAGTGGGCAGAAACAGTGCTGGGTAGGTGCAGAGGGTCTTCTGCATGTGTTCCAGGTCTTCTTCATTTCTGGACTGACCTGGTGCTGGAGTCTCAGCTCTGTCTTTTCAGTGACCTGTTATAAAAGGGTGTGTCCATGTCCTCTGCCTGTCCCAAGTACCTTTTCTCTTGGCTACTCGGGAATCCCAGCCCTCCTTAAGGATTCATGATTCTCTTTTCTCTCTATCCCAGCCCCACAGCCTTAGTTTGGGCTTTCTTTACCCCCTAACTAAACTATCAAATAGGTCTTTCCATTTGTCATTCCTCTGGGTCTGTCCTCCACATAGTAAAACCAGTCTCACCATTGTTACTCCCATACAGAAGCCATTCAGCATTCCCCATTACCTAATAAAGAAGGTAGAGTCTCACCCTGGCTGGTGTAGCTCAGTGGATTGCGCGGGGGCCTGCGAACCACATGATCGCAGTTCGATTCCCAGTCAGGGCACACGCCTGGGTTGCAGGCCAGTTCCCAGCAGGGGACCCACGAGAGGCAACCATACATTGATATTTCTCTCCTTCTCTCTCCTCCCCCTCTCCCTCTAAAGATAAATAAATAAAAATCTAAAAAAAAACCTTTCAAGAAAAAAAAAAGAAGGTAGAGTCTCCTCACCAAGACACTCAAGGCTCTGCATAAACCTTCTACTCTGCCAAGCTCAATGCTTGCCATTTCTCACCTGAACTTTAGATTCCAATACTCCCTGCCCATCACGCTCTTTCCACACTTCTTGATGCCATCATCTTTATCTCTGGATACTCATCTACTCTTTATGCTTCTTATTTGCCCAACTATCACTTTTTAAAAATTCTACTGAAACATTTCCCAACCACAGCCTTCCAGGCCAGGTTAAAGTAGATGCCTTTCTCAGTACATCATAGCATATAGCTATGGCAGGCCAACACTTAAACCCCATCTAGAGCAAGGTTCTCCTGATATCTCACAGCCAGGGTTACTGCTCATATCCTACCACATCCTCCTCAAACTCTGACATTAACATGCTATGCATCATAACCAGCATAGCAAAGGCAAAAATTCCAATTCTGACTTTTTTCCATACCCCAATCACAAAGAACCTTATAAGTTGCTCTAAAATAAAAGAGTGTGCAGGATGTCAGTGGGTGGCAAATGCCACAGACAAACACATTCAGGATGTTAGAGATTAATAGTAAGAATAATAAAAGGCACTATACAAGGGAAGTGAAGGAAAAGGAACCAGTGATGTGGGTGGGCTTGAGATATCTGCTGCATAACTATTAGACTGGCCAAAAAGTTCATTTGGTTTTAAAGTAAAAATAAAAGATGCATTTTTCATTTTCACCAATAATTTTATTGAAAATGTATTTACCATTAAGTTTTAGTACCTTCTACTATCTTCTAGGCAACTTCACAATTCCATCTTTCCAAAACTTTTTATCATTTTGAGGAAAGAACTGTTCCAGATTCCTTTTACAGTCTTCCAGGAAATTGAATTTTTTTCCATTAAGAGAATTTTGAAATAAATGAAAATCCAAAGGTGCAATGTCTGGTGAATATGGTGGATGAATCACAACTTCCTGGCCAAGTTCTAACAGTTTTTTGCCTGATTATCAAAGAAACATGTGGTCTTGCATTATCCTTATGGAAGTTTATGTATTTTCTGTTGACTAATTCCAGATGGTTTTTGTGGAGTGCTGCTTTCAGTTGCTCTAACTGGGAGCAGTACTAGTTGGAATTAATTATTTGGTTCTTCAGAAGGAGCTCATAATAGAGGACTCCCTTTCAATCACACCATATACACACCACCACCTTGTTTGGATGAAGACCGCCCTTTGGTGTGGTTGGTGGTGGTTCATTTTGCTTGCCACATGATCTCTCCCATTCCACATTATTGTAAAGTATCTACTTTCCATTGCCCATCACAATTTGTTTTTAAAACAGAACATTTATATTACATTTAAGTAGAGAATTGCCTGAGAAAATATGGTCAAGGAAGTGTTTTTTGCTTAACTTATGTAGAACCCAAACATCAAAGCAGTTAATATAACTAAGCTGGTGCAAATGATTTTCAACATTTGAGTTGGATATTTGGGTATGTCATCTATCTCCCATGTGGTATAATGTTGATTGTTCTCAATTAATGTCTCAATTTGATTGCTGTTAACTCCAACTGGTCTACCTGACCTTGAAGCATCAGCAAGAAACCTCCAGCACAAAAGTTCACAATTCACTTTTGACATGTTTGATCAGTCTCAGCACCTTCTCCATACACTGCACAAATCTTTTTTTTTACACTTCAGTTGCATTTTTACTTTTCTTGAAATAATAAAGCATAATATGCCAGAAATGTTACATATTTTCTTCCATATTTAATATTAAAATGGCTACACAAAAAGTCACTAATTTTGAAGGTTTTTTAAATGCATGCTAACATGACAGCTGTCACAAAACAATCTAACAAAATTGTTTCAAATGAAGTTAAAGGCAACTAAGTGCTACTAGAGCCAGCTTACAGGAAAAAAAACCTGAATGAACTTTTGGGCCAACCCAACATATACCTTAAGCCCAAACTGGATCACTCCATACTTTTAGCCAACTCCTCCACATGTGCACACTTTGATTAGAAGGGAAACCAAAGGAAGGAATGGGACCTTCCTAATACAAATACATTATTATCATTATCATTATTATTATTATTATTATCATTATCATTATTAGAACATGCATGCAAACGAAATGATCTGCATAGCACCTCAGGGGCATCACTGCTGTGAGGGATAGGAAGGATAGTGGGTCAAGCTTATACTAAATTGAGAGTTCAATGCTTGTTCAACCCTTTACATTTTTTTTTTACAATACAACCCCACTGAACTTCCCATTCATCTAGGTCTTTTGTAATACTGGTTTCATATGAGAAATCTAAATAAAGTGCTCCTCTACTTTTCATCACCACAGAAAACAACACAATGTCATTGGCCCAACTCAAGACTGCCTCCTTTTAAAGAATTTTGGAAACTCCCATAACCACTTGTTTGCCTTTCTCTCACTGGTGCTTCCCATTCAATTGACTTATTTGCCATCAGTTGGGTACTTGAGATTAAGTTAAATTAGTACTTAATGGTTCCTGAACTGCTCTGCTGTGGATTAGGCGATGGTGCTTGTTCTTGACTTAAACAGTAGATTGGATCACCATTTGTCAGCAAGGTGATTTGTGCTTTGGCAGCCTTTGCAGATCCATAAGTAAACCAGCAGACTCCCTGACACAGTAATCGGCCTCACTGTCTAGAGTCATTACACATTTTTCTTATAGGTTGAATTAATATAGATGAGCAGTATGGTTGATGGCTTCATTTGTTGTACCATTAATGAAACATAAAACAGATGTGTAAAACACTGTCTTAGTAATAGAAACTGCATTGCAAATTATTTATATGCAGAAACCATGTCCTGAATGTAAGGTGGGAACAAAACATAGTTTTTCTCTTGACAATACTAGCTCAAACTGTTAAGCATAAAGTCTTAAATACAGGCATGGACAGAAGTAAGTTTACAGTTTTGAGTACAAAAACCAGTTTATTCTTGTGTTACTTATTAATTATTGCATTATTTATTTGTATTACAAATGTGAACCTACTTTTGTTCACCCCTGTATAACACAGAGAAAGATATAATAAAGAAACCTTCTTTAAAAGGAGGTTGTCTTGAATTTGGTGAAAGAGTCTGTGTTGTTTTCTATAGCGATGAACATACAAGGGCACTTTATTTACATTTCTCATTGTAGACCACCATTAAAAAAGACCTAGTTGGATTGGAGGTTCAACTAAATAGAGAACATTTAAATATAAAACACAATTTATTCTCTCAATTGAGCATAGCACTACAATTTTGTACAATCAACAGTACTTTGGACCTGCTTGTATGTGTACTTCACTTTCTTTTTTCCTGATCACTTCCCAGGTACTTCACCAGAAGATGAGAGAATGAGAAAAATATATACTCTCTTACTTTCACCCCCGTGAAAACCTGGCAATAAAGTATTCTAGGAGGAGGTCAAGTTCGCCAGAGAAACTTGGCAGCTGACTCTGGGGAGGGAAAGTGGACATCACCTCTATTCTCATCCTTTAATAGGCAAAGGAAACCATGGGATGCTAAACTCAAGAGGGAATATAACACACCTTCTAAAGAAAGGCTTGGCAGGGCCACAAAGGAGGGGTTGTAAGTTGCAATACTTTTCTTGACTTGGATTGCTAGGAAAATTGGAGAGATTGGGTACACAGGTTAAGGTATGTTCTTGGCCTCTAATGCTCATCACTAGTACCTCTTTAAGGAGGGGAGGGCAAAGAAGTGGTAAGGAAAGCTACATTGGCTCACAGTGTTCTGCAAACCATAATTTTCTGTCACCTTCTCTTGATAGTGCTTAGAGGCCACTCTTATTATTACTGGACATTCTGAAAGGGCTACGGAAACATTTTCCAGTACTCCCAACTCATCTATGCTATCGTAACATGGACTTCTCATCATAGAACCTGCCCTGAAATTGTGTCTCTCTACAATTTGATCTCATGTATGGTGATTTCCAACAACCCTGACCTGTTCATTTTACAAACAGATAATCCATGGATTACAGCCTCAGCCCCCAAGTCCAACTCTGGCCACCAACAATTCACTTTGTAGCTCTGTTTGCTTAGTATAGTTAGTCAGAACCAGCCTCCTTCTCTGTGTACTCCTAGTACCTTAGGCATGTGTTAGAATTCAAACTATTCTATCACAACTTACAAATACTTTAGAAAGACGTTTCTCATAGTAGACTGAATCATTGAAAATGGAGTCTTCCAGGTATGTATTTATCAGCACTTCTCACAGTACTTGGCATATAATAATAAATAATCACTGAATCTATAAATGAATGGTTATGTTTTGGAGAGGGGCTCTTCTCTCTCTCTCTATATATATAGATAGGTAGATAGATAGATAGATAGATAGATACCCATCCCCTTATAACACAAATGAAAGGAAAATGAAGTTTGTAAGGAAACCTACTTACAGTAGCCTCACAATGAGTCTGGTGCTTGGAACCTTGAATCTTGGCCTTCTGTTTACAGTGAAGTTGTCTAAATACTGATGGGAAATGCATGCAAGTGCTCAGACTCATGAGGAGCCAAGGACAAGGGTCTTTCCTTCTGGAAATACTTATGTAATTTCCCATCAAAACTGATGATAAATATAAAAATATATTTTATATTGGTGAATAATTTGGAGTTTAGATAGGTTGACTTAGAGAAGGACAGCTATATATGACTTATGCAAAAAAAGTATTGGCCTGGCTGGTGTGGCTCAGTGAATTGAATGCTGGCCTGTCAACGAAGAGGTCACTGGTTCGATTCCCAGTCAAGGCACATGCCTGAGTTGCAGGCCAGGTCCCCAGTGGAGAGTATGTGAGAGGCAACCACACATTGATGTTTCTCTTACACATCAATGTTTCTCTTCCTCTCTTCATCTCTTTCCCCTTCCTAAAAATAAACAAAATCTTTTAAAAAATTATTGTGTCTCCATTGCATGGTGGGCATTTTTTGCTTTGCTTTGCAACTCAATTGGGAAGTAGACCTGTAAATGGGATGTGCAGAAGACCTAGTTGTGTCATGTAAAGAAATTATTATGATGGAATATGATACATACCTGAACAGAGATGAACATAATGCATTGCTGTATTAGCCTAGAAGTGGAGGTCCACAGAACAAATGGATGGTTAGTGCACTTTATCTATATTTTTTAAAGAAAGGAAGGAAGAAGGAAAGAAGGGAGGGAGGGAGGAAGAAAGATAGAATGAGAGAGAGAGGAAGAAAGAAAGAAAGAAAGAAAGAAAGAAAGAAAGAAAGAAAGAAAGAAAGAAAGAAAGAAAAAGGAAGAAAGGATCACTAACTGTTTTAAGGATGAAATCTTTCTAATAATGTCTGCCATTCACTTGTCTGCTTTCATTACCTTTACTTTATAATTACTTCCACTGTTAAGTAATTACACATGAGAGTCTACAACAGATGGTAAATAATTACTTTTTACCAATTGTCCAAGCCCATGTTTTCACTATCAACGATAATTAATGATCCAGGCAGAGGCACTAGTAACACACTGCAGCGAAAGTCCTTCTGCTGCCTGAGATTTTGTACACATTCACAAGAGCTCAGGAAAAAGCAGCTGGAGAAATAACAAAGGGATATTGTCAGGGAGCGGAACTCCATTTAGACTAGGTGTGAAGGCCATTGCCTGTGTGTTCAATTCCGCTATTTCCTCACCAGTTTTAAGGCTATTAGCTACTGTTGTGCACTAAAGGCTATTATCACCCCTTGATATGTGTCTGTTCTGGCAAGCTAGAGACATTTAAAAGTGTTTATTAACTGCCTTAAGAAAACAAATGCTGGAACATGAACTCTAAAATCTTCATGTCCGCAGAGAAATCAGGCTCACCAAATGCCATACCCTGCTTGCGACAGCAGTGTTTGGGGCAGCGGGTCACAGCTGTCACAGATGGACGAAACTGGGCCTGGGAGTGTAGGCGGCCTGGATGTTTTCATTCAGACATGTTTCCCTGGGGCAAATGGCACCTTCCAAAGCTGACTGAGGAAAAGCTGGCTGCTTTACTTCAGAGGGGGTCACCTCTCTCATTCCTAAAAGTCACTTAAAGTTGAACAAATAGGAAAAGCCAAGGTTTTTCAAAATCATTACACCTTAAGGGAAGGATTTGCAGTTTATTGAACCATGAAAGATGGTTTCAAACCACACTGTCTCACATGCTGCTGGTAACTCAACCCACCAGGCAAGAAGGCAAACTCTCCTGGCTTACACGATCAAGGCTGAAATATCCCACTGTCTACCGGAAGCTTTTTTCCCCCAACTCTGTGTCTGGTCAACTAGAAACGAGTCTGTTGTCAGAGAACATCCTTTCTATAAAAGCTTCTCCCCAAACTGTTATTTTTGTGTTTGGGGCCCATAATTTTGGAGGTGGTGCTTCTCGCCTACCTCTCTGTGGCAACCTAAAAATCAGCTGTGAATTCTAGGAGCCGCACAGCCCATCTTATTTTGAACAGTGGTGTGATAGATCTAAACTTCAGCACTAAACGGCCAGCCTCTGACCCCCAGATAATAAAACTGATCTAATTCCTTTTTCACAACTAGTGATGTGACTACTAGGCCATTTGTGTTTAGTGGGGTCCCTAGAGTTTGTGGGAGGGGGAACTGGTTTTGTTTCCATGGGGCCAGGAATCCACCAGGTCTGAAGCCTCAGTCCAGGAGGTGCTCTCCTTTCTGTGGCAAGTTCTGGAAAAGATGAAGATTCAGAGCATGTTGGCGAGGGGCCCTGGCTGTGAAAACCAGTTTCAAGAACTGCCAGGCCGAGGTCTGGAATCTTGCTGATGACTTCAGGGCTGAACCGGAGACCCTGTTCCTGCCACCAGGAGGGATAAACATCTCTAATTCTTGTGCCCACATCACAAGTCCCAGCTCCCCTTAGCATTCCTTATGTGCATTGGATCATCAATTCCCCAGCCTGGTCAGGGTCCTCACTGATCCTGGAGGAACTCAGGGGAGGCAGGGAATATTCACAGATAAGGCTGGAGATGTTGGCAGGGGCCAGGTTTGGTGAGCCTCCCAGGTCAAGCTAAGGAGTTGCAACTTTATCTTATGGAGGATGGAAAACCACTGAAGAGTATTTAGCTGGGGAATTACATGGTCAGATTGGCATTTAGGGTGGAACATTGTGGCAGCTGAATGAGGGATGAACTCAAGAGGGACAAGACAGGGGACAGGGATATTAGTCAGGTATTTACTTCTATGAATAGTTCAGGGGAGAGCCTCAGGGCTCAGGTATATTTAACCACCTGTTGGACATACCTGTTGGGTGTACTACTTCAGCTTCCCACAAGCAAAAAAACGTATCTTCTGACTTCAAAATCCTGCTCCTCCTGACTTCCCTATCTAGGTGAATAATTGTCCAACTATCCAAGTCAAATACATCTTATTCATCCTTAATACCCTTTATTTCCCCCCTTCCCCGTATTCTCTCACCACATCATGTCCATTTTACCCACTACCTCTGCTCCATCTCTAAAATCATTACTTAAGTTCAGGTTCTCATCCCTGGACTTTTGCAGTAGCCTCCTGAACTGGAAAGCAGTGGTCTTAGAGGGTCTGCTCTTTCAAAAGGGCAAAGAAATTAGAAATGTCTACCCTTGGTTGCAGATATAAGCTCTTAAATATGAATCCCCCAGGTGATGTTAAGTGCCTGTCTCCTGCTTATCATAGCATTTTTCTGGTTGACATCACCTAGTTGCCTGGCAGTGAATTCCTCTAGATCAGGGATCAACAAACTGTGGCCAGATCTGGCCTGCTGCCTACTTTTGTGAAGAGAGTTTTATTGGAAGACAGCCATATGCAACAATGTACACATTATCTATGGCTGTGTTTTGTTTTGTTTTACTTTTCTCACTGTGCGGTAGAGTTGAGTAACTGAAAGAGAGACTGTGGCTCACAAAGCCTAAAACATTTCCGACCTGGCCCTTTACAAAGTTGGCCAAGTCCCATCCTAGGTCAAAAGTCATCAAGGGTGAGGAATGGTGTTTGTGGGATTGTTGTATCCCTGAGATCCAGCACAGTGCTTCGGACATAAATACGAGGAGTATCGTGTGTGTGTGTAACATGAGGGGGCAATCCCAGGTTTGTGACTCAGTGGTACTGAGGAAGATGAGTTGCAGCCTGATTGCTATATTGGTGTGAGCAGATGTTGAGGCTACTTTTTCCCATTAGAGGATAGCCTCTATTGTGAATCACTCCATTGTGATTAACAGTGCTTAGCTACCGTAACAGTACAGTCCTAAACACATGGACTCCTTAAGCCCTAGGGGCGTCACTGCCTACAGGCCCTGGGCTCTAACAGTGCAGCCCATCCATCAGCCCAGGGCAATGCGTCCTGGTGACTGCCAGCCCAAACGAGGAGAAAAAATTAGAAACCTGTGTAAGGTATGGCAAGCTTGGTACATTTTTATAGCTGTACTGCTTTCGATAAATTTTGATGGTTGAGTCTAATGTGGAAGTATAATGGATTTATTTGTTACTTTCTAGAAGCAAGACGTTCACCTGACTAGGGGAGACGGGCACTGTAGTGGGCACTTGGCATGTGTTGTCTCTGTGTGCCAGTGTGGCCCCCTGTGGTAGCCTATGTATCAGGAGGTGGGCCTGGTGCACATCTAGGTGCTCAGCAAATACCTTTTCATGAAAATTCCTTTGAATTGTTTTATATCATCTTTTTTGCTTCCCTGTGAGACATGCCTTACTGTCCCCCATTTCACAGTGGGCAAACTGGGCCAGGGAGACTACAACACAGCTATTCAGTGTCTTGGGCAAGATTTAAATTCAGACCTTTTTGACTTGGAAGACTGTGTTCTCTGTCTATAACATCACATTTTAGACCAATGGGAGCTCTGTCATGGGCCTAACATCCTCACCTTCCTTTTTACAGTTTTACAGCATCAGAAACATATAGGAAGACAAAATTCCCAGGTCACTATTTCCCAGCTTATGATCATTATATGATTTCAGAAGCCAAGTTTGCAAGAGCTTGATTGTTAGCATTAAAACAGTAAGTAAGGCTCCTAGGAATTCCATGTTGCCTGTGCAGATATTGGCATCTTCTCTGAAAATTCGGAAGACAGCCACCCCTTTCCCACCCATGCCACTGGAGAGAGTCCCGTGTTCTCCATGGCTCCACGGCGTTACATCCAAGCACAATGGGAATCAGGCAACTGAGCTGTACACAGGCTTTTCAAAGGGCTACAGTATAATGTAGCGATTGTGTTATCAGCAACAATGATAAAGAAAAAACTCTCCGCCAACTTACTTCACATGACCACACAGAGAAAACACAAAAGGGACTGAGCCCTCCTCCAGCTCTCCTCCCCAGAAGGCAGGTTCTAGAATCACTGCTTGCTTCTTTGTGTTACAAATTGAATGAACATTGGAAATTTCCTGCTACCCAGTGTAGCAAGTGAATCTAATTTGTGATTTTCATTCCTGTGGCTCTGAGCTTTATTTACAGATGACCTTTGGTGTCACATCCATTTTCAAAATGTATTATTAAGTAGCAAAAACCAGCGCAGCAGGTGAGATTAAAATGCATCATGTGGAAGTTTTTCCTTGTGTTTCTTCCCAGGCTGAAAACCAGACTTGGTGTGTTTCGTCTTGCAAAGATAATCTTCACATTAATGGACTACAAAAAGCAGCCTGCCAGCAAAAAACCAAACATTTATTAAGGCCTCAATAAATAGTAATTCACTGATGATAACATCCTTCCTCCTGAAAGTCTAAATGCTTTCGAAAAATTATTTCAAAAATATGTTGCTCAAGGATTCAAATAGATTGAGTGCTTAAGTCTTGCGTAGCTCATGTTCAATTCACTTTTCCCTTGAGAATATTAAATCAAGCACAGAGAAAAAAGCCACAAAGGCAACTAATATAAAATCTGGTGGAAACTCCTGAGAGAGGGCAATGAGTTCTGCATGAACCGTCTCTTGTTCCCTCTCTCACCCATACTCTTTGCCTGCCTGCTTCTCGTTTGGCTCTGGACATGATTTCTCTTGCTTTCAGGACCTTGGAATGAACGCCAAGGGATCCTCTGGATGACTCTGAAATCAGGGAAACCTCGGTTTGTAAATGCTGAAAGAGAGGCTGAAGGGATGGAAATATAACTTGCAAATTCTGGGTGGCCTGGATAAGTGACTTCAGAGCCTGGTGAGTGCTCCCAAAGTGCCACTTGTGCTCAGAGCTCCTCAGAATGCCCTGGGTTGGGGAAGGGACAGAAAAGCAGGCAGGCAGGCACCATGTCAAGTAACTTCTCCAATTCATATTTCACATTGTACTGGAAGTCTTCCAGCAGCAGGAAACCGTTTCGCTCTGTTCTTAAGCGGAGTCCTTAGAATCAAAGGACAGAGTTAGAAGGAACCTTGAGGATCCTTTTGTCCAACTTCCTCATTGTACACAGGCTTAATCTCTTCCACTTGAAGTAAAAAGTCTTCTACCACTTTGTTCTGCAGTCACCTCCTCAGCTTTCACTTTCCCTTCATTGCCAAATATGTCAAAAAGCATCTTACATTCCCTCTCCTTCTCCCTCATCTTTCTGTGACCTATCTTGTATATATCACTCCTGGAAACCACGCATTACAAAGTCACCAATAACCCTCCAATAGCCAAAAACAATGAATGCTCTCTCATTTAGTATTTTAGTATTTAGCTCTCTGAAGCTAGCATTTTCCCCCTAGGATGCTGCTTTCAGTTCCTTTGGTAAATTCTGTCCTGCTGGCTCCGGTGCCCCGTTTTTCTGGTGCTCCCACTTTCTGGACAGCTCCTGCTTGGTGTCTTGCTGGTTTGTTCACCAGGTCTTTAAATGAGGCTTTCCCCAGGACCTTTCCTTTTTAGTCTGTGCATTCTGATATCATCAGTCCTGTAACATCCCCATCACCTCTATGTATGCCTCTCAGGGGTATGTCACTAACTCAGACTTCCTGAGCAGAGCAGTGTTTCACTGACATGGCTTCAGAGCAGTTTCAGAGCAGTGTTTTATTGACATGGCATCTTCACCTGGCTGCCTCTTAGACACCTCAAACATGGCTGGTCCAAAACAAAAATCAGTCTTTCCCTCAGAGTCCTTATATCTCTATCAGTGTACCCAAATCAGAGTCTTTGGTGGTGACTTGGGACTTCTGCTTCTCCCAAGCACTCCATATCTAATTAATCACCAAGTTCTTCCACTTCTTTATTCTGTGAATCTTTGACTCTGCCTCCTGCACTGCCGCTGCCTTCCATATCTTAGATCCGCCCTTAGACATCATACCTGCCTTATTGCAACAGCCTGCTCATCGACCTCCCTGCTTGTACTTTCTACTCCTCTAACCCATTCTTCATATGCAGGTCAGAGT
Source organism: Sturnira hondurensis (assembly GCF_014824575.4). Lineage (NCBI taxonomy): Eukaryota > Metazoa > Chordata > Mammalia > Chiroptera > Phyllostomidae > Sturnira > Sturnira hondurensis. The sequence goes on along the minus strand of NW_028088424.1, from coordinate 2,402,805 downwards.
TATGCTACATACACTGATCTGGCAACTTTCCTCTCTCTAGAATAACATGCAACCTCCTCAGCCTCACCTGAAAGGCCCACAATTATTTAGCTCTTCTCTACGTTCTGAACTCATTGCCAGCCACTTGTACATTCTCATAGTCATTCTAAGTCATTTTCAGTTTCTGGTATCTTTCATGCAATTCTCACCCCCTCACCTTTGCATATATTATCACTTCTACCTGGAAGGCTCTTGACTCTCTATCAAGTACCAACATATCCCTGAAGATTGTTCAAACATCTCCTCCTCTGCACGCTTTTCCTAGGTCTCCCTCAGACACTTTAATTGCTCTTCTCAGTGTTTTCATAATAATTTGACCATGTCTTTGCACTTATCCTACAATTTTGTGATTATAAAACTCTTTCTCCAGCCAGAATAAGCTCCTTGAGAGCAAGGTCCTTGCTTTTTTATCTTTTGAATTTCTGACACATAGAAGATAAATACAATTAGAAACTGAATGAGAAAAGTGAGGTTCAGAAAGAGGATGTAGATTTCCCTAGTTACAGAGTCAGTGGCAGTTTGGGGGCTGGAACTCTGATTGTCTGACTCTGGACCATTGTTACTTTACCACAGTGGATGAGGCCTGAAATTTAACTCTCTGATGGGGTGGGGCAGGGAGAGTTTGGGTGGGTATAGGGCAGTGGACAGACTCAACCACTGTTATCAAAGTGGATATAATCCACCAGATAAAATCTGGCACTTGGAGGGGATTTGCACTGACTCATGTGATTTGCACTCCAGGTTGTCAGTGTTGGTGGTAGGCACTGGAGGAGACAGAAGCACCTTGACCAGGGAGTACAGAACCACTGCAAAGAACCCAGGAGCAGACAAACATTCAGAAATCCAGGAGGATAATGATTCAATGAGGTGGCATTGGATATACTTATCAAGAGGCACAGAGCTCTGTATTAGTCAGAATTCTCTTTGAAAATGGAACCAATAGCACATCTATATCTGCATCCGTGTCTATATCCACATCTATAAGAGGTTTATCATTGGGTATTGGCTCACTCAATTATGGAAGCTTAGAAGTCCTACTACTTGTGCCATTTGAAAGTTGGAATTCCAGAAAAGCAAGTGGTATATTCGGAAAGCCTGAGACTTGGAGAGTTGAATGGTATAGATTCTAGTCCCAGTCTGTAAGCATGAACCAGGAGCACCAAGGGCAGGAGAAGTTTGTTGTTCAGATCAAATGGTCAACCTTCCTTTTCCCATTGGTTCTGTGTAGATCCTTGGTGGACTGGATGATGGCCACCCACACAGGGGAGAGCCATCTGCTTTCCTCAGTCCACCAATTCAAATATTAAGCTTTCAGAAACGCCTTCACAGACACACCCAGAAATAAAATTTAACCAGATATTTGGGCATCCATCCCATGGCCCATAAAATTATTCACTGCAGGTTCCTATTATAAACTCGGATTCAAGAGGTAGAAAGTTGACCCCTGAAGAAAGGATAGCAGCCAGATGAAGTCAGAGTCCAGGTCTAAGAAACCAGAAGCACAAGCTGATTACCAAGAGACTGGCCAGGACACAGGTAACAGGTCAGGAAGCCAGCTATCAAAATCAAATTACAAAGTGGAGAAAATGGGGAGAATAAAGAAGTCTAAAACATCCTTGACTTTCAGCTGTGTCATACCCTAAAAAGCAGAAGTTTTCAAAATAGACACTGTTAAACGTCTCCCTAGTACCCATATTTTACCCCAGCTCCATTTTCTTTTATTTCCAGCTGCACTTTTTATTTTCATTAAAAACAAACAAGTCCTGACTTTGTATTATTGGCCAGTAGCCACCTATTTTAGGCAGAGAAGGATATCTGTCTAAAATGCATCCAAGTTCTGTGTTGAACCTGAAAGGTCAGAAGTGCCTCCCTGGAGTGTTTCTCTCAGGTAGTTTGAAGCCTGTTTCTGAGAGGACCCCACTGGATTCACACAACTGTTCATTTCTGTTCTGACCTGGCCTCAGTAGAGGTATTAAAATATGCTTCAACCTTTTATTTTCCCTAGTCTAATTAACCAAAGTGTTTAATAAGTAAGCAGGATGTTTCCAGTAATTCAGCACTTCATTAGTAATGTGTTCCATTATAATATGTATCACCAAAATCAATTCGATTCAGACAAGCAGTTGCTGCCTCCACAAGAGATAATGGCTTCTAATTCCCATTACTTGAGCATCTTATAAACCTTCCAAGTGGTTTGCTACTTTCCATTTACGTGTATCTCAGACAAAAAGTAAGTGAAACCCATGAAAACTGAGCCACAGATAAGCAAATAAAATTGAATAAACACACCTAGAGAACCCCCTTGGGGATACCACACCATGACTGTGCAGGGGCAGGCTTTGTTTTTGCATAAAACAAAGTCTGTCTCTTGTTATGTCAGGGAATTTGAATTTTGCCTTCTCAGATACCTAAGGCAGCTAGAAACTTCATCCCTATTTCACACAGATGAAGGCCAGTGAAATCAGAGACTGTTGTGAGAATTTGTCTAGGTATTCCACAGTGCAGTTGGGATGAATTTTGAAGTCAACAGGCTGTGTTTAGGACAGAAATTCGTTCACACCATAGCTTGCCCAAACACTACTAACTAACAGTGAATGTGGCAGGGGTGTCACATTGGTTCCTGGCTTAATGTTGACTTTACCTCCTTGTGTTACAGCTTGTATCTGCTCTGCAGCACCCAGTGCAGCACTGAGCACTGAGTAGCAGATAAGTTAGTGCTCAGTTGTTCAGTTTTAGATTTCTGCTACCTAGTGTGAGTTGAGAACACACTATGTACAAGTCAGTACAGGGATGTCCAGTGTCACCTCATATATCCAGTGACTGGAGCTTACTCTTTTTTGGAGCAAAATTTTAGTATTTTAAGCTAGCCAATTTTGACAGAAATTATTTTATAACATAATGCATATTTCTGTCTTTCTACAAAGAAGACAGAATATTACTTAGGTTCTTACATCTAAGAGTCTAGATATAAAACAGGACTCAAGATAGGAAGTGATAGCAAGAATTATAAAAAGAAGAACAGAATGAAAGCCAGAATTGGAGGCAAAATGAGAAAACAGTCATTTGTTCATTCCTTCACTCAACAGATATTTGCTGAGCACAACAGATTGAAGATTCAATCATAAACAGAGCACGCACAATTTCTGTCCTCCTGATGCCTCCAGTCCAGTGGGAAAGTGTGAGAAGTGAACGCACTGTGCTAACAGGGTGGACAAATACTGTGATAGTGGAAAAAACTTGGGACATACAAAATGATGCAACTCAGGGAGGGCATCTTAGAGGATGCCCTCTAAGTAATGTACATAGATGCCTGTTATAGCTTTGCAGACATTCCTAGTGCATCAGTGAGAACTAACTAGGTTCATTTAAAGAGGCTTGAGGTGAGCACATTTGTGAGACACTGCAGAACTGACATCTCCAATTTCCAAAAAAGATATGTATGTCAGGAGACAGGCAAACATAGAGACCACAGTCAATGAAGGTATAGCTTTTCTTTTCTTATGAGAGCAGTTACAGTATCTAACTGGATCAATGTGATGTAGAATCCAAGGTATTTCCCTTTAATAGTGTGTTCTGCTGGGATTTAAGGAAAGTGCAGCAGGCACCTTCATGGAGTCCTTTATCTGGCTTTGGCGTTTTTAAAAGGTGTGTCTCACTTAGTCACTGCTGTATAACAAACCACCCCAAAACTCAGTTGTTTAAATGAGTGAGTATTTATTATGTAGCTCATGAGTGTATGTATCAGCTGGGGGTTCTTTTGGTCTCGGCTGGGCTCACTAATGTGCTGGGAGTCATCTGTGGGTCAGGTTGACAGCTTTGGTGATCTTGGCTACTCTCTCTCAAAAGTTTGAGGATTGGCTGACTCTTGCTTGATTTGCAATGACCTTGGCTGAGACTAATGAGCTTTTCTTTACTAGCTCTCTCATCCTCCAGCAGGCTAATCTGGATTTATTCACCAGGGTATCAAAGTTTCAGGAAAGCAAATGAAAGCATGATGGGCTTCTTGATACCAAGGCTCAGAACTGACACTGACACTTCTGCCACACTTAATGGGCCAAAACGAGTCAGCAAACCCAGATTCAAGGGTGGGATATGGACTCCACTTTTTCATGGGAAGAGCTACGAAGTCATGTTGCCAAGGGCATAAACTCTGAAAAGGAAATAATTGGAGCTATTTTTGCAGTTAATCTACCATGGATAGCAACTCTGACCATGCTGGAAAAACCACTGTTTCCTTGGTGTATTTTGTCACAACTCACATCTCTTTTCTCTAGACTGTATATTATGGGCCTCATCATGAATGTGCATACCCACTCCTGTAAAAAGGGCCCAGATGTCAGGCCTAAGACTTCCTTCAGCCTCCTTTGTAGGGAGTCCTGTCTCCCTACTCGCATGGAGTGGAAGTCAGCCAAACCAAGAGCCATAAGGGCAAATGCCTATTAAACAGTACTGGTCGGTTTTACTGACCATAATCGTCATATTGATCACTGATGTTGATAGGTCTGCCCTGGTCAGGAGACAGCTTTGTTGGAGGGGTGGTCAGCAGGTTGCCACTTCCAGTGGGAGTGCTGCGTGTGCTGATGTTTCTTGAACAAACATTCAACACAGTACTGGGTGCTGGGAGGAGCTTGGGGTCACCACTTATAAAAGTCTGGGCCCAAAGATCTCAAATACTTAGCACAAATGTGCCACCAGCTATTGGAATATTTTGTGAGTTCCATTCTCACTTCAGGAAATGAAAACCAGCTTTTCTCATGTGAAGAAAGGAGTCATCACATCTTCTGATTCAACCTTTTGTGTTTTTAAACTCTACCCCCTTGGCAATTCACATTTTCTTGACTGTACACTAGGAAAAGATCTTCCTCAGTTGTGGTCATAGAAATCCAAGAAGGCTATTATGAATAATGCTGCAGTGATCTTGATTTCAGTTCTTCTGATGTAGGGCTGCTGCATATAGTAGTTCTATATTAATTTCTTTGAGAAAAGTTTTACTTTAGCACTTGTACCATTTTACAAAGTGTACCTTTTAATTTTTCCACATCCTTTCCAACACTTATCTTTTTAAAAAGTAATACACATTCTATTGGGTGTGAGGTGATATCTCATTGTGGTTTTGACTTGAATTTCTCTGATGCTGAGCATTTTTTTTCATGTACCTGTAGGCTCCTTGTATGTCTTTTTTGGAGAAATGTGTCTATTCAAGAGCCATTTCAAATTATTTATTTATTTATTTTTAAGATTTTTATTCATTTATCTTTAGAGGGGAAGGGAAGGAGAAAGGGAGAGAAAAATCAATGTATGGTTGCCTCTCGTGCATCCCCTGCTGGGAACTGGTCTGCAACCCAGGCATGTGTCCTGACTGGGAATCGAACTGCAATCCCTTAGATTGTAGGCCTGTGCTCAATCCACTGAGCTACACCAGCCAGTGCGTTCAAGAGCCATTTTTAAATTAGGTTATTATCATTATTTTTGCTATTGTGTTTCAGGAATTTTTAAATATATTTTGGATGTTATCCTCTTATCAGATTATTCACAGTAATATAGCCAAGATATGGAAACAACTTAAATATCCATCAGCAGAAGAATGGATAAAGAAAGTGTAGTATATGCATACATGGAATACTATTTGGTATTTAAAATGAATGAAATCCTGTCATATATGACAACATGGATGGACCTGGAAGACAATGAAATAAGCGAGTTAGAGCAGGGCAAATACTGCCAGATTCCACTTATATGCAGAATCTAAAACAGTCATACTCACAGAAGCAGAGATAAGAATGTTGTTTGCCAGGAGCTGGGGGAGGGGGCTGTAGGAACTTGTTCATTGGGTATAAATTTCAATCATGCAAGCTGAGTTCTAGAGCTCTACCACGCAACATAGTGCCTATAGATAATGACACGATGTAGTGAGCTTAAAAAATGTGTTAACTACTCAAATGTAAAAAAGAAGAAAATATTACCATTGGTGGCAGTCTGGATGGACCTGGAGAACATTAAGCTAAGTGACTAAGCCAGTCAGAGAGAGACAAATACCATATGATTTCATTTATATGTGGAATCTAATGAACAAACTGAACTAACAAGCAAAAGAGAGACAGATCCATAAATAGAGAGCAGGCTGACAGCTGTGGGGAGGGGCTGGGTGTGGGGAGTAGAGGCACTGAGTGAAAAAGAAAAGGGAAAGAACTCATAGACATGGACAACAGTGTGGTGATCACCAAGGTGGGAGCTGAGGTGGAGGAGGGTAGAGGAGATACGAGTGGTCGTGGACTGAGGTTTGACTTGGGCATGGTGACCACACAATACAGTGTGCAGATGCTGTGTTGTAGAATTGTGCTCCTGAAACCTGTATCAGCTTGTTAACCAGTGTCACCCCAATAAATTCAATTAAAAAAAGAAAGGAAAAAGATGTGTTAAGAAGGTAGATCTCATTTTAAGCACACCACAAATCAAAATTAAATCAAACACTAAAGGGGCACAGGGAAACTCAGAAAGGTGATAGATGTACTTATTACCTTGATTGTGGTAATGATTTCACAAGTATAGGCATATGTCCACACTCATCAAATTGTATACATTAAATGTGCAAGTAAAGATGAATTACTAATTATATTCTAAAATGTGCTTTCCTCGGTGATCCCCAATATCAGCCTTCTAACTTATTGGTTTATGCCTTTTTAGTAAACTCTGTATTAAAACGCTTATTTGAGATTTCCAATTTGTTGACATATGGACTGATTGGTCTACTGGTACCAGTTGGTCTACAGGTACCGGTACTGGTACCAACTTTGATGTAGCAAAGCGCAGCAGAGGCCTCTGCTGCGGATCCTTTAACTTTCCCCTGCCTTCCCTGTACTGAGCCTCACTTGCAGCTCCATGCAGTCTCATGAACTCTCTCTCATTCCTCACATGGCCCGTCTGCTCATTGCATGGGTGGACTCTAAAAACGAGTAAGAACATTGCGGCCACGCTTTATAGAAGAAAACAAACTAATAATTGTCCCCATGGATAACTACTATATTACCCATTCAGTGGATGGTGGGTCCAAAGGAAGTGTATGCAAGAAATGAGAACTGCTTAGTTAGGATTTAAAATGCTCTGACTTCAAAGATGTACTGCTAGATGAAAATACCTCTGGTACATGACTCCAAAATGATTCTAGAAAATATGAGAATGTTTCATGTGCCACAGTTGGAACTCAACCCTTTCACAGCTGCCATTTTCTTGAGGCCACCAGGTTCCCTAAAGGGTCCCATTCCAATCTCCTTCCATCCCCCTGAAGTTACCAGTTCCTCTGGGGGTGTCACTGGTTCCGGGATTTGGCTCATCTACTTGACATTACTTGCTGAGAGATGGCAAGTAAAGGTTGACGGATTTGTTGGTAGCAGAATTGTTCTGAGAAGAGCTGGTGTATACTTTCTTGGTAACTTCAACCAGGAGAGGTTTAAGAGCAAACAAGATGGCCAGCACTTGCTCCTTTCTCTGAGTGGGAGTTGGGTCTCCCATCACCAGGCTGTTCTATAAAATTTAAGTCCCTTAATATTATTTAAATAAGCATTTGTAAGGCAGATATTTTTGAGCATCAGCAGAGCACAGAGTTTTCCTGCTAAAACGCTGTGTGCTTCTTGGCTTACCTGGGTTGATATCTTCCTTGGTTGACACAGAACTGCTTTTGCTGTCCCTTCATGTGCCTGTTGTTTTTCCTGGAAAGGGTATATATATTGACACACAAGCTTATAGTTCAGACTGTTCTTATGGCACTATTTCACCTTTGTGCCATACTAAGAAGACCCCTTCCCCACCCTCACGCAATTAACATCAGTGGACTGCTTGCTGGCTCTGTTCAGTAGGAAACAGAACTGCATTGGTGTCCACTGTTGTATTTGCTCATTTTCCCATTTGCACACAGAACATAAGAAGACCCACTGTAACTATTGCTGTTAAGCCCTGATTGGTGCTGACACATTATTAAGAATAACAAAGTGGGAGCCTTTTTATTCTTTCCTCTCTCTGAAAGGACGGCCAGCTCAGCCCTCCCCTGTGAAGTCAAGTGGGAGCCTTTTTATTCTTTCCTCTCTCTGAAAGGACGGCCAGCTCAGCCCTCCCCTGTGAAGTCAGATGCTCTCCTTTCTGCCATTTCACACACACTTCCACTCCAAAGCCATGCATTTGGGCTGAATGAAATAATCTGGGGCAAGTTCCATTGTAGGTTGTCTTCACACGCTAGTTTGGTTAATCTCATTTTATTTCAGCAAACATTCATTTAGGGTCTATTCTTTGTTTGCCTTTGGGCTCCACGGAAAACCAAGTCACTATTCCCAGTCTTCAAGGAACTCACAGTCTGTGGCAGAGAGAGAGGTGTGAATGAAGTAAATTAAAATGAGTTGGAAACAATCTACAAGAAAGGCCATAGAGGTTACTATGGAGCAAAGTGGGGGTGACACTAACTCTGCCAAGGTAAGACGGGATGTCATTCTAGGGACAGTGGTGATAGAACCAAATCTCAGAGAAGAAGTATTCTAAAACATTTACCCATTCACTCAACAAACATTAATTTTTCCAAGGACTAGGCAGATAAAGACTTTAGTAAGTATGTGGACTGAGCTCTAGGACAAGAGAGTGATGGTTGGTGGAAGGGAAAATGCCAGGAAGATGGAAGACCACCAACAGAAGCATGGATAGATGAGAGAAGGTTCATCTAAGAAAGTGCTGAAGTCTAAGTGCATAGAGGAGAGTGATAGGCAGGACATGGTGTGTAAGGGAATGAGAATTCAACGCTGAAGAGTCTGAACTTTATTCTGAAGAGGAGGGAAGCAATGGAACAATCTTAATAATGACATAATCAGATCTATGTTTCAGCAATATAACCCTGTCCTATTTAAAGGACAATCTGGGTGGAGATAAGTCCTGAAGAAGGAAAACCAGTGAAGGAGCTATTGCTGTAATTAACAGAGGGCAGGCAATCATTTGGACCCAAATAAAGGACATGATATGGGATTGGAGAAGAGACCATAAGTGTGAGCCATGTTTAAAGTTTAGACATGACAGAGTCTGATGCCTGGTCAGATGCAGTGGGTGAGAAAGAGGGTAAATGGGAGGACTCCAGGATGGCTCCAGTTAACTTTCTAACCACAGGTCTTATTATAGTTTTCCAGCTCACAGGAATGCTGCTTCCAATAATAATATCATGTTTCTTTGTCTTTTCTGCTTTGTTTATTTTCTTCCATGTTCAAGAGTAAGTTTTAGGGCTCTTGATCAGAGCATTTTATAAAGTAATTTGTGCCACAACATTAAGTACATGGGAAAATTTATCAAGAGGAGAAGAAGCAAGGAACTGAGAGAGAGAGACAAAAAGAGAGCCACAGATTAACCACGATTTAGGAAAAGGTGGGGGAAAAACAAGAAGGAGGGAGAAAGAATGGCACATAGAAATACAAAAATGAAAGTAAAATATTAAAGGTACACAGATTATCCTCAATGTTTATTGACTAAATGAGTATAAGCAAATCAGGAGAAAACCTGGGGCTGCTGCAAACACTTCCTCCTATGTGACTCTCTGCTGATAGATGCCTCGTTTGCATTCCAGAGTTGGCCCCAAGTTGTGGGACAAATCCCACCATTCAAGGTGGTGGGAGGAGGGGTATCCTGGGCAGGGTGGCTGCCACTTGAGCCTCCTGTACTGCATCAATTCTTTCCTTCAGGATTGCTGGCATGTCATTAATTTAGATGTGCTGGACCCCAAAAAGTCTCGGTAATATGTGACACCCCTCACCCAAAGTTTGTACTTTGCAAGGACATGATCAGCTTTACTGTTTGGAAACTAGTGGATCAGTCAACCAGAGGGGTTAACTTGGAAACCTCCCTTTCAATGCTTGGGGAGAAATATCTGCAAACAGATAAGGTGCTAATCCTGGGCATCATCTGGCTGCTAGAATGGATACCATGCTGCTCACCTAACAACCAATGGGCAATGAGAGATAAGGGGAAGTCTTCAGCACGGATTATCTGCTGCTGACACAAGCAAAATACTGCAAGAGGAGGAGAAAGTAGCCTTAGGCACCACTGGAACCTGGAACTTGCATGCCAGCAGGACCCTATCTCTCTACCTTTTGACTCATCTCTCTAATTGTTGACATTATTCTTTCAGATGGCTTCTCCTTGAGGAAGAGTTTGGTGGTTGGCAGGCCCAAGTTACAATATACACAACGTGATAACCAGGCAGAGAGATGGCTTCTGACCTAATCTTTAGTTAGAAAACCCCTGAGGAAGGTTTATAATCAGCCTGGCTTAGGTGGAATGCTCATGCACAGACCAATCATTGTGGCCAGTGAAATAAAGTTTTATCATTAGCTCATTTGGGGTCAGTTCATCACTGGTCAGAGAGGTGTGGTCCCATCAGGTCCTAAATGTGGTTTGCTGGAAGAGAAGTATTCTTGTTCTTAACAATGTTGCCATCTGAAGGGACTCTCTCTTCTGGGTATTGGACATATGCTTGTGCTGTATGAAGCCACCCGAGCCATTTTGCAGCCACCAGGGAAGTCAGCCCTCCACACAGAAGGGCACATCCAAGGACATGGCAGAGACACAGAACTGGAGCCTCTGGACCATCCAACCTTGAAGCCTGCTCTTCTAGGGCCTTTGAGTCAACAACTTTCCTCATTCTTTAAGCCAGTTCCTTTTTTTTTTTTTTTTTGCAACTTGCAGCCAAAAGCCTTCTAACTGCTATGGGGTGAGTATGGGTTGCTTCTAGAAAAAAAATAAAAAATGTTGAACTTCCAAAAACTTTCCACTAAAATGAGAATAATAAGTGTGTTGCATGGGGGATATCTATGGCCAGGCTTAAGTTTGAGGGAAAAGCCTTGGATTTTTGTTGATGTTCAGCAGAACACATAACCAAGAGAGCAGGGTGAAGCCTCCTCTTAATTACTGACCCTCACACCAATTCCTCACTACCCATTGCTACAGATTCTGAAAGTGGGTGGCTGGATCTGAAGTGAGTAGTCCTTGCCTACACTTCAGTCCAGTTCTTGGTGTCCAGAGCCAGGAAGGCTGGGCTCTTTCCTTCTGGACAGTGATCTCTGGGATCATGAAGCTGGTACTCAGGGCAGAGCCCCAGTAGCTCTTACCCCTGCCCCTTTTCTTCTTCATCAGTTATTAGTGTCCGACTTGCTGCAGATACTATGAAGGGGAGGGTAGGTTAGGGTTAGTGCCCCACGGAAAGCCAGTTCTGTGAAGCTAGAGCTCCAGAGAAAGCACTCTCAGGGCATGGAGGGCAGCAGGACGAATCTCTCTTCCACATCAGTTGGAAGACTCCAGCTTGGCCAGCTGCTTGGGAAATAGTTCTTGCTCAGGTGCCAGCTTCTCTCCAGATCTTTGTGACCCAGGGAGCGCTCTCATCTCTCTTTTTCTCACCGAGCCTCAGGAAAGCCTGGCCCAGGGGACAATGCTGCCTTGTTCCAAAGCTGTGATTTCTGAGTGGCCTCTTGTTTGGGGGCTCAGGGAGCAAGAACGAGCCATGAAGCAGGGCAAGAACTGCCCTGGGAGCTGGGCTGCAGTTTCTTTTTGTTCCCTGCCAAATGCTCTTCCAATCCCGGACAGAGGGCCTGCTCCCAGCTTGAAGTCCGAAGGGGCCCTAACCTTCAGGCTCTGGGGAAATGGGCCCTGAGTCAGGAGTCAGAAAGCCTCGAAGGTCTGCCAGGGTGGCTTGGGGTGCCTGACTCTGAGGACTATATGGTCTAACCTGACTAATGATGCATGAATGTGAGTATGAATGCCTGTGAATATGAATGTAGATGGCATTATAAATGTGTGTATTTCCTCTCTTTGTAACTTGATTGTGGATGAAAAGTATTAGAACCCCAAATATGGTAGGTCCAGTTTGTCAGATATTGACCTAACCTTACACAAGCCTAAATCAAATCAGACTCCAGTTCTTGGTCTCATGGCTTGGACCTCTAGAGGTATTGTGAATTGACTCAGTTTTTTAGGCAGGTGCCACGTGCTTGACAAATAAGGCCTGGCTTGGGTGTTGTCTGCGTGGGTGCACTTAACAGTTCATGGGCATTTGCTGTTGTTTGTGCATGTCTATCATAGGTGCACTAGGCATAACTCCGCAGAGATTTCCCATATACGCTGAAAATGCATGAACTCTTTCTAAGACTATAGAACAACCTCCTGATCAGTCTTTCCATTTCCATTTCCTTGGTGTTCTCTTTCAAGTTGCTTGTACTTCCCCACCAAACTAACCTGAAAATGGTGGTTTTCAATCCTCACTTCCCATTAGAATTGTGTAGGAAGCCCTTAAACATACTAATTTCTAGGCCCTGTCAGAGGTTTGGATTTAAATGTCTAGGGTGGAGCCTGGATCTTGGCGATTTTTGAAAGTTCCTCAGATGATCCTCACGCATGGCCAGGGCTGAGGAGAGGAACGAAAGCAAGAGTGCCATGAGCCCTGCTGTCAGGGCCTGTGCCAAAGCTGCTCACTTCTTAGATTTTGTCTGTCTTTTTATTAAAAATTCCTGCAATTTTTGCTAAAGAGTGTAATATAGCTGTCATGTAAGTGTAGTTCACTGAACTGAATTTCCACTGCAGGAAGGTGCAGCCTTTTTTCCCTGCCTCTCAGGAAAACACACAATGCTGTGCTCTGGGCCGCTCGCACCCGGGACCCCGCCTCCCACACAGCTTGTCACCAAATTCTGGGGATGTGCTTGCTGGTATCTACCGAGCAAGAGGGCAGTTTTTCTAAAGATGTCGCTTTGATCTTTTCTTTGTTCAGAATGTATGGTGGCCCTCCATTTTCAGGTACACTGATTCTGTAATGGCGTGCGAATACCCAGGTGGTACAGGCGATTACATAAGGGGTTGTGAACAAAATTTTTAAAAAAGTAATGTTCTTGTTCTAGGTATATTGGGTAAATATAAATAGGACATAAAAACTGTGTTATTATGGCATTATTTTTTAAAACAAGGCTGTTTTTAAAAAAGAGTAGTTTTAAATTTGATTTAAAAAGAACTATGTAAATAGCAGCACAGGTGATATTGGCTGTGTGTGTGTAACTAAGTGACAGGTAAATGACTAAAGGAGGGCATTCAAGGCCCTCCTAATCTGATCCTGACCTGTCCTTCCAGCCTTAGGTTTTCCTCCTCCCAGCAGGGGCTCTCTGTTTTGTCAAAAAGGCTTACAAATAGTTTCATATAGAGAGGTCTCCTAAAAACATGGGTTCTGGAATTATTCTACCTGGATAAAACCAATGGCCCATCCAAGTTTAAGGGAAGGAGGCATACACTTCTGGATGGGCCGTGTGAGTGCCAAGGTTCTGAAAGAACATTGTGGATGGATAATATTGTCATGGTCACTTGGAGGAAATATAATCTGCCACAATCCATTCAATAGAATTCATAGACAGTCAAGAGCTTCTTCTGCATACGTAAATTAGGTTTGGGATAAACAGGCAAAAAATACTCTCCTTTCTGTCTTCTCCATCAGAACAAGGACCTCGGAATTGTCCAGATTAATAGAAAGGCCAAGATATAGCTGGCCACTTGGGCCAGTGTGAACAGGGTTTTGACATATCCCTCCCCACCTGTGGAAAGTGCTAGAGACCAACACAGCAGATGATGGAGAAAGCAGGGGTACCAGATACATCCCTTGCACATCATTCCGCTTCCCCTTGGCATTACCCTTTGGACCTGGAGTAAGCTCCCCTGGCCATGCACATCTGTCTTTCTGTCCATGTCTCTACCTCTATGGGGAACACACAGAAGCTGAGGGCAGGGCACAGCCCTCACAGGTCCCTGGGGAGTTAGTGCAACATGGTGACTGAGAGTGAGGATACTGGAATCCAATGGAGTTGGGTTTGAATCCCAGCTCTGCCAATGCTGTGAGGAAAAATTCCTCAATTCTTTAAGACTCAGGTGTATCACCCTGGCTGGGGTAGTGGGGATGTTGGCTCAGTTGGTTGGAACATGGTCCCCAGGCACCAGAAAGTAGTGGGTTTGATCCCCAATCAAGGCATATACCTAGGTTCAATACCTGGTCAGGGTGCATGCAGGAGGCAACCAATTGATCTTCTTTCTCACATAAATGTTTCTCTATTTCTCTCTCTGTCTCTCTCTCCCTTCCTCTCTCTCTAAAATCAATGAAAAATATCCTTGGATGAGGATTAAAATAAACAAACAAAATAGTCAGGTGCATCATCAGGTAAGTACAGATAACGGTAGGAGTTATTTGTTTCATAGGATAGTTTGGTTTATTTCAGAGGGTTAAATGAAATAATGGAGATAAAAGTGTTTATGTGTGTTTGTGGCAAGGGGAGAAAGACTGCTGGAATATAAGAGTCTTTGGTATCATCCAGTAATAATAATTACACATGTTAGGCATTCACATCCATTGACTAACTTTACCTCTAAAAGTTTTTATCTCTATCTAAAAGCTGGAAAAGGGGCTTAGAGAGATTAAGTACATTGCCCAAGATGAAATGGGTTGGACTTGAACCCACGTTTTTCATAATATGGCCTCCTTGGACAGGGCTCCCCAACAGCAAGTGTGTGTAGAGGCTTTTGTGACCACTCTGGGTGACAGTGAGGCTTTCAGGTAGTCGTGACCGAGTGTGCTCGCCTTTCACAGTCCACTGCAGATGGTACCCAGGAGCCACTGGCCATTAACCCCAAGGTCAGGGAGAAACACAGCTGCTGTTGTTCCAGAACGCAAATGTGCTTATTTATTCTAGCCAGTGGGAGATGCCAATTCCTGTGGGAAAGCAGGGGCAAGTGTGTGAAGGGTAGGAGGATGGAATGCGGAGAAGTGATGAGAGGAGGGGAGCTGTGAAACATCAGGTGTTTGTGCCACAGTGGCCTTAACCTTTACACCACATACCCTGTGCTTTCTCAACTTTGTTTTGTCATTATTCATATATTCATTGAGTAAATATGTTTTTAAGTTTTCTTATATACTCATCACTATGTATGTATTGGGGTAAAAACATTGGTGCTTACCTCCCAGCTGCAGGGGTTAAAGGGGAGACAGAAAATATTCATGAGTGAAAATAATAATCCTACATTTTTGATCTGTTAATCACTAAGGAGAAATTATACAAGGTAATGGGAATGGGAATAACCTGCAATACTTCCCAGACCTACTTATCCTTTAGGGTGCAACCTAGATAGACTTCTTCACCGGTGAGTCTAGATTAGAGCAGCTCTAATGAGGTTTCCCACAGCCACTGAATTACACTGCCCACTTGTTTACTCATCTGTCTCTCACTCTGGCCTGGGTGCCCCTGGAGGACAGGGACCAGGTGTTGTCCCCAGCACCTGGAAGGTGTCTGATAGCATCGGAGCTTGACTCTTATTTGTTAAACAAATGAATGTCTGGAGGGATGTATATATTTGGTGTTCTTTAGGGTGAGACATGAAGCCTATTTTTAGTGCAGTTATGTCCATAAGCCCTGGCCAGGTGGTTCAGGTGGTTCATTTGGTTGTAGTGTCCTCCTGTACAGCAAAAAAGGTTGTGGGTTCGGTTCCTGGTCAAGGCACATATGGAAGGCAATGAATTGATGTTTTGCTCTCTCTCTCTCTCTAAAAATCACTTAAAAAACTGACCTGATTATATTCATCCTAACTGATGCTGGCTGTTCGTATACATGCACATACACACACACACATATGTATAAACACATTTTTGGATTTTAACGAATGAGAATGATTTGCACTGCAGCATATGACTATTTAATTAAGCAAAAGATATCATTTTAGTACTACAATAAATAATGTGTAATTTATCAGGCCTCATGTGTACTTTCTAAGTATACCATGTAGGCTATATAAATATTTTTATATTTGAGAGGAGTGGAAAAAAATCCCTATTGATCTTATGTAAGACAGCATACGGAAAAAATGAGCTGACCATCTTGATTGCCCCTCAAGAGGCAGCCATCTATGTGGAAGTCATTTGGGATTCCCTGAACACCCTGAAAAGTGAAGAAACTAATGAAGGGAGAGCAGGAGTGAGGAAGAGCCTCCAGCCACTGTTGTGGAACTAAGAGTAACCCTCCTTGTTTGTCTTCAGGGAACGGAGCCGTTACTACTCACGGAAGAGGTAGTACTCCATGAAAGAAACTGTGCTGCTGGGAGGGTTGGAAAGAGGCCCTGGGCTCCTGGGCTCTGTTGCTAAGCATTTGCCCAGGGCTGGAGAATTAGAATCCATCTGGGAGAAGTGACAGACTAAAAATAAGGCATGAGGAAAGCAAGCTGAGCACATGTGTGCAATGAAAACCCAGTAATACTGAGATGTGAGAAAAAATAAAACACCAAACAGGTTAGAAACAGACCCTAACATAGCTGTAGAGACAGATGGGCTGTCTTGGGCCAGGACTTTTTGGTGAACTAGATGCCTCTGACCCAGAACAAGGTGTCCTGTCACCCTGAGAATACCCAGCACTGTGATGGGGGTGTGGGACTTCATGGGGCAGCACTCCCCTTCTGTCCAGACAAGGGCAAATGTGCCTCATGCCACATGGACTGGGATGCCCAGATGGTGAGCCTAGGGAAACGGAACCTGGAGAAGGGGGTGCTCTAAAGAATGATTTTGTTCACCACAAAACTTAGAGACACTTTCTCCAAACAAACTAACTTGTAATTTGCCCTCCTAGGGGGAGTAGAGTAGAAAAGTGGAATGAGAACAGGCTGGTATGGTCAAGTCACATCGAATAGATGGAAGGAGTGAGAGAAGAGCATTAGCAGAGGGAGGGACGTGTCATGTATCATACCTTTCATTGCATTTTATACGAATCCCGTGTGGAAAACAGCAATTACATATCACCATCATTTCTCCATCTATTCCAGAAGCTTTAAAGAGATGTGTTTTGGGGGACAATGAAGAACCCAATCTGGCTGAGCAGAGCCTTTGTGGACAGAACAGATCAGCCTATTCTGAGTCTGTACACTTTTTTTTAGCTTGTTCAAAACAATATTTATTCTGCACCCCTCCCCATTACAAATGCAGTACATCTTTAATATAAGAACCTGGAGCATTAAAAAAAGTACAATTTTTTTTTTAAGTACAACTCCATTACTTTTGAGAAGAACAAGGAGATCAGATTGAGAAGTGATCTAGAAGAGATTATGGAGAACCTTAAAGAATTTATTTGAAAATTTGAAAATAAAAAATATGCATTAATTGGCACCTATCTACCATATGCAAGGCACTATATTCAGACTAGGATGCAGAAATATTGACGCAGTCTAATAGCTGCCTGGACGTCACCACCTGGATGTCCTGATGGCACGTTGGAGTCCACATGGCCAACATGCTGATGGGTTCACCCACTCAAATGAGCTCCTCCTTCATTCCCTTTACCAGTGACCTGAGCCATAAACCCAGAATTCATTCTAGACACTTTTCTCTCTCCCTCACCCTCCATGTGTTAAATCAGCCACCAAGTCCTATCAGTTTCACTTCCTAATCCCTTCTCTAATCTAGTAACTCCTTCCTGTTTCTCTTTCTTAGATTATTGCATTGGTGTCCTAGCCTGTCCTCTGGCCTCCAGGTTGGTACCCCTCAGTTTTAGACACCGTACTACCACCACACCATTCCTCATTTAAAACTATAGAAGGGCTCTCTATTAGCTAAAACAACAGTAGTTGCTGAATTTTTAAGCTTTAGAATTTTTTTCAAGTAATCAATATATAAAAGAGGTAAGAGCCAAGATGCACGGATGAGTGCCTTGCTTGCTCAGTCTTGCTCCTTATCCCAAGACATTGCAAAAGAGCCCCAGTGCTCCCACAGGCACAGTTTGAAAACTCACAGGAAATGTCACAGCCACTTATCCTGGTTTACATATTCCTGTATAATCTGGTCCCTGGCCATCTCTTTGAACCCAATTCCTGACACTGTCTTCCTCACATTTTAGTCTCTAGCAATACTGGCCTGCACAAGATTCATCCCACATACCTGATGCTTCACCCACCCATGTTGCCCTTTAGACACTCTGATTGGACCATCCTGCTCTCCTCACTGGCTACTCTGTCTGTGGCCAAACCCCACGGATCCCTCCAGACTCTGCTCAGGCATCAGCTCCAACTGAAAACCCCTCTGAACTCCCAAGCAGGGCCAGGTGTCCTGATTCTGTTCCCTGAGCCCCATAGCTATAACTAGAACATAGTCCTGAGTTGGATTATCTGTACAGTCTTCCCCAGGAGATTGTAAGCCCCTTAAGGACCAGAGGGTCACCCACTCATTCTCTCTTTGGCTCCTAGCACAATGTCAGTGCCTGACATGTAGTGAATGCTTAATAAAGCTTTGCTACATTGAGCAGTGGAATGAAGACCAGATGCTTCCCACACCTTTAAGCAGACTGTGCCGAATCCTGCTGTGTTGCCTTATGGTCTCAGTGATCACAGAATACTCCCTCTGGTTCCACGGCAGAAGAATCAGGATACCCGACCCCCCACCCCAGGAGATTCAGGCTGGCCTGTTTGATGGATGGCACTTCACTGCTCTCTCCCTGCCAGGCTTTAAGGAAACTTCAGCCCTTAGTGCAGATAAAGTGACTGAACCAAATATTGTGGGCATGAGGCCAGTGAACAGGGCTGTGGAAAGAGATTGTTTCAAGATTCTAATGGATATGCAGCTTCTTGAGGAAAAGATGAAGTGCTAAGGCATTTGCTTCGAGAACCAGATGTGGGCTTTCTCAGTCCTTTCATCTGGCAGGAGTGGGTCCAAGTCTGAGTCAACCAGGCACTTAATACAAGAGATTTAGAGGGCAAGCACCCCTGGTCACTATATACTCTGAGGGAGAAAGTGGCTACACTAGGGCTTCACTATAGTGGAAAACGATGGTGTTATGAGCTGAACTGCTCCTCCCCAAATTCATATGTGGTAGTCCTAACCCCTCACAAGTTAGAATGTGACTGTATTTGGAGATGGAGTCTTTAAAGAGGTAAAGTAAGGTTTTAGGGTGAGCCCTAATACAGTAGGATTGGTGTCTTTATAGGAAGACACTGTATCTCTCATTGAACAAAGATAAGAGTACAGAGGAAAGACCATGTGAAGACACAGGGAGAAGATGGCCATCCAAAAGCTAAGGAGAGAGCTAACCCTGCTGACATGGTGATCTCAGACTGACAGCATCCAGAAGTATGAGAAAATAAATTTCTGTTGTTTAAGCCACCCAGTCTGTGGTACTTCATGGCAGCTCTTGCAAGAAAATACATATGGGTATGGTGCGGGGAGGGCCTCAGGCTGCCTATGTGCATGTCCTTTCTGTGCTGTGAGAGGCCTCTTGGAGGGCTTCCTGATGCTCTACCCTGTGGTGCGGCCTGCTCTCACAGCACCTTGTGCTTTTGGCTTGGCTCTCCTATGTGAATGCAAACACTGTATTTGCTTACTTCTGTCTCCCCCTTTAGGCTCTGGGGTCTTGGAGGGTAGGGATTATGTTCGTGTTATTCCTAGTGCCTGGCATGGAGTGGTTCCCAGTAAACAAATGTTTGTGGTATTGATGGACTGGAATTGGGCTCTGTTCTGGGTGTTTTCCATCAGTATCTCTGCCGCAGCGTTCTGCCAGTCTGCTCTTAAGTTGAGCTGGCTTGGGGCTCTCAGCAACCCTCCTCTCTAGCAGTAGAAAACAAGCTTCTAGACACAGGAGGTTAGGAATGAAATGGCCTAGATGGGGAAGCAAGATGATTGGTCCCTGTCTTGCCCAGAGATGTAATTGGCTGTCTATCTGAATGAGCTACTGTGATTGGCTCCCCCAGCAGCAAGCATGCCTAATGAATTCCTTATCTTTTGGCGTTTCCTGCCTACTTTCTGGTTGGGAGAGGGGGCTGGGTGCCTTGTGTTTTCTCTGGTCTAGTCCCTTAGGGTGCGGAAACTGCTCAAATCCTAAGCTAACAGACCTTTTCTAGACCCGCGGGGAAGAGGATTAGCTACAGGTCAGTAAGGGTCTAACACAATTTCTTTCTGTTGGGCAAACAAAACAACTATTGATAGATCTACTCTCTGGATTTGACAGCTTTAACTGAATGCATAAACTAAAACCACGTAGCTGCGGATTCTAGCCATTTCCCTTGCTTCTATTTTCCTTTCGTTTTCCTCCAGGGGTTCGACCTGTATTTTCCTTTTCTGCAAGTTGAAAATGTAGGTTACTGGCTGGGCTGACAAATCAGCAAGGTCTGGCCATTAGAAAGAGTGGCTCCCCCACCCTTTATAGTTTAGATATGTTCTTTATTGTTCCAGGAGCCCCAGAAATATTTGGGAGTCTACAATGATAATAATAATTATTGTTTACATATTGTAGATGCTAACAATTTGCACTTCAGAATGATTCTTTATACAGGTTTGGTCTTACATGAATAGGATTATTTCATTTGTCCTCAAAATCCAAATACAATGTACATTTTTCTTGCTTCACATTTTACATCTCGAAGATAAGGAAAACCTTGGCTGGAAGGTTAAGTGACTTGGCCCAGATAACAGCCCTAGAGCAGCACTGGCTTTACAGACCCTTGAGAGGGGGAGGAAGTGTCACCACTGTGGAGGCAGATGCTTTGTAGGGGGATGGAGGCCATTCCGTGAGGTTTAATTCCAGGGACTGGAAAATCAACAGCTAGCCTATTTTTCTAGCCCAGTTTCCACGAAATGTTAGCTTTGTTCACTCCCTGAATTGTCCCTGCACTGGACAGGCTTTGGCAGGTGACAACCTCCGTGTTTGGTAAGCAAGGGCAATGACGGGTGTGAAAGTTTTTCTCTGTCTTCCTGCCACCTCTCTTCTCCTCGGCTCACTGCTCTTGTAGAAGCAGAGAAAGGTGGGGACATTGGTTTGCCATTTATCACAGGGACTTCTCCTGCACTTCCTGCCCCATTCCCCTTTTTATCTGAGTAGGGGTCCCTGGAGAGGAGTTCTTATCTTAGATCATTTTTTAAAACAGGACTTGAACAGCTGACCTGGCATAACTGTGCTTTAGGTCCCACATACTTGTCTAGTCCTTTCTGCACCTTCTTTCATGCAAAGTAGCTTTTTTGTTTGTTTACTGTGATCTTGTAAAAGTAGCACCAAGTAAAAAAAAACCTATTTTGTAGAAAAGGAGAACTAGGGTGAATAAATGGACAGATATGAAGGGGAATAGTGGTGATATAAGGGTAATTACAGGGTCATATGTCAGGCTTTGGAAAGTAGCCACCCCTCACTCATTTTCCTCAATCTTGACATGCTGGGTGGGTGCAAAAGGAAGGCATCTTCTTGTGTGGACACCCCCAGAAGCTGCAGGGGTTATTTAAGAGTGGCCACACGTGAGAAAATTTTTATAAAATACTTGATACAGGAATTCCACCAAGATGGAGGCATAGGTGGAAACACTGTGCCTTCTCCCACAACCAAGTTTGACTACAACAAAAGTTTTGGAGAACTAGAACACACCCAAAGAGCAGAACATGGAATTATACGGAAGTCCGACAGCTATGAACGGTTCAATGGGGACGGTAAGAGAGGCGGAACCAGCAGTGGAGCTGGGTCGGGCAGGACAGATCCCCCGACCTAGGCGCTAGGCGCGCAGACAGCCCAAAGCCAGTCGGGGTGCGGGTCAGATTGACCGAGGTCGCACATTCGCGCACAGTGAGACGGACCACGCAGGCCCCAGGGGACGAACCCAGTGGTGGAGGGCTGACGCGGTGGCACACTCGAGTGCAGTGGAACGAAACGCGTGGGCCAGTGACAGTGGTGGCTGCAGTGCCGGTGGGGGTCGCGGCAGCGGGCGGCAGAGGGAAGCTGTTGTACCTCTTTGACCCCGCCCCCACATACAACGTCGCAACCCAGCGACTTAGTTGCCCTGCTCTAGTGAAAACCTAGGGCTCCGATCCTGCTACTTAACAGGCACGAACAGTCCAAAAGATGGGGCAAGAGGAACTCAAAGTCCCAGAGCCAATAACTCTAAGTGACCGAGAAATTGCCAGCCTCTCAGAAGCACAATTCAAGACACTATTTATCAGGATGCTCACAGAATTGGTAGAGTACAGTCACAAATTAGAGGAACATATGAAGGCTAAACTAATTGAAATGAAGGGAGATGTCCAGGAAACCAATAGCGATGGAAAGGAAACTGGGCCTCAAATCAATGGAATGGACCAGAAGGAAGAACGAAACATCCGACCAGAAAGGAATGAAGAAATGAGAATTCAAAAAAATGAGGAGAGGCTTAGGAACCTCCAGGACATCTTTAAACGTTCCAACATCCGGATTATAGGGGTACCAGAAGGGGGAAAGAAACAGCCACGAGTGGAAAACTTATTTGAACAAATAATAAAGGAGAACTTCCCCAGTCTGGCAAAGGAAATAGACTTCCAGGAAATCCAGGAAGCTCAGAGAGTGCCAAAGAAGTTGGACCCAAGAAGGAACACACCAAGGCACATCATAATTACATTAGCCAAGACCAAAATGAAGGAGAGAATCCTAGAAGCAGCAAGGGATAAGGGGACAGTCACCTACAAAGGAGTACCCATCAGACTGTCAGCGGATTTCTCAAAAGAGACCTTACAGGCAAGAAGGGGCTGGAAAGAAGTATTCCAAGTCATGAAATCCAAAGACCTACAGCCAAGATTGCTTTATCCAGCAAAACTTTCATTTAGAATGGAAGGACAGATAAAGTGCTTCTCAGATAAGGTCAAGTTCAAGGAGTTCATCATCACCAAGCCCTCATTATATGAAATACTAAAGGGACTTATATAAGAAAAAGAAGATGAAAAATATTAACAGTGAAAGGACAGCAAACACACAGTTATTAACAACCACACCTAAAACAAAAGCAAACCAAGAGGACAGCTAGATCAGGAGTGGAACCATAGAAATGAAGAACACATGGAGGGTTAGAAACAGGGGGGTGGGAGGAGGAGAAGGGGGGAGAAGGCACAGAAAATAGCATAGATGGTAGGTAGAAAATAGATAGGGGGGAGGGCGAGAATAGTGGGGGAAATATAGAATCTAAAGAACTTGAGACACGTGGTTATAAACTAAGGGGGGGGGAGAATGGTGGGGGAGGGGGTGTGCATGTGGAGGGGAATGAAGGGGGGGAATAGAATAACTGTAATGGTATAACCAATAAAATATATTAAATAAAATTAAATTAAATTAAAAAAATAAAATAAAATACTTGATACAATGCCTGGTATGTAATAAGCTTCAATAAATGATAGGTATTGCTATTATTCTTAACAAAAATGAGACAGTGAAAGACTTAATTCCTCCTATTCTTCAAGCCCCTGACATAGACTCTCTTGTTTACAGTTCATCTCAGGAGATAAGGAATCTCTACTGACTGTCAAAGTGGGCAGCGAGAGACCCTAAGGTGGGGGTGGTGCAGGGGTCTGGCTTTTGAACTTTCCAGGGTACCATATCTCGTGTCATTACTCTGAGACCTGCTTCTTTTCTTCCAGGAATTTGACTTGAGATTTCACTCTGAGACTGAACCTCAGCTTTTACCAGTGAAAAAGTCAAGATGGCTACTGAGAGCCATGTGTTAGTTTCCTAGAGATGCCATACGAAGCACCACAAGCTGAGTGGCTTAAAACAGCAGAAATTTACTCCCTCACAGTTTGAAGACTAGATTTTAAAATTAATGAGTTGGAAGGATCATGTTCCTTTGGAATTCTCTAGGAGAAGCTCCTTCCTTGCTCCTTCCAGCATCTGCTAGTCCCAGGCATTCCTTGGCTTGTGACAGCAATCACTCCAGTCTCTACCTTTATCGTTGCATGGTCATCTTCTCTTTGTTCCTTCTTCTTTTCTTCTGAAGACACCAGGCATATTGGATTTAGGGCCCACCCTACTGCAGTATGATATCATCTTAACTAATTCTATCTTATCTGCAACATCCTTATTTCCCAATAAGGTCACATTCCAAGGTTCTAAAAATTAGGACTCCAACATATCTTTTGGAGGTAATCATTCAAACCCAGACTTCCGTTGTTCATCCCCAGAGACCAGCATGTCCTGGGCTTCACTTCCATTGCATCAGAAAGAACAGAGGGCTGACTGGGTTTCTCTCCACCTTGCCTAGCTTTGGGCCCTACCCCAGCCCAGGCTGCTTAAGCACAACACACGTATCCCCATCCCACTTCATCCTACACATACTTGGCTCAGTGAACAGAATGAGGGATGAGTTGAGACTTATGGGGTGGGAGCACTCCTCTAGGTCAGCCAGAGCACTTCCTGCCTGAGAGGACCAGCCTGCTGAAATGGACATGGCTTATCTGATGCCCTTTGCCTCCTCCCACCACTCCCCACCTCCTGTCCCCTGACTCCACCAACAGAAAACATTGTCATGACACAGACACTCTCTGAAATCCCATTGTCTAGAGGACAGAGAGATTGGCACAAGCTGAGTGACAGTTACAGCTGAGCAGAAAAGAGGAGAGAGAGAGAGCCTGAGCTTTGAGAGACAGTGTGGGGGTTGGAGAGTGAGAGTACTGCTGCCCCTGACTCCCCAGGTCCCCTGAAGCAGCTGTTCAGCCTCCCAGAGGGAGCCCTGGCTTCGCTCCCCAGAGCCCTCCTCCCGGTCTTCATCTTTGGGGCCATGTCTGGCTCTGTTCCCCAGCTCCTGGCAGTAACTGTGGAGGGAAGGAAGGGACAGAGTGAACTGTAAGGGTGTCATTCCTCCACCCAGGGTTATTTATTATTGTACTCCCAGTTTGTCTCAGAAGGAGATTGTCATTGGCTTTTATTTTTTCCAGAAAGATCTAAATGTTCTCTAATTAACTTATTAGTTTTAATTATATACTCGTAGCCATTTACTTGCTAACCTGAAAAAAACGAACACCCTGGATTCAAAGAAAAGATTCCCCTCCAACCCCCATCCCTTTTTCTTTTTCTCCTATGAAGTGTTTAAATACTTGTCAACACAGAGGGAATAATAATAATGAAAAGAGTGACATCTGATCAGAGAGCGGGAGAGTGGTGAAGAGAAACAAAGCCCCACTGCAATCAGGCTGAGTGAGGCTCTTCCATATTCATCAGGGAGGGAGCGGCAAGACGGTTGGACTCTGCCAGGAGACCGGCAGAGCTGCCTATATAGTCCTGAGTCTCCTGAGTGTCTGCAGGACCTCACTGCTCAGGTCTTACACAGGGACCCTCAGATCACATGAGAGATGCTGGTGTCAGCTTCCATCTGCCCTGACATCTTTGACAGATGAGGCTTGTGCCTGAGACACACACAATAGCATCGCCGAAATGTGGGGGAAAGACAGGTAAACACACGCATTTGCATTTATTTTGTGGGGAAACAAGGCATTATAATAAGTTGTAACCACCACAAATATTATTAGCACGTCAGTGATGACAACTCACTTGTAGATGTGACAAAAATATAAAATAAGCTGCTGTTACATATGATTTTTTTCTGTACAGCCAGCAATTTCACCTTTTCCTTTCCTCACTGCAGGAACATCTGTCAGGGTAAAAGGAAGAAGGATACAGTCATTACAAGCAACCTCTTGAATTTATTTCTCAGTACAAGTTCACATATAAATACAAATAATTATAGCCAACATTTATTATTAGTTTTCGTATGCTGGACATTGAGCTAAGCACTTGGCATGTCTTGTTTCACTGAATCCTGACAACAACATTTGGGACATAGGTACTATTATTATTTCATTTCATGCACAGGTATATTGAGATTAAAATGATTAAGCAAAGTGCCTAAAGTCCCCAAAACAATCAGTGGTGGAGCCAGAATTAAAAATCTGTTCAACTCCAAAGAGCCTGCTGTCAATAAACTTTGCCATTCTGCTTCCCTAAACTTATGAGAAAGAAAGCAATTTGCAAATGTTGGTATTTACTTCTGATAACAGATTACTTGTGATGTCCCTCATGAATGAGGCTGAGGACTGCTGGTACAGGGGGAAGCTCAGAGCTGAACTCCAGAGGCTCAACATGGATTCAAGCACCTGGCTTTATTTGGGAGTGGCAGGAAGAGCTGAAGCTGGAGAGAGGAGCCTCCGTCTGCAGGAGGAATTGGAGAGCTTGCTGTGAGTTAGAGTCTCCCAGGGATTCTGGGGACCTTGAGTGTGTGGCGCTTAGACAAGTGTCTCAAGGATGGTTTATTCTTTGTCAGAAGGGAACCTAGCATCTGCAGAAGGCAATCAAGGAAGTGTGAGGAAAAGGTCCCTAGGATATCACTGTGGAAGATTCCTACCGAGCAGCTCAGAGTCCAGGAACACAGGATTGTGGCCAGGGCCTCCCAGGAAGGAGGCTGGTCTGGAGGGATGTTTAACATGGGCAGGCAAGGAATAAGAGGGCTGGGTAAGAATGAAAGCCAAGAACACTCGGAAAGGCTTTGACGCTGGTTTTCTTGACCAGAGCTTCAAGAAGAATGAGGCTCTCCTGAAACTGAGTGTAAAGCTTGTGTGTTCACACCTTTGGGTCTCCCATCCCAGCAGCTCTCATTGGATTTTTCACTGGGGTGGGATCCTAAATGAAAAAGAATCACTGTCCCAAACTGTCCCCAGCAAAGGACAAGTGTTTTGTCTATGTGGTGAGGTAGCTTTCCTGGAACCCCTGGAGGCCAGAACTACTCCCTCTGAAGTCCAGGAGAAAGCTGTTGGATGTTCACACCTTGATTTGGGAGGCTCTGTGGCAGTGTTGTGTTCAGCTCTTCTTCTCCCACCCCTTGGGATGTCTGAGAACAAACACATTTTGACCCAAACACCCTCAGCATTTCCCATAAGTGGGTCATTGTCCTGAAGCTCTTGCTCAGTGGCGGTTTCACACCTGTGGCTAAGTGCTCTGTTCAGCTGCAACCATGTGAAGAGAGTTTTCAAAAGCGTTAAATGGGTAACTTGACATTTGTTCCTTTTCTCCATCTCTGTTCACTGAAGATACATAAAATCTAATGAATCTCATTTTGCTCTTTATCTAACCATCTGTTATTTCAAGCTTGGATGTCTCTTTTCCCCTCTTTTCCCCGTGCTTGGTTCCAGAGGGTGGCCCCAATTCCTAGGCTTTGCTAGGGAGCTTCCCTGCAGACTGAGACCCATCAATGGTCTCGTTCCCATTCACCCCATTCCTTAAAACAGACCCATAAGTTTAGAAATTGAGTGTAAGTACAGTAACGCCTCATTTATTTGAGGAGTGTTAGAATTTATGCAAACTAGCCAGATAACTGAAACCTATCCTTTCAAGAGCCAAGCTAATTTCTTAAAAAATATTAGTCATTCTTAGTAGGCATTTTTCAAAACCACATTACACACTCACCTTCCTCCTTAAACAGAGGCTACTGATCATAATTTCATGGAGCGGTAATCTATGTCTGCACCTGCTTTCTGGTTGCTCTGACTCTTCTTTCACTAACAAAGATGGGCTTTTCAGTCCTGTTGCTGTCAGGGAATTCATCTCTAATGGCCTCGCTGTTTTTCTTTTGCTGGGTTATCTCTATATGTGCTGCTGTTGGCTTTGGGGAGCTACCAGACCTGGTTTACCTAGAAGAACATTGGAGAAGAGTCAGAAAGGCCCTCAACAATGCCTCGAAGAGTCAGGTTCTGGGCTGAGCAGAAGTAGAGCTTGGTGATGGCTGTCTGGGGCAGTCAAAGGTTTTTCGGATTATTAAATTACATGTTTCTACCTTATTGGACTGATAGTGAGAGATACCATGGAAACATAGTTTATTTAGAGGAAGTCTCCATACATTAAAACTCTCAGTCATTTTTGCTGTTTGGGTGGCAGAATGTCATAGAGGAGGAGACAAAGAAATGAGTTTAGTAACCATTTATTTCATGATAGGCACTCCACTAAGAGAATTCACACATGATTTCACTTCCCACTATAGTCTAGAGATCTGGATACTATCATCTCTATTTTGCTGAAGAGAAAGTCTTAAAGATGGTAGTTGGTAAAATTCTTTTTAATTCTTTAATTCCTTTTAATTTCTTTCTTTTTAATCTTAATTTTTAATTATGAAATTTTATATGAAACCCCAATATAAGAGATAGCAAGGGATGCTTTCATTGAAGGCCTGGGCTTTCTAGCCCTCAAGAGCCCATGGAACCCCAGGGCTCCATAGAACCCAGATTGAAAGTCATGGTAACCAAGCCCAGAGATGTGCCATGATTATATCTTATGGATTGGGAGTTCTCAGATATGGCCTAAATGCAATTTTTTTCTAATTAAGCCCAAGAAAAGGAAGAGATCTGAAGATGAGATTTACATCTTAGCCCAAGTCCTCTGCCTTCTCAGGGTTGTCACCTCACTCAGCTTAAAAGACATCTGATTACATTTGGTTGCTCTGATGCCGTAGACCTGGATAAACTCTTTCTGGTGAAATAAGACTCAACCCCCTTGGGATCTGGGCTTTCTCCTTCTAAATCTTTCTAGTAATTGCCCTCTGCCCCTTTTCTTCAGCATCAATTGCACTTAGTTGGTCAGGAAACAAAATTTATTTTATTAGGCTGTCTAATATCTATGATGTAAAGACATGTACTGGAATTAGCCCACCAAGCTCTGAGGCTCCAGGACATGGTAGGCCTGGTGGGGGGCACCAGTGACCTCAACAAGCAGCTTTGGCACATAATTGGTTGTGGGTGCAGTGTGGATTAATACGAAGGGGCAGTTAGGAGAGGCTTTGAGAATTTGGGCTCTGGAGTGAAGCAAAACAGGATTTTAATTCTGCCTTTGCTGTTTCCAATCATGTGACCTATACAAACACTTTAATCTCACTAAGCCTGAATGTTTTGAGCTGTGAAATGGGGATAAAAATATCTTTCTCACTAGGTTGCTATGAATGTCAAATGGAATGATGCATACAAGGTGTTTGGCACAATGCCTGGCACAGAGTAAGAAATAAGAAACTCTTATTGCTGTTATTATCATCATTAATCATTATATAATCAGGCAGGAAATCAAAGGAGTGAGAAATAAGCAAAGGCAATATAAAGAACAGCAGAAAGCTACTTTGAGCCTGGTCATACTGTTTAAATTAGTTTAATGATGATTAGTAGAGTGGTCTGGATTGTGTTAAGAAACCTCAGGCCAGGGGTGTGCTCTCCAGAGACACCACGTTGCTGTTGCTGGGCATTTGAATTTGGAACACAGAGGAGCAGTCAAGGAGTCCCAGCATCCAGGTGGCACTAAAGCATTGGGACAAGTAAATAATTTCAGAGATTGGAGATGGAGACAAGCAGGTCCAACGAGGAGTACAAGCCAAGAAAGGAGACTGAGGAGAAAATAATTCAAGGAAGGAGAGGGCTGCTGAGTGGATGCTGTTGGGGCCAGAGGGGGATACTGCGTATAGCAATGTGAGGTTGTGGGATCTTGACAGAGGCAGTTTTATGGGAGAAGCAATCACTGAAGCCCCATTAGGAGGCTGGAGGAGAGAAACTGGAGGTGAGGGGATTGTAATCAGCACAGACAACTCTTTCAAGATGTTTGCTGAGATTTTTCCCTGAGGCTTGGATTAGGTGTGAGTTCTGTTGGTAAATGGCGTGGTGAGAAGGAAGAAGACTGGGCCACTCCTCAGACCCATCAACTGGGGGGGCACCCTTTGGAAAGCTTGTCACTGACATCCTGTCTTCACAGAAAGCGGATTTCATTTGGACGGAAGAAATAAATTAAAGGTCCCAGAGGCTGTAGAACCACTTTCTCTCCAATTGCCTGTGCAGCTGGTGTAAAGGAAAGGGGACTGTGGAACGGCCAAGCTTTCCTGGAGCAGAATATTGCTTCCCACCCACCACGCTGCATGATCCCAGTGCCTGGGGAGTTTGGGGCCACGCCCAGTCTGGTCTCACTGCCAAGTGCCCTGGGACAGGTGGCCTGGGATGAATCAGACAGCTAATTAGCACTCTATCCTCATCTACAAGGAGCCAGAGACACACAGATTGCTCCCAAGAGGAAGGGAAAGAGGCTGAGAAAGGGAGGTGGGGAAACCAACAGGGGTTACATCAGAAAAACAACATCACCCCAACAGCAGCGCATCCGGAATCAGTGTTCTTTCTCCAGCAGAAGTGGCAGAGGCAGCTGGGACCCAGGGGAACGCCTGAGGTAAAACACCTGTGTTGGCGCCTCATTGTAGGCACCACAGATGCCACCTCCCTGTCCCAGTGAGGATTAAGCTGCTTTCTACACCTGAGAGTTGGGGTCTAACATCTCTGCTCTTTCCTGTCCCGTAGCCCTGAAAATTTATTGCAGAATGTCAGCATCCAGTTCTGTCCTTGCTAAGTGGACTTTCTCCCCAGTAAGAGTCACCTCAAGGCAGTGTCCAGTCCTGAGGGAATGAAGGAATCCATGGACTTTACCAGAATAGTATTTTAAGGAAGAGGACAACAGGGAAACTTCTGAAGACGCAGAGTCTAATCAAGGCTGCATGACTGTGGATTAACTTCTTCACTTCCTGGGGCCTCCGAAACGTAAGAGTTTGGGCTATATAACAACTCTCACATTCAGGAATTCTATCAGTTCAGCAACATTTTAGTCAAATTATTTCTGAATTATTTATAGAGGAATGCCTCTTAATTTTTATATTCTCCCCACCCTTTTGTGAATCTAGCATTTCTGTTGGTTTCAGTTCTATATGGGCAGAGATAATGAGGAAGAAAGTGGAGGTGGGCAGGGAAGCAAATATTCATGTGAGAGATAAGGAAGGAAGTCTTAAGTCTGTAATCAAAGAAAATTGCCCACAATAAGCATGTCTAGTGCCTAGGTCTGGGTTTTTAATACCATTTTCCAATAGAAGGAACCAGGATTCCTTGGAGAAAGGACCAATTCTTGGACTAGGGCAGAAAACAAACAAGATGAGCCTGGAGAACCTCCTATTGACAAAAAGTACAGTGCCACGCACAGACTGATGGAGATATGTTAACAAGACACATGGGCCAACAAAAAGTATTCCCAAGGTGTAAAATAAATATTCATGAGTCCATACTGATAGACACAGATGGTTAAATGAACAAATTGAACAAACAAACAAACAAACAAACAAGAAGAGGCAAATCATTTAGGTAGATACTCTCCTTTCAAGGATGTAGAGCATAACTCTCCACTCTTCAATTGTGGGCTGAACTGAGTGACTTTCTTCCAAAGAGTGCAGTATGGGAGGGGGGAAATAAACTTTAGAGTGGAGAATCCTGAGAGACACTACCTTAGCCAGGTGATCAAAGCCAAGATCAGCAGTGATAAATCAAGTAGATAGTATATATGAGGCAGGAGGGGGGGAACCCCAAAAAACAGAACTTATTTATAAAAAATAGTGTATTCTTACATTTTAAATTTGTCATCTTCAGAGGACTCTCCATTTGATGCGATATACCTATTAGACATTTTTTCCACTGCTCAGAACAGTTTTTGAACTTGTCAATTTTGACACCTTTTAGTGTGTTGCTGTTTTTTCTTTTATCCCTTCCACATTGGCAAAACACTTTTTTTGTAGAACTTTTTTTGTCCAGGGAAACATAAAAAAGTTGCTTGGGGTGAGCTCAGGTGACTAGGGAGGGTGAGGCACAGGGGTCATGCCACTTTTGGTCAAAAACTGCTGAACACTCAGCACAGTGTGGGCAGATGCACTCATAAATCACCCATCATGGAATGGGCAAATGTTCTGAAAGAGTCTTCAAAAGATATTCACTGAAGCCTAATGCGGCCTCTCACAACAATGTCAACTGGTCCACTGATATAGATGAGTTCCTAGAACTCATCTAGTAGGGGAATCTTGTACTGCAAGGGGCCTGCCCTCCAGAAGATAATTGTTTTTGGGGGGGTCCCCCTCATACTCTTGATGTGATGTGGTAAGAGTTCCACTTTACCTCTGTGGTTGTTTCCCCACCCCAGACTCACAATCCCAGGTTAGATTAGTTAAACCTATCATAGTAATAGGTTAAAGTAGGTGCTGGAAATAAAAGAAATTCTTGGTATTATCTTTACAATTTTTATGTAAATATGATATTTAAAAAATAAAGTTTATTTTAAAAAACAACCATCCCAAATCATGTGTTTCTAATCATTTGACTGGTTCATCATCTGATTAGAGTGATTTTGTAATTTTAAAACTGTATTTGAGTAAAGAATTGTGACAGATGCTGCTAATCGCCTGCCTAATTTCTATTTTCATCTTTTTTATGGACAGAACACTTTTTTGTGTGTGGTTTAGGAGGCAATATGTCTAGCTAAAAATACTCATTTTTTTCCTCATTCTCTTGCTGTACATTCCCTTTGATACAGTTCTAGCCAATGAAATATAGGAGCGATCTCTGGGGAAGAGCTTGCCTTCTTGAATAAAATGAGAACCTCTTCATAAGCAGAAAGTCCTATGCCAAGATGTCCTTCTCCATCCTCCTTCCTGTAGTTAGTTGAGACATGTGGTCTGGGTACTCAGCAGCCATGCCATGACTGAAGCAACCGGCATGAAGCTGGGACTTTGCATGTTGTGGGTTCCAGAGCAGGAAGACTGAGATAACTGGAGGCCCTAGTGTCATTGCTGAGTGGCTGCATAAGCCCCAGACACCTTATTGGTGAATCAAATACTTATTTATAAAATATTTTTTATTTTTCAATTATAATTGAAATACAATATTATATTAGTTTCAGGTGAACAACATAGTAATTAGACATTTATATGACGTATGAAGTTATAACCCCCATAAGTCTAGTACTCATCTGACACCATACGTGATTATTAAAGTATTGTTGACTTTACTTCCTACACTGTAATTTTTATTCCTGTGACTGTTTTTATAACTGGCAATTTTTACATTTTAATTCATTTCCCCTTTTCAACCATCCTCCGTACCCCACTTCCCTCTGGCAACCATCAAAATGTTCTCTGTGTCTATGAGTCTGTTTCTATTTTGCTTGTTTATTTTGTTCTTACAGTCATAAATAAGTGAAATAGTATGATAGTTGTCTTTCTTTTTTTGTAGTTTCTTTTTTTAATAAGTTACTTTATTGTTGTTTAATTATAGTTGTCTGCATTTTCTCCCCACCACTCCCCCCACCCCAGCCAAAACTGCCTCCCTCCCTTGCTTCCACCAAAACCCTTGGTTTTGTCCATGTGTCCTTTATAGTAGTTCCTGAAAACCCTTCTCCCCATTGTCCCCTCCCCCCTTCCTTCTGGCTATTGTTAGGTTGTTCTTAATTTCAATGTCTCTGGTTATATTTTGTTTGCTTTTTTCTTTTGTTGATTATGTTCCAGTTAAAGTGAGATCATATGATAGTTGTCTTTCTTTGTCTAACTTATTACACTTAACATAATACCTTTTAGGTCCATCCATGTTTTCTAAAATGTCAATAGTTCATTCTGTTTTATGGCTGGGTAATATTCCATTGCATATATGTACCACATCTTCTTTATCCATTTGTTGATAGACACTTGGACTGCTTCCATATCTTGACTATTATAAATAATGCTTCAATAAACATAAGGGTGCATATGTCTTTTCAAATTAGTGATTAGTGTTTCTTTGTCTATATACCCAAAATTGAACTTTGTGGGTCATATGGTAGTTTCATTTTTAATTTTTTGAGGAATCTACATACTGTTTTTCATAAAGGATGTGCCAATTTACAATACTGCCAACAATACATGATGGTTCCATTTTTTCCACATCCTCACCAACACTTTTTGTTTGATGATTTGTCAATGATAGCCATTCTGACAAGTGTAACATGTTATCTCATTGTAAATGCTGATTTTTTTAAAAAGCCTATGGTAGTTGGGCCTTTTGTTACTTTAAACTGAATATAGTTTTACCATCATAAGAAACAAGTCTTTCATCAGTAAGATGAGAATGAGGACTGTAAGAGACAAACAAAATTTGTTAGGCCAGTGCTGTAACAAGAATGCTAAGGAAAAGAAACTGAGGCATATGGAAAGAGAAAATAGTGTTTGAAAACCGATAGAAATTATATTAAACATTAATAGCACTATTGAGGATTTATTAAACAACTTAGGCTTTCAAAACAAGATAAAGTTATTTAGTCTGCACAACAAACTGACATAAATATGAATCATAATCTTTGTTTGAGAACCTGGAACATTTAGGCACAAAGGTAAAGTGAACTTGCTCAAGGTCACAAAATTAGTAACGGACAGAGTGAAGAATGGAATCCACTCCATTTTATGCCGAAGTGGTCAGGTGTCCATCTGTACTACTTTGGTCTCCATGGAGTTTAAGTGAATACTGTATGACTAAGTCAGGGAATGGAGATTGAGGAGAGACACTTATTTAGATCTCATCACCATCAGGGGCTCTAGAAATGACAGAGGTCAGGATGTTCAGGTCATGCCACAAGAGAACAAACAGTAAAGTTGGGGTTCAGCTTCTCATGAAGATGGGAGTATCTACATGTAACTCAGGTTTTCAGCTAGAAAGAATATGGTAACCCCTAAAGACCTATGGTTAAAGGAATAGGTAACAGTCCTGTGAATAAATGGTGTTGGAATAAAAAAGTCCAGACTTTTTGAGATTTTTATGGAAAAGTTGAGCTTAAGCACCTATTGTTAAAAATTCAGCAAGCATTTCTTAAATCTATGCTGTGGGCAAAACATCATGGTCGGCAAGGTGAAGGCTACAAAAACAACTACAACACAGTATGACCTGCTCTACAGGCGGTTCTAGTTAAGTGACAGAAACCAAATAGTACACAAATAACTTTGTATTTGGAACCGCCTTCAGTGACAAGCTAGGTAAGAGTTTTGTTTTTCTCCTGAACTAAGAAGGAGCACAGACCTGGTATGTTGCCTCCAGAATGCCTTCAGTAACCAGTACCATCTCTGTTGTTATTCAGGATAGCAGAAGCCTAGTAGACATATGATGGACTTCCAGCATTCCATCTCCACCTAGGCAGGAAAAAGGAGAGAGGCAGAGGGCAAAAGATGCAACAGCTGTGCCTGCCTCTCCTCTTTTAGGGAACTTTCCTGGGAGTCTCTCACTAGAACTGTCTCTTACGTTACCATTGACAAGAATTCAGTCATATGGGCTTTTCTACTGTTATGGACTCAATGTCTCTGTCTTTTAAAATGTATGTGTTCAAGCCCTAACCTCCAATGTAGTGGAATTTGGAATGGACACAGATGAAACCAGACCATTAGAAGTGGGCAGAAGAGGGAAAAGGGGACAGGCGCTGGCAAAGCCAAGGAGGCAGGATCTCATGGTTTTGGTGTGTGATGTCAGCTGACCTGATGGGGGACAAATTCAGGAAGACACCATTTTTAGAGGATCCAGGGCCCTTGTTTAACATTTGAGTAGTGATACCCTCATCCTCTCTCTACAAGTCGTGAATCAAAATTCTCATGAAATGAACCAGTGCTCAAGACTATAGCAGAGCAATTGGTGGGAGAACTGCTGCCAAGTGTTACTTCCTTTTTGCCATGCTGGAACCAGGGGCTGAGGAGGTCCCTCCTAGGATCTGAGGAATCAGTCCTCTCTGGGTATTTTTAGGATCTAGGCAAAAGCACTAGATTGAAGCTGTGCTAACTAACAGCATGAAAAGTGGAGAGAACAAGAAGAGGTTTTATCTATAGTGGGAGGTATTAGATTAGACCCTGAAGAACATTCTAAAGGGATTGCCTATGCCCAGATAGGCTATAAAATCTCCATCCTAGCAGGTGGAACAGATGAGGAATAAACAATTCCTTTGCATGCCTTCTGACCCCTACCTGTTCTCCTGCATTACTGCCCACACTTTTGCTTGCCATTATACCCCAGTTACCACTGTGGCCTTTTTTCTATTCTCAGTCTCAGAAAGAATATCCCTCCCAAGGGCTTACTCCTGCTCTAAGACACTTTTCCTCTGTTCTGCAGGTCTTGATTCTAATACCATCTCTCAGAGAGGCCTTCCCCACCACCCAAACTAATACTGCTCTTCATGTACCCCCAACCCTCACATACCCTGAATTCTTTAGTTGATTGAATTTGACATGAATTTACTTCTTAAGTTGTCTGTCTCATTCAGGAGAATAAACTCTAAGAGAGTGGGGGCACTGGTGTCTTATTTGCAATATTTCTGCAGTGACTTGGACATACCTGGCCCAGTGAAGGAACTCAATAAATATTTCCTGAATGAAGGCAAGCTGTCACATGAGGCAGTGCCCAATATGTGCCCCGCCCCCAATTTCTCACCTGGCTTCATGTCCTCTTTCCAAACAGGGCCACAACGAGAATATACACTCTTCTGAGGATGAGAGGATATGAATTACCATCCCCTAGCAATATCACTTCCCTGTGCCTGGTGATCGGACAGGAAGTACAGGTGACTTCTGGACATTCAAGTATTCCTTAGAGAAAAGGTGTTTGCAGGGGCTTCTCAGCAGACAGGACAATGCAGCCTGGCAGGAAGTAGGTGCATTACAGAATGAGTGTGAGGGAAGTCTGTCCATTTCAACATGCATCTGACAGTGTGCAATTGTGTGCAAATTAAGCATCAATTTATGTCAATCCATGATCAGATCCATAGAATCTCCATAGTCTCTGTCTCCAGCTGACAAGGGCCCTTCCTCACTGCCATCACAGAGACTGGAGCTGGTTTGGCAGGTGCATGCTGGGAATCTGATCAGCATTCAGCTTAGGCAGCATAGGGGCCTCATTAGTTTTAATGAATTAGACTTTGGAAAAGAAGGGGATGATGTTACATCTAGGGAGTGAATATCAGCCGCATTTATTTATACCCAAGTAGAGAGCCATCTTCTTCCTTCACTTCCCTTCTTCCTCCCAGGTGTGGGTGCCCGAAATTTTTCCAAATGCTGGAATCAAAGGCCTTTGCTTTTTCTATACTAATCCATTCTCCTAGCTGTTTATAGACCAAAATCACAACAATTTTTGAGGTGATGCAAGATGGAATCATCCCAGCTGGAAAAAGCTAATGTCTGCTTTGAGACCAGAGACACTAGTGACCACAATACACAATGCAGCCCTGTGTTTTCTTCTTACCCCAAATTCTGCCCCTGAAAGCAGGACAGCAGCCTCTTGGGTGGGCATGGCTGGATCACCACACTTACCAGTAACGTGGACAAAAATTTCTCTGGGGTATAACTGGCTGAGGAGGAGGAAATCAAGAATTGTTGAAGGTAAGGGATTTTTTAAAAATCTGTAAACTTACATTCCTTACAAAATAGACAGATCCACTGCAGATGGGAAGTTGTCACTACATTGTGAATGTAATTTGGTGAAGAGAAAAAGGAGAGATGAAACAGACAGAGTTGGTCAAAGAGAAGGTTAGGCAGAGACAGATCCACAACAGAGAAAAAAGGAAAAAAGAAGCTGAGCATACTCAGGGACAGGCAGTGGGTGGCTGTGGGACATTCATCAAGACAGTGTACATTTCCACACCTGAAATGTCCTAAGGATCTGCCGATTTTGCCTGAGGGGATGCTCTTCCCTGTTTCCTGGAGAAACACTGCAATTGTTTGATGGAAACAGAGCCTGGGTAGAATTCAATTGCTGAAACAATGAAAATGTGATCCAATCAATGGCCACGAATTATCAGAGCTGCAAAGTAAAGAGGGTTAGACCCAGATCACTGACTGGGGAGATTATTCCTCATTCTTCCATTCCCTATAGGTTGACTGCCCAGTCATATTGCTTCATTAAAATTCCCATCCTGAAACTTATTAGCTGGGTGAATGTGGACAAGTCACTTAAGTTTTCTGTGCTTATTTCCTCATCCGTAAAACAAGGATAATAACAGTAACTGCCTCATGGGCTCTTGTAAAGATTTAAATGAGATATCACATGTCAAATGCTTGGAACAGTGACTGGCACATGTTAGCTTTCTTTTTTTTAATACATTTTATTGATTATACCATTACAGTTGTTCTATTTCCCCCCTTCATTCCCC
This sequence comes from Sturnira hondurensis, assembly GCF_014824575.4. Lineage (NCBI taxonomy): Eukaryota > Metazoa > Chordata > Mammalia > Chiroptera > Phyllostomidae > Sturnira > Sturnira hondurensis. The sequence goes on along the minus strand of NW_028088424.1, from coordinate 2,364,964 downwards.
TCCATATGCACACTCCCTCCCCCACCATTCTCCACCCCCCCTTAGTTTATAACCACGTGTCTCAAGTTCTTTAGATTCTATATTTCCCCCACTATTCTCACCCTCCCCCTATCTATTTTCTACCTACCGTCTATGCCATTTTCTGTGCCTTCTCCCCCCTTCTCCTCCTCCCACCCCCCTGTTCCTAACCCTCCATGTGTTCTTCATTTCTATGGTTCCACTCCTGATCTAGCTGTCCTCTTGGTTTGCTTTTGTTTTAGGTGTGGTTGTTAATAACTGTGTGTTTGCTGTCCTTTCACTGTTAATATTATTCATCATCTTTTCCTTATATAAGTCCCTTTAGTATTTCATATAATGAGGGCTTGGTGATGATGAACTCCTTGAACTTGCCCTTATCTGGGAAGCACTTTATCTGTCCTTCCATTCTAAATGAAAGCTTTGCTGGATAAAGCAATCTTGGCTGTAGGTCTTTGGATTTCATGAGTTGGAATACTTCTTTCCAGCCCCTTCCTGCCTGTAAGGTCTCTTTTGAGAAATCTGCTGACAGTCTGATGGGTACTCCTTTGTAGGTGACTGTCCCCTTATCTCTTGCTGCTTCTAGGATTCTCTCCTTCCTTTTCATCTTGGCTAATGTAATTATGATGTGCCTTGGTGTGTTCCTTCTTGGGTCCAACTGCTTTGGGACTCTCTGAGCTTCCTGGATTTCCTGGAAGTCTATTTCTTTGCCAGACTGGGGAAGTTCTCCTTTATTATTTGTTCAAATAAGTGTTCCACTCGTGGCTGTTTCTTTCCCCCTTCTGGTACCCCTATAATCCGGATGTTGGAATGTTTAAAGATGTCCTGGAGGTTCCTAAGCCTCTTCTCATTTTTTTGAATTCTCATTTCTTCATTCCTTTCTGGTCGGATGTTTTGTTCTTCCTTCTGGTCCCTTCCATTGATTTGAGTCCCAGTTTCCTTTCCATCGCTATTGGTTTCCTAGACATCTCCCTTCATTTCATTTAGTTTAGCCTTCATATATTTCTCTAATTTGTGACTATAATCAACCAGTCTGTGAGCATCCTGATAAATAGTGTCTTGAATTGTGCTTCTGAGAGGCTGGCAATTTCTTGGTTGCTGAGAGTTATTGGCTCTGGGACTTTGAGTTCTTCTTGAGCCATCTTTTGGGCTGTTCATGCCTGTTCTGTAGCAGGATCGGAGCCCTAAGGTGTTCACTAGAGCAGGGCAACTAAGTCGCTGGGTTGTGACCTTGTATGCGGGGGCGGGGTCAAAGAGGGACTATGGCGTCCCATCTGCCGCCTGCCGCCACGGCCCCCACCGGCGCCGCAGCCACCACCATCACCAGGCCCACGCGTTTCGTTCCACTGCACTCGAGTGTGCCATCGCTGTCAGCCCTCCACCACTGGGTTCGCTCCCTGGGGCCTGCGTGGTCCGTCTCACTGTGGGCGAATGCGCAACCTCGGTCAGTCTGCCCCACACCCCAACTGGTTCCGGGCTGCCTGCTCACCTAGGTCGGGGGATCTGTCCTGCCCGACCCTGCTCCGCTGCTGGCTCCATCCCTCTTACCGTCCCTGTTGAACGGTTCGTAGTTGTCGGACTTCCGTATAATTCAATTTTCTGGTCTTTGGGTGTGTCTTTGTTCTCCAAACCTTTGTTATATTCAAACTTGGCTGTGGGAGAAGGCACAGTGTTTCCACCTATGCCTCCATCTTGGCGGAAGTTCCCAGCTTTCTTATTATCATCAGTTTTATCACTACTATTATTGTCATTGCTATCCTTATTCTCTCCTTTTCTTATCACTATCTTTTGCCCAGTCTGGGGATTTTGTGTGTAGCAGGACTGCACGTATTCATCATTTCTTAGACTCTGTAAAGTGTTCTCTAGACAATGACTACATTCCTTCAGTCACTGGAGTGAGAAGGACAGGGCTCCATTTTTCACAACTGGGGAGGAACATCTTAATATTTCTTGGAATATTATTATGTTCTGGTGAATTGGTATTGCGACAAAAGGAGTTTGAACAAGAAGCAAATTGGTAAGTGAACTGGGAACCAGGTAGTCTCATAATGTTTAAATTAAACTTAATACAGGTTCTAGATTCAAAGAGAGAGGAGATTAAAAACAGGAAGCTAACAATAAATCAGCTGGCTCATAAATAAGAACATTTCTGTGAACCAGAACCAGAAAAAACACAAGCATGCTGCTGATTCCAGGGCAGAAAACAGAGATGAAATGAGAAACAGTATCAGGCTTACTGTGTGAAGTATGGACCTGACTTGGATGACCATCCCTCTTTATAAGGAAGCTAAAAAAGTAATCAATAGCTAATTACCTGGGGGCTGATTGAAGCTAGTGTGCATCGGAACCACCAGGAGGACTTATTCAAACATAGCATGTTGTTTCCCATCCCCAGAGTGTCTGATTCAGTAGCTTAGGGGTAATAATTTGCATAATTTTCCCTTTTCACTAGTTTCCACAGAGAAAACTGACACTTTTACAAAGATTGGCCCCTCTCACATACACCCAGGCCCAGTAGACACAGCCAGAGTGAATAGCATAGTAGCTCCAGACAGGTAGCCCAAGGCTGGTTACACACAACATCTGACATTGACATGTACCAGAACCCTGCCAAAGTGGACCCAGAACCAGCACAAGCAGTGATGGGTGCCAGACCACACCAAAGCTCAATCCAACTAGTCATACAACCAGCACACCCAAGGGTAAATCCAACAGGCACCAGCCCCTACTGGGAACAACTCTGCTTGGGAGAGAGGCCCCTTCACAGTGACTCATACAGAGATTGAAATTTCTCCTTAGAGTGAGCCCACCTGAAGGGCTAACTCCACCCACTGAAAGGCCAACAGCATTTAAGACTCAACTATGATAGGAGGGTGTACATAACCCACAAGAAACATTTCTGGAGCACAAAGCACAGGTGATTTGGAAGATTGTGCCACTGATCCCAACCAGACCCCTTTATCATAAAGCCATCATAGCAAGTTTAGGAGTCATGGCAGATCTACCTAATACACAGAGACAAAATGAAGAGGCAAAGAAATATGCCCAAATAAAAGAACAAGAGAAATCTCTAGAAAAAGAATTAAATGAAATGGAAGCAACCAAGATACCAGATGCAGAGTTTAAAACAATGGTTACATAGATGTTCAAGAATCCTAGAAGGAGAATAGATAATCTCAGTGAGACCTTAAACAGAGAGATGGTAAGCACTAAAAAGAACATAGAAACCATAAAAAAGAACAACATCTAAAATGAAGACTAAACTAGAAAGAATCAGTATCAGATTAGATGAAGCAGAGAATCAAATCAGCTAATTAGAAGTCAAGGTAACAGTGTCCACTCAAGGAGAACACAAAAAAGAAAAAGAAATGAAAGGAAATGAGGAAAGTTTAAGGGATCTCTGGGACAACATCAAGCATAACAGCATCTGCATTATAGGGGTACCAGAAGGAGAAGAGGATGAGTAAGGGCTAGGGAAACTGTTTGAAGAAATAATGGCAGAAAACTTCCCTATCCTAGTGAAGGAAAGTCACACAAGTCCAGGAAGCACAGAGACTACCCATCAAGATGAACCCAAAGAGACACATACCAAGATACATCATAGTTAAAACGCCAAAAGTTAAAAAGAGAGAATCTTAAAAGCAGCAAGAGAAAAGCTTTTAGTTACCTACAAAGGTGCTCCCATAAGACTGTCAACAGATTTATCCACAGAAACACTTCAGATCAGAAGAAATTGTTATGAACTATTTCAAGTGATGAAAAGCAAGAACCTACCACCAAGACTTCTCTATCCAGCAAGGCTGTCATTTAAAATTGAAAGCAAAATAAAGAGCTCCCCAGACTATAAAAAATTAGTAAAATTAAAAAAAAATAAGCTTATTACCACCAGTATTGCAAGAAATGTTAAAGGGCATGCTTTAAGAAGAAGAAGAAAGAAAAAAATAGTGAGAGAGAACATAGATATAAAGAATAAATTGCACTAAATTAGTATCTATCAATAATAACCTTAAATGTAAACAGGTTAAATGCTCCAATGACAAGATGTAGGATGACTGAATGGGTAAGAAGACATGACACACACACATGCTGCCAGAGGAAGGAAAACAATGGAATAATATATTCCAAGTATTGATAGGGAAAAAAGCCCCCTCCCGCTAGCCTAAGAATACCACAGAGTAATCTAACTTCCGCATCTGCTTCTGTAACTTGCTTCTGCCATGCAGCCACAAGAGAGATCCAGCACCTCAGATATCCCCGAATAAAGAAATAGACATAACTTCCGCATTTGCTTCTGTAACCTGCTTTTGCCACGTAGCCTAGAAAGAAAGACAGGAGTATAAAAGTAAGACCCCTGCCACTGTTCGGGGCTCAGAATTTGGAGGTCACTCTCTTCTGAGCCCGTGCACGTAATAAAGATCGTGCTCCTGAACCCCTCGGTGTCTGGTCGCTTCATTTTCCTGTAACATTTGGTTCCCTGACCGGGAAGCGACCTTACACAAATTCGGGCCAATTTGCTGCCAGCTGGACAGGGAGGGCCGGGCGGCTGGTGACCCGACTGGGGACCAGTGGAGCACGTGCCCTGAGATTTCTTAGGCCCCAACCAGTTGGGGAACTGGACACCAACCAGTGACTCCAGACGGGAAGTGAGGGTATCGGACCACGATCTATCAGAAGGCGCCAGATCGGCGGTAAGTGCCCCGGGGACTGGACCGAGATTAGGAAGGGAGGTTTTAGTCCTCCCAGATCTGCCTGAGGATGGAGACTAGGTAGTCCAATCACCATGCCCTCACTCGGGGAGAGACCTGACCCGAGACCAGGAAGGGAGGTTTGAGTCCCCCTTTCTGACCAGAACCAGGATCGAAACTAGGTAGTCCGATCACTGGACCCTCACTCGGGGAGGGAATGTTTAACTTCTGAGTGTCTGAGAATGAAAGTGAGAGTGTATGTGTTTGTGGCTCCACGGATGAAAAACCTATGGAGCAAGATTGGGTCCCAACCTGCAGTTCCTGTGTCAGGTCATATGGCATAATGGTTGGCAGTTAGCCCCGAATTCTGCTGAGGCAACCTTAGCCAAGACCGACCTTTGTCCTGCGAGGGAGTAGGCCAGGCGGACAAGCGAGTGAACCCCTTTGTGTGTCTGCGCCGAGCGGGAGGAAGACCATGGGAGGTGGGCCTTCCACAGTCCTAGACTGTATGCTTCAGAACTTCAGTAAATTCAGAGGGCAGGACCTGTCGCTGAATGCAGAACAACTTGAGACTTTTTGCACATCAGAATGGCCAACCTTCGGAGTCGGCTGGCCCCCTGAGGGAACTTTGAACTTGTCCACCATTAGAGCAGGTCACCTCATAGTTACAGGGAAGCCAGGTCACCCCGATCAATACCCCTATATAGACCGTTGGCAAGAATTAGCCCAGGACATGCCCAAATGGCTGAGTAAATGTGCAGGAACTCAGAGGCGTCCCAAAGGGACCTCGGGCGGGATGTGCCTGGGAATGTGCTGTGCACCGCCCCAGGGACGGAGGACCCCAACTGTATTAGTTGCCAGGGTTAGACCCCCCATCCATCAGGATCAGGCCCAAGAAGATGAATTAGTTGTTCTTCAGCTGCCACCCTATCAGGCCCCACCAGTGCCGCCCACGGCCCCACCACAAGAGCCCTTAACTCCACCACGCTCCATTCCGCCTCAAGAGCCGCAGCCTAGTCCAGAATCGGCACCTGTCTGGTACCCGGCCTTGCCCCAGCCAGGCTCGTCACCCGTGGCCAGTAGGCTCAGAAGCTGACATCAGCCACCTCTCCAGATGCCACTCCGGGAGGTACAGGTGGCTCCTAGAGTCAATAACGATGGGACCATCCAGCCAGGTCAGGTCACCTACTATTACCAGCCCTTTAGCACCACTGACCTCCTAAACTGGAAACATCATACCCCTCCATTTTCGGAGAAGCCACAGGCCATGATTGAGTTAGTAGACTCAATCTTCCAAACCCACCGGTCCACCTGGTTTGCCTGTCGCCAACTCCTCCTCACACTTTTTAACACAGAAGAGAGGAGAAAGATTTTGCAGGAGGCCTGACGCTACCTAGAGGCACATGCCCCAGCTGGAACCCTCGATCCCTCTGACTATGCTCACACGGCCGCCCCCGAGCAGCATCTGGCCTGGGACCCAAACACAGAACAGGGATGGGCAGCCCTCGATTAGTAACGCCACTCTCTACTACAGGGGGTAAAAGCGGCGACTAGAAAACCCACCAACATGGTTAAAGTAGCCACCATAATTCAGAAGGCAGACGAGTGCCCCAGGGACTTTCTAGAGCACCTAATGGAGGCCTACCGGTTTTATACACCTTTTGACCCAGAGGTGGCCGAGAACCAGTGTATGGTAGCCATGGCCTTCATCTCTCAGTTGGCCTCAGATATTAGAAAGAAGCTTCGGAAATTAAGAGGCTTTGCAGGCATGACTCTGAACCAACTCTTGGCAGTAGCCAACAAAGTATATGAAAACTGAGATGAAGCCGCGGCAGCCGCCTGCCAAGAAGACCAGAAATTACAGGCCACCCTCTTAGCTGCCACACTAGGAAAACTGGCCCCGACAACATCAAAAATCAGACCAGGTGAAAAGAAGGGACACTTCAAAGTAGAAAAAGATCAGTGTGCTTATTGCAAAGAGCGGGAGCATTGGAAGCAAGATTGTCCAGCCTGAAAGCAGCGGGAGGAGTCATCTAACAGTTGGGCAGTCCCGCCCGCACCAGCCCCCAACGTATTAGCCCTTGCCAGGTTCAGCCAAGACTGAGGGTGACCAGGCTCCATCGCACTCGGTCCCCAGGAGCCCATGGTCAGAGTAAAAGTTGGGGGCCAAGACATAGACTTTGTGGTAGACAGACTGCCCAGGTAGGACCCCTCATTGGAAAAGTAGTCTTAGTGCAGGGGGCCACTGGCCTCTCGGCCAGCCAGCAAAGATTTTGCCAGTCACGGAAGGTCGAACTGGGAGGCCACCAAATTACCCATGAGTTCCTGTACCTGCCAGACTGCCCAATTCCCCTGTTGGGCGGGGACATTCTAACCAAGCTGGCGGCACGGGTCATTTTCCGACCTGGGGGGGCCTCCCTGGACCTGCCTGCACTGTGGACCATCGCCCTGGTAATACCGAGGGAAGAAGAATATAGACTCCACCAGAAAGACAAGGGGCCAGTCCAGGACCCACTTTGGGCAGCCTACTCCAGAGTCTGGGCAGAGGACAACCCTCCAGGACTGGCGAAAGGGCGGGAGCCCGTATTAGTAGAACTCATACCTGGAGCGACCCCGAGGTGCATTAAGCAATACCCAATACCAAGAGATGCCCGGCAGGGCATAGCTCCAATAATCAATAAACATCTGGAAGCAGGGGTCCTAGTCCCTTGCCAGTCACCGTGGAACACCCCATTGCTCCCTGTGAAAAAGCCAGATGGGTCCGGCTATAGGCCGGTACAGGACTTATGGGCCATCAATCAAGCCACAGTTACGCTTCACCCTGTAGTCCCAAATCCATATACCTTTTGGGGCAGTTGCCGCCGACAGCCACTCACTTCACCTGCCTAGACCTGAAAGATGCCTTCTTTTCTATCCCTCTGGCCCTGCAGTCACAGGCCATTTTTGCCTTCGAGTGGGAGGACCCAGTGTCTGGAGAAAAGTCCTAGTTAACTTGGACAAGACTGCCACAGGGGTTCAAGAACTCACCCACCGTATTCAGTGAGGCCCTGGCAAAAGACCTGTGCCCGTGTAGGGACGAGTACCCTGAAGTCACTCTACTCCAATACGTAGATGACTTGCTACTAGCCGGGCAAGGGAAGGAAGACTGCCGAGTCCACACAGGTGCCTTACTCCAGTTATTGCAGGACAGGGGATATCGGGTGTCTCGGAAAAAGGCACAACTTTGCCAAGAGACTGTCAAATACCTAGGGTTCCAGATTAGCCAGGGACAGCGGGCCCTCGGGGTAGAAAGAAAGGCAGTCATCAGGCAAAAGGTGGTCCCAACAAACCGGAGACAACTCAGAGAGTTCTTAGGAGCTGCTGGTTTCTGCCGCCTTTGGATACCCGGCTATGCCCAGATGACCAAACCATTGTACCAGGCCACAAAAGGACTGGACTCTGATCTGTTTCGATGGACCCCCGAACAGGAGGGGGCATTCCAGCAGATCAAAAACTGCTTAACTAGCACGCCGGCCCTAGGTCTGCCTGACCCAGAGAAGCCTTTTTGGCTCTATGTGCACAAGAAGGACAAAATAGCCTTAGGCGTGCTAACCCAGGATCACGGACCTTGGAAAAGGCCGGTAGCATACCTGTCTAAGCAATTAGACAATGTTGCAGCAGGGTGGCTGCCATGTTTGAGAGCGGTCGTGGCAGTAGCAGTCCTACTACAAGAGGCGGACAAGTTAACCTTCGGGCAGGAAAAGCACCTCTACTTGCCTCACGCTGTCCATAGCCTATTAGAAGGGGCAGGGCACCACTACCTATCCAATCTGAGGTTAGCTCAATACCAAAGGCTACTCCAAGGGAACCCCCGGGTCCACCTAAAGACCATGCGGTCTATCAACCCAGCCACATATTTGCCCGCAGAGCACGGGGCCCCAGACCATGACTGTGCAGACATTACGGACCAAGTCTACGCTAGCCGACCCGACCTGAAAGACCAACCTATACCGCATGAGGATTGGACTCTGTACACTGACGGGAGCAGCTACTTGACTGAGGCCGGAGAGTGCCGAGCGGGCTATGCAGTCACCACCCAAGACACAGTCATAGAGGCGAGGGCCCTACCCGCCGGGTGGTCCTCATATGAACCCTAGAACTAAGTAAAGGCAGAAAGGTCAACATATTTACTGACTCCAAATATGCCTACACCACCCTGCATTTCCACAGGGCAATTTACTGAGAAAGGGGGCTCTTGACCATGGAGGGAAAAGAGATAAAAAACAAACAAGAAATACTCAGGCTACTTGAGGCGGTAAAGGCCCCCAACCAAGTGGCCGTAATCCATTGCTGTGGACACCAGCGGGGCCACACCAGAGAAATAGAAGGAAACAAGTTCACTGACCAGGCTGCAAAGGAGACGGCACGCAAACGGCCGGAGCCTATAATTACCCTCAGCCCAATATTAAGAGTTACCCCAACCGAGTGTGATTACAGCCCAGAGGAGGACCCGTGGGCAAGTCAAGTCCAAGTGCAGAAGACACCAGAGGGGCTTTGGAAACTAAAAGATGGGAGGATATACATACCTCAGAGTCAAGGCTGGAATATTGTCCAGAACTGCCACAGTCTAACCCACCTAGGAAAGACTAAGCTAAGCCAGCTCCTTGGAAAGTTCCTATATATCCCCACCTTGGACACCCTGTGCACCTCCATCACAGCCCGTTGCCCTACCTGTGCGCAATATAACGCTAAGGCACCCAAGGTTCCTCACCAGGGCATCCAGTATACCAGCACACTGCCTTTTGAAGATCTTCAACTCAACTTCACCGAGCTCAAACCCAGCCGCAGGTACAAGTACCTCCTAGTTCTAGTGTGCACTTTTTCAGGCTGGGTAGAAGCATTCCCCATGCACACAGAAAAGGCCCAGGAAGTAGCGCGAGTACTACTCCGAGAAATCATCCCATGGCATGGCCTGCCACTCAGCTTACAGAGTGACAATGGACAGGCCTTCACTGCTAAGGTCATGCAGCTGCTGACTCGGGCCCTGAATCTGAGGTGGAGACTACATGCTGCCTACTGGCCCCAGAGCTCAGGCAAGGTAGAGGGGATGAACTGAACTCTAAAAGAGACTTTAAGAAAACTCTGCCAAGAAACGCACCTCCCCTGGCCAGACATTTTGCCTCTTGCCCTCTTCAGGATAAGGTGCACCCCAAATACAGCTGGACACACCCCTTATGAAATCATATATGGAAGAACCACCCCCTTAACCCGAATACCAGCCACCACAGATTTAACTGCTTTAGGAGAGACCCGTCAAGCATCCTACCTAGTCGCCCTAGGCCAAGAATTAGAAAGAGTAAGGCAAGCCCACCTTGGGCAAGAACTAGTACCAACAGTGGGGCCAGCCCACTCCTTCAGGCCAGGACAGTATGTCTGGTTAAAAGATTAGAAAAAAGACCCCCTCCAGCCCAGATGGGTTGGACCCTACTTGGTACTGTTAACTACCCCTACCGCTCTAAAAGTCGCAGGTGTATCCCCCTGGGTCCACCACACCAGAGCAATGGCTGCTGCCGATCCAGAGGTGCCCGAACAGAGACCTGAGGAGAGACCGTACCGGGTGCCCACCCTGAAACTGCAGAGGACCTGCCACGACGGAGTGGAAGAGTGGACCATTGCAGGACCACCGCCAGACTCCCCGTGACCCGTGAGGACCCCGAACACCAGCTCGCCGCCCCAGGGAGAATCTGAGGGTCCCCGCCAGGTGCCTGGCTCGAGACTCTGAAGAACAACCCGAGGGAGGAGAGTGGAATGGACAATTGCTCCTGGGACTATATTGGACTCCTCACCATGGTAGGGGGACTTGGACTCTGGTATACTGCTCCAGAAGATTGGACCACGAGACACCGAGTAACCCTAGGGCTACTATACCTAGGTTTGGTTTGTATATTCATAGCTATTGCTTGCTTTGTCTAACCCACCCAACATGAACCCCTGGCAAATGCTCTTAATCCTATTGCCCCTGCTAGCCTATGGGTCAGCCCACTGGGAATATAATAAGACCATCGTAGTTCAAGAATATAGGAAACAGGGGAGGTGGACTACCGTAGCCACCATAGGCACAAAAGAGTGCCTTGGGACCTGCAGAGGAAAATTAGTACTCAAGATCTTTGGAGGGTCCTTCCAAAGCCTAAATGGGTGGGTTTGGTTCAGGGACCTGTTTGTCTGTTTCAAAGAAGATCAGACTGATGAGTCATGCAATCGGTGGCCGGAGACCTATGGGGGTTGTGCCTACAAATATTGCCGAGTCCACTGCACAAATGGCAGAGAAATTGTTATAACCTTAGAGAAGACAGAAGACCCTATCTGGGAAAAAAGGAGTTAAAGGAAAAGTCTACGTAGGCATGGCCTTTTCAGGACCAGTAGGAGATATAATAGTTTTCAAAAAGAAAGAACTATACCTTGGCCTCCACATGCTGAAAACAGTTCAGAAAACCATTGAAAGGGCTGAACCCCAGGTCAGCCAAACAGATACTCCTTTCTCTTGGATAACTCTAATCCAGGAGGGAGCAGCCCTCCTTAACCTCAGTGACCCTGGAAACTACAGATTGTTTCCTCTGTTCCTCCCTAAGCAAGCCCCCATTGATTGCAGTCCAAGTTAATGCCACTCCTCAGAATACAGACCACGGCAGCCAAGGTAGACTCCTAGGGCCCGTCCAGGCCCCCCTCTATCAGTCCCCAGAGAGGAGTTTATACCCGAACAGTACCAGCTAGTGCAAGGAGGACAAGTCACCTCCCCTTGTACCCCCACCAGGGCTATTCTTTTGGACTAACCAAACATTAGTCCCAAGTATCAACTGTTAGGACTCTCGTGTTTACCTCCTAGTAGCACTAGCACTGGCCCCTCAACTACTAGCCTACTCACCCGGAGAACTAGAAGCCAAGTATATAAACTCCAGTCTCCACCAAAGAGCAGTATTCCTCCCTGTACTAATAGGACTAAGTTTCACTGCTTCACTCGCCAGTATCAGTGTAAGAGGAGCAGGATTAGCCACAAGCTTGCAGTCCCAAGAGGCCCTCCACCAAGAACTCCATGAGGCCTTAGGATCAGTAGCAACCTCTATGGCCTCCCTGCAATGCCAGATCCTATCTCTAGCTAGAGTGGCCCAGCAGAACCGGCGGGCCTTAGATCTCCTAACGGCAGATAAAGGAGGGACCTGTATATTCCTAGGAGAAGAGTGTTGCTATTTTGTTAATGAAAGTGGCCTAGTTGAAGAGAACATACAACACATAAATGAACTTAAAGACAGACTACGGCCCGGAGCCAGGATGGGAGCGACCTCTTGGTGGCAGAACACTTTTTTCTCCCTCCTAGCCCCCGTCCTAGGACCCCTGATCATCCTCATCCTAGTCATTACCGTAGGACCCTGGGCCATCAGGACAGTAGTCAGCCAGTTAGAGGAGCACTAGTATGGAAGACCACTAGCTGCATCCTTATGCTCCAGCAACAACAAGAGCAGAGAGTCCCATTATTGGATGCTGAGACAGAAGAAAACGCTGTCTAAGCACCCACAGTGGGGAATGATAGGGAAAAGCCCCCTCCCGCTAGTCTAAGAATGCCACAGAGTAATCTAACTTCCGCATCTGCTTCTGTAACTTGCTTCTGCCACGCAGCCACAAGAGAGATCCAGCACCTCAGATATCCCCGAATAAGGAAATAGACATAACTTCCGCATTTGCTTCTGTAACCTGCTTTTGCCACGTAGCCTAGAAAGAAAGACAGGAGTATAAAAGTAAGACCCCTGCCACTGTTCGGGGCTCAGAATTTGGAGGTCACTCTCCTCTGAGCCTGTGCACGTAATAAGGATCATGCTCCTGAACCCCTTGGTGTCTGGTCGCTTCATTTTCCTGTAACAGTATAAAGAAAATTAACCATCAATTTTAAATTTAATAGGCAGCTAACTATCATTTTCTAAGCAAACAGTAAGAGAATGTCCCAACCATATACAGAAATTATTAAAGAAGTAGAAGAATCCAGGGGGAAGATCTAGAATACTAGAAATGATGGTGGGCACAAAAATTAGTAAAACAGTAATAAGTTTAATTGACTACTAACTCTTAAACTGGTCATTTTATTTTGTTTTAAAAAGGGGTAAAATTAAAACTCTAGACCAGAGGTCTGCAAACATTTTCTATGAAGGGCCAGATGGGAAACAGATTGGGCTTTACAGGTCACACAGCTTCTATCACAACAGTGTCCACAGCACCATGGGTGAGAAACAAAACATTCACATGGACTATTGAGTCCTGTGGAGGAAAAGGGACGAAACAGCTCTCCCTCAAGGGGAGAGCACCCGGACCCTTACTTTCATGGGTTTTTATTGGGTTTGTTTTGCACAAGAATACAGGTAAAGCTCATTAATCATTATCAGGCAGTGAGAATCAAATATACAAAGAACTCTGAGAGCCTATTTTGAGTCAGGGTCAGATAGCTAAAGAGCCATAAAACTGAGGAACAAACTCACTTCTCAATTGGACCCTTATCATTTAATTGAGAGCATTCTGAACAAAACAGGTTTTACAGGATTTTACATATTCTTTCTTAGGTCTGATGGCCCTAGGGAATCTGCCCTTTTCAGCACAGGGCAGTACCCACCACCAGCATTGTTTCAGGCTTACATCAGGCAGGGGAAGTAAGGCAGCCAAGACATTAGGAGACTTCTTGCAGACAGAATGAGGACTCAGGCTATGCCAAAGCCGAGGGGCGAGGGTCCATCACCCACTTTCTCCATAGCCCCCCAGGTCCTTCCCTGGGGCCTCCCCATGATTGTGCCTGTCTTAGGTCGTTCCTCCTTTGGGGACTCTTACCCATAATTGGTTAACTGATCAAGCATTGGGGGCCAGTTATGAATGAAGTAAAAGGAGCAGAAGCAGTGCTCCTGCCAGGGAGATTAGCTTTGTTTCCTTAGTGGCTTATGGTCCAAAAGTCGAAGGTCGCTCACTCAGCCTTAGCCACGGGTGGGGTTATAGCTTCTAAAACCAGGCAGGGCAGTTCCCAACACATGTTCGGCCTTACAGGTTACGCAGCTTCTATCACAACTGCTCATCTCTGCCTTCATATAGTGAAAGCATCCATAGATGATATAGAAACAAATGGATGTAGCTGTATTCCAAAAAAAGCTTTATTTATGAAAACACGTGGTCAGCCAGATTTGGCCTGGGAAGGGTATTTTGCCTGCCCCTGTTCTAGATGACAGTTAACACGATGGAGAGAAGGGCACTGTCAAGTAGGTAGTTACACATTTTACTGTCCTTGGCATGTTTATGAAGAGAATAGAAATATATATTTAATAACTTAGATATGTTTAAATATGATGTACAGTTAAACACACCTGTGTAAACAATTAAGGGTAACCACTAAAAATTAAAAGTATACTGCTCCAATGCTGGCCAGGTGGCTAAGTTGGATGAGCATCTCTCCATAAACCAAAACATTGCAGGTTCCATCCTCAGTCAGGGCACACAACTAGGTTGCAGGTTTGATCCCTGGTTGGGATATCCCAACCAGGGATATGTGCAGCAGGCAACTGATTGATGTTTCTCTCTCACACTGATGTTTCACTCTCTCTCTCTCCCCCCTCCCTTCCTTTCTCTCTAAAATCAATAAGCATGTCCTCCCATATGGATTTTAAAAAAGAAAAAGTATACAGCTCCAAATAGATCCCAACTTACCAGAAAAAGGGAATATAAATATAATAAATACTGGTGAAAGTAAAAAGAATATGAGGCCATATAAATTATCTTTATAGTCTTAGCTGTCCTCAGTGGTCTGAGTGGGCAAAGCACATTACAAAGAAGATTTACCATTTAGCACTCACCTGTAAGTTGCCAGGGGGGCTGACTAGACTGACAGATAGCAGTAACAGGTGAAGAGACATCCTGGAGTGGGTTCTTTTTTTTTTTTTTCCTGACTAAAATCCTACAGGAACCAACAGTTCAGATGGTCATTTAGTACTTATTTATTAGGTGCCTATATAACATAATATTAGACACTTATCATGTTAAGTACTGAGGATACGAAGGTACGAATCATTATCTCTCCCCCCAGAAGTTCTTCATATAGAGGTCAGGGTTTAAGAGAGCTAATTGCTGTTAATTACCCAGGATATAGTTTACCTACAAGAAAGAATCTTACTAATATAGGGGGCCTTTCTACAAAAGTGAAATTCAGTGGCTGCTGGAGGGACATTGTCTGGCCTCACAGAATCCCTCCTCCTCCCCACCCTCAGTGTCCAACCCTCTTGCCAGAGAGAATCTTTTTTTATTCTCCTTTCTGGCTTCTCTTCCTCTCTCCAGTAGCAAGATACTGGCCATGACTTGGCTATGAAGCAGAGCTAGGAAGAGGCCAAAGATCTGAATGCATCAGGAGAGATCAGAAGAAAAAGGAAAATATTGATAATTATTACATCCCCTGCTGCTCACATAGTCTCTAGGGTGTTGAATATACAGTTCGTTCTGCCTGCAATGTGCTTCCTCGTCTTTTTCATGGTTGAACTCTATTCAACTAGACATTTCAGCTGAGATGTTACCTCCTGGGAAACCTTCCCTAATTCTTCATTGCCCACTGACCCCAAACTAAGTTAGGTGCCTGTCCAGTCTGCCCGTATCACGCTGCCTGTGTTCTGGTCTGTCTCATCTCTCAGACCAGCCTGTGAGCTCCCTTATGTCTTGTCTAATCACTTTCCTCCTTGCCTTTCACTTGTACAGAACCACATGTTCTTCCCAGAATGGACCAACATAAGGAGATTTGAACACTAAAAATTCTTCTTCCCATAGGGTCCCCACCACCACCACCACCACCACCACCATCACAAATAGTGACTGACACAATTCCCATTTCACTTCAAGGACTCAGCCTGGACACCCATATAAAGTGCCCCCTACCTACCTCACTATCCACTATTCAACCCAGACTGCGCCTGAGTTGGATGCTACCCTTCAATGCTGCCAGAGTACCTTGTACTTCCCTGTCTTGGTACCTAATGCAGTTTAATTTTAAAAAATCTGTTTCTTTACCCTGGCTGGTGTAGCTCAGTGGATTGAGCACGGGCCTGTGAAGCAAAGGGTCATGGGTTCGGTTTCCAGTCAGGGCACATGCCTGGGTTGCAGGCCAGGTCCCCAGTGGGGGACACATGAGAGGCAACCACACATTGATGTTTCTCTCCCACTCTTTCTCCTTCCCTTCCCCTCTCTCTAAAAATAAATAAATAAAATATTTAAAAAATCTGTTTCTTTGCCTGTCCCTCACATTAAGTTCTCTAAGGGCAGAACCTTCTGGTGGACTGTTGCATTCCCAATACCCGGAATAGTTGGTGCTCAAAAAACATTGAATGAATAAGTAACACAGAAAAGCATTAAGTCATAATCTTTGGGGGAGAATAAAAAGGATTTTTTGCCTTTCATAAGTTTAAATTAACTTAGAGATTTAGATACTAAGTATAGACATGTTATAGCAGGATGGTAGATAAAGTTGATACGAGCTGGACTTGAGGAATTGGCTTCATGGAAAACTGAGGACTTAGAAAGGCAGGATTTAGACAGAGAAGGTGGAAGGAATAGCTTGTAGCTATTATTTAGAGATGCCAGAGGTGGCAGAGCTTGGGCTCAGATGCAGGTGGCCCTCCAAAAGTAGCATGGAAACACTCAATCCTCAATAAGCATTTTGATTCTAAATTGTCATGGTAATTAAATTTCAGTTCT
The DNA here is from genome assembly GCF_014824575.4 of Sturnira hondurensis. Classification (NCBI taxonomy): domain Eukaryota; kingdom Metazoa; phylum Chordata; class Mammalia; order Chiroptera; family Phyllostomidae; genus Sturnira; species Sturnira hondurensis. Next base: position 2,348,528 of record NW_028088424.1, on the reverse strand, counting down.
GACAAATCTGCATGTGTTTTTGCATGTGCTGTTATACCTGATTGGCTCTTATGTGAGGTAATTGTGTAAATTTCTGGGTAACAAGAAAAGTCAATGACAGAGGTAGTTTGTGTGGTGAGAGCACTTGAAAACTGGGCACAGAGAATTTCCAGAGAGGACTGGCATGAGGCTCAGCCTTCAGTATAACTGCCCTGTGGGTTACACTCACTGATTTATTTTGGCAGATTCTCCACCTGCTGTGGGTATTTCCTTATTATTAGCTGATTCATCCACTTTATAGAATGTGTCTTCTGGTATTTTAAGCAGCCAGTAATGATGACAGACCACTATTATATAGGCTGGCCCCATAAGGCAGATCTCAAGGGACAAAAAGCTCCTCCCATGTTCCAGATTCTGTCCAGGGGAAATTTAGTGTTTATTGGCTGGCTGTGGGCATAACTAAAAATGGACCCTGGGGACTCCTCTGGGAAGAGGCTGAGCAGTAGACCTTGAGCCAGACTGTGAAGCTAAAGAGAACGTCTCTTGGTTTTGTTCTCCACAGCACCCTTAAAAGCACTTAGCCCAGTGCTGACATCTTGAAGGCACTCAATGATGTCTGATGAATTCAACTGGCGGGTTGGGAGCGGTGGGAATTAAAGCTGCCGACTCACCCATTTTCAGCTTTGGGGCTAGAAGGGGCTGCCAAGACCAACTGTTGTTTGATGGGCAGAAGCCTTGACTCTGTTTATCCCCAAAACCCTTCCTCCAAATGGCCTAAAATTGCAATCAGTAGAGCTCATTTTGGGATGAGGAGGGAGGATCATTGCCTCTGGAAGTTTTAGATTCTTCATGTTACTCTAAAGGCATTTTTGACACTTTTCATTTTTGTCTGTACTTCTAATCATGGTTAGGAATTGTGATACATCTCTTTAATCACTAAGCCTTGCTTTCTTGTTTCAGTTGACTTGTCTGTGGCCTTTGAATCCATTTCTAATATCAGTCTAATTTTAAGTGAGTTTTCTTCTGGCTTAGTAGATGCTTAGCAGATTTCTTCGTGGCTTAGTAGATTTCTTCCATAGGGAAGGTATCTTCTTGGCATTACTGCCAACTCCACATCTCTCCAAGCTCACACACCTGCCCTAAGGGAGAGGTGATTTCACCTCCTGTACTAAGACAGCTGAATCCACCACATTCAGGTTCTTTTTTTCAATTTCTATACCTTATCTAAAAAAACAAAAAACATTCTTCTAACTTTTCAGGCTGTCTCCTGAGCAATGCTCATATTTTATTTTCTTCTTATCTCCTTTGAGCTCTTATTTCATCAGTCACCACCTTCCCCACAGTATTTCTTCTTCCCACTTTCCCCTTCCTAAATGTCTTCTGCCAAGGATGTTCAGGTTATGCCCACTGGAAAGCAAAGCAAAACTTAAATAAGTAAAGAAAAGGCCTCTGCTTAATCCTACTTCCTCTTTTGTCTTTTATTCTATTTTTCTTATACTTTTCTATCTCAAATTACCAGGCAGCTCTGCATTCTCACTGCCAGCAAACTTTCCATCTTGCAATCTGATTTCTATTTCCACGCTTCTAGAGAAAGTGTCTCTGCAGAGCCACTAGTGCTGTTATATCTACCATTTCTAACTATCCACTTTCACTTGGCTTTCCCTTTGATACTTAGATGTCATGGCCATGAATGTTAATACGGGTTATCATGGTCTTCTCTTCCCTTCACTCTAAAGTCCTCCACTATCTTCTTAATCCATTGAAACTTGCTCCTCCTTCACTGGTCCATGGACATGAGTCTCTATATGATGACCAATGACTTTTCAAACGCCAGATTCGAAGAATAAACTTTACTCCTGACCTCACTGAACCTTTCTATTGCATTTGACTCTTGGTCTCTCCTGCCTTTGAAAAACTCTCAATTCCATACCCTTTGCTTGTTAGTAACTCATTCTTAGGTTCTGCCTTTGTTTCCCTTTGTTCTTTTCCTTTAACTTCTTCTTGAGAAACTGATCCTCTCTGGAGTTCAGCTCTTGTGGTGATCTCTCTTGCTCATGTTCTAGCAGGTAACTCCCAAATTCATATCTTCAAGCACACACTCTACCTTGCACTTCCTTCTACATATTTTCTTCCACTAGTCTCATAAGCATCTCAGTACATAAAATATAGACTCAGCATTTCCTCCCCTAAACACACCTCTCCTCACCTTCCTTAGTGACTGCCTCCTCTCCAAGTCAGACTGTTCAGAATCCTGTTGTCCTCTCCTTTCCTTTGCTTCTATTTACTATTAATTACCAGTCCTGTCAGTTTAACCTACTAAATATTTCTCAAACACTTCTCTTCATTCTCCCCAGAACTTCTGCCCCGGTTCAGGTCTTTATCATTTCTTGTCTGGATTCCCAGTAGCTTTCCATGCCCCTAGGCTCTTCCTTCTCAAATCAGTCCTCCTCAGAGCAGCAAGATCTATTTTTAAAACATGAATCTGACCCTGTTACTCTCCTGCTTTAATCACTTGGATAAAGTCCAAGCTGCTTAAGATGGTGTAAAACATTCTTCATGATCTGCCCCTTCCAATTCCTCCACACTCACCTCCCATCACGGCCTCCTCTAAACTTTATTCTCAGTAACATTGCTCTGCTTGTGTCCACTCTTCCCTCAACTTACACTCAGACTCTGCTGTTACTTATGTTTATGCCTTTGCTCATGCTGTCCTTTCTTCCTACAACACGAAGCATATAACATCACTGTCATCGGTTGGATGAGTCCTACTGCGTTAAGGACCTCAATTACTATACTTCCATAGTGTTTAATTACTTTGATGGCTGTCCTTTATGTTTCTGTTTCCCAACTATATTTTGAGTTTCCCTTTAAATGGAAACTTAAGATTCCCAGATTGATTTTCCCAGCCCAGAAATCTTATTTACTGGAAAGAGATACCTTAAAGCATATATTGTTAGAAGACATACTTTTCCTCCATAATACCTGTCTTTCTTTTTTTCCCTCTCAAAAAAAAATTATCATATGCTTATTATGTGCTTTCCTGGGAAATAAAAGGCAATGATGGAATGATGAACTGAGTCTTTGATCTTGTTGTGTTTGTGAATATGTGGGTTTCCTTAGCAATCCTAAGATATTGGCTGTTCTGTGATTCAAAAGTCATCCTAGTACACATATATTTTCTGTATATCATCTTTTGAGATTAAAAATTCCACAATTATTACCTATTATGTGACATAAAGGGCAGACTAGCATGGAAGTTAAAAGCTTTAGATTGGGAAATGTTAGACATCCAACTTGGCTGTTCCACATGCTAGATGTTTGACCTTGGTCTAATTAACTTCACTGAGCATCAGTTTCCTTACAAGTAAAGAGGAGAGAATAAGAATATCTAACTCCTAAAATATTTGAGAGTATTACATGTGATAAATACTGGTTTAAAAAAAACTGCTTAGCTCAGTGCTTGACACATGATAGGCCATGGTAACTATCGTTATTGTTGCTCAAATATCAAAGGATGTGGTATAAGGAAGATCGCAACAATTAAGATCATAGGCAAATCACTGAAACTCCCTTGGCTTTTGTAAAGTAAGAAGGTTATCATCATTTTCTCAGAGAACGGCCCAGTCCAAAACCTGGAGCAGACATTTGTGATGTGCCTCTACTTACCCTGACCACAGCTGATGAAAACAGAAGTGGACACTTGACTCCAGCAGGGTAAATCAGATTCTTTTGCCAGGAATCTGAGATACGTATACTGAGAAACTAACTCAGATGATGAGGGAAGATGAGGAGAAAGGCATATCATTAGGATGGGAGTCAAAAAGCTGAGGCCATGAATATAGTCTGGGCTACAGGAAAACCATGAAGTGCAGCCTGCTGTGTTCTACACTATTTTATATAAGAAACTTGAGCATCTGCTCGTTGGGTTACCTGCAGGGTCCTGGAACCAATCCTCTAAGATACTGAAGAATGACTGAGTTTTGAGGAAATCAGAAGTTATACATGAATTTTCAGCTGCATGGAAAGATCGGCAGTCGGTGTCCTTAATGCCCACATTGTTCAAGCAGTAACTATTCATAATAGAGTACAAGTAAAAAAATCAGAGAACAGAACAGGGAGGAGGCAAGATGGGACAAAGGTCATTCTGCCCAGAGGGATAGATAAATTTCAACACCTGAGATTCCAGTTTAGGCTCCCTTTTCTTTTGGCAAAGGCTTGTATCCTACTTTTTTATGTCAGAGAAATTGACATATGAAGTCTCTTTCCTTAAACTAGCTTGAATGGGTCTTTGTCTCCAGCAATCAAATGATTCTTATTTATTTATTAATTTAAAAAATTTTAAAGATTTTATTTATTTATTTTTAGAGGGGAGGGGAAGGAGAGAATTATCAATGTATGGTTGCCTCTCATGAGTCCCCTGCTGAGAACTGGCCTGCAACCCAGGCATGTGCCCTGACTGGGAATGGAACCGCAATCGTGTGGTTCGCAGGCCCCCCCTCAATCCACTGAGCTACACCAGCCAGGGCTTAAATGATTCTTTTTAAAATATGTATTTTATTGATTATGCCATTACAGTTGTCCTATTCTCCCCCTTCATTCCCCTCCACCCTGCACACCCCTCCCCCACCATTCCCCCCTTTCGTTTATGTCCATGTGTCACAAGTTCTTTAGATTCTGTATTTCCCATAGTGTTCTTTCCCTCCCCCTGTCTATTTTCTACCCACAATCTATGCTACTTATTCTCTGTACCCTCTACCCCATTCTCCTTCTCCCACTCCCCTGTTGCTAACCCTCCATGTGATCTCCATTTCTGTGGTTCCATTCCCAATTAGCTGTCCTCTTAGTTTGCTTTTGTTTTAGGTGTGGTTGTTAATAACTGTGAATTTTCTGTCCTTTCACTGTTCATATTTTTATCTTGTTTTTCTTACATAAGTTCCTTTAACATTTCATATAATAAAGGCTTGGTGATGATGAACTCCTTGAATTTGACCTTATCTGAGAAGCACTTTACCTGCCCTTCCATTCTAAATGAAAGCTTTGCTGGATAGAGCAATCTTGGATGTAGGTCTTTGGGTTTCATGACTTGGAATACTTCTTTCCAGCCCCTTCTTGCCTGTAAGGTCTCTTTTGAGAAATCAGCTGGCAGTCCAATGGGAAGTCCTTTGTAAGCGACTGTCCCCTTATCTCTTGCTGCTTCTAGAATTATCTCCTTCATTTTAGTCTTGGCTAATGTAATTATGATGTGCCTTGGTGTGTTCCTTCTTGAGCCCAACTTCTTTGGGACTCTCTGAGCTTCCTGGATTTTCTGGAAGTCTATTTCCTTTGCCAGATTGGGAAGTTCTCCATTATTTGTTCAAATAAGTTTTCCAACCATGGCTATTCCTCTTCCCCTTCTGGTACCCCTATAATTCGGATGTTGGAATGTTTCAAGATGTCCTGGAGTTTCCTAAGCCTCTCCTCATTTTTTTGAATTTTTGTTTCTTCATTCTTTTCTGGTTGGATGTTTCCTTCTTCCTTCTGGTCCACTCCCTTGATTCGAGTCTTAGTTTCCTTTCCATCAGTATTGGTTTCCTATGCATTTCCCTTCATTTCAATTAGTTTAGCCTTCATATGTTCCTCTAATTTGTGACTAAAATCAACCAATTCTGCAAGCATACTGATCACCAGTATTTTGAACTGTGCATCTGAAAGATTGGCTATTTCTTGGTTGCTTAGAATTATAGGCTCTAGGGCTCTGAGTTCTTCTTGAGCCGTAATGTTTCAGTCTGTTCACACCTGTTATGTATGAGGGGCAGAGCCTTAGGTATTCACCAGGGCAGGTGACCCAAGTCGCTGGGTTGTGACGCTGTGTGTGGGGGCAGGGTCAGAGAGGGGAAAAAATGGCACTTTGCTTCACTCTGCTCTCTCAGATTTCTGCCCCCTCTGCAGCTTCCCACAAGCAAATTGGGCCCTTCTGGTGCTGGTTCCCGGGTGTGTGGGCCTGTGCACCCTCCAGGACTATGTGGGTCTCTCCAATGAACTCTCTGTGGGCCTAGGAGCCTCTGGTACCCCTCTGGCACCTTGACCCCGAGAAAGTCTTTCCAAATGGTGCTTTCAGGCTCTAATTCCCGTCACTGGGGCCCTGGCCTGAGCGGTCTATCTCACTGTTCGCTCCTTGGCTTGGTTTATCTGCGTGCAAATGTGTGACCTCGGTCAGCCAGCCTCCCCACGCCCTCACTCAGTTTGCCCGTTGCCACCCCATGCCTGGGATTCGCCAACCGCCACCGCCTACACTCCTGGGTTGGTACCAAATGATCTTTCCTGCCCGACCCCTCCTCTGCCACTGACTCCACCCCTCTTACCGGTCTGGCTGAGTAGTTCATTGTTGTTGGACTTCTGTACAGTTCAATTTTCTGTGTTTTGGCTGCATTTTTTTTTTTTACTAAAACTTCGTTGTCTTTAAACTTAGTTGTGCTAGGAGGCACAGTGTTTCCACCTACGCCTCCATCTTGGCTGGAAGTCCTATTTAAGAATCAACTAAATGATTCTTAATCTATATGGTTGCTTTTCAACTCAGAAACCACACACTATGGGTTAGTATTTTTCTTTTAGTCTCCTATCTCAGAATTTGGCATAAGAACATCATGCCAATTTTGTTTAGGTTGTTCCTCACTATATAAATTTTGGTCATGTCTTCTTCATACCTATAAAATGAGGAATATTGAAATGCTTAAGTTTCTCCTCAAATGAAAGCTTCTTCCTTCTCCTTCTGGGCCTCCTTTCAGTAGATCTCCCCTCCAAATATTTTTACCCAAAGGAAAAAAATACTTGAATTCCCACAGAATTTTAGTTTTAAGGAAAATTACATTTAAGAAAAATTTAAATTTAAAAGAAGTTTAAGTTTAAAGGAAGACTAGTGCTTGGTATGATTTCAGATATCTAATTTTTGTTGATATTTTGAGCTATAATGAATAGACATTGAGCTCAGAAATAATGTTTGATGAATCCAAGTTTCTTTCCATGGATTCAGCTCCAAATCCTTCAATTTATTTAAGTATTCTAGAATTTTTATCACTAAACATTGCCCATATTAACACACTTTTTAAAAACATTCTCTCATGAGTTGGTCGAACTTGGAAACATCAGCAATAGTGAGGTAGAGTGCATATGAGGAAAGAGTACACTGCACTGGGGTGGGCAGTGCTCTGGGGATGCTTTTTCTGTCTTACCCAAATAGCAGCCACATGTGGCTATGCAAATTTAAATAAATTGAACATTCAGTTTTTCATTTTTACTAGCTACTTTTCAGGTCCCCAATAACCACATGTAGCTAGTGGCTGCTATAGTGGATAGCACAGAATAGGTTTTCTCCATCATTGCTGAAAGTTCTATTGGCAATGCTACCCAGGGTAACCTAGTATCCAGTTCAAGGAAGCCTGCAGTAGGGGACAAGTCTAACAGATGTAGAAAATGAGTCCTGAGTGGGAAAGACACAAGAGCCTCTTTGGAGCAGGTGATATTTGCAGACAATGTCCATAGGTAGCAGTGGTTCTAAAACCAGCTGATCTTTAGAGATAGGACTCCAGCTCCTGGGAAGGAATAGTGTGTTAGTTAGTATAGACTAAACTTGGTTGTGGAAGAGAAAAACCACCAAAACTCAGTAACACATTGAATTTAATTTTTTTATCATGAAATCCAGGGAAGGTTGGACAGTCCTTTTCCAAGTTTGCAAGGGAATTGAGAGATGGAAGATATTCCTAACCATCTTGACTGAGAAATGAAAAACCTTTACTTCTGCTCAGTCTATCAGCTAAAGCTAATCGCTTGGCTCCAAGTCATCTTTAAGAGTTTCTTGGAAAGTAGAGATTCGTATGTATGATTGGTAAGCACTAACTACCTCTACGACTAGAAAAAGCAAGGTGGGTTCCCAGTCATATAAGTAATAGTGTTCTGTAATGTCTGAGGGTGGGGACTCTTAACTGAGAGCTCCAGGGGGATTAAGACCATGCTGGCATTCATGTGGCACCTAATGCACAGCGGGGACTTAATAAATAATTGTTAGATTATGTTGATTCAGTTTGCTGAGCTGGGGCGCAGGGTGGCCATTGTGTCCCAGAAAGATGGCAGACCTGATGCTGAGACCCTCTGATGACAGACAGACTGACCCCCAGAGGAGGACTGAGCTTGCAGTTGAGGCCTCAGGTACAGGAGAGGAAGACGGAAGCAACTGAGTAGCCAGGAGAGTTGTGTTTTGCCCAGCGGCATAGGTTCCTAAGGTCTCTCTAGTCTAACCTCTTCAGCTTGGCACTTATTTCTGGAAGTAAGTTAAAATCAGTTGCAAACATGGAGATTCTACTGGAAATGTCCTTATCTAGATCACTGGCAAATACCTGACACTGATCCTTTATGCTTGTCTCCCTGGAGAAGTGACCATTTGTTTATCCTGATCCTTTATTTTCTGTTTCTGACCCCATTCCTTGCTTCTAACAAAATCCCTTTCTTGTATACCCTTTATGCCCTGATTTCTTATAGTTTTTGAAATGGAATCTTGCCAAAGGCTTATTGAAACTCTGAGTAGATTACACCCACCAGTCCCCTTATCTACATGTCTATTTATTCACTTCTAGAACATTAGCTTTGACCATAAATAAACATTAGCTTTGACCCAAGGTTCAATCCTGGGGGTCTGCTTCTGTCTCTTTATTCTGCCATTCAGGGATCACATCCACTGTTAGAGCTTTAACTCCCTCCTCCCCAGGGATGATCTCTACAATTCTACCTTCTTTCCAAGCTTCAGTTCTGCATCTGCAACTGAGTGGTTCCTCTTCTGTTTACAACTGAGTAAAACCTGCCCTCCAAAACTCCTTCACCCTCTTGGCTTCCTTACATCTATCTATCATTCTTCTGTCTATTGTATCATTTCTAGTCACTCAGGCTTAATGCCATAACTCAGCTTCAACTTATTGTCCCTCCCAATACTACCAGCCCATCTTTAATTAGTCATCAGGTCCTGTACTTACTTCATCCTGCCTCTTCTGTCTCTTCCTTTCTTTTCCTTTTGCACAGTCACCACTTAAATTGACGTCCCTATGACTTTGTTCTTGGAGTGTTACCACTTTGTTATGCTTTCCCTCTACCTACTCATCTTATATTCATTCATATTAAGCCAGTGGGTTTGATGGTACATAGAACTATATTCAAATCTTAGTGCTATTATTTATAAACTATGTGATGTCAGGCAAGTTACTTTCCCTCTTTGAATTCCAATGCTCTTATGTCTAAAATACAATGAATAATAATTAAGAAATTTGTAAGAATTAGCTATTATTACTATGTTCCAGGTGTTGTCACAGGTGTGATAGACATTATCTCATTTAATCTCCCACAATAACCTTATAAAGTAAATATTATTATTATCTGTTTTTACACATGAGGAAGCTCAGAAAAGTTGCATAATTTGTTCGAGATCACACAGATGGTAAGTATAAAAGTTCATGTTCAGGCAGTTTGATTCCACATAATCACTCTGCTACTCTGCCTTCTACAATAGTAAATGTCAATGTTCTAAAATGCAGCTTTGGTTCTCCTTCTAAAAAGTCTCCAGTGGTCATACTTCATTTAAAAAGTCTAATAAATTTAAAATTGTGTACTAGCACTGATGGCCGAAAACATTTTAGTGTCTTCACATTTCAATGATGAGTTTTAAAATCCATAGCATTCTAATGCTTCTATTCATGATGGAGTATTATATATTAGATTAACACTCCCAGTAAGAAGTATAAAAGCTAGGCAAAATTACAAAATGGTTACTTAGAAATATAAGAGAACAGGGGGTAGACAGCACATCAAAGATTAAAACTCTAAAGAGAGCCCTGGCCTGTATGACTCAGTTGGTTGGAGCATTGTTCCCATAGACTGAAGGGTTGTGGGTCCCATTTCTGGTCAACTAGGTGGCAGGTTTGGTCCCCTGTCAGGGTGTGGATGAGAGGCAACCAACTGATGTTTCTCTCCCTCTCCCTCTTCTCTAAAATCAGTAAACATGGTCATGAGTGAGGATGAAAAAAAACCTATAAAGAGATAAATTTATAACTTTAAATGCACTTATTAGAAAAGAAAGGCTTACCATCAATTATTTAAATATCCCTTCCAAAAAGCTCAAAGAAGAAAAATAATTAATCCAAAAAAAAGTTAAGGAAAAAAAACTAAACAATATAAATCAAAAATAGAAAATAAATGTACAAAAAATAAAATTAATGAAGCCAAACTTAGTTTCTTTGAAATTTTTAGTAAAATTAATAAAGTTTTAGCAAGATCAAGAAAATAGGGGGGAAAAGACATCTTAGTATATCAGGGATAAAAAAGGAGTCATTACTACAAACCCTACAGATATTACAAAGATAATATGATGTTATGAATGACTTTAAGCCAATAAATTTGAAAATTTATATAAAAAGACAAATTCCTAGGGGAAAAAACAAATTTACCAAAACTTGCATAAAAAATAGAAAATCTAAATACTTTTAACTATTAAAGAAATTCTTATTTTAAACCTTTCACAAAGAAAACCCTAGACCCATATAACTTTACTGGTAACTTAAAAAATATTGTGGGTGGTGGGGAAGGAAATGACAATCTTAAGCTCTTCTAGAAAAATAGAATAAAAAGAGATATTTTTCAACACATTTTTATAAGGCCAGCACACCTTTTATACCAGATCTTGATGAGGACAGTGTAAGAAAGGAATATTAGAGACTATTGTCCCTAATGAAAATGAAGGCAACTATAATAAAGAAAATATGATCCAATGTAATATGGCAATATATTAAAAAAATAATATCATAGCCATGTGGTATTTTTTCTAGGAATTGAACACTGGTTTAACATTAGAAAATCAATTGATGTAACTCATCATATTTATTTAATAAAGGAAAAATCATGTAATCATTTCAGTAAGTGCAGGTAAAGTACTATTTGACTCATTTCATAGTTGTTTGTGATAAAGATACTCTCAGGAAATTAGTAATAGAAGAAAACTTCCTTTTCTGATAAAAGTTATCTTCTAAAATACTGCTCAATGGTGAAACACTGAAAGCTTCCTCCCAGAGATGAGTAACAACATAAGAATATCCACTATCATTGTTTCTATTTAGCATTGTACTGAATATACTAGCTAGTGCAATAATACCATTAAAGAAATAAAAAGTGTACAGATTGGAAAGCAAAGAAACAGTCATTATTTGAAAGCAAAACAAAACAAAACAGAACATGATTGCTAAGTAAAATATCCAAAAGTATATGCAAATAAATTATTAGAATTGATAAGTAATTTCAGCAAAATTTAAGCCTTTCTATATACTGAGAAAGCAATTAGGAAATAAAATTAAAGAAATATGCTATTATAATAATATTAAATTTATCAAATAACTACAAATAAGTCAAATTCAATAAATCATTTTAAAACTATAAAACATTATTAATATAAAAAGAAAACTAAATGGAGAAATGTTCTTGTATTGAAAGACTCAATATTATAACTTTGTCAGTTTTGTCTTAAACTGACCTACAAGATAAATGATATTCCAATAAAAATGCCAATGATATTTTATGTGAAAATTAATGGATTAAATTTTAAATTTACATGGAAATGCAAAGGCTAAGACAATCCTGAAGAAGATCACGGTTAAAGGAGAATAAGGTTGGATATTAAGACTTATTAAGGGTCTATGTTGTTGATGCAAGGATAACCAAATAGACCAATGAGACAGAATGTGGACTCTAGAAACAGACCTGCACAGATATTGTTCCCTGATTCATGGCCAAAGTGCTTAGCTGTGAAGAGAATAAAAGATGGTCTGTTCAACAAACAGTGTTAGATCCATTGAGTATGTATTTGGGAATATGAATCTTGACTTCTGTCTCACACTAGAGGCAGAAAACAATACAAAAGGACCAGAGACCTAAATACAAAAATATATACCAATAAACCTTTTAGAAGATAACATAGCAAACTATCTCCATGATCCTTATGCAGGAAAAAATTTCTTAAGACGTACAAAAAGAACTAATCATAAAGGAAGAGACTAATAGTATATTATTAACAGTAAGTACTTCTTTACATATATGAATACATATGACATAAATTATTTTACATAATATTTAAAGCATGTCAAGAAAGAAAAAAAGGGTAAAAGAAGAAACAGAGGGAGAAAGAAAGAAAGAGAGAAAGAAAGAAAGAAAGAAAGAAAGAAAGAAAGAAAGAAAGAAAGAAAGAAAAGAAAAGAGAAGGAAGGAACACTTTTCTTACTCAATAGGCAAAAGCTTGAATGTATGCTTCACAAAAGAATATCCAAATGTGGAACTGGAAAGCATTATGCTGAGTGAAATAAGCCAGGCAGTGAAAGACAAATACCATATGATCTCACCTTTAACAGGAGCCTAAACAACAAAACGAACAAGCAAGCAAAATACAACCAAACACACTGAAATAGAGAACAGGCTGACATGGACCAGAGGGGAGAGGGGAGGGAATTTCAGGGGAAAAGGGGAAGGGTTTACTTATACTTATAAAGGACACTTGAACAACAACTAAGGGGGGTAGAAATGGGAGGGAAGTGGTGAGCCCTGGGGGCGGGGGTGAGCTGGGATGGGAATAAAGACAGAAAACTGTACTTGAACAACAATTAAAATAAATTAATTAAAAAAATTAAAAAGATGGGAGCAAGAGAAGGGAAATTTACTTTTACTTTGATATTAAAAAAATATATCCAAATGGCCAATAGGAAAATGTGTCCAAACAATTGATCATCAGAAATAGATTAATTAAAACCACAATAAAGTATCACTCTAGCTACAAGATTAGCTAAAATAAAACATAAATAATATTGTGTTGTCCTGGCATAGATGTACAGTAAGCTCATGTACTGCTGGTGGGAGTTTAAATTGGTACAGCCACTTTAGAAAACTTTTGGGCAGAATTTACTGTAGATAAGTAGATGCCTACCTATGACTTAGGAACTTCAATTTTAGATATATAACCAAAAATAAAATAAATAAAATGAGTGCATATGTAAAATGAATGACTACAAGATTGTTCCTAGCACCTATTTCCAAAATCCAACATTTTTTTATCCCAAACAGAAACTCTGTACCAAGTAAGCAATAATGCCTCTTCCCTCTTCTGCTAGCCTCTCTAATTTGGTTTATGCCAAGATCGGGGAGTTCTTTCTGTATCTATAAACTTGCCTGTTCTGGGTATTTCTTGTTCAAAATTTTTAGTGAATTTATTGGGGTGACATTGGTTAATAAAATTGTATAGGTTTCAAAGGTACAATTCTATATACATTATCTATATATCGTATTGTGTGTTCACTACTCAACCTCAAGTCTCTTTCTGTCACCATTTATCTCCCCTTTGCCTCCTTCTATTATCCCCACCCCCCTTTCCCTCTGGTAATCACCACACTGTTGTTCGTGACTGCAAGATTTATTTATTTATGTATTTACTTACTTACTTACTTATTTACTTACTTAATCCCTTCACCCTTTTCACCCAGGCCCCATGTTCCTCCCAACTTGACAGCTGTCAGTCTGTTCTCTGTATCTCTGAGTCTGTTTCTATTTTGATTATTAGTTTTTTCATTAGATTCCATATACAAGTGCAATAATATGGTAATTGTCATTCTCTAACTGTCTTAGATACTTCTTATAAGTGGAATTATGCAATATTTGTCCTTTTGTGTCTGGGGTATTTCACTTAGAAGGATATTTACAGAGCTCAGTCCTGTTGTTACATGGAGCTGTGGTTCATTCATTTTTAATTCCTGATAGTACCCCATCATGCAAATATACTACATTTTATTTATTCATTCTATTGTTGATGAATAGTTTTTCTCCCAGTTTGGGGGTATTACAATAATGTTGCCAGGAACATTTTTGCAGTCTTCAGGTGTTTATATGCCAAGGTATGCTAACTTTATGAACACTTAGTATTTGTGTCATTCCTTGTAAGTTTTGCTTCAATAAAACAGTTTACTGCAAAAAAGTGAGAGGTAGGGGGAAGAGAAGAGAATAAAAGTAAAGAAATAAAGAAAATGTATAGCATGGCCTACAAAGCCCTGTGAAGTCTGACCTTGAACATGCACCCTGGCCATCTTGGCTCAACAGGCCATTTTGGTGTCCTGGTTCTTGGGCCAGGAGACCATCAGGGAGACACAGAATACCTTCCTTGGGCCCTTCCTGAGCAAAGAGGTGAGTGGTAGACATGGAAGGTGAAATTAGCAGGCCAGCTTGGCCCTCTACATTACGCATCAGTCAGTGGCGTGGTCTCATTTATCTTTCTGCAACCCCCAGAAGAGTATGGGGAAACAAAACCAGCACAGCACATTTTGATGGGACCCTCCAAAGCTCCTGAAGATGTTTGTCTAGGACTCTCGATGCATCTGAGGAACCCAGTAAGCTAGCAAGGACTTCCCTGTTCCCGGTCAGTTGTCGGGGCTGCACTAGCCTCAACTTGGCGTGCAGTAGGCAGATGGCTCTGGGAGGGCTCTGCTAGCTTCTGTCTTCCATAGACTCTCCTTAGTAAAGAATGAGACCAGTCTCATGATCCTCTTCCTCTTTGTGTCAGTCACACTGGCCTTCACTTATCTCACATATTTCTTGTTCCTTCCCACCTCAGTCTTTGCACATATTATTCCTGCTGCATAGAATGCATGTGCTTTTTCTTTTAACCTAACTCCTCCTCAATTTTCAAGTCTTCAGAAAAGCTTGTTCTGATTGGTGTATGTCAAGAATTCCCATATCATTATCCTATTCTTATTATAGCACTTAACATAATTTCAGTTTGTAAATATTTGATTCATATCTGATTCCCACTGTAAACTACAAGCTTCATGAGGGCAAGACTGTGTGGCTTTTGTTTACTATTCAGATCTGATGGCTAGCACAGTGTAAAGAGTGGGTGCTTATATTTACATTGAATGAATGAATAAATGAATGAAACCAAGCTTCTCCAAAAGTAGCATACAGTCACACCTCCAACTGTCTGACTCATACCCTTGTTTCTGACTATTCCTTTAATTTACCTGAGTGTGGGCCATCCACTCCTCCTGAACACATGCACACTCCCCTAACTGAAAGCTATGTCATTGTGCTCTTTTCCTACTCTCCACTTCCTTCAGCCCTTATTTTCTGGAGTGTTTATTGGCAGGGGCCAATATCACAATGCTATAGGTGGGATCACAGGAAATGGCCAGGGCCTCCCTGCACACCCATCAGGATGAGCAGGGATGAGAGTAGGGCACTCTCAATGTGTTTCCCTAGACTTTCTGCTTGATTGATTGCCTTTGCACCCACTGACCTGGGTGGTTCTTCCTGCCACTTTGAACCAGTCAGGATGCACAGAGAACCTTTGCAAGTGGCCACTAGGACAGTTTCAGTGAACTTCAAACCAGTTGTGAGTGATTGGTGTTTCCCTCAGCTACACCCTGCCATAAAGTTCTAGTCTTTCCAAGGGGAGAGTTTACTGTTCTGTGTCATGGTTTCAGCATTCCAGTCAATTTTCAGCTCTACATATGACCTAGTGGGCCAGGACTCAGAGCCCAGGATCCCAG
This sequence comes from Sturnira hondurensis, assembly GCF_014824575.4. NCBI lineage: Eukaryota > Metazoa > Chordata > Mammalia > Chiroptera > Phyllostomidae > Sturnira > Sturnira hondurensis. The sequence goes on along the minus strand of NW_028088424.1, from coordinate 2,332,962 downwards.
TTCCTGACCCCTGTCCTCCCATCCCCCCAAAAGTAATGTGATGAAAGCAGAAGCTAGACAATGAGGGATCCGAGGGCCTAAATGAAGAAGCAATCTATTGACTGCTGTGCAAGGTGGGATACAGGGTGGCGTGACACCAGAGTCCTGTCTCCCTTGGGCACTGGAATCTGCCAGAGGCTGTCTAACCATCTTCCTGGTGTGAGATAGTCCTCCTCCTTCTCCACCCTGATGACAAATGTGTATGTTGTCACACCGTTTGTTCATCTTCTCCAGAGTAAGCTCACCCCTTGTAGTTAAACTAAAGTTCTTTTGCTTTATTTAAATGTTGACTCTAGTTCTTCATTCTGGGGACAGAGAACAACTGCTTCAACTGCCTCTATTCATTCATTCAGCATGTGTACACTGTGAGAATACTATGTGCCAGGTCTTGTGCTGAATAAGTGGTGGCAATACAATGCACATGGTCCCTACCCTCACAGAGTTTCAGATTAACTGATGACAAACCAGCAAATGATTACAAACTGTAGCAAATGTGATGAGGAAGAAAATTTAACTTTTGTCAAAGAGAGCAACAAGTAAGGGAGGAGAAGGAGGTAGAGGAAAGGGCTGCTTTAGATTTGGGGACCAAGAGAGACCTCGCTGCAGAGGTGACATTGAAACTGAGAAGGAGTCAAGTCTGAGCAGTGTGGGGGAAAGCAGCTCAAGGGAAAGGAACAACATGTGTGAAGATGCTGGGCTGCAGAGGTGATAGCCAAAGGGAGGCCTGGCCCTTCTGCAGAAATCATGTAGTATCCTCGGCCCTGACTTCTCACCACTGAGGAGCAGGAATTTCTCAGTTACACAAATGCCTCTTTTTGCTCCAGCAGAAGCCCACCCATCCCTGCTGTCAGTGTCAGCTGATTGCTGGACAGTTACAATCAACAAAGAGGGAAAGAATTAGAACAGGGAAAATTCCCACTGAAGCCACAGAGGTCATCTGGCAAGAGAGACAGGGTACAGGGAGAGCATTCTTTCTGCTTCCATTTCTCCCCACATTCCACAGGACTAGGAGTAGTATTCACTGCTGCTTCCACCACCACAGATGCTTGCATTCCTCTGGCAGATCACCATTTACAACACGCTTTGACATGCACTGGCATGTGCAGTCTTCCTAACACCCTGGGAGTAAGACATACAAGCCTGATCCCTCTCTTCTTCTAATGAGCACATCAATGGTTATTGGTGCTGCATCTTCCCTTCATTCTGCCTCTACCCCCTAAAACCACCTTTATTTGTACTTCTGAAAGTTTTGCCAGTTTCTTCTTCATTCCCTTCCCCAGAGAAGGGAAAAGGGGGCTAGAAGCCTGGCAGTGGGTGATGGGATAGTTTGTACTACTTGTGGTGATGCTGCCGTTGGCTGCCTGCTTTGTAGTCATCCCACTCCCTTCTTACTTTCTAAAAGTTTTTTGCTTAAGTTTTTTGTTTTTTGTTTAAGTAGAATTGTCCCTGAGCCCCTGGGGATGAATTGTAACTAGTTTAGGCCAATCATGGAGATCTTAACCTGGTTGATAGTAATTGGTCCAGGGATGAACATGGGACCCAGATCTGGCCAATGAGATATAAGTAAACATCTGGGGGATTCTGAGAAAGGTTTTATTGCCTGATAAAGGGAGACATAAGGAAAATATATAATTATTAATGACAGCTGCCATTTTGGGGTGCTTCCTGGGGGCCAGAGACAGAGAACATTCCTTCTACTTCTACAGGACCAGGAGTGACACTGATTTGTGAGGATGTGATGCTGAGAGCTTTGACAGTCATCTTGTGGTGATGAGGGTGGCAGAGTCAAGAATGGACAAAGCCTGGTGAAGATATCAGTGAGCAGAGCCACCCCTGAAGCTGCTATCTCTTGACTTCTTATAAATAAGTAATATATGCCCTTGAGGTTTAGATCTTTAAATCCTTGTTACTCCAAGTGTGAGTTCTGGACCAGGAGCATCAGCCTCACCTGAGAGAAGTGCAGAATCTCAGGTTTTGCTCCAGACCTACTGAATCAGAAATTGCATTCCAAAAAGGTCCTGTGTGACTTACATGCATATTAAAGTTTGAAAAGCACTGGTTTGAGCCAGTGTAAGTTTGTCAGATTTTTCTGAAACCTGCAGTCCAAAGTATGTTGACCAACAGCACCCCCCAGGCTCAGATTTTCTTAGGACTCTAAGAGCACTCATCTGATTCTCACATTCTAGAAGACACACGCCTGTTTTCATGTCTTCATGGGGTGTCTGAGCTCTAGGATGGGCATGTGAGAAAGACCATTACAACCCTTAGCACTGACCTAGAGATAAGGCAGGGGTGCCCCAGAGAAGGGAGAGTGACCGCAGCTGAAAGGCAACGCCCAGGCCTAAAAGAAAAGTTCTGGGTAGGATCACAGTCAGGATACAGGGTTAGGAGGTAATGACTGTCCTTTTGCTGAACAGAGTGGGCTTTAAAGGGCAGTGGGAACTGGTCTGGAAGGTCTGTGGGGAATGTGATGGAATGTACTTACCTCACAGGGATTCAGGGGTTGAGGGGAGTAGCCAGGGTTGAAAGGAGGGACTTTGGGAGAGTGGGGCCCTACTCTCCCACCCCCGGGATGGGCTGGCCTGGCCTGGCCCAATGAAGAGGCCTGCTTTCCCTTTTAGAGGTGGTTGCAAATCTAGTTTTAGAATCTGGTAGCCTTTCCGTCCTTTGGGGATCTGGATTTTCAGTTCTATTCTGCACTCTAATAATTTTGCCTGTCTGTGAGTCTCAGTAGAAGAATGTCCATTTACTTGCTTATGCACAGCTGACTCTACCTTGGGAGAAGGAGAATTAGTCCAGCTCCTAAGGGGATGGGAGGCTGTATCTGATATTGTCTTTATGACAATGTCATTTTGTGGGACCTGGGGCACATTTAGTCATGCAGATTATGCCATCCATTTGCCCTCTGCCTAATGGATTGTGGGTCAGGCTCCCCTGCCTCTTCCCAACTACTTTATGTGGCACATGATTTGTTTACCCTTGGGATCAATACACAAAGTAGTTTAGAGTATGAAATTTGCAGTCAGACACAGCTGGTTAGAATCCTGGCTCTATTGCCCACAAGCTGTGAAGCATTGGATGAATTAACCTTTCTGACTCCCAGTTTCTTTATTATTCCCATCTGTGAAATGGGAATAATAGTACCCCCCTTCCAAGATGGGAAGACTAAAGAAACAAGGAAGTCTCTCATTAAGACTAAATGAGAGAGCCTGTGTTTAGCCCCCAGGAAGCAACCCCAAAATTGCAGCTGCAATTATTAATATTATATGTATCTTTGAAAGCAACCGTGTTGGTGAGCCTGTGTGCTGGGACTGGAGCTGTGGGCTGGAAATCAGAGTACACCTGAGGAGCTGCAGGTGCTGTGCAGTGAGGGCGTCTGGGATGTGGCTACTGGAGCCTGGATTCCAGGATGAACTCATCCTGACCACCTGACTGAACCAGAGAGACAGAGAAGTTGAAGCTTCTTTGCTGTCCCAGAAACTAACTCCCTTGACGTGGTCCCAATCCACTCAACTGTGAAATTGAGATCATCACCTGTTTCCTCACAGCTCCCTTGACTGGCTCTCTCTTCATACTTGAAGCAGGTGCATGTGTGGGTTGGAGGGGTAGGCTAAGGACTGCCCTTGAGCCCTAAATCCTCCCTGGAGCCCCTCTGGAGTTGCCCTCTGTCTCTTGCAATGATCTATATACTTCAGTCCACTCTCTTCCCTGTGGTTTTTCTTCTCTGGGAAAAGATTTCCACATACGCCCTCAACCCACCTCCAATGGTCCCCTCCTATGCACACACTGCTCACTGTTCATTCATGCCCATTCTCAATTCTCTATTATGAGTCAAGTGTCTGGGATGGGGCAGGTACCATGCTCTGTGCTGGGGATGCAATAGTAAACAAGATGTGGCTCCTTAAATTTTCAGCCACCTGACAGACCCTGAAAGGGGTTCAGGGTGTGGCAGGGTCTGATGAGCTACTCGGCCAGCAGTCACCCCTCCCCTGGCGGCAGCAGCAATGGAGAAGGGAAAATGGGCACCCTCTCCATTCCTGTGGACCCAGCCTGGTGTGGGGGTGTGAGGTGGTCTCCTGGTGCTTCAACTTTGGGAGCATGGGGTCCTGGCAAAAAGGCACAGGAGAGCCTGAAAGGAAGGGGTTGCCCCCTTGAGGCACAATGTGAAGAGACTGAGTACATTTGTGGTCCCCTAGGGTCTTCCCAAAATAACCAGGGAAGGTGTTGCTGTGGGTGAAAGGGGTTGTGTTTTTGCAGCCCCAGAAATCAATATGCCTTCATGTATCCATGGTAACATGACCTCCCTTGCACTGTGGGCTACAGAAGCCTGGGTGTTTTAGGTTGCTGCAGCTGCTATAACAAAATACCACAGATTTGGTGACTTGACTAATGTCATTTATTTCTCATGGTTCTGGAGCCTGGAAGGTCCATGATCAATGCACCAGCGAATTCAGTCCTTAGTGAGGACTTTTTCCCTGGCGTGAAGATGGGCACCTTCTCAGTGTGCCCAAGAGAGGGGCAGGCTGGAGGTGGAGCAGAGAGAATAGAGCATGCAAATATTCCAGTCTCTTTTCATCATCCTGTAAGGACACTAATCTCATCCTGGGGTCCCAGCCTCATAACCTCATTTAAACCTAAGTATATCACAAAAAAGTTACATCACTAAGTACATAACTTTGGGAGTTAGGACTCCAACATACGAGTTTTGAGGGAAAGCAAACCTTCAGTCCATAATACTTGGAAAATTATGGTTTGCCCAGGAACAGAGTCATGTTTCACTCAGAGCAGAGATTCACCCTCCCCCTTTGGTTTTTCCCTCTCCTCCTTTCCTGAAAAGAGAAGTCTGAATACAATAGAACACTGGCTTTCTCTAGGATGTGGCTGCACCAGCCTAATTTGCACCCTTACATGGGTTCAGACAGCAACTCTCTCCTATCTCTCCCAGGGGTTTTTCCCTAAGTCCCCTCTGCCTCAAATCCCCATCCCTTACTCGAGTGACTGTCTGGCAGCCATATAACCCAAAAGGACTGGAAGAGGACTCCTCCAGACTCTCCCATGATTTTATCACCCCCAACCTCTGTCCCTCCTCCAGCCAGAGGGCTTTTTCCCTAGCTGCTCTTCTTCAGTTGCATGATGCTAAGTAACATCCCTTCACCGATGACTCTCAATTCCAACCACATACACTTGACATCTTCTCTTGAATATCTAATACAAATCTTGATTCAGCTCCACAGAGCTCTTAATCAAACTTCTAACTGTTCCTCCAGGTCTCCCACACAGCAGTAATTAGTATCCCATTTCCCCAAGAGAGAAACTTTGGAGAAATCTTTGGTTTCTCTCTTTCTCTCATTGTCCACATCCAATTCAGCAGTAATTACTCTTGTTGTTACCTCCAAAATATCTCCTGCATCCTTTTTATGCCTACTGCTACCTCCCTAGACAAAAACTCCATCATTCTCTCCTGAACTCTGTAATAAAGGCCTTCTTACTTATCTTCCTTCCATTCTTACCCTGCTGCAATTAATTTTCCAAATAGCATTTGAAAAGAGCTTTCTAAAATGCATTATTAGACAATGTTACTTCCAGTGGCTTCCCATTGCATCTAAAGAGCAATGTCTTGGTGTGGCCCCCTCAACCCTGCCATGTCACTGTGTCCTTCCCCCATCTTTGACGTTCTTGCTGCCTGAAACCTCCTCCTCCCAGATGGTCACATGGCTGACTCCTTTATGCCACACTCCTAGAGGCCTTCCTTGAATCAAAGTTAAATAGCCCCCATGCCAACTGAGCTACTCTTTAATTCATTCCCCTGCTATCTTTGAACAACTTATTATTATCTAGGATTATTTTATTTAATTAGAGTTTGAGTCCCCTCTTTAACCTTTAGAACTAATCAATAGTCAATAAATATTTGTTGAGTAAATAAATGAATGAAGGACCGAATCATGCGAACACTTTTTAGAGGCTGTTTGTGGTAGGAAGACGAGAATAGAAGAAAAGGCTCAGTGACCAAAGGGACATTTGTCTATCAAGAACTTCCACCTCTTGAGCACTGCCTATATGCCAGTTCTCCACGTGTAAAGTCTCACTAAATATTCTGCAATCCTAAGAGGTAGATGCTATATGGTTTCCACTTATGTATGAGAAAAGCAAGATGTACAGAAGTCTAAGAGCTGGCTCAAGCTCACAGAGCTAGTGAATGGCATATGTGGGGCCCCACACTCTCTATCATCTATCTCTTGAGGAATTTTGTCCAGCCCCACTCATATGCCATCTTTGAGTCTGGGGGAGTCAGCGTTGCCATGATGCCAGCTTGGAGGATGCTGATGTCTGACCTAGGAACAAAGAGGATGGGGACACTTGCCTTCTGTGTGTGTTGTGGGAGGTCCTGAGGTTGGGGAAACTGCAGAAGCTACTCTGCTTTTCCTGAGGTTTGTACAGCAGAGAACTGCTAAGCTGCTATTATTCCTGTGAGGCAGCCACACAGATTTGAGGACAGTAGGAGAGTTAAGTGACAGTGATTTCTAAAGTGGATGAATGAGTGAAACGACTTCTGCCAGACCATGCCAGTCAGCTAAGTGTTGATCCTGTGAAAAGTGCACATCTATAAATCTCCACTGAGGCTCTAAGCAACTTCTCCAGCTGGGCTGTGGAGATGACCAGTAGACTGAACACCTACCCTCAGGCTGTCTCAGTTCTGGCTGCTGCTAAAGGCTAGGCTGGTGCCCATGACCTTGAGAGGGGTCCCCAGGGCACATTTAGGAAACATCTCATTGACTAATGAAAGCCCCCATCAGAGAGGCCAGGATAGATCTGTTTTCAGCTGTTCCCTGCTGGGCTGCAATAGATTCCCAGGAGCCTGTATCCCTTTTCTTACTTATTGAGTGTAAGTGATGGATTTTTGACAAGATTGATTTTGACCTGAATACTGCTGAGCTAAATGAATCAACGCTGTCAATTTCTCTGCTTGGTCCTAAAGAATAGTTACGTGGCTAAGGACATTTTTCTTTCAATTGAAGTACTTTAAGCTACCTTGGCTGCCCAGGGAAGGCTTCCCTCTACCAGTGCCCACTGGCTGCCCTCACAGCAGCCTCTTGGATGCACAGATGGGCGTGTCAGTCTCCCCCTCTCTCATTCTTTCAGGGAGGCTGTTCCCTCGGTCTGCACCTACTGGGCCCCACTTCTCCCACGGAGCTCTAGCCAGAAAGGTAAGCCATAATTGGGCTTGACTATGTGATGAGGAGAAAGATGGTCTCATCTCTTTCACTGATAGCTGTGACTCCTGAATTAGCATATTACTTCCTTCCCCTCAAACCTACAATAAGGGTCCAATCTTTAAGGTGTTGCTGATGTACTAGCTTCTCAGGATGGGGTTTTTACATTCATCTTTTTGCCCTCACTCTAAACAGATGCTCATAAGATGGCTCCTAAGGCCCCTCAGGGCTCCCACCTCTCTCTGCTGTTCCCAGATTGTCCCAGCTGCATCCACTTCTGGGCTCACCTGCAGGCTCAGGCTTCCTGGGTCCTGACTGAGAGAGGAAGGGCTGATGTCCCTTCACAGAGAGCTGCAAGGGCTCGGGGAATAGGGCATCTGGGGTTGGGATTTAGGATCGCTCCGAGCCTCCTTTACATCTGAAGGATGGTTTCCCTGAGAAGTGTGCATTCATCTCATTGTATTATTTATATAAAATAAGTTACATTATTGTGGTAATTCAACAAGACTACCCTTTGGTGTTAAGGACAATTTGAGGGACTCAGAACAACCCTGCAATGTACCATTAGAGACATTTTGCAAACGAGGCAACTGGGGCTCATGGAGCTTCAACAGCCTGCACAGGAGCACCCAGATATCTAGGGACCACCATGCTCTTTCCATGACACCCCTCTGCTCTGCCCTCCAGTGGAGGTTAGAGTTGAATCACACATTTGGGTAGGACAGCTCAGGCAGGAGGACTTCATTGGATGCCGAGGGGACAAGGACCAAGCCTCCTGGGAAGGAACCCAAAGCACCTGATGGGCTCCCTGCTCCTTGTGTTTGCTCTGGCCCATCACCCACCAAGCTCTCTTCCAGGACCTGCTATTATGCAGGCCTCAGGGTGAGGCCTGGTGGGGGAAACCCTGGAGCCTCTTGGGGCTCCTAAGCCTGGGAAACAGTGGAGTGTCTCCTAGGCTTGGTTCTAGCTCCCAGGTTCCAGATTATATCTCGGCTCCCTTACTTCTTAGCCCATGCTCAGCTGCTTCCTAAACCCATTATTCTTTACTAATTACTTTAACAATGCTTCCAGCTTCCAAGGAAGCTCTCTGTCTCATCCTTGGAGAGACTTCAGCAGCCAGTGGTGAAACCCAGCCTTCACTGAGCTCAAGAGAAACATAGCCCTGGTCCTGGGGGGTCCATGCCTAGTTAATGGTCCAAGGGCCAGGACCCAGGGCTGCTGAGTTCAAGGCTGAAGCTTTTCTCATGACACCACATTTCTACCTCCAGTAAGACATCTTTCCATACAAACAAGCTGTTGACATTTCTATGACTTTATTATTAGACTTTGCTCCCATTGTCCCTGCATCAGGGACACTTGCTGAATTGATCTGGGGATGTGGGGCTTCCTGAATGCAAGCTTAGCTGAAGGTTATTATAGGAAAGAATATTCTAGAAAGGCAGGGACCCCTCCTCAGCTGCAGTCTGTAGTGAAATGGACACTCTCTATTTCTCTCATAGACCCTCTGAGCTACCAATAGGTCATGAGCAGGGCCCTGGAAGAGTGGTGCCCCTGCCTGAAAGAGTGATCCCATTAGGCTGGGCTTCCCTTCCCTGCCCACCCCCTGCTCCCACCCTCCATCAGACACCCCTGGGCGTGCCTGGGAGAGAGGACTCAGCAGGGTGGTTCAGGAGCTGGAGAGGAAGGAAGGGTAGGGCAGAGGTGGAGGGTGACAGCTGCAGCTAAGGCTATAAATCCAAAGGCCTTTCAAGACCACAAAGCCTCAGCAGCTGAGCCTGTGGGTTGCTGGGAGGGCCTGAGGCACTGCTCCCTGACCTGGCAGGAGCCAGGGCCACGGAAGAGTGGGGAGAGGAGACAGTCAAGGCCAGCTAAGTGGATCCTTCAGTGGAGCAGAGAGCTGGGAGGTCTCTGATTCCTGTCAGACTTTGGGGGTTTCTGCTTTTTCTACTGTTCTCTCAAATGTGATTTCCTTCCCTTCCTTCTAGTTAACTCACTTCTGCCAGGGTGACTGAGACACTTGTGATGGTGGTCCTCATTGCCTTGCCAGGGTAGGGAAAGCCAAGTTACATCTTTGCTGGAGAGTCAACAAGTGCTTGGGGGTGAGGGAAGGGTAGAGATGCTAGACCAAGTGGGGCCAGATGGGTCGGAGCACTCACTCTTCTATAACAATCATTGGGTTCCCTCAGGGGCAGAAGGATCTGCCAAGCTTCTGAAGGGGTGGAAGCCTTCCCTCCAGGCTCCCATGCCAGCCTCACCCTCCCTCCAAGTGATCTGATTTGTGCTGAGAAGAGTACAAATACCCTCAGGATCAGAGTAGGTCATTCTGGGCTTCTTCTATTGGGGTCATCTTACTGACTGGTTATTCATCTGAGTCCAGTGGGAGAAGGGAGGGAAGGGGGAACATCTGGCTGTTCATTAACTCCTTAATTGCTGGCCTGTTATCTGCCTGGTTAATGTAGGAGTTTCCAGGTCTGCTCTGAGACTGCTGTTTCCTGGGGAGGATTACGGTGGCCCCACAGAGGACTTGGCATTTCCAGTGGGGTTCTGTGCCTGGGCTCTCTACTTGGCAATCTAGGCTGTGGGTGGGTCTCTGCTCTCTTGTTTTCCAGACTAAAAGGTCCAAGTGGCTCTTGGACAGGACTCAGTTTCTTCTATGTCTTATGATCATCTGACAAAGAATAGACAGGTTATAAAAAAAGCTAAATTATTTGCAGAGAAAAATTTCCCTGTATTAGAAGAAACAGACAGATAGGTTCAGGGATCTGCTTTCCATGATCCTTAGTTACTTCCTTTCCTTTGCAGGAGGCTGTCCAGTCCCCTTTCCACCAGAGCATCTTCCTTCTGAGATGCAGGTGGATGAAAATGAGACTGCAGGCGGAACCGATAGGCAACGCAGGATGTGGGAAAGATGTAGAAGTGGGTGCCCAGCCCTAGCTGCACTGAGGGATGATGAGGCCTCCCTGGACTTTGCCCAGAGGGTGCTGGCTCTCAGGTGTGAAGGAGAACCAGGGAGTAGAGGGAATGGTTCCCAAGCCTCTGACTCTGACCCCGAGCCCATATCTCCAGTGACACCACAGCGGCCAGGCTTCTAACTTTCACAGAGAGCAGTTTACACTGAAATAACTTGTTCCAAGGGTAGCTGGTAATCAATGGCTCAAATTAAACCCCAGAAAAGATTCTTTTCCTGACATTTTATAGATGTCTAAGTTTATCTCCTCCCTGGATAACCATATAAACTAGATGATGGCTACCTTAACACTCTAGAAAGGTGAACTCACAGAGGATTAAAGGGGTGAGTGAGCTTTTGAAATGAGCTGAGGGTGAGGGGGGATTTATGTCCTAGCACCTAAACCTTAGCCATCGCCCTTTCAGATAGCCACCAGACACCTCTCCACCCAACACCCCTTACTCTTGTTTACTGCTTCTGCCTTCCTGGGTTAATAAGAACGATTCCTGCACCCTAGCCTCCCTCCCCAGCTCAGCCAGTTTCAGCTTCTAAATCAGGTTATCTCTTCAGCAGGCATTCCCGGTAACTGAATTATCTTTGCATGAGTACACTGAGGTCTGGACAGGGTGGGAGGGGCTGTCTGGGCTGGGGCCTGTCTTCCTGGCTGCTTCCCAAGCTTGGTCTTAGCAGCCTCCTGAATGTTGCCTTGGTCCCCTCCTCAGCCTTCCAAGCACAGCCTCTCAGTCCTAGGGGAGAGAGGCTGAAGCAGTCTTCAAGGATACTGTCTATGATCCAGACGGGCAGAGAGCCAGTGGATCAGGAGGTCAGCTCTGTTCTTGGCAGGCAATGAAGGGCCAGCATGGAAATGCCACCCAGGCTGGAATCAAGATCTGTGGAGTGGCAACCCTGAGTGGGCAAGGTAAAGGGGAGCAAAGGGTGACCCACTGTGTCCATGGCAGTCTCAGTCCTCAGGACGTGCACCTGTCAGCCTCCTAACATTCTGAGCTGGTCTGAAACCTGCTCTTTGTTCACTCAAACTTCTGCTTAACCTTCTGCTTTGAGTTGACTTGGGAGGGGGCAGTGTTGGAAAGCTGTTTCTGAAGCCTAAAGGTTAGGAGCAGCCAGTTAGGGTGGGGGGCACCCAAGGCTGAGTCTTGTAACAAGCCGTCCAGGGAGGAGAAGAGCAAACATTGAGAAATATGAATCTAGGGATTCAGACAAGGAAGCGAGCAGGCTCACTGAAGGCCTTTTACAGACCAGAGTGGCATCGACACACACCTCCCCATCCTTGAAAGCAGGGTTTATCCAAATGTGGTCCTTGGATGATTCTCCCCACACCAGGCACCCACTAAAATCACTAGGGTGTTTGCTGAAATACAGATTACTGATTCCCAATATGGGGCCAGTCAGATTCTCCATGGGTGGGGCCTGGAATGTGCATTTATAGTGAACATTATGATCATCATTATCATAATAACTTACACTCATATAGCACTTAGTCTGTACCAGGTTCTTTAATCTACATTAACACATTGAATCTGCACAACAATTGTTTTCCGTCTAGCGGATGATGAAACTGAGGCCCAGAGAGGTTCAATAACCTGCCACAATTTCTAAGTGATCGAACTGGGATGTGTACCTGGTTGGCAGCTACTAGAGCTGTGCTCCTAACCAGCATACCACACAGCCCTGCTGCTTCACATGGAGACTAATATCCGAAAGCCCTCCTATCAATTATGAGGGTGAGCTTCTGACTTGGTGCCTGGTTCACTGAGGGTACAGGCCAGGGCTTGATGAACTAGGAAAATCACTGCCCTGGGAGTCAGGAGACCAGGGTGTTAACATGCCCAGCAACTTTAGGCAATTCTTCTCCTAAGGCCGTGGTTCTAGTCATCTGTCAAAAGGGTACTAAGCAGGATGACTTCTAGCTTTCTTCCTGGCTCTGACATTTGAAAAAAAATATGTGCATTTTCCTCTCTAAGCAGCTGGAGCTGTTTCCTGGGAGGCTGTGGGTGTGTGCTTGTATGTGTAGGGGCAGTTATTTGTAAGGAAGTGTCCTCAGCCTGAGACTGGCTGGGAGTTAGTGTTTGGTTGCCACGAAACTGGGTACATCCCAGTGCAGGCCAGGGGGGTGGGCTGGAGCTTATCTGAGAAGAATTTGCACTGCCACCAGGGCTGTTTCCTTCTTGGCTGTTTGTTCAGTTTTGTCCTGAAACAATGCCATGGGGCTCACCTGGACAGAAAAGGAATATGAGAAGCTGTTGGACAGTGTGGAAACTGCTTCTGGGAAACAGAAGCCCAGAAGTAAACTTGAGGCTGACCGCACAGTCTCTTTGTCTGCTTACAGGCCAGTTCCATGAGGCCAGTCATTCTTTTGAGTCTAACTCAAGTCCACACACAAGCCTAGTCATTGAGGATTCCATGAGAATGCTCCACTGGGGCAAGCCAGCCCCTCACTTATCCTGCTTTGCTCTTGTGTAGATTCAGCTCTGCATTGGCACCTAAGAGACTGACTAATATTGGGGTCCTTATTTGAAGATGTAGCTGGCTCTGCAATCTTTTAGCTCAAAGGACAATGGCTGGCAGGGAGCCCATCCATGGGGCCTTCTTGGGAACTCTGTCCACGCACCTCTCAGTGGTGCTCTGGTGAGCAGGAGCTATAAGAAGAGGTTGTGGTATGTGCATGTGTGTGTGTCAGGGATAGGTGGACAGCTCCTGGAGTGTGATGAGAGGCCACTGATACCGTGGTCACCTCTGCAGCAAGAGATTATCCTCTCATCTCAGGTCCTGACCTAGAGCACAGACCAGCCAAAGCTCCTGAGCTCCATGGGGGCAGCCAGTGGATTTAGGCTCCCTCTCTCCTGGTGTTTTGCATGGTCCCAGGACAGTTCAGTTTGGACTCAGAGCTGTGATGCATGCCCAGATTCCTCATCTATTATTTCAGAGGAGGGGGAGGGGGACTAAGGGAGCCAGACTTCTCCAAGGAAGGTGAGTGCTGTTTAGGGTGCTGGAACACTTCAGTGATTCCTCCTCTCCAAACTCCTTTTGACACCTCTGGCCTGGCATGAGTGTTCCTTCCCTCACCCTCAGCTCTATGCCCCTTTATTGCCCCCTTTATTGCCCCTTTATCATTATAGTATACTAGGAGGGCTGCAGGCCTGTCTTCCCATGAGCTTTCTAGGGCACCAACCCTGTCTCATTCATCCTGTGTCCCCCAGCCTTTGCACAGAGCATGGCTCAGCTTAGGACCTCTATAAAAGATTGTTGAGTGGATGGTAGGTCACCAAGAGCTCTCTGCCTAGACAGTCCTCCAAGAAAGTCCTTTCTCAGTGGTTCACGGCTTCTCTCAGGCTCTGTGGTAAGGAAGGGGCCTGCACTGAGCTGAGAGAACCAACTGCTCCTTCCAAAGGAAGAAGAAGACTTGGTAATTCTGGAGATAGCATTTGGGACTGACAGCTGCTTGGCTGAGTCATGAAAATGGCACCCTTCGGGGGTGAGGACTCTAGCTGCCCAATACCCCACCCAGGATTGGAATGAGAACCATGAGCTTGAGCTCCCTTTCTGCCTCCCTCTCTGGCCCATGGCTAACAGCCCCCTCCGCTTTATTCCAGCCAGCTCATCTAGGCAAGATGAAGCTGTTGTCTGCCATCAGAGGTTTTCCTTGCCATGAGTCAGGTAGTGAAACAGCTTGCTTCACAAGGAGAAAGTGGAACTTTGTAAGCACACAAGGGTAAATATTGAGTGTGATATGCTGCTAATTAGCTGCACAAAGGCCATTAGCACTAATGAGATCTGTCTCTGTGGCCATTCTGTCTGCAGTGAGCAGGCAGCACCATTTCTCTGCTCCAAGCTTACTGGCTCAGTGCTCGAGCTGCTGCTATGAGTCTTTGTGATGCTTTCTTCTTAGAGGAAAAAGAAGACAGCTCGAACTTCAAGGAGGCTTATTTTTTCTACATTTCCTTGAAACGAAAGCAAAAACTTCAGCTTAAAGATATACTAAAAAGATTTAATTTGTTTCTCATTACCAACCTTAATCATATCCCCTCCTCCGTTTTTTTTTATGAGTACTCACTGTGTACCAAGCACAGAACCATACATTACCTTATTTTAACCTCACAATAACCACATAAGATAGATTAATTCTGATTCTCATTTTACACATAAGGGGAAAGTGAGGCTCAAAGAGACTAAGTAAGTTGCCAAGTTCCCATAGTAAATAAAAAGAAGCTGCAGGATGACTGAGCTGTGCCTGAATCCAGAACCCATGATCTTGACCAGACCCTAAACTTCCTTGAAAGGTAGCAAGGCAAGGGCTTTATTGAACAGCCCTGGCTCTTCAAAAGTCTGGGAGGAAAATTAAATCAACAGAAGAGGTGGTCATCATTTGCTATACAGTTATTCATTTATATTTTATTTAATGTCTACTATGGTCTGGTTTTGGGGATGTAATGCATCATCCTTGTTCCCATGGAGATTGTAAGTGGTAAGATAATAGAAACAGATGACAGTAGTAAAAGGCAATAAAATGAATCTTCTGCATTACAAGAGAACAAATAGAAGCATCAAAATGTATGCGTGGCCCCCACTGGTGTGGCTCAGTGAGGTGAGTGTGGGCCTATGAAGCAAGGGGTCGCCGGTTCGCTTCCCAGTCAGGGCACAAGCCCGGGTTGCAGGCCAGGTCCCCAGTGGGGGACATGTGAGAGGCAGCCACACATTGATGTTCTTCCCCCATTCCTTCTCCTTCCCTTCCCCTCTCTCTCTAAAAAAATGTATATGTGGGGGCATGAAAAAAATGAAGTCATCTTTTCATCTTTTTTCCAGTTTTATTGAGATATAATTGGTACCCAACATTGTGTAAGTTTAAGGTGTACAACATGCTGATTTGATACATGTATATATTGCAAAATAATTACCACCATTGCATTAACTAACACCTTCTCATTATGTAATTACAATTTTTTTGTTGTGAGAACATTTAAGATCTATCTTTACAACTTTTAACTGTATAATATAGTATCATTAGCTACATATCAGGCTGTATCTTATATCCTCAGAACTTATTAATCTTACAAGTGAAAGATTTGTGGCCTTTGACTAATATTTCCCCATTTTCCTCAACCCCAGACCTTAAGTTACTACCAATCTACCCTGTTTCTACAAGTTCACCTTTATAAAGGTCCTACATATAAGTGCTATCACATAGTATTTATCTCTTTCTGTGTGACATTTCATTTAGCAAAATACCCTCAAGATTCGTAAATTCATCCAAGTTGTCAAAAATGGCAGGATTTCCATCCTTCTCATGGCTGAATAATAATATCAGAACGAATATATATTACACTCTCTTTATCCAATAGTCCATTGGTGGACTCCTAGGCAGCTTTCATTTCTTGGTTATTGTAAATAGTAAATGCTGCAATGAACATGGGGTACGGATATCTTTTTGAGATCCTATTATTTTTATTTCCTTTGTATATATACCCAGAAGAGCATTGCCGTATTATACGGTAGTTCTATTTTTTAATTTCTTGAGAACCCTCCATATTGCTTTCCACTGTTACTGTGCAATTTCACATTCCTACCAATAGTGCACAAGGGTTCCCTTTTCTCCACATCCTCACTAGCACTTATCACTTGTCTCTTTGATGGTAATCATTCCATAAAGTGTGAGGTGGTATCTCACTGTGGTTTTGATTTGCAGTTCCTTGATAATTAGTGATGGCAACCACCTCAGGTACATTTTCATTGGACATTCGTATGTCTTCTTTGGAAAAATGTCAATTCAAATCTTTTGTACATCTTTAAATTGGGGTGTTTTTTTTTTGCTAATGAGTTAATTGAGTTTTTGTATATTTTTATATTAATCTCTTAACAAATTTGCAAATATTTTGCTCCGTTGTATAGGCTGCCTTTTTATTTTATTAATTGTTTCCTTTCTGTGCAGAAGTTTTTTTAGTTTGATATAGTTCCTTTTATAATTTTTATTTGAGAGAGAGAGAGACATAAATTTGTTGTTCAACTTATTTATGCATTCATTGGTTGCTTATTTGCCTCCTGTGTGTTCACTAGCTGGCGATTGAACCTGCAACCTTGGTGTATTGAGACAGTGTTCTAATCAACTGAGCTACCTGTCCCTTTTGAAAAATGTTTGCTTTAGTTGCTTCTTTTAGTTCTTTTTTAAATCTTTGTGAAAAAACATCTTTAATCTGTGGATAAACTGCAGTGGATAGGGCAGGCTTCCTGGAAAAGGTACTAGAGCTAAGCTTCAAAGTAGGAGTCTGTGTTAGATAAAAATAGCTGGGGAGGGGCATTGCAGGTCAAAAGGTCACTCACAACAATGACATCTCCATGTTGAGGTACAACAAAGTGTGTGATGGGAAAACTGCAAGTATGTTTGTATTTGTAGACCATAGAATTTGGAGTAGGTCTTAGCAGGGAATGAAGCTGGAAGACTGGTTAAAGGTAGATCCCAGAGGGTCAGATAGGCAAGACAATTGAGCTTGGACTTTATCCTAAGCAAGCGGAGGCCACCGTAGGATCTTTAACATGGTCATAGTGTGGAAGATGAGACCAACAAGGCCAAGGGTGGTAGCTGACAGGTCAATTGTAGCTAGGGACTGTTGCAGTGACTTAGGCAAGATTGGTGGAGGGTTGAAAGTGAGCTATAGTAGAAGGGATGGATATTAGTATGAACTTGATAGTTTTTTAGCAAGTAGAATTGACAAGTCTCATTGGTTGGCTAAATGCAAGGGGCTTGAGGAAGTGGGAGGAGTCAGGGATAACACTGAAGTTTCTGCCTTGGAAAACTCTGTGTGGATAATGACATATCATTCTCTGAAACAGAGAACACAGGAGGTTGGGGGATGAGGCATGGTTCAGTTTGGACCATGATGAGTGTGATGTGACTGTGGAACACCCAGGCAGAGGTATCTAACAGACAGCTGGATGTGAAGTCTAGAGCCTAGGAAAACCACTTGGGACATCCTGAGCTTGAGAACAACTGAAATTGTCAGCATGCTTAGGTTCACCCAAGACAGACTTTGGTGAGATAAGAGCTGGTGTACAGCACATGACCACCACCACCATCATGCCCACCCTCATCTTCTCACCATCCTTGTCCACTCTGTCTTCAGGATGGAATCAAGTCCCTGGGTGCTATACCTGGGCCCATCATTCTGATTTATCCTGACTCATATTTTTCTAGTTCTTTCACACCACAAGTCTAGACCCCTTAGGATTGTACTGAAAAGATCCCCTGGCTGCAATATAACTCTAGAATTCCTTCTCGGTGTCTGCTGGCTTGGAAATGACAAGGAAGTGCTGGATCTAGCAGTGATACTGGGGCTGCTTACTGTCCTTTTTGTCTCCACCTTCCCCTAGTATTGAAGCTTTTTTCTATTCTGCCCAGTTCTATACTTGTTGGATCCATGTTGCTGTGGAGGTTGAATCCTGGCTTGGTTTTTATTGCACGGGGAGTCCTGCTGGTTACAAAGGTTTAGGTACCACCTGCCCAATGCACTGAAATTGATTTTGTTGATTCTTTTCTGCTTCCAGCGCTAGTCCTTTTCTCTCGCTCCACCTAATACCATCAATTTGTTCAAGTGTCACCAGGGCCCCCAGTTTTGACTCACCCTAAGCAAGACTTTTATATGTTGATGAAATACAATTTCATCAAAATTTACCTGTCTTTGTTTTATTTTCTTATATTATTTCTCCCTTTCCAGATAGCTCCCTAATATGACAAAATTCTCATGATTTTATCTGGGTCCAGCAGCAGCAGTTCAGGAGGGAAGAGAAGAAAGCAAATGAGTTGTTGAGAGGTACCAAGGAAATAGGTACAAAAGCAGTGCCATGAATTAAGTCTAAAGGTCAAACTGAGGGCAGGAACAGAGGAATAAATAGCAAAGTTAATAGCTGGGAGAATGAACAGCATGGGAGACCACAATTAAATAGAAATGTGTGGTGATGAACTGAGACCTACCCTGCTTGCTTCTATCAGGAGAAAGATTTGAGAATCAAAAGAAGTCTGATAGGAGCTGGTATCTGCCTTCTCAGATGGCTCAGGCACAGCCACTCACAGCTAATGTGATGGTTCTTATAATGTAAACCAGGCTCAGGAAGAGGTCAAAATCTGCTTAGTACAGTAATTCAAGGGGAATTTTTCTGCTAGGAGCAAACTCAAAGACACAAAGGGAAGACTCTGCTTTTCTTCGGTGAGGTCAGACTTGGGGAAAATAGCACTCACTTTAGTATTTTTGCTTTTAAGATGACTAGTAAGGAAACTAGTCCAGAATAGAGAACCAAATTTAGAGCACTCATTATTTCCATTTGTACAACTATAAAAAACCCTTGATTATCATTTTATTAAACTAATAGAGTTTGCAAGACACAAGAAGAAAAGAAGGAGCAGAATCTTAGGGCAGGGGCAGTTTTCACGGGGGTGGGGGGGTGGGGGGGGAGGATCCAGTGCAGATTGGAAAACTTCAAAGAGGGGGATGCAAGTGGGACAGACTTCTTCTGAAGACCTAAACCTCCTTTCTTTGGGTAATGAACAGTAACAAGAAAGATGGGAAGAGTCATAAGCTGGGGTCCTTCTACATCATTCTGGCCTGAGAGATTTACATGATCCTCTAGCTAAAGAATTAAGAATATATCTACTGTACCCAGTTGTTTCTTGAAAGACTGACAAGGCAGGAAGAATGTAGGGAACAGAGAAATCGCCTGCATTGCACAACTCTAGAGGGTGCCATCCACATGATTCTTTGTAGGGTTTGGTAACATGGCAGCATTGAGTAAGGAACACTTACTTCCTGATCAGCTGGTGGTGCGAGGTGGACACCTGCTGGTTTTGCCTGCCCAGCAAGGTTTCCTTTTTTTTTTTTTCATAAGGAATGTTGGTTTTCTTTTGGGGTCTCTCCCTCTTCCCACTCTACTGCTCTGACTCCTGATTCCGTGAAGTCTTCTTGAGACTGTGTGTCAGGGGCTCAATCTAGCCAATCTCTCTTTAGAATCGGAACTATGAGTAGAATTACACAAGGTCAGAAATCATTGGATGGTAGCAACCTGAGAAGATTGTTTATTATTTCCAGGGTCACTGCTAGCCCTTTGTGATACTAAGAAAAGGCGCACAGCTAAGAGAATTGAGGCATCTTTGAACAAACAAAAAGCACACTTTCTCCAGGCAAACAAAACTGTACATAGAAGTAAGACTTGCTGAGCAGAGAACAGGTTAAATCTACTCTAATTTGCTGCTTATCTGGGTGCCCCAATTACTTTTAACTTCTCATATCCCTGGAGTGGTTCTGCTTTCTGTCCTTCCTGAAGCCTAGTTGTAACTACCCACACCCTTCAACTTAAGTTAGCCAGAGGAGGTTTCTGTTGCTTGCTATCAAAGAACCCTGTGGGCTGCATGGGGGAAATATGAAAAAACAGGGTTGAAGGAACACAGCCATCGTTGTGAATTACTCAGCTGAGGCATCAGTGGTTAATAACAGTGTTAGAAGTATTTGTGGGACATCCTTGGCCAAGACAATAACAGAGGTACAGAAGATTATAAAAGTTAATTTTCCATTTTATTTTTTAAGTTATATTTTATTGATTGTGCTATTACACTTGTCTCAATTGCTCCCCCCTTGCTCCCTCTCTGCCCAGCACCTTTGTTCATGTCCATGGGTCATGCACATAAGTTCTTTGGCTCCTCTATTTCCTATACTGTAGATTATAACCTCATGGTTATTCTGTAACTACTTATTTGTACTTCTTAATCCCCTCACCTCTTCACCCATTACACCACACGCCCTTCCATCTGGCAACCCTCAAAATGCTCTCCATATCCTTGATTCTGACTTTGTTCTTCTTGTTTTCTGAGTTTGCTTTTTAGATTCAACTAAATACGTATGTATTCAACTAATACATACCTGTTGACAGGTATGTATTTATTGCCATTTTATTGTTCATAATTTTGATCATCTTTTTAAAAAATAAGTCCCTTTAACATTATGTTTTGGTGTTGATGAACTCCTTTCGTTTTTTTCCTTGTCTGGGAAGCTCTTTATCTGTCCTTTCATCACATACATACACACATACACACCTCTTCAGGGCAGAAGAGGACCCTGCCACTGCCAGCTACCACATTGCCTTCTTTCTGTATGTGTTGAAGGGAAGGGTGAGGCGAGGGATGAAAAGGAACTGTGCCAGGTGATTCGTGTCAGTCCAGGTGATCTCAAATTCCCTAGAATCCCTTTTTATTCTAGAATACAAAATTATTTCCACCATGAGATAGTCTGTTCCAATGGATTAATGAGTTTCTCCTTCTCTAATGACCAATTTGCACATTATAAAAGCATTTTAGAAATTCAATATATATTGCCAGCAAAGTTTTTTCTCTTGTACATATTTCTTTACCTCTAACAACATTCTCTTTCTGTCTCCCTTTCCCCTGATACTCAATGTAAGAGGAAGGGTGACATGCAGTATGTGGCTTTGGAAATGATAAACTCTAGATTTGAACACCAGTTTGCAGTTTACTAGTTATATAACAGTAGGAAAATGAATTACCCATCTGAGTATGTTTTTCCTAATCTGTACAGGGTAGGGTATCTGCAGTGGATAGCTATTGGTTTTTGCTATGTACCATTCCTTTTTATTCTGTAATGAGAACCCAGTTTTCTCCTGAGCATCCCACTTCTGGTGCAGAGGCCTGGTGATTTTCCAGGGTAGCATGCATGCAGGGTAGCATGCATGCATTGATGCCACACCCTTTCTCTCTGAGCTGTGCATGTGACTCCAGCTGGACCTGGTAGTGATGAGCATTATCTCTCCCACTACAGTGATTGATTCAAGGGTGACCTGTGAACTGATGTGTGCCAACAAAAATCAGGCCTACGACCCGAACCGCAATCATTTGTAAAGAGAAGTTTCTTTTTATTGGGTTCAAGTACAGTTGTCTGCATTTTCACCCCACCACAGCTCTCCATCCACTGATCCCCATCTTCTACCATTGAACCCACCCCTTTTGGCTTTGTCCATGTGTCCTTTATACATGTGGCTTGATGGATCTTCCTCTTTGGTCCCCCATTAATCCTCTTGCCCCTCCTCTCTGGTTACTGTCAGCTTGCTGTTTGTAAAAAGAAGGTGTTTTTTTTAAATTTCCTCCAAGACTTAAGTCAGGAGCTGCTGGAAGCTAACATATTGAGGAAACTGAGGAGGGTTGTGTCCCAACCCAAGGAGGCAAAAGCAGAGCTAAGGGGAGAGAGATCACATCCTGACTGCAGTGATGGAGCTGTTCCACCCGAAGGGCCTGACCCCTAAAACCCCAGGATTTGGATTTTCTTTTTCAGTTATATAAATCCACATTATTTTCCGCAATGTGTGCACCTATTTTTATCCTGTTAGGAGTTATGATTTTCAGACACTTGCACTTGGAAGTCCTGAGAGATACATTGTTTATTTTTAAGGAATTTCATAAGAGTTAGAATTACAATTTAAACAATGTCTAGATCTAACAAAAGACTGATAAACGGTGGTCTTATTTCATAGTTCTTATTGTTGGTGGTATTTTCATAGGTGCTCCGGGGCCCTTATCTCCCCCTTCCCTCTCCTCAACCCAACTTCCCAGAGGGGAGACAGAAACTGGGTGAGGAACCCTGATGTCCCAGCCTCACAGGCAACTCACGCCCACTTCTGCTGTCCCAGGGCTGACCTCAGAGCAGCTGAGCACGCAGCTCAGAACCTGCTGCTGAATTTGCTCTCTAAAGCCTGCCTTCCTGAGGGACAAGCTGAAGTATATGCCTCCTGCCCCTTCACTCAGCCAGTCCCCCGTACCTGTTTACCATAACCTGGACTGGGGACCTGGGATGGTAAGACTGGGGAAGAACTGAATAGTAAATGAGCAACATGCTAATTCCATGCAAATGAATATCTATTTTGAATCAACAGCTTGGGCATTTTTTAGGAAGGCTGAGGCAGCAAAAATCCAAAGGGAGAGTGAGAGGGGGAGGGTGTCTCTTAGAGGTGTCAGAGAGCACAATGGAGCCCCACCCCCCACAGAGCAGAACTGCCTCCTGCCCACACTGCCTAATGATATTTGATCTGCTCATTAGCAAGTATGAAACATAGTCCAAAAAGGAAAAAAACAACAAAACTCAGCAATGAATAAACTAACAGATGGGGACTTAATTCAATTTACATCCAATCTACCCTAGTACTGAGGACTTTGTCTGCCTAACAATGGAGACTGGGGATAGGGAAGGGTCCCCACTGCAGTTCCCCTCCCCCACCCTGTTCCATCCCTTTATGGAAACCAGATGGGTACTCTTGTTTTAAACCTCCTCTCCCTTGGGCTGATCCTAAATTTATTCTCTGAATCAGAGAGTAAGATTGAGGGGGGGGGGGGCGGGGGAATGAGGCTGGCACTGTGGGCAGGGGGGAGGGACTGTGAGTAGCAGCACCACACAGGGGATCAAAGGCCACGTGGGAAAGGAGGGACAAGGTCAGGGCAAGCTACTTCCCTGGCACCCCTTCCCTCAATCAGGCAGAAGTCAAGAGAGCTTGGGAGCTGGTACTCAGAGGTCTGCCTGGCTCCAAGGCCCATATCCTTTCCACTCTACAGCCTTCCTCCCAGGCCCAGAGCCCGTGCTTGGCTCTGCTGCTGCTTAGCTGTTTTCTTCATCATCACCATCATCAGGTGACACTGAATGAAGATTCCTCATTTGACAAATGGAATAATAGCCAAATGGACCTCACCACAGTTGCTGTGAAGCACACACAAAATGGAGTGAATGGAGGTTTTGTGTAACCTTTGTGGTTTTTCCATGTTAGGGACAATCATTGAGAGGGTCCAGGGGCTTACTCACCCTCCCCCCCGCCTCCCCCCCCCCAGGAATCTCACAGATGGGATGTGTGCACAAAGAACAATAAGAAGTACCAATTTATTATACAGCATGACAGTGCTAAACTCTGGCAAAATCTGATTGGAGACTGTGGCTCAGGCCAATCCCCATACTGAATTTTAGGACACAAATCACACTTACCATGGCCCACAGGGAGAGAAGGAAGGAGAAACACTAGCCTGGCCTCACGTGCACTCATCCTGTTCCAGAACAGGACCAAGGCGGGTACTATATACTATTACCGAAAGGACCTCCTACTAGGGTCGCTTGTCTGCCACCAGAGGAAGGATGTTTCTCAATGCCAGAGCTTTGTGAAAAGGAAAGGAATGTTTATTTAAAGCTATATAGACTTAAAGTAGTGACCTGTTGTCTTCATTAAAATATTAAAATCCTTTAGGATACCCACAGATGTACACAGTCCTTCCTTCTCTCTGTGCCCTAAGCTGGGGTTTTCTCAGGAAAGAAGTAGACGTCCATGATTCAGGCTCCTGGCACCAAGAGCTGTGTCAAGGCCATGATCTCCAGTTAATCCAAAGTCATGTGGCACTTTCTCATGGTCTACTAGTAAAAGTCCTTTCACCCTTTTTCTTCCAGGCAAAGTCTCTCCTACTTCTTAAGGAGTAGGCCAAAGGGAGCACCCCAAAGCCACGTGGTCCTAACTGTTGCCAAAGCTAAATGGTTCTCTCCTAGCATGGCTGCCGAGTCTTGGTTTAAATCCCAGCACCAACCTTCCTTTGTGCCCCCATTTCCAGCTCCTCCTACAATCAGTCACACCTGCCAGCATTCCTGTATTATTCCAAGTTTACTGGGCTGCCTTTGTGAATCTGGGCAGGTGTGGCCCCATGTCATGGAGCCAATCTTCTCCAAGCTCTCATGCAGGCACTGTAGCCTGGGGGAGCTGACCCCCAGTTACATCTTGGGTGGAAGTCACTTCCATCCCTCTGGCTCAAAGTATGGCCACAGCTATTTAACATATTCGTGCAACCAGTTAAATGTTATAAATATGTTAAATGACCATGCCAGAGGTTAGCTGCAAAGCTGTTGCTGTACAAAATAGCTCTGCATTTTCCTGCTCCACATGTCTCTTCCCCCAACTCACACCTGCGGGGGGGAGGGGTGAGGACATCCTAATATTTCCTGGACACACTGAGTTCTGGACACCATTCCAAATCCCTATTTGCCACCCCCCCACTTGGCTGTACCCTGTATCAATCTGACCAGCCACAAGGCAGGGGTGTTTGTTTGCTCTTCCCAGCATCCCAGGTGCAAAAAGAGTCAGGGAGAACCAGAGCGGTTAAGCCTGGTTCTAGAAGGATTCAAGTATGTGTAGAAGAAAAAAAACTTTTTCCTCTATCCTTTTATGTTCTGTGGCTGGGCCTGAAAATTGAGCTGACATAGACAGATTAACAGGACAAAAACATACGCTTTTTATTTAATGTAACTACGAGCACCTGGAGCCACTATGGGAAAAATGAAGACCTACAGAAGTGGTTAGGACTTAGAGTTATGTACCTTTTTACAGAGGACAAAAAATTTGTATAGAGTTGTGACCAGGCCAAAAAAAAAGGTGGACTAAACTTATAGGGGTGGTAAATTATGGGAAGGTGACCAGAAACTATATGGAGGAGGCTAATGGAAGATAGCTTATTTTAGTAGGCTTGTTAGAACAAATCCATTTTGATGTTGATTCCCAATCTCTGGTGATAAGAACGTCCTTCTCTCCCTGGCTTGTGTGGCTCAGTGGATTGAGCACTAGCTTGCAGGTCACTGCAAAGAAGGGAGGTCACTCAGTTCCCAATCAGGGCACCTCCCGGGGTTGCAGGCCAGGTCCCCAGTTGGGGGCACGCAAGAGGCAACTGCTCAATGTTTCTGTCACGCATCGATGTTTCTCTTCTTGTCTTTCTCCCTCCCTCTCTCCTCTTTTCTAAAAATAAATAAATTACATCTTTTTAAAAAATGCCCTTCTTGCCCTGGCACAAGGAGGGCACTTTTCTCATGGGAATTGTATGCTCTGCTTTTAGGCACAAAGGGGGAAGTCAGAGTCCTTCCTGTATCTGCTGTTCCTCAGGGGCCTTTAGCTTAAAATAATCAATATGCCAAAATGCCGTATTTGGGGATGCCATATGCTGAACACCTTTATGTACCTCATCTGAGGACAAAAAAGGAGAGTCCTGTCTCTGTACAAAAGAAGTGAAAGGAAAAGGGACCATGTCAAAAACAAGTGAAAAAGGACTTTTGCTTTGAAGGTCCAGGATTTACATCACAAGTAAGTGTGTCCAGAGCCAAGTTACACTTGACCTATCCATTCCCTACCTAAGATTTCTACTGAGGGTAACATGGTTCTTCCGGCTTTTCTTATTCTTGCTGTACTGCAGTGGGCAAGGGACAGGCATGAAACCTCACCTCAGCAATATTTGACCCTGAGCCAGAGAGTTTGGACTTGGTGGTCTTACTCTGTCCTGAGAGTTAGAAACCTCAACTCAGCCTCCACAAAGGTCCAGGTGCTATTGGAAATATCTTTAGGAAGAGCTCAGTCACCTTTGCAAGAAATGTGAGGAATAAGCAAGACAGGGAGGGCACAGGGGAGAAAGTCAGGCCTGGGAATTCAGGGCCACGTGCCAAGCGTACCATAAATCAGTGCTGCTCAAGTTGAAAGGCTACCCTATTGGACAACTTCCTTTGTCATTTCTTTTCAGAGGACAGAAAATGAATATTGATTCTGTTCTTGGTTCTATACTGGACCCCTTTAAGTGAGTATAATTGGGTATTCCCAATTTAGTGGGTGGCATTCAGACATTTAGGGGCAATAGCATCTTTTCAGAACTCAGCCTTTGAATTGGAACCTTGGTGAGGTAAATGTGAGTGAGGTGAGTGTGAGTGAGGTGAGTGTAAGAGTATCCTGGGGTCATTGTGGGTGAGGAGAAAGGGACTTTAGGTCTCAGAGGTGTCTAACTGGCCTTCTGCATTCGGGCAGGCTTTCAACCCAAGTTGTCTCAGAACTGGAACAAAATTAGTTTTGCCAAGATGATAAAGAATAGATTCAACAGATGCTTGGGAAAAGATAAGCATTATTGAACCCCAAAGAGGTGGGTACGGCTGGATACAACATCTCAACTTTTTAGTGAAATAGTCCCAGTGAAGGATGAAAGGGTATTTCTAGTCTAAAGCTGGCTATTACAGACACAAAATTCCTTTTACTCTCTTGGGGTATTATAAAGATTATTGAGAATTTTGCATTTTCACCCATAATGTATATCTGTTTTAATATAAAATTATTGTTGTGACTCACTTATCATCCAGTAAAGTTGGTAGAAAAGGAAATGCATCATGCTGATGCTTTAGCTTGGAGACTCCATGCCATACCAGCTGGGGTATGTTATTTTGAGAAGCATGATGGTCTTCAGATGCATAGACCCCTGGATTCTAAGCTTTATGAAGGTCAGCACTGCAGCATAATTGCCTCCTGCTTGGGTCATTCTCTCAATGGGGTTGAGAAAGGAGTAGGTGTTCTCCTATATCACAAACCTCCCTGAATTCTGGAACGCGATCCCCTTGAGCCTTCTGGAGGCATGACCTTCCTTCGGTTTATACAGACAGGGTTATATATACTGAGAGGGCTCCAAGATGGTGGTTGTGCAGTGGATGTGATGAGGCAGCCACTTCTGAGCCATGAATACCACCCTGTAAGCCAATGGTAAGGAACCTGTGTAAGAGGAAGCAGAAGAAGTAGAGCATGGGGCTGATAAAAATATGTGATCTTTTGTTTCTCAAACTGTCCCTGTGGACATCAAAATAAATACTTATTATGCATTTCCATAGTTACAAGTAGAATATTGGGGGGTGGGAATGAGTGGAAAGTAATTGAGAATGCTGACTTTGATATCATAAATTATACCTAGACATCCCACCCCCTGCACCACCCCCTTGCTCGGCCCCTTGCTGTCCTCCCCCCAATTCCCACACACATTTAGGAGAGAGGCAGAGAGACCCATCTAGCAAGATAGCATAAGAATAAAGAAAAAGAGGTCAGTTTGGGAGCCCCAATTTTTTCTGTCTGTAGGTTACTGAAGATGCTCAGTTCGTTTACTCAGACTATGCTTTGGGACCTATAGTAGTAAAGTTATTCAGTCTGTGTCCTCCTCAGGACCTGCTGTCCAGGAGGAAGTGTGGTGAATGTGCCCCCTATACATGTATCAGACCTTACTGAGCCCTGCTTGGGGTCCCCAGAGATCCATGGAGGAAGACCTGAGCTCCCTGAGAGTGGGAGGGCAGCCTGCCTGCCTGCCGTGGGACTGAGTCTCCAGGTGCACTTGCTTTGTCAGGTTGTCATCTCTGGGAGTAATCTGTACTTGCCCTGTCATCCTGTCTTTCATGGCCAGCTGGGAGTGCAGTGCCCCTGCACTGTTCCTGTGCAGACAGCATGTGATTCTCCTTGTATGAGGCTGGAGTCTGGCACAAGGAGCTATGGATCTGTTTGGTCTGCACTACAGGGAGCAGCCAGTATAGGAGTGACTCCGGTTGGAGACTGCCTGGTCACCCAGATAGTAACCCTGCCTCAGAGCTCTGCAGCCAACCCTACGTGCAGTGGGAGGGCCTTGTCCTCCTCCTTAGACTTGGACATGATGTCTTTTCCAAGCGTGACAGGCAGTGCAACATGGTGAAAGAAATGTAAAATTTCATCTCAGAAGGCCTGGATATATTCACACAGAGGCAAGTGGTGGGCCTGTACCTCATAGAATTATTGAGAGGGCTGATCACACACACATCTGGAAATGTTTGCGTCCAGGTAGTGCCAGGGTAAAAACCTAGCCTGGGGGAAGAGTTAAGAAACAGAGCTCAATTTCCAGTTGTGTTTATTTCTTTCTTATGCACCTGTTACCTCTGGGTACTGCCTAATTACTATGTCCCCAGGAAAGGTGGTCCTTTGTAGATGAAGAGGGCCTGACCCCTCTCCTCTGTGAAACTCTGTGTGTCTCTCTCCCAAGAGACAGTTAGGGGTTTCTCTACCCTCAGCATCTAGCACCTCCTTCTGGTTTGCTTTTTTCACACTGATTGCAATTATTTGTTTACTCATCTGTTTCCACCAAAAGACTGAACTCCTGGAGGGCAAGCCCTGTGTTGTACTGAGTAGCTGAGAATAGTGGGAAATCAATGAATGTTTGGTGAATTGAGGAATAAACAAGGCTGAAAGAAGCAGGTTGTGATGGGCTGAGGGCCTTGTGGTTCTTCTTTGGCTTTCTGGGCACTTGGTTTCCAACATTTTCACAGCTTTTCCTCCATAGAGAAGAGTGTGAATCTGACAGGTCAGCGCATGCTGAGAAATAGAAAACCAATTGGTATTACTGTAATAATTCTTAGATTTATATAGAATTCTTTACATGTTCAGATCACATTCACATTCATGATTTCATTTGATTCCTATTAACAATTAAACTTCCTTCCCCCAAAAAAGACAAAAGGAAGCTGAGATTCAGGGAGAAGTCAAAGGATTTGTCCAAGACCATGTACGTAATTGGCAATAAAGTTAGCATTAGAATTTTGATCTTTTGTTTTTTGTCCAGATACTCTTGAAGGGAATCTATGATTTAATTTACCAAACAACGCATTAAAGACACTGTGGGAATCCACCTACCAAGTGTGCAGTGACAGACACTTTGCTCATCCATTTGTCATAAATATCTTTGACATGACTCCCTGGGGCATGGACTATGGTAAGTGCTGCAAATACGTAGAGAGAAATACAACACAGTCCTGACTTCAGGGAGCTTAGGATCTAGTAGGGGAGGCATATACATAGGTTGGACTTTAAGGGTGGGAGGCCCAAATGAGGTCTAACTACAGGGTAGAGGAAGAGAAGGAAGGGAAAAAACATTGCTTGTTTAGAATTGGCATTTCCAAAGGTGGAAGAGTTATGTGATGATGTGGTCTACCTTGTGGCTATAGGAGGGTTGGTTGAAGCTAATGTAGATGAATGTTATTGGAGTTGATGATGTCAAGGAGTTTTGAAGCTAAGACTTTTGAGTGAATAGTTGGTATATATGTGAAACAGATGATGGCAGGAGCTGAGGAGCAAAAGAAAATTTTGAGCCAGCTAATTAAATCTGTAATGAATGAAGGGAGTGAAAAGAAGGTGGAGGATAATGCTAACAGAGATGAATAAAAGAGTTAAAGGGTGGTAAACCAGATGATGTAACATTCAAAGGAAGAGCCTTTTACAAGAGGGTGCAAAAAGAAGGTTGGAAGGAAGTCACTGGGCCAAATTAGTGTTATGGCTGAAATTTTAAAGTATATTTTATTGATTATACTATTTCAGTTATTCAATTTTTTTCTCCCCTTTATCCCCCTCCACCCTGCTCCCTCCCAGCAGCATCTCCCCTCCTTAGTTCACATCCATGGGTCTTACATATAAGTTCTTTGGCTTCTCCATTTCCTATACTATTCTTAACCTCCCCCTGTTTATTTTGTACCTACCAATCATGCTTCTTATTCCCTGTACCTTTCCCCCCATTCTCCCCCTCCCTCTCTGCTCTGATAATCTTCCATGTGATCTCCATTTCTGTGATTCTATTCCTGTTCTAGTTGTTTGCTTAGTTTGGTTTTTCTTGTTTTGTTTTTAGGTTTGGTTGTTGATAGTTGTGAGTTTGTTGTTATTTTACTGTTCATATTTTTGATCATCTTTTTTTAGATAAGTCCCTTTAACATTTCATATAATAAGGGCTTGGTGATGATGAACTCATTTAACTTGACCTTATCTGGGAAGCACTTTATCTGTCCTTCCATTCTAAGTGATAGCTTTGATGGATAGAGTAATCTTAGATGTAGATTCTTGCCTTTCATGACTTCAAATACTTCTTTCCAAGTCCTTCTTGCCTGTAATGTTTCTTTCAAGAAATCTGCTGTTAGTCTTATGGGAACTCCTTTGTAGGTAACTGTCTTCTTTTCTCTTGCTACTTTTAAGATTCTCTCCTTATCTTTAACCTTGGATAATGTAAGCCTTGATGTGTGCTTCCTTGGGTCAAACTTTTTTGGAACTCTCTGAGTTCCTTGGACTTCCTGGTAATCTATTTCCTTTGCCAAATTGGGGAAATTCTCCTTCATTATTTGTTCAAATAAGTTTTTAGTTTCTTGCTCTTCCTCTTCTCTTTCTGGCACCTCTATGATTTGGATGTTGGCGTGTTTAAAATTGCCTCAGAGGTACCTAACCTTCTCCACATTATTTTGAATACTTGTTTCTTCATTCTGTTCTGGTTGACTGTTTATTTCTTCCTTCTGCTCTGAACTGTTGATTTGAGTCCCAGTCTTTCTATTCACTGTTGTTTCCCTGTATATTTTTCTTTATTTCACTTTTCATAGCCTTCATTTTTGCCTCTATTTTGCGACCATACTTAACCATTTTTGTGAGCATCCAGAATACCAATGTTTTGAACTCTGTATCAGATAGGTTGGCTATCTCCTCGTCACTTAGCTCTTTTTCTGCAGTTTTGATCTGTTCTTTCATTTGGGTCATATTTCTTTGTCTTGGCATACCTGTTTTGTTGTAAGGGATGGAGCCTTAGGTATTTACCTGGGTGAGTAACCCACTTTGCTGTGTTGAGGCACTTTATGTCAGGGAAGGATCAGAGAACAATGCCAACTGCTCAGCTCTCAGACAGCTTTCAGTCACTTCCCCCACTACCCACAAGAAAATTCAGTCCTTCTGGTGCTGATTCCTGGGTGGGTGGGTTTATGTACATTCTAGGACCCTGTGAGTCTCTCCAACAAACTCCCCTGTGAGGCTGGGAGTTCCTCCCACCACTGCAACCACCACAGATTTTTACAGCCAGAGGTTTTGAGGCTTTCTTTTCCCTCACTGGAACCCTGGGTTTCATGGTCTATCTCACTTCCCAGTTGTTCATCCCGGTTTATCCACATGCAAATGTGGGTCCACCAGCTACCACCTTGTGGTGCATACTCTATGCCCAAGCTGCCCACGTCTGGCCCTCCTACCAATCTGAATGAATGTTTCTTCTTTTAACTCCTTGGTTTTGGACTTCCATACAGTTCAATTTCCTGGCAGTTCTGGTTGTTTTTTGTTTTTAAATTTGTTTTTGTTCTTATTTTGGTTGTGCAAGGAGGCAAAGTGTATCTACCTATCCCTCCATCTTGGCTGGAAGTTTCTATGGGCTGAATGTTTTTATCAACCCAGAATTCATATGTTTAAGTCCTAACCTCCAATGTAATGGAATTGGGAGGTGGGGCCTCTGGGAGGTAATTAGGTTTAGATAAGGGCATGTAGGTAGAACCCCAATAATGGGAATTGTGTCCTCATAGGAAGAAGAAGAAAGACCGAAGCTTTCTCTCTCTCTCTTCATATGTGTGCTTGAAAGAAAGGTCATTTATGTATGAAGTGAGAAGGTAGATGTCTGTAACCCAGGAGAGGGTTCTCAGCAGATGCAAAATATGCTGGCATCTTGATCTTGGACTTCTTGGCCTCCAGAACTGTGAAAAATAAATATCTGTTGCTTAAGCCACCCAGTCAGCCACCAGGCTGACTGATTGGTAAATGTAGTCTGTTATATTTATTAAGGATTGGCTAAGAAAATCGAAATGATTTAACACAACACAGGTGGGCATGAAAGAATCCAGGTTGATAAAGCTCCCTACATCTTGAACTATATTACCTGGAACATGCTACCTCCACAGCCACCACTGCAATGGAAGAGAGGGCTCGAGAATTGGGCACTAATGCTTAAATATACAACATCACCTCTCCTCATAGTCCATTGGTCTATTCTAGTCAATGGCTCCACTTACCTGCAAGGGGCCTGGGGAGGTGGAAGAGTAGGCAAATGTTCAGTCAGCAATAAAAGTCTCTGCTATTCCTATGACTGACTCCAGAAATAATTTTATTCATTTATTAAATAAATATTTGAATGCTCATTTATGTCAAACAATGTACTAGGTCCTAAGGATACAAGGATGAAGAATAAGTTATTGTGGTTCCCGCATAGGAAGTTTTTGACCGATCTTTTATGCCTTCTTCTTCTCTTGGTTCCTGACTCTGTGTCCTGTTTGATTGACTCTTGGCCATGACTTCTGTTAATATCTCCTGCATCATATTCTGGACTCTGCTCTTCAGATCAAATCTCTGCTAGGCTACCATGCTACACTGGGTAGAACAGATGTAATTCTTCTTCTATGAGTCATATCTCTTCCAACTTTTCAGCTTCAGGGATGTGGGAATGAGTAGTCAGGATTATTAGGTTTCTATTAATGAAAAACAAGATTTAGACCCACACCCACCAGATATATCTCAGATAATGACCAAAGTAGGAGGTGCCTCCCACCTTGCTCAGATGCCTAGCTTGGAGTGGTCGGAGGGATCTGGTGGGCTAGGCTACAAGTCAGGCTTGCTGCCTCTAGAACCATAATTGAAAATCTATTAACTCTGGAAACCAGTATGGCACATAAACCTCCCCAGCCCTGGCCATCCTGCAGTAAGCACTCCCTCCCTGTTGTTTCTATAAATCACTGGAGATAGTCTGGGAACCGATCGATGAGAAAAAATTATGCTATGGCATTAGATTTCATCATATACAACTTGAACCATTACTTCTCTGTCCTGTGGTATGAGGAATCATGAGAATTAATAGTCTTCCTCGTCTCCAATGATGGGTTTATGACACAGTGTTACCTACACTCTATTCCTTAAAACCATCAATTAATTTTGGGTACTTAAAACTACTCAGTCACTTCCTAAAACCCACCCCCACAGACTCTGAATGTTTTAAAATCGTGATGTACTTTCCCATATTTGGCTTCCTTCTAATGCCTGACTTAGAGCAGATCACTGCCTTATCAGATTTCTCCTTCTGACTCTTCTCTAGACCTCTCTCTACTCCACATTTCCAGGGAGGGGTCTAGTACTGAACCTCAGCCTGTCTCTCTGCTGATGTCAGGATGGGCAAGCCTAAAGTCATGGTGATTTCACAGTTACCATCCTTCTTTTGTTTTAGCACTTCTCTTGCTTTGGGGAAGACTTTCTGAATTCTAATTTCTTTTAAAACAAACGAAGGTGTGAAGTCCTTTGAGCAAACAGACCTGCTGATACCCCTCTGGGAAAATCCCAGTACCTGAATAACTACAGCATACCTAGATTAGCTGGACAGAAAGGGTGGTGGGAGACTAGGTGGCCCAGTACATGGAAAGATGATACAGGAGCCAGGTGCTCAGTGTCTCTGAGCCAATCAGCAAACAATAGCTGTGCGTCTTCTACGTGCAAAACATTTTATTGGATGCTGTTTTAAATTTTTACCTTATTTGTTTAAGAAATCCAAAATTTCTGCGAGGGAAGCAATACATTCTATCCAAGATTTATGAGTGCTTTTTCCTTGGTCATTCCCAAGTAAGTTTTCAAAAATTCACAAGGAGAATAAATGTCCTTTGGAATCATTCATTCATTTGTTCAAACATTCATTATAATTAATTAATATATGTTATATATAAGACAGTACTTGAGATGACTTGGGGTATGTAAATATTACAAAACACAGCCACAAACCTTAGGTATTTGCAGCCTTGTATAAAAGATAAGACTCTGAGCAGTTATCTCACAATTGAAGGCAGGATGAGATGCGTGCTTTACGGCTGCTAGACACAAAGTCTTTGTTGGTAGAATAGGTAAGAAGAAAGAGCTTTCCTAGGTGGCCTGGTTTCTGTGGCTTGTGCACAAACTGGAACCCCATCACCACCTTCCACTCCTGCTACAGTTGAAGTTTTTTTTTTTTAATATTTTATTTGTTTATCTTTAGAGGGGAAGGGAAGGAGAGAGGGAGAGAAATATCAATGTATGGTTGCCTCTGCCGAGGACATACAATGTATCGTGTGTCCCCTGCCGGGAAGTGGCCTGCAACCCAAGCATGTGCCCTGACTGGAAATCGAACCGCGATCCTCTGGTTCGCAGGCTACAGTTGAAGTTTTAAACCATAAAGTACATTAGCACAAATCCAAATGACTAGACAGCTGGAAAAGGGCAGACGGGCCCCCAGCACCTGCTGCCTGAGCCTACTTCTGAGATTTCCCACCTCCCACACCATCCAGGGCTTCAGGGGAAGCTGTCAAAAAATGTAGAGAAAGTCCTAAGGGAATTTGAGCCTCTGGTTATAGTAATCCCCAAACCCCAGCTGTAGTCATTCTTGGGTTCCATGAAGCATCTCAGTGTCTCTACAATAAATTCTGCATTTTGCTTCAAACATCTTGAGTTGGTTTGAGTGTCTATTGCTATGTTACAATGTTAAATTGATTGAAACACACTAAGATGCATGCAGAAATTCCAAAATAATTACCTGCAAATTCAGTATCAAAACTCTCAAAATCCCTTAGCCACAATGAGGGACTCATATTGAAAAACTGTTTGAAATCAAGAAAGGATTTTAAAAGAAAATGCCTCTGAGATGAGCACTGCTCAGAGCTTCCCTTCCCCATGAGAAGAAAGAGCAGAAGTGTTCTTACTGCACCTCAGATCTCAGGACAGCAGGTGTCTTCAGCCCATGCCATGTATCCTTAGGTACATGAGGTCAGCTCATGTGGGAGGGGAAGCTGGACTGGAGAAATCTGTGGCTTTGGTCTCTACCCACCCAGAACCAGTAACCAACTTAGTCTTCAAACCCAAACTGCTTATAAAGCAACCAGAAGAGTGCATGTAGTGTCTGCAGCATAAACCTCCAATCTCCCCAGCCCTAGCCATAAAGTGGGCTCGGGCTCCAAGCTATGTGTGCAAATATAACACAGGGATTTATTTTGCCTGTAAACTGCCCCTGGCCTTGTGGGAGAGGACTGGCTGCAGCAGGCAGCCATGGGGCCTGGGCCCTGCCTCCAAGCCCAGAGTAGCCATGTCCAAAATGGGTGCGGCTGTAGAGGAGTATTTGCTGCAACTGCGACAGGAAGGTTCTATTTCAGTCCTGCGGTGTGTGTAATTCTCACTGTCTTTTTTTCAAAGCCAAATCAATACCAGGCCAACCAGGAGATTTCCAGGGATATAATGCACCAGCAGGGAGGGGACTGGGAGGGAGCTCGGAGGCCTTTGTGGTGTGATCAGCAGAGCAGAGCCCTCTGGGAGGCCCTGATCTTGGCTGACGTTCCTGGTCACCACCCTGGGGATAAAAGCAGAGCATCTGCTCTAAAGCAAAGATGTTAGGCTGTTCACCCGTGTTTTAATCACAGCATCCCCATAACAGGGATTCTCGTGAGAGCTCCAGCTTGCCAGGGTTGAAATGGGTGGGGGAGTTCTTGGGTCTGAGTGGTGTGGAGGAGCAGCCTGGGGCTTCCTGGCTCATACGCCTTGGGGATAACTCTGCCCAGGAGTGAGGTAGGTGTCTTCTCCCTCTCCTCCAGCAGAGGACACTGCTCAGGGCAGGATTTTCTACTGGCTTCTATAGACACCCTTCCGGAAGGACTTCTACCCTGCACAATGGTAGAGGGGGAGTTTTAATGAGGACCAAACTTTGTGTAGGTGTAGTAGCCTCTAGCCATCTTGTCTGATTTCAGGGACCGCCCACCAGACAAAACCCCTATTTTACCATTCTCCCAAGTGGCCTGAAACCCACCACTAGAAACTCATTCCTTTGGGGCTCTGTTTAAATTCAGTGTCCTAAACCCATGGCAACACTTTATTTACTGTGATGATTTATCAGATCATTTTCTCTGTCATTTATTCACTCAGCAAGTTTCTGTGAGCATCCACTACAACTCACGCCCTAGGAGTCAGGTGCCTCGCAGGGCATCGCTGGAGAAGAGAACGAGGAGAGATGACCTGGACCCTGGGTGCTGCTACATAAGGCAGGTGCCTACAGAAGGCAGGCAGGCACCGTTTCAGCACCCCAGGTGGGCCTGACCGGAAGGCCTCCTGACACTGTTGATGAGATGGAGGAGTCTGAGGCAGAGGCTCCAGGTGGCACTGTGAGCTCCCGGTTCTTTGATTAATTCCAGACACCTGATTGGTGCTCATCTCATGGGGACTTGTGGCTCAGACATAGGAGCCACCAGAGATTGACCTTGAAGGGGGTTACGGTAGGGCAGGAGGAGGCCCTAGAGAGAGGTTTGAACCCTGTATTCTTGTTTTGAGACCCTCCCAAGATACCTCCCCACACTTTGTTCCCTCCCTCCCACCCTCGCAGTAGCCCTATCAAAGGGTTCTGGCTACAGACTGAAGTGGCATAGGGTAGATCACTTGTCTCTCTGCTCCCTGGTAAGGTCTGGAGAGGGGCTCCCGGTTCACATTCACTGCTTCTACTGCTGTGACCGGTCAGAGCCCTATTCTCAGGGGAAGCAAGGTCAGGCACCTCTCCTAACCCACTCCCTCTCCCAGAGCAGGTTTCACCAGAGTCGATTTGTTATTAATAATGCTCTAAAAGCAGCAAGTTTGTGGCCAGGAGAAATCAATTGGCCAGAAATGTGACAAAAGGGGAAATACTCTACAGCATATGAATGTCTGAATTATTGATGCCTTCAGTTTGAGGCTTTCAGACATCACTGCTTACCTGATACACAATGAAGTACACTCTCTTCCCATACTCCCTGCCCTGCTCCCCTGGCCTGTTTGGAATCCATGGAAGGTATGCCCTGAAAACAGGTGTGACTCCAGGGCCCAGGCCTCTGAACACGGGGAGGGGGATTTTGAGAGGGTCGACAGTTGGCCAGCTGTCTCTGGACCTGAGGTGATCACTCTGTGGTTTGGGCTTCACGTCTCCGAAGACCCTGAGAGACTCTCTAGATTTCCACCGCCACCGCTCTGACAGTCCAGGGCCCCTGCAGAGTCTGCTTTCTTCCTCCGTTTTCAGGGGGCTTGAAATTTCTGGACCATCACCTAATCTTTATGTAAACATAGGGGAAGAAAGAAAAAATCTTCAGCTACAAACAAAAAATGCTATTCCTTTTAATCTAGAAACCATTATCACTTCAATTCAAGCTTTAAGATTCAAAGCTAATACATGATGCTAATAGCACCTGAAGGATAAACGAGTTTAATTCCGATCTGCTGTGGTCTGAGAATCATTTGTCCAAGGGCTCCAACAACAACAGGTCTCTGGGGATCATGGCCAGCAATCCCCCACCCCTACTCCCTTCTCTTGCTTTTCAAGTCTCTATTTTTCACCAGCTATTATTGCTGTTGCTCATAGCTCTGTAAATAATCTCATTGCCACGTAAGGCTGACTCCTTCTAAGAGGATCTGGTAAATCCTGATTATGAATTCATGTCCCTACTACTAACTGGCTTGCTCACCACCTCCCTCCCCTTCCTGCCCCTGCCTTATCCCTGCTGGGTAAAAATGCATATAAGGAAGCTCAGTTACGGGCTGACAAGTTTAGCAGATGAATGAGTATATTTCCTGTCCGTAGGATAGAATTTCACTTGGAAATAGTCCCTAGCCTGGGCCAGTGCATCAGGTCTAGGTCCCATTTCAGGACACTCCAAGAGAACAGAAGGAACAGCTGTTGTACAGATGAAATGCTACTTGCTGTCAGCACCTTTCCCCAGCAACCTAACCCTTTCCCTGCCAGGTCATCCATCATTCTGAGCCATTGTCAGGCATGGTCCTACTGACTTAGTCCCTGCGTTTTAATCATTTCATAAGCAGCAAATACAAAGGCATTTGATTTTTGAACAGCTGCTAGAATGGGTGCATTCCCCATTAAGGCTCAGTGCTCATTTCCTTAGCATCTCTTGCTTCACCTTCCATGAAGAGTGATCACAAAGAAGCTGGGCCAGGGGACCTGAGGGAGAGGCATGCAGGCACATTGAGAGTTGAGTCAGTGAACAGGAGCTCCTACAGACACTGCAGGGAAGAAGCTGAAGAGGAGCCAAGAGCTGAGGGAAGAACCACAGTCTCTGGGTGGTTTCTCCCATCAAAGGGAAGGTCTTAGCAAGGGCCTAGGCCTTAGCAAATAAAGGCAGGGCTAGAGAAGCCAGGACAAAAGGCCGAGGGCCTGCAGACTTGCCCGATCACAACCCTGTTGCTCTCCTTGCCTCCCAAGTTTGGCTACTTCTCTGGGCCTTCTGGGAATGGCAGGCCTGTCACTTTGGCCCCTCAGATTTCCTTTCACTAAAGCAAGGAGCAAAGGAGAGACCTATAATAAGTAGCTTCCACCAGACTTGTGCCCACATAGTCTAGCTCAGAGCTAACTCTAGAGTCTTTGCAACACTGGCTTGCCTAAATTTCCCCATGAGGTTGCTGTGAGCAGAGAGAGAGCAAGGTCAACTAAAGATGGGATTTAGATTACTCTAGGAGGGAGAACTTAACCTGCACAAAGCTGTGTTTCCCCTGCCGTGACCTAGGCCAAAAAAATACCACACCCGTAGCATGACGTGCTGGCTCCTTGCTCCTGCCATAGCCTCTTGCACTCAGACTGTGCTGGTCCTCCCATCCCAGATCCAACCACAGTCCCATATCACCTTCCACACTGGTGATTTCCTGCTGGAGCAGCTGCAGCAGGGCTGGGTCTCTGATGCCCCTTGGGATGTCTGGGCTGCTGTAAACAATACTGCAATTTGCCCGTCAACTGCCAAAGTGGCAGCTTTCCTGACATCTGACATCACACCTCCCACTGTAGCAGCAATAGTGAAAAGTACGCGGACCCTTAGACAGCCCTGCCCAGGTCCCACCGGCCACTCTGGGGCCAGGATGCTTCCTTAACTGCTAGGGCAGAAGCTGCCTGGGCAAGCGGGTGCCTCACACAACCACACACAAATCCTGCCTGTTGAACAGGCCTTTGTGACAGATTCTGGCTGGCCAGACAGGCTGGTGCACAAGTCCGCTCTCTGGAAGCAAAGAGGAAGCTGGAGCTTGGGAGGGTGATCTAGGGAGGAGGCAACGTTAGCTTCTTCAGAAGAAGGGGGCACAGTGCCCCTCAACCTGACCTCCTCATTCTGTTGTGCTTCTTGCTGACACAATGTGACTTTGGTCAAGGTTCTAAGCATCTCTTAAATTTGTTTTTCTCACTGTAAACCAAGAATAATAAACCTTACCTCATAAACTTGTGAAGATTAAAGATAATGTGTCCAGTATGTAATGGATTTTCAATAAATGTTAATTTATCTTTCCGTCCCTCCCAACCCACTATGGTGATTCTAAGTGAGGTAATGATACTCAATCAATACTCATCCCTCCAATCAGAAGCCTTTACATGCACTATGTCTTCAAACAACCATTAGAAGTCAACTCACCAACCATCTGCTTGTGCTTGATGGACAACTGTTCTATTTATTCTAGGTGGCTTTTTGAGCCTCTGCTTGAATACCTCTAGGGACAGTGATCTCATTAGCTCCCAAGATAGCCCATTATTTTTAGACAGAGCTGCTTGTTTAAAGCTCTTTCCATGGAGCTGCAAACTACTTACCTGTAATGGTTACCTGTGGGCACCATTTCCCCCTCTGGAACTACCTAGACTGATTTGATTTGACCACTCCCCTGCTTGGCACTGTGGGGTCATGTGGAAATCTTAGATTTTGCCCGTGAAAAGTGCCAAAGTCAAGATGATCAAGAGGAGAGGCTAGGACCTTGCTGCCTTGGTGTGTGTCTGTTTGTATATGGAGGGCCTTCTCAGTGGTATTCAGCTTCCACAAGGCTTCCCCATCTCAAGGCTCCCTCAGAATTTGGAGAATAGTCAGGTTGGTCCACTTGCATTGAGTTTCCAAAGCTGGTTTGGGGGATACGGTGAACGCAGATGGCCTGGCCACTGGGGGAGACATCTGCGTTGCATGGTGCTTAACCTCCTCCTGCCCGTGAGGCTCGGCTGAGTCCCCAGAAGCCACATACAGGCACAGGATGGTCCAGCAGCAGCAGCCTGGCTGGCCCTGCCTCCTCTGTGGTGGCCAGCCTCCCTGCTGCCCCTGCCAACGTGGCCAGTGGCAGTGCTCAGAATTATTCTGTGAAAGTGGAATTTATTTTGAGATGCAACCAGGACTGTGGTCCATGCATGCCAGCCAAGTGCTTGGCAGCAGGGACCACTCTGCCATGGGCAGTTGTTCTTTTTTAATCCCCTAGAAAGGAGAGTACTTGGTGGCCTGGGGTGATCTAGCCCCAGGAGCCTGGGTTTTCCCTGGAAGTGAGGAAGAGCTGAGGAAAGGCAGTGGGAAGGCAGCTCTGCTGTGATTGGGAATATCCTCTAGGAGCCAGCTGGCAGGTCCTGCAAGGGGACAAGAGGAGGTCACTGGGGTCCAGGCTAAGAAGCAGCATCTGTGCAATAATGCCAGCCCTGGGGCAGAAGGCAGTGTGGCCTGCTTCAGTGAGGTATACCAGACAGCTGGTGTTTGTGAGCCTGCAGTGCAGCCAGGTCTAGGAAGGACACCTGTGATAGTGACCGTCAGGAGGCCATGGCTGCTCAGAGGTAGCCCAGCTGTTGCATGGGTTCTCCAGGCCTCTAGTGGCTCCTTAACCCTGGAGCGTGCCTGTGCACCTCACTACTGTTTCCCAGACCACCCTGACCCCCTCCCTAGGGGCTGGCAGTCAGCCCCACAGAAACAGTCTGTTTAATGTGATGTTATCCTGAAGCAGTCTCTGCTGCGGAGACTTGCCAGCCTCCTAGGTGCAGGGTTGGGCTCCTTTATGGCCCAGAAATGTCAGTTCTCTTCCACTGGGGCTTCCTCACCCCCACCCTTTCTATTTTGGGGGGTGTTGGAATCTTCAGGGGGTCACCTCTCCTTTCTCTCTGAGATGAGAGTCTCTCTCTGACCCAGGACGGCATCGTGAGTTCTGTCTCCCAGAAGTTTCCTAAGATGCCTCTTGTTTTGCTCTGTGCACGAGGAGAGAGAACAGTGGTGCGTTCTGAGGAATTAAAATCCTCTTGTTCGCAAATGTATTTCTTTAGGCCTGCCAGACACAAGTGCTGAAATCTCCCCAATTCCAGTCATTTTGCTGTGAAGAACTTATTTTTCTTCAGAAAGACCCTGTCAAAATGCAAATGTTAGCAGAGGATAGCACATTAACTGATTACCATCCATTATCACGTCAGTGCAGTTTATCAGCTTCCCAGCTGTGAACTGGGCCTGGGGAAAGAGAGAAAAACTCAGAACAGGTAAGGCTTGGCACAGGGAAGGATCTGAGAGATGCTGTGAGAGAGGAGCCCTTGCCAGGATGCAGGCCCTGGACAGGGCGTGTGGGGAGCAGGAAAGGAGACAGATGAGTGAGGGGCAGGGAGCCCAACATGGTCCATCATAGTAATACAACTGGGCTGCTTCTCAAATCCAACTTCACCTCATTTTTAGGAAGGGGCATCCTTGAATAAAGAGAGTCCATTCTCTATTATACATGGAAAAAATGCTCTGTGGATTATTTGGAAATCATTACGTTAAGTTTCACCGGACAATATTTTTCTTCCTAACTATTTGCTACTTAAGCTAATATTAATATTAATCTATTCACCCTGAAGACACACTGATGGACAGAGAAGGAAAGCAGACACACACTGAAGAGCAGCAAAGTCAGACTGAGAATCTATCTATGCGGTAGGTAATCCTCAAAGAGGGTCTCCCATACAGGGTAACTGAGGGACTGCGGCCTTAGGCAGTTTTTTCTAACAATCTCCAATGCGAATTGCAGCAAAAGTTTTTTTCTCTTCTTATTTCTAACAGCTAGGCATTTGTGTTTGTTGGTTTTGCAAAAAAAAAAAAAAAAGGAATAATTGTGCTTTACATACATCATGTCCTAAGAAAAATAGGTCTTGTACACTCAAGGCCTGCTGCAGACAGTGTTGGGTGTGGAGGTGGAAAGGTGGGACAGGGACTGATTTTGGAGCAGGGAGAAAGGGACAGCCCTGTGCGTGCGAGTGAGAAGCATCTAGAGTTCTAGAGGACAAGCATCAGAGTCCAAGAAGGTAGGGAGAACTAAGAATGGGGAAAGGAGCCAGAGGAGTCATTGTAAGAAGCCCTACGGCTGTCGTGCAAAGAGAGGGGAGCTGCCTTTGAAGGCCTCTGGAGGTAGGCTGGTAGGGGCTTGACTAGGAACACTCATAGCCTTTGTGAGGATTTTCCAGGGGCCTACTTAGTAACACTGTCTTTTTGGTAAAGACTTACACACACACAGAAGCACCGGGTGAATAGTAGGGTGTCCGTGAAGCCTATCCAGGGGCTGAATTCCACATCGTGCTTGATGCGTCATAAGAAGGGAGCGGAAGATGTTGGCAACAGGTTGGCCACAGGCTAAAATTCAGAGGAAACACTGCTCTGAACCTGAGGTGACCAAGAGAATATAATCTACCTGAGAACTTGAAGAAATCTTGGGTGACTTTTGACTTCCACAGAGTGAAGAGGTGATGGGCCCAAACCAGCTCAAAAGCTATGCCTTCAGAGCCAAGGAGACCTGCGGACATCTGGGACAGTGTCACAGGATAATATTTCGTGATACTGACTGATGTGTTTTCTGCAGACCCTTCTTCTGTTTTGCTTGCCCTTCCCCCTGAGGGAGATGGCTAGTAAGGCGCTGAAGGAGTCCTGATAAATCCAAAAGGCAATTCTTATATTTTGTGTTTCAAAAGCCTGTTCCTCAAAGCAAGGCGGAGAGAAACCAGGAAAAAGAAAATTTGAAGCAAGCCATCAGATCTAGTGTATTCCTACCCCATGGAATCTAGCTGCATCCAGATGGGTTAGAGGAAGGAAGGAGAGTCAGGGAAGCTGGAGAGCTAGCTCCTGGTGAGTGTACTCAGCAAGGAGTGTGCACCCTCCCCACACTCCAGGCTTAGTCCAGTGGTGGGGAAGCAGAGTAACAGAAAGTCCAGATGAATGTGGGGATGGGAGGGTACAGTAACTTGGATCCTTTTCCCAGTGAGAGGAGAGTAGCAATTTCCAGAATTCCACGGTGCCTAGCCCAGCTTCCCAGAAACAGAAAGTATGGTGTGTAGCTGAGAGCTGTGGGAATAGGAAGACTTAGCATGTCCAGTGTGGCCTAAGGGTTGCAGCAGGACAAGCTGTGTGGGCGGTTCCAGTGTGGCTGGAGAGGACACCTAGGACGGGCTCCCCAGCCCTGGCCCTCAATGCAACGGCACCAACGACCCTTCCCTGAAGCAGATGCAGCCTCCCATAAAGCAAAAATGGGAACCCTGGAATTAACGGAGGTTCACTTCCTGATGCAAAATGGAACCTCAACATCAAAAATCATTTTAGTTATAGAAAACGTAGTTGCATTTCTTATGGAAACATGTCTGTGAATCGAGGTTCTTAACCACAGATTTTGCTTGGAGAGTTTTGGGTCCTGGCCCCACTGTGGGACACCAATGAAGGCTTAGGGATAGCTTGGAGGTGATACGGGTGCCAGAGGGAATAGGATTTACCTGGTTGTGTCCTTCCCAAAGGGGAGAGTCAAATGAGGGCAGGGAGCCTCTTCCTTGGGTTCACTTCAAAACAGTGTTCTCAGACTCAAGAGGAGTGACAGGCCTTCTCTTTTCTCTCTCTTGCAGAAACTTGCCATT
Organism: Sturnira hondurensis; assembly: GCF_014824575.4. Lineage (NCBI taxonomy): Eukaryota > Metazoa > Chordata > Mammalia > Chiroptera > Phyllostomidae > Sturnira > Sturnira hondurensis. Next base: position 2,289,437 of record NW_028088424.1, on the reverse strand, counting down.
TTAACCCCAGAGTCACACTATCTCAGCAAAAAGGATGAAACTGATAGGAGTCAGACGCTGGGATTCTTGTACCAGCGCAGCAGATTGCCTGCTGGCCCCAGCGGGGCTCCAGGGGAGTGACTCAGCAGCAGCGAGAATGGCCAAACACAAACAATGCCTGGGCAGTCAGAGCCCCCACAGGCTAGCAGTGAGAAGTGCTATCAAAGAATGGCCCAGAATAGCCTGCAACAGACACCCCAAGACTGGGGTGTAAAATGCAGGTCACCCCACCCATTGGCAGTGGGCAAGGGGACATGGGGATATCTGAGCCTCATCAGGTCGCCTGCATTGACATCCACAACATGGGTCACAGCTTTGGCAGGTGGCCCACCCTTCTCCACCCCCTCTTCTTGAGTCTGTAGAAAAGGCTTTTCTCCGGACTGAAAGGAGGTGGGATCCTTGCCTTTTGCTACCTGCTCTTTGCTTCACTGAATTCTTTTTTGTGCCTTTTCCGTTTAGTGAGTGGGTGCCATTTGTCCTGCAAGAATTAACTTACATGCCTTCCCTTGGCTTCTCTTTTTTTCTTTTGTCTGCCCCTGAGTTTCCTGGGTTTGGCTGCCTTAGCACAGGCTGGAGTGAGATTTTCACAAGGCACATTTGAGGATGACTCTTAGGATTTAGGGTGACAGGGATGGAGTGTTTTAGCATCTGCACCCCAACTAGAAAATTCATCTCAACCTACCAATGTTGAGCATGGGTGTGGGGAGTAGATGGTTCGAGCTTTGCACCAGACTAAAAGGAATATTCCTCTCTTCCCTTCCCCTCCAACCCCCCACTCCACCTCCAGAGGTCGGCCATTAATCACCTTCTGGAAGCCTGTTGCAGGGTTTGTAATGGAAATGACTCTGTTGTCATGGCAACCCTGGCTGGCCTGGCCAGGGGCTGCTTTGGGCCTGCCTGACTCTTCTGGGTTTCAGGTTTATTTACAAGCTGCTGGCTGGAGCTGGGTAAGAACAGCTCCTTGTGATCAGGAGCCTGAGGGAAAGGCTGTGAATAATGTAGGCCTAAACTAGTCCTTATTCAACAATACTGTTCCAAATCTGGCTCACCCATTGGAAGAAAATGAGCCATTTCACTCCGCTACTCACTAACACCCTGCCTACTGATTGGCTGTACCCACAGATGGGCAGAATTGTATATTTGGAAAATAACTGGGCTTTGAAGCAGACACCTAGGTTTGCATGCCAGCTCTGCACTTACCAGCTGTGTGTCTTTGGGCAAGTCTCTAAAACTCTGATTTTCAGCTTCTACCTTTCTAAGCAGGGATAACAATAACCTAGTACACAGTGCAATTGTTAAAATTCAATAAGACAATTATATAATGCAGGAGTGGCAAACTCTTTTGATAAAAAGGGCAGACAGTAAATATCTTTGGTTTTATAGTCCATATGGCTTCTGTTGTAACCAGTCAACTCAACCCTTCTAGTTTGGAAACAGCCAGAATCAATTGTGACTAAAGAGTGGGGCAGGTTTCCAACAACACTTCAGAGTCCTCTGTGATTCAGGTGGCCCTTTGGGGTAGCTTGGGATGAGCACACTTTCCGTGCAGGAGCTGTATCTGAATCAATGAATACTTTCCATCACCCCCACCATGGAGAAGGGCCACCAGCATAGGGCAGCAGTGTAGTGACCCAGCCAAGGGCAGGGTGAGATTCTCATCCTGGTTCTGCAGGGCCATCAGCATCTCTGGGGAAGTGGGCAAATGGCTCAGTGACCTGTGTGCCCAGCAGTGATTTATCAAAGAGGTTTGCTGGGAATGAAGGAAGGCTATAGGAATACATAATCCACCCAGGACACTCAGATTTATCCAGCTCTAGGCAGCGGGGTTTTTCTCGACCCTCCAACAGTATAGGTGATTAGGAGCCCATTTTTAATGGCATTCGCAGGTTCTAAACAACCAGCAGGTAGGAATATGTCAAACCTGCTCTGCCTGAAGGGTTCTCGGCCCTTTAGGGAAAGATCAGTCCATTTTTTCGTGGGAGTCCTTGGAACCAGGAGGCTGCTGGCCTGAGGCACATTTGTCCTTTTAGAGTGGCAACTTATAGCAGGCTGGCTAAGGCAGTGAGCTACTTCCAGAATGCAGGTCACTGGCTTTCTGGGCTGGAGGCTGATCAGCTGGTCCAGGGGATCATGAGGAAGGGATAGCTTGGTGCTGGTCTGGATGAGCCTCCACATGGCTGTAAAGAAGGGCTTTCCCTCTCAGTTTACCTCTCTGTAAAACCAGATCACGTCTCCTGCCCTGCCAGCCTTCTGTGAGGCCATGTAGGTGTGGGATTCAGGGGGTTTCAGAGGCTGGCTGATGAGACCTGTGGGAATGGGTGCTGACTCCGTGAGAGTTCTACTTCTGTGGTTTATTCTGATGACACCGTGTTTTCTCTGAGAGCCGAGCAGCTGTTCTTTTGCTCTCAACCCTGTGGCTTCACTGTGAGGGGGAGTATTTCCAATTCTCACTGACAGCTTTCTTTGCTGTGAGAGGCTTTAGTCAGCTCCTTAATACCAATGTCTTACATATGTATGGGACTTCACAGTTTACAAAGCAACTTCACAGATGTCTTCTGGTTTTATCTCCATAACAACCCTTGGAGGTTGGCCTGGCAAACTGGCCTAACCCCAAGAGAGAGATGAGGAAACTGCTGATTAAGTTAGGTTGTTTAACCCTGTGCCAGGTTCTCACCACCAGTAGGAGCAGAGCTGGGACCAGACCCATGCTCTTGGCCTCACTGGCTTGCCTCATCCCCTCTGCCTTTGTCTCATCAAAACCTCTTGGGAAACCTGCTTCCCTTTTTTAAAAAAGGGTGTTCTGGTCTACATCTAACATCTAGTTTTTCACTCTAATAAAAGTATCAAGGAATAGTTTGTTTTGGAGGGACAGTGGGAAGTAAATTTTTGAAGATAAATATGCTTTTTATTCTGGAAAGTTGCCTTCTGTCTCTGGAGTTGAGCCTCCTGTCATCAACACTGGCTCAAAAATAAATTTGATTTTCAAATGTGACTTTTCCCCCAAGCCTTGCACAAACTCAAACCAGACAGGTTTAAGGGAGAATGTGAGCTATTTTTACCACAGTCTAGAGGTTCTCCCTGTTCATTCTTGGAGACAAAAATAGATAGTTGAAAATCCTGAGGAATTTTCTCTGGTTGTGAATGTGCATCCAGCTGTCTGCACACATCCACACCCACCACCATGCCAGCTGTTCCTCTGTCTGGCCCTGAGTGAAACACTGCTTTCCTCTTCGACAAGCTTACTTAGCCCATCACCTCCAAATGAAAGTGGCAATGATAACCTAACAGTGGCATAGTCCTTGGTACTCTAGGGGCCTCCCAGTCTTTGGAAACCTAACACAACCTTCTCTATCCAGGTGTGCAAGAAGGATGCCCTGGCCCCACAGTTGTCGCTTCTAAATGGGTCTGTTTTCTTAACTCCTGCATCAGTGATGCTCTGGCCTCTATCACTTGGCACTCTGTTTTATCTAGGTCACACTTGAATGGTAGCCAGGCTTGTGAGCCATTGAGATAAAAAGTAAATAAAAATGATACCAGAAAGACAAGCTCACAAGGCTGAGCCAAGCCTTCCTGGCAGCCAAAGGTCTCTATGAAGAAAGTGAAAATGAATGAATAGAAAATCCTTTCAGGTGCCCATCCATTCCCACTCCTGCCCCATCTTCCTTCTTTTTCCCCCTCTCTCTTCCTTCTATTATTGTTCCCCCCTTTTCCCCTTTCTCCTATAACACCTACCCTTCCAAATGAAACAAAGGAGGAGTTTAGCCTTCAGACCCTGAAAAAATATTCCCACCTATAACTAATAAGGTTTGTGCCCATTTTAACTTTATGTTAAAATTTTCAGAATGAACATTGAATTCTAAGACACTGTAAAAATAATTTCATCATGTTGGAAGGTTTTGTACAAATGTTGCTAGAAAAATAATATGACTGAATCTTGAGGCCATAGAAATGATTCTATTACAAAAACATTTGACATGTGTTGTGCTCAAGGGACACCTACATGATGGCACTGACACTTACTCTGACCCACACAGCTTCACCTGCCACCCCCACCAGACTCCTGACAAGTTCTCACAGACGCCTCTATTCAGTACTAGCAAGGTGTTTCTCACAGCTGTATGATCTGCTGAATTTAGTTATCCACCAAGGATTCCTTGAGATCTTCCTGTACAATTAACACCTCTCTGGGTACTGTGAAGAATTCCCCAAGCAGAAGACAAGATTCTTGTCCTCATGGTGTTTAAAGTCTGGATGAGGAAAATGTAGCAGGTGCACACACAACCATGTTGAAGAGAATAAAGCTGTACCTAGTTAAGTGTTGAACTTTGTGGACTGCAAGTGCCATCCTCAGTTTGTCTCCTGAAACCCATCTCTCAAGGCACAGGTGAAGACTATACCATCCTTCGCTCCAACCCCACACTCGCAGAGCCTCATCATCCTTCACATATATTGTACAAGTTCTACTATTGAACTTACCACATTGTATTGTGTGTTGGTTATTTCCATCTCTGTCTATATAAGCATTTTGAGCTCCAAGGCTTCATCTTGCTAAGGGTCTAGTGAGGTATTGGCATACACAGATAATGTCAGCTAAGTACTGATGCTAGAGAGCTATTGGCTGACTGTGCTTCCTAGTAGGATCCCATAATGTGGCTACACTCTAGTTCATTCTTCTTCTAAGGTATACATGAAGAGGAACTGGTCCAGAGGACTGGATATGAAGTCACAGCATGCTCATTTTAGTAATCTCATGTGGAAGGAAATTAGAATCTTAAGGGTCACTTCTCTATGCATAATGTTGGGGTCAGGAAGTCTACTTTAGATCAGTCAAAGGTGGAAACAGACCCCACTGGGCCCCTCTTGGCTTCATCTTAGGGAGAATGTATGTCTGCATTTTAATTTACTCCAATATGTCATTAACTCCCCAGATACCCTTCCCATTACGACAAGAACCATGATGAGGGTTGGAGGAGAAAGAACTCTCTTCAAGGGTCTTGTCCTCTGCTCAGTGAGAAATGATCTATTAGAGGCTGAAAAATCAATAAAGGCAATTTAAGCCCCTTTCTTGGAGTGTGTGTGACTTACAGGAAGGCAATGGTGTAGTGCCTGGGTGGTGCCATGGGCCCCTTGCTCCTTCCCTTCTCTGCAATTATAGCAAATTTGCCTAATGCACTAAAAGCCAATGAATCATGTCAACCAGTGATGGGATGGAAAAGGTGAGAGGGAAGATGTTGGATGCTGGCAGATGCCCTGCTAACCTTGGTTTTAATTAGGTTTGAGTGAATAACAAACAAAATAATCTTTCATTTGCAACAACCAGCTATGGTGATAAAAAGGTGTATAGTTGTTTGCTGCAAATGAGCAATACCCTAGGTCTCCAGGGAAGCCAATATGGCTACTTCCCTATGGATCATGGCTCTTGAAAGGGTTGAGACTCTACTCAACCATTAGTGAGTTTAAGCCCACTTCCCACAAACTGGGAACCAGGTTTAACATCTCTATAAGTGTTCTACTGGCTCCTTGCAATGGATGGGAGTCATATGTTGATTAGGCTCATTAGTACTAATCACAAAGAGGAAGTCACAACATTCTTCTCTTTCACGCTAAGGATGGAATTTTAATAGCCTTAAAATTTAATAAAAAATTCTACAAAAGAACTGGCTTGTGTTGATCAAAACAGCCACAGTCAAGAAAGAAAAGAGAAGATTTCGAAACTGCTCCAAATTCAAGGCTAAGCAGAGGCATTATGACAACCAAATGTAAGCGTGGCCCAGGATTGTCTTTACCCATACAGAGCACTCTTAGATTAATGAGAAAATTTTAATAAGGTCTGTAGATTAGATAATAGGATTGTTACAATGTGAACTTTCCTAATTTTGATTATTGGACTATGTTAATATAAGACAATGTCCTTATTCTTAGAAAATACACACTGAAGGGGTAAATTGGCATTATTATCTCCAACTTAACACTCAAATGGTTGAGAAAAAGTGTGTCTATCAAAAGCAAATGTGGTAAAATGTCACCACGGATGGTATCTGCATGAAGAATAGATGGGAATTCTTTGTACTAATTTACATCTTTTCTGTACTTCTGAAATAATGACAAAGTAAAAAACTAAAAAAAAGAAAAAATCCAATCAGAAAAGAGGGTGACAACTATGATCAGAGATATGTTTGAGGTCCCTTTCTCTTCCCTTCTCCCCAAACCAACTCATTCAGCTTGTGGCCAGGTTTTTAATTTAAATCTCCAAATACACAGAGAATTGTGGGACTCATCGATTTATCTAGATGATTAGGTTTCTTATATAAGATTATATAGAGAAATTTACACAAAGAACCAATGAAAAATGAAGGGGTTGGGCCAGATGATGACCAAGTCTCTTTCTAGAGTCAGCATTCTGTGACGTATTGAGTCCATGAAATAGGAAAAAAATGTTATCATAGATGGAGGCCATTAAAACAACTTGAAACAACCCCATTACCCCTCCCCCACCCCGCCCCCCCCCCCACCCCCGCGCTTTGCTTCTGCTGCTATTTCCTAAGAGCACATGTGGCAGGGAAACCAGTTAGTCTACACACTGCCTTATGGAGGTATCCCCTTGCTCTGAAAGCCCACAGCAAGCATATTCCTTCATGGGTCTCAGACAACCCACCCCAGCCCCTCCAAGGATAACCCCTGTGAAGTTCTGTTGGCATAAGGGACTTTATCTGGGTTCTCAGGGCTAAGAATGTGAAAACACACTCAGTTAAAATGCCAGGGATTTGTATTGACACTCAATGTATCTCCATATACATAAAGATGTGCACATACATTTTTCCAACACCAATCTCCAAAATTACAGTTTTGGAACAATTTTTTAAAATATGTTCTATAGGCCCTGGTTGGTGTAGCTCAGTGGATTGAGCTCGGGCCTGCGAACCACACGATCGCGGTTCATTTCCCAGTCAGGCCACATGCCTGGGTTGCAGGCCAGTTCCCAGCAGGGGACTCACGAGAGGCAACCATGCATTGATATTTCTCTCCTTCCCTTCCTCTCTAAAGATAAATAAATAAAATCTTTTAAAAAAACCTGCACACCTTCCTTCGAAGAGTTTTTAAAAATATATATATGTTCTACATTACAAAATTTTCTTTTAAAAATATTTAACAACTGACTGTCATTGGTTCTGAGTTTCTCTGAACTTAAAGACAAAACCGTCTGCCAAGAATGACTATGGCACCTTCACAGATGCTGAATAGGGTGGTGTGTGACACTTCTGGACATAGCCCTAGGGCTGCACTGCCCCAAGCCACCAGCCAAGACATGAATCTCTTCCTTAGAAGCAAGAATGAAGGACATTCTTGGTTAAGACAGGACATCTGGCTCCCATGGATGACAAACACTTTACTGAACATTTGTTTTTGACTGTGTGGCTGATGTTGCTAGTTGACATTCTTAATGTGCATTCTCCTCTTCTCTTAGTTATTGGGATTTCAATTTGCTTATGAGTAAAAAATAATCACCTACCCAGACTGTCCAGAAGTTAGCAAGGCTCACATGATCTAGTTTTGGCAGGTAAGATGTAAGTAGAAATTTCAGGGAAGGTAGTTTATCCTGATAGAACATAGACCCAGCTAGCACTGGCCTTGTCCTCACCCTTCCCCCCTTTTCCATGCCTGGAAAGTTCTACCTGGGTTGTAGAGAACCCATTCTTGGAGCTATGAGGGTGAGGGCCACAACAATGTGGTCCCGGGGGTGGGGGGTGGGGGTCTGAAAGGATTCTGGGTTCCTAGCTGCTTCCTGCATTGCCTCTGGATATCTCATTAAATGAGAAAAATAAACTGCTGTGCTGTGGTGTTTACTACATGACCTTAAATGTAATCCCCAACAGAGAACCCAACACACCCACCTTCCCTCCAGTCCTTGTGATTCTCAGTGGCTTTGGCTTCATGTCCAGGGCCACCCACCTGCTCATCTGGGCATCACCTCCTGCAGTCTGCACACTTTGCTGCAGGGTTGGACCTGCAACTTAAACCAGAATACTTTGAGTAAGTCAGGACTTTTGCACCAAAAAGACGGGCTTTCTTCACCTGTGGGTTTGGAGTTATGATGGCACAAAATTTAGAATTGTGGCAGCCATGTGTGTGTTGCAAGAAGAAAACCTGCTGAAAATAAAGCGAACATCTGAGAGCATAAATCCCAGCTGAGGGGTGAAGGGACTAATTCTCATGACGTCATTTGAGCCTCTATACATCAAACTGTGCTGTAAGCTAGCCCTAACCTTGGACTTTCTCATTATATAAGCCAATAAATTTTCTTCTTACTGAAGCTAGTTAGGGTTTCCATGACCAGGTAGTACTGAAAAGCCCTAATTGACTCAGAGACTTCAGAGGGTGTGAGCTGACTGAGGAATTCTTGGCAGCAGCCCCCAGGGCCTCAAGTTCATGATCTGGCGTGTGCTTTTTTGGAGCAGGGAGCTTAATTTAAGGACAATTGTATCCCTGTAGGTGTCATTCTTCATTCCAGTTGGACACACATTTTGATCTTTGGGTCCAGTGAGAACCCTTTTGTCAGTTCTGAAAGTGAGGCCTGTCTTGGAGAAAAGTAGGGGTGTTTTGTTTGGCTTGGGGGAGGGTAGCAGAGGCTAATGGCATGTCCTGTGGTGAGTTAACCCCTCATCTTTCAGGAAACGCAATCACTGGGGACACTTGCTTTCCTAAAATTGCCTCTGACACCATCTTAATTCCACAAATTATTGTCAACCAGAACTGTAAGGAGTTCTTTTTAGACTAAATCTATTCTGCAGGCCATAGGGTGGGTATTCAGAGTACAGATCATAAATGGTCCTAGAGCTTTAGGAGGGAAATATTTGGTGCTCTGCATGTAGTTTTAACCCAGAGGAGATCGGCAAGACCCTGTCAGAGCAGCGGAGGGAAGCGCAAGGCTCAGAGGACAAAGGAAATACCCATGTCCTGTGGACCTAGGTTTTGGGGGTTTGTTGTTGTTGCTGTTTTTGACTTTACACCTTCTGGGATGAGCTGGCATGAGATAGCCTGATGCACTTGCTGTAAGAAAGATGAGAACCACATTCATGACAAGGTATGTCAGTTGGGCCCTAGTGGACTGCAACATGTCCCTTCCTTCTTCGTGCCAGCACCTGAGAACAAAATGTGCTTCAGAGAGAGCTTTGTCTCTCCTGAGCCCACTAGGCCTTATGTTTACTGTCTCCCAGGTTAGCTCTGAACCCCAGGAATCCACATATCTCCAAGTGTTACGGTTTTTATCACCTTATTTGCCTTTTGGGATAGCAGCAATAGCTACATATGGTAGAAAAGTCAGTACCTTTTCTCCTGTCCCCCCGGCCCCCAGCATAGCTTCTGAATTCAGTCAGGGACCACCCATCCTCTCCAGGGCCCAAGCAGAAAAGACAGCTTCCAGAAGGATTCATACAGCCTTCTTCCCTGCCCTTTGTTGGACTTGACCTCACCCCCTATTAGCCCTGCTTCCTTTCTACCTGCCACCGAAAGGGCCAACCCCTGAGGGAAGAAGTCTAGTTCCTACACTCTGGAACCAAACAGAGGAGCCAACAAGCAGTCTGACAGCCCACGAGTTTCAACTTCTAACCAAGACCTGCTCTTCCCCCCCTCCCTCCCTCTCCATGCTCCTCAGACTTCCTCATTTAAAGACAAACATGCTATGCACAAAACTAAGTGGTGAAGACTCCTACAGGGCTGACCTACCCTAACCCCAAACACCTTAGAGATGTGCTGTGTGATCATCAGTGAGCACTTAATCTTCGCAGCAGTCCTACATAGCAAGTGTAATGGCCCTCTTTTCACGGATCAGAGAAGGTGAGACACTTTCCCAGACCACTCAGCTTATGACAGAGCTGGTCTCTGTGACTCTGGAGTCAACGTTCCCCGTGTTCTGTCCTCTTGGCCAGCCTGAGTTTCCCCCGGGACCACGTTGCCAAAACAATCAGGTCTTTGGATGCATTGAGCAACATTGGGGTGACAGACACTGCCCAGATCCCTCACATGGGTCTCTTTGCATCTGATGATTATGAAGGCTCTTTGGGGGCAAGGCTGGATTGCACGTCTCCTTCCCCCACCTCCCTTTTCTTAAAAAGAATAATACAAGAACTTTAGCACTTTTCTCTCTGACCAGGTCACAGCTGGAGAAGAACATCAGTGAAATTGTGGCTCTGAAAACCTCTGGCTGCTTTCCTAGGGTTGAGTCATGTCTCTGCTCCAGGAAGGTGTCATTATTTTGGTGCAAGAAACGAACAAATGGAAGTACAGTGTGGCATAGAGCTCCCTAAAGGCACTGAGAACTTGCTGGGTTGTAGCCACAAGCGTGGGCTGAAAGCAAAGATTACAGAAGGTGTTGGTGGGCCTGGAGCTTGAAAACATTCCTTTGGAGCAATTAAGAAGCAGCTTAGTGCCTCACTGGGCTATGTGTGCTTTGAAAATGTCTTTAGTTGAATCAGGAAGGCTTTTTCTTCAAATATGTTTTTTCGAATTATAATAAATGTGCGTGGGTGAGACCAAGGCTGGGCTTAGTCCCTGGGGCAGTTGTCCCAGGCATGTGGATAGAGCTAAGTGGGTGGCAGGAAAAAAATAAAAATAAAAAACTGTCTTTGAAGTTTCTGTCCTAGAGATGGCTGGGCCCTGTAGGAGATGACATGGTGTCATGAAGATGGTGATGCCTTTCATTTTCAAGTCTGGAAAAAGTCTAGCCATTGTTAGTATAATGAGAATGGTTTGCATGGCATCTACGTAATCTGGCAGCCAAGGAGAGTGGACTAGAATGCACATGTGTGGACAATGATGACTTCACTGTACTAGTCAGTGGGGGCAGTAGACACCGTTGAGTGAGCACGTGTACTGTGTGGTTGTCACATTCAAAATGACTGAGCGAGTAAAGCAATGAATCTGCATCAAATTTTGTGTTGAGTTAGAACATTCCTTTATGGAAACTATTCAGATAATTCAATAGGTCACAGCATTGGGCAACTGGTGACTGGCAGTTTCATCACAACAACGTTCCCACTCATGCGGGCATGAGAGCAGTAGAAGGTCCTCTGCTCAGGACGACACCTTGGTGATCAGCTTCAGGGCAAAGGGTAACTGCAGGAACCTATGAAACAGACAGAAATGAGCAAAACTGTTCTGTATGAGAAGAAATTTGTACTTCTGTAAGAGAAGAAGACAGTCTGGGGAGGAGTCTGCCCCAGATGTGTGAGGCTTGGGCCAACTGAGTAAGATGTGTGGTGGTGGGTGAGGGACAACTCACAGAGCTGGGATGTCTAGAAGGGGAGGCTTGGTGTACAATCTGAAGCTGCTGGGATTGCAGTGATACAGCCCTCTACTCTAATATCTCCTTCTTTCCAAAATCTGCAGCTAGGTCTAAAAACATGCAAATTGCCTTATGGAAACAGAGGGGTTTTTCTTTCAGCTTTAGTGAGGTATAATTGACTAATAAAATCGTAAGATCTTTAACGGGTACAACATAATGATTTGATGTATGTATATATTATAAAATGATGATAAGACACTGACTTGGGTCTTATCCTGACACAGGGTCTGGACAAACTTCTGAGCATGTCTCGTGCTTAAAGGGTGGGTACTGACCCTTACAGGATCTTTGGAGCTGGGAGAAAAGCCCTGTGCTTTATGGGCCCTGGGACAGTGGGGCTCATTCCCTAGGAGAGTAATGCTCCAAGCCATAGGCTATAGCCCTGTTCTTCCTCTTATTGGCAAACAGTCAGGAAGTTGGGAGTTAATTCTGCAGCTCAGACATTTCCGGAAACATTCTAGATTTAAATTGCTGACAGATAAGCTAACCACATCTCCTGGCATTTCTGCATACCTGTGCTTCCATACAACCTATTAACTTCTAGGCCTCATCAAAGCCCTCCAGGACACAGGACAAGGAGGAGAGGACAAGGGCCTGGGATACAGTGCTGGGACCCTGGAAAGTGGCCAGCTCTGGTGCTGAGTGAGGGGAAGGCAGCATGCCTGCCTGAGCTCGGACTCTGGGATGGAGTGGGAGGCGGGTGGCTGGGGCCCAGCACTAACCCCGGATGCTCCTCCAGCTCCAGCACCCAGACCTGGCCCTGCTCTGCTGTTACTTCCCAGAACGAAGGATCCTGGGTCAGCCGTCAGTGAGCCCCAGACCCAAGGTAGCTGCACATTGACAAATCTGCTCAGCTTAGCAGCACCTCAGGTAGGTTCTTGTAGGTAGGCATTTGGAAGTTTTGCCCAAGGACTGAGGCTCAAGAAGCTTCCAGAGCCAGCCAAGGGAAAGGAATGATTTGGAGGTGGCTCCCTTAGGCCTCTCTGTTAGACTGTAAACGTTAGAAAAGGGGAAGCAATGAAACTAATTAGAAAAGAAGATTGGGGCATAAGAGAGAAGAAAGTGGCCTTTGAGAATCTTGAGTTTGCAGGTCAGAAGCTCCAGGCCAGAGGAGACTGGTCTTTCCCTTCGTTGCTGATAGAGTGTGGGGCTGTTCTCCTCCCAGGGCTGCAGTGAGGACTCATGCCACTTCCTTCCAGCACAGGGCTTTACTGAAAGCCAACTTGCCAGGTTCCCTGGATACCACAAGACACTGATTCGGCCCCACAGTCCCTCGGCAGCATGGCGCAGCAGTGCCGGGACAGCCAGCTGCCTCAGGCAAGTCCCCCAGAACTCAGCCTGTGCTGGGGTGAGTCCAATCTCAGTGCTCCTAGAGCACATCCAGAAAAAGGGAAGTTCAGCCTGCATGGATTCACCACCACCCCATGTTCCATATGATCCAGCAATCCCACTTCTGGGCCTATATCCAAAGGAAATGAAACCAGGATCTCGGATACCTGCATTCCCATGTTTATTGCAGCTTAATTCACAATAGCCAAGATATAGACACAAGATTGCACTGTGTACTTGAAATTTGCCAGGAGAGTATATCCTAAGTGTTTTCACCATACACATGAGTGTGCACACACACACTATGGTAGCTGTGAGTTGAGAAATATATTATTTAGCTTGATTGTGGTAATCATTCACATATACAAGTTTTGTCCAGAAGGTATCCAGCCATGTGCTGTGAAAAAAAGATATTTGTTGAAGAAGATACAAGATACCACAAACATTGTACATAGGATAATGACACCTCAGTCTCTTTCAATGTAGGCACTTTGGGACCTAACACAAATCGCCACAGCTGCCCTGTTGTATTTTCCTAAATCTCATCAATGTTCTGAAATCTCTTTCCTTTCAAAAGTGATTTTAGTTTTAGGAAAAGTCAGATGTTGGAAGGCACCAAACCTGGGTTGTAGGGGGACTGAGTCACCTGGCTGATCTGAAGTTTCACCAAAAAAACTCTGCTTGAGATGCCTGGGAGCTTTGACTACAGTCAGATTTCTCTCCCTGCAAGTTTTCCATGACATCTCCACCTTCCTTGTTTCTGAACTGGGACTGCCCCAGCCTACACTGAGCCTCACGTGCATTAGAAATGGACATCCACTTGGTGCCAATGCAGTTTAGCTAAAGGATTCTGAGCTGAAGTTCAACACCCTCCTGACCAGACTGTTGTTGTGCAGGCTGTGAACTGCACACCCGAATAAGGCAGCCCTGGTCACTGAGAAGGACACAGGCTTGAGTTGGCCCTCAGCAGAAACAGTGTCTATGTTTCCCGGCTCATGGTTTAGGCAGATTGAAGCAGACTACCCTACATTAGAAACCCTACTTTAGCCTGTGAGGGTGCAAAGGGCCACACAGATGTTGCTAGTCATGTGAACTTGGGCCTTCTACAACCTGGTTTTGTCTATAAAGTGGGAATAAAAATTGTCATCCCACAGAGCTGCTGTGAGAGTTCAATGAGAACTATAAGGCTACTATAAGTAGCCTGCCTAAAGCTGGAACAGAAACTACGATAGTTGGCCTGGGGGCAGAGGGAGCAAACCCAGGAGAGTGATGAGACTGTTGAGTGCCAGGAGAGGGAGGAGGCAAGAGCTGAGCTGCAGGGGAAGCTCCTTCTCTTTCTGGTGACTCATAGCCTGGTGACTAGCAAGGTTGGGAGGCAGCAGGCTTGGTGGGGAGGAAGTCTCTACCCCAACTCCATCCAGCCAACATATTGTAGGGGATGGAGGGTAGCCTGGTAGGCATGACATGGCTCCTGGGAAATCTGTAGCAGAGTTTGTGAAATAAAGACTAACAGGAAATGCTCTGGGCAAATATCAAAATAAGATTTCTTGTATACTAGTCCCTCCTTATCAGTAAGGGATACATCCTAAGACCACCCATTAGATGCCTGGAACCACTGATAGTACCAAATCCTACGTGTACTGTTTTCTCCTAGATGTACATACCTATGATAAAGCTTAATTTATAAACTGTGAACAGTAAGAGATTAATAAGCTACAATAAAGTTATGTGAATGTGGCATTATTAGGTAAATAAGGGTGACTTGAACATAAGCACTTGATACCTCAACAGTTGATTTGATAACCAAGGTGGTTGTGGGGAGTGGTCACAGTGTGGACACGGAACAGGTCCTTAGCAGGACAGAACAGGATGGAGCAAGATTTCTTCATGCTACTCAGAATGGCACATTTAAAACTTATGGACTCTTTATTTCTGGAATTTTCCATTTCATATTTTTGGTCTATGGTTGACTGTGGATACCTGAAACCATGGAAGGTGAAAATGTGGATAAGGGGGAAACTACTGTAGGATGAGGACTTGAGGATGGGTCCTGGCCAAGTGGGGAGGGGCTTTCCAGGGCAGATGCATCTCTACCAGACTAGGTGTGAAGGGGCTAGAGACACTTTATTGTTATACCATCTAGAGTTTCATGTCCTTGTTCAGGTAGAAGCTTGACTTACCCTATCCCAGGGCCCCTGGCTCAGGCTTTGGAGAACTGGTGTTTCTTTAGTCACTCATGTGGCTTATGCAGATCAGATCTCTGGCTCTTTATTCACTTGTAAGAAACAGATTCACTGGATACCTATTTTATTCCAGACACTGTGCTGGACACTGAAGTTACAAATATAAATATGATATGAGGCAAATCCTCATTTGGTTTTAATTACTAGTGTACATGCATTTATGAAAGTGTTTGTGTGGCATCAATCTTTGTGAATTTATACATGTAAGTAGATGTGTTTGTGGATGTGTTTTAATGTATGTATCTATATATGTCAGTCTGTGTATGAATAAGTGCATGCATATATGTATATGTATAAGTGTATATGATCATGTATGTAAGTCTAAGTGTTTCTGTATGTATCCTCTTCTCTAATAATTAAAAAGAAAGTATATGAAGACTTTTATTAATGTGTCTGAGGTTTATGTAAATATATAGAAAGGGGGCAATTATTGTTGGAGATCATTTTGCTCCAAGGATTCTGCAAGTTAGGACCTCATGGTGCTTCACATTACGCTCATTTCATGTAATGCACAGTAAGGACCCAAAGAGCCAGGCAGACCCAAGGAACCAACCACGGGTCAAAACAAGCAGGAAGCCAGGACCCAAGAAGGCAAGACCAGAGTAAAGGAATTTGCCAAACCCAGAGGCTAGAACTGTCAAGAGGTTAGAACTCCCAGCAAGAACTAAGGGCTTGGCGGTTATCAGAGATTTAGAGGAGTTAGAAGGCCAGGAGGGAACAGGGAAACATCTGAAACCTGGGTGCCCTGGCAAACTGGGCCATGTGTCCTCCAGTCACGGCAGCACATGTGGATTTGTAGACAAAGGCTGTCTCAGGCAGAGCCTCACTAAAATTTCCCTCAGGGTCACAACCAGTGCCTGGCTTGTGAGCCAGTGAGGGATCAAGGCTGAGACCGTGGAGCAGGCACAGAAGCAGCTGAAAAGACCAGGAACCGCTCCGATCAGGGACAGGAGGTGGATCAGATAGGACACTAAGGTCATGTAAAAATATATGACCTTTGTTTACCGTTGTCCTTTGCATGGTTTGTCACTCAGATGGACTTCTTTAAAAATTTATGCTCACATAATATCACTTTTATTATGCAGTTATTCACAAGAGGAAAAGGGAGTGTATCTGAATGCATTTACTTCACTTGCTTAATGGAGTGCTCAGAGTAGGAGAGAGAAAGCTCCCTAATATTTTATTTTAGCAATTGGAGTTATACTGGAGAGTTTCTGACAGTGACATCCAGCCATTCCGGGAAGGGAAACTGACTGTTTTTATCTCATGAAGGGCACCTGATATACCTCAAAGCTGTGCTGTCTGCTGGAAGTGCAGATAACAGCTTCTGTGGAAAGAGGAGAGCTGAGGGGAATCGCCGAGGTGCACTCTGAGTCCTGCCAGAGCCTGGAAGAGAATTCAGTCCGACTTCCTGCAGTAGCCCAGACTATTGGTTCCTGGGCTGTGGAGAGGATTTTAGATGTTAATTCCAATCTCTGCCTGTAGATGGATTTCCTTTCAACCCTGGACTGTGCATTGGGTTGGCTTGCACTGTTACTAGAGTCTCTTCCCAGCCAAGGGCCCCGGCGGTGAGGAGGGTGGGGGCCCCAGCTGTAAAATATTTCTACTCTGCCTTACTTGGCTCGGTTTCAAGGCTGTAAGTTCACATATCTTATCCAAATGAGAGACAGCAGTGTGCTGGTTGGTAGGAGCACTGGTTGCAGTCAGGCTACCCAGGGTTCAAACACTGATGCCCCTAGTGGTGGGTCTTGGACACAGTAGTAAATGGGGTGAACTCTAGAGCAGACGTTTCCGTGTATACTTGCTATGTGACCTTAGGCAAGTTATTAATCTCTGTGTCCCAGCTTGCTCATTCACAAAATGGAAATTATAATAGTACATATCTCAATGGATTGTTATGAAGATTGAGGGAATTAATATATATCAGTACAGTTTATATTATATATGATATAGTAATGTAATACACATGCCAGTATGTTATTTTATATGTGATATTTTATAACATATATAATTTACATTAATAGCTTAAAACAGTGCATGGCGCACTAAGTTTCTGATATTATTAATTTGACCATATGTATAAAATGGAGATTTTGGTAGTACCTATTTCACCAGGTTGTTATAAAGACTGAAGCAGTGCTTATAAGATGTTTCACCTGATTTCTGACAAACAGTGAGCTCTTGAGGAATATGTGCAATTGTTGTGCCAACGAAATCATCTGGTACACTGGGGTCAGGGCTCAGACAGCAAGGCGAGTCTAGAGAGATGAGCCTTCTGCCCACGGCCTCTCCCGATGGGGAGGGGGTCTGAGGGGCTGGGCCTAGTGACATCGTGATGTCTGATCTCCTTAGCTGACTCCAGGCCTGGCTGAGCGTCCCCTGTCATATCGACCCAGGGAGGCGGCAGACACAGGGGGCTGTTTCCTTCATGAGAGAAAAATGTCTGTGCCTCTGAATTCCCACTGGGCATGCGACAGGGGAGGGGTGGGCAAGAATGGGCTTGGGGCCAGGGGGAGGAGGAGTGAGTGTGTGGGAGGAGTGAGAGATGGCTGAGTTTCCCACCGCCGCCGGAGACAAACACAACCCGTCTGGAGGTTTGCTGGGTGCTGGGTCCCTGCCCAACACTAGGAATGGCAGTGTGAGCACAAGCCAGGACCTTCTTCATCCAGAGAGGACTCACTTTTAGAAACATGAGCCTGATGCCAGGTCCTGGGTTGAAAGTCTGGGCTGCCACATGCTGAGACAAAGAACTTCCTCACTCATTCTTCTGCTAAAAAAGAACATTAACACCTAAGTGGAGGACACAGTGAGGCCATACTTTTGTTTTGGGACTGGACCCTGAACCCAGGGACCCCAGCTTGGGTAAGGAGCTGGAAACCTCATTATCAGCAAGCCTCCAGGACAGTGCTTTCCTCACACCTCAGATCCATTTTTATTCTATGGTGCCTGTCTGAGAGCAAAATCATCTCTTCCTGTTCAAGTAGTCAGTGACATTTCAGTATTGTGCAATATAACTCCTTAGCAAATGATAATACTAATGAGCTTCCATTTAGCCAACTTGTATACGAGCCAGATGGTCTCTGGGTGATTCCTGTAGTGGACAAGATTACTTGGGTAGTAGACAAGATTACTTTAGTAGCTAGTATTGCCAGTACTAGCTACATAACTTCAGGTAAATTTACTCAACTGCTAAAGCCTCTACATTTGTTAAATGGGGACATCCCATTGTGGGGGATGTTGTCCTGCAAGCAGCTGAGATACACATGGGTGGTAGACACAGCTCTGGGCCACCTTGATCCTCTTTTAAGACAGAACTAGTGGCTGACCTATGGAAAGCCCCTCAGCAGTCAGCCTTTAGTTGTCAGCACTGTCAAGGTCTGTCCCAGCTGCACAGAGTTCCTTTGGCTAAGGTCCTGGCCTTCCAAAGGAAGCTATGGAGGCCTCAGTGCAACACAGATGCTCAAAAGGGTGAGAGAGAGATCCTGGGAAAGACCACGGGCCTGCCAAATCCTTAAGTGCTGGGATATCTCCTTCAAAATAAAAGGCAAATTATTAAATCTTGGCATCATGATCATGAAAGCAAAACACCAGGTGAGCCTCTCCAGATTCTGGAAGCAGCATATTCCAAACCTAGGAACACTGCTCTGGCCCATATACCAGGTGACACCAATGGCTTCCAGCTTCACATGAGGCCTAGGGCAGGAGAAAGGCTCTGCAACTGGTCCAGACTGCAGTACAGGAAGCCTCACCATTTGGACCACACAGCCCAGCCAACACTTCAGTGATGCCACATGGGGTTTGTGGCAAGTCGCAGTGGGAGAATCACAGCTCAGGCCCCAGGGTTGTGGAGCAACACCATGCCACCTGCAGCACACACCTTCTGAAAAATAACTCCTGGCATGGTGTTTGGTCTTTAGAAATGGAATACCTGACCACAGGGACATTGAAGGATAGGGTAGCTAGAACTGACCATTGGGAGCTTGGCTATCATCAGGTCAGACAGGCCAGCAACAATGCATTGTAAAAAAAAGGCTGTATACAGGACTGGAGACAAGCAGAGCCACAAGGCACAAGGAAGCTGCCTGAGTAGTAGCCTAGACTCCATGGCACCCACTACAATTGTACCAGAGCCCCTCCCTGAGCTCACACCTATAGCTCTATGGGGGATCTCATGAAACCAGCTGAAGGAGGAGGGAAAAGCCTGAGCTGAGTTTATGCACGGGTTAGCTCAGGAACTGGGGATAAGCTCTGGTGGCCTTAAAAAGAGTAGTGCTTTCTACTTCTAGGAAGATGGAGTAGACGTATGTTTTCCTATTGCTTCCATTAAGTACAGCTAGAAACTCTGGACAATATATGAAAAACAACCATGAGAAAGGTAGGAAAGAAGGCAGACTAGGTAGGCACCTGAAAAACAATATAGAGGCGAGTTGTCTGGGTTTTCCTTTGGCCTCATATATCCTACATTTGAAATGGAAAAGATCGGCAACTTGCAAGTACTAATGAGTACCAACGAAACAAAAACAGAAACAGGAAAAAAAAACCACTTGCTCTATCCAGCCAAAGGACCAGGAAAAGGGCAGAGTAACATGACAGAAAACTTTTCAACAATGACCACTGTATTCCAACCAAATGCTATAGGAAAATTTGTGTCCCCACCCCTAGACCCACCTGCAAAGGCCGAGTTGGAAGTCCAGACTTCCACCCTCCCAGGCTGTCATGTGTGCCCTAGCCACCTTGTTGGGATGGTTTCAGAAAAGGCCCAATAGAGACAGAGGACTTTCATCCCTTCTCTTCCTGCTGCAGTGTAAGTAAATACCACATTGCATTCCCATCAGGCCAGAACAAGGTACTTCTCTCCCCCAATGGGGGTAACATCAGAGGAAGGCTACTAGAGAGGCCACACAGAAGTAATGAGGCCATCCCTCACAGGTGGTGTCAGCAGAGGCCATGTGAGAGCAGTAACAAGAAACTCCTGCTCTTGCAACCCGGGTCATATCAGTGAAGGCCATGTTCAGCAAAAGTGAGGACCTACTGTAATGCCAAGAAATGTGAGTGAAGAGCTTGCATTTTAACCCCCGACCTGGCAGTAGTGAGGCAGCACCAACCCTTCCCATGCCAAAACCGTGTCAGAGAACGCCAGCTAAAACAAGATTTAAATACAGTCTAAAGTCTCATAACATAATACCCCAAATGTCCAGGTTTCAATAAAAAGTAAAAGGCATACAAATCAGATAGGAAAAAATAAACTGTCCCCATTTTTAGACGATGTCATTGTTTATACACAAAACTTCCAAGGAATATGCAAAAAATTCCTAGAAGTAATAAGTGATTTCAGCAAGATCCCAGGACACAAGATAAATATGCTATAGTTAACGGTATTTCTGTAAAAGAACAACAGACATGTGGACACTAAAATTAAAAATACAATGCTATTTACAATTGCTCAAAAATGTTTGAGTGTAAACCTAACAAATCATATACGGAACTCATATGCTGAAAAACATAAAACTGATCAAGAAAGTTCTGAATAAATGAAGAAACATACCATGTTCATGGACTGGAAGACTCAGTAGAGTAGTCAGCATCAAAGTCCAAGATCATGGTGTCAGCAGGTTCGGTTTCTTCTGAGGCCTCCCTTTTCGGCCTGTAGGTGGCTGCCTTCTTGCTGTTTCCTCACATGATCTTTTCTGTGCATGTGCATCCTTGGCGTCTCTCATACTGCTCCAGTTTTCTCTTATAAGGATATATAGCAGATTGGATTAGGGCCTTAAGATTAATTACATTTTTATGGATCCTATCTCCAGATGTGGTCACATGCTGAGGTACTACAGGTTAAAACTTCAACAAATGAATTTAGTGGGAGATGAAATTTAGTTTGCATCCGTTCTTTAACTTGGCATGTAAGGTCTTCTATAGTCTGGCTTCTCCCTGCCCCCACCCTCGTTTCTCATCTTCTTGCACTTCACTCCCTATGTTTCACTCACACTCAAGCAGTCCTTCCAATATATCTTGAGAGTTCTTACCTCCATGTGTTTGTGTGATTCCCTCTGCCCAGAATACTCTCCATTCCCCACCATAAACACTCTCTACTCCCAATTCACCAGCTTGTTCCTTCTTATCTTTCTGATCCCAGTTCAGATGTTATCCACTCCAGGAAGTCTCCATTGACCCAAAGCCTGGTTTAGGTGCTTTTCTAGGGGACCCCATTCCAGTGTCCTCTCCACTTTACATGTCCCAATAATTGCTGGCTCACCTTTCCATGTTGTTTGTCAGACTAATTTCCATGGAGGCAGAAACTGTATCTGACTTGTTGACTTGTACTCCCAGAGCTAACAGTGTGTCTGGCATAGAGTAGGCAATGTTTTCTGAATAACACACAATGTATCGGAGCATGGGGCTAATGGCTTTGTGAGGTTGGCTTTGTGTCCTGCATGCAGGGGTCTCCTGCCTCCATGTCTGATGGAGACAATAGGGCAGTCTTCTCTTCCACTGCCAGGCCTCAGACGCGTGGTTGGGAGCCCCGCACTCCACGGCAGAGCTCCTCCACAGATGCTACCACTCAGTAGCAGATTACATGCAGCCATTTAAGCGTGTGTCTATTTTACTAGTGTTTATAGTATAATCTGGATGCAGATTATCTAATTATGAGTACCCAGTTTTCCCATTTTCAATTAATCTGTCATTCATTTCACCCTTTTCCACTCAGGAAGCACCTCTAGACAAGACCTTCAGAGTCCCTGACCAACCTTGCCCATGCACCCTCTTTTCACCCCCTATTACACATTTTGCCTGCTCAAGCAGAGGTTTGTCCTTCCTTTCATCTTCCAAGGACCTTTCATGTGTGTGTGAGTGTGTGTGTGTGTGTGTGTGTGTGTGGTGGGGAGAGGTAGTTTCTTTCTTTTTTTATTTTTATTTAATTGTTCAAGTACAACTTTCTGTTTTTTACTACCATCCCAGCCAACCACCCCAGCCTTCCCTACCTCCCTCCCATTTCCACCTCCCCTTAGTTTTTGTCCATGTATCCTTTATTCTTGTTCCTGTAAACCCACCCCTTTCCCCCTGAAATTCCCTCCCCTCTGCCCCCTGGTCACTGTCAGCCTGTTCTCTATTTCAGTGTCTTTGGTTATAATTTGCTTGCTTGTTTGTTTTGTTGTTTAAGTTCCTGTTACAGGTGAGATCATATGGTATTTGTCTTTCACCACCTGGCTTATTTCACTTGCCATAATGCTCTCCAGTTCCATTCATGCTGTTGCAAAGGAGCTTCTTCTTTCCTTCTGCTTCATAGAATTCCATTGTGTAAATGTACCACAGTTTTTTGATCCATTCATTTACTGATGAGCACTTAGGTTGCTTCCAACTCTTGGTTATTGTAAATTGTGCTGCTATGAACATTGGGGTGCATAGGTTCTTTTGGATTTTTGTTTCACAGTTCTTAGGGCATAATCCTAGCAGTGGAATTGCTGGGTCAAAAGGCAAATCTATTTTTAGTTTTCTGAGAAAATTCCATACTGTTTCCTATAGTGGTATTTTCTAAGTCCTATGTACACATTTTTGACTTTGGGTTGAAACTGCTGTCTGTAAATACACTAAAATTTACTCCACATTATCCATTTGATTTTGCCCCAAACCTTGTCCCACTAGAATCTTGTCTGTTCTGGGCCCCAAGCACTCTGATAAATTTCTCTGAACTGAGCCTTTGATCTTGATTTGCAGTGGGGCATACTTAGAGGGTTAGAATTCCCCTTCCTCCACTGGCCAGCCACGTGACCTTAGTCAACTAACTAAGCCTTTCTATACCCCACTTGCCTTGTTTGTAAAGGACCTTAATAATGGCACCTGTTTTGTGGGGACTACATGAGGTGATACAGTAAAGGCTTGACATATAGTAAGCTTTTGATAAATATTAACTTGTGCTCTGTGGTGGTCTTCCTATAGCTTCCCTTTCCTTTGAGACCTAGAATCATGAAACTTAGGTTTAGGACTCATCTCTAACTTCCTGGCTCTGTGACTCTGGGTAAGTCTCTCAATCTATCTGATCTCTAGTTTTCTCTTTAGTATGAGAGGCACAGAAACACCACCTTCAAGGGCTGTTGTCAGATGAGAGATGATTGGCTGTGTAAAAGCACTGTATCCATGCTGTTGCTATGCAAATGGCACTCAGGCGTTGGCAAAGGATACAGGAAGGTGGGTTGTTCCCACAACAGCTCCTGTCAGCATCACAGTCTGGTTTTATGGCACAATGCACATCAGCATACAAAACTTTCATTCTTTTCCTCCCTGAGTTTCCTTCTGTGAGTCTATTTCTATTTTTTCCTTACAATATCAATTTGCTTAACACTTCCTGCCCCACCCCCACTAATATGGGCCTGTGCACACATACACACACCAGTCAGGGGGCCTCCATCAACATGCAGGTATTGAGGAGGAGGAGGTTTGAAAGAACTTTCTGAGAATCTGGGATCTTGGCTGGACTTACTCTGTTCTTTCTCAGTGGCTCCTGATTGGGTGGGGGTGGGGTGAGGTATGGTATCCATATTATCATGATTTTATGATTTTATTTTAAGAATGGAATTTTGGATCTCTGGAATTAGTAATGCAACTCCTTTATATTAGCATGGAGGAAACTGAGGTTCATAGAAGAGAAAGGTTCATCTGAGATCATATACTTGAGTTGTCATGGGTCAGTTATCTTTCTTAGGTTGGGTTCCCCAAAAGCAAGTTCTGAGACAAAGATTCTTTGCAAGTGATTTATTAAGGAAGATCTCTGAGGAGAAACTGAATGGGATAGAGGGAAGCAGGACAGGGAAGGCAGGAAAACCAGTAAGTGTGTGGTTTCAGACACAATGCCTGATCGAAGGTCCTGATCATATAGGGAATTCCAGAGGGGTATGTCTGTCAGGACTGGAGACAGTGGCTAAAGGTCAGGATTGGTCACAAGAAGGTGTGAGGAGTTATAAGGAGCCTAACCTGCCAGGTTTGCCTGCTCTCTGCACCTGTAGGTGCAGAGCCACAAGAAAAGCCTCTAGTGAGAGTCAGGGATGGTACCTTAAAGCAAGTCACAGAAGGTGGGGACAGGTGCATGGAAATGATAAGAAGGGTCTGTGAGAATCTGAGTAAGCGCTGGCAGGGTCTGAGTATTTGCCCCCTTTCTGAATGTTTTTCTTCCTCTCTCTCCATAGTTCTTGGCATATGAGCAAGCACTCTATAAAGACTTCCTTCTCCTTCATTATTGGTAGATGTGTAATGGGTTTCATCCCTTGGGGAAAGTTTGTCATTCTCTCCAAAATTTCAGTAGCTTATGCCCCAGAAATCCATCTTCCCAGTCAGAAAATCTTTCTTGTGTATGAGAAATCATGACTGAGAGTGCTCAGACCATAATAGCCCCAAGTGAAACCAATCACATGCCCATCAACAGTACCATACATACATACGTAAGTTGCATTAGATCCATACGATGGAATATTGTAGAGGGTTGAAAATAAATGACAGCTTTAAGCAAATATATGTATGAATCTCAAAGAAATGGTAAGTGTGAAGACACTATAAAAGTGCACGATTCATTTACATAAAGTTAAAACAATAGGCAAGACTAAACTACAACATTTAGGGTTGCAGGTACAGACAGTAAAACTCTAAAACAAAATGAGGGAGTGACTCCCACAAAAGTTAACATAGTGGTTTATCTTTGGAAGGTAGGGGACAGAGGAGAAATTGTTGGGAGGAGGAAAGTCAGGGCTTCTAAGTTGATCATGATCTCTCTCTTGCCCTGGGGAGTGGTTACAACAAAGTTTCCTTGGTGGTGAATCGTCAAGACATATGTATGTGTTTTGTATATTTTTCTGAAGGTGTGGTATATTCTATAACCAAAAAAGTTAATATATATATATATACATATATATATATATTTATATATATGTATGTATATATATATATATATAAAGTACTTTTAAAAAGTTTTAATTCCCCCATCCTTCTACTGTTTAAAAACTCTTTCACTGTAGCAAAATACACAAAAACATAAAATTTGACCACTCTAACAGTTTTATGTATAATTTGGTGGCATTAAGTACATTTGCAATGTGTGCAACCTCTGCCCAGAACTGTTTCATTGCCCTAAACAGAAGCCCTGTGCCCATGCAGCCATATAGTCTCATTTCCTTCCCTTTCCGGCCCTGGGAACGTAGTCTACTCTGTCTCTTCGACTCTGCATATCTAGGAAGCTCATGTAAGTGGAATCACATACTTGTTTTTTTGTGTCTAGAATATTTTACCTAGTGTGTTTCAGGGTTCATCCAGGGTTCATCAGAATTTCATTCTTTTTTATAGATAAATAGTATTTCATTGTATGCACAGGCCACATTTTGTATATCCATGTTGATGAAGACTTGGCTTGTGTCTATGTTTTGGCTGCTGTGAATAACACTGCTGTGAAGAAGGGTGTGCAAATATCTGCTTGAGTCTGGCTTTCAGTTCTTCTTGGTGTACACCTAGGAGTAGAGTTACTGGATCCCCTTCTGATTTAAGCCAAAGCAATGGGACTCCTTTCTTCACAAGACTTTTTGCATGAGTTCCAGCCATGGGAGGACTGGCTATTGGAGGTCTGAGTGAGGCAAGGAAGGGAGAGAAGGTCCCAGGTTTAGTCACTCATGACTGAGGCAAAAGCTGATGGAGGCCAGGATGCTTGGGTTCTGTGCCAGTCCCACTCACTGTGACCTGGCATGGCCCTCCCACTCACTGTGCCCGGTGACCCCACCATTCCATGGAAACAATAACTCCTTGTTAGTAGGAAAGAGAATAAAAAAGAACATGTCAGAGACCTTAGAGAGGCATCTTAGCATAGATTAGAAAAATAAAGTGAGATGTGAAATGAAAACCAAACGGGTACTGTGGTCACCTGGGTGAGATGGGGGGAAGGGCAGGAGGAAGATGAGGAGGTCAGGACACAGGGTAGGGGTAGGGAGGGAGGGGAGGGGGTCAGTGCAGAGGGACGGCAGGTGGAGAAAGGAAAGAAGGTGGAAATTGAAGAAGGGGAAGAAAAGGATGAAGAAGAAGGCAGTGGAGAGAAAGGCAACTCTTCTCCAGAGAGGAAGGGGCTGGAGCCGGCACCCCAGGGCAGCAGCAGGCTCTGGAGGCAAACACCCAGTTACTCTCAGTGGCTGGCACTGCAAGGCCTGGCACCACCATCACAGCAGCACTGATGGAAATGGCGCGTTTAAATCGGTGAACAGCACAGTCCTCAGCCTGTCCCTCCCGAAGCACATTCCCACCTCATACATTATTGACAAGGATGACTTTTATCAAGACATTCTGGCCCACCGTGTAATAAATGCGTATCGTCCACTCTTTATCACCCATTACCTCATTAAAATAATTGTCCTAATTTCATTGTTAAGGTGATTAATAGGGCAAGCGTTAAAGGAAATTAATACTCAAAAGGAAGGATAACTGTAGCTGAAAAATAGCTCTACTGAATTGGTCTGGTGGTAAAGTTAGGAATTTTGTAGTTAATGAGGCTTAGAGAGTTAAATATAGAATAGTGCAGGAGGGTGGCCAAGTGTGAGGGTTGGAGAGCAGAGTGGGAGGGGTGGAGCGGCAGGGAGAAGATGAGAAGCAGAGGGGAGGGGAAGAGACATGGTTGGTACCCACCTCTGTGATCCTCTAGGCCTCAGTGCAGTGCCTGCTACCCCGTCGCCCAAAGCCCTCCAACCTCCAACCTCAGCCCAGTCCCTTGCTCTGCGTGAACTGCTAGCAAGGAGAGCCGTCAGGGTTCTGCTGACTGCGGTCCTGGCCTGAGGCTGAACTGTTTTCAAAAGAGCCAGAAAAAGCTAGGAACAGGCCGCTACTGCACTTCCTCCACTCAGAGTTGGGTGAGGGAATCAGCACTTAGCTGCTTTCCTCTTGTGTTCAGCGGGCTCCTTCTACCCCATGTCCCTGCTGTGGCGAGAGCTCCAGCTTCCCTGACCAGGTGGCTGGATCTCCGGGGCAGAACTGGGTGGAGGTGCCTAGGAGGCTGTTCTGAACCCACTTTTCCATCACCAGAAGTGACCTGGGGACGGGAGCTGTGGTTCCCTTTGGCAACTTCTTTATTCATTAAATCATTTGTCTCAAGTTTATCAAGCTTCTGTGGCACAGCAAGCTCTACTTTAAAAGCTGGGTATATAAAGATAGAAAGACTTGGCTTGTTAACTCAAACAGTATCCAGTCCAGTGGAGGTAAAGACACATGCAAACAGGTAATTGCCACACAAGCATTTCTGTTTGATGCTAGCTGTCCTGGAAATGTGTATATATATAGTAGCACTTCAGTACTCAGCTATTAATACATATTTTTTCTTATATTCTGAAATTTCTCATAGGCTCTCAACCAATGAAAACTTCTCAAAGGATTTCCTGTGTGTCTTGGCTGATGGGTTACCGTGATCACCTTCAGCTCATGACCTGCAGTGTGTGCTGTGCTCCCAGCCCTTTATTTTGTGCCCCCCAAAGCAGCTGTGAGACTTAGGACTCACCAGAAGTGTACCGCAATGGTGGGGCTCTGCCGCAGAGAAACAGGGGCATCAACCACCGTGGGATAGGAGATGTGAGCTCGGTCAATGGTGGTAGGAGAGAAGCTGGAGGAAATCCTGATTTAAGACTTGAGACATGAAGAGAATGGAAGACCTTGATATCCTTGGAAACCATCCCCACAGAGATGATGCCAACAAGGCCCTGCATTGCCACTGCTTCAGGTAGCACCAAAGTGAGCTCTGCCCAAAATCTGCTGTGTGGGTCTGACCTGTGGGTAGGCCTTTGCAAGTCTGGGTGTTCAAAGCCCACCTCAGCTGATTTCTAATATCCTTAGGCTTTATATACATATCTCCTGTGCTCACATAAGCTTCTGACATATAAAGTCAATGTAACAATATCAGTAATACAAAGTATTTCATTAGATTTGTTTCAAAAAAGATTTGTTTTAATTTAAATATTCCCTTTGAAATATGGGTATGGAGGTAATCAAATGGATGAAGAGAAGTGAAAAAATCTCTTATGTGCTTTATATGTTAAAATTCTATCAGTTCAGAAATAAATATATATTTATTATTCCAAGATTAAAATAGTACAACAATTCCTGATCATTTTGAAGGCTGTTAATTTTTTCATGCAAAATCATTATCCAGAAACTACAAAGAATTTTTAAAAAAGAAATTAGAAAGTGTATTAGCTAGATAACTTTAGGAAGAACTTTATATCCTTTGGACATGAAAATATTTGTAAAAATTTAAATAACAATACAAGCTAAATATAGATTAGATTATGCCATAATTCTTATTTTTGGTAGAGTTGTTTGGTGTATTAGCATTCATAACACCAAGCAAAATAAACTTATATTTATATTTAGTGTTTTGTTTTAAGTTCTGTTTAGGCCATGGGTTCTATTTGCAAATGCTTTACTTGTTGCAGTTTGAATTAGAAGTAACATGTCAATCTCAGGATTGTGTGAGAAAAACTGCAACAACCATGTGCACAATATCTGTGATAAACCATCTTCTGTCCAGACATAGTAAAAAAATATGACCAGTGAATGGACAGCAAACTCACAGTTATTAACAACCACACCTAAAACAAAAGCAAACTAAGAGGACAGCTAGATCAGGAGTGGAACCATAGAAATGGAGATCACATGGAGGGTTAGCAACAGGGGAGTGGGAGGAGGAGAAGGGGGAAGAAGGTACAGAGAATAAGTAGCATAGATGGTAGGAAGAAAATAGACATGGGGAGGGCAAGAATAGTAGGGGAAATGTAGAAGCCAAAGCACTTATATGTATAACACATGGACATAAACTAAAGGGGGGAATGGTGGGGGAGGGGATGTTCAGGGTGGAGAGGAATGAAGGGGGAATAGAACAGCTGTAACGGCATAATCAATAAAATATATTTTTAAAAAATATGAGTCTGAAAGTAAAAACTGGTATTGGAAGTGACCAAAGCACACCCTGAAGATCTGGCCTCTCTCCCACTGGTCCCAGGTAGGAATGAGTGTCCCCCCCGGGCGTAGTGACAAGGACAGGGTCCTCAGCTGATTGTTCTTGAACCACAATGTTGAAGTTCTGAAGTTTAACAAGCATAAGTTTGCAATATACAATTCTAATGACAAGGGTTTTGTGGGTCGTATGTAAGATTTATCCCTGAATTCTAGAGGTTGGCTTTGCTATGGTGACATTTGGTTTTGGCCCAATATTGATTTTAACATTTGGTGTTTGGCCAAAATATGAATGCAGTTAGTGCACACCCACCCAGGGGGTAGATGCTCTAACAGACACAGTTACAACATGGAGGGAGCTCTGCTTGGAAGAATCAGGGAAGGCTTGACGCTTCACACAGAAGCCAAAACAGAGACTGGGAGGACAAACTCGAAGTGTACCCAGAGGACAACAACAAGACGGGGCCAGCTATTCTAAAGGAAGAGGGAACTGTTAAAAACAAAATCTTGGATGCTTTTCGAATGCCGGGCACCACTTTGGTATTTTTCTCCTTTCCTCCCAAACCAACAGGATGCAGTAGGTATTTTCTCCTTTTGCAGAGGAGCTGATGGGGCTCACAGAGGGGGAGTGACTGCAACCTTCAGCCTTGAGAGACCCCGAGGTTCATGGGAATGAGCCTGAAAATGGCCATATCCCTGTGCTCCAAACTCCCCCAGTGCCTGGGGTGGGGCGAGGGCCTGCCCTGGGCCTGGGGAAGTTGCTGAGGGTGTGGGGACTTTACTTGCCTCAGACCTGATTCCTTTCAGACCTAGGGCCCATGACCTTATTCCTAACCAGGGGCCTTATTTCTAACATCATTAAGAGCCATCCTCCCCAAGGGTGCCATTTTCTTATTTCAGACAGGGCAGATAAGTGTCATGGCCACCAAACAGAGCCTGGGCTTTCTTTGCATCCCAGCGGGTCACCCTGCAAAGCCTTCTTCTAGTAGCCTGATTCTCTTCAGAGAGATGCTTTTCTTTTTCTTTGGTTTTCATTTTTTCCCTTTTGTCTCTTCTGGGGAAGGCCTGCTGCCTGGCACAGCTATTGTGTTTGGAAATGAGCCTCCTGGGCTAGTGAATAAATTGCATTTTATCCCTTTCTGTCACTTCTGGTTGGGGGAGCACTGGAAGATGAAAGCGTAGACTTCAAAAGCACTTCTTTTGACACTGGGTGGCATTTCTCATTTCCAAGCCCACAGCCGCAGCAGCACTGGCAGGAGCCACACCCCAGCCATCCTTGGAGGATATTCTCAGCCTCTTGGGTCAGCCACCTGGAGGTCACTGTCCTCACCAAATCAGCAGAAAGGGCAGGGTTCCATTCTTGGCAAAGAATCGCTGGTGGCAGGTGGCTCTGTGCTCTTGGGAGGGAGAAGACGGTTCCCTGTCTGCAGTAACAGCAGCTGGATTTGTGTGGTGATATTGAACCGTACACAGCGAGGCCATGTGCTGAATGCCATCATTAGGGGAATAAGATTCTGACAGCTTTTCCCTGGATGGCAGGTTCTGTTCCCTGTCCTCCCCCACACTAGCCCAGCATCTGCCTCTGGGATCCCTGCTGAACAATCTCTCAAATTTAGAACCATGATCTGCTCTCTTCATTCTTGGATGGGCATTGATGGAGGTCCAAGGTCAGGGAAATCAGCCATCCACTGATCTAGCGGAGATCCCAGGCCCTGAAGGGAAATGCATCTCTGTCATCTCTGTCTAGAGGGGCTGTCTAGAGTGAGCTGGAGGAACTCCAAGGTGCAAAGTGGCTCCTGAAATGGGCAACATTCCTGCAAAGCAGCCAGAAATCTGGCAAAGCCACCAGAATCTTTCCCTTTACATTGGCTTCTACATTGCTGGGGGACAGCCCATGCATGAAGAGATCCTGAGGACTTAAGTTCTGAATATTTCCTCTTAGCAGAGTGTTGGGTGCAGAGGTAAAAAAAATATTGTACCCAAAAGGCAATGCACATAGAGAAGTTGACTGTGGAGACAGAGAATTCAAGGATTATAATCTGGCTCTGTCACTTACAAGCCGAAGACGGGTAGTATGGAGACCTCAGTCTTTACCTCCACACATTGGAGGGAATAGTGGCAGCTGCCTCTGTTGCTGAAAAGGTTGAATAAAATCATTTGTGTGAAATGCCCAGCTCAATACCTAGCAGTTGTTGATGACCAATAAATGGTTATTTCTTATTGCTCATAGATTCACCAACTCAAGACAAGGTGTAACAATGGAAAGAGCATGGGTTTTGGAGATGGAGGAACTGAGCTTAAATCTACTTTGTCCTCCTGGGCAAGCTGCTTATGATAAGAATAACCACTACCAGCCACAGCTCCCATTTGTTAAGTGTTATTCTGTGCCAAGTGCTTCACCTGTGGTGCCACCTCATTATTCCTTACAAGGGGTTCTGCTGCTTTCTCAAGGTTTTGCTGCTAGAAGCAGAGATGAGATTTAAAGTCAGGTTTGTGAACTTAGTCCGTGCTCTTCATCACTGCACAACCTCACCATATAGTTTCCAATAGCTTCTCTATGCCTCAATTTCATCATATGTAAAATGGGTTAATAATGCCTGGCTCTTGTTTTAGAATGAGAATTAAAGAGGATAACGCAGCTAAGACTCCCTCTAAATAGGAATATTTCTACTATGAATAACTCCAGGGGGCAACGTTTAATATTTAAAAATTCCAAGTTGCAGTCATAGACTCTGGGGTTGGGGAGAGATGTGACAGGATCATCTAACTCCAACCTCCTTCAACCATGATCATCAGAAAGGAGGCAGGTAGGCCTGGTGTGAACTGCCTGGTTTCCAGGAGAGGCAAGGACACACAGTATTTCGGAAGGTAATGACGATGTCCAACCAGGACTTAAAATTAGATTAGGGAATTTATGAAGCTAAACAGTATAGGCCCCAGGCTTCCTGTTTTTACATTCCTCCCTCAAAACTCATTCTGGTTGGAGAGGACTTCTGCTGCTTTTGTAGTGATACAATGAGTTTTCTCCACTCTGGAACATGCCCCCGACTTTTCCTCACCTGACTCTGACTGCCTCACAACTCAGTGACTGTGTAGTTGATGTTACCTGGGATACCCCTCAGCTGCCCTTTCCTCGAGAGCTTTCTCTGGGCTGGGACCATAGTTTCTGTTTCACAGATGGGAAAAGAGGCCTTGGAAAGATAAGGGGCTGCTCTGGCTCCTTATTGATGGAGCAGAAGGTTGAGAAAAAAAGAACAGGAAGGCTCTTTCCTCGAATGCTCATCCTAACCTCCACTTTCATCTCCCAGGGGAGGACTGGACACTTGTCCAGCCTCAGGCCTCTGAGGTTTACAGGGGCAGCAGAAGCTGTGCGAAACCTGCAAGCTGTTATACATCACCGCCTGTGATAAATTCACAGAGCAAAACCCTGATGACTGTGTAGCTGTAAGAAGTCAAGTTTCCAGAATTGCAATGAGCAGCCTTGTATTAGAGTTTTATGTCATTTGCTTTCGATTCCATTTAGTTATTTCTTGTTGTTATACCATGTTTTATTAATATCCATTCTTTACTTTAATGCTTTAGGCTCAGTCATGGATCTTTTCTCTTCCCATCTTTTGCCTCATGAGCACATAAAGGTTCACATTATACAAAGGCCACAGAAAAGGGTTTTGAAGCATCATGGTTCTTCCTTTCTGTCTCTCTCAGAGATAAGTACTTACTATTCTAAAAGCAGAGTGGGGGACACAGACACACAATCTGGGTGTGGTTCAGAATCCACAAGTGGCTGGCTTGTCTGGACCAGGCTGCCCCTCTGGCCTGTGTAACTCTGGGGAGCTCAGCCCACCACTGTGCTCAGCAACTGATTGACTAACAGACTAGATATTCCCCTACTTGGAATTATGAGTTCTTTGAGGAGAAAGAGAGGAGAAACAAAGGTGTGGTTTTTAGGGCTCTGAGACAAGTGAGAACATGATTGGAAGTGGAAACAAAGCAGGGAGCAGAGCCTTCTCCATCCCTGCTGCCCCCACCACGCCTCTCAGGCCTCTTACCTGAGAGGCTGCGAGAGCCTCCCACTAAGCTGCCTGCCTCCTTCAGCCCTTCTGGCACTGAAGGACCCTCCTGAATGCCACAGCCATTGAGCGACTCCCAGCTCTGCACTCTGGGGCTCTGCCATCCCTGACCTCCTCTGTGTGGACCTCAGGTCCCACTAACAGCCTCAGAGCCAAGCAAGCCTGGTTCTTCACTGCACTGGTCCATGCTGGGTTCACTGCCAGCTCCATTTGGTTGGCCAGTTGGCCAGTCCCTATGGAAGGGCTTTCCATTTGGGTCAGCCTCTCCAGGCCAGTGCCAGCCCCTCCACCTCCTGGCCCACTCCAGCTACTGATACCCATTCTAAATTGTGGCTACTTGGATGGTTTATCCAATGTTTCTTATTGATATTAACGGTGTTCTGAGTGTCTTGTCTCTTGATGAAATTTGCACACGAAGGTTGTAAATAGAATCTGACTATGAATCCATTTTATACTATTCGGGCTTAGGCAGCTTGCTTATTCTCTCTGAGCTTCTCCTTCCTCATCCACAAACTGGAAATCGTAACAGTACCTAACTCAGAAGGGTGTTGTGGAAACTAAATGAGTTAATATTTGGAGAGTGTTTGGAATAGTGTTTGGCACATAATAAATATCATATACATGTAGGTTTTTATTGTTATTAGTTCCAAATAACAGAGTGAATTAGAGTCAGAGAGATTTCCAGAGCTCCTTTGGGGTGGAAGCCGCGAAATGACTCTTGCTCCTGTTTCTCCTTGCACCCCACCTCCTCCTGCCGTGTGCCAAGAGACTGGTCAGTGGGAACAGCACCCATGAGGAAAAGTTGTAAGCAGAACTTTGGAAATGTGCAGTTACCAACACTTCCTTTGTGCTGAGAGCCGGTACAGGCTAGTCCCACCCACTCAGCTGAGCTCGATCTCCCTTTTCTCACAATGAATGGTCTATCAGACCACAGGCACTGGAAGTTTTCCTTTGGGCACTGACTGGTAAGTGTTGGCCTGCGGGAATCTGCACAGTGTGGCAGCATAGAAGGCGACGCAAGTATGCCTGAGCTTAGGTGGCTCACAGGGGTGAAACCAGACTCTAGGGAAGGGTGAAGGTGGGTTACTTACGAGAATATATCCTTCACCTGTGCCCTGAACCTCCCAAATTCCCAAGCTCATTCTCATCAACAGAGAAAATGCCGAGAGCTGCCTCTTCTTATCCCACTTATCTTAGCAGTGGTTCTCAGCTTCAGTTGCCCATTAGAATCATTTGGGAAGGTTTTAAAAATCCTGACTCCCAGGCAGCATACAAGACCAATGAAATCAGAATCTCTGGGCGTGGGACCCAACATCCTTCAATACTTTTAAGGCTCCCAGGTGGTTCCAATGTGCAGCCAAGTTTGAAAACTCTATTAGGAGCTCATTCGTTCACTTGATTCTAATACCTCAGGTGACTCCAGAACTTATGCCAGCAGCCTCGCACATTCACCCTCTCTGTCCCAAGCTTCTCGTTACTTAAGTGTATCCCCTTTTGCATAACTGACTGGTGTGCAGAGAGCATTCCAAGTTCTGAACTCTTGTTTCTTCCCTCCTAATTATGCTATCATTTTGAACTCCTTCATCCCTCTCTTTGGACCTTGGTTCAGAGCTTGGTTAGTCTGCTCACCCTTTTCCTCACCGACTCCATA
The DNA here is from genome assembly GCF_014824575.4 of Sturnira hondurensis. Taxonomy (NCBI): domain Eukaryota; kingdom Metazoa; phylum Chordata; class Mammalia; order Chiroptera; family Phyllostomidae; genus Sturnira; species Sturnira hondurensis. The sequence goes on along the minus strand of NW_028088424.1, from coordinate 2,254,805 downwards.
GTGTACAGACATTTCATTTGTGCCACATTAGCTGGTGTTTGTGTTGCTTTATAAAAATGTTATTTGTTCTAAGCTTCTTGAGGGTAGAAGGAACTATGTTTTCTATTTTTGGCTTGTTTGTATATCTTCCTAGAGGACATGTTGACTACCAGTAAATGCAGTTTCCCAAGGGTAGAGGAAGGAGTCACTGGCCAACCATGTTTTAGACAGAACAAGCAGGGCCTCCAAAGGCTGTAGGGTCTTTCAGCATTCTCAGTCTAGGGGAGCATTATGCCAGGCATGGGGCCAGAAAAGTCTCCATGCCCTTCTGCTTGACAAGGGCCCTTTCTCTTCTGAGAGTGTAAACATTAAAGGAACCCTGAAAATGTCTACTGGGAAGCTCCGTGGATGTAGCTAACAAAGGGAGAAGCTTAATAATAGTCACCATTCATGGAGTACTCAACTTTATATCTGGTGCTTTAGATACAAATATAGTATTCACAGTAATTATATTATTCAAATGTTTCTGAAATGTTATTTGCTCAAGGTAAATGGCAGAGCTCCAGAGGACCAGTCTTTTAGTGACCAGGTATGTTCAAAGCCAACTTCAGGTAGAGAAAATCAGACAGGTGCCTTTGTCCTCACTCCCAATCAACCCTCCTCTTTGTATTTAATGACAGTAGCCTAGACAAAGGTATGAACATTGCCCTGGTGTTGTTTGCATCCCTGTCCTAGATGAAAGATGATTTGACTTTGGGTGATGGGCACACGAAGCCATGTACACATCATGTATCATAGAAATGTGCATCTGAAACTTAAATGAATCAATGTCACCCCAGTAAATTTTTTAAATTGTATTAAAAATGAAAGTTATAAATAACCCACTGAAGAAACCTGAGCTTTAAATTCAAGTAACATAATTACTCATTAAAAAAAAGAAAAAAGAGAAACACAGAGCCACATTCTTAGTAGCTTTGGGAAAACAGAAGTCAAAAGTAAAATCTATCTGTATATGCATGTACAGTTGATCCTTGAACAATGGTTAAGGGCATCAACACCCCACATAGTCAGAAACCATATCTGACTTGGACTCCGCCAAAACTTAACTACAGTCATCTGTAGGTATCCTCAGAGATATTGGTTTCAGGTCTCCCTATGGATACCAAAATTTGGGGGTGCTCAAGTCCCTTATAGAAAATGGCCCTCAGTATCCATGACTTGCCAGCTGCTGACAGATAATATTGTTACTGATCCAAGGTTTGTTGAATCTATAGGTGCGAAACCCAGGGATATGGAGGGATGACTGTATATCTATTGAATAAAATCCAGGTATAAGTGACCCTACACAGTTGAACTCCACACACTCAGTGTTCACCTGTAATCATCACTGTAGTATCACCATCACTGTAGTATCATCATCATTCGCAGCAGCAGCATAAATTTCTAGTAAGGACTAATTGGCTATAAGTAAGAGAAACTAACTCAGGCTAATGTAAGGAGAACAAGGGGTTTGCTAGGCTAAAGTGTTTCCTTGTGACAACCAAATAAAGGAAAGTAGCTGGGCCCCAGGGAGGAAGGGGCTGGGTGCTGCCAGCATTCTCTTTCTGTCATCGCTCTCTCTCTGCTTGTCTTCTCTTGGACCTGCAGACCTGGTGCCTCTGCTCCCTCTGCTCCCCATTAGGCAGGGTACATGATTGCCCAGAATCCTTGAGTTTGCATGTTACAGTCTTGGCCGCCTGGAAAGCTTAATTGTGCTCTTGGCCCCATTTCTGAATTTGTAGAGATGAGCTTTCAACTGGCCCATAATAGATCACATGCCTCCTGATGTCGCCCTGTTCCCCACCACATGCATGGCCAATGGCATTCTGCAGGGGGACACACTATGTCTCTGGGTAGGAAGTAAGATTCAGAGAAAGCAGATGTGACTGTGAACTAGAAGACTACCCCAAGAAGTAATTATAGTAGTAAAAACTGTATTTTATTGATGCAGACACTGGTTTAATGGTTTTTATATTTTTCTCTCATTCCCACAACAATCAGTCAAGGTAGGTCTAATTATTCCCATTTTCTGGATTCTCCAGAGAAGAATATTAGAGATTATCAAACCCTGGAACAGAGATCATGGTGGTAACAGAGAAGATTTTGGAATCTTTTTTTTAGAGACACAGTTGAGCTGTATGTCAGGCATGTTTATTCCACAGTGTTTGCTCCTAGAGGTGAGGTGTAGAATGTGTGTGTGTGTATGCCTCTGTGGGTATGTATGTACTTACTTTTTTCACAGCTGTGTGTGTCCTGAGATTCTGAGAATGCTCATTTTTTGGCGGGTAGAGAATGTTCAGCTGGAGGCCACCAGCCTGAGTCAGCCTGGAGCCAGCGGCCTGGCAGGAATTGACAAAGATGCTCTTTATCCATCAGGAATGCAGTGACCTCACTATGGCTTTCCTCTGCTGGCTTGGGTTTCTGTTAAGCAGAAGGGAGAGAGATCCGGGTTTGGGGCTCTGTGACTGCCTATTCACATAGTCCTCTATAGCCCTTTCCTTCCTGTGGGTGGAAGCCAGGAGCTCCACTTTCCCTGCAAAGAGCCTACGGTGGAGCTTGGGCTGGAGCTGAGTTTCCAGCAGACAGTGACACGGGACAGTTGAAGCAGAAAGATCAAGGGCTTGGGAATGAGACCTGGTCTCTGCCTGGCTTTCTCTAGCTGTTTGTGAGATTCTTTTCAAATCATGTCACCACTTCCAATCTTCTTTTTTCTCATCCATGATGTGAAGGGCTAGATGGCCTCTAGTGAGGCACCTTAGAAAATGAACACTCTTGTTTATGACTGCTTCCCCACTTCTTTGTCCTTTACGGAAAACTATAGCTTGGAATGAGTAAAGCAGGTGAGCATAATGGTCTTCTTCAGGAACGTGCGGGGTACAGGTACAAAGAATAACATCTGAGTATAGCTCTAGGCTAGAGATAGAGGGGCTTAGGTAGGCTGTGGGTGAGATAATTTTTTTTGACAAGGAGAATTAGAAAGTCACAGACTACCTGTGTCGCTAACTTTCATCTTTGGGGTTCAGCTATAAAAAGAAATTGCTCCGCTAGATGGTTTCCAAGGATTCTTTCAGCTCTGACATGCTACATGACTCAAGTAGCCTGAGGACTCCCATCCTTTAGAAATCTTTCCCTCCACTTATGCTATATACTTGCTTTGAACACACCTGTTTTCTAGTCTATAATGATCCAATCATTATGGCAAGAGAAAGAATATTTATGCCATGTTTTGCATGTGTGTGTGTATGTGTGTGTGTGTGAGAGAGAGAGAGAGAAATAGTGGATGCTGAGGGAGAAGACACGAGAATGAGATTTCAGAGTCTCCTGGAATCTGTCACTCATTAATTGGTTCTCATAAACCAAAGCTATCAACCCTTCCACAGAAAACACAAGTCTGGGTAATAAAACAGAAATAATGGTCTGAGTTGTTTAAATCCTTCATATTTCAGGCCACAATCACCCTGTTTGACCCCAGAGTTTGAAGCAGATGTTGGTTTCAGGAGCAGCAGCCAGTTCCTGCCGAGTCCCCATGCCAGCTGAGGTCACTGGCCTCGGGGCGGAGACTCCCCCTGTTGATATTATGCCACTGCCCCTTGTTCCTCATCTTAATCCTCCTTCATTCTGGTAATTTAAAAAGTGCCAGAGCTTTTGACAAAGAACCAAAGGTAAACTGAATGTGAACATGTGAATTATATAACTGTGTGAAGCATGTTTGTAAGGGGCAGCTCCTTTTCATGGGAGTAGCAACTATCGGGGCACTACCTTGTAAGTGGAATAAAAACCTGGTTTATTTCATTGGGTTACCTTTTCTTTATAATTTGCAAATGGTATTTTATGATGATACTCAAAAGGATTTGTTGAGAAGAACTGAACTCTCGCATTTGAAAATAAACTGTACACAGATACAAAGTTTCATTACTGCCAATTCCAAAGAATATTCAGATATAATGGTCCTACAGTACTGGTATTAACTACCAATGTCTCTTTTAAGGATGGAGGGGTGGGTGGGCTGGGGTGGGTGTGGGGCAGAGGCAGGCAGTGACTGTCGTTGACCTGGCCTGACCTTGAGCCTCTTCCTATCTGACTCTGAGTCTGTTCTCCCATTGTCTCTGTACCTCCTCGGCCTGGCATCCACCAGAAAGGCTTCTTTGGGGCATTAGGGATTGTGGATATTTCTCAGTGTCTGTCTGCAGCTGCTCAGTATTGAACACATACAAGTGGTTTGGCCAAACAGAATTCATCAATCATACTACTTTCCTCTTTCACCTTCAATTTTCATTCCTAATTGTTAGTATGCAGACCTCCACCCCACAGGTCCCTCAGAAGGAACTCAAATGTAAAGGCCTCAGAAAAATTGTTTTTGCTTAGAATGTCTTCTTTGGCAGTGGGAGAGCTTTTATGATCTCCCAAAGTGCTGGGTAGGCTCTGTTTGCCTTCTGGGCTTACTGATGTGTATGAAAGACTTCCCATTTCCTTCAGAAGCCCCTCCCGCTGTGGTTGTTTTCTCTGTATTCCTTTGAATCAATTCCACCATCCCTGTCCCCTCCCCCTCCCATTCCATCTCTCACACCACACACCAGAGAGGTTCAGCCTTCTAGTTATAAAATAAATACATCACAGAGATGTGCTACACAGCATAGGGACTAGTCAGTAATATTGTAGTGGTGACAGATGGTTACTAGCTTTAATGTGGTGATCACTTCATAAGGTACATAAATGTCAAATCCTTATGTTGTACACCTGCAACTGATCTAGTATTGTGTCAATTATAATTTAATAACAAATAGGAAAATCTGCCCCTTATAGCAAATTCCATTTCACCAACACATTGCTGTTTATTTTTTCTTCATTTCAATTGTGTGAAGGAACTTAACATGAAATGCTGAGGGACCACACCTCACTTATTTATAAAGCCAACCATCAGGGTAAGGCTAATTATGAATAGCAAATTTACATTTTCTTGGGCTTGGTGAGTTGTGTGGGTAAAACTTGCCTGTATCTGACTCTCACCCAGCACTCTCAGAAGCATCCTAGACCTTCCCAGATCAAAGAAGTCTGGATGGATGAGGCTGAGTTTACACAAGACAATGAGAGCTCTTGGTTCTTGTCATTATACTCTCATCACATGCACTGGCCCCTGGCTTTCTCTACCAGACTCTAGCCCACTGTGGCATCTAAGAGGACTCTCATCTGTATTCTTCATTACTTTGCAGCTTTGCAGCGGTGACCAGCAGCTCCCTGGTTAGAAATGCCTCTGCAGGAGCTTAATTGATTAATAATTCAGTTTGAAACCTAGCAAGTCACTTCAGCAAATAGATCCATTTTCCTCATTGGTATCTGTATTTCAGTTTTCATCATTTTTTCTTTTCTGCTATGGATGAGGATGTCTCATGGATGAAAAAGGTCAGTGTGGGTCTGGAGAATGCTTATATGGCAATGGGTCAGAACATGAGTGATGGGGAATAGAGCAATAGTGGAAAAAACACTGGGAACTTTCCTTGGGGACAAGAAACATAGAATCCAGAAAAGAAAGAGAGAGGAAAAGAGATCAGAAGTCACATTAGAAAAAATATTATAGGGAAGTAAAAATTTTATTGAAAAGACAGAAAAACTGGTATTGTCTGGCATTTGGAAAAGAGATTTTTATTCTGATCACTCCTTTTGGATAAAGGGATGAGGTTCTAATCACCCTCAAGGGTGAGGGGTGCTTCTGCACTTTGGGCTTCTGCTTGGTGTTCTCTGTGAATAGCTTTGCTTCATAAAGGATGTGCATGGAGAAAGCTTATTGACAGATCCTCTGACACTGGTCATGGAGGTGTCATGGGGGGAGGGAGTGGCAGTGGGCAAATGGAAAGCAATTGTGTGTCCACTGGGTAAGGTGACTAAAGCTAGGTTCTGAATCTCTCACACATACTTATAATTTTCTTATCAATGCATGCTGAAATTCTCACTGTAGTGAAGTTATTTCAAGTTAGCTTGCAGGTTCCCTTATCTAGGAAGGCTTTTTTAACCGCCCTTACCGCATGTTATTGGTTTTTCCCCCTCCCTTTTTATGTCCATAACTAAGGTAACAAGATGCTGTAATTTTCCCAGAATAGTTTTGGTTTGCACCTGTTGTCCTTACATAAGCATTAATGGTGCATCTTTTCATTCTCTTAAGTATCCTGGCTTGAACAATACACTATATGGGCACCCTATCATAATTCTCTGAATTTCTCCGTATCATAGCACTCATTGATCTATATCTGATTGATCTAAATTCTTCATTAGACTACGAGGTTTTTGAGTGTAGGCACCTTGGCTGTCTTGTTCACTGTCAGATTCTCAATACATAGTACAGAACATGTGCCCAACATGTTTATTAGATAGGTGGATAAATGTCCATAATCCAACTCAGATTCCTAGCAGTCACCTAGCTGGAAGTGTTTCATGCACTGTTCTGAGCAAGATAGAAATTACACAGAGAATAAAGAAACTGATTAGTCATAAACTGTCCCCATCCCCACAGTCAGGTAAACTTATTTATGCCTGTTGGCAGAGCCTAGTCCCTTCTGTCACCTGGGTGTGGTGTGTGTAGGAAGCCCAGGTGACTCTCCTTTCTACAGTTATTGTGTCTCAGAGCCAGGCAGGCATTGTCCCCCCGAATCTCATCCTGGTAATGATGTTGTCCTAAGAGGGCAGCAGCCTGAGAACAGAGAGGGAGATGGCAGCAGAACACCCTCCAGCTTTGCCACTCAACAGCTTTGTGATCTTGGCCAAAGCCCTTTACCTGTCTGACCTTGCAAACAAAGTTTGAACCTTCCTACTGTAACCCTCTTGATTCAGTGACTATTCTGGGATTCACTAGTGAAAAGGAACCCCAGGCTGTATGCCAGGATTATAATAAAATGGGCTGCCTGTGAGCAATGCTGTGGAGAGCGTAAGATTGCCTTTGAAATTCTCCACCTTCATGTCCTCCCCCAGCCCAGTTCACCCAGTGCTAGTTCTCAAACCTAGGAACAGCCCTGAAGCCCAGAAAGGCCTTTCCCAGCATTCTGAGCTCTTCCCACAGAGCCCAGCTAATCAGCCCCAGTGCACTGATTAGGGGTTCTTCTACCCCTTCGAGGGCCTGGCCAGTATGGGAAGTCTTGAAGAGTGCATAGTTCCAGGTCACCAGCCTGGTGTTTACCCAGGTTGGCCTAGAGCAGCTGGGCGAGATTCTGAACTGTGGTTGAGAAAGCATGTGAAGGATGAACCACAGATGTGAAGTAAAGCCATAAGTAGGGAAATGGTGACATGAGATCAGAAGCCAGAAATATTCAGTAAAGTTTAGGAAGGCAGAGAGAACTGTTTGAATGCTGTGAGCCATGGAAATACATGAGTGCCATGTTTTCATGGGTTTGTGGGCATGCGGGAGGCCCAACTGCTGAGAAAGACTGGAGCATGAATGGCTAATAAGGGTTTATGTGCTATCATGGTTGGGTTAGTTGAAATTCAGCAAGATTCCTGGAGATGCAGTATGTTGTGTCAAAGAGAAACTTCTCAAATGATAGAATTTCAGATGGTGTGGCAAGCCCAGGAGATGAGACACTTGGGCCACTAAAATCAGACTGTAAAGCTCTGGCTGGCTCTACCTATCTCTACAGTTAAAGTTATTAAGACAAACTAAGATCGAGAAGAAAGTTTTAATAAGATGGGCCAAATGTCTTACAGCTTTTTCATCCTATAATGACACTTGAAAGCTGAGGACAACAAGTTGATCACTTGTGAGGGAAGGAAAAGGTCTAGGTCTGTGATTTTAAGAGTCCAGAATAGCAAAGAAGGGTACACAGTGCCCTGGGGTTCCTTAAGAAATGAGAAGTTCTGGTGGGACCTGCCCTCTTACCTAGGAGTCAATGGGCCCCTAGTCAGATGCTATGGAACAAAAGATCCTTGGGGGCTCCTTCTGAGGGAGAGATCCCTTACTCTGATCTTGTGGTTTTGTATGCACTTTGAAAGCATCACAGTCCCTGGGACCTTAGCAAGGAATCAGCAAAGATGGGGCAGCTCAGATAGCTGGCAGCTAGCTCCCTCTCTGCTGTCTCTCAACACTGGACTCTTAGAATCTTTCTGACAGTTTGGCAATGCTTTAGGTAATAGCAGCAGAGCTAATTTGTTAATCTGCCAGGACTCTGTTCAACACCCTTTTGTACACTGACACCAGAGTAATAGGAAGGCACTTGCTCGGCCACTGTTTGCCTGCTGAAACTAAGATGCAGCGTTCTCTGCATAAATCATCTGTGCATAAAATGGAAGCTTAATAACATAAGTAAAGCACTAAGCAGAAATTGACAGTAAATGTCTTTTTAAGTCTTAAAAATAGACTCTACTTCACTCATAAAGCCCACTTTGGTATATCTTAATGGCATAAAATACTTTTCTCTGAAGCAGTACCCACTGAGTGATTTTTTGATGCCCTCTACCTTCCCCAGCTTTTGTCTGCTGTGATAGCCCAACATCATCTTGCTATTCTCTGCCCGCCCCCCAGCCATCTCCTTCCACATGGAACTGGTCCTGGCATCCTGTCCTCACAGGACCCTACACCCCCCACCAGGGCTCATTCTAGCAGCGAAACCTGGAGGCATCCATGCACCAGGACAGCCACGCCTGGGGGCTTTGAGCACACTGGTCACTGAGACCAGGGAATGGAAGCTCTGGAGTGAGTTCAGAGAGACACTGATAGCCCAGACCAGGAGGGCATGGGCTGGAAGACTTGGCCTCCAGTCTACCAAAATGAGGGATGGCTCTGGTGAAATTGCTTCTCAACAGAACAGCCTCAGGCTGAACTGAGCCTTCTCAGAGCTTGCTAGGTGCCCAAATGAGTCAGGACCTCCTGTTTTGTGGGTCTCTTTCCAGTTATCTATTACTATACACAAAAAATTGCCCTAAAACAGTGACTTGAGACAACAATTTATCTTAGTTGACAACTGCATGGTTTGGGAACTCTGGAATCCTGAACCTTCTGGCACCATGTGGGGCAAGATTCACTTCCTAGATGGCTTCCTCACTCTCATGTCAGTGCCTCCTAGCTCCCTGGCCTCTGTCTCTGTACAGCATGTCTCATCCTCCAAGACCACAGTATATGGCTTTGTCTTCCTACAGCATGGACTCAAGGCTGGTTCCCATGAGGGATGGCTCAAAACCATTATTCAAAGAGGCACAGGGAAAGCTGCAAGGCTTCCGAAGTCCCTGAGGTCACTTCTGCTCCATCCCAGTGACCAAGTCACTGAAGTCAGTGAGTGCAGCCAGGTACCAAAGTGGAAGAAGTATGGACTTGCTCTGGAGGTGCACACAGGGAAGGAAGGCATTGATGAAGGCCATCTTGGAGACAACTACCTCAGCCTCTGCGTCACTCAGGCAGGACCAAGCCTCCGAGTTGCATTCACTAGTTCTCCCTCATGGTTACCACTATGTCTGTGCATACCCACACTCCCAAATGCACATCCTTACAATTGGTAAATGGTGTTGGTGTGTGTGCATACTTCATTCAGATATTTTTTATCCTCACCTGAGGACACTTTAAAAAAATTGCATTAACAGAGAGGCAGAGAGGGAGAGAGAGAGAGAGAGAAAGAGAGAGAGAGAGAGAGAGATTGTTGTGAGTGAAACATTGATTGGCTGCCTTCTTGTACATGCCCCAACTGGAGATCAAACATACAACCTTGGTATGTGCCCCACCTGGGAATCGAACCTGTGACATTGCAGTTATGGAAGGATGCTCCAACCAACTGAGCCACACCAGTTAGGGCTGAGTGCTCATAGATGTACATTTTCTTTATATATAAAGAAACATATTTTGAAATATACTAGAGAAATTTGTATTAGTTCAATGGACCAAGTGAGACTAAAGTATCATCCCGAGTCTGTGGCTCACATTCCAAAAACCAAAAGACTATGTCTCTCAATGATATAGCTCCAGCCTTTCAATTGGCAGAGGTCTATGTGGTGCCTAGAAATCTCCAGGTCTCAGATGAAGATGAAGTCACCAGTTTATGCTGCAGGTGAAAGGGTGAGAATGAAGAAGAAATCTGAGTTGTAAGGATAGGAGAGAGAACATCAAGTTAGTTTATAACTTTGGGTGGCAACGTGCTTCCACCTCCACCTCCCTTTTCTTGGTCACACATGCAAACATGCAGATAAGTCAGAGATCAAGTCCTGTGAGGGTGAACCAGCTAAAAGCCTTTTCCAGGACAAAACACAAGTCACAGCTCTCCTGCGAACATAACTTTTGAACCTTTTCATGCTAGAAGAATGCCTGCCTTTGTTCTTACTTTGAATTCATTATCAAGCTCTCCTATAATAACTTGTCCTTGCAAGGCACTATGCCTAATTATCCTTAATTCATTCCATTTTTTCCTCCTTTTTCCTTAACTGTAGTAGGTCGAGAAAGTCAAGTCAACCACAGTGAACTGCTCATTTTAGTCATTATTTCTTCAATGCCTGACTCTCTTGTTGGAGTGTAGCTCCATGAGATTTACTTCATTCATTATTACAAAGTAGTGCATCACAAACACAGTATCCGGTACATGGTAACACTCATTAAATTGTTCTTGAATGAGATGATGAATAAATTTAATCAGCAACATGCATTCAGCAACTCAAATCATGTCAGGTTCTGTGCTGGGTGCCAGGGATCCACTGCTGAAGGAGACGTGGTTCCTGCCCTCCAGCAGCTCAATCACAGCTATGTGAGTCCATTTACATTTCCTGGGTATTTCTTCCTCAACCCCAGATCCAGGCACTGCTCATAAAATATCCAACCATATGGGGACCATCCCTCCTGCACCACAGCCCAGATGGTGGCTTCACCAGGCAGGATTATTTAGGGGTGATCCTCTCCTAACCTCCTCCCTCTCCAGCTCTCACTTAATTACCCAGCATGCCTCATAAATAAAGGGGGGAAGAGTTGCCTTCTCCTGGTGAACATAAATGTTTTCTAAGTGATATTATTCCTGCAGCTTCTGAGAGCCTCATAAAAATTCCTGTCCCTGAATTTACTATGAGACCATAATCCTGCTTAGCCAGCTGGTGATATTCATAGTTCTGATCCCTTCCCTTGTACTTTCCTCTCCCTTTCCTCATTCAGGGGGACCGAGGGTGAAAGGTCGCAGACCCTCAGGGACAATGACTTGGGCCAGCCTCCATCAGACTGATGCTCTCAACCAACTTTGAGCACAGCTGTCTTTCCCCATTTCATCTAGCCCATGCATTTCTGAGCAGCGTGCCCCACAGCAATCCTCCGAGGAGCTCTGAGGCAGCAAGGCAATTCTGGGCAGGAATGCGGGGGCCACACCAGCCCTGCTGCTCTCCTCTGGTGTTTGTCCTTGCAGGGCCTCTTTGAAGGAACCCAGCCCACATGTGCCATGCTGGGACTATTCCGCAGAAGCATACAGCTCTCAGGTCTTTCAGGCACCCCTTCCTCACCTGGTTTGCAGCTTTTCTGGTTTCAAGGCCTTCCCACACTTGTTTTGGCTCTCAAATTCAGATTTTCTAATCATGTGTGGTTTCAGAACAGCTTTTCCAGTTGGCCTGAGAACTTTAGTTCATCATGACTTCTGTTCTCTATGATTTAGCTTCAGACACTGAAGCCATGGTAAGAGATCTCATAGGACAGACCCAGAAGCACCCCCTTGTCCTGTTGCCTCCCTGACAGAGGGGGACCTTAGACTTTAGAGACTAGTCACTGTGACACCAAGGCTAAGGTGTCATCAGCCCTGGAGTATACATCCTGTTATCTGTGTGAGCAAATGAGCACCATCCAAATCTATCTGAACCTACTGAGTCAGCCTCAAGGCTTAGTTTCATGCAGTGCCAAGTTAAAAAGAAAACAAATCTAACTCCAAAAGCTATGAAAAAGTAGTGCAATTTTTCCCACTAAAGGTTCTTGAAGAGATGGCAAAGGGGAACATATATCATACCACACAGAGAAAAGCATTCTAAAGTTTCTGTTTACTAATCTTCAGCAAGACCCTAAAATCTTTGGCAGCTGAGTTGCAATACACAGTTATGCAGGGTGTGTACTGCACAACTCTAGGTACATGCCATTCACATTTGTAGTCAGAACAGGTATATATTTATTATAGTATTTTTCTGGCAGAGGCTACTAAAATGCCTTGGGGAAAGGGATGGCTTTTTCCATTTTTCTCTATCCCTGTTTTCCAACTCTTTTCCCAATGATCTGCAGCCTATACTGGTGATCCTGCTTTGTTCCCTCCATTTCTCTAACTCAGTGCACCCTCTCAGCCCCTGACCCCAGATCTTTCTTTGGGGTGTGGCCCAGGCTCTCTCTGGGTTTAATCTCAGCCCCTTCTGGGGCTTGAATGTCCTCCCTTGTCACCATTACCTAGGAGCAGGTCTGTGTAAGACTCCCCCCTGCAAAATGACATTGTTTGTTACCTCTCTCACCAGAGAGAGCCACTGGACCAATGTTGTCATCAAGATGATTTAGGGATCTAAGGGGGACACAAGAAGAACCCTCTCTCCTGCAGCAGGACAGTGTTTGCCCTCACTCTCCGCCATTCCTTCAACCCAGTGCCTACAGCCAGATGTCTGGTGATTCTGCAAGGACTGCACAGGAGCACTGCCAGGGCCTCACTCTCTTCCCTCTCAGAACCTCATATCGTCTCAATGCAGTGATATTCTTTTATTTCTCATGATCCTAAGTCTCTGAAGCCATAGCTCCTGGTTCAGACCCACAGCGGCAAAGGAGCCTGGCTCTCATGTCACTCTCTGTCCTCGGAGTCAGGCTTCTCCATCAGCCCTCTCCTCTCCAGACAGTCGTTCTCAGGTGTGGGTTGGAAAGGCAAGAACAGATCCTAATAAAACATCTAATCAGGGGCAACTCAGAAGGTGGGCCTTGATGTGGACCTGTTCCTCCCCTTCTGAGGTCTTGCTTTTCATTAGCATTTTGTTCTCTTCCCCCTCCCTGTCTCTCTCGGCTGAGTCCTGACTGGAGTGGTTCTCAACAGACTGCCTGGTGGCTGGGGGAAGAGGCTCCACTAGATCTTTCATCACTAGCCAGTGCTGCCAAGAGGACTTGACTCCTACTTCCCACCATGCCAGTCTTGTGCCAGGAGAGTAGGTATTTCCCAGGCCTTTGCCCCTCCGGGCCAGCCTCCTTGAGTGCAGTTGATTTCTCCTGATTTGAAGCTGCAGTTCCCATTGAATGCATTAATCTTTTAGGAAAGCAGGTTCCACGGAGAGTTGCCTCCGTTGGAAGCCTCCCAGAACAAGTCCTGCCACTCAGAAAAGGGAGCCATGGACTTCTGTTTCCTAAGGTCTCTTGGAAGCTCTTGGTGGCCTGGATGTCTGCCCTCTGTTTATTCACGGGTGAGTGAACCCCTATCTAGAGCACCAGAGCCCACATCCACCTGGGGGAAGGGAGCTCCTTCTCTCTCTGCTGCCTTTCCTCCCTTCACTTTCTCTTTTCCTCCATTCTCCTGGTTCCTCTGTCTTTTCCCTAAAAACACATCACTACCTAACCAAGTCAATCACTCTGCCTCAATACCCTCTCCAGGGGGCCTTTTTGGAAAATGTTGTACACTTTGCTGTCACTTTATCATCTGCTGAAACCCAACAGTGATGAGCTGCAACTCCTGTCAGCCCAACATCATGAACAGCCTATTTGGGGTGGTTGGGGGAGCAGAGAAAGGGGGCAGCAAACATGCACCTTGTCCTTCAGGTTCTGTCCCCACTGGGCAGGTGAGCTGGACTTTCTACACTCTTCCCCTGCCATACCCATGCATGCATTCTCCATTTCTTTCCCCAGAGAGTTCTCGAACCAGAAAACGTAAGGCATCATTCCTGGGGTTCTCAAGCATCTTTACTCTGCATTTAGAGGTAGAATCCTCATGGAGGATGTGACATTGGTGATAGAGACCAGGAAGGATGTTTGGTGGGGATGCAGTTACCCCCAGAACATGGAGGTAAGAAAATGCACACTGGATCCCAAGTGATGTGTGTTGAGTAAACTATGTTGCTGAAGCATAAAGATAGAGACAGGAAATGGAAGGGAGGTTGGAGATGACTGCGGAAGGCTTAGAGAACTGGCCAAGGGGGAGAAACTTTATGCTGTAGGCAGTTGGGATCCTCTGGTTGCAACTGGTGGCGTAACATGCTGGTAGCAGGCAAGACTGTCTGCCTCGTCCTTGACAAGCCATCCTGCCTCTAGCCCCACTGCCCCGCCTCAGGCTGTCATCACCCCTTTTCTCCCTGCGTCTTTTCTACTCCCAGCCATCCCAGACACCACTGACATAGATCCTTCCTGAAGCCTTCTCAGCCTTAGCCAGGAACCCCAGGCTGCATGGCCTAGTTTCTCTCTTAAGTTCTAGCCTTATTTCCACTTTATGCAACTTAGCATCCATCTAATAGGAGCTGCTGATTGGCTCACCCTGGGCTATATTTAGAACGATGATATCTAAACCAGAGCACATTTCAGGCCCAGTTCAGAGGACATCTCCAGTTGGAAGTGTCTCTGATTACTTTTTCCTTTGGCTTCTGTAGCATTTTGTTTTTACCCCTTTGATCACTTTCTATTCCAAGTGGTAGCTATTTATGTGGGTATTACTACCCCTACACCATACCCAGTGGGGCAGAGCCCACATCCAGCTCCCTTGGCCTAGTTCAGAGCCTCACAGAGTTTAGACAATCAGTAAATACTACAGATCTGTTCATGGCCAAAGACTCCTTTATGTCACTAGTTAGTGGACATCAGTAATCACCTTTGCTTCTGTCCTCAGAAAAAAAATGAAGACGAGAATGGGAAAGATAGACAAATGCGTGAAGGAGCCTTTGAAAGACAGAAGGAAGAGAAGAGCTGGGTGTTTATTTCTGGCTTCCTGATTGTTTATTATCAGCTTCTCTCACGTACAGCATACCCTCACATCCTGAGTGACAATTACCCAGGAAGCATTCAACTAATTTCCTCAACACCAACTGCCTTGAGTATGATCTAATTTTAACATGACTCTCGGCTGTTTTTTGAAGATGCAAACAAGTTAAAATGACAGGTGCCTTCCTGCCTGCCTGCCTGTCTGTCTGTCTGCCTCTTGTCTCCCTCTCTTTCACTGGGTGGGCCAGGTGACATACATACTTTAGGGGCTGCCGCTCTGCTTCTGCTCTATAAAAGCTTGTCAAACAGTTCATAGGCCTCTACCTGGCTCCAACAGCAAAGTGACCAAAAAGGAAAAAAGATTTTTATGAACTTTTAGAGCCCTCAACCATTTGTAAATGTCTCCACAGACAGCCAAAAGTTCTGACATTAGCCTTGCATCAAACATTCAATCATTTAATTACCCTGATTTGTTGGACAGCGAGTGAGTGTAATGTGTTAAAATGGTACATGATGAAGGAGAAAAGCTAGATCTAAGGAACTAGCTCTGGTCACTAGATGGGTAAACAGCCACACACATCGAAGGACTGAGGAAAAACTAACAGCTGAAGGATCCTCTGGTTCATTCTCCTACACCCTGGCAGAACACCTGGCCAATGTGGAAGAAAGAAACTCAGCAGTTTTCTTTGTCACCTGCCTGGGTTTTATAACATTCATGTCAAGATTTTATTTTTGCCATGCTGTGTCCCCCCTTATCCATGGTTTTACTTTCTTTGGTTTCAGTTATCCACAACAACTGAAAATATTGAGTGGAAAATTACAAAATAAGCTATTTCTAAGTTATAAAACAAGCACATTTCTGGGTCGAGTCCTGCTCCATCCTCCTCGGAATGTAACTTGCCCCTTTGTCCAGCTATCCACACTGCACAGGCTCCCCACCCTTTGGATACTTTGTAACCATCTCAGTCATCAGACCTGCTGCCTCAGTGTTAAGTGCTTGTGTTCAAATAATCCTTATCTCCTAATGGCCCCAAAATGTAAGAGTAGTGGTGCTTGCAAATCAGAGATGCTAAAGAGAGGTTATAAAGTGCTTCATTTGAGTAAAAAAGGTATGTATGTGTGAGAAAAAGTGTCGCATGCATAGGGTTCAATATTATCCATGGTCTCAGGCATCCACTGGAGGGTCCTGGGGCAAGTTCCCCTGTGCATAAGAGGGGACTACCCTGCCTCGTTCCTCCTTGCTCTGTTTTCAGCTAACTTGTGCTTACTTTTTATTTCAGTAGAGAAAAAGAATTGCTTTTTTGCTCAATCTTGCTCACAGTAAAAATAAAACTCAATTGAAAGAGTTAAACAACATCTTCTATTAACTTTGAATAGCATATATATGCTTCTAAAAAACATAAACAATAAGATACACAGTTTTGAACAGGATATTATATATATTGTACCTTCCAATGTACTAAGTATTTCTTTCACCTATGTTGTTTCATTTACCCTTCACAACAATGTCATGATTCACATATCTTTGCAATTTTCTTTTTCTCATTTAAAAGATAAGAAGGTCTATGAGGTTAAGCAACTCTCTAGAGCTGCACAGCTTGTAGTCCAGCCTGCAACTGGCTCTCAGGGTTTTAACGCCAGTGTTTCTACCAACTGACCCGTCATTAAACATCTTCTAAAGGTTGTTTTGAAATGGGTGGAACTGGCCTCACACCATTCAGTGCCTCCCCATCTTTAAAACTGTTCATTCATTTGCTGAACAATTATTCATGGAGCACTACTATGTCCTGGGCACTGAATAGACACTAGGCATTGCAGTTAACTAATTAAACAGTTAAATATAGTTCTGATAAAAACTGCCTTAGAGCCTCTTTACCTCCCACTAGTCATTTATGATTTCTCTATATCCTATCTGCATTGTCAGACTCTACCTTTGCTCCTTTCCTTCCCCCAAATCATATCGCAGATCATATCGCAGCCATTTGTTCCTCAGAAATTGCATTAACCCACCAAAACACACTGGAGGGTTCCTGACTGGCAGCTGAGTCTTAGTTTTTCCTATAAGAATTTCTAGAGAGTTTTTTAGAAAGCATCAAGTCTCCAAGCTAGGATACACCTAGGAGTATTGTACGTGAAGATTTTCCAAAGGGATTGTGAGCATGGGTGCACAGAAGGGAATCAACGTTTACCTTGACAACATCCAACACACTCTGAAAACGTTTTTCATGGACTGTGCCTCTGGTGGAGTTCTCATGCTCTTTCTACCTTCCCACATCCCCTTTGATAACCACCTTTCTCTCCTTTTACAAAAGAAAAGCATTCCTTTCACTGTTCTGATCTTACTATAATGCATGATTTATGCAAAAGTAAAAAACTCTCCAGAACATCAAGAAAAGAGTTCAAAATATCAGTATGCCAGTCAGGGTTTAGTGCAAAATACAGAAAGCTGGAAAGAGATTTTAAGCAAAAAGGAAGTTAGAGCAAGGAGCGAGGTACTTACAAAAAGTCCGCAAGTGCAGATTCTAGGCTGAGTCTCTTGGACTGGTTTCTAGAGCAGAAGAGAACTAGTCATTAGACAGCTCTTCTGAGCTGCCTTGGGGCAATGCTGATCCAGGAAGGGAGGTGCTGTCACCCAGCCACCTCTGTACCTGGATGTGGGACCCGAAGCTGTGATCGAGGAATTACAGAGTAAAGTCAAGAAGTTGCCAATGGCACAACTCTTTCTTGATGCACAAAAAGCTAGATAACTCCTGGAGCCTACTTTAGAGAAGTTCTGACCTGAGGGAGACCATTTGAAGGCTCAGGAAGGATACCTCTGTCTCACTTCCACCTTTCAAATTTCATTTTAAAGCCAGGGTGTCGAAACTCCTTTTCACTGGGGGCCACATCAGCCTCGCAGTTGCCTTCAAAGGGCTGAATGTAATTTTAAGACTGTATAAATGTAACCACTCCTTAACTAGGGGCAAGGAGCTCAGCGCTGTTACCAGGTAGAAACAAGGTGCTGGGCAGGATAAAACAAGGTGGAGGGCCAGATTTGGCCCATGGGCCTTGTATTTGCCACATGTGATGTAAATGCATCCAACAGCAGAAATTAG
Source organism: Sturnira hondurensis (assembly GCF_014824575.4). Taxonomy (NCBI): domain Eukaryota; kingdom Metazoa; phylum Chordata; class Mammalia; order Chiroptera; family Phyllostomidae; genus Sturnira; species Sturnira hondurensis. Next base: position 2,236,847 of record NW_028088424.1, on the reverse strand, counting down.
CTATAGCCCCAATTCTACATTTCAGGGAGCTCCAAAAATGTGATGTTTGATTTTTATCCTCTTCAAACAGAACCATGAGGTAGAGATTCAAGAGCAACAGCAATATCTGCCTCAGTTAGTGTCCATGAAACACCTTTAAATTCAAGGCATCATAAACTTTCAGGGTGTTTCCCCCCAAGTCCCTTCAGCACAGGTCTTCAACACCTCAGCCTGCAGGGCTCCAAACCTGACACTCTGAACCAATGCTCTTCAGCCCCCCATCCTATTTATTTTCTTCTGCATGTTAACCCTTAATGATTTTGTTTGCTGTTTGTTATCTGTCTTCCTCCTCTAGAGATCAGAAAGTAAACTTCAAAGAGTCAGGGACCTTGTGTGCTTCTTCCCTTGTTGAGTCACCATTGTCTAGCACAGCTCCAAGCACATGGTAGGCACTTCGTAAGAGTTGAAGTGTTTTGCCTTTTACATTAAGGCTAAGGTAGAGCATGTTGGGGTGTCCTGAATTCATGGGCTGATGGAAATGATGAATTTTAATTTAAAAATCTCACCTTTGCCCTGGCTGAATTGCTTAGTTGGTTGGAGCATTGGTCTGTGAGCCAAAAGGTTGTGGGCTGGATTCTAGGTCAGGACACATACCTAGGTTGTGAGTTCCATCTCTGGTCTGGATGTGTAGGGGAGGCAACTGACTGGTGTTTCTCTGTCATGTTGATGCCTCTCTCGTTCTCTCTCCTCTCTCTTTCAAATCAATAAAAATATATCCTCAGGTGGGAATTATTTTTTTTTAAAAAATCTCACTTCTTCATCCCCAGTTCCTGAGGGATGAGCCCATGCACAAGAGCAGTAAGAGCATCCGTAAGGAATACTAAGGCAGCTTTACTTCAGCCAGGTGACAAATTCATGCAAACCACTATATAGCTTAGAATTAGAATGTTTAAGATTTATCAAAAGCTAGCTGGGAAATATCAGTCTCCTATGAAGCACACAGCTGCATTTTCATCATTCTGAACAGTAAGAAAGAAGTTGGTAAGTGATGCTAAGTCACCCATTGCTCATCCTAGTCTCAGTTGCATGCTTTGATTTGCATGGTGGCAAGGAGGAGAGGCGACAACTTCCACAGTTACTCTTCACTGCTCAGTATTACACCATCAAGTAACAGGAACACAAATCAGAGATGTATCCATATTCATTTTCACTTGGGCGTAATCTCCTTGTCAGCCTCTTCTGCTCATTTATTCATTCTTCCCATAAGTCAATGAGACTTAGATTCATGAAAATATATTGTGGGTCCTACTGTAAATAATGCTCTTAACAACAATCATGAATAAACATGCCATAGTAAGCTTCCCATTCACTAGTCACTCAACACCGTCTCTCGTTCTGTTATTAATGTTATAGCAATCATTAACATTCACCCACAAACATGTAAATTAATTGTCAAAAGAACATCTAAATTGGCATCTAAACTTTTATTGCAAGTTTAAATTATTTTATAAGGTGATATTTTCAGGTGATTATAAATATTGCCATTTCACAATGAAATGGCTACAATACTCTTTCAAAGGTGTCAGAAGGAAACTTAATACCATAGCACTTTGATACCTATCCTGAAAAATAGAGGGGCCTGTCCAAGCCAGGCTGAGGGGAGGGTGCCAAGAACAGGAGAGAGATCAGCTTCCCCCCTAGTCCCTTCAGCACAGGTGTCCAACACCTCAGCCTGCAGGGCTCCAAAGCTGACACTCTGAACCAATGCTCTTCAGCCCCCCATCCTGTTTATTTTCTTCCACATATTAACCCTTAGCAATTTTGTTTGCCGTTTGTTATCTGTCTTCCTCCTCTAGAGATCAGAAAGTAAACTTCAAAGAGTCAGGGACCTTGTGTGCTTCTTCCCTTTTTGAGTCACCATTGTCTAGCACAGCCCCAAGCACGTGGTAGGCACTTCGTAAGTGTTGAAGTGAATTAATGAATGACTGCATGACTGATGGCTCATGAAGGAAAAGAACAGAGTAGTAGGACAGAGAAAAAGGGGGACCGTGTCTAATCTAGAGTACAGGACCAGCAAAAACCTAAAAGAGGAACCTAGCAAAGAGTAAGGGAGGTTGTTTTACAGAGAAAAGAGTTTGTGCGAATGCTGGGAGACAGGAAGAATGTCCCGTGGGGGGAGTACAGAGTGAACAAGAGAGGGGGGCATGGCCCAAGATTGCAGAGGTAGGTGGGGCGAGAGTGTGCAGAACCTGATGTGCTTTGTGAAGAAGTTTCGTGTTGATTCTCAGGGCTGTGAAGAGCCTGGAAGAGTTTTGAGTAGGGGAGTCACATGATCCCTTTTATTTTAAAAACACCTCTTGAACTGCTGAGTAGAAATAGATTGAAGATGAGCAAGAGTGGAGACACAGAGACTAGTTAAAACACTCAAGGAGTGTGGGTTAACTCTTTAAGTGAAGGTTCAACTGCATCTTAAAGGTGTGCAGGTGAGAGAAAGGATGATGGTATAGCTTTGACATAATTTTTGTTCCTCTGAGATGTACACCCCATTGACAAGATCACTCATTCATTTATACCTCATTCACACAAAAACTCATTAGTAAAAACTCCATATGACTGCCAACAAGGTGCACATGGTTCTTGCCCCCACGGAGATTACAATTTGGTAAGGGAAACAAACCACTAAACCCAAACTTCAGCCTTCCAGCCATGTCTAGCAGGAGGGTAGGAGGTGGGCTATGATAGGGGAAAGAGGGAGGAATGAGAATACCAGGAGAAGCACCTGGTCCTGGCTTGGAATGTCAGGGACTGTCAAGAGAGATCTAGAGCAACATTACAGAATTCACAGGTGCATGTGAACAGACTCTGTGTCTGCCTTCTAAAACAACCAAGTGGTCTTGGCTTGTATTCATCTAACTGCACACTGATTGACTCCACTAGGCTGGGCTCAGGCTTAATTTGGCTCAAACTGAAAACTTGTCTGCGATCTGCAGCTGTCATCATGCCCAAACCTGCCCCACAGTATGACCCTGGACTCAGAGAATGACATTTCCATCTGCACAGTTGTCCAAGCTGTAAGTTTGAGCATCCCATTCTTTCCTTGTGTAGCCACACTCACCAAATCCTATTAATTCAACTTTGTAAGGGCTTCCTATCTTTCTTCTCTTGATCTCTTGGCCAATCCACTGCTCCAGGCCACCGTCATCTCTGGCCTAGATTGCTGCAACAACCCCTCACTATTGTTCCACCTCCAGTGCATTCAGGTGTTTTTTAAACATGTACTTCTGCTTGGTAGGCTTCTTTTGGCTTCACCCTCAAGCCTTAGCTTGGTTGTCACCTCCTTTAGGGAAACTCCTTGACCCCTTCCCTGGTTAGGCCCCTCTACCCCACAATGCCCTAACATTGGGCACTTGCCTTTTACATCCATGCTCACACTTTACTTGTATGTGCTTCCCTCCCCCACTGGACTATATGCTCCAGGAGGGCTTACATCTTTGCACATAACTCCCTCCCACCAAACAGAAATTTCTAACAAGGATCATTGCACAAGGGAGATGTGATTCCTTGGCTGGAGAACCTGGGAAGATTGTCTGATCATGTGGAAGTGAGCAGCCCACAGCAGACACGTTGGTGGCCCCTGGCCCAGCTCAGCCTTGCCTGGCCCACCTACCACTCCTGCCTTTCTCCTTTGCACTCCCTTCTCACAGAGCTGGCTGCTGTGAGAGGAAACACAACTGATATTTCTTTATTTGGTTTGGAGAGTGCTTGGACAAAGATTAATTCTCTGTCTCCTCACCCTACCTCCAAATGTCCTGTCCCTTGGTCTGTGAATCTTTGAGGACAATGTTAAAAGGGGCTGACAGGCAGGTGCTGGAGAGAGGGAGAAAGCTGCTGGGAGAGGGTGTTTGGCAGAGAGGAGCACTACTAATGCATCTGTGGCTGTTGCCAGTATAATGACAATTACAGTTATGGAGGCACTTTGGTTTGGGAGGAAGAAGAGAGACAAGAGAAGAGGAAGGATCTTATCTGTCAGAGATGATAGCAGGGTCTGAGGAGACTAGGGCCTTTCACTGCCTCTGAAAGTATTTCAAGACAAAAAACTAGGTCTGTCTGGACCTGGAGAACAACAGACTGGCCTGGCAGTATGATCTGAGGTTCACCACATTCTCTTGTTGCTCCCCCTGGAATCGACACCTGTAGATCTTTCAGGAGACATTTCTAGCTATGCAGCAGGGGGTCTGCTCTGTGCCTCTGCATCAAGTGCTGAGGGATTCCTACCGTTCCCGTTTCTACCTTTAAAGCTCAGGGAATGCATAGTGATTCTCCTATTCACCCAAACCTTCCTTTTCTTAAGATCATATGCAACCTTGATTTTCTACAATTTTCATTTTAATGAAGAAAGGGAGAGATATATCCTAGCACCAAAAAGTACTCGAAATTAAAATGTACTGCTAGACCCAGCAGCTCTGCAGGGAAAGAATAGCAGTACAGGCACGTTATAGAAAACACAGAGGCATGTTTGTCACAGAGGGAGAGAGAGAGAGAGAGAAGGATTTAGCAGAACTTCAACACTGAGTCTTATTGAAAATGAAGCCAGAACTGGAAAATGTCATCTGACCTCTGCCATGTCTGCTGCAGACATGAGGGCAGCACAGCCCCTACCCCACCCCCCCATCCCCCTTTGGAGGGTTCCTGTTCTCCTCAGAGGCAATCAGAGAGGCCCCAGACAAGGCAGAAAATCTCTGCTGTTAGATTCTGGGCAAAGGCAGGCAATCCTGTCTTCCCTCCTTTCCTAAAAGGATAGATTATGCTACCCCTACAACTGCTTGTACCCCAACACACACACACACACACACACACACACACACACCAGTAGCTTCTCCCAGGCAACTGTATCAGGTAGCCTACACCAAACTTACTAGCTAACGGAAGGGAAGCAGCTGGAATCTGGCCCCAGGGATGGTTGTATCTCAGCTCCATAAAGGCTTCCTATCACTGTCACAGGCCTTGCCTACTCCAGAAAACAACAGTAACAGAGCAGCTTAGAGTAATTCAGGGCTAGGTCTGAGTAGGCTTTGTGCTATGTACTTTGCAAGACTTTTCTTGCATAATCCTCACAACAATTCTCTGTGGTAATTTCAGTTATTAGTTTCATTTCTTGAATGAAGAGACCAAGGTAAGAAATGAAACAGGGAAACAAACTAAGCTAACCCAAAGCCATGCAGAGCTTTTAAGAGTTAGAGCCTCTAAGAAGGCTTCTCTGATTTCCCACATCTGACTTACATGCCTTTGCTTTGGGTTCTAACAGGATCATAGCACTTTTCACACAGTATGATAATCAAGAGTTTATGTGTCATGACCAAACTCTCACCAACAGAATGTCAGCAGAAGCTGCCTAAGCAATTTCCAGGCCTGTGTGCACCTGTTTGCATCTGTGGTCCTGCTTTAACCATGTAGGTAAAGGACAACACCTTAAAACAGTGGTTTTCAAACTTGAATGCTATTGGACTCAATGTGCAGCCAAGTTTAGGGACTACAGCTTTAGAAGATGCTGGACAAACAAAATGAAAATTCTGTATTCCTAGGTAACTGGATGGAGCAGAATCTTCTGCCAACTGGAAAGATTCACCTTGAACAGTTTTCTGAGAGAAACATCAACCTTGGTCTTATCATTCTTACAAATGCCATGGAGAAGACACTTGAGTAGTTAAAATGAAAATCTAGAAGCATTTGGATGCCTGCAATGTCAGCCATTCTTTGAGCATTCTTTGCTCAAGAAATACAAAAGTAGCGGCATTCACTTGCTTGAAAACACACACATATACATGCAGGTGTGCCCACACTCACACACACAGCTGGCATACTTTGCTGCATGGCCCTTTCTATTCCATTTACCATTAGGGCAGCAATCAGCTACCATAGCTTTCTCAGCTTCCCACCAGACTCTGATTAACGGGGAACTTCTCCACCAACTTTCTCCTTCTCTGATGCAAGCTGAGCTCCAGCTTCCCCCTTTATACTCAAATTCTTCTCCAGATCCTATAAAGCAGTTAAAGAAAAATTTCCTGTAGACTCTCTTTTCTGTATTCCCTCCTAGAACCTGGCTGATATTCTGTCTGGTTCTTGATCTGCAAGTTTCAGTAGGTCAGGAAATCCCATGATGCAACCACCACCTGTGGTCCTTGGGCTCCAACCTCAATCCCTAGTGTAAACCTCAGACAATATCCTGCTTGGAAGTGTAAGGCTAGGCCAGCTTGGTAGCTTGGAAGTTAGGAACAGGGCACCTGGCAAGCAGGGGCCTGGGAATGAGAAGTGCCTTATGAGTAAAGGAATAGTGGGTAGGAATTCCCAAGAGACCTAAACTAGTAGAGCCTGAGCCAGGACCATGGACAGGGAAGAGCTGGCCCAAGGAGCATTTGACAGAAAAGGCATTCCCTGAGTCCTGGGAAGAAGCTATGACCCTGCCTGGGAAATCAGCACTAAAAGAAGACATATCATATCTAACCAAGAAGACCTAATACCCCTTGAAATCTGGGATCAAAAACAGAAATGTCAGTGACAATCATGTGAGCAATGATACAAGAAACAGCCATAAAGTGACTTTTATCCCATAGGATAAGGGATACTATAAGGCTCCGTGAGAGAGAAGGCAGTACAACCCAAGCTCTATACTGAGTGTTAGTACTGAGTACTATTGCTCCCCTTGGAGCTCTGGGCTAGTCACTGCTCCTCTCTGAAATATGATAATAATATCTTCTCTACTGACTCTACTGTGGGTTAATAACATCAACTAAGATAATGTATATGAAAATAAAGAGTAAAACATAATTGTGACAAATAGTCACATGCTCTTATTCTCTACTGGCTTCTAATGAAATTCCAGTGCTGAGTGGATAGAGTTTACTAGAGAAGCTACTCATTAAATATTTACTGGAGTATTGTTGCTTTTGTTATTTAAAAAAGAAGTTAAATAAACTTGGGGGCTGATATTCAGAGGAGTGGAAAGGATAGGAAAAGAAGGGGAAGGGTCTGAGATTCAGACCTGATGTGATATCTTCTCATGGGTGGGTACTCCTGCTTCCCTGCAAGAGACTCAGAGCCCTCACAGATAGACCAGGGACTGCTCAGGAGAGGGCAGGACAGGTAGTTGAAACAGTGATGCCTGGGAAGATCCCTTTGCCCTCAGACTGTCTTCCTCATTATCAGGACAGATTGGTTATAGTGTCTGCTATGCCTGTTGTTCCTGTCCTCCCACTCCTCCTGTGTCCCTTCCCACATCTTTGAGCAGTCATGTTCTATATTGTGTAACAGCTTCTCAACTGAATATAGCTGACTGATAGGCTTCTGACCTAGGGGTAGCCAATCTATAGACTGGATAGTGGCCAACTCATTGTAATTTCTCCCCAAAGTTTAATGACTTGAAGCAATATGGAAAGAATGGGGCAGTTAACAGGAAACTCGGGTGCTGCAGGGTTGCAGGGTAAAGCACCTGGACAGGGGAGCATGATGAGCTGTGAGCAGACCAATGTTCTGAGCAAGCAGAGCCATGAGACAGAGAGAAGTAAAACAAAGCAAAGAGCAGGAAAGCCAGGTGGTGGAAGGAAGGAGGAAAAGTGACATATATGAAGAGAGGCAAATGCTTAGAGAGGAGCTGAGATGCCCTGGTGACTTTGCTCTGATGCTCCTGCTGAGTCCTGGAAGCCCTGGGGTCTGAACAGCCTTGGACCTGCCTTCCCCTGGGGCCTGCTCTGTCCAGAGCCTATTAGCATAGCTTCTCCAGAGCACTTGGGAGGCCTGGCTTTGTGACTAGGTTTCTCATTTTCTCATCCCATGAGCATCCTTACAACAAATCCTGCATTACTTGAGAAACCCTGATTAAGTCTCTATTTCTTGCAACCCCAAAAGGTAAACTAGTGAGCCATCTTCTGAAGTCTAGAAGAGTAAGTTTTGCGGTCTGGGATCACTGGCAGGCCCCTAAAATATCTGCATAGCAAAGCTGGGGAAGCTGAGCCTGACCCTGTGATCTGGAAGAGCTGGCCTTGAATGCCTAAAGGTCCTGGTCCTGGAGCCTGGTTTGGAGTCATCTCCAGTCAGAACTGCTAATAATACATATTGTCTGGCTGGTGTCCAGGCCTGGACACTCATTACCCACTCATTCTAGTTAACTGAGGGGAGGTAAGAGCTCATGCCCGGGCCTTTACCCTGCCTTGACAATCAATACTATAATCAGCCAAGGATGCTGGTAGAGGGTGAAGCCTGGAAATGGATGCCCAAACCCATGTCTTTATACAGCCCCTCCCCTAAGTTTTTCAAAGCCTGAAGCAAAGGTACAGAAGGCCTCTGCAAAACTCCTTTCTCTTTATACCCCTGGCTCCATCCTATACCATCAATGCTGTCATGCACATAAGTGTGGATTCAGCAGTTCACAAGTTCAGGCTCCATCTATGATCATCTTCATCCCCTCAATGGCTGCCCTTTGGCCAACCATCAGACCTAGGAGTACGCATGCAAGTGGTGAAGTTCCCTTGTGGAAAGGTAGACCTAGGGAAGGGGCCATTTTAAGCCTTGAAAGGAAGTTCAAGTCTGTTTGGTCTGGGGTCCCAAATACCTTGAATGTGATCCAAAAGGGGGTATGTGCATTGGGTAAGTGCTGCCTTTATTCTCTATGGACAATATCCATCAAGAGCACCAGTTTCGCTTCTGGCTTCTTCCTGGGCTAGGATAAGAATGGCTATCATTATGAGAGTTTTTGATGTGCCAGGTACGTTCTCAACAAGCTTTTTATATTAACTCATTAGGTAGTTAAACAACCCTGAATTACCATTATTGTTGTTTTACAGCTGAGAAAACTGGGGCACAGAGAGATATGTAACTCACACAGGAGCACACAACATTAAACAGCTGGGTCAATTCATCCTCCAACAAACAACAGAAAAGCCAGGCCATTGACGACCACAGCAGTCTCCACTCTCACCTCTCAAGCAGGAGTTGTGAGGCAGACAACCTCTAAATCCCAGGCAACTCGATAGCACATCCCCTGCTGAACACAATTCCTTTAAAAAAAAGCACTTCCTTTTTTTATGATCTGGTTCAGGATGATACTGAGTGTTCTCCAGCAGATCCCTCTGCCCCATCCCATCAACTTCCCTCTCTTTGCACCCCCTTCCTTTAAGCTGCTGCTTCCTGGGGCAGCAACGCCCCAGCCTTGAGTCCAGTTTCCTCTCTTTCCTTGAGAGGAAGCTTTATGAAGGAGGGTCAGACTGTTGCCAGCCAGATCTGGCTGCCTCCCTTTCCAAGTTCCTCCTAGTCCCCTAGCCCCTCAGCGCTGCCTTTGCTCCAGGCCATAACCGTCACCGAGATCACAAACACTGGGGTCAGATAGGCTGGGATTCAAAACTGGATCCACTACTTGTATGGCAGTTGTGGCACCTTGGTCAATAATTAATCTCCCTTTCTTTCTTCGTGTGTAAGATGTGGGTAATAGTACCTGCCCCACAGGGCTATGCCTAGGATTAAGTGAAATAAAGCAAGCAAAGTTCCTAGCTCAGTAACCGGCACACAGACTAAAAATGCTCTTTGATGTTATTAGTTCTGGGATAAACATGTATCAATGAGTAGGTATCCCAGGACAGTCTTCCCTCATTACCTGAGTACAAGGGTTTTGGCTTCATTCAGCTTCTCACACTTTGTAATTCTCCATACAGCAGACCAGCTCTTGCAACTTGGTAATGCTAAATCACTGTGAGGGAGCCCGAAAAAAGATTTAACCAGAGAAGCTGAGTTGATCTATATGATAAATTAAGATGGAGAGAGGAGGTAAATCCAGTCCTCTGAGAAGCAGATGCCAAGAAAGGATTAAATGTGCACGGACTTTATTGAGAAAATGCCCACGGGGAAGGAAGTTGGGCAGGGGTCGGGGGGTGGGCGCAGCTCGGGAGGCTAGTGAGAGCTGTCAGACCTCAATGCAAGTCTGGTTCCCTGAAGGAGACAGAAGGAAGGTGAAGAGGAAGCACCCTAGTCTGGCCTGCCCTGCAGTCTGAGGAAGGTTCAGCCAAGCCATTGACCGTCCTTGACCTAAAGTCAACTATTAAAGGGGTTCTCTGTCTTCTGGGAGTGGTTCTGCTTTGGTATCGCAGCCACACACAGTCAGTTATGCGGAACAGCCCAGGAAGTATAGTCCTGATGCCAAAGTACCTCCTGATTTACTGATTTCAATGGGCAGCAGCTGGTGCCCCCGGTCAACAACTGAGGCACAATTAGTAACAGAAGATCTGTGAGGCACATTCTCAAGGCCACCTTAGAAGAAAAGACAGAAAGAAAAAGCCATGGAAAGGGGCCACGGTGTGAATTGGTGGAGGGAGTTATAGAATGAAAGAATGCAGAGCAGTGTGGGGATAAGTGTATTGAGAACATAAAAAGTGTTAGAAATTACAAATTGTAACCTTGCAATGTTTCTTGAGAGATGCAAGTTATAGACTGGGAATTCTTTATGTTATTGGCTACCTGAGCCTCCCAAAATCATTACATCTGAGACTAGTTCTAGTATTTACCAAATCATCTTACAAAATATGGTGCCTACAATGTAGTAGACATGGTTCCGAGTGCTTTATAACTATTAATTCATTTAACCTTCACAACAAACTAATGATGTATGATTGTTATTCTCTTCAGAGAGATGGGGAACTAGAGGCACAGAGAGGTTGAGTAACACCTGAAGTCACAGCCTAGAAGTGGTGGAGCTAGGACTTGAACCTCAATGTCTGTGCTCTTGCTTGATACGCCAGGTTGCTACCCATCCCTGGCCACCACTGTGTCTTCTATTCCCTTCTCTTTCCTCTCCTCTGCACTATAGCCTCACCTGGGCATACCAGTCCTGCAGTCACTCCCTTCTCTGAACCCAGTTCCCCTGCATAGTCCTTGAGGACTATAGGCCCCTGGCTCTCTAAAGCACTTAGCACAGGCCAGCCCAAGTAGTCACTACATATCTGCTAACTCTACCCTTGGATCATCTTCTGAAGCATTTGCATTGTGTGATCCCCAAAATTCTGCTTAGTTATTTGGGGTTTGCGTGGTTCAAAGTTGCCTCTGGAGTAGGACCAATGTTCATCCTAGTGAGAAGAAACATCTCCACCAGAGGACATGAAACACACTTCAGTGGTTACCTACAGTTGGATCCCACAACTGTCTGAAGGTCTAACCACACTTTCGTGTTAGTCCCTGATCATTCTTTTTTCCTGCCTCTTATTAAAGTATTCAGCCTTCTGCTTAAGTGTAGTATTAAGTGCCACACATACACCTGCAACCCTAGTTGCTGCCAAGTGGGTTTCCAGACATCTTAGAGGGTCTGCACTTGATGGAGGATCCCTATGCCCAAGGAAGTATAACATTAAATAGCAGATAAAAATCCACCATGATGGGTTGAGAAAAAAAAAATTATTTTAAAACTTTACATAAGTAAAAACTTTATATCGATAGTACTTTTTCCTGTTTCTTTTTAAACAAGGAGCCCCCTAATTTTATTCATCATTGGGCCCCACAAATTATGTAGCTAGATCTGTGTTTGCTCCCTGGGTACTATGGTACTTCTCACCAAACTCATCCTGAGAGCTTTGAGGCAAGGAAAAGGAACAGGCCCTATGAGGACAGGGGCCTCTGTGGCTTCAGTGTTCCAACCTCATACCCTCAGCCTCCAAGTCCCCCCTCTCTTCCTTCCTTGCCTTCATAGTCTCTGACAGCATCTGGCCTCTTTCTATATTCCACCAGTCTTTCCTGATTTCCTGCCACTTCTCACATCTCTGTTGGCTTCTTTGCTGAGTTTCTACCTCTATTCTCCTAATGGGAGTGGCTGCCCATGCTCTGTGCATAAGTCTCTCTTATCTCTCTTTCCCTAATTGACCATGTCCATTCTTTGTCTCTCACCTACACCTTTGGCAGAGATTCCTCCCAAGGGCCACCCCAGCTACCCTCTTTCAGAGGCTCCTGTTTCCTGTTTACAAAGCTAATCAATTGAGCAAATCACCTGCGGATACATGTGCAAGGGAGGTACTCTGCTCTTTCCAGAACAGGCTGCCATCTCAGACTCAATGTGTTGAAAATGGAAGTTACTCATCTTCCTCCTCAAGTGATGTCACCCCATATAATCCTCACAATAGCCTGTTCAGTACTATTTCCCCTCCCTAGAAAATGAAAGGTCATATACCTTATAGACAAGAAGCCATTTTGCATCCTGGCTATGAAGGTCTCCCACCACTTGCCAAACACACCCATACTTCCTCACCTCTCTGCCTTTCTGGCTTTGCTTCCACCTGAAATATTCCTTCTCCCTTTAGGTTCTGAAATTCTAGTCACATTTTAAGGACCTGTTCCTTAAGAAAGGGTTTCCTCTACTTTCTAATCTAGCCTTAAATGTCTTTGATGGATTGGAACATAGGCTCTGGAATCAGTAAGACTTGGACTTCCATTCTGATTACTCCCCCACTTATGTTAGTTAGTGACTTTGAGCAAGTCACTTAAGCTCAGTTTCCTTATCTACAATATACTAATATTAAGTACCCACTTCATGAGATTTAAGTGAGATAAGGTATTTGGAAGGTTTAACTTGGAGCCTGGTTCATAGAAAGGGTTAAAGCAATATTAGGTCCTATTTCATTCTCCTCTTGTTTCTCCTTCTCTATTTTTTCTTCTCCTTTTCTTTCTCCTTCAAAGTCTGCTCTGATTTCTATTCCCATTTCATGGAATCATACTCACCTACCATATCTGCCCACAACGCATCCTGAAACTCACTATATTTCCTTACAACATTGATATCAGTGACTATTGGCACCATCAGCCATCAGTCATGGGTAGAACACTCCATGTGGCCCATCTATGTATATTTCCCCTAAATGTTAGCTTTGTGATAGTGGAGAAGATACATTGTTTTTCATCCATCTCTGCACCTTAAAACTGTGAGTTCCCTTACACTGGAACCTTGCAAAAGTGCCCCGAGACCCAGGTCCTGAGGTCCCAGATTCCCCTGTAGAACATCCAGTGAAAGTTGAGTGTGAAGGGATTTGGAGTCTTGGTTATCTAGGTCAGTAGAGGGCCCGTGATGTTTCACTATCCTCCAAATTAGCAGGGATTGTCATAGGAGAAGTTAATAGGAATGGCAAACTATCAATAACAGTTTTGAGCCCCTACTGTGTTCTGAGTCCTGTGCTTGACCATTTATATACATCAGCATCCTTACAAGCCTAACCTAGGAGGGAGACCCCACCATCCTCATTTTAGCTCCACTGAGTCAATCAAGAAAGGCTTTCTAAAGGTAATCATTTTATTCTTTTCTTATACTTTTTTCATTTTAAATAATTTTTTATTTTTAATTATGGCTGACATACAGTATTATATTAGTTTAATTTTCTTCTACTTTTAGAAAAGTTAAAACATTAATCATTACCACTAGATACCCTCCAGGAGAATGGTGAGGGGTCATATTCTCATACCCAAGGCAGACCTTGGAGGAGTATCCTTAGAGAAAAAGGCTAGTTCCACTCTGGAGCAAAAGCATCATGACCGTTAAGAAGTGGAGTAAACATTCAGTTTTTTTCTAGGTCCCCAAGTTCTGCTTAGCCCTTTGGTCAACCCTACTAACTCAAGCAGCCCCAGCACTGAACACAGCATTCTGCATGGTGCAGTAAGTAATGTGGCTAATTCATCAAGAAAGCTGATTGCGTTTTTTGGCTTTTCAAGGGATTATTATAAGCAGCCAACAGGAAACAAAAATTTTAATGATAAAGAATCACTTTGGGGCATTTGGAACCTGCTGTGTTGTTTCTGAATATTTTCAAAGCACTTAGAATGTATGAGGTGTTATTTAAGGGAATAAATAACAACACTCAGGAGCTTTTCATTGATAGTGTGATCAGCTTTGTATAATCCCCTGCCCACCTGGGAAGCATCCTCCCTGGAGAGTCCAAGGCTGGGTCTGCTGGGGGATGGGTCCATAGCAAGCAGATGTAAGTCCCACACATCTGCTCAGGAGTATTTGCAGAAGCACCACTGGTCCAAACTGGCTCCATTTGGGTCTGCTGCTGGGCTGAAATACACTCCCTCAGAGGAGAAACATTTTAGGGCTTTCATTAGTACTATAGAGAGAATTAATCAACTTACCTTATTCAATAACTTCAGTCTCCTGGGAGTCCCAGAAGCAACAAGAGTTTGGATTGCAAGGAGTTGGAAGGAGACAGTGGCAGTATGAGGAAGAGGGCCTGCCTTGGATTTAGTGAGGAAATGCTTTGCTTGGAAGAGGAAAAAGAAGGGGAAAGAGAAGGAGATACAAGGCTACTGAAACCTTAATTTTCATACTCTATCACTTGCTCTCAAAAGTCAGCCCTGTCACCTTGTATGCCCTGTGTTCCTCTCCTTCCCCACAGAGCCCAGTCCTGTCCTCCGGCTTCAATGTTTTCCTGCCAAATCAAACCGTCATGCTTTCCCCAGTCTCTTACGCCACCCTACCCTCCTCCGTGGTGACTATTCTTTCTTGTGAAAGGATATTAACAATTGAAACATTGAGCATAATGTTAAAGTATGTTCTACTTAGGATGAGGCCATATCTAGGAGACTTGAAGGACCCTCAAGGCCACCAGTGTTGTGCTTATGAGGAACCAAAAGGTTCTTCCTTAGGAACACCTTACTCTAAAAGGAGGGTCAAGGGAAATGACTCTTTTGGAATCCCATGAGCAGAGTGATTCTAAGTGTAGGCCTGCATCTGTCCTTCGAACCTATGCCCAAGCCCTAGGGTACAGAGCCTGTTGTAAAAAAGGAAGCCAGGATGATGATGATGGTGGTGGTGGTGATGGTGAAGGTGATAACCATGAAATACAGCTTTACAAATACCTTCACTGGGCTTAGAGAATTCCTGGCAGCTCTGGGAGCAAGTTGCTATGCATGGCACATCGGCTGCTGCAACCTTGGGCCTGTGGCAGCTGTGGCAGTGGCCTTCAGCCTGGTGGACACATGTGAACTCCAGCAGCAGCTCTGGATGAAGACCCCGAAGACAATATCCAACCCACCAAAGGGGTTCATAAGTTCCGTCTTGTAAAACCTTGTTAGACCTGTGAGACGTGCCCTATGTGCTCCTAGAACCATCTAGGAGGTATAAAAATGGGGGCTGGCATTCCCCAAGAAAGAGAGGGCGCAGGGACAGAAAAGTCGTGATGGTCCTGTTTTTGTTCCCCACACCGATGTGGCTGGATGAGTTAGGTAGCTGAATGAAGAGTAGAGAGTATGCCTCATGGAGTTATGTAGCTTCTTTTACTTACAACTCTATCTTTACCCAGAGATTGTTTTTTTCCCAGAAAGTTATTGGGAGTGCTAGGCAAAGGCTCTAGGGGGAAAGATGGTATGTTTTCTCTTTACCCCCAAACTGCACATATACCGGCTTCCTGATCCACTGTGACACCTTCTTGGCAAAACATTGCAAACAGTCAGCTCATGGTACATATCTCACCAACTGTTCAAACATTTTCTTTACACTAAAGTCATAATGCTTCCGAGAAAGGAGCGGTAGGAGGGGGTGCTCAATCACTAGAGATGGAATCAGTTAATTCGCTGCAGTCTCAATGATCTCAGTTCCTGAAACAGTGGAGCAGGTTTTAAAAATAAAACTCTTCTCACTAGCTGGTGGTTTCTACATATGACGAGGATGATGCCAGTTGTTAGGGATCGGTTTAAGTGTAGCCTCAGGCTCAGATTGTCTAATTAGACACCATCAACCTCAGCATAAAACTGCACTGCGGCTAGAAAACAAAGAATAAAAAGAATATTTAGCTTTAGTCAGGGGTGCCTTCCCACCTCCTATGCTTTGGGATTGCCACAACCCAAATGATCTGCGATGAGGTCGACAGGGCCCTGCTTCCTCTGTGTTCCCTCTTTTTTTTGCGGGGTGGGGGCATGTATGGCCCTCTGTGTGCTGGGTGTGTTACCTGAAGCCTGTCTCCCTGTGAGCTGAAAGGAAGGGAGCCAAGCACTGAGAGAATGAACTACTCTGCTCTTGCCACCTGCCAATCCTCAAAAGCTCTTAATCCTTCTGCCTTTCCACTTCCTATTGAAACCTCATTGTCATACAGGACAATGTCTTCTCTCCTGACTTCTGTGCTCCCAGAACTCCTGATTCACCTACATTCAGTGGCAGTGCCAGAGGATAGCTCTTGGCCTCATTAACATCAACGTCTCCAAATATGCTCAGGCAGTTATTGAACAAGGACAATTGATATTTGTCATTGAAACATGAGTAGCATCTTTATTAAGTGGTATTCCTTTTATTAAACTGCTATATACACTGTAAAACAAAACAAAATGGGCTCCAAACAAATGCTCCTTCAAAGGAGGAGCCCCTGGTCCATTTCCAATCGGATTCCCAACTCTTAGGCAAACCTCTAGTCCTGCCTGATAAGTACACTTCTCTCATTTACGTGCAGGACTCTTGGGTCTGCACTCTGAACTTCTGAAGGGAAGTGGGGACTATGTCATATTTTCTTAAAGTCTTCTCATTGTTGATATTATTACCATTAAGGTAAAAAAATAAACATACAGGATATTTTTTCCTATAAAAATTTTTTTAAAAGTAAGCGGACATTTATACAATAAAAACAGTGATAATAATGTACTGTGCAGTTTATAACATGCAGAGGTAAAATAGCACAAAGTTCAGGAGAGGAGAAATGGAAATGTAGTTTGGAAGGTTCTTACGCTATATGTACAGTCGTGTACTATCACTTAAAGATGTACTAAAGTAAGTTAAAAGTGTGTACTATAAACCTTAAAGCAACCACTATAATAACAAATAATAGTTACAGATAAAATGCCAATAAAAGAGAGGTGGTAGAATACTTAAAACATACTCAATGAAATCGAAAGGCCTTAAAAGAAGAAAAGGAACAAAACAAATGGGATAAATAAAAAACAAATAGCAAAATGGTAGGTCTAAACCTCACTTTACCAATAATCACATTAAATAAATATCTAAAAACTCAAATGAAAAGGCAGAAATAGGTTGAATGAAAAAGGAAAGCCTAACAATATGCTGCTTGCTAGAAACTGACTTTAAATATAAGAAGAAAAATAGGTTACAAACAACCTATTATTTATTTATTATTATTCCATGGAAAATATATGCAAACACTAATGAAAAGAGAAATGGAAAAGTTATATTGATATCAAAGTAGACCTCACTGCAAAACATATTAACAGGGATTCATAAAAGTTCATTTTATACTTATAAATCAGTCAGTTTTTATAGAGGACACAATTTTAACATGTAAGCGTGTACCTACTAACAGAGCTTTACAATACATGTAACAAAAATTGAAAGAATTGCAGGCAAATCTAGAATTATAATGGGAAATCTCAAATCTCAAAATCTCTTTTGTGTTTACCCTTGTAAACACAAAATCCATGAGGATCTAAAAAAGTTACACAATACTGTCAAGTACCTCAACTCACTCCACGATTTATAGAACACCCCAGCCAGTAAAACCAGAATACACTCTCCTTTCAAATGTACCTGGAACATTTACCAAGACAGACTATATTCTGGACCATGAAACAAGTTTTAACAGATTTAAAAGAACTCAAGTCAACATTATTAGTCATTAAGAAAATGTAAATTAAAATTACAATGAGGTACACATCTATTTGATGGCTAAAAAGAGTGACCATACCATGTGTGCTCGGTGTTTGGGAAAATATGGAGAAACCGGAATTCTTGTACACCACTGTTGCAAATGTAAAATCATACAATTACTTTGGAAAACTAAAAATTCCTTATAAAGTTAACCATATAATAACAATAAAGTTAACCATATATCCACATATGATCCAGTCATTTCAGTGCTAAGTGTTTACCCGAGAGAAATGAAAGCTTGTGACCATGCAAAGACTTGCATACTAGTGATATATAAGCTGTTTCTGTAACGGCCGCCAAAATGGAAACAACCTAACTGCCCATCAACATAAGAATGCATAACCAAATTGTGATATTCTGTAGGAAATTACACAGTGCTAGAAAAGACTGAAACATTGCCTCACATAACATGATTAATCACAAAATAATTCTGTGTGAAAGAAGTTAAAAAGATGACATACTGTATGATTTCATTAATATAAAATTCTAGAAAATGCAGGCTAAGCTACAGTGTCTGCAAGGAAGCCTTTGTCTGTCTAGAGAGGCAGGAGTGGGAGGGGTGAGAGAAGGGCTGATAAAAGAGCACACGAAAACTTGGGGTAATAGGTGTGCTGCACACACATGCACACACACATATTGCAGTGAAACCAAAATAAGTTTGTAGATGCAATTAAGGTTGCTAATTAGCTAACCCTTTGAGATGGGGAGATATCCTGGATTAAATGAAGTGAATTCTTAAAAGCAGAGAATCTTCCCTGGCTGTAGTTAGAAAGAGATGTCTGCAGGAGGAAAAGTTGACACTCTGTTGCTAGTTCTGAAATGCAACAACAAGAGAGGCTTCAGCAGCTGGAAAAAGCAAAAACAAAAAAACAAAAAAACAAACAAACAAAAAACCTACCTCCCCTAGAACTTCCAAAGCCTTAATTTTAGCCCAGTGAGACACGTATTGGAAGTTTGCCCTCTAGAAATGTAGGATAATAAATTTGGGTTGTTGTAAATCACTAAATCTGTAGTAATTTATTATGGCAATAACAGAAAACTAATACATAATACTTATCCCAATGTTTAATACCATCCACCATGCTTTAAAATTTTCCTAATCTGATGAGTAGAATAGTGTCTTCTAACATTTCAATTTCCCTAGATATTATTGAGCTTAGTATCAATTCATATATTGATATTTCTTCTGTAAATTATGTATTCCAGTTCTTCAATTATGGGTTATCTTATTATTAATTAGTAAAAACTCTTTATATATGTTGGATGCCATCCCTCTATTTATTTTATTTGTTTTAATAGATTTTCCCTGTTTGTCTATATTTTTAATTTTTGTAATGTCTTTGGCATAGAGAAGTTTTAAATATCATAGTCAAATTTATCTGTCCTTAAAAAAATGTCTGTCTCTGTGTGTGTCTATTAAGAAAATCCCACTTCATGCAAGGTTCTATAAGCAATCTACCTTATTTTTTCCCAATGGCTTTAAATTATGTATTTTAGGTTATAATATGCCTTTTATCAGGTATAATCAATTGTCTCAACTTTACTTACAAAGTAATTCACTTATTCCTTATTTATCAATAATCCTCACATCTATTATATGTCAAGTTCCCATATATACATGTTTGTTTCTGATTTTCCATTAAGTTCCATTTATTTATTTGTCTAGTCTTACACCAATGCTATATATATATTTTTGCTATTCTTAGAATTCTCACTATGAATGTTAGAATCTGTGTTTCAAGCTAAAACATCTAGGTAATTTAAAAATCCTCTGGAAAACAGTGTGGAGGTTTCTCAATAATTAAGAATAAAACTACCATGTAAACCAGCCATTTGTCTTCTGGGTATCTACCTGAAAAATTTGGAAACAGTTATTCATAAAGATATATACACCCCTACGTTCACTGAAGTATTATCACAATACTCAAGACATAGAAGCAACCTAACTGTCCTTCAATAGAGGATTATAAAAAGATGTGGCACCTATAAACAATGGAATGCTATTCAGCTATAAGAAAACATGAAATATTGCCACTTGTGACAACATGGACAGATCTTGAGAGTATCCTGCTAAATGAAATAAGTCAGACAGATAAGGTCAAGAACCATGTGGTTTCATTCATATGTGGACTATAAATCTGAAACTCATAGACACAGACAACAGTATGATGGTTACCAGAGGGACATAGATGGTTACAAGGATAGAGGGAGGCAAATAGGATAAAGGAGTTAAATATACGGTGACTGACAGAAGGAGATGAGACTTCATGTGGTGAGCATACAATGCACTACATGTATACGATAATGTGTTATGGAATTGTACACTTGAAACTTATATAATGGTATTAACCAATGTTACCCTAATACGTTTAATTAAATTTAAAAAAATAACATCTACACTTAACTAATTACACTGAAAACTCCCTGAGGACAAAGATTTTAGTCTGTTTTGTTTACTGCAGTGTTCCCAGCATATAGAAGCTCAATATGTACTTTGTGAATGAAAGAATGACTTTGTCACTGTGGAGTCATCCCCTCATTGAAGGTGACTGTGTTGGTTTCCTATAGCAGCTCTAACAAACTGGGTGACTTCGACAACAGAAGTTGATTGTCTTATAGTTCTTGAGTCTAGAACTCTGAAATCAAGGTGTTAGCAGGGCCATGCTCCCTCCAGTGCCTCTGGGCTAGAATCCTTCTTTATCTCTTTTAGTTCCTGGTAGTCCTAGGCGTTCCTTGGCTCATGGTGGTATAACTAATCTCTGACCCCATCTTCACTTGACCATCCTCCTCCCTCTCTGTCTGTGTCTTCACATGGCATTCTCCTCCCTATGTCTCTCTCTCTTCTTCTAATGGCATTAGTCATATCGGATTAAGGACCCACTGTATTCCAGTATAACTTCGTCTTAGCTAATTATATTGTAATGGCCCAATTTCCAAATAAGGTCACATTCAGAGGTATTGGAGTGAGGACTTCAATGTATTTTTTTGCCTTTTTGGAAGTATTGTTTTTATTTTTAATTAAATTTATTGGTGTCACATTCATTGATGAGATTATATAGGCTCCAGTGTACATTTTCATAATACATGATCTACGCATTGCAAGGTGTGCCTACCACCCAAAGTCAAATCACCTTCCATCACCACATTGTTGGCCCCCTTTACTTACCTGTTACTATTCCCCCTCCTGTCCCTTTGGTAACCATCATATTGCTATCTATGTCTCTGAGTTTTAGTTTTGTATTCCACATGTGAGTGAAATCATAGGGTTCTTACCTTGTTCTGACTCACTTATTTCACTTAGTATAATATTCTCAAAGTCCATCCATATTGTCACAAGTGGTAATATTTTATCTTTTCTTATGACTTGAGTAGTATTCCACTATATAAATGTACCACATCTTTATAATCTATCAAAGGATACTTTGGCCATGTAAATAATGCTGCAACGAACCTATCTTTGCAAATAAATGCTTTCAACTGTTTTTTTGCAGATGTAAGAGAGTAATTGCTGGGTCATGGCAATTTTATTCTTAATTTTTTTTAGAAAACTGCATATCATTTTCCATAGTGGTTGTACCAGTTTACATTCCCACCAGCAGTGAATGAGGGTTTCTTTTTCTCCACAACCTCTTTAACATTTGTTACTACTTTTCTTGTCTATAATGTAGTCATTCTAACAGGTGTGAGGTAGTATCTCATGGTATTTTTTATTTTCATTTCCCTAATGGCTAATGAAGCTAAGCATCTTTTCCATATATCTGTTGGCCATTTGTGTGTCTTCTTGGGAGAAGTGTCTGTTCAGATCCTCGGCACATTTTTAATAAGATTGCTTGTTTTCTTGGTGTTGAGTTGTATGAGTTCTTTATGTATTTCAGATATTAATCCCTTATCAGAACTATTATTTGCAAACATCTTCTTCCATTTAGTTGGTTGTCTTTTTGTTTTGTTGGCAGTTTCTTTTGCTGTGCAGAAGCTTTTTAGTTTCATATAGTCCCATCCATTTATTTTTGCCTTTAATTCCCTTGCCTTTCAGGTCAAATTAATAAAATCTTCGCTAAGACCAAGGTCCATGAGTTTAATACCTATGTATTCTATGTAGTTTATTGTTTCAGATCTTATATTTATGCCTTTGACCTGTTTGATTTTTTATTTATTTTAATTGTTATTTAAGTATAGTTTTCTGTCTTTTATTCTAATCCCAGCTCACCTCCCCACTACTCCCCACCTCCCTCCCATTTCCACCCCTCTTAGTTTGTGTCCTTTACTTGTTCCTGTAAATCCTTCTTCCCCCTTTCCCCTGAAATTCCCTCTCCTTTCCCCTCTGGTCCCTGTCAGCCTGTTCTCTATTTCAGTGTCTTTGGTTATATTTTGCTTGCTTGTTCGTTTTGTTGTTTAAGTTCCTGTTAAAGGTGAGATCATATGGTATTTGTCTTTCACCACCTGGCTTATTTCACTTGCCATAATGCTCTCCAGTTTCATCCATGCTGTTGCAAAGGGTAGGAGCTCCTTCTTCCTTTCTGCAGCATAAAATTCCATTGTGTAAATGTACCATAGTTTTTTGATCCATTCATTTACTGACGGGCACCTAGGTTGCTTCCAGCATTTGGCTATTGTAAATTGTGCTGCTATGAACATTGGGGTGTATAGGATCTTTTGGATTGGTGTTTCAGGATTCTTAGGATATAATCCTAGCAGTGGAATTGCTGGAGGATCAAAAGGCAGATCCATTTTTAGTTTTCTGAGAAAACTCCATACTGTTTTCCATAGTGGTTGTACCAGTCTGCAATCCCACCAACAGTGAACTAGGGTCCCCTTTTCCCCACAACCTCTCTAACACTTGTTGTTCGTTGCTTTGTTTATGGTGGCCATTCTGACCAATGTAAAGTGGTATCTCATTGTGGTTTTAATTTGCATCTCTCTGATAGCTAGCAATATTGAGCATCTTTTCATGTGACTCTGGATCCTCTGTGTGTCCTCCTAGAGAAGTGTTTGTTCAAGTCCTTTGCCCACTTTTTAATTGGGTTGCTTGTCTTAGAGTGGAATCGTGTAAGTTCTCTTTATATTTTGGAGATTAAACCCTTGTCTGAGGTATCATAGGCAAATATGTTTAGCCATACAGTTGATTCTTTTTTTTAATACTGTTTTCTTTAGCCATACAGAGGCTTTTTATTTTGATGAGATCTTGTTTGTTTATTCTCTCCTTTATGTCCTTTGTTCTTTGTTCTAGGGGACATATCAGTGAAAATATTGCTGTGTGAGATATCTGAGATTTTCCTGCCTATGTTCTCCTCTAGGACTTTAATTGTGTCATGGCTTATATTTAAGCCACCTTTTATCCACCTTGCATTTATTTTGCTGTATGGTGTAAGTCGGTGCTCAAATTTCTTTTTTTTTTTGCACGTAGCTTTCAGGTTCTCCCAACACCATTTGTTGAAGGGGCTATTTTTACTCCATTTTATGTTTCTGCCGCCTTTGTTGAATATTGACTGCCTGTAGAGACTTGGGTTTACTTCTGGGATCTCTGTTCTGTTCCATTGGTCTACGTGCCTGTTTTTATGCCAGTACCAAGCTCTTTTGATTACAGTGGCCTTGTAATACAGTTTGGTATCAGGTATTGTGATCCCTCCTACTTTGCTCTTCTTTCTCAGAATTCAGCTGCTATTTGGAGTCATTATGGTTCCATATAAATTTTTGAAGTGTTTGTTCTACATCTGTGAAATATGCCATTGGTACTTTAATAGGTATTACATTGAATATGTAAATTGCCTTGGATAGTACAGACATTTTGATGATGTTAATTCTTCCAATCCATGAACACGGTATGTGTTTCCATTTATTTGTGTCTTCCTTGATTTCTTTCTTCAATGTTGTGTAGTTTTCTTCATACAGGTCTTTTACATCCTGGGTTAGGTTTATTCCTAGGTATTTTATTTTTCTTTTTGCTATATGGAATGGGATTTTTTTCTTGATTTCTGCTTCTGCTGTTTCATCGTTGGTATACAAAAATGCCTTTGATTTCTGGATATGGACTTTATATCCCACTGTTTTGCCAAATTCATTTATTAGATTGAGCAGTTTTTGGGTGGAGTCTGTAGCGTTTTCCATATACACTATCATGTCATCTGCAAACAGTGACAGTTTTGTTTCCTCCTTTCTGATTTGGATGCCTTTTATTTTATTGTCTTGCCTGATCACTGTGACTAAAACTTCCAATACTATATTGAATAGAAGTGGTGAAAGTGGACACCCTGTCTTGTTACTGATCTCAGTGGAAAAAAATTTAGTTTTTGCCCATTGAGTATGATGTTGTCTGTAGGTCTCTCATATATGGCCTTTATTATGTTGAGGAATGCTCTCTCTATTCCTACTTTTCTGAGTACCTTTATCATAAATGGGTGTTGTACCTTATCAAATGCTTTTTCCTTATCTATTGATATGATCATGTGATTTTTGTCCTTGCTTTTGTTTATGTGACATATTACATTTACCAATTTGCGGATATTGAACCATCTTTGCATCCCTGGGATGAGTACCACTTGGTTATCGTGTATGATCTTTTTAATGTATTGTTGGATGCAGTTTGCCAATATTTTGTTAATGATTTTAGCGTCTATGTTCATCAGCAATATTGGCCTGAAGTTTTCTTTCTTTGTTGTGTCTCTATCTGGTTTTGGGATTAGGATGATGCTGGCTTCATAAAGAGTTTGGGAGTCTTCCATCATTCTGGATGTTTTGTAATAGTCTGTGAAGAATAGGGGTTAGCTCTTCCTTAAATGCTTTGTAGAATTCTCCTGTGAAACCATCTGGTCCAGGGCTTTTGTGTGGTGAGAGTTTTGTGATTACTGCTTCAATGTCATCTGCTGTTATTCATCTGTTCGGGCTTTCTACTTGTTCTTCATTGAGTTTTGGAAGATTCTATTTTTCTAGAAATTTGTCCATTTCACCTATGTTTTTAAATGTCTTGGCATACAGTTCTTCATAGTAATTTCTTACAATCCTTTGTATTTCTGTGGTGTCAGTTGTAATCTCGCCTTCTTCATTTCTGATTGTGTTTATTTGGGTCTTCTCTATTTTTTTCTTGATGAGCCATCTTAAAGGCTTGTCAATTTTGTTTATCTTTTCAAAAACCCAGCTCTTGGATTCATTGATCCTTAGAATTGTGCTTTTAGTCTCTATGTCATTTAATTCTGCTCTGATCTTGGTTATTTCCTTCCTTCTACTTGCTCTGGGTTATCTTTGTTGTTGTTCCTCCAGTTCTTATTAAGTTGTTTGTTTGAAATGTTTCTATTTTTTTTTAGGTAAGCCTGTATTGCTATGAACTTCCCTCTCAGGCCTGCCTTCACTGTGTCCCATAGGTTTTGGGTTGTTGTGAGTTCATTTTCATTTGTTTCCAGAAACGTTTTGATTTCTTCCCTAATCTCATTCTTAACCCATTCATTGTTTAATAACATGCTATTCAATCTCCATGATTTTGAATGTTTTTGGTTTTTTACCTTGGGGTTGGTTTCTAGTTTCAGTCCCTTGTGGTTGGAAAAAATGCTTGGTATGATTTCAGTTTTCTTGAATTTGTTGAGGCTCATTTTGTGTCCTATCATGTAGTCTATCTTTGAAAATGTTCCATGCACATTTGAAAAGAATGTTTATTTAGCTTCTTTGGGATGAAGGACTCTCTATATATATCAGTTAAATCCATTTCATCTAGGGCATTGTTCAATGCCACAATATTTTTGTTGATATTTTGTTTGGAAGATCTGTCCATTTTTGACAGTGGGGTGTTAAAATCCCCTACTATAATTGTGTTGCTGTCAATATCTTTCTTGAAGTCCTCTAAGATTTTCTTCATGTATTTGGGTGCTCCTATGTTGGGTGTATATATATTTACAATGTTTATGTCTTCTTGGTGGATTCTTCCCTTGAGTATTATGAAGTGACCTTCTGGGTCTCTCTTTATGGCCCTTTTTTTGAAATCTATTTTTTCTGATATGAGTATTGCTACCCTGGCTTTTTTTTTCCTGTTCATTGCTTGGAAAATTTGTTTCTAGCCCTTCGCTTTTAGTCTGGGTAGGTCTCTTGTCCTGAAGTGGATCTCTTGTAGGCAGCATATGTGTGGGTCATGATTTCTTACCCATTCAGCTATTCAATGTCTTTTGATTGGAGCATTTAGTCCATTTATGTTTAAGGTTATTATTTATAGGTACTTATTCATTACCATTTATGTACCTGTGTTCCTCTCTGTCTCTCTCTTTTCCTTCCTTTCCTTAAAGCAGTACTTTTAGCATCTCTTGCAGAGCTGGTTTGTTGAAGGTGTATTCTTTTAGACATCTTGGAGGCTCTTTATTTGGCCTTCTATCTTCATTGAGAGCCTTGCTGGGTAAAGTAGCCTTGGTTTTAGGCCTCTGGTTCTCATTACTTGGAATATTTCTTACCATTCTCTTCTTGCTTGGAATGTTTCCATGGAGAATTCAGCAGCTAACCTTATTGGTTACTTCTTATTTGTTCTTGCTGCCTTTAAAATTCTTTCTTTGTCTTGGAATTTTGCCATTTTAATGATGATGTGTCTTGAAGTGGGCCTCTGTGGGTTCCTCTTGATTGGGATTCTCTGTGTTTCCTAGATTTGTGTGACTTTTTCTCTCATAAAATTAGGGAAGTTTTTCATCATTACTTTTCCAAATAGGTTTTCTATCCCTTGCTCTTTTTCTTCTCCTTCTGATATCCCTATTATTCAGATATTATTACGTGTCATATTGTCTTGCATTTCTCTTAACCCCTCTTCATTCTTTCTGAGCCTCTTTTCCTTTTCTTGCTCTTTCTGGGTGTTTTTTTACTTTGTCCTCCAACTCACTGATCCAATATTCTGCTTTATCGATCCTGCTTTTGATCCTTTCTACTGTGTTCTTCAGTTCATAAATTGTATTCTTCATTTTCTCTTGGCCCTTTTTGATAGTTTCTATTTTCTTTTTTATGTTGATATAGTTTGCAGTGAGTTCATTGTAGTTCCCCCATAGTTTCTGGTAGCTCATTGTGAGCTCTTTGAAATTCCTGATAAGCAGTGCTTTGAATTCAATATCTGATAGCTGACTCACCTCTATTTCATTTAGAACTCTTTCTAAGGCTTCTTTTTTTTCTTTCATTTGTGGATTGGTTCTTTGTCTTCCCATTGTTTGTGAGAGTCTTCTTGTTAGGTTAAGCTTCTTAAATTAATTTTTCTGGCTCCCTGGGTTTATGGTGTGAACTTCTGTGGCAGAATACCTGTGAGATTTAGGGGTGTGGTCTCCTTGATTTCCCAGGCTTATTGGTCTTGGGCTGTCCTTTACATTGGCTCTGTATTTGTCTTTGGGTATTGATCATTTTGGGGTCTTTCTGTTGTGGGTCCTTTCCACCAGTTGGTTAACTGATGGTCACTCTGTCCACCACCTCTTGTAGTTTGTTTTGTTGGTGCGGGAAGGTTGTGCTGAAGCTAGTTTTTTCATGTATACAAGGTTTTGAGGATTCTCTTTTTCTCTCTCTGTTCAGTTGTTTGTGCTGGGTAGTTTCTCCACTATTTAGTTGTATTTCCAGATAGGTCCTGGATTGATGTTTGTATGGTTTCCACTCCCGCCTTCACCTTCTTCTGTTGTTATCTGCTGGTGGTTCCTTTGTTGTTGGGTTTCCTCTTCCAGTGGGTATCCTGGTGTTCACTGCTTCCACCTACTCTTTTTTTTTAATATCAGTTGGAGGGGAAGGCAAAATGGTTTATGACAGCAGGAGAGTATTCTATGATATTTACAGTAGCAGCTGGTAGAGAAGAGATGGGAGCTCCTTTGGCCATATATAGTGTTAACCGTGATCTTCAACCCAACTAGCCACCTTTAAGAAAGGATGGAAGGAAGATAGGACTCTTGTTGGGGAGGGAAGGATTGTGAGTGGATTTAGAAAGCAGTGAGGTTGTGGGAGGTCAGATTCTAAGTTAAGGTGAGAGTAAAGGATAGTAAATAGGTGTAGTGTGTGAGAGAGTAGAGTTAACCACTACAGTAATAGAGTTCAGGAAACTGTGAAGTGGGCTAAGATCTGGGAGGGGTGATGTGAAGTATTTACAATTACATGGAAGAGGTATTATTTATAATACTAGAGCAACAACGGTATGGCAGAATCTATGTGATCTGGATGACATAAATAGAGGGTATAGAACTTTGAGTAGTGTGCTAAAGGAACACAAATGATGTGAAGCATAGTAAATTAGCAATATACTGTGGAAGAGAGAACAGGGGAACCTGTCAAATGATACAATATAATGAGCCAAGCTTAGAAGACTGTACAGAAAGAAAAGGAGTACAAAATACTATTAAAATAAAAGATGTAAGAATAATGAAAAATAATAATACAAATACACAGTAGCTTGTAGTTTCTCTCCAAAAGCAAAGTGAAATTTGTCTCACTGTCTCAACTGTTGCGATGTCCCCTTTTTGGGTCCAACTCTGGTCCTTTCACAGTTTCAGATTTTTTTTTGTCTCACTTGTGGGTATTTAAAGAAAAAGGCAGGAGAAAGGAGGAAGATGAGATAAATTGGAAAGAAAAGAAGGAGGGATAAAACAAGAAAGCAGGAAAGAGAAGAAAATGGTATTGAAGGATAAATAATAATAAAAATTAAAAATAAAAGATAAAAATAAAAAAATAAAAACCACCTCTTGTTGGTTTCAAACTGGCCAAGCCGTTTTTTCTGGTCTTGCTGGCTGCCGCAGGCTGAGGGGTGAGTGGTGTGGCTTTTTTTGTGTACTCAGCCAGTCTTGCAAGCACTCTCCCAAGAGCTAGTCTGGTATCTCTCCCCAGCTCCCCAGGCGGGGGATCCAGATCTTCTTTAGAGAGCTTTCCCTAGGGGTCATCCCCGTGGGCTGGGATGCAGGTGGACGTGCATGCTGGCCAGGCTGCCTGGATCCCGCAGCCTTGGGCATGAACCCTTCCCAGTGCGATGGGGAAACACAGAGACTATCTTGCAACCTTGGGATTGCTACCCGACTGGGTGGGGAGTAAGCCAAGTGGCTATCACAGGAGAATCCCCCAAACAGTTTTTCTTTTTGAGAAATTCCTCCTACTTAAGCCTGCTGCTCAGTATATCCCCATCCTCCAGCTAGACCGGTGACTCTCCGGGTCAGTGCTCATCACTGCAGGGCTTTCAACTCTCCCAAGCTGGCCACCACAGACTCTCTGGGTGATCATGGCCCTTGCGTGTTTGCCTCTTTGTCCTTACTCCCCTCTCTGCAACTTCAAGCAACAAGATCTCTCCTATTGCTGCTCAAACCCTGCTTGGCCAGGGAGGGAGGGAGTAGTTGACCTAGCTCTCTCCCAAGGATTCTGTGGCAGGCCCGACACTCCCAAAGAGTCTGGTAGACCCAGCACTGGGTGCTGGGTGCTGGGGCTGGGGCTACAGCCATGTCTCCGTGCTGGTCCCTGGGACCTTATTGTCCTGCAGCAGTCTCCTTACCTTCTGGTTTCTCAGTGTCCGCTACAATTTATGGTCTCTTATTTTCATATATGCTGGGGTACTGTTGGCTGTTTGCTCTGTTCCTCCGTAATGGGCCAGGTTTTTCTCATGTGTGTAGGGGGAAGTGGAATCTGTTCTCCCCTACTTCATCACCATCTCCCAACCTTCTGAATTAACTTTTATACATGGGGACAAACCATAGTCTAGTTTTATTCTTTTGCATGTGGCTTTCCAATTTTCCCACCACCATTTATTAAAGAGGCTTCCTTTTCTCCATTATATGTTTTTGGCTCCTTTGTTAAAAGTTATTTGTCCATATACATATGGTTTCATTTCTGGGCTCTCAATTCTGTTCCACTGGTCTGTGTGCCTATTTTTCTGCCCGTGCCATGCTGTTTTGATTATCATTGCTCAGTAGTATACTTTGAAGTCAGGTAGTGTGATACCTCCAGCTTCATTTTTTTTTGTTTGCTTGTTTGTTCGCTTTACTGAAAATTGTTTCGGCTATTCAGGGTCTTTTGTGTTTCTATAGAAATCTGATGACTTTTTGTTCTATTTCTTTAAAAAATATCTTTGGAGCCCTGGCTGGCGTAGCTCAGTGGATTGAGCGCGGGCCTGCGAACCAGACGATCGCGGTTCGATTCCCAGTCAGGGCACATGCCTGGGTTGCAAACGGGTTCCTTGCAGGCTGACTACCAGCAGGGGATGCACAAAAGGCAACCATACATTGATGTTTCTCTCCCTCTCTCCTTCCCCTCTAAAAATAAATAAATAAATAAAATCTTTAAAAAAAATATCTTTGGAATTTTTATGGGAATTGCATCAAATATGTATATTGCTTTGAATAATATAGACATTTTAACTATGCTCATTCTTTCAATTCATAAACATGGAATATCTTTCCATTTCATTCTGTCTTTTTCAATCTCTTTTAATAATGCTTTATACTCTTCATTATATAAGCCCTTCGTGTCTTTTGTTAAGTTCATTCCTAGGCATTTTTTCCACTTCTTTTTCTTTTTTTCCTATTACAGTTGTCCCAATTTCCCCCTGTTGTTCTCCCCTGACCCGCCCACCCCTCACTCCCACAGTCAGTCTCCACTCTGTTGTTCACATTCATAGGTCCTTTATACCCATTCCTTGACTAGACTCTTCCACTTCTTTCTCCCCTTATCCCCTGCCCCCCTCCTCTCTGGTGACTGTCTGTCTATTTCTTGTTTCCATATTTTATTGCAATTATAAAAGGAATTGTTTCTTTCATTTTTTGTTATGAAATTATATTGTTAGTGTATAGCAGTGATTTTTAACTTATTTAACCTAATGACACACATAAACTAATTACTAAAATTCCATGGCACACCCAAAAATATATTTTTGCAGATCTGACAAAAGTAGCTATAATTTTGATTTATTCACAATAAACAACTATTGTGTTGATTGTTGTCATTTTTAAGAAAAAGGAGTTTAGTCAGGTATTGCATGTTTTAAAAATGTCTGTGACACATCAGTTTAAAATCACTATAGTGGATTTTTTTTAGTACACTGATTTTGTGTCCTGCAAGTTTACTGTATTTGTTTATTCTAATAGTTTTTTTGGTGGAGTCTTTGGGGTTTTCTATATAGAGAATCATGTCATCTACAAAAAGTGACACTCACATTTTCCTTCCCAATTTGGATGTCTTTTATTTCTCTTGCCTGATTGTCTTGGCTAGGACTTCCAGTACTATGTTGAGTAAGAGTGGTGAGAGTGGACATCCTTTTCTTGTTCCTGATTTCAAAGGAAAAGTTCTGTTTTTCACTATTGAGTATGATATTAGCTGAGGTTTCGTCATATATGGCCTTTATTATATTGAGGTGCTATTTCAATTAGTGTTTAGAACATAAATGGATGGTGTATCTTATCAAATGGGTTTTCCTGCATCTATTGATAAGATCGTGTAATTTTATCCTTTGTTAATGTGATATATTACATTGGTTGATTTGCATATATTGAACCATCCTTGTGTGCCCGGAATGAACTCTACTTGATTGTGATGTATAATTTTTAAAAAATATGTTGTATTTGATTTGCTAGTATTTTGATTAGGATTTTTGCATCTGTATTTATCAGGGATATTGCTCTATTTTTTCTTTTTTGTGTATTATAGTTGCCAGGTTTAGTTATCAGTGTTATGTTGGCCTCATAAAATGTATTAGGAAGTAGTGTCTCTTTTTAAATTTTTTTTGAAGAGTTTACAAAGGACAGGCATCAAATCTTTTTTGATTGGTAGAAATCATTAATGAAACCATTTGGTTCTGGACTTCTATTTTAGGGGAAGTTTTTGTTGGTTTTAATTTCCTGACTATTGATCCATCTATTTAGATTTTTCAGTTCTTCATGATTCAGTCTAGGAAGGTTTTATATATATATATATATATATATATATATATATATACACATACACACAACTGATTCATGATTCATTTCTTCTAGGTTATTGAATTTGGTGGCATATAGTCTTTCATCATATTCTAGTATGATCCTTTGTATTTCTCTGGTATCTTCTTTCCTTTCTTTTTTCCCCTCCCAAATTGCTTTATTTCTTCACATAAATATCCCTTCAAATAGGCTTTTTCATGCTCCTGAACAGCACTGCAATCACCCTCACAAAACAAAC
This sequence comes from Sturnira hondurensis, assembly GCF_014824575.4. Taxonomy (NCBI): domain Eukaryota; kingdom Metazoa; phylum Chordata; class Mammalia; order Chiroptera; family Phyllostomidae; genus Sturnira; species Sturnira hondurensis. Next base: position 2,205,094 of record NW_028088424.1, on the reverse strand, counting down.
ACAGAGTTCTGAACCTAAGCACGCCACTTAGTCTGCTTCAGGGAGACAATGTTTTCCTTGTTACTGATTTTGTCTTTTTTTTTTTTTAAGCAGAGGGAAGTTTTTTTCCCCCCTCCTGTTTGACACCACCCATGAACCTTTTCATTTTTCTCTTTTAATCTGAGAAAAGGGAGAAAAGGAGAAAGGGGAGAAAAGGAGACTTGTTGCCCTTAGCAGTTCTTGGCCTTTTCTTCCAATCAAGTAAGTTAATTATTTTAACCTACTGATCAAGAATGGCGGGGGCAGTCTGTGTGGGTGAAAGGGGGAAACAGGTGTTTCAAACATCTGCATTTCTAGGCTTAATTGCTCTGAGATCTTGTAGGCTCTCAACTGCATTCTCCTTTCTTTTTTAAAAAATATATTTTATTGATTATGCTATTACAGTTGTCCTACATTCCCCCACCACCACCTTGCCCTTCGGTTCATGTCCATGTGTCATACTTACAAGTTCTTTGGCTTCTACATTGCCGATACTATTCTTACCCTCCCCCTGTCTATTTTCTACCTACCACCTATGCTACTTATTTTCTGTACTTTTCCCCCTTCTCTCCCCCTCCCACTCCCCTGTTGATAACCCTCCATGTGATCTCCATTTCTGTGGCTCTGTTCCTGGCTCTGTTCTAGTTGTTTGCTTAGTTTGCTTTTGTTTTTGTTTTAGGTGTGGTTGTTAATAACTGTAAGTTTGCTGTCATTTTACTGTTCATATTTTTTATCTTCTTGTTCTTAGATAAATCCCTTTAACACTTAATATAATAAGGGCTGGGTGATGATGAACTCCTTTAACTTGACCTTAACTGGAAAACACTATCTGTCCTTCTGTTCTAAGTGAAAGCTTTGCTGGATAGAGCAATCTTGGATGTAGGTCCTTGCCTCTCATGACTTGGAATGCTTCTTTCCAGCCTCTTCTTGCCTGCAAAGTTTTTTCTGAGAAATCAGGTGACAGTCTTATGGGAACTCCTTTGTAGGTAACTGTCTCCTTTTCTCTTGCTGCTTCTAAGATTCTCTCCTTATCTTTTATCTTGGGTAATGTAATTATGATGTGCCTTGGTTCGTTCCTCCTTGGGTCCAACTTCTTTGGGACTCTCTGAGCTTCCTGGGCTTCCTGGAAGTCTATTTCCTTTGCCAGATTGGGGAAATTCTCCTTTATTATTTGTTCAAATAACTTTTCCTCTTATTGCTCTTCATCTTCTCCTTCTAGTGCCCTTATAATTCAGATGTCAGAATGTTTAAAAATGTCCTGGAGGTTCCTAAGCCTCTCCTTATTTTTTGAATTCTTGTTTCTTCATTCTTTTCTGTTTGAACATTTCTCTCTTCCTTTTCTCCAAACCGTTGATTTGAGTCCCAGTTTCCTCCCCATCACTATTATTTCCCTGTGCACTTTCCTTTATTTCACTTAGCATGGCCTTCATTTTTTCATGTAACTTACGACCAAATTCAGGCAATCCTGTGAGCATCCTGATTATCAGTGTTTTGAACTGTGCATTTGATAGGTTGGCTATCTCTTCATTGCTTAGTTGTATTTGCTATGGAGCTTTGATCTGTTCATTTGGGCCATTTTTTTTTTGCCTCAGTGCACCTGCAATGTATGAGGGGCAGAGCCTTAGGTGTTCACCAGGGCAGGGCAACACACATCGCTGCATTATGGTGCTGTATGTGGGGAAGGGATCAAGAGGGAACAGTGGTGCTTGCTCCACTCTCTGCCAGGTTTCAATCACTTCCCCTGCTACCCACAAGCAAAGTGGGCCTTTCTGGTGCTGATTCCCTGGGTGTGTTGGTTGTGTACATTCTAGGACCCTGTGTGTCTCTCCAACAAACTCTTCTGTGGGCTGGGAGTTTCTCCCATTGCCGCCTCAACTCCCACAGGTATTTTCAATCCATGGTTTGAGATTTTATTTCCCAGTGCTGGAACCCAGGGTTGTGAGGTCCACCTCACTCTCCAGGTGTTCCTCCCGATTTATCCGCATGTGAACGTGGTACTCCCAGCTCCACCAGTTGCTGCCTTGGCAGCCAGCTGCAGCTTTGTCCAGGCCACTCCACAATCTACTGCTTCTCTGTGTCCTCCAGCTGCCACCTTGCCTGACCCAGTTCTCCGTTGCTGCTTTGCCGTGAGTTCTCTCTGCTCGGCTGCCTGTCTCTGCCCCTCCTATGGGTCTGGGTGGATATTTCTTCTTAACTCCCTGGTTGTCAGACTTCCATACTTTGGATTTTCTGTCAGTTCTGATTGTATTTTGTTTTTAAACGGTTCTTGTCCTTCTTTTGGTTGTGCGAGGATGCACCGTGTGTCTACCTACACCTCCATCTTGGCCAGAAGTCCTCTCTTCTTTTCTTTTCTTTTCTTTCTGATTTTATTTATTTGAGTTTTTTCTCCTTTTTCCTTAGTGAGTCTAGCCAGGGGTTTGTCAATTTTATTAATCTTTTCAAAGAACCAGCTCTTCACTGTATTAATTTTTTGTGTAGTCTTTTTGTTTTCTATTTCATTCAGTTTTCTGATTTTTATTATTTCTTTTCTTTTGTTGACTTTTGGGTGGCTTTTGCCCTTCTTTTTCTAGTCCTCTGAGATATAATGCTAGGTTTTTTACTTTGGATTTCTCATTTGTTGAAATAGGTCTACAATGATATAAAGTTCCCTCTTATTACTGCTTTCACTGTATCTCAGAATTTTTGGTATGTCATATTGTCATTTTCATTTGTCTCTATATATCTTTTGATCTCATCTTATATTATTCTTGGACTCAGCCATTTTTTAATACTATGTTGTTTAATCTCCATGTATTTTTGAGGTTTTTTCCTTCTTTTTGCAGTTAATTTTTAATTTCAAAGCATTGTGTTCAGAGAATATGTTTGGTATGATTTCTATCTTCTTAAATTTGTTGAGGCTAGTTTTGTGACCCAACATATTGTCTATCCTTGAGAACATTCCATGTGCACTGAAAAAGAAAGTAATGTATAATCTGATGTTCTGGGGTAAATGTTTTTATAAATGCCAATTATGCCCACTTGTTCTAATGTGTCATTTAAAATTGATATTTCTTTACTGGTTTCCTATTGGGATGATCTATCTAATGCTGTCAATGGAGTATTTAGGTCCTATATTATGCCTGTTTTTGTCAGTGTCTCCCTTTAGTACTGTGAAAAGTTGTTTTATTTTGGTGCTCTCTGCTTGGGTGCATTTATATTGAGAAGTGTTATGTCTTCTTGATGTAGCGCCACCTTTATCATTATAAAGTGGCCATCTTTGTGTCTTGTCACCTTTGTCACCTTGAAATCTATTTCGTTAGGTATAAGTATAGCTAGATTTGTTTTTCTATGGTTGCTTTTTGCTTGGAGAATCATTTTTCACCCTTTTACTTTGAGTCTATTTTTGTCTTTGCAGCTTATATGTTGTTTCCTGAAGGCAATACATGGTTTGGATTGGTTTCTGATCCAGTCTGCTACCCTGTGTCTTTTTATTGGTGAATTCAACTCATTTGCATTTAGGGTAATTATTTATATATAAAGATTTCCTGTAGCCATTTTATCTTTTGTTTGTGGTAGGTCTGTGCCTCCATTGGCTCTTTTCCTTTTGATTTCTATCTGTTGTTTTTGTGGTATTATTCTATACTTCTTTTCTTCTGTATCCTCTTTTCTTTGAAGTTATGTTTCTCAGTTTTTAATTTTTTATGTGTGATTACCTTTAGATTTATGAAAAATAGAGTTCCATATATACAGTAGTCCTTTTTCTTTTGAGTGCATCTGATCTCCATCTCCCTTGCAAACTCAGACTTTTACCCACCTCTTTTATGTTTTTGTTGTTACAAATTATCCCTGTTTATGCAGTAAGTTTGCTGTGACCTTACTGGCAGTTTTCAACATATTTTTCGAGAGATACAATATGATCCATAATAGTTGTATATTTCTCTTGTATGTATTTCTAGTTAACTTTATAGTTGTTTTGCTATCAAGAATGAGACTATTTTTATTACCTTTTTATAACTGATTCATTATTCACTAATGTACTGTATAGAAATTGTATTGGTTTCTATACATTAATGTTTTATCCAAAAAAACTTGATGAACTCTGTTTATTATTTTAAATGGTTTATCAAATGCATGGAAACATAAATGTTAAGCTCCATAGTCTTTAATTCAGCCATGTTTAGAAATAATAGTGCAATATAAAGAGTACATGCTTTGGTTGACAAGTCAAGTAGAACGTTTGAAAAGTAGAATTTTGATTTATGTGCTTTCAAAAGGCAAATAGTCAGCTAGATATTACATATTTCTCGATAAGGAAAGGTTTATAAATGTTTAAAAATATGTTACATCACAATTTAAGTTAAATGTGTATGTAATCTAATCTTCTTGGAACAAAGTTGAGTGTCTGTCTAAATTTACTTTCTAAGACAGCTAAAAAGCTTTCCATAATATTTAAATATTTGTTTCACTTATTCTGGGGACTATTGCTTTTAATTTTGAAGTTGAAATATGTTTATTATGAAAACTAAATTTGTAAGAATATTTGTTGTAAGGGCTCTGCCCAGGCAGCTCGGTTGATTGGAGCATCATCCAGTAGTCCAAGGTTTGGGGGATCAATCCCCAGTTAGGGCAAAGATGAAAATCAACCAATGAATACGTGAATAAATGGAACAATAAATTGATGTTTCTTCTCTCCCCCTTCCCCACATCTCTCCACCTGCCTCTCTTTCTTCCTCTCTCTCTCTCAAATCAGGGTTTTTTTAAAAAGAGGTTTCCTTTAAAGTATGATTCTGTTTGTCATAGTCAGCTGATTTTACCAAGTCCTTGGTGATGATTGATTCACTATGACATCCCCTATCTGTCTCACACTCAGCCTGTGAAGAATTGTGAGATGCTCTTAAAATTGGTAACGTTATTAAAGGTATAATTCCTCTTTTTAAAATGTATTCATAAGTAAGTTTAAGACACTCTGGCAGATTAATCTTCAAACACATGCAGTTTTGATATGTCCTAAGAGTAGACTCATATGAATTGTCTATATAAAAGATCATATCCTGTCCTGGCTGGTGTAGCTCAGTGGATTGAGCATGGGCCTGCAAACCAAAGGATTGTGGTTTGATTCCCAGCAGGGCACATGCCTGGGTTGCAGGCCAGTTCCCAGCAGGAGACGCATGAGAGGCAACCATACATTGATATTTCTCTCCCTCTCTCCTTCCCTTCCCCTCTAAAGATAAACAAATAAAATCTTTATTTGAAAAAAGGTCATATCCTCTGTACATAATGAAATTTTCTTTTACCAGTTCCAAACCTTCTATCTGGTTTCCCTTTCTTGTCATATTAAATTAAGGCCACCAGTCCAATGCTGAGTAGTACATATCTTGATTATAATAAGAATACTTTACAAACTTCACAAGTATGCGTGATAGTTGCAGTATGTTTTAGCAGATAACATTCATTGGATTAAAAGTTTGTAAATAAAAATTCCATTTAATTTTTTTTCCTATAAGTATTTTTAATCATGATTTATTTTGAACCTTTAATAATGCTTCATTTTCTGCACTTATTGAGATAATTATCTCAATATTTCCACTCTATTAATTGTATAATAATTATAATTGGAGATTATTATATATTATATGTTAATTATATAATAATATATTTTCCAATCTATTAATATAAATTTTATTGATAGATTTTCTAATATTGACAATTTTGAATTTCTGGGCTAAGTTATATTTGAATAGCAGTTTTTTATGTTAAAATTTCTACATTCAAGTTTTTAATGGTATCTTTAGAAATTTTGCATAAGTATTTTTCATAAAATTGGTTGATAATTTTGTTTTGTGCAATGATTGTCAGTTTAGGTATCAAGATTACACTAGTCTTCTAAAATTAGTTGAGCTCTCTCTCTTTCTATCCTCTGGAAGAATTTGTGTAAGTCACAGATTATCTATTTTCAACAACTAGAAGCTACCCCTCCAATTTAATCATGGCATCCCATTGACTTTTGTAGTAATATATGATTGTAAATATATTCATTTATCACATGATTTCTCTTTAGTTTTTACAAATTTCCCGCTATTCATTAATTCACTCACCATGTAGCAAGGTGGCTAAGTCTTTTATTCAAGGAACTAAAATATAGTTTATATGTCCTTTGATTATCCTTCAAGAATGCAGTTCAAATATCACTTTCTCTGCAAACAAAACAAACAAACCATAAAGTTTTCTCTCTTCCTTTAAAATCTTTGTCGTATATAAAATGATACATAAATTACATATAGTTATATAAATTACTACACAGCATGTCCGCAATAATGTTGCTTTGTTTGATGTCATTTAGTTATAATGTTGATGAGATGTTGTAGAAATTCATCTCTTGTCTATATCAATTAGCTTACGGTAAAATTGGTTTTGTATACTTTGTTTCACTTAAAGTTGTGCAACCTATCAATGATGTTAAATGAGGATGTACTGCATATATTTATATACATATAATTTTTATTATATAAATTTATATATATATATCTAAGAAGTTTATAATTCTTTCTGTTCCTGTACTGTTTTATTCATAATTGTATTGCAGTTTTAATTTTACTTATTTATTTATTTTTAAAGATTTTATTTATTTATTTATTTATCTTTAGAGGGGAAGGAGAGAGGGAGAGAAACATCAATGTATGGTTGCCTTTCGTGCGTCCCCTGCTGGGAGTTGGCCTGCAGGGAACCAGCCTGCAACCCAGGCATGTACCCTGATTGGGAATCGAACCGCGATCCTCTGGTTCACAGGCCTGTGCTCAATCCACTGAGCTACACCAGCCAGGGCTGCAGTTTTAATTTTAAAATATTTGGGGGGTTGCAAATCAAACACTTCTTACTGTTGGTGGTTTAGGTGGAGAATCTAGTGGAAAAGAAGTCTGGGACAGAACTCATATTGGGACTTGGTCCCATCTTGGCACTAATGAGACTTAGATACCAAAAAACAAAACAAAACAACAATCTCAAAGTCCTTCCGTTAGGTTCAATGGATTCTAGAAGGCTATAACTCTATCTGAAACTCCCAATACTATAATTTTGAGTGTACAAAAGTATCTTTCACTGATCTATGAAGAACTTAAAGGTAGGAGTCCAAACTGAAGATGAGTAAACCATGCCTTACAAACTCATTTTCTAGTGTCATGTTATTATCTGTTTCCTTTTTGTTATCCTTGAGTTTTGTGTTCTAGCCCAATATCTCAGGGGCTATGGTAATTAGAAATGCATCCCGTCTTCATCAGAGGAACAGTCACACAATCCTACCCAGGCCTGAGTGGTGGTGACAGCTGGTTCAGGGAGAAGAAGACTGTGGTGAATTGAGTCAGATATGTGAGGCACACAGATTCCTCCTCACATGCAGATTCAACCCTGTATCCAGATTCTACTTTGAACGATCTGGGCTTGAATTTCATTAGGATAGGGGGACAGTTGTTTTTCTTCTGTCAGTCAGAGAAAGTAACAAGTTACAGCAAGTCTTCAAATGTTTATGGAGACTTTCAGAAGAAGGGCAGAATTCTCTTCAGGATAAATACAGTTGACCAGAATTTCATAGAGAGGAGTATTTAGGAGCCTCTTCAGGGTGCAGGGGCCAGGCAAGAACCATGAAGGCTAAAGTGAACACTCTTACAGGAAAAGCCTGCGGCCAGGGTAAAAGTGTGCCCCTGCACAAGGACTGGGAGGCCAGATCTGGAATCCGAAACCCACCCAGACTGGCACTGCGTCAACCTCTCTCTTTCTGGATCTGTGGTCTGGATGGCTGAGGAACAACAAGCCAAATTAGATGTCCCATGAATTGTGCCATAGTTCACCTTTAGAGTTTGAATCAGAAATCTGAACTCTATACAGCTCTTGCCTATGGGCATATCACTTTTGTAAGTCTTGTTTTGTTTTCTTGTACATTAATAAATATTATTATCTTTCAAAAATATATAGATAGCCTGCAGCCACAATTGGCAGAAATCCCTGATTTGAAGTGGCAATCAATCAAATATTTTCCTCACCTAAAAGGAAGTCCAAGGTAGGAGGTGTCAGTGGTTCAAGTACCTAAGTTCTATTTTGATATTCTTTCACCTTCAGTATGTCAGCTTTCTCCTCAGGCGAGCTTTCTCTCATGGTCGCAAGATAGTTACAGAAGCTCGGATATCACATCAGGCACGTTATCATGTAAAGGGAGAAGAGATTACTCTTCCTACATGTCTCTCTTAGAAGAAAAAAAGTCTTCCCAGAAGCCCTCCAGCAGACTTCCTTTCAAGTCTCACTAGCCAGAATTGTGTCATATGCTTATCCTTATGCCAATACCTAATATGGGAAATAAGACCACTATGATTGGTATAGAACAATCAGGACTGGGTCTGAGAGTTGGGCAAGCCTTCTTTAAAGCATATGACTGACTGGAAGACAGTGAAAATATGAATAAAGTCAGGATTCTTCTTGTGATGAAGAAAGGGAATGAAATGGGAAATGAATACAAGCTAAGCAATCAATAGTAGACACTACACCTATTTCTCCTGAATAAGGAGGTATTCCAACTTGGGATCAGACTAGAAAGGAATCAGTATTGGCTCTTGTGGTCTTTGGAATAGACCATAATTAGCCATCGGAGAAAAGAGTGGATGCTCCAGCAGAGACAGAGAAAGAGATCAATACAGGGCTGCCCATGGATATCGGCTCATTTCCTCAGGGCCATTTCTTCAACATTAGATACTGCTGCCTCCATCCATCTCCCTTGCAAAATCTAACTTAATAAAACCAGGAGCAATTAGTTTTAAAACTGCTGTCATAGGAGCTTTGGCTCTTTTTAAATAACAGGATTAACGGGAACCTCAGAAAATTGCCCCAACAAGGAGCCATTAGCGAAAAGCACTGGCAGCTGGAGTGAGTCCAGGAGGATGGACCTTTCTGGTTGGGAGTGGGTGGATACCATTATACATTTTGGGGCTTTTTGAAATCTTTAAGCACTGTTGACCTCAGGCGCAGGGAAATGCTCTGCTCCTACTCCACAGAAGCATTTTTAAATACACATCCCACCTCAAGGCCAACTAAGGAGGGGGACCAGTAAGAAATAAAAGAAACAGACATTGAATTCTAAAAGCCATTCTCTACTGATCGAGATTGCTTTAGGCCACTTCCACTAAAAATGTAGTATTATCAACATGATCAGCAGCAGCAGTAACACCAGCAGCTGGGAATTTGGGAGAAATGCAACTTCTGAAGTTATATACCCCTATTGATTCAAAATCTCAGGACTAGCAAACTATACATCTGTGTTTTAACAAGCTATCCAAAGATTCCTTCAGGTTTAAAAGGAATTGCTTTAGATCTCTGTTGTCTCTTTGACTTTTCTTAGAACATTAGTAGATCTTACAGGTGGGGGTGGGGTGGGCAGAGTGGTCAGGAAGTAGAAAAGGCAATGGGTAAGGCCCCAGACAGCCTTATCTGAAGAAAGATGATTAGCTGGCAGGGAAAAAAAAGTGAAGACAGGCAGGACCTGGAAGAACCAGATCTGTGACTTGCTCTGAATGGGTGTTTATAATGCCAGAGACATTATCTGTCTGTAAAAAAAACCCAGTGTTTTTCAATGCTGTGGTGGACATTGCATGGGAGAACTTTTATGAAAAAAAGGCCATATACTCAGGGCTACTGCATATATGTATTTGGCTGTGCACTGTACAACTCCAGCAGGAACCTATGATATTATTGGTATCCTAGCATTGTGCAACACATAAGCCCTGCTGATATTCCGCTGAGATCAAAGCATCTTAGCTCTACAAAGAACCATAAATCTTAATTCTTTTAACTTATAGACCAGAGGAAGTGAAATAATTTGATCAAGATCACATGGTTAACTTAGCAGCAGACCCAAGACCTTGAAATCCAAATTTCTACTTTAGGAAATGAGTCCCTAGAGAACAATGCTAAAGAATTAGAGCTAAGTATTGAAAATATTGGTTTTATTTCCATGACAATAACAAAATAATAAAATAAAACCCAACACAGGTATCTAAGAAGATGGAAATGGTTAGGTAAATGACATTAAGTGGTTAGGTAAATTACTTAGACCTATGTGTGTGTGTGTATTATATATGTGTGTTTGTATATATATGTGTATATATGTGTCTGTGTATACACACACACATACACACATGCATATATATTATTTCACTTCCTTTGGTCTATAAGTTAAAAGAATTAAGCTTTATGGTTCTTTATAGAGCTAAGATGCTTTGATCTCAGCAGAATATCATCAGGGCTTATGTGTTGCACAGTGCTAGGATACCAATAATATCATAGGTTCCTCCTGGAGTTGTACAGTACACAGCCAAATACACATATGTGTGTATGTGTGTATATTATACACACATACACACATAAATGATATGTGTGTAATTATACAATATAGATGTGTATATTATCAGTCACATAAGTAAAGAGGCCATCTTGGTCATTCCAACCACAACTAGGCATTCCAGATCCAACTAGAGACAGGTCTGACCTCAAATGGTTGTAATTCTTGATTTCTCCTCTCTCCATAGCTGGTGGTATTCATATAGTTATGCATATATTTATGGATATAACTATATCTATATGCAAATTTATCTTCTTTTGGCCCTCTTCTCATATTTTATCAATGACAGGAGGGTGGAAATTAATGACACAAAGAAATATAAGAAGCTAAGGTATCTGTGAGGTTTTAGCACAACTGATTTTTAAGGCTTCAGGTAAGTATTTCCAAAAGTAAGTGCCCATCTCTGTGGTCTCTGCCTAGCCCAGAAGAATGTAATATGCAGCCCACCACATTAGGACAAAGTTGGGGGGCATGGAGTGCACACTGCACTTTACCTGTTTTTGATACCCTAATAGGAGTCATCTGAATTAAGTATATGATAATGTCAGAAGGATTCTTTAATAAAGGACTTTATTAAGACACTAAAAGGAATTATTGAAACTCTAAACCAAATTGTTTATGATAGATATATACACGCTACAAAGCTACAAGTCTCCATACTCCAATTCTTCAAAATGTTAGTGTGAGTAATGGAACAGGCTCCATCTAAACAGCCTTTATTTCACTCTCTGTAGATCCTCTTCCATGTAGCCCATGCTGACTGAACAGTAGTGTCTGCCTCTGCAGGGACCCTTGTTTCTTATCAGAAAAAGTTCCAGTCTATTCAAGCCATTTTTAAAGTATAGTCTTTGAACCAATTGATTTACCTAGAAGACTTGATTTCCCTACAAAATTATCTGTAAAATGCTGGGTGCCTGTTTTATTTATTAATTCTGGGATTGCTCTTCTTCTCTACCTCAGGCACTGTTTGTACATCTGCATTTTCTATGGTCTCCAAAGGTGACCCATGGAAGGAAATATCTAAACTGACTTCAATAAGAAGTATAAATTCCTTGTTAAGTTTCAACCTGGAGATGGCTTTCCATTACACATTCTGAATAAACATCTCCCTGGTAGTAGGAGTTCATTTGCATAATGGTACAGTCACATCATGCCCACTATCACACTAGTCATGTGCATGCCATGTACAACTATTTATATAAAAGACTGCAAGAGCCAATGCAAAAACAGTACTATCATGGAGGAATTATAAGTGAATTTCTCTTTTACTCAAGTATGCCTACAAATATTTTTGCTTTTAAAATTTAAATAACTTGAAGAAATCTGTACTATTTTCAGCAAATTATACTACCTCAAATATTTCTCCTTAGGATTATCAAACACATTCTTCAAAAGAGGGATTTATGCATTCCCACCCACTGAAACCCAGGAACCCAATTTTTAGACAGCATTCCTACTTTCTTTGACTCTGGTTTTTAAAGAAAAAATTGTCTAAGACAAGCAGCCATAGAAATCTGACTGAAAGTGTCCTGTGGAGCTTCTGGTGGTCATTTTTCTTGAAATCAGTATAGAGAACTTCAGCTCAGGGAATGAAGGGTTCTGCGGACACTAAGACAAGCGCTGTGTCCTTGTTGTGAGGGAGACAGCTCCAGTGGATATCCTTAGCAGATGCTGGGTTATAGAGCCAAGAAATTCCCATCAGAATTGCTGAATTTCACGACATTATCCATAGAAATAGGTCAGGGCTTTATATTATTTTTCCCATAAAGCATTTTGGAGTTCATGAGAAGGGTTGTTAAGGCCATTTGATGAGGGTGCTTGACTCAGCAGACCGGTTCCTCTTTAAGCATCTGGGTGATTTACAGGTATCCAGGAGAATAATAAACACACTTTCAGAAGACACTATAAAATGTATGTTTCCTGTAGGTAACCCCTCCACCTGCATTGTCTGCATGCTTTACTTTGCTGGACTGCCACAATGTAGAGTGTCCAACCTTGCACCATTGCTAATCATGGTGCATGAATACAGAAAGCACTGTTGGGTTGGTTGCCCAGTTTGCAAGGAACTCTACTCTCTGTGAGAGTTTTTCTTCACAAGGCAACCCCAGAAACTTTGTTGATTCTATGACTCTGACTCTAAGACCACTAATCAATTGAAAGATGAATACCTGACCAACCTAGGTCAATTATCCTTCCCTAGGATTTTAAAAACTGGACTTAAAGCATAAAGGTCACTCTTTTGCTGATGGCAATATCAAAGATGTGAGGCTTAAGAACTCTCAGTGATTTTTTTTTCATTGCAAGGAAACTCCTTTATCACAAAAGTGAGGGAAGAAGTGGAAACTAGAGACAGAAAAATTTCTACCATCATTTAGGTATCTACAGAATTTTTTTGGACTGTAAGATGCACCAGATCATAAGATACACCTAGGTTTTAAATAAGGAAAATAAAAAAAAATTGAAGCAAAAACTGTGGTAAAATATTTAATAACATAGGCCACCGCCCTGCTCCCCACCGCCCCCCGCCGCCCCCCCCCCCACTGACAGCAAGCCAGGTAAGCTACTGTCGGACTATAGGACACATACCCCTTTTCCTCCCAAATTTTGGGAGGAAAGCATGTCAAATAGTCCAAACAATACGGTAATTCCAATGGTTTTTGAAGCACATTTCTTCTTTAGCTGTGTATTGGACAGATACTTTTTGGTATCCATCCAATAAATTCCCATTTGTGCCTAAGGTGGTTTCAGCTGGGTTTCTAACACTAATTTAAAGTGTCCTCATACAAGGACCCCAAGTGATGGCAAACACGCAGCAACCCACCTTAGTCCTCTGTTCCACCCATCTACTAAGAGGAGTAGATTTGATCAAGAGCCTCTGGCAAATGTTATCAAGTTACTATGTTAGAAAAGGTGGAGACAGAACAACCTGGACTCAGCCCGGGTCAGTGTGTGACACATATTTCTTGCTCTTTTGACTTCCCTAAAAAAGCAATTCCTACCCAACTTTCTGTTCCAAGAGAGTCCTAACTTTTAAGTATTAAGCTTAGAAAAAATGAACTTTTGATCCCAACTACGGAATTCTTGTCTTGAGTATTATCATTTCACCCATGCTTCCATGTGGGTAATCACTGGGTCTGGGATAAGTGTGAAGCAAACAAGGTGCTCAGGGCATGAAATTGAAAGAGGCACCCCCTACAGGGTCTTTCCAAAGGCCCTGGGCTCCCCACTTGCTTCACCCCAGTGTTGTACCTGATAATCACATGTGCATCATCAGGGTTCAGAGCATAGGGTGTAACCATTACATTTGGTAAAAAGTAAAAAAAAATTTAAGTAGGAGTTCAAAAGCAGAATTTTTATCTTGGCTTTATCACCAACTCAATGTGATACTGGAAAAAAAAACACCTGTAAACTGTCTGGTCCTCTGTTTATCATTGGTAAATGATAGGTTAACTACTTTTACTCTAGTTACTTCCAAAGAATTTGACAAGAATTATAAAATAGTGTACAAAAAGGTTAAGAGACTGGTCTGAAGTCATAAAATTCATTCACTGGAACACGAGACAATTTCCTGGGATAATGCTAGGTTTGTCTGTGACTCATTACTTTTTTAATTAATTAAAGAAACGTGTATTAAGAGTCTACTGTGATCAAGACTCCAAAGAAAAATTCAACAAACAATATGTTCTACAGGAAGTGGAAGTTGGGTAAAATTGAAGCAAAACATATCCCCATGCCCAGTGGTCTTTGTGACCTGATTATTTTCCTCACCTAATTCTGAGCCTGCCCAGATGTCTCAAGTTTTATGTACTTGTTTTTCCAGGTTCATATTTATTCAAAGGCCAATCAGCAGGGGTCTAGAATTGCTACTGGGATGACCCTCATTAGAACTATCTTATGAGGAAAGGCATCAGACAAGAACCATTCCCCACACCACTGATTTACTTGGTTCTTCTTAGTTCAGATACATCAGGCAGAATTAGGCAATGAGCAGGTCTAAAGGAGAGAGCTCTCAATGAATATTCTTTATTAATATTTTTGCTCTTTCTTGACCTTCAATGACACAATTTTATATTTTTAAGTCCAAGATGATTAGAAATAAAATGAAATCTATGTTCAAAGTTCATAGCACCTCTGAACAGTGTCTGGGAATGGAATCACACTGTATATTTAATACTTTATATTAACAGTCAAGGTAAAAAGTTCCCTGAAAATCTTAGCTTCCTTGCTGTCCTATATGGAGTAAGAGATGGCACCAATTTAACCAGCATGGGGTGTAAATCATTGATTAAAATCTCTCACCATGGAAGTACAAAAAACTTCTTAAAGAATGAAATAAAGCTACCTAGTACCAGTCATTTTAGGAGTCAGTGTTCATGTGTAAATGTTAAACATTTACATTTTACAGTAAAGTGACATTTTTAAAGGGGTTATATTGCACATTTGCAGCCGTTAGTCACTTCTGGCCATGGACTTGGGGCTGGAGCTGGGTGATGAATCAAAGATACCCTTTGTGTCATGTCACTAAGCAACTCCTTCTCTTCTGTTGCTTGCAGAGCCTGGGCTGGGCACATAGCCTGTGTCATACACATGGTGGATTTACAGGTCTCAATTTATGCCAACCAAAGTTTCCTGAAGAAAAAGACAGTTGGAGCTGGGCCCTGGCCATGTCTCAATGATGTGTTGGAAGTAAAACATGGAAAAAGTGGGACAGGCATACATGGACAAGGTCAGACCTGGCCCTTTGTTACAAGCTCCCAAATCAACTGTCTGGATTGATGCTTTAGTCTATGGAAAGCAAATAGCATGCAGGCTGATATGATCCCCCTCTGCCACCCAAAACAGACATCATCAATTGATCATAAATGTTCTTTCCTGCTGAGCCAGACATGGCCTTGGATACACATTCCAGGCAGCTGCTACCAACTTGGCCAGTTGGCACATGAGATGAATCTATTTGTCATTCTCACCCTGATCTATGTGCTGAAGTCTGTTTCCCATCTCTGTCTTCTTACAGTAAGATTGGAGACTTCAGGAATTCTCTGTATACAGCTATCAATGATAACAATTGTTGTAATAGTTAACATTGTCCCTCCTATGGGCCAAGCACGTTACATGCATGAAATCATTTAATTCTCACAACAGCATGAAGTTATCTACAGTCATGCATCACTTAAAAACAGGGACACCTCCTGAGAAATGTGTTGTTAAGCAATTTAATCACTGTGCAAACATCACAGAGTGCACTTACACAAACCTACATGGCATAGCCTACTACACACCTAGGCTACATGGTGTAGACTATTGCTCATAAACTATAAAGCTGTACAGCATGTTACTGTACTGAAAACTGTAGGCAACTGAAGCACAATAGTAAAAATTTTTGTATCTAAACATAAAAAGTATAGTGAAAATACAGTATAAAAGATTAAAGTATGGTATACCTGAATGGGGCACTGACCATGAGCAGAGCTTAGAGCACTGGAATTTGCTCTGGGTGAGTCAATGAGTGGTAAGTGACTGTGAAAGCCTAGGACATTACTGTAGACTTTATAAACACTGTGCATTTAGGCTACACTAAGTCTATAAAAACATGTTTTTCTTCATTTGATAATAAACTATCCTTAGCTTACTATAACTTTATTACTTTATAAACTTTTCATTTTGATGAAAATGAAAAAACTTTTGATGTGTTTGTAATAACACTTAGCTTAAAACACAAATACATGGTAATGACTTTATTGTGGCCACAGTGTCACTAGGTAATAGGAATTTTTCGGCTCCATTACAATGTCATGGGGCCATTGTCATGCAGTCTGTGGTTGACTGAAATGTCACTATACAGTGCATTACTGTATATCATACAAAATAATGCCTGTCATTTATTGGACACCTACTGTACCATATCAAGTACCACATCTGATGCTCTAAACCCCACATATTCCCATTTCACCATGCACTGAAAATTCGGAGGGAATTAGAAAGTCACCCATAGACACACAGCCAATCAGAGCAAGAGCCTGGATGTGAACCCAAGAATGTCTAATCCCGAAGCCTTGTGTTTTCTGAAATAAGCACTAGACCTTGACTTTGGCACATCAGCTCACCATATTGACCCTGCCATTTAGTTTTCTTTTTTACTGCCAAGGTGGTAGAGATATTTTTCTGCCAGAAACTAGCCCTAGACTTTCAGCACTTGTTTCAACTTCCCTGGTAACATCCTTTTACCTTCTTGTCCTTAGTATCCATTTCAAATAGGTAAACAAGTAAATTTTCAGCAAAGAGAGAATTGAGGCTACCAATTAGTGCTGAATTAAAGACATTGATGTCTTATTTAGCATGTAATGCTTTGCTAGCAAGGAAGGGCTACTGACACCCTGTAGTGGACACTTGGACTGGAGAAGGTGGGCTCTTCTCAAGTGTGGTGCCAGGAAGGGCTGCACAACTGCTCATTTTGAATGGAGAAGTGAGCTGCTGCAGCCCCGTCTCTGTCCTCTCATGCTGAAACTTCAGCCACACTAAGATTCTCTGTTTCCTAAAGGTCTTTCTTAGCTTTGGGCCTTTATACCTCCAGTTTATTCTGCCAAGAACTCTTATCAATTGACTGTTATCTGTCCCCTCCACTCTACCTTATCTCCCCCAACCCCAGCACATTCATCTGGTCAGCTTTCACTTGTCATTCCTGTTTTAGTTTCTCTGTTGCACTTTTTTTTTCTTGGAAAGCCAAATTAGCAAGCCAAGCTTGCTTTATGTACTCCTTAGCACCCAGTACATCCTTCAGGACAGCACATGCCACACTGTCTGCCTCCTCCACTGGATCAAAGCTTATGATCCAGGTATGTATCTAACTTGTATGCCCAGCACCCAGTACGTTCTCGGGGTCTGTTCTCAAAAAACAACTGATGAATAAATGGATGATTGAACGTAATGGATAGACAACCCCCCTGTTGGGAAGCTAACTGGATTGGCATGCATAGAGAGATTCTCCCTGCCTTGTGTGCCCAGTTAACTGATTGGCAGCTGTCCCTGGGCTGGTGGAAATGTGAGAGCAACCACCACATCCCACAGGGAGTTCAGTAATGAGGTCTAAGTGTGGTGAGAAAACATGGCCAAAAAGATTCCTTTATTCAGATGCTGTCCATCAAACAACTTTAGATATAAATGAAAACAAACATAAGTGATTACATTTTAGTTTCATTATTCAGCATAGCCAAAACTCATATCTGATGTTAAAAGAAAAGTTCAAAATTCGGTCTTGGCATACAAATATATATTGATCTCTCAAAAACAGATGTGTTCATCTATTCAGGGCTTTGGGCACCAAATAAACATTATTTGTGGAATCTAAGGAAGGGTTATTGAATGTCACTAACTTGCCATAAACTGAATAAAATTTGGCAACTAAAGCTAGGTAAAAGGAAGAAAGGGACTTGATTAAGTCAGATAACTGGGAAGAAGAGAGTTGAGTAGGCCTCAGGCCCAGAGACTCAACCTGTGTCACCACCATTCTTACTTTTTTGAGGCTCAGGGCTCAGCTATGCTCTACATATTTGCTTCCTCCTTTCCTACTAAAGAAGGTTTTCTTCAGGGTCTCCATGCCCACGAACAGCTCAAAGCTTTCATCATGCTGGCTTGGGAACCTCGAAGGAAAGAAAAAACTGCTCTTTACATGTATCAATTGATATCAATTGATGCTGCTTGGGTCTCATGCCCCTACTTCTTGCCTCAAGCACTATAGTCAGGTGGTTGGGTACTATGATTGAGCAGACTTAGGTCTTATTCCCCGCTGTGACATAATAAGAAATATATATTTGCTCTCTGCTGCAGTTCCTGGCACAAATTTCCTAAAACCCTTCTAATTTCTTGAATGATAAGAGTATCTTTGTTATAACATTTGGTCTTAGTCCCTTGTTTCTTAAATAGAACATCTAAGACCTTTGAAATTTCCAGAGTGGTGTCTTTTTGTATGTTAATGAAATATAATGGTTGAGGTCTCTAGATAGCTTCAAGGTGGGAGTTGGTGGCTGGAGGTACCTACCTAGTAATTAAAGGGTTGGGACTCACAGCCTTAAACCCACCTCCAAACTCTGGGGAGGGAAGAGAGTCTGGAGATTGAGTTCAATCACTAGTGATCAATCAATCATGCACACCTAACGAAACCTCTGTTAAACCCCTGAACAATGGGGTTCTGAGAGCTTCCAGATTGGTGAACTCATCAATGTGCAGGGTAGGTGGGGCACACCAAATTCCAGAGGACAGAAACTCCTGTCTTTGGGACCCTTTGAACCTTGTCATGCACATACCTCTTCATCTGGCTGTTGTTTTTGTTCTTTTTTAAAAAAAAAAATTTATTTATTTATTTTTTTAAAATATATTTTATTGATTATACCTTTACAGTTATTCTATTCCCCCCCTTCAATCCCCACCTGCACCCTCCCTCCCCCACCATTCTCCACCCCCCTTAGTTTATAACCACGTGTCTCAAGTTCTTTGGATTCTATATTTCCCCCACTATTCTCGCCCTCCCCCCTATCTATTTTCTATCTACTGTCTATGCTATTTTCTGTGCCTTCTCCCCCCTTCTCCCCCTCCCACCCCCCTGTTTCTAACCCTCCATGTGTTCTTCATTTCTATGGTTCCACTCCTGATCTAGCTGTCCTCTTGGTTTGCTTTTGTTTTAGGTGTGGTTGTTAATAACTGTGTGTTTGCTGTCCTTTCACTGTTAATATTTTTCATCTTCTTTTTCTTATATAAGTCCCTTTAGCATTTCATATAATAAGGGCTTGGTGATGATGAACTCCTTGAACTTGANTCTTTAAACATTCCAACATCCGAATTATAGGGGTACCAGAAGGGGGAAAGAAACAGCCACGAGTGGAAAATGTATTTGAACAAATAATAAAGGAGAACTTCCCCAGTCTGGCAAAGGAAATAGACTTCCAGGAAATCCAGGAAGCTCAGACAGTCCCAAAGAAGTTGGACCCAAGAAGGAACACACCAAGGCACATCATAATTACATTAGCCAAGACCAAAATGAAGGAGAGAATCCTAGAATCAACAAGGGATAAGGGGACAGTCACTTACAAAGGAGTACCCATCAGACTGTCAGTGGATTTCTCAAAAGAGACCTTACATGCAAGAAGGGGCTGGAAAGAAGTATTCCAAGTCATGAAATCCAAAGACCTACAGCCAAGATTGCTTTATCCAGCAAAACTTTCATTTAGAATGGAAGGACAGATAAATATTTTATTTATTTATCTTTAGAGGGGAAGGGAAGGAGAGAAGGAGAGAAGTATCAATGTATGGTTGCCGCTCGTGAGTCCCCTGCTGGAAACTGGCCTGCAGCCCAGGCATGTGCCCTGACTGGGAATCGAACCTTGATTGTGTGGTTCGCAGGCCTGCACTCAATCCACTGAGCTACGCCAGCCAGGGCTGTTGATTTTTTTCTGGAGTTTTGTTCTGTTCTTTCATTTGAGCCATATTTTTTTTGTCTCATTTTGTCAGCCTCCCTGTGTTTGTTTCTATGTGTTAGGCAGAACTGTTTTGACTCCTGTCTTACTAGTATGATCTATTGTAGAAAAGCATGCCAGTAAGTTGGATGGGGTGGAGCCTTAGGTAACCACCAAGTTTGGGTTAACCTGGGTTGCTGCTCTGTGGTCCAGTGTAAGGGAGGACTCAGAGAGGGGACAGTGCCACTGCCTGGCTTCTGGAGTTTTATCCAGGAGGAGGCTGTCCCCTAGCACTTGCCCTGATGCCAATCACATCAATTTCTCCCCATATGTCACTGGTGCCCTTTCAGCTGTTGCCCTGGTGCTGACACCCAGAGGGAGTGAGTCTGCCTAAGTCTTAAGTCCTTTGTGGGCCCTTCAAGAGGTGACTCCTGAGAATCCTACAGTTCCTTCTGCTGCTCCACGCCCTCCCCCACCCCCCACTGGTTTTCACAGCCAGAAATTATGGGGACTTATTTTCCTGGTGCTGAAATACTGGGCTGGGTGATCTGGTGTGGGCCTGGATCCCTTGTTCCTAATGTATCCCTCCAGATTTTTATCCAACACATGGGGGTGTGGGACTGCTCCTTCTGCATCTACACCCCTCCTACCCATCTGCATGAATGTGGGTTCTTTAATTCATTGGTTGTCAGACTTACATATAGCTCAATTTTCTTGTGATTCTGGGTGATATTTGTTTTGTAGTCTACTCATAATTTTTTCTGTGGTTGTGCAAGGAAATGAGCCATGTTTACCCACACCTACATCTTGACTGAAAGTCCAGATTCCCTCATTTTTATATAGCTTTAAGCACCAGACACCAAACTTCCAGGGGTCCCTATGTCTCTATTACAGCATGAGTCCTACTGCTATGATGATCTGTTTAGTGGACTGTCTCCCATACTATTCTGTGAGCCTCTGGAAGTAAAGAACTATGTTCCATTTAACCTTTGTATTCAGAAGAGCTGGCACAGTGCTCGATATTTAGTAGAAAATTTCATTTTGATAAATTTATATGGCTGTGTGACCATTACCACAATCAACATAGAAGATTATTTCCAACATCCCAGAAGTCTCCTTGTAACTCTTCCCAGACAATCCCTACTACCCTTAGCCCTAGACAACTGATTTGCTATCACTGTAAATTAGATTTATCTATTCAAGTTTTCATATCTTATATCTTTTGGAAGTCTTGGAAGGGTGTTGTCTTCCAAGTATGGGTCAACATCTGTAAACTGAAAATTTCATGCACAAGATAGCATAAATTAAGGCAAGGTTGAAGCCTAAAGCTAGAATAATTATCATACCACAACTTATTTTTGTTTCCACTCCTCCAAAAATTGGGAATTATCTTGGGAAAGGCTTTAGGTTCCTACAAATCATGGAATGCAAGGAAAAATTAATTTCACTTTGATTTTAAGGGATAAAGAGATTTCAGCTGATAGCTGCTGGGTAATAAGTTCAAATTTAGTTTAAGGCAAAGGAGTGGAACTCAATGAGTAAAAAAATAACTTTATATAAAAAAATTAGGAAACTTCTTGGAAGAGGCTATGTCTGAGCTAAAATAAAACAGAGCAGAGAGAAGAAAAAAGAATTCCAGATACTGAGCTCAGAAAGAAAATAAGTTAATAAATTAATTAATTAAGAATGGCACAGTGTATGTGAAACTACATCAGTTTGGTGTTTCCAGAATGTCAAGTACAGGGACAGAAGTGGAAGACAAACCTGGAAAAATTAGCACAAGGCACTTAATCAAGTATGTGGAACAGGTGAGGCATTGGGAATTCCTTAGGACTGTAACAAAAGCCCAACTGTGAAAAGGTGTGTCCGCCTCTCTGGCATCATTTTTTTCTTTCTTCCCAGACCTTCTTTGCAGAAAAGCCAGCAGTCCCCAGGGTCCCTTCCAAACACACAACATCATCCAGTGTCCTCCAGCTGAACTGAGCAGCCACGGGCATTGCATGCCTTCACCACTTTTTAAATTGAGTGTCAACTTGCAATCCAGCTTGAAATATTTGGGGAGTCCTTTTGCTAGGTTTCATTATATGCTCCTATTGCTAAACTGATTTTTAAAATCTTTTTCTAAAACAAAAGAAACTTCTTCCCTGAATTAAACAATATATAAAAGACCTCAATATCCTAAAAATGTAATACAGCAGCAGCTTTGTTGAATACAGGTGGAGGGGCTTGGAATTCATTCCAGTGTCTCCTTCCCCCAAAGCTTAGCCCTCACCCAGAAAACTGCAGGGATCTGAGGAGTACAGTCTGAAAAGCATCAAATAGAGGTGGCCTCCTATGACAAAAGGGCTATGTCTTTGTTGTCTGCAGGACCTTTGACCTAAGGGATGCTCAATGAAGGGCATCTGTCACTAAGATGGACTGTGGTTTATCTGACTTCTCAAAGCACATGTTAGTCTAATCTTTGTCCACAGTCCTTCTCACTGCACTTCCCAAGTGGGCAGTAAACTTTCCTTGGTCCCTATCCATTCCTCTCCCAACACATCATGATTTTCTCCTTTCCTACAAAAGCCTTACAACTTCCTGCTTTTATATTCAAGTTTTCTCCTACATCCCCACCTGTCCTCTGTCACCCAGCAGGCTTTATGTTTCACCTTAATATATTGACATTTGAGCCCACAGACTCAACTCCTGCCCTGGAGAACCTGGGTGGTGGGTATGTTTGTCCCTCAAGGTTTTGGAGTAGTTACACTGGTATAGTCAGAGTGAGCCCTGCAGAGGTGGATGGGGGAGATTCCCCAAGTGAGCCTAGAGACTGATGTCACATCAATAGTTTGGAGCTCAGCCTCTTGCTCTAGTGAGAAAAAAATCTGCTCCTCCAAGGCCCGACTTGCCAAAGTTGAAGCCACAAGTATCTCATACGAAAGAGTTAAGTAGTACACGCAGTTATTTGTGAAGGATTTGCCTTTCTCATCTCTTCTGGTATGAAACTCAAACTGAAATTTTATTTCTCTTCTCTGAAGTTCATTTCCAGATTCATTTTTTCCCCTTCTTACACACAATAACACCGTATGTTGGAATAACTATTATGAGGGGGTGAATCTTCTTACTCCACAAGTTCAGGTGTGCAAGATATTCACACTGTTTTATTCTCTTTAAATCTGACTTCACTTCCTCCTGCTCCCCAAGCCTTGGCAGGCAGGAAATTCAGTCTTGATCTTTATTGCTCTCCCTTCTTCTGGCCTTACTTCTGACCCTTAAAACCTTTTCCACTCTCTAAATCTAGTAAACTTGCAATCCTAGGATCCCCTAGATCTCTTCTCAGGACTATAGACTCAGTTTCCAATTACCTCTCTCTTCAATTATTATGAGCTCTTTCTGGCCAAATAATAGAGAGGATTTGTTAAAAGTTCATCAAAGCCAGGTGATATGCCCTACATTCACAGCATGACCTCACTCATCACCATGGCCCCTTCATTCCACAGGGAGAAGGTGGAGTATGGAGTGTTATTTGCTTCATTGCATAGATAGGAAATGGAGAGCTGGAAAGAAGGAATCACTTACTCAAGACCTTGCTGAACACACTGGAAGCCCTGCCTCCCTATAACCACCCTCACCAGCCTCACCTCCATCCTCTGATTTAAGGGCATATCCCCTTCTCCTCTTAAGGTCCCTCAGGAGCTGGAACATTTCTGATGCTGAGGGTGAACTCAAGATGCCATCACTAGGATCCTGGAACATCTGACTATAAGCATTTTGCTATGGTACCTCCTCTACTTCATTTTTCTCTTTCCCTTCTGCTCCCTTACTGCACCCCCTTCCCATCTTTCTACTGAGTCCTTTCCCAGAGTCAACTCCCACTCACTCCCAGCCTGTACCATCTGACTATAATGCCAAGTCCTGCTTATTCACCAAGACATTTCTCTGCCACCATTCAAGCTGCACATTTCCTCCTGTGGAAAGTGTTTCCAGCTCTGTTCCTGATGGAACAGACGGCTTGTCCAGCTGGGCCCAGCTCTTCCGCAAATCAACACCAAACCCTAAGTTGTAGAGTTTGGGAAACATGTTAAATCAGAAAGTCTAACCCACTGAAGCTCAGAGAAGAGATGGGATGTGCCCCAAACCGTCTAGCCAGGGAGGGTCAAGCAGGATGAAACCAGTGTCTGCACTCACACACAGCTGGCTCATGTTCCATTCCCTCATGCTGGGCCCTGGAAAGGTGGCCTCATCATCACTTCTCCAGGGCATTATCCAAGCAAGTGAAGACAAAGAGTGCCCCAGGACCTAAACTCTTTTCCCCCCTAGAAACTGAATAAAGAATGAGATACCTGAAACCAGTTCCTTTTTAGCATTAAACACCACAGTGGCCAAACATGTAATTAAATGTGAAGTTAGCTCAGTTGCTTCTGGTTGCTTTTTGGTTCATTTGAGAACAACAAAAAAGTTGTAACAAATTGGTAGAATTTCTAAATTTGGAATTGGCACACATATCAAACTAATAACATTTCAACTAACCACAGAGACAAAATTATTAAGTACAAGTTCTAGATGAAGCTTTTATAGGATTGAGATACATATTTATTTGATAAGCAGAAATTTTTTGAAAAAGGGAAAACCACTATTAAATATTACCCAAATCATTTTCAGTTTGGAATATGACAGTCCACTTACCACTTTTGAGGTGCCAGCCACCCAGGACCCAAGCACTGCTGGTGGCACTTGCTCCCTTAGGCCCCCGAACCCTCACTCCTCCTGCAACCTCTCCCTCCCCTCCTCAGCCACCCTTCCTCCACGCACTAAACCAGAGTCAAGGGCATACTACACTCTCCCCACTGAGACTCGGCATGTGTATTATTTAATCCTCCCAGAGACACTGTGAACCAAGGCCAATTGTTATTTTATAAATGAGGAAACCAAGGCCCACAGAGGACATGCACTTGCCAACGTTCCTCATTGAGCAGTGAAAGGCACCAGACTCCAGGATCTCTCATCCTACTCACTTCACCATAAATACCTGCTCCCTGGTGAATGGAGGAAGGGATACATGTCTGGCACATACTGGTACATAATACATGTTAGTTCCCTTTGTGCTTCTGATCATGTCCCTCTATTTTCCACTTATTTTCTCTACTAGAGCTATATCCCTTTGTTTTTTAAGGGAGGGAGCTTAGTGATGCCAGGGAAATGTGTTTTGGACATGACTGCTAACCTACCAAATATTTTGAAATAATTGCCAAAATTTACTTTCTCTCTCTTGTTCATTCTCACATTTCCCCTGGTTACTATGGACACAAACACAACCTATTGTTTGTATATATGTCTTGAATTCATGGTCCAGAAATATAAATGTTTGTGAATATTGAATTCCATGTATAGGAGGTGATGAGTATGGGCTGATACACTGGGCCTTGCCAGGTAAGGCCTTTGAGTAAAACAGAGGATTGACCAGATTGAGTCATCATTAGAATTTACTCAACCACCTTTTCCATGGTCCCATGTGTACCAAAAGCTGAAAGCTGAAATCATGGGCTCTGGCATGGAGCAGCCTCTGACATGGCTGTCAGTGTTACCTGGATGAGTGGCTCAATCTCTCCAAGTCTCAATGTCCTCATCTCTAAAATGGGATAATAAGAACACCTTCATCACAGAGTTACTGAGAAATTAAAGGGAATGATTCATTTAAGCCCTCAGCACAGTGCCTGGTGCACTGTGCTCCAATAACTACCACCTATGGTTGGCAGTAGAAGCAGTAATAGCTGTTCTTGTAATGGTAGAGGTCATAGTAAAGATCTTCTCAGCAGGGATGGTCTCAACCACAAAAACAAGAAACGGAACAATTCAGACTGACCTTAGGCTGTGCTCTCAATTTCAGTTGCTCAGTTTGTTTTCTGATATAGATTTAGAAGTTAACTCCAACCTACTCATCAAAAGAATTTAATACATTACAATGAGGCGTTGTTAAGTTAGAAGTAGAAAATTGAAAATCATGTTGATGGAGGAGAGAAAAGACATTAGAAACAACTGGGTTTGACTTTCACCGTCAGTTATGACCTTCATAGTAGCCAGCACAAAAGGGAAGCCGGATGGGCCATGACATACTCAATATCTGATGTTTTGTACACACCAGGTTAATATGAATCCAGATTAGCAAATTTATTTTTCTTAAAATTTGCCAGACAGTCATGTCTACTGAGTGAAAGTGTCATCAGTTGTACTGAACATGTCTATTTCTCCCCATTGCTCTGTAAATTTCTTGAGATGAGGAATTGTATTATTTTCACATTTGTATCTCCTAAGCATATTCCCTGTCTTCAGTGGGTATTTTAAAAATATGCAACAATGTAATAATCTTGTATATAAATTGCTTAGCCCTCAGCCTAGTAACTTGGTTGGTGTTTTCACAAATTCAAGTAAACTTTGAGGCCAAGGCTTTCTGATCCCCAAAACCTGCACTCTTTTCAAACGTTCTACTGTTCTAATTATCTATTTGTATATTACACACTATGCCAAAACCCAGGGGCTTTCAAACAACAATTTAATATCTTTCACAGCTTTGTGGGTTGCATGGGCTCAGCTGGACTGTTCTTACACTGTATCTTAAAGTTGTAGTCAGATATTAGGACTAAAGTTGTCTGACGATCACTTCAGTCACCTGCATGGGCTGTGGGCAGGTGCAGCTGGAATAGCCATGGCTTGTCAGGCGTCTCCTGCACAGAGCCTGTTTGCCTGGCCAGCTTGGGCTTCCTCAAACAATGGTGGCATCAGCATAGCTAAGTTCTTACATGTTACCTGGCTGATTCATAGACTTACCTTGCAATTAAAAGCAACACTTAGGCTTGGCTGGTGTGGCTCAGTGGATTGAGCGCCAGACTGCAAACCAAAGGATCACCCAGGTCTATTCCTAGTCAGGACGTGTGCCTGGATTGCAGGCCAGGTCCCCAATGGGAGTGTGCAAGAGGCAACCACACATTGATGTTTCTCTTCCTCTCCTCTTTCCCTTTACCTCTGTCTAAAAATAATAAAATGTTTATTTAGTTTTATTTATTTATTTTAATTTTTTATTGTTGTTCAAGTACAGTTGTCTCCATTTTCCCCCAACCACTCACCCCAACCCCACCATCCAAGCCTCCCTGCCCTGATCCAGCTCCCCCTTGTTTTTTTCTATGTATCCTTTATAGTTGTTCCTGAAAACCCTCCCGCTGTTCCCCCTCTTATCCCCTCCCAACTCCCCTCTGGTTACTGTCAGTTTGTTCTTAATTTCAATTTCTCCGGTTATATTTTGCTTGCTTGATTATTTTGTTGATTATGTTCCACTTACAGGTACGATCATATGGTATTTGTCTTTCACCACCTGGCTTATTTCATTTAGCACAATGCTCTTCAGTTCCATCCATGCTGACACAAAGGTCAGGAGCTCTTTCTTTCTTTCTGCCACATCGTATTCCATCATGAAAATGTACCATAGTTTTTTTATCAGTTCATTTACTGATGATGGGCACTTCGGTTGCTTTCAGCACTTGGCTATTGTAAATTGTGCTGCCATGAACATTGGGGTGCATAGGTTCTTCTAGATTGGTTTTTCAGATTCTTAGGATATAATCCCAGCAATGGAATTGCTGGGTCAAAAGGCAGATCCATTTTTAGTTTTCTCAGAAAATTCCATACTGTTTTCCACAGTGGCTGCACCAGTCTGCACTCCCACAAACAGTGCACTAGGGTTCCCTTTTCTCCACCTCCTGTCCAACACTTGTTGTTTGTTGCTTTGTTTATGATAGCCATTCTCACCAGTATGAAGTGGCATCTCATTGTGGTTTTACTCTGCATCTCTCTTATGGCTAGTGATGCTGATCAACTTTTCATATGTGTCTGGGCAATCTGTATGTCCTCCTTGGAAAAATGTCTGTTCCAGTCTTTTGCCCATTGTTTTATTTTTTAATTTTTCAGCACTTCAAAGTTCAAATGTTATTACTTCTTTTTTTATATTTCATACCTTCAGTTCCAAATTATTTCTCCTTACAATATTTCCTACCTCTACTTATAAATGGGGGGAAAAGAAATATATGGAAACAAATAAAGAGTCTAAGATTCCTTGGGACTTGATCAAAAGGGTTTAGGACTACTTTCAAACACAAAATGAAGAAAGAGTGATAATCTCATGTGGCACAAACTTTCACTGCTTCTCACTGGTATAAAGTATTACTACAGAAGACTGGTCCTGCCCAACTCAACAAATGCTACTTGTCTGCAGGGGCCAGACTCACATTTTTGTCCATTTTTTGGTTGGGTTGTTTGTCTTCCTGCAGTGGAGTTGTGTGAGTTCCTATATATTTTGGAAGTCAAACCTTTGTCCAAGGTATCATTGGCAAATATGTTTTCCCATATAGTTAGTTCTCTTTTCATTTCAATGCTGTTTTCTTTAGCCATTCAGAAGCTTTTTTATTTTGGTGAGATCCCATTGGTTTATTCTTTCCTTTATGTCCCTTTCTCTAGGAGACATATTGGTGAAAATATTGCTGCGTGGAAGATCAGATATTTTCCTGCCTATGTTCTCCTGAAAAGCTTTTATGGTGTCAAGGTTTATATTTAAGTCTTTTATCCACCTTGAATTTATTTTTGTGTGTGGTGTAAGTTGGCGCTCAAGAGTCATTTATTTGAATATAGCTGCCCAGATCTCACAATAGCCCCTGTGTGGAAAAGGCTATTTTTACTCCATTTAATGCTTCTGTCCCCTTTGTCAAATATTAATTGACCTTGGAGACTTGGGTTTATTTCTGGGTTCTCTATTCTGTTCCATTGATCAATGTATCTGTTCTTGTGCCAGTATTGGGCTGTATTGATTACAGTGGCCTTGTAATACAATTGGACATCAGGTATTGTGATCATTCCTACTTTGTTTTTCTTTTTGAAAATTGCTGCAGCTATTTGGGGTCATTTATGATTCCATATAAGTTTTTGAAATATTTGTTGTATATCTGTGAAATATGTCATTGGTACTTTATTAGGTATTGCATGGAATCTATAAATTCCTTTGGGTAGTATGGACATCTTGATGATGTTAATTCTTCCAATCCATGAACACAGTATATGTTTCCATTTGTTTGTGTCTTCCTTGATTTTTTTCTTCAGTGTTGTATAGTTTTCTTCATACAGATCTTTTACCTCCTTGGTTAGGTTTATTCCTAGGCATTTTATTTTTCTTTTTGCTATATCGAAGGAAATATTTTTTTTTGATTTCTGCTTCTGCTGTTTCATTGTTGGTATACAAAAATGCCTTTGATTTCTGGATATTGAGTTTTTATCCTGCTGTTTTGCCAAATTTGTTTATTAGATTGAGCAGTTTTTGGGTGGAGTCTGTAGCGTTTTCCATGTACACTATATGTCATTTGCAAACAATGACTTTTGTTTCCTCCTTTCCAATTTGGATGCCCTTTATTTCTTCTTCTTGTCTGATTGCTGTGGCTAAGACTTCCAATACTATGTTGAATAGGAGTGGTGAAAGCAAACATCCTTGTCTTGTTCCTCATCTTAGTTGGAAAGCTTCTAGTTTTTGCCCATTGAGTATGATGCAGTTGTAGGTCTCTCATATATGGCTTTTATTATGTTGATGAATTCCCTCTCTATTCCCACTTTGCTAAGTGTCTTTTTATTGTAGCGTTTAATCCATTTACACTTAAGGTTATTATTGATTGGTACTTATTCATTGCCATGTTGCTCCCTTCATTCCTGTGTTCCTCTCTCCTTGCTCTTTTTCTTTCTTTTCTTAAAGCTGACCCTTTAGCATCTCTTGCAATGCTGGTTTTGTGGAAATCTATTCTTTCAGTAATCTTTTGTCTGGGAAACTCCTTATTTCACCTTTAATTTTAATTGAGATCCTTGCTGGATAGAACAACCTTGGTTGTAGGCCTTTGGTTTTCATTACTTGGACTATTTCTTGCCATTCCCTTGTAGCTTGGAGCATTTCCATTGAAAACTCAGCTGCTAGTCTTATCGGGGCTCCCTTGTTTGTTACTTCCTGTTTCTCCCTTGCTGCCTTCAAGATTCTCTCTTTGCCTTGGAATTTTGCCATTTTAATTATGATGTGTCTTGGAATGGGCCTCTTTGGGTTCCTCTTAAATGGGACTCTCTGTGTTTCCAGTATTTGTTTGGCTTTTTCTTTCATCAAATTAGGGAAGTTTTCCATCTTATTTTTTCAAACAGGTTTTCTATACATCGCTCTTCTCCTTCTCCTTCTGGTATCCATATTATACAGATATTACTATGTTTCATGTTGTCCTGTAGCTCCCTTAACACCTCTTCGTTCTTTCTAAGCCTCTTTTTTCCTTTTCTTGCTCTTTCTGGGAGTTTTTTCCTACCTTGTCCTCCAGCTCTCTGACTCAGTCCTCTGCTTCATCTAACCTACTTGTTATTCCTTCTACTGTGTTCTTCAACTATTACATTTTATTCTTTATTTCTTCTTGTCTCTTGTTGATAGTTCCTATTTCCTCTTTCATATTGATATAGTTTGCACTGAGTTCACCATAGTTTCCCTGTAGTTTTTAGTGATTCTCAGTTAGCTCATTAAGCTTCCTTATAACCATTGCTCTGAACTCAAAATCTGATAGTTGACTTGCCTCTATTTCATTTATCATTCTTTCTAAGGCTTTCTCCTTTCCTTTCATTTGGGGTTTGTTTCTTTGTCTTCCCATTATTTGTGATATCCTTCTTGTTAATCTCTGATTCTTAGATTGATCTGTTCTGACTCCCTGGGTTTGTAGTATGAACTTCTATGGTAGGAGACCTGTGAGACTCAGTGGTGCAGTCTCCTTGATCTCCTGCACTTGCTGCTCTTGGGATGTCGTTTATGCTGGTTCTCTGGATGTATTTGGGTTTTGATTGTTGTTGGGGCTTTCTTTAGTAGATTCTTCCCTCAAGCTGGTTGACTGAGGGTCCCTCTGCCCACTACTTTTTGTGGTGGGTGCATACAGGTTGTGTCAAAGCTGGTTCTTCTGTCTGGCTATTGTTCAGTTGTTTGTTCTGGGTAACTTCTCCACCATTTAGTTGTATGTAATTCCAGATTGGTTCTGGGTGGAGGTTAGAGTGTTTTCCACTCACTCTTCCATCATCTTCCTTTATTATCTGTTGGTGGGTTCTCTCTTCCAGCAGGTATATTAGTGGTCACAGCTCCCACATAGTCTTTTATGTGATCAGTTGGAGGGGGAAGGCAAAATGAATTAAGTCAGTGGGAGTGTGTTCTGTGGGATTTAAAGTACCAGCATGTAGAGAAGAAATAGGAGATCCTTTGGTTAAATACAGTGTTAACCATGATATTTCACCCAACTAGCTACTTTTTTTTTTGTATAAAAAATGGAAAAGAAATAAGGCTGTAGTTGGGTGAGCTGAGTCTAGAAAACAGAGCACTTGTGGGAGGTTATATTATGAGATATAGTGAGAGTAAAGGATAGAAAATAGGCATAGTGTGCAAGAGAATAGAGTCATTGACAACAGTAATAAAGCTCCATAAGATAGTGAAATGGGCTAAGGTCTGTGCAGGGTGCTGTACAGTATTTACAATAGTATGGAAGGACAATTATTTATAATAATACTGGAACAACAATAATGTGACAGGAACTATATGATATGAATAACAGGAAAGGAAGTACATGACACAGAGCAGTATGCTATTGGAACACAAGTGAAAGAAGGAAAATTAAAAATATGCTATGAAAGAGAGAAAAAGGAAAAGCAGTCAAACAATACAATTAGACAGATAAAACAAAGAAAACTGAACAGAAAGAAGAGAAATTTAAAAAATACTCATACAATAAAAGAAGTAAAAATGTAACAGGGTGCAGCCAGGAGGGCTCCCAAAGAGGTATTTGTACTGGGGTGCAGAACTCAGGGTGCCCAGGAAATATTAAAATATAGGATGTCCCACCCCCACAAGTCTGAACTAGGGGATGCGACACAGGGAGCAGGGCCACTGAGTTATTTTGCATATCAATAGTTTTTCAAATAACCTCAGGAATGGTCATTTAACATATCTATAATCTTTAACTGGTTTCATGGATATGTTAAATACCTGTGGCCGGTGCTTTGAGCCAGGGAGCTGGGAATAGCTTCCACCCAGGATTTAACTAGAAGGTAATGCCCCCTGGTTACAGCACCTGTGTGAGAGCTTGGAGATGATTACCTCCACACCATGGGGCTATGACTGCCTGGACTTACTATGGCAGCCCAGAAAAACTGGAAAAATACTGGAATGCTAGCAGGCGTAGCCAATTGTGGGAGGAGTAGGAAATGGGGATACAGAGGAAGATTGGCGTGGGGATTTAAACATGGCAGCCATGTAAGAGGGAGACCCACATGGCTTTGGTGAGGTTTGGAACCACATGGCTTTGGGGTTCCCTTTGCCATGCAGCTTTGGAAGCCAGAAAGCAACATATATCAGTGATGCAGAGCTATCTCTCTTAGCAGTTTGGAAGAATGCAGGAGAAATGCTGCAGGAAAGAAATGGGTTAAAGGATTCTGGCTGGTGAACCAGGAGAAGGTGCCATGTGGGTTTGTATTAAGAACTAGAGATCCCAGCGACACATCTGATGGTGCTGGGATCTGTGGGAGGCCTGCCAGCCAAGCACAGATTACTGGGAAGGACCGGGGGCTACCTGAGCCACAGACTTCTATTTCTTTTTATGAGATATGGTACCCCAGACTGGGCAAAGGGGGGAACGAAGAACTGTGTGTGTTCATGGGTGTTTTAAGGGACTTTAGGATATTAACAAAGATGTTAAGTTACTACTTTAAGTTTGTATAACTTTTTGAATAAATACTTCCTTTCCTTTTCACTAATCTCTGACATGGAGGGCTATAATTTCCTGGTCGTAGGCAAGGTGAACCTAGTACGGGGGGACCCTGAAAGAAGAGGGGGTCCACTTGGTAATACTATTTTGTCCCCCACCACAGGTCCATTCTGTAACAAAAATAATGAAAAATAATAACAATAATACAGATATACAATAACATGCAAGTTCTCTGGAATAGCAAAGTAAAATTTGTCTCAGCTTCTCAGTTGTTGGGGTTAGTCTTGTGTTCCCTTCTTGGGTCTGTCTCTGGACATTTTACAGCTCTAGGTTTTATCATCTCACTTGGGGAAAGAAAAGAATACAAAAAAGCCAGGGAGCCTCCTGCTGACTTTATTTTTTTTAAATATAATTATTGTTTGAGTACAGTTTTCTGTCTTTTACTCCCATCCCAGCCTACCCCCCAGTGCTCCCCACATCCCTCCTATTTCCACCCCCCCCCTTAGTTGTTGTCCATGTGTCCTTTATACTAGTTCCTGTAAATCCTTCCCCTTTCCCCCTGAAATTTTCTCCCCTCTCCCCTCTGGTCCCTGTCAATCTGTTCTATATTTCAGTGTCTTTGGTTATATTTTGCTTGCTTGCTTGTTTTGTTGTTTAGGTTCCTGTTAAAGGTGAGATCATATGGTATTTGTCTAGTTCTCCTGCTCACTTTAAATCTGCCAGGCAAGTTCTGATGGTCTTCCTGGATGGCGCAGGCAGAGTGGGGTTGGGCTTCACTTTTCTCCCTTCGTATGTTTTTTTGAAGATAGGGGCCAGGTCTCAGCTACAATCTTCACAGTTGCCCAACCTCCAGCCCAGATCCTATGTGTGCTGCCATGCCCCGACTATCCATCTACACCAGGCTAGGGCCTTCAATCCACCAGCTGTGCCATCCTTGAGGTGTACTAATCAGGGACAACTCACACACCACCTCCCTCTTTGCTGTCCTAGGTGCTAAGCACTCTCAAAGTCTCTTTAGGATAGTTTAGCTCCCCCACTGAGCTAAGTCTTTCTGGGGACTGTTGCTTTCCTGAGCCCTACTGCTCTCCTCTGTGGTGGGGGGTGGTAGTGAGGGGTGCCTCCTCCTTTCTCTTAGTGAGCCAGCTGTCCACTCAGGGGCAGGGGCATTACTACTGTGGCTGCAGCAGTGGGGGCTGGCCTGTGGTTGTGGCCAGGGTGGGGGTGGGGGTGTGTGGCCACTGTGGGAGAGCTGCCTAACCAGTGACTGAGAACATTTTTTTAAAATAAAATTCTGTTCAAGTCTACCACTCTTAACAAGCACCCACCCTCTCACACAGCCCAACTTTCCAACTAGACCAGAGACTATCTGGGTCAGGGTCCATCACAGCCCAACTCTTCTCTTTTCTCCAGGCATTACCTGGCTCCCCAATTTCTCTGACAATGACCGAGCCAGCGTCCAAAGTCCCAGTGGGTAAACACCACCCTGTGTGTCTCCCACTTCATCTTTATTCCCCCCAGTGACTTCAAGCATCCAAACCCACCCTGGTGCTGCTCTGTCCTCTGTTTGTCAGGGGAGGGAGCTGTTGATTTGGCTCTCCTTCAAAGACCCTGTGGTAGGCCTGGCAGGCACCAAGCTGGGGGCTGCAGCAGCCCTGGTCCCTGCACTGGTCCCTGTGCTGGTCCCTGCACTGGTCCCAAGGACCTTACCATCCCAACACAATCTCCTTACAATCTGCTTTTCAATGTCCCTTACAGTTTTGGCCTCCAACCTTCATATATGTTGGGATTCCATTGGCTGTTCACTCTGTTCCTCAATAAAATATTCTTTAAAAAGCAATGCTTACAAGGAAATTTACACTTAAAATTCATTTATTAGAATCTAAGAAATATTTTTACAAATTAGTGATGTAAGTAATCATCTCAATAGGTTAGGGAAAAAAGTTCAGCAAATTAAAGCTTAAAAAAGTAAGGGAAAGAAAATAATAAAGAAAGATAAGAGCAGAAATTGATGAAACAATCCTAAAATTGAGAGGATATGCAGAGCCAAAAGCCGATTTGTTGAAAAGAGTTATAAACTTGATAAATCTTTGAGAAATCTGATTATGAAGAATAGAAAGAGAAGGTACCAATGTTAGGAGTGAAGCTAAAATGCTGGTATGTAAAACATNATTCATTTATTAGAATCTAAGAAATATTTTTACAAATTAGTGATGTAAGTAATCATCTCAATAGGTTAGGGAAAAAAGCTCAGCAAATTAAAGCTTAAAAAAGTAAGGGAAAGAAAATAATAAAGAAAGATAAGAGCAGAAATTTATGAAACAATCCTAAAATTGAGAGGATATGCAGAGCCAAAAGCCGATTTGTTGAAAAGAGTTATAAACTTGATAAATCTTTGAGAAATCTGATTATGAAGAATAGAAAGAGAAGGTACCAATGTTAGGAGTGAAGCTAAAATGCTGGTATGTAAAACATTAAACAGATATTAAGAGGACACTATGAATAGCTTTATGCCAATAAATGTGAAAATTTGATGAAATGGACAAATTCATAGGCAAAACACAATTTACCAAAGTTGATACAAGAAAAATAAATTAAAATGTATTTCTATAATATGTAATTTAAAATGTCCTACAAAAAAACTTCCCAAACCCAAGTAGCTTCAAGGTGAATTCTGTCAGGTATTTCAGAAAGAAAAAAAAAGTCAATCCCATACAAATTCTTCCAGGACATAAAGAAAAGGCAATGCTTCCCAAATTTTTTAGGAAACCAACCTAATCTTAATACCAAATTTGACAAGAACATGATAAAGAAGGAAAAGTATGGGCCAATCACACTCAGAACACAGAAGCAAAAATCCTAAACAAAATAGTAGCAAATGGAACCAGCAATGTATAGAAGGAAAGTTTATCAGATAAAATGGGATCTATCCCAGGAAAGCAAGGTTAGTGTAACATTCAAACTTCAATTAACCTAATTCACACTAACAGAACAACAGTGAATATTTATATTATCCTTTAATAAAGAAAAAGCAATAAAATTCAACATCCACTTGTCATTAAAATAAACAAAATCACTCAGCAAAGTAGGAATAGAAGAGAATGTATTAGCCTGATAAAAGAGAATCTACAACAAGCCCATAACAAATATCAGACTTAATGATGAAATGTCAAAAGCTTTCTTTCTGATAGAATAAAAGATTTGAGCAACATAGTTGGCCAACAGTACTCCAAGACAATGTTGACTAAACCATGAGGCAAACAAAGAAAGAACCTTTAAAAATTCTTACAAATTTACAAATATAAGTATGTTTATAGATACAAGGTCAATATACAAAACTCAATTGATTTCTATCCAGCCAAAGGAAGTAGTTAGAAAATTAAAAAATTAAAGATTCCCATTTGCAATATCATTAATAGAGTCAAATACCTAAGAGGTGATCTAACTAAAGTTGTGCAAGGTCTTTATGCAGAAAGCTCTGGAAATACTATTGGAGGAAATGAAAGACCTAAATAAATAAATGGAGAGGTAGGGGTTGACCATACTCATGAACTAGAAGATTCAACATTACAAAGATATCAGTTCCTTCCAAATTTAGGTGAAGAATCAGGGATTCCAAATCAAAATTACAAAGGTGTGTGTATGTGTGTGTGTGTGTGTGTGTGTGTGTGTGAGAGAGAGAATGTTTTTTCTTAATGTTTTATTTATTTATCTTTAAAGGGAAAGGGAAGGAGAGAGGGAGAGAAATATCAATGTATGGTTGCCTCTTGTGCGTCCCCTGCTGGGAACTGGCCCGGCAACCCAGGCATGTACCCTGACTAGGAATTGAACTGCAATCCTCTGGTTTGCAGTCCCATGCTCAGTGCACTGAGCTACACCAGCCAGGTGAATGTTTTTCATTTTAAAATTATTTTTATTGTATTTTTCATTACCATTTATCTCACTTATTCCACCCTTAATCTACTATTACCACACTTTTGTCCATATCCAGGAGTCTATTTTCCTTTTGCCTCCATTCCTCCACCCCCTAACTTTCTACCTATACCCCCAAGAGCTGTCAGCCTGCTCTCCATCTATAAGTCTGTTTCTATTTCTCTTGGTTATTCTGTTTGTTCATTAGATTCCACATTTCAGTGAAATCTTATGGCATTTGTCTTTTTCTTATTGGCTTATTTCACTTAGCATAATGTTCTCTAGGTCCATCCATACTGTCACAAAGGGTAAAAGTTTCTTTCTTTTTTATGGGCAAGTAATATTTCATTGTGTAAATGTCCCATAGCTGTTTTATCTACTCATCTACAATGGACACTTGGACTGCTTCCATATCTTGGAGATTGTAAATAATGCTGCAATGAACATAGGGGTGCTCATGTTCTTTTGAATTAGTGTTTTGCGTTTCTTCAGAGAAATTGCCAGAAGTGGAATCACTGGATCATAAGGCAGTTCAGTTTTTCACTTTTTGAGATATCTCCATACTGCCTTCCACAGTAGCTGCACCAATCTATATCCCCCCACTCCAGCACTGCAGAAGCATTCCCCTTTCTCCACATCCTCACCAGCACTTGTTTGTTGATTTATTAATGGTAGCCATACTGACAGATATGAAATGACATCTCATTGTGGTTTTAATTTGCATTTCTCTGATGATTAGTAATGCTGAGCATCTTTTTATATGTATATCTGTATGTTCTCTTCATAGAATTGTCTATTCAGGTCCTTTACCCATTTTTTAATTGGTTTGTTTGTTTTTTTAGTGTTGAGTTTTGTACATTCCTTATAAATTTTGGATATTAAACCCTTCTCAGATGTTTCATTGAATATGTTCTCCCATTTAGTGGGTTGTCTTTTTATTTTCTTGATGGTTTCAAGTTTATAGGAAATAGGAGCCCTGGCCAGGTAGCTCAGTTGGTTAGAGTGTTGTCCAGATATGCCAAGGTTGCCAGTTAGATCTCTTGTAAAGACACAGACAAGAAGCAACCAACGGATGCATAAACAAGTAGAACAACAAATCAATATTTTTCTCTCTCTAGTTAATAAATAAAATTTTAAAAATTTATAAGGAGAGAAACTAACACACTTGTAAAAAAAAAGAACAAATGGGAAGAATTGCTCTACCATAAAACAAGACTTATAAGATTACACTAGTAAAGAATTGGTTCAAGGAAGATCAAATAGACCAATAAAATAGAATAGCTCTCTAACTCAAAAGGAGATCCACAAGTAGAGTGGCACTTCACTTTTGACAAAGATGAATTACAGAGAAAAAATATTTTTAGGAATAATTTCCCATATCGTTTGGATATAGAACATTTTAAACTTGACCCCCCCATCACATTGTACATAAATAAATCATTATCAGGTGGATATAGAAGAAATATCTTATAGAAGATAAAACTAGAGTTGACTATTGTGCAACAGGGAGGGTAGGGGCAGTGACCCCCAAGCTGTTGAAAATCCACATATCACTTTTGACTCCCTAAAAATGTAACCGCTCATAGCCTGCTATTGCCCAGAAGCCTTACTGACAACATAAAAAGTTGATTAACACCTATTTTGTATGTTTTATATATTATATACTGTAATCATACAATAAAGTAAACTAGAGAAAAGAAGATGTTATGAAAGTCATAAGGGCAATACATTTATAATTACTTCATTGTATTTCTCTGTAAGTTTACACCACCTGTTTACAAGATGAATCATCTATCAGCACCTACATCAATATTGTGTTATATGTATTACAAAACACCATAGATATTATATGTATTACTAACACTAGATATCAAATATGAAAAGATAATGCGAAAAAGAAGTTCATACTTATGTACATGAATAACAATTTATGCATGGATAATAAAGAAGCAGCAATATGATTACTTTAAGATAGCCTAGTTTAATCACTATGATTAAAGCTACGATTGCTTCACAATAGTAAGGAAGTCTCCAAAAAGTTTTTAAATATGTTTATTGGTGAAACAAATCCTAATGTAAGTGGACCCATGCAGTTCATACCCATGTTAGTCAAGAGTCAACTAAGGTTTCTGAAAAATAAATATATAATATTTTCATGAACTTGTGGTAGGAAAAGGCATCTTACTAGAACAAGACACAGAAAAGGCACTAAGGGTAAAGGAAAAGACTGATGAGTGGAGTACATTAAATTAAGAACTCTGTTCGTCAAAAGACACCATTAAGAAAGTGAAAAAAAGCAAAAAGAAAATGAAAAAATCAGCAAATGTGAAAAATATTTTATAACGCAGCTGACAAAGGCTTCATATTCCTAACATAACAAGATGTCTTTCAAATCAAGAAGAAAAAGATGGACAACTTGATGGAAAAACAGGTAAGAATCACCAATAAAGAATGTCACAAAAAGGCCCTGGCTGGTGTAGCTCAGTGGATTGAGCACGGGCCTGCGAAGCACACAATCGCGGTTTGATTCCCAGTCAGGGCACATGCCTGGGTTGCAGGCCAGTTCCCAGCATGGGGACTCACGAGAGGCAACCATACATTGATATTTCTCTCCTTCTCTCCTTCCCTTCCCCTCTAAAGATAAATAAATAAAGTTTAAAAAAAAAGAATGTCACAAAAAGGAATATTCAGTTGCCCAATAAATATGAAGAGTGAATCAACCTCATTAGTAATTAGTAAAATGGAAAAATAAGCAAATCGACCCCATACATAACACTACCTAGCATGGCCCAAATGCAAAGAAATGACCATGAGTGTTAGCAAGGATGTGGAGACAAGGAACCCTCATATAAGTGGAAGTAAAACTTTCTACATTCCCTTGGGAGAACAGTTTGGCTTCTCTACTAAAACTGAACATACATATGCTGTATGACTCAGCAAATTCCACAGGGACACCAAGGGGTGTGCTCAATGATAGTGATGACAGTTTTGTTTGTAATAGCTCTGATCTAGAAACAACCCAAGTGTCCATCAGTAGGAGAATGGTCAAGTAATTTGCAGTATTTTTAGAAAAGAAATTGATACAACAATAAAAATAAGTGAACTCCAGTCATAATGTGTATGAATCTCATAAATATGGCATTGATCAAAGCAAACCTGACACAAAACATATACACTATAATTTCATTTTTTACTATAAAATTCTATCATTAAGAGATGCCTAATAGGTAACAAAACTAAAGAAATGAAAGTGGTCACCATAAAAACCTGGCTAGTGGTTATCTCTGGGGGCTCCGGGGAGAGGTGATTTGGAGGAAGCCAGAGGAAGCTTCTGCGATATGGTTCCATTTTTATTTGGATGATGATTCTTATGAATCTTTGCTTTGTGACAACCAATTAAGCTATACGTTTTTGTTTTAAAAGTCACTCCCTATGTGTGTGTTACATTCAACAATTAGTAGTTAGGAACAAAGAGAGGGTGACAGGAATACTAGGAGGCCTGGGGAGATTGCCTTCTGGGTTAACATCAATGCATTTATTTTCAATTAAATGATGCCCAAAAGAACAAAGGGGGATGTAACATGAAAATTTAGTGTCATGGTGCACCCAGGCAAAAGTGTAGCTTGCCATGCAAATGAGATGTAAAACTAGTTGGTCTGTTCCATTTCAAAATGTCTGGGCTGGGGATGGGCTGGACACAGATATTTATGTTCATAGCAGCCACCTGAGAAGCCAAGATCAGAGTCACAGAGAAGGCTCAGGTGGTTTTGGAAGATGTGATATGGTAGATGAGGGTAATTAAAATGATGGCCTCCTTACAGCCAGACCCAGAGCTCCAGCCCTGAGAGTTTCCTGAGGACACAACAACTGGGAGCTACAGGAAAGCTGAAAGAGTAGGATGCCTGAGGTCCCTGTGTAGGCACTGAAAGAAGTAATGCCCTCTCTTTCCACTGCAGGGGAGAATGCTGCTAAGAGGAGCCAAAGGGAACACTTGGAGGAAGCTGTTTCTGCAAAATTTGTCCAGGGCCCCCTGTGTGATGGTTAATTGTATGGCTGTGACCACTTAATTAGCTATAGGGTGCTTAGATTAAACATTAATTCGGGGTGTGTCTGTGAGACTCTATATGAGTGAGGTCAGCATTTGAATTGGTGGACTCAGTAAAGCAGATTGCCTTCCCCAGTGTGGGCATCATTCAACCCATTGAGGGCCTGATTAGAGCAAAGAGTAGAGGAAACAGGAATTTGCTCCTTTTGTCCTGCCTTCCTGTTTGAGCTGGGATATATCTCACCTTCTCTGGCAGTCAGACTGGGATTTATAACATCAGATTTCCTGGTTTGTAGGTCTTCAAGCTCAGACTGCATTATACAACTGGCTTTCCTAGGTTTTGACATGCTGATGGCAAGTCTTGGGACTTCCCACCCTTCATAATCAATCACATGAGCCAATTCATCATAATAAATCCCCTTTTATAAATAGTGTGCTGGTTCTGTCTTTCTGAAGACCCACGACTAATACACCCCATCTTCAAAGCCTGCTGTTATCAGTGTTTGCCCTCTCCCTCTTCTCTCCAGACCTCTCAGTTAAACTGAGTTCTGTTTAATTAGAACATGGGTCCAGAGTTTTCCACATCATGCTGTCTTTGGAACGGGGCAGA
This sequence comes from Sturnira hondurensis, assembly GCF_014824575.4. Taxonomy (NCBI): domain Eukaryota; kingdom Metazoa; phylum Chordata; class Mammalia; order Chiroptera; family Phyllostomidae; genus Sturnira; species Sturnira hondurensis. The sequence continues at coordinate 2,163,936 of NW_028088424.1, read as the reverse complement.
GTCCTGGGTGTGCTGACTTTAGTAGCTGCTGAGGACACAGTTTGGTCTTGGATAGGGGTGGCATTTGGTTCTCATGAGAGGACTTTGGATGAAATTAATCCTCTAGCTTAGTTTGATGAAGACAGCATTGCCTCTAGGGCTATCTTTACCTGGGTTTGAAGCCAGGTTCATCCAATTCCTAGATGTAAGCTGTCACCTTGGCAAATTACTAGGGATGTGTGAGGTTTAATTAATATTGTATATTGTATAGAATTCACTAAGCACAGTGCCTGATACCTAGAAAGTACTCAATAAATGCTGTTGTTTTAACCTTTGTTTATTAGCACCATCATAATTATATTTTAATTATTGAAATTATATACTAAGATTAACAATTAATAAAACATTATTTATCACCATCATCATCACCATCCCACTCAGATCCAGAAGATTATTGAGCAATCTCTTCAGTAGGAAACGAACAGGAGACAGGCACTGTGCACACTGGTGGAGAGGTAGAAGGGAGCTCATTTGGGAGGAGGCAGGAGGCTTTAGCCTCCCTACACACTGGAGGTGGTGGTGCACTGGAGCATGTGACCCAGGTCCTGGGGCTCTGAAGAGACACATTGTTTTCCTTCTTGTCTGAAACTCCATCTGCCCAGGGTCAGGACTCAGAGACTGTGTCTCAAGAAGGGGGTAAGGGTCCTTGGAGGGTAAGGGTACTTTATTGCTGGAGCTGTGTAGGTTTCTTTCCGTGAGAGAAGGTCAAAATATAGAACAGTTGCTACCTTCTGTGCCTGTATTTCTCATCATGGTCTAATGTCATTCCATCATGGTCTCAAAAACTGTCAGGTCAACATATTTCCTTTAATAATATGTTAGAAAAGCACTAACTTGGGAGAATGTGATTGGAAGGAGTGACAACCCTTACTCTCAGCCCAAGATGAGTATGGGGAGCTATGGTGAAGAGGCAAATGGTGCTGAGAGGACCATAGAATATGAGCAGGAAAAACAGCAAGTGTGATGGGGAGAATGGAAGCAGCCAGGATCACTGCTAGCAGCGAGGTTCTTCTAGGTAGCACTGATTTGCGTGGTCCATATAAGGAGGCTGGAATAGAAACTGGATGAACAGTGTGTGGTAGATCATTTACAAAAATGTCTACCAATAATCCATCCCATCTCTAGACAAGTGTGCTGCTTTTCCCATCCAGAAGTAGAGTCTGTTTTCTCTTACTTTAAATCCAGGCTTGTCCTCTGAGTGGCTTTAACCAACAGGATGCAGCAAAAGTGATGCTGCATGACTTCCAATCCTAGGCCTTAAGAGGCCATGCAGCTTCTGCTTTCACCCTCCTGGGATCCAGCTACCATGTAATGAAAGTCATACTAAACCACTAAATGAAGAGTGGCCATACAGAGAGCAAGAATGAGTCAGCCAGCCTGGCGGAAGCACCAGGAGTGCGTAAAGCCAGCAAGGCTGTTCTCTCTCATCATCCCAGACTCCAGTGAAAGGTAGCTGCCGAAGTGACCCTGGCCAACATCATAGGGGATAGACCTGTCCAGCTGAGTCAGCCAAACCATAGGCTCATGGAGAAATAGTAAATCCTTGCTGTTTAAGCCACTAAGTTTAGTTTAGTTTGGTTTTATTTTTTTATGTAGCAGTAAATAACTGAAATAGGGTGACTTACAAGCAATTGCTTAGAGACACTGAAAGGCAGATCAGTGCCTTAACATCACTAATTGGCTGGTTTAGAACATAATGCTTATTGATCTTTAGTGCTTTTAATAAAACTTCTGTTTTAAATATACACTGTGGTCAGCATGCTTGCAAGTGGGAAATTGGTGCCAATAACTGAGACTTCCCACATGTTTCTAGTCAGAGACAAGCCAAGAAAAGAGTAACAATAAACACTTCCATTTACTGAGCACCTCCTGTGGGATAAGTCCTATATGTGGCTCTTCACAGTCATTATTTCATTTCATCCTTTAGAGGGAGGAACTCTGAAGTGTCTCATTCTACAGATGAGGGACTTGGAGGGTTATAAAGCAGAAGCATTTGCCCAGGGCTAAGCTATGAATAAGTGGCAGAGCCAGTGCTTGAACCCAGAGCTCTTCATCTCCAAACTATACTGCCTTTCTTAAGCCAAAATATTTCAGCTGTTCTATGGTTTCAACTGCAACTTCTGCTAGTGGGCTGGGGATTGGGAGCTCACAAAGATGGCCCTTAGAAAATTATTTTCTCTCTTTGGAAGAGGTTACAGACCTTTCAGGTCATGGTGGCACCTGGCATCTGAAGGCACCTAGCATAAGGCATTAAGCCCCACATTTAACATTGTGTGGCTTCACATTCTGTGCTCATCATTTTGAAGGAGGGAGCTTCCCCTTTGAAATCCATGAGTAGCCCCAGGCCTCTCAGAGCCAGAGCTCTGGAGTTTCCGCTGGTCCTAGTAGGAAAAGGCTTGATTTCTGCCCCCTTTGAATCTTGGAAGCCTTCCTGGGAGAGTTTAGCTTTGAGCTCTGTTTTGGAAGAAGTGAAGGAAGCAGCTGGATGAATGCTAAGTAGGACATTTTTGTTTGAAGAGCAACTCTTGAGACACTGCAGTGAAAATCTCAGTAAAGTAAAGGCAAAAATAGTGTGTGTTTTGTGCAGCAAATTACAATTCAGAATAATTTTAATGTGTTGCAGTCACAGGTCAAAGTCAACCTGATGACCTTTAGCAGAAATAAATGTGAACTTCCAAATGTAGATACAAGGGACCATCCATACAATTTTAGGGTGGGGAAGAGCTGACTTGGAAGCAGTTCATAGGACAACTAATTGGGGATTTGGAGAAAGAAACATAAACTCAGAATAATCCAGGAGTGTGATACAGCTGCTAAGAGATCTCAAGCAATCTTGAGTTGCATAGTTACATGTTTAACATGCCCTTGTAGGTTAAGGGGGTAAAAATGACCAAACATGAAACCTATGTGCTATTCTATATGACACTCTTTTAAGGGGATATAGAGTTTGGGCTTCCAGGGAGAGCACACATCACTCAGGCCCACCCCCAATTTAGATTAGTCATATTCAAGGTCATTTAATTGAGTCATATTTTAAAGAGGTGAAATTTTCAAAAGAATTAAAATGTCTAAGCATACAGGTATGCTCTTGCCCACCCCCCGCCCTTTTATTTTGCCTCTCTGAGTCAGGACCATCTTCTAGGGTTTTTCCCTCTGACTTTCTTTCTCCTTTCTATTCTCACCTGACTGATTTAGGTCCTTTCTATTCTCACCTGACTAACTCAGGTCAGGATCACTGACCTGGCCTGAGCAGACCTGGGCTAGGTGGCCAAGACCATTCTACTCCATATCAGGATAGTCTCTCTTGCTGTCTCATTGTCCCTTTTCTCCTGGTGCTGTGGATGGGGTTGTGTCTGTCATTTCTTAAAGCTAAGACCTGAGACTCAAGTGGGACCATTGAGAAGGCATAGAGCAAGGCAGACTTTGGGGGCAGTCTCAATGCTGGTTCTAGACTGACTTGGCCCTGGATCTGGCAAAAGAAATTTTCTACTGTATTGACCTAGTTCTGTTGAGTGCTACATTGTATCTTGGGGACACTCCCCTAATAAAAACCCTCTTCTTTGCTTTATTTATATATATGGAGACTTCTATGAATTAAATTTTGTCCCTTTCAATACATATATTGAAACCCTAACTACCCTCCCCAACCCACCCTGCAATGTGATGATATTGGAGATGGGGGTCTTTGGGAGGTTATTAGTTATTTAAGGTCATTAAGGTAGGGTCATCAAGATGGAATTGATGCCATTAAAAAGAAGAGAACTTATAAGATCACCCTTCTTTTTTTCTCTTGCCCTCTCAACCCCCACCATATAAGAGCAAGTAAGAAGACAGCCACCTGCAAGCCAGAAAAAAAGGCCTTCACAGGAAATGAACTGGCTAGCACCTTGGTCTTGGACTTCCCAGCCTCCAAAACCATGAAAAAGGCCACCCCATGCATGGTGTTTTATTACAGCAGTCTGAGCTGACTAGAGAAATCTATGGAGATAAAAGATTGTTTGAGGGCAGGATTTGGGTATTCTTGTAGCTGGCCCAAACTATTATTATATTGCCATCTCATGGCATTTTTTGCCAGTCTTCGCACAGGAGACATTTTATTTCTAACATGTGACCACCTCTTTCGAGTGCTTTCCCAGCACCTGAAATCCTGACATTCTAAAAGCTAAGGTGTAGCTTGAGCATTTGCATATAAAGCATGACATTACCTATATCAAAGGGAAAGGCTATGACAGAGTGACTGGGTTTAGGTCAGAGCTCGGAGACAGTTTCTACTGAAAACTGAGCCCAGAACACACAACCTGCAGGAAAAACTGACGCCTGCATGCGGCGGGGGGAGAGGGAGGCCAGGTTTGCCAGAGCGCATTCCAACTAACACCTCTTTGCCATATCGATACAGATACTTCCGTTCAATAAATACCCAACATCGTTAATCTTGACATCCTTTAAAAATCACACATACAAAAGCAAAACAAGGCCCTAGACTGCGTAAGACCTGTATTAAAAAAAATGAAACCCCTCTAAAGTCCAGTCTTATTCCCGACAATGACACGCTAGACAGCGACCCAAGGGAAACTGTCAGGCATGAAAAGGGATTTAAGATGGTGTCATATGATAATAATTTGGGAACTAGGGCTGCTCACCTCTTCAGAGGAGAGTTGGGGTTATAAGGAACTCCCCTCAGTGGGGCTATTCATTAGAGATGAAAGCCATGATTGGCTGCTCCCCGAGTTAGAGCTGCCCGGAGCAGCCAATCGCCCATCTCAGACTGAGGCACATCTAATAGCACCTCTTCCATGGTGAGGAGCCTAAAAGATAGAGAAATGTTACAAACTCCACCCTCAAGACAGTGAAAGTGGGTGCTCAATGAATCTCCCAGGTACCAGCTTGGCATGGGGCAGAGTTACAGACCAGGGATTATGATGTGTAGAAAGCTAGTAGGATTTCTCAATCTTGCCATTTTGGGTTTCTTGGTCAACCCTGGTCAAGAAAGCAGAATAACACTTCCTTCCTTCTGCAACCCTGGGGGTTGGGAAGATATCTCTTTAATAAAATAGCACAAATTTGAGGGACTAGGTCCCCAGTTCCTACTGACTGAGTTTGGGGCAAAACATGCCAGCTACAGGGGAGCAGGCTGAGTCCTGGAGCCCATGGGAAAAAATAGATGAACAGCAGTAAGTGAAGACAGGAAAGTATCACTGGTGTAGAACAATTAGCTGGGGTGACAGACAATCCCTAAAGTCATTTCACATGTTTACAGGGCCGTCTTAAGAAGTTGGTCCCAGGTTGGAGAGCCTAAATGGGTAAAGGCACAGGAAGGACATTTTGGATTCTAGCTGGATAAGACTTTGTTAAACCCTGGAGCTGTGCAGTACTGGAGACCCTGCATCTTGAGGCAGTGAGCTCCTTCTCACTAGAGATGTTGAGGGTCTGAGTGGGATGAGAAATTGAGCTAGGTACTAGAAGCTTTCCAAAGTCCTTTCCAACAACAATCATGGAAAAACAACCTCACAAAATCTGCAGCTCTCTGGAGCAGGTGTGGGAGAGGGACCATGAGCATCTGTATAACAATGATTATAAATGCCAGAAAAATATTGGATGGGCTGTGACTGGTTTTGATGATCATTTTCTTTCCAGCTCATCTGGAGAAAATGTCATCTGATAATTGGACACTCCCCTATCCAATTACCTGTCCAATCACTTGCCTGTTGATTTTCTGGCCTAGTCTGTCTTCCTGAGCTCTTGCAGATCAGATGGACTCATCTGCAGAAATTATGGGCAGAATTGCTCTGATATGCAATGAGGGAGACAATTTATTCATTCACAAATGTGTGTGAAAGGTCTTCTTTAGTCCAGACATGGTGCCATGTGTCAAGGATGCAGAGAGGAAAGACAGACTCTGCCTTTAAGGAGTTTACAGTCCTTGGGCCAGGTAGCTATGTGAACAATAGACTATTGGAATTCAGTTATCTGTTTGATAAATGTGTGTTGAGTATGAGCTCTGTGTTAGGCACCGGAAGTTTAGCAGCAATACAAAAGGTGTGGTCTCTGGTGTTAGAGAATATCCTATAACATTCCAGTGGGGGAATCAGACAATAGGCAAGTCCTACTATCATAACCTGTTGTGCAAAGTGTCATGAAGGAACTTCAAAAGGTGAGGGAATAGAGAATGAGAGGGTTGGGACTTCCTTCAGGTGACCTGGGAGTGCTCATTGACAAGGAGATGGTTAGGTTTCCACCTCAAGCTTAAGAAGAAGCCAAGTAAATAAGGAGGGTAGACCAGAGCATTCCAAGTGGAGGGGACAGCTACTATAAAGCCAGGAAAGACATTGGTTTGTTAAAGAAGCACAAAGGACCTCACTGTGCTTAGATGTGGTAAATGATGGCATAAGGTGAGGTTGGAAAAAACGCAGGAAGAAGATTTAACAGGGCTTTGTACAATTTGAGAGATGATTTTATTCTACAGAGAGCTCAAGATCAGTATTTCCAGTTTGGGGACTGCAGTAGTGAGGACTCTGAAGACCTCCCTACTTTCTGCCCTATCTTTACCTGCCCCTCCCCATTCCTACCCCAGCTCCGGGCTCTGGCTTGCCTACGCAGGGGAATAGAAGGAGGCAGATTCTTCCAGGAGACAAAGCAGCTTGAACATTTTGGAGACTACCAGGCAAGGGTCTTTGAAGGGATCAGAGGTGACTCAAGAGACAGACAGTGGAGAAAAGGAGGGGCTCATGGAGATAAGGTCTGGGGCTCTGTCACTTGGTCCTATTCTCCTGAAAGTCAATGATGAGTCAATTCTCTGTTTCTCTCTCCTCCTAACTCTAGCCCTTCAAGCATCTCCTCCCCAACCCCCAGAGGAGAGAGTACTGCAGAATTCCTACATGAAGGTTGCTTTCCTGGAAGGCCTGGGCTTTTCAGAGCCAGTGCTACTGCAGTAACATTTACCACATCAATTTTGGAAAGGAAGAAGCACAGAAAACTGGTCCAGGCAGAAGGCAGGAAAGTTGGGAACTTTTCTGGTTTAATCTTCTCTTCTCTGTTTTATTTTTAAAAATCTGTGTTGCAAAGATATATGGTGTCTAAGTTTCTGAAAAGGAAAGCAGCAAAGAAACTCCTTCTGGTGTGAATGAAAAAAATTACATAAACCACCATAAATTTAGTGTAAAATTACATTGCCAGTCTCAGAAGAGATAAATGCTTTTCCATTCTGCATTAACCATGTTCAAGGATTCATTATCCTGAGTTCCCAGTTCCCAGTCTGCTGTACTCAATGAAACACATGGGCATGAAGGTCAGACCCACCTCGTAGCATAATGCAGAAACTATTGAAACACGTTAATTATTTGACTTTCCATAGGGTATTGGGTTTTTACAGAAATTCCCCCTTGTGTTTATGCTTGTTTCTTATTTGCTTTCTAAACTGGGACTTGGGCTCTTGCTTATTCTTGGGCTCCATTAAATCAGAATTTTCTTTCTCTTGGAGATTTTCACAGTTCCACCATTCATTTGGTTCTTGAAGTCCTAAGGGGCCTCCTCTATGGAGGATCTTATGAAGCTTCTAGGCTAAGAAAAGGAAGCTCTCAAATTTGGTCTTCAAGGCCAAGCTCTGCCAACCTTCAGCTGTGTGCAAGTTACTTAACAACTCTATGCCTGTTTCTTAATCATAAAATGATTACAAAAGTATAAACACACCCACTTACCTTAAAGGATTATGTGAGGTTTAATTTGGGAAATGGATTTGTAATGCTCTTGGTGTAATGCATGATTCATAGCAATTTTTTTAAAAGTTAGCTACTTTTATAGTCAACTCATTGTATTTTTTAAAGTATAATTTTATTGATTATGCTATTTTAGTTGTCCCAGTTTTTGCCCCTTTGCCCCCTCCACCCAGTACCCCCCTTCCCTCCAGCAATCCCTCCATTAGTTCATGTCCATGGTTCATGCATATAAGTTCTTTGGCTTCTCCATTTCCCATCTTAACATCCATATCAGTTTGTACTTCTTAATCCCTGTACATTTTCCCCATTCCCTTCCCAGCTCATAACCCTCTAAATGATCTCTATGATTCTGTTCTTGTTCTGGTTGTTGTCATAGTTTGTTTTTGTTATTGTTTTTTTAGATTCAGTTGTTGATAGTTGTGTGATTGTTGTCATTTTAATATTCATTGTTTTGATCCTCTTCTTTTCCTTAAATAAGTCTCTTTAACATTTCATACAATAAGAGCTTGGCGATGACGCACTCCCTTAGCTTTCCCTTGTCTGGGAAGCACTTTATCTTCAATTTGATGGTAAATGATAGCTTTGCTAGATAGAGTAATCTTGGTTGTAGGTCCCTGCCTTTCATGACTTCAAATACTTCTTTCCAGCCCCTTCTTGCCTACAAAGTTTCTTTTGGGAAATTAGCTGATAGTTTTATGATAACTCCTTTGTAGGTCACTCTCTGCTTTTCTTTTGCTGTGATTCTCTCTTTATCTTTAACTTTTGGCATTTTATTTATGATGTGTCTTGATGTGGTCCTCCTGAGTCCAACTTGTTTGGGACTTTCTGTGCTTCCTGGACTTGTATGTCTATTTTCTCTGCCAAATTAGGGAAGTTTTCTTTCATTATCTTTTCAAATAAGTTTTCAATTTCTTGTTCTTCCTTTTCTCCTTTTGGCATGCATCCCTATGATTTGGATGTTGGCACTTTTGGAGATGTCCTAGAGTCTTCTTATACTCTCCTTTTTTGAAAAAAAAAATTGGTTCTTCATTCTGTTCTGGTTGAATGTTTATTTCTTCCTTATGCTCCAAGTTTTTGGTTTGAATCCCAGCTTCCCTCCCTTTACTGTTGATTCCTTGCGGATTTTTTTTTATTTCACTTAGTGTAGCCTTCATTTCTTCCCTTCTGCTTTTGCCATACTCAGTGAGTTCTCTGAGCATCCTGATCACCAGTGTTTAGAACTCTGCATCTGATAGGTTGTCTATCTCTATTTCATTTAGTTCTTTTTCTGGGGTTTTGTTCTAATCTTTCATTAGGGCCATATTTATTTGTTTTTTCAATTTGGAAGCCTGCCTGTGTTTGTTTATGTGTATTAGGTAGAGCTGCTTTGACTCCCTGTCTTAAGTTGTGTGGGGTGAAGCCTTAGGTATTCACCATGGTGGGTTAACCCACCTCACCATTTTGTGGCTCTGTGAGTGGGGAAGGGGTTGGAGAGAGGGCAATGTCATTGCCTGGATTCTGGAGGTTTGCTTGGCATTCTCCCCACTTCTAGTTACTTCACGTTCTTCCTATATATGACTGGAGCCTTTCTAGCTATTGCCCTAGTGGTGGTTCCCAGAGTGGGAAGGTTTGCATACATTCTAGATCTGTGCAGGCCCTTTAAATAAACTCTCCTGAAAAACCTGCAGTTTCTTTCAGTCCCCCAGACCCCCACTGGTTTTTACACCCAGAAGTTATGAGGCTTTATTTTCCTGATGCTAGAATCCTGGGCTGTGCAGTCTGGTCTGGGGCTGGGATTGCTGGCTCCCAAGGTATCCCTCCTAATTTTTATCTACCTCATGTGAATGTGGGACCACTGTTCTGCCACTGCTGCTGCCTCTCTGGTGCCACACCATGTCCTTTCTGCCCTGGATTCCTGTTTCCACCCCTCCTACCCATCTGGATGAATATGACTTCTTTAAACCCTTGGTTGCTGCACTTGCATACAGTTCAATTTTCTGGCAGTTCTGGGTGTTTTTTGTTTTGAATTTAGTTGTGATTCTTCTTGTGGTTGTATATGCCTCCATCTTGACCATAAATCCCCTCAACTCCTCTTTCAGTTGTTCTGGAAACAGCTATTGTCTTCTTCTGAGATGTGAATTTTCTCCAAAATATGGTATATGGCCCTGATAATGCTGTATCCCAGCCAAACATGCTTTATCTAGTCATCCATTCAATAAACATTTATTGAGCTCTCAATATATGTCTAGTGCTAAATTGGATTCTGCTGATGAAAAGAAAAATAAGACACTCTCCCTACCCTTTAATGCTTTACTGACACTGGACAAGACAGAAACAAAGCTACTTTGCAAGCTGGAACAGACCACAGGAAGAGAGAGATGAAGGAAGTCCTAACGTTGGGCTTTCCTCCGCCATCCTTGATTCCTGTGTGTCCAAGGCAGAACTGGAAGTAGTCACAGGTCCTCTGTGGAGCAGTTTACCACAGACATTGGAGAAGGCTGTGGTTAGATTGTCAAGACTGTGGGAGTCCATGGCCCCAGCAGAGCCCAGGTGTGATGACTTGCTCAAGGGAGATTGGAGACATGGGCTCTGACCAAATCCAAAGAAAGAGACTAGATCATAAATTACATAAGTATGGACTTGGCTAAGTCCACCAACAAGACAAAGACCAGCCAGGATGAGAAGGGTGTGATTCTGAAGACCAAAGGAACTGAAGAACCATGAAATTCCCCCTATACCATGAGGCTGCATAAATCCCACTCCTTCCTTCCTTCATATTAGGGAGAAGAACAGGAGACAAAGAGACAAAATTAAAGGACTGGCATTTTCTATAAGGACTATTGCATTATTGGAGGAGCTCAAGCTCTAAACTGGATTGGACGTTTGTCTGCTTTTCCCCACCTTTTTCCACTTTCTCTGGGGAAGAAGATACAGATAGTTATAAATCATAAAGCTCATTTTCCCCCTCACATCTGAATTAATTATTAAATTTTGTGGCCCTTTCCCTTATGTATATGCCCATACCAAGTATATCACCTAGCACTGAAGTGATACTTCATAAATGCTGCAAGTCTGGATCCCATTTCTGAAAGCCTTAAGCCAATATGCACTGTTGGTATAGATGAAAGCCCTTGGACTTTGCTGATTCACTCCTCATTCTTGAGGCCTGGACCATGACCAGACCCCTCACTGCTCTGGAAGTCAAAAGAGAAGCAGTGGGCCTGTCTGGATCTGGGACAAGCTCTATCCTATGCCAGAAAACTTAGTTTATTTTAAACCAAATTTCAGTGATGGACCAACTCCATGTCAGCCAAAGGTCTCCAGTTCCCACCCTGGCCACACACACACACACACACACACACACACACACACAGAAACACATAGCTAAGTGGAGATGCCATGTGAATGTGGGAGTTTTCAGAGTGCAAGGATCTTGGCTCTGGCTTCATGATGAAGAGAATATGGGAGTGGGGTGAGGAGTAGCATGTGAAGGCTCTACCTCACTCCTGGGGAAATGCTATGCTAATGTATATAGCCAAAATAAATAGTCCCTTTTGGGAGGGGTGGAGGCAGATAGGAGAAAATAGTTTCTGACAAACCAGAGAAAGATTTTATTTCTAATGAGTCTCATAATTAAAATTGGCAGGTGGGGAACACTTGAGATCGTCTGTATCTCCTTCCTGGGCCAGGTGGGAACTTGGAGAATGGAGTAGGCTGAGGTATGTAGATGACATCATAGGAGGGGGAGGGCTGCAATATCACAGACATGTGGGAACTTCCTGGGTGAGAAGTCTAGAGGAGGACTAAAGAGCTCAGGATCCTATTTCTGGATTTAATAACAGCCCTGGTGACAACCAACTACATGAGAGGGGTTGCAGGCCGGCGACTCTCTCAGTGAACAGTGGCACCTCCCATGTGAAATGAGCGTTTTCTATGAGGTTTTGGTGGCCTTTAATGCAGGGGTGGGGTGGGGAATGTGTGATTCATTTTTAGTAGTGAGAAGGCACAGATGCCTGAAAAAGAATGGGAAGTAGTGGAAAACTGATGCCATAACAGGGCTTCAAAGGAGTCCCTAAAATAGAGTGGAGGAGGCTGTGTGAATGTAGTGCAGTGGGGAAGAGCTGAAGACCTGCCATCTTCCAGTCCATGTCCTTGTGAGACCTAGCCTCTCAGTTTCCTGAGAAGCCTGTTTCCTTTTGGCCTCAGTTTCCTTTTCTGCAAGGAAAAATAATAGTAGCACCTTTCTCTCAAGACAGTCAAGATTAAATAAATTAATACATATGTGTAAAGAGTTTAGAATGACACTTTGCACATGCAGTGTGCTCAAGAAAGGTTAACAATTATTATAGTGAAAAGAGAGCTAGAATAGGAAACAAAAGACTGGGTTTTAATAATGACTCTGCCAGTGACCAAGGGAATGCCTCTTTGGACCTCAGTTTTATCATTTACAAAAAGATGAGGGAATAAATAATCCGAGCTTTCTCTTCTGGCTCTAACATTCTAAGACCTTGACTGGGTAATTTGGTAGAATTGATACAAGTCTACTTTGCTCCAAATTATCTTAAGCACACCAGTGTCTACAATTCTACCACTAGAGATGTAAGCCTTTGAGTTAAGCATATTCTTTAACCTCCGCTCCCTTCTTCAGAGAAAAAATAGGTTTTGGGAATAATTGGTGAGTGTTAAATCAGTAATACAGGGGAGTGAATTAATCCCTCCAAAAATAAATGGTTTCAGGTAACAGCAGTTCACAGAGCATGTCTCAGAAAAAAGGGAAATGGAGGGATCATGAATCTAAATTCCTAGTACATGATTTTGTTTAGGATAGGCTCTACCTCGAGTGGCTTTATGAGAAAATATCAAGACATAGCAATTGCAGCATGAAGAATCTAGATACAGGCACAGATAAAGATCCAATTAATAGAATGTGAAGGTAACAAAAAATTTGAGAAACTGAGGGAGGTTGGGACTAGGTGATAGACTATATCAATGCATCCATCTAATGGTTCCATCCACCTCTCTGAGCTACACAGGGTGCTAAAGGCCATCTGGGTTCCTCTGAGAGTGGACCTCTGCATGCCCCAGGTAAATCTTATCTTTCCTGAGCATCTTGGAGGTTCTGTGGCTTCTAAAGTGGAAGCTTAATTGACCTCCCATAGAAAGCCCAGGGTGGGGATATGTTACTTAATGATTCAGTGATATGCTCCCTGCTGTGCACTGCAAATTGTGCTCAGAAAATATTTGAAATGATCTACAGTCATCAGGAAGAAATTTGAGTGACTCAGATGACAGAATTCTTGTCATGCAAGCCAGAAGCTGAGTATTCAGCAACTGGTCCAGAGAAACAAGAGAGGGGAGTGGACAGGAAGAAAAGGGAAAAGAAGAATGTGAGAATTTCAATGGGTTATCACCTGGATGCCCTCTATCTACAACTCCAGCCCAAGTAAAGAGACCAGTGAGGAAAGTGAATACTTGGGTCACTGTTCAGATGTCAGGGGGAGAAATAAGTCAAGAAAGTGAGATTCTCTTAAGTATTCTTGTTTTCCCAACAGTGAAAAAAATTCAGGAGAGAAAAGTGGTTTTCTCATACCCTCCTGCTATTCTCCCATAGTGTGTTGCAAGTTCCTATCCCACTGATGAGGTTCTGTCTCATAGAACACTGAAGAATTGCACAAGGAGGTAATGGGGAAGAAATATTCATATAATCATTCATTCATTCGACATTTACTGAGATTCTACTGTATGTCAGACACTGTGCCAGGTACATAGGACACATAGAAATTAGACACTGTCTCTGCAGGGGATATGGCCAAAAGAAGCAATTGTCACAATGGAGCAGTGTAGAGTGGTATGCTTGAAAAAGGCAGTGAGTGTTTGGAAAGTACAGAAGTGGAGCACCTGAGTCAGTCCTGGGGTTTGGCAAGACCGTGCTGATCAGAATCCTGAAGGAGAGTAGGAGTAACTAGATGAGCAAGGGAAGTTGTGAGAGGGCCTTTGAAACACAGAGACCGTCAATGAAAAGTGGTAGGAATGCAGAAAATCATGGTATACATAGGGAACTGGACACCAGCTGCAAGTGGGATGTTAGGAAGTGGAAGCTGGAAGGGTCTTGAAGGGTTATGTTTGCCATGTTTAGAGAGGAGAAAGGTTTAGGCAGGAGATGGGGATGGTCTGTGCTGCCTTTAGAGAGAAGGTTCTGCTGCAGTGTGGGAAACGATGGAGAGGGATGGATTGGGGGCCCACATTCTACTGAGTACTGTTATGAAGGAGCTAAACTAGGAAAGTGGGGACAGAAAGACTGGGATAGAGTCATGAGATATGTAAGAGTGCAAGTAACAGGACCTGGGACTCATAGGATAGTGGACTGAAGGACAGAATCAAGGAGAAGGAGTGAGTAGGAAGGGGCAAGTAGAGGCAAACAAGTGAGTGAATATTTGTGTAGGGGATAGCTTCATCCTGTTCCAAGAGAAAGTACCCATTAATTCTCAGAATTACTGGGTCATTGTCTGTTTTGGGACACATAGGACAATGTGTCACCCTGAAGGACTCTGGGGTGACTTATTCTAACCTCCCATACAGGACAAGTAACTCTTCTAAAGCTCCCTCCTGGTGCTTAGTCACCCAGCTTTTTCATTTGGTCAAGCACTCATCACACAATTAGTGTGCACCTATCATGTGTCTGGCACTGCACGAGATCTTGAGGATATGTTGGTGGACAGAGACTACTAGAGAAGAAGAAAGAGTGGCTAGAGGAGAATAAAAGAATGAGGACACGAGCAAGGAGGATTGAAGTCACTGGATTTGAGCTGCCTGTAGAAGGAAATGTGACCTTTGGCAGGCCATCCACAAAGGGCTGTTGACCAAGGGGTGTCTCTTGGTAGCATACCTAGCAGCTGGGGAAATAAGTTATTTGTTACAAATGGAAGATCTGAGTGGTGCATCTCAGTGTCTACTTCAGAGAGTGTGTGTCTGAGTGTGCAGATATGTCTATCAGTATGTATGTACCTGTGTATACATGCCTGTGTATCTGTTACAGTGTCTGTGTACAGTGCTATTCTGTCTTGGATCAGGGACTGTGACAGCTCTGCAAGGGGCCAGGAGGAAGACTTGTCTTCTACTGCCTGTTCATCCACACTGCTTTGGTGGACCCTTCAATTACTTCCTGTCCTCTGTCCAGTCTGAACTTGGTGAAAAAGTGTGGAATACAGAATTCAGAGTCAGGGGTGTTTGTGGACTCTCTACCAATAATTTATTTCTAGTCTCACTTACTGAGAGGAGGTGAGAGAGGGCTATCCTAGCAGGCTCCAATATGACAATTCAGAAATGGTACTCCTGGCTAGCAGACCTCATGTGAATGCCCCCACTTCACCCCTCTCCTGGGCATCCTTGAGGGTTGCTTATTTGGACTATATTCCTGAGCCATGAGGGTGTGAATAGGGCTTTGGGGACCATGAGGAAATCTCTTCCATCTCACGATCTGACCTTCGCATCACACTGTTGTCAGAAATTGGAATAACAATTATTGCCATGAGACCAGGCTCCCAGGGAAGACTCTTGCCCAAAGTCCCATAGAAGTCTTGACTTCTGAGATTCAGGGAAGAGGAGGACCAAGGATGGCCTTGGAGAAGTTGATGTAGGTAAGGAATGGACCATCTATGGATGATCAGCACTCACAGCTGTCTCCCACATCAAAAGACATGTATCCAGTGCAACACTTGCAGATTGGTTGCCAAATGGACATAGGAAAAGAAATTAGCAAGGATGAGGGTCCATCACCCTTTTTGCAGAGATGGGAAACCAGGGCACTGAGTACTCTGGATTAGATCCACCCCAGAAGGAATTAGGTCCAGAATGGATTCTATCAGTGGTTCATCCAACATTTGTAACTTGATGTCTCACCAAATGCTTTCTTAAAAAGACTGTGACTCATTGTCATAGAAATAAAAACTCTCTCTTCAAAGGTTTGTGCTGTCATGTTATTTTACACATGTAATTATTGGGTATGGTAGACTAACCCTGCTGGGGAGTGTGTAGGACAGAATGTCTTTGAATTCTTGAATGTTGGAGCCATAAGAAGCTTGAGATCATCTCATTTAACACTCACAGTTCACAGCTTGGGGCAGAATTCTGCCCATAATCTTGTCTGAACCAGCCTACAAAATGAGCAATAAGAACATGTGTGTGTAGGGCATGCTCTCTCCTGCTTATCTCCTGCTGCCAGCCTCCTGCATCCTACCACCAGCTTGGAGCTTGTGGGATGTAGGGACTTACTTACCCAAGATCACACAGCTGCTCAGAGACACGATTAGGATCAATGCCTGAGGCTCCTATGACAAAGCAGTGTTTTCTCAGTCCTAGGGATCTGTTTTGATATACATGGACAGGAGATATGAATGAACAGCTAGAACTTACTTGTTACCTTGATGAGACGACAGCTTATGCAACCTCTCTATATCCCCTTATGCAGGTGTACACACACATACACACAGACATACGTGCACTCACACACACACAAGCTCATACTCCTAGACTACAGAAAGGGTCTAGGTCTTATTTTTTTTTATCATTTTGAATTCCACCTACTTCAATGTCTAGGATGCTATTGTCACTGCTCAATAAATGCTTGTTCAATGTTAATGAATATTTGCCTTCTCAAAATTCCTGTGGCCTTCACCATAACCTTGATTCAGAGTTCCAATTAGATTATTTCACATAGGAGAGGAGACAGGGAAGAAGAGAGAACAATAAATTTGTCATGGCAGAGACTTAAATGCATATAATCTCAGCAAATTTCACTTTAAAATGAGCAATCCCAAGTAAGCAGATGTCACACCATGAAGGAGTGTCCCCACCATTTCTGGTGCCCATACATAAGGGCTCTAAGTATAGCAGCTATGGCTTCTGCATCAATATATGTTTCTACTTATCCCCAGAAGATCTGAAAAAGAAAACAACACCAGAACATCTGAAGACCAAAATCTCTGAATTCTAAGCTTGCAGCCTTCCCTTTGTGAGACAGAGAAGCAGGAGAATATTAAGAAGAATGAGAGCAGAAAGCTAAAAATATCTTCAAAGCTTATGTAAATTTAGTGCACACGGAGGCTCTGGCCTTTGGGCTCCAGCTGTTCTCGGGACTGACTTAGATGCCCTTGACATGGAGATCCAGACATTCTCAGAACCCGCCTACCATTTGTAACCTTTTAAAAGTCTTCCTAATTGTGTTCCACCTCCTTTAAATTTATCACCCTTGGGAGTTGAGCTACACTATGCTAATGAAGCCATTGAAGAGTCTCAGACTCCCGTCTTCCCCCAGCCTCTTGGGAGAACAGTGTGAGGTCAGACACATCCATCCTTGGAATAACAGGCACCTTTGAGAGGGGCTATACCCCCTAACCATTAGCATGTTAATGGGGAGGAAATCAAAAGATCACTCAATCAACACCCAATGAGGGTATCATTTTAATCAATAGAAGAGCTCATAAAAGTCTCATGCCACTGATACTGCATAAAAACAATTCCTAGTTGAGAATTAAACAAACTTTTTTCTGATACAATTCTGAACTTCAGCCTTTAAAAAAAACAATGCCAAGTTCAGAAACACATTTGTTTCATGATTCAGTCTGGCAGCTTGTGTACATTTAATGGGTATTTTTCCCTCACAGCTGACACTTACCCTTCCTGGTTCACTTAGGAAAAAGAGATGGGTGTCGCTTTCCCAAAGGTCACAGTTCTAAGTGACTCTGAGTGGGAACGGGGTTCTAAGTGAACAAATTTTAACCTTAGGTGCCCCAGGGCAGGGCTGAGTCCTGGCTCTCCTGTTTTGTAACCAACACCTACTAAATGTAATTCAGCTCTTAGGTACTCAGAATGCTGGCTGCCAGACCGGGAGACAAGTAGCTTTTAATGCACTGATGACACAGCCTTCCTGACATTAGAGGGATGGCCGTGAACCAGGTGGCCAATTACTCTCAGAAAGAACAGCTCAGTATCAATTGTGCTAAATTCAAATGGTCGTATCGGCAGAGGCTATTCAGCATCCAGATGGACATGATTGAATATCCCCATTCAACAGGGCAATTCATTTCATTACTTGCAGAGTTCTTCTGTAGCCAGCTCATCCTGGTGGGCCCAGGAAGACTAGGCCTGGCCAAAATTAAGTATGTTCAGTGGGAACATTAAGGTAAAAGCAGAAACTCAAAACTTTCCAAGTCAATACCATCTCATTCTTATGTTAGATGGTTAGAATGCTTAGAATTTCCATTGAAAATCTGGTCAAGTTTCTGAACAAATATAAAGTAGTTTCTTTGGAAAAAATTTGGCTCTGCCTGTGAACAATCTAGGAGTCTTATGACACCTTCCAAAGTTGGGTTGACCTCCACTGAAGAAGATGATGGTTTGACCCTGTTAATGCTCATGAGCAAATATCACCTCTGCCTTCTCTTCATTTGGTAAAGTGTGATGTTCCTCTTCATCAGCCCCAGAAAGCATCTGCACCTGCAGCACTCACCACACTGTCACTGAAAAATAAGGCAATGGGAGGCATTGTTTAAGGGCCCTACCAGCCACTGCTTCCTGTGTTCAGACTTAGCAAATTGGTTGCAGCCACAGACGTACATGCAAGGTCTCCCCCACTGCCATCTCTCTCTCTCTCTGTCTCTCTGTCTCTATCTCTGTCTCTGCCTCTGTCTCTCTCTCTCTCACACACACACACAACACACACACACACAGACAACACAGTGTGCATGTCTTTCAAAATTCTATGCTGCAGAAAGGAAGAAGGAACTACTACCCTTTGCAACATCATGGATGGAACTGGAAAGCATTATGCTGAGTGAAATAAGCCAGGCGGTGAAAGACAAATATCATACGATCTCACCATTAACAGGAATCTAAACAAACCAAACAAGCAAGCAAAATACGACCAATGACACTCAAATATGGAACAGGCTGTCAGGGCCCAGAGGGGAGAGGGGAGAGAATCATAGGGGAAAAGGGAATGGACTCACATGAACAAGTATAAAAGACACATGGACAATAACTAAGGGTGGGGGGTGGAAAGGGGAGGGAGGCGGGGAGCATGGGGTGGGGGGCGGGCAGGGTTGGGAATATAAGACAGAAACCTGTACTTGAACAAGAATTAAATAAAAATTATATTAAAAAAATAAAAAAGTGACTTAAATCCGAAAAAAAAAATGTAGCCTTGAATGGGTTCAGACTGTGACCTTCACTTTCCAGGTCACCACAATCCCCACTATGTCTCATCGCCACACAGGTGTTTGTCTTATTTACCTTATCTGTCTGGACACTGAGAATGTTTGAGTTTGTAAAACCCATATTTTAAGTCTTATCACCCAGGAATGCGTACATTGAAGCAACAGATGACTCATTCAGGGTAACACACTAGGATTACAGCCAGTAGGCAAATTAATAGGAATTAGCTTATTCAATTTTCTTCCTCTTGCTCAAAAGGTATGATGGAGTTGGAGAGGAAGGATGCTGGGGTTAGTTACAACTCTTACTTTTCTGCTGCTTTTTTCCTGTCAATTTAAATTGTTCCTGGATGCTTGATTCAGTACTGCATTTGTCTCTTTGGGCTGCCATAACAGAATACAACAGAATGGAAGGAGTAAACAACAGAAATCTATTCTCACAATTCTGGAGACTGGAAGTCCAAGCAACATTAAGTTGCCAAGGTTGGTTTCTCATGAGATTCTCTTCCCAGCTTGCAGACTAGTACCTTCTCACTGTGTCCTCACATAGCCTTTTCTCTGCATGGAGGGAGAATGAGTCCTGGTATTTCTTCCTCACTTTATAATACCAATCCTATTGGACTAGGATTATTCATATAACTTTATTTAACCTCAATTACTTCTTAAAGGTTCTATCTCTTAATACAGTCACATTCAAGGCTGGCACTTCAGCAAATCAATTTTGGGGACACGATTAAGAGTATTAACTGGAAAATCCAGTTGTCAACACCCTTCGCTATTATGCCAACATCAAAGATGGAAAATATGTTAATATTAATTAAACCGATTAATACTTTTTGTGTCCATTAATGTATACATATCATATCAATCATATTAATTACTCTGATCCCACATCCATGGAGGACATTACTATTCAATGATACTCTTACTTACTGGACTTAGGTGGGGCCTCAGAAACCTTCTCAAGACAGTTTTGAGGCAACCATCACTTGAACTTTGTATAGGAAATAGGACATATTTGATACATGTACTCCATAGCCAGGTCTCCTTCACTTTAGGTAAGAATCTAGGAAATGGATGAAAATTCAGGAGTGACCTGTGGCTTCCCACGGTGCTTTCATGCAGGTCAGAACACCTGGCCCCCAGGAAGTTTTGACTGATAAAGTCTTGCTAGAAACTCCCTCTCCTTGTATTCTGTAGCAAGCAATTAATCCTCATACAGCTTCTCCTTTTTTCCGACAAAGTTATAAAAAGCCTCAACCACAAATAATGCTTGGAATCATCAACCTTGCTTCCTGAGTTGGAGGGGCTGTTGTGTCATGAATTGTTTCTGCTTCTACTTAAACACAATCTGAAACTACTTCTTCTCTTTGTTCCCTGGAATGTTATTCTTATCCACTAATCTGTACTGTTCTCCAACAAGCATTGCCCCTGGCCTTTCTCTAGCGGAGGCAGAAGAGAGGACTTGAAAGGGGTAGTTTGTACCACATTGGCTCTTCATACAAATGTCTTCACAAAAATAGGTCTTAATGTTTATGAGATTTGTTTCAATCAGAGAACAATATAGAATGATATTTGGTCTTTTATAAGGTAGGTTTCAAAGATGCTCTTCATATTGTTATCACTTGAGTTTCTTCTTGAATTAAATACTAAGGAAGCAGATTGTGAGACTGATAAATGAGACAAACTATTTCCTTAGCATTTAATCCAAGGAGGAATTAAAGAAATAATAATAAAGCTATTGTGTTTATCTCCTTTCCTGAGCTGCCAGTAAACTCACAGGAATGTTTTGTGCTCAATGGTAGTTATTATTTGTAGCTGAAGATTTCTGGCAAATTGTTTTTTCCTTTTATTACTGGACTCTCTTAATCATCTTTAATGTGCATATATCTTCTATATGAGCTGTCTCTTCCCTTAGGAAGAGAATGGGGTTGCTTTTAATAAATAATACATCAGTAGTACAGTCAGGGACAGATCACCAGGGGTCTGGGCTTTCACCCCAGTTCAATCCACCAATCTTCCATTGACTCTAATTACTGACTGGTCCCCAAGCCCTCTCTTAGTGTTCTCCAGGAAGAGATACTAGATCTTTTGAAATGATGAAAGGCTCCTGGCTTCAAAACTGACCAAAGGCTTGTGAATAGTTGCCATGCTCAATGTTAGCACAATAACAAATCCCAAGTCCCAAAGCCTGCATAATTTAAAACATGAGAATATCCATGATTTCAACATCCCCTTGAGTTTCAACCTCTCTCTCAAATCCCAGACCTATATTTTCAATTATTCCTAGGACATCTCTTTTTGAGTATTTTAAAGGCACCAAATTTCTAATAGGCACAAAATTCAACCCTAGTTTTCCATCCTACCCTTCTACAAATTTGTTTCTCTATATGTATTCTCTGTTTCATGAAAGGTATCACTGTTCACTGAGCTTCCCCAGCTAAAAGGTTGGATGATTTTGCCCCTCACATTTACTCAGTCTTCAAATGCTTCATAATAAGCATCTGAACCTGACCCCTCCCCTGAAACTCTGCTGTCGCTCTTAGCATAGGGTTCGCTTTCTCTCTCCTGACCTATTACAACTCCCCAAGCATTCTTTGCCACCCATTTACTCTCTTTACTTTCATTCTTTACTCTCATTTCACTATCAGTGTCATCTTTCTGGTCACTTTCTACTTAAAGACTTTTGCTGGCTTCTCAATATCTATAAAATATACACCAAATTATATAAAGTAGCGTGCAAGATCCATCCAATCCAACCTTCTCCAAGCTTGTCTCTCTCTTTCCCAAAAAGCCCTATGGTCCAGTCAGGCTGAATGTATCAATCTCTTCCACACAAGCTATGCCCTTTCAGAACTCTATGCTATTGTACTTGTCCTTCCTTTTGCCAAGAATACTGTTAAAATTAATTAATTTGTGAATTAACGTAAATATCAACAATACTCTGGCCACATACCCCACAATTAAATCTTTTTTGGCCTTTCTACCTTTCCTCAGCTGCTTTATTTTTTAAAAGACTTATTTTGAAGTTATCCTTGTACATTCAAATTATTTGTTACCAGGTTTATCTCTGCCCCATTACTCTGAGCAAATTTAGGTCAGTAGCCATATTTTTCATAGCCTCAGTACCAAGCCCAATAAATGGTACAATGTTGATGCTAATTAAATATTGTTGTAAGCCTTAAAATATTAGAGTGTAGCAGGCGAATATGTGGAATGATAAAGGATCTCCATTGAACTATGTTATAATGTATAATGTAAGACCCTGTATCCAATGGCCCTTATTCCTTGAGGTATACAATAACAAAGAGAAAAAGCAAAGGCTATTCTAGCTTACTATATTTTGGCAACTTGAGAACCTCATGATGCTGTACCATTTTCCCTTTCTTTTCAGTAACCCTCCTCAGCCTTCACCATATCAACTCTATTTTATAAGCAGCATTCCTAGAAGATGCAGGAGGGACAAAGCCAACCACACAATTTCTGCTGCCAAATTGAAGTAGAATTCATTAGTCTTACCTTGTGAGAATGTCTTCTTGTCGGTGTTTTGTGCCTGTGGTTAACCCCACTTGCTGAGAAGCACTGAAACTGTTACAGATGACATGGCAGATTGTATTTCCAAAGGTGTCTACAGCCTCACTTGCTCTTCTGAAGTGTGACCTGGCTTTATCCGCATCAAGACCTCGACACTCCCTTCACCTTGGATCTGGGCTGGCCTATGACTGCTTTGCTCAGTAGGGATGAAACAGCCTGAAGGAGCTGTTGAGGCAAAGGACAATACTAGAACAAAATGATGATTCTTGCCATGTAGCAGCAGAAAGCTTAGCAACATTGTTTTGTTTGTTTCTTTGTTTTTTGCAATGACATGGAAAATAAAAATATTAAACCTAATGAATGGGTATATTTGGCTAAAGAGATTTCCAAGCAGAATGTCAAAGTGTCAATTGAGTTATTTTAGCCATATAAAAGGAACCATTCAATGTTAAAAGAAATTTTAGAGAAAATATGAAAGGTCCAGGACTTGTTGGGTTTGAAAATAAAACTATTTATTTTCTCCATTCATTCACAGAAGAAAATTCTCCAAAACAGAAATAGTCTCAAATGCTAAATATGTAAATATCTCAGTATAAAAATGAAGCCGAGGCTGTGGCTGGCATTTTTTCTTAGGACCTTAGAAAGATCAAAACTGATGTGTCATAGACTCTTTCAAGAAGACAAAAGGACTTCTAAGTATCTTAAGGGTATTCCTTGCAAATCACTGTTAAACAACAGGGTCCCTAAGACTCATTTTTTATTATTTAATTATTGTTCAAGTATAGTTTTCTGTCTTTTACTCCCATCCCAGCCCACCCCCACAGTGCTCCCCACCTCCCTCCCACTTCCACCCCCCTTTGTTGTTGTCCATGTGTCCTTTATACTAGTTCCTATAAATCCTTCCCCTATTTCCCCTGAAATTCCCTCCCCTCTCCCCTCTGGTCACTGTCCCCTTGTTCTCTATTTCAGTGTCTTTGGTTATATTTTGCTTGCTTGTTTGTTTTGTTGTTTAGCTTCCTGTTAAAGGTGAGATCATATGGTATTTATCTTTCAACACCTGGTTTATTTCACTCAGCATAATGCTTTCCAGTTCCATCCATGCTGTCACAAAAGGTAGGAGCTCCTTCTTTCTTTCTGCAGCATAGAATTCCATTGTGTAAATGTACCATAGGTTTTGGATCCATTCATTTACTGACATGCACTTAGGTTGTTTCCAACTCTTGGCTATTGTAAATTGTGCTGCTATGAACATTGGGGTGCATAGGGTCTTTTGGATTAGTGTTTCAGGGTTCTTAGGATATAATCATAGCAGTGAATTTGCTGGGTCAAAAGGCAGATGCAATTTTAGTTTTCTGAGAAAATTCCATACTGTTTTCCATAGTGGTTGTACCAGTCTGCAATCCCACCAACAATGAATTAGGGTCCCCTCTTCTCCACAACCTCTCCAACACTTGTTGTTTGTTGCTTTGTTTATGATGGCCATTCTGACCAGTGTAAAGTGGTATCTCATGGTGGTTTTAATTTGCATCTCTCTGATAGCTAGGGATATTGAGCATTGTTTCATGTGTCTCTGGATCTTCTGTATGTCCTCCTTGGAGAAATGTCTGTTCAAGTCCTTTGCCCACTTTTTAATTGGGTTGCTTGTCTTCTTAGAGTGGAGTCGTGTAAGTTCTTTGTATATTTTGGAGATTAAACCCTTGTCTGAGGTATCATTGGCAAATATGTTTTCCCATACAGCTGGTTCTCTTTTTATTCTAAGACTCTTAAAAATGTTGTCTCATAGCAGCTTCCAGATGTCCTAAGGTAAAGAAGGGCTCAACTCAAAAAGATTTGTAGTTGTGGGGTTTAACTGATGAAATATGGAAATATACAAGAACAGACAATTTTAAAAAGAATTACAGCAGGTACACAGAGAGAGACAAAGAAAGTACAAAATGAACAGAAGCCTTTGAATCTCTAAACTTTTATGAGCACCAAGCATGCTAAGAGACTGCTTAGTTGCAAACATGAAAGACTTGGTGTAGAAAAGAGAAATGACTCAGAGGGTGGAGCTAAGAACCCAGGAGGCAAAGCCAGGAGTCCTGGAGGATGACTCCAAGGGGCAGGGCTAACTAAAGATCTGATAGTGTGTGCTTGACTGGATTTTTGAACTGCTGCAGAGCAATAATTCTGCATGCCTTTTATTTTTCCTCATTTCCAGTGGAAAATTTATAGTAATTATCCTATGCTTGTCTGACCTGGATGTTGGGGAGGAAGGGACAGATAGTTTGTCTCTTTAGTTCATAGATCTTTAGAACAAGATGAACTATCCCAGAAGAATTGCACCAGAGAAAGCCCATTGTCACCTGGACCTGATGTAGTTAACCAGGTCTTAAACTTTGAACTCATGCTACAGTGGGATGAAACTTTGAAGGTATTGGGGAATGGGGATGACCGAATGCATATGAAAGTGAGTGTGAATTTTTTGCAGCCAGAAGCAGACTATGACAGATTATATTTTCTAAGAATAACCACAATATCTCACATCTGTAGTGTAACCTTGCTAGTATGCTGTCAAAAGATAGAGCCTAATTCCTACCCCTTGCATCGAGGTGGGCCTGTGACAGCTTGAGCCAATAGGGTAAAATGAAAACAATGATATGTGTCTTCCAAGGTTAGGTCATAAAAAAACCATACAGTTTTTACCTCTAATCTGGGACATGATCTAAGGAGCCCAACTAGGCCATTGTGAGAAAACCCAGACCACAAGGAGAGACTATATGTAGATGCTTTCTTTGATAGCCCCATATGAGGTCACAGATGACAGCTAGTACAAATTATTAAATATGTGAGTGTAGAGGTCTCCAGATGATTCCAGCCCCAAACCATTGAATCAGAGCCAGCCATGATACTTCCAAGCTCAGATGCCAGAGAGCATGAAAGAGAGATAAGCCAGCTGCACTGTGCTTGTGTGAATTCCTGACTTGCATAATCCACAAACATAATAAAATAGTCTTAAAAGCCGTTAGTTGTAAAGTAGTATGTTACACTATAACATATGAACATGGGCTCTCATAAAACTGTTTCACTTACAGAATTGCTTAAGTCTACTCCTTGTCTAGCATCAATAATACAGACAAACTAAAAAAGTTATATAAACCTACAAAGTAAAAGAAAAGAGAAGGAAAAATTCTATAAAAGAATGAGGATGTGGAATATATCTGGGTATACTGTATTTTTCGGACCATAAGACACTCCTAGGATTTAAAGGAGGAAAATAGGAAAAAAAAATTTTTGAAGCAAAAAATGCGGTAAAATATTTAATAACATATTTCACCAATGTAAATGTAAACAGAACTCAATAGCAGCATTAACAACCATTATTCCTCCCAAATTTGGGGGGACAAGTGCATCTTATAGTCCAAAAAATGTGGTATATATATATATATATATATATATATATATATATATATATGAATGAAAATATTAACAGGCAAACAGACAATATTTATTCAAAGAACTTAAAAGAGTATAATATTAATTTAAGGTTGACTCCTTAAATGACTCCTGAGTGCTCGTGCCATAGGTAGTACAATTTTCCTTTAGGCCTTCAGCAGTTTTCCTAAAATTAAAAATCTGTCAAAAAGACTCCTACTTCTGAAAAAGATGGAGTAAGAAATACCAGAATTAACAAATTTAATTCTAAATACAATCCTGGTGCTTCCTAATAAATCTTAAATGCAAGACTGAAATGGATCAAAGTATTTTCATGTAACTGAACTTGGTCTCAGAAAAAAAGATAAAAAATATTTATAATACATAAATAAATATCCAGCCAGCACTCAACAAAGTACAATTCACAATGTCTGGCACCCAATCAAGACCTAATAGACATTAGAAGTAGGAAAATATGACCCATAATGAGGAGAAAAATCAATCAATTCAAACCATCCAGAATAGACACAGATGTTAGACTAGCAGAAAGAGCATTAAAATAGTTCTTATAACTTATTTCCATATGTTCAAAAAGTTAAGTAGTGACATGGGAGATATTAAAAAGACCTAAGTAAACCTTCTATAGATGAAAGCTATGGTATCTGAAATAAAATCTATACTGAATGGGATTAACAGTGTATTAGAAATTGCAAAGGAAAAGATTAGTAAGCATAAAGACATAAAAATAGACACTACCCAAACTGAAACACACAGGGAAGAATAATTATATAAAATTAGCTATGAGACAATTTCAAGCAGTTTATTGTATACTTAATTGGAGCCCCTGAAGGAAAAAGATGAAAGAAAAAAATTGGAGAAATAATAGCCAATTTTTTTCAAGTTTGATTAAAACTTTAGAACCACAAATACAAAAGCTCGATAAATCCCAAGTACAATATACATCAAGGCACATTGTGATCAAATTATTCAAAATAAGTGCTAAAGAAAGTCTTAAAGGCCACCTGAAGGTGGGGTTGGGGGAACAACTTACATACAAAATAAATTTTAAAAAATTAAAATAAGGATGACATAAGATTTCCCCTCAGAAGCAACACAAGTGAGAAAAGAGTGGACCAACATATTTAAACTAGTGAAATAAAAAAAATTGTCACCTACAACTCCATACCCAGTGAAAGTATTTTTCAAAAACAAAGATAAAAATAAGACTTTTGCAGAAATACAAAGCTACAAGACTTCATCACCAGCAGACTCATACTATAAGAACTGGAGAGCATTATGCTAAGTGAAATAAGCCAGGCAATGGAAGACAAATACCATATGATCTCACCTATAAGTTGAACCTAAAAAAAAAAAAGCAAGCAAAATATCAGCAGAGACAGTGAAATTAAGAACAAACTGACAGTAACCAGGGAGGAGGTGGGAAGGGATAATGGGGAGAAAAAGGTGAAGGGTTTTCAGGAACATGTGTAAAGAACACACAGACAAAGCCAAAGGAGGGTAGGATCCAGGGTGAGACGTGGGAATGGTTGGGGTGGCCAGGGGGAGGGAATGGAGACAACTGTACTTGAACAACAATAAAAAAAAGTTTAAAAAATGCTAAAGGAAGTCATGTAGGCAGAAGAAAAATAATATCAGATGTAAATCTCTATACAAAAGAGAGAACACTGAAAATTGTGACTACAAAGAAAAGAAAAATTTTCCTAATTATTTAAATCTTTTTAAAAGGTAAGTGACTATTTAAACTAAAATTATAACAATGTTGTAAAATGTAGAACATATGTAAAGTAAGATATATAACAACAGTAGCCCTTTCTTCCCAGGAGAGGGGAGAAATTTATATATAAATCTGTAAGGTTTTCTTACTAGCAGTGATCTTTATAATATCTAAGGTGGACTGTGATAAGCTAAAGATACATATCACAAACCCTAAGGCATGCACTAGAATAACAAAATAATGACTTACAGTTAATACGGCAAAAATGAGATAAACGTAATTATAAGAAACACTATCCAAAAGAAGGCATAAAATGTGGAGAAAGGAACAACAAAAACCAAAAAGATAGTACAAGGAGAAAAATAGCAAGATAATAGGTTTTTAACGTGACAATATTAATAATCACATTAAACATAACTGTTTTGTGAGCTAAGATGCATTGGTCAAATCTAGGTCCCTGATTTTGTAGAGCCTTTGAGCTAAGAATGGTCTTGACATTTTTAGTCATTTTAAAAAATGAGGGAGAATCTGCAGCAGCAGAAGCAGAAGCAGCAAACATCATATAGGCTTGGCCCACAAAGCCTAAAATATTTGCCACCTGGCCCTTTACAGAAAAGGTTGCCAACCCCTACACTAAACACCTAATTTAAAGGCAGAGAGTTTCAGATTAGATAGGAAAATAATGCCTAACTATATACTACTACAAGAAACAC
This sequence comes from Sturnira hondurensis, assembly GCF_014824575.4. Classification (NCBI taxonomy): domain Eukaryota; kingdom Metazoa; phylum Chordata; class Mammalia; order Chiroptera; family Phyllostomidae; genus Sturnira; species Sturnira hondurensis. The sequence goes on along the minus strand of NW_028088424.1, from coordinate 2,135,600 downwards.
AGGTGAAATATAAACACAGAAAGCTTAAAAGTAAAGGGATGAAAAATATATATCACTAATCAACACTAATTATTGCTATCAATGCTTGTACTAACCAAAAGGAATTTGTTGTGATTTTATTGAAATTAGAAAAAGTAAAAAAATCTAACCAAAAAACACTACCAGGGGTGAGGAAGATCATCAGTTCATCAGCAGCACATAATGATTCTAAATACTTATATGTTGTGGATCACTCTGCCTGGTTTTAGGAATTGTAAATCTACTGCCAGTGGCTAAGGACCTCTGGAATGCAAGCCACAGGAGACAAGGCTTGTCTCTGGTAGCAAATGCTGCCTCAGTTTCCTTCCTGCCCCCAAAGCATGGTCAGACGGGTAAGACCCCTCAGAGGAAGGGCAACCTAGGCCAGACACGATCACTCGGGAGGCCTTCATGGAAGGACTCGGGGGGCTGCAACAAATAGCAATGGACTCTCACTACCCCCCCCCCAACACTTTGAGATAGCACGAGTCCCCATGTCTTCTGGGAGAAGTGCTTCCTGGCTCTAATCCCCTTAAGCTTGAATACCTGATGGGGAGGGGTGCAGTTCCTTGCCTTGCTAGATGTGTCCTGGGGAAAAATCTGGCATCACAAAGACTTCCTGATAAACCTGAGAAATCTGCTCTGCTAAGAGTGATTTCATTCATATGTTAAGGGTTCAAGCAGGAAACTCTAAAACTCTTCCGGACAGACACTGACTCGACTAAGCCCTCAGATTTCCTTGAAATGTTATCTACTGTTTGATCCTTGCCTCCCTGTATTCCTGTGTATTACAACACAATAAAAGCTCTTGGAGGAAGGGGCTCAAGGCCTTTTTCTTCTGGGAAACTGGCTACCTCTCCTGCCCAAGCAGATCACACCATGTCTCAGTCATGTTTACTCTCATCTGTGGTGGCTGGGGGGACTTGCAAGGAAAGTTGCCCCCGCACTTATGCACCTAACAGAGTTTTAAAATATATGGAGCAAAAACTGATAGAACAGCAAGGACCAATAAAGCAATCTATAATTTTAGTCAGAGAGTTCAATACCTAACTCAATAATAAATAAAACAAACAAGAGTATTGATAATTTGAACTACACAATCAACCAATTTGTCTTAATTGACATTTATAAACCATTGCATTCAACAAGAGCAGAACACACAGTCTCTTCAAATAAAGACAGAACATTTACCAAAAATAGATCATAATCCGAATCATTAAAAAACTCAATAAATGTAAAGTGATTCAAATAATACAAAATGTGTTCTTTGATCATAATATAATAAAATTAAAAAATGAATAACAGAAAAGATCTCTGAGAAAATTCCAAAATAGTTGTAAACTAAATAATATACTGAGTCAAAGAAGAAAAATTTAAATTGTTTTGAACTGAATAAAAAAAAACATTAAAATCTGTGGAAGACAGCTAAATCAGTGCTTGGATGAAATTTATAGCACTACAAATGGAAAAGGTTCAAATCAATGGCTTAAGCTTTCATCTTAAGAAACTAGAAAAATAAGAACAAATTAAACCTATAATAAGCAGAAGAAAGGAAATAAATAATATCAGAATGGAAATCAGTGAATGAGAAAACAGAAAAACAATACTGAAAATCAATTATACCTCTAGCCAAACTGATGAGGAAAAAATTACAATACCTAAACAAATAATATAAGAAATGAGAGAAATAGATTCAATACAAACTCTGCAGTCATTAAAAAGATACTTAGTGAATATTATAAACACTTCCATGCCCATAAATTCTATAACTTACATGAACAAAATAACCAAAACAATTTCCTTATAAGACACAAGTTATCAAAGCTCATTCAAGAAGAAATAGCCTAAATAGCCCAATATTTATTAAATAAATAAATTTGCATTTAAAAAATATTTTTATTCTTTTTACAGAGAGAAGAAGTGGGGTGAGAGAGAAACATTGATTTTTCTTCCACTTATTGATGCATTCATTGATTGATTCTTGTATGTGCCCTGACTGGGGATCGAACCCACAACCTTGGCATATAAGGATGATGCTCTAACCAACTGAGCTACCTGGCCAAGGCCAAAGAACATTTCAACTAAGAAAACTACAGGTTGATATGGTTTCATCTATGAATTATACCAAATATTTTCAGTAAATGAAAGAGAACCCATTCTAATTCATTCTATGAAGTCAACAGTATCCTGATAACAAAATGAGACAAAGATATTGTGAGAAAAGAAGATTACAGCCCAATATCCCTCAAAAACATACATTCAAAAATTGCAAACAAATTAGCAAACCAAATCAAACAAGATATAAAAAAGGTTTTATGTCATGACCAAGTGAGGTTTGTTCCTGGAATTCAAGGTTGGTTTAAGATTTAAAATCCATATAATTTACCATATAATGAAATAAAGAAAAACTCCTATGTGACCATTTAAATAGATGTAGCAGTGGACAAAATCCAACATCTATTAATGATTTTTTTAAAAACCTCTCAGCAAACTAGAAATAAAAGGGGACTTCTTTAACCCATAATGACATTTTTAAAAACCAACAGCTAACATCACACTTAATGGTGAATGGCTAAACACCCTCTATAAATCATGAACAAGTAAGGATATTCATTCTTTACCACTTCTATTCAACATTGTACTGGAAGTTTTAGCTATTTCAATAAGTAGAGAAAAATAAATAAAATGCACCCTGACTGAAAAGGAGGAGGTATTTCTCTCTCTCTCTCTCTTTTTGCATATGACATAATTGTCAATGCAGAATATAGTGAAAAAGCCCCCCCCCAAGTTTACTAGAATTCATTGAAATTTTTATAAGGCATCATTTGCCATAGCAAAAAAATATAAAATAGCCAATAATAGCCCTGGCTGGTGTAGCTCAGTGGATTGAGCACGGGCCTGCGAACCATACAATCACGTTTCGATTCCCAGTCAGGGCACATCCCTGGGTTGCAGGCCAGTTCCCAGCAGGGGACTCACGAGAGGCAACCGTACATTGATATTTCTCTCCTTCTCTCCTTCCCTTCCTCTCTAAAGATAAATAAATAAAATCTAAAATAAAATAAAACAATAAAATAAAATAGTCAATAATAAATCTAACAAAAAATAGGCAACACCTGTACATTGAAAACTATAATACACTGTTGAGAGAAATTAAAAACCTAACTATATGGATAGATAGTACCGTGATCATTGGTCAAACAATTCAAAGTTGTTATGACGTCTCCCAAAATTGGTTTATAGATTCATGAAATCCTGGTGAATTCCTAACATGCTGATTCTAAAATTTCTGTGAAAATGCAAGGGACCTAGAATAGCCAAAACAACTTTGAAAAGGTAAAACAAAGTGTGAAGACCAACACTACCTGATTTCAAGACAGTTTGATATTGGTGCCAAGATAAACAAATAGATCAATGAAACTAAATAGACAACCCAGAAACAGACATATGTGTATATAGACACCTAATTTTTGACAAAGGTTCAAATACAATTCAGTGAAAAAAGATATTGTTTCATCAAAAGGTACTGAAATAATTCTTTATCTATGTACTTCATCCCTCCAAAACAAGAACTTCAATTAATATTTTCCACCATTAAGAAAATTAACTCACGAAATAACATGAATTAATTTTCTTAATGGTGGAAAATGTTAATATAAATGAACATGTATGAGGAATACATGAACAGAGCCAAGGAGGAGTGGGGTTGAGGGTGAGAGGTGGGGGGAATTGGTGGTGGGAAAATGGAGACAACTGTATTCAAACATCAATTTTAAAAAGTAAAAAAAAAAAAGAGAGAGAAGAAGAAGAAAAGAAAAGAAAATTAACTCAAAATGGGCCATAGATCTCATATAAAACCTGAAACTACAAAGCTATAGAAGAGGGTATAGGTGAAAATATTTGTAACCTTAAATTAGGCAGATTTCTTAGCCGTGATTGATAAATTAGAATTTGTTTAAAAATTTAAACTTCCCAAGACACTGCTATGAGAATGAAAAGATAAACCACAGAGTGGGAGAAAATATTTGAAAAAATACATCTGATAAGTAACTTTATCCAAAATACATAAAAATTTCTCAAAAATAAGTAAGAAAAGAATAAATAAATAACAAAAGAGTTGAATGGACAGTTCATCAAAAAATACACAGAGTTAGCAAATATAAATGTGAAAAGATGCCTGACATCCTTTGTGTATACTTTAAATGTCTTTAGAAGAATGCAAATAAAAGAATAAAAGAATGCAGAACAACATTTACTATCCACCTATTAGAATGACTAATATTTAAAAGACTGACTGTACCATGTGAGTAAAGTAAAAATGTGTGCTCATTGATACTCTCAGTTATTGCTTATGGAAATGTAAAATGGTACTTTATAAAAGAGTTCTGCAGTTCTAAAAAAAAGTTAAATGTATTCCTACCACATGACTTAGCTGTTCACTCCTAGGTATTCACCCAATTCAAATGAAAGCATGTGTCCATACAAAGACTTGTCCATGAATATTGATAATAGTTTTATTTGTGATAACCTGGAACTGGAAAAAACTATAATATCCATCAACATGTGACTGAATAAATAAGCTATGGTGTATCTGTACATTGGGAATATCACTCAGCAATGAAAAAGAACAAACTCTTAACATATACAATGACACAGATAAATTTCAAAATAATGTGTTGCATGAAAGAAGCCAGACAATAAAAAGCAGTATAAAGGGGCACAGAAGTAATTTTGGAGGGTGATAGATATGTTTATTATCTTAATTTGTGGCTATGATTTCATGCCCACATACATGTGTCAAAAGTTATCAAATTGTACACTTTAGCTATGTGCAACTTAAAAATATATATCAATTATACCTCAACAAAGCTGCTTTAAAAATTAAAATATCAAAACATGTCCAAATATATTATTTGCACCACTTCGTGGCCCTTATAAAAGAAACAGGAGATTCTTTCTGTAAGATGAAGGAAGGTAAGAGAAAACCTTGGTCCATGAAGACACTGCTGGGAGCAGAAATGACACTCTGTATGTCAGGCATGTGGAGGTAATTAATGCTCTTCCCCCTCTATTGTGCTCCTTTCACTCATTTTAAGTCGGGGCTAGAGTCTCCTGGAACAACTGAAACCTTATCTATTGTAGGTAAGAGGTCATCAGACACCCAATGCACTAGGTGTTTCTCCACAGGAATAAGAAGAAAGATGGGAAAGGAAGCTATCACTGGGAGCCAGGACTCATGAAGGAGGAGACTTGGTGGCTCCAGATGCATCTTGCAGCTGTGTGGGAACCCAGCCCAGCCCAGATGCCATGGTGCAGTGTATGCCCTTGGGGAGAAAGAGGCAGTGTGTGTGAATTGAAAGGACTGATTCACAGGAGTTGGTAGCACTTTGGGATTTGAGCCACCCAGCTGGGACATGCTGTCAGTCAGAAGTGCAGTTCCCTCCCCACTGAGTGTGACAGTCTGCCTGCTTATCAGCCTTGGAGCTACCATGGCCTAGGGAACACCAAGGGGATCCTCTGCCTTCTGTAATTCCCTGCAGGGCCACCTCAGTATGAAGCAAAGAGAATCAACTCAGCTCAGTGAGATGGACAGCAGTGGCCTGGGCTGCACAGCAGTCAGAGGGCTCAAGGCAGAGAAGAGCGCTCGGCGAAGGAGCTCTTAACAATGAGCCCTAAGCAAAAACCCTGAGCCTGCTTCTCACCACTGACACCCTCACTTGAAAAAAAAATGTAGAGAGAAGTAATGTCCCCATCTCTCTTTTTTAAAAAAAGCATTATTGCCCAGAGCAACTCAGAAGTGACCTGCTCTGAGGTAGCAGTGATGAACTTGCAGCATTGCAGCACTGAGTTCCCAGGGATCTGGAAAAAAAGTCATGGTGTAAACAATGAGAACAAGGCATTGTTCTCACCAATTGTTCAGGGCTCACTGACAGTTCTGGGTGGTTAGCTTAATGATGAGTAAGGTCCAAGACTGATTAATTCTTGACACATTTAAGGCAACCTCTAGGGAATTCCCAGAGGCACTTAGGGCCAGGGAACTACAAATCTATTCATGCACTTTGGATATTAATAAATGGTGACTGGAAATTTAAGTTTTAGTGCTAATAGGCTACATTTCTATTCATAGGCTAGGAAATAATTAAATTAACCTGAATTACTATCTCAATTAACAGGAGTATATTTTGCCCCAGCTGATTGCTCAGTCGCTTGTAGCTTCATCTTGTAAACCAAAAGGTCACAGGTTCAATTCCAAGTCACGGCACATGTCTTAAGTTGTGAGTTCAGTCCCTGGTCATGGAGGATATGAGAGGCAACCGATCAATGTTTCTTTCACCTCAGTGTTCTTCTCTCTTTCTCTCTCCCTTCCTTCCCCTCTCTCTACACTAATAAGCATGTTCTCAGATGAAAGGGGGAAAAGCAGGAGTATATTTTCCTCCTATAGGAGAAAAAAATAACACAACAAAACCCTCTCAGTATAGTGGTCCCTATTCAGAGATGTATGCCTGGAGATCAGAACAGATTCAGACTGATCCAGTGATAATTCTGTAAAATAGTAACAGTAATGTATCTCAGATTCTGTTATAAAACCCACAAAATCAAAGTAAATAGCACTGCTTAGACAAAAGTGTATACCATAAGTTCTCAAGCATTTTCACTATGAACTTTTTAAAAGTGTTTTTCTATTGAGTCCTCAAGACTTACATGACCCTGGACTACCCAGTGAGTAAAAAATCCACCAGGTATGGATACTGGTGATAGAGGGACCTCTATGTCTCTTGATAACCTAATAAGAAGAAAAATAAAACTTCACCAGAAAGAGATTTGATTAGACAGCAGGAAAAACACCTGATGGACAGAGGCATAATATCCTGGAGTTATTGTCTAAGTGATATTTTAAACCTCTTGCTGTTTGAAAGCACCTGTCATTTGGGGACAGTGCCATTTCAGACATCCTGACAGTTCAAAGAAACATAAACAGGAAACCAGCCCTGGGATACCTTGTTATTGTGCTTACACTTTTATTCTAAGGCTAAATATTTTTGAATGCCCATTGGATATGCTATCTAATGAAGGCAGAGTCCACTCTTTCCATAAACAGACCATTTTGTTAAGAATTCAGATCGGATGTGGCAGAATCTCCCTATTTACTGATTACAAATGTATTTGAACCACGAGATACATCCTTCTGTGTTCCCTTCAACGAGTAAGTCTCCTCTCACTGGAAACACCAGCTTTGGACAGCATGTGTTAATCTAGCCAGAGAACATATTTGCTCCCTGAAACACAGCCTTGACTCAAGGCAAAGTATGATTAAGTTGTGTCACAAATAGGTATGTCTCAATCCATCTGGCAAAGGGGAGTCTGTGCTGCCTAATGAGGAAATTTAATGATCTGATCTGATCAAACATCCATTTACACTTTTGATAAGTGAAACTATCCAATTAGATTACTGCAAATGGGTGTGGGCTGGTGTCCTAACAAAACACAGGCACTAGGAGCATGGACCTGGGGGTGACCGGATTTGTACACTTTTATGTAGGAAGCTCATACTGTAGTAAAGGAATGCCACACAACTTTCTAAAGATTCTTGGCCAGGAACTTGTGAAACCCTGATCTAAATTTTTTAAATAATTGGCTCCTGCTGGCTAAGGCCTCATGCCAACACCACATGGTAATTCATTTGTGACATTCCTAGAGGAGAGAGTCTGCCAGCAGAGCTGCAGTAATATGTTTAGGGAATAATCATGCCTTCCTCCGAATATGATGCGTCAAAGGAAGCAAACAGCAGGAGGCCAGCAGAGAGGCCTCTAGGTTTCCAGGGAAAATATTGTCAATTTAAATGGAAAGTGTATGGTTCTTCCTCCTTTCTTCCTTCTCAGGCTCCAAGTAAGACACTGGGTGAAACCATTTGAAGATCAACTGTACAACCCAGAGATGATTACTTAGGTCTCCTAGCTTTGCTATATATTGACCGAAGCTCTGTAGACTATGATGGTGACTTTGTGAATAATCCATATGGGAAATAATTTTCTGGGCTTTGGTAGATGTCACTTGATTCTTGGGAAGCTTTTCAAGAAATGCATATATCCTTTGGGAAACAAAGGAAAGCAATGGAGTAATCTAACTCCTTCGGAAATAAGAATTGCATTGTAGCTCAGAGCTAAAGTAGAAAATTCAAACAGAATATACAGCAGATACTAAGATCATGAGGATAAAAACATTTAAAAAGGAAGAAAGGAAGGGAGGGATGGACTGAGAGAAGGATAGAGGGAGAGAGTAAGCAAAGTTCAAGAGAAGATTCAAGGGAAGAGGTGTGAAGACAACATCAAGAATTCTAAGCAACAGGAGAATCCAAGAGGAAACAGGGTTGTTCTGGCATCACACTGAATCCCAGGACACAGAGAAACATCTCCACCTCTGTTTACCGCAAACCTCAAATGGAGATAGCATTCTTCTTCAGGAATTATGGCAGAGAAGAAATTTGGGCACAAGAGAGTCATCTGGAGCTGGACACTGGCCTGGATACCCCGTGGTGTGAACGAGGCATTCATGTCAGTTACTCTCAACAACCCTTTGCTGTATGCTCATTTTCAAATCCTGTCTCTTGGTTTTCCTCATCTATAAGGAAACAGAAAGATGGCATCAGGAACCAGTGGTCTAGGGGCAAGAAAAGCAAGATGGAATCCCAAATCTAGGAAATATTAGCAAAACAGCCCCTTCTAATAATGTCCCAAAGTAAATGTCTTAACTTGTGGACCTTCAGCTCCAAGCATACTGGAAGACCAATAGAAGGAATAGAACAAAAGGGAAAGTGAATGAGAATCTGGCAAAAGCTGGCAAGAGTTGAGAGTTGAGTGGACTGACCAGGCTAATCTATGACTGCCCAAATATAATGGGATATGATAAACTCCATCATCAGTTTCTAAGGGTTTCAGTCTGATGGAACAGATAAGCACAGTGCCAGTGCCTTCTAGGCAGGAATAATTCTTGGGGGAGATAGTTATGGTGACATGGATTCAAAAATAGAACACAACAACCAGGGGGAGAAGAATTCCCCAGATTTAGTGACTAGAATTAGGATTTAGGATTATGGACCTGGGATTAAGGCCAGGCTTCAAGACAACGGTCCTGGAAGGAAAGTGGCTTTACACATAGTGATGTGGAAAGGAGGAGCTAGAGCTGTTTACTTATCTAATATCTGAAGCTTTTTGAAGCCACATGGTCTGACCTAGAAAATGGAATTTGCTCCTTATCCACAGGAGAAGGAAGTTCTCAACACAACATGAAACCTTGTTCTCATTGTATCAAAGGTTGGATAAGGCTAAGCACACAGGGGGCAGGTTATTATTGCTGGCAGATGGCTAAGCTGATTCAGGCAACAAAGCTAACAAGAATCTACATGCCAGGAGTCTCCAAATTCCCCCAATTTGGAGATAACTTCATATAGATAAGGTTGACTCTCTCTTTCTCTATGTGTGTGTGTGTGTGTATCAACCATATATATCTCAACCATATGTATATACACACATACACATATATAGAATATACATATTCATTATGTTGCCTGATAGGTACTTTCTTACTTATTTATGAATGCAATTGCTGGAGAAGTATTACAAAGTATAAAAATCAAATCATACTCAGTTATGTATTTAATGGATAAAACATAATAACATGAAATTTATTCTGTCCCAACAAATCAAATACTGAAACAATATTAATAGATCATCAGGAAAAAGATGCCCTGAAATATCATTAATTAAGGAAAGAATAAATATTATTGACCAATACTATGTGTTAAATATTGTGCTAGGTTATGTGGAAGATTTGAGAATAAATTGGATACAGTTCCTACATTTAAGGGAATTCTTAACTAGTGCTAAGAAAGCAGGAGACTGGAGAGGACCTCACACATATTAAGCACCGCAGACTCTGCTTATGGAACCATGGAAAAGCACTCTGCCCACGTGTGCAACAGGCAAGCAGTGCTGAGGAATAACCCACCCTGGAGCAGCCCTTATCCAATGACTTTCTGGAGCTGATACATAAATATCTGAACTCCTTTGACTCTGAGATGAAATGATTCTTAGGCCTGTGTTTTGTTGGGTTCCCAGTAGTAGTTTTGCTTAAGCCCCGTATCCTCAATGGGCTTAAGTTCCTGTCAGCCACTGTAGGAGTAGATTAACGTTGAGGCCTTTATAGTCTGCCTTCCCTTCTTCACTCCGCTACTGCTCTTCCCGCATTTCCCAAGTAAGTGACTCACACTTGAATCCTTGTTTCAAAGTCAGCTTCTAGGAGAATCCAGATCAAGACAAGTACCTACTATGTATTATGTATTTTACACTCATTACCTCATTTAGTCCTGATAGTAATTGGATAAATAAAAAATATTATTTCATGAAGCCACTTCACTGCTAAAGATTTTGCATTAGTTCTCTATCACATTCAGGACTTAAAAAACAAAAAGTGTATCGCAGTGTAGTGGATACATACTGTGGCAGTATCCTGACCCCTGATCATTTTCCAGTGGTTGTGACTATACTATCAGCCTCTCCCTTGGGTGCCTGCTTCTCACTCATCTCCAAAAGGAGGTTTGCAAAGGGCTGCCTATCAGAACCCTGTTTCCACTGCACACATGGGCATATGAGCCAAGCTGGATAAATCTGAGTCTTTTCTTGGTATTTCTACAATTAAAACCAAGAAAAGCTAGTCTCTTTCTCTGAAGTGGAAAGAGATAAAAGGTGCATGCCTGGTAGCATTATGGCCACATCTCCAGGCTTTTGGAGAAAATTCATCTTCAGTAGAGAGCATGGAATCAACACTGAGGAAAGCAGAGGTAGCAAGTAGAGAAAGAGGAAATTGCCTATGAAGCAAGACTGACCCCTGCCCTTCTTTGGCATTCATTACAAGTCAATAATATTTCTTTTAAAAATCAAAGTCAGGTAAATTTGGATCCCTGCCAGTAGTAATACCATGGGTAAAGCACATAGCATGGTAGAGACTATAAAACTGGCTTGCTCAGCATGTATCCCAACATGGTATAATATAGAAGGTAGAGGTTAGAAATAAAATAATAAATTTCCCAGGATTTCTTATAGGTGGAGCTCTGAATATGACTTAACTTCCACAGATGTGAACCGCTCAAGTGAGCCTTTGTTTTAGAACTGAGTCAGGGAGAAGAGAAGGGTTCGGAGTTTCCAGTTTGGGGAGCTGGTTAGGCAAAGGAAAGGCTATTCTGCAGCCGGTCATTTTCCAATTTAGGAGGCACTTCCTGACCAACAGTTTTATGCACTGGAGAAGCAGCTTTCTTTATCATGCCTCAGCTGAGTGCTTCTGAAACTTGACTGTTATTCCTTCCAATTATTTTGCAGCACCTAACCCCCTGTATTAAAACACTTCCTGCTTGTCTTAGAGAGAGCAGATTCTGTTATTGTTATCTGAGCTCTGGCATTCATGGACCCTTCTTTGCCTCTTGCTGTCTTCTTATTCTCTTACCCTACTTCCACATCCTCTTCAATGTTCTAATGACACCAAATGACTTGGTGTTTCCCAGACATGTCCATGTGGTGATGCCCACTGGATAATCAGAAATGTGGGTCTAACACTTGGAAAGGAATTCTAGGCTACAGAGAGTGGTAAACTAAACAGTGGTTGTGTGTGGACTTCAGAGAGGAGTAAGGATGAGATGGTAGAAAAAGAAACTTCAGGGTGTTCTGCATTTAAGAGGCAAACAAAAAAGAGAAAAAAGTTGGAGGGAGCCCCGAGGGGTGGTCAGAAATGACAGCAGAGAGAATGCTGTCACAGAAGCCAAGGGAAAGCAAGATCCACAATGTCAGCACCACAGAGAGAGAAGAGGAGGAAGGAACTGAGGAAAGGTGTTCCATGTGTGGATAGATACCTGATGACATTCCTAACAGTTGTAAGCCAGTGTGTTACCCAGATATAAGATTAAGAAATGGGCATTGAGGAAAATGAGGTAAGCAACGGAGTAAAGGGAGAAAGACTGATAGTGTTGTCACATATTTCATTTTATGGTAAGTAGATGCTTCTACAAACACTATCAGACCACACCTGACATACGTGATAGAGTCCCTACCCAAACCATTTTAATACCTGTGAAATTTCTTCTTACTCCAAATAAAAAAGACAAGAGAAAAAAAGAACAGGAAAAGAAAAAATAAAGGGAGAAAGAAGGGAAAGTTCAGATCATGTCCAGTTCCACCTCCCACCTCCAGGCTCAAGTCTTTTCTGGCCCCATTACCCTTCACAAAAAGGTCCCCAGTTCCACAATGCCACTCATTCTTAGGAATGCCACAACTACTGCATTGCCTTGTGTGTTGGCACCTGAAAGACCATTCCTCTGTGGGTAGAACATCTCCCCTGAATAAGAGGATCCTGGGGTTAGCCACAAGAAAAAGATGGAGTTCAGATGAGAACCAGCACTCGGGGTAAAACTTGGGAAGTAAGTTCAGTCTCAGTCTCAACTTCAGACTCCAAGTTCTAGTCTTCAGAATCAGCAGGCCTGAACCAGAACTGTGCTCCTGGTGGGACAGGTTAGGGATGGTCTCTGCTACAAGGAGCAGAAAGCCCCCCTGTAGGAAACCAGAAGCTAAAGGTGAATTAGTGGAATCTAGAAGGCAGATTAACTCACTGTGTTCACTCTCTTTCTCTTTTGTTTCCCTACTTTGTCTCAGCCATGCAGTGAGACTCTGGTGAAGGGTCTGTGTCAGTTCCTGGGCTGCCATGGGAGGGTTATAAATCCTCCCAGAGGTCAGATCAGAACCCTCTGATCTCAGCAAGCTTCTGGTCCTGGACCTGCCCTCCTCAGCTCTTCCTCCAGGTGTCTTGTTGCAGCCTGTCTCTTCCCCAGTACTAGGTCTCATTCTCACTCCCTCTCAAAGGCCTGTCTGGGGAAACCCACCTCAATCACACATGCCGTGGCAATCAGAGTTTCTCCATTTTCCATACATTCCATATATTCAATCGATCACTCCATTATTCTTTCCATATGTACTTGTTAATTATGTTCTAGGTTTGAGGCATCATGCTAGGTGCTAGGACACAACTGGCAACAGTCACAGTTCCTTCATCAAGACTTTTCCAATTAGTGACATCCTAGTCTGTGGGGATATGGGGCTCCAGGAGCCCCACTCATACTTTAAAGTCCTTTCTCTACAGAGTTGCTTTGAATGATGTAGGGGAGCAGGGCACCTATGTGAGGTGTGCAATCAGTTGACCATGACCACAACCACTGTTTCCAGCTCTCTGGAGCATATGCACACTGGCTTTCAGTCATTCAGGAACAAGCCATTTGCCACCCCAAACCTCCTACCCAGGTAGGCTGTGCAGCCAGGGGTTCACTAGGAAAAGTTGCTCAAAAATTCCCAGATCCCCAGAGACTGTTCCTACATGGGGTGGAAAAATTAAGGAAGAAAATCCAGAAGAGGATGTTCACCCACAAAGGAACATCCTTGTATTCAGATCAAACATTTAACATGAGAGCCAGAAAGGAAGCCAGTGGAGGAAATGGGCCCATGGGCCAAGGGTAGCTTTGGAGAGAAGGAAGGATGCATTTTCCCTAGGGACAAGAAATAAGAGAAGAGGGAAAATGATGGTCCTTGCACGTTGTGAATAGAAGAACAGAGGCATTGCTGGAATTGAGATACAAAGGGTAGTGTGTATCTATCTTGACTGCCCAAGCTCCAACTATCTTTCCAGTTAGGGGGCTGCTCTTTCTGTGTACTGGTAGTAGAGGCAGTGCCCTCCTCACCTAAAGAGGCAAAAGAAAATAGCCTCTCTTTGTCTTGTTCTATTCCTCTAGACCCTGGAAGCCAGTGTGTTACCCCGGACTTATATTCAGTCAAGCAGATGGTCTTCTATTGCAGAAAGTATGACTCAAAATTGGAGGGAGTTGTATTAGTGACCTATTGCCGTATAGCAAACTACCTCAAAACTTAGTGGCTTAGATATTTTTTTCTCTCAGTTTCTGGTGGTCAGGAATTCATCTGGGTGTTTCTGGCTGAGATCTCCCATGAGATTTCAGTCAAGATTTTAGCTGGGCCTGCAGTCACCTGAAGGTTTGACTGGGGCTGAGGACCCACTTCAAAGATGGTTGACACATAAAAAACTATTAGCAGGGGACCACAGTTCACCATTGGCTGCTGGTAGAAGGCTTCAAGTTTCTCTCCACAAGGAACTTTCTGTAGGGCTTCTTCAGTGACCTTATGCCATAGCAGCTGGTTTTACCCAGAACAAATGATCCAAGAGAGAGAAAGGCAAAAACCATAACATCTTTTATAACCTATCCTTGGAAGTCACACACTGCCATCTCCACAAGATCCCCCTGGATACACAAAAAGCCCTGCCCAGTGCAGGCAGGACTACCAGAGGTATGAGAAAGGGATGAAGATCACCGGGGCCATTTTGGAGGCCGGCTACCATGACCACTCAGGGTCAGCTGGCTGGCTGGCTGGCATCCATGTCCTGCAGTGGCAGCAAACATGTCAGAGGCAGCAGCCACAGGAGAACCCAGGCACACCCCTCAGCCCAGCCTCCAGACCCCTTTTGAGTCCTGCTTATTTTCCAAGCTGGCTCCTCCAGCCTCCTGTGGATTCTGTTGGCTTCTACCCCTTGTTTTGCTAAAGATAACAAGGCTAGTTTCTGTTGTTTGTAACTGAGAACCCTGAATGGAACAGGTGATGTTGATCTCCAGGAAGTTGTTGGTGAGGTCGTGAAGAGAGTAAGGGAGAAGACAGAACTCACTGAGATTGGAGGCTTAGAAAGTAAAGTTTAAGAAAGAATGCCATGAGGGAGGTACATTTGAGCATTCAAAAGAAAAATATAAGAATTGTTGAGCAGCCGTGAGGACCAAAAGAGATTTATGTAAGACCCAGTTGAGAGATCATGCAGAACAAATGGTTCTTTTTTTTAATTCAACAAAACACCCTCTCCTTTTAATATATGTCCCATTGGGCCATTGAGGAATGTACAGACCAGAGGGTGCAGACCAACTAAAAATGTAGAATATTTTGTATTTTTATTAATTTATTTTGGTCCTCAGGTGCAGAAGGATGAGTAAATCATACTTCTTATATTTTTCCATTCAAGGATCCTCACTTGTTTTGTGTATTTATTTATTCTCTTTTATTCACATAGCCATCTCTCCATTCCCCATATCCACAGTCAATCATTCTTATGGCTCAGTGTTTATCTGTTTATTTGTATGTATTAATGCAAATGGTATTGTTTTGTATGCATGCATTTTTAATTTGTGTAAATGTTCTGTTATAGATCTCATTCTATTTCTTACCTTTTCCCAAGCTCTGCTTTAAGATTCATCTCTGTTATGTTTGCATCTAATCAGTGGCTGCCAACTGCTGCAGAGGCTTCATGGTATACACCCCCGGCATTCTTCCCTCAACCCCAGTCTCCCAGGAATGGATGTCCAAGTTGCATTTAACTTCTCACCATCACCACAAATCATTGTGTTGTGAGCATACATGGCCTCCTTACAGTATATCACTGGCACTGGAATTACTGGGTCAGAGGGCATGTGTAAACTCAATTTGATGAAATCACGCCTGATTGATTTCCAGAATGCCTCCCCAAGTCCACCCCCCCAGAGGTGCATGAGAATGAAAAGTGTAACTTAAAAGATTTATGGCACTGGCTGCAGGCTGGCGTCTTAGGAGCAGATTCCAGGTGTTTCCAAGCTAGGCTAAAAGTATCTTTAACTTACAGCTATATGTTAAACTTTTTTATCCATTATATTTCACAGGTTTATTCTAACCCAGTACTCCCTCCTTTATCATCACTAAACAACACACCCCATGATAATCCTCAGGATATTATTATAAAGGGAGAGGAAGGAGACTACTGATGCAATCTCTGCCTCCACTTCTGCCCTACTGGCCCCACTTCCCTTCTTGTGAGCTCTTGGCATCTTCAGATGTACATGGAACACTCATGAGCACTGTGAAGTTTTCTAACAGAAATGAGCTTCCTTCAACATCTAACTTGGCACTGAATGTATTGTTTAAGCCCTCCTCTTTTTAAGCATCAGTAAGTCAGATAGCTGCCAAAATTACATACGTCCTGCACACCAAGTGGGAAAAAGTGAAAGCTAAATGATGCAAGAGTTGAAAGGAGGCAGGCCAGCACCATTTTCCCTGTTGACTAGGTAAGAAAATGCAAGGTTAGAGTGGAATATGGCATATCTAATACTGAAAAATAAAGA
This sequence comes from Sturnira hondurensis, assembly GCF_014824575.4. NCBI lineage: Eukaryota > Metazoa > Chordata > Mammalia > Chiroptera > Phyllostomidae > Sturnira > Sturnira hondurensis. Next base: position 2,119,345 of record NW_028088424.1, on the reverse strand, counting down.
GAAAGATGAGTTAGCCAAAGCAGATTGGATTTAAGACTCCTACCCCACATTGCAGAGAGCCCACAATAGCTTCTCCAATTGTGATCAATGTTCCATCAAGAGTAAGCTAACATTTAGGCAGGGTTTTAGAGTTCACAGCATAGTTTTACAAAATAATCTTATTGTTTCCCAGCAAATCTATAAGGAATTCAGACAGCTCTATGTAATGGCCCCAGTTTATGCTAGATGAAACTAAGAATCAAAGAGTTTAAATGATTTGTCTAAGATCACATTGCTGGTTAGCTGTGGAGCTAAAAACCAAATGCAAATTCCAGACTGAAATATGGAAAGGCTACTTATAACAATGCATTCATTCTAGCAAAATTACACTGTTGTGAAAGAATTTGGAGCCCAAGTGGAGTTCAGTTAAATGGAATCTGATCCAAGTATAATCTTTATAGTTACTAGAACCATTTAAAGTGGGACAATACGTTGTACATGTCACTTTCAATTTTGGGCACTGTTTACTGGGGAGAAGAGAAAAAGAAGAGATAAGAGTTGTTTCTTGAGGAAAATCTACAGTTCCTTTCCTCTTTCACCACTTTACTAGTCAATAAGCAAGGTAATTTCACTAGCTGGTATAGCTCAGTGGATTGAGCTCAGGACTGTGAACCTTGGTTCACTGGTTCGATTCCTAGTCAGGGCACATACCTGTGTTGCAGGCCAGGTCCCCAGTAGGGGGTGTGCTAGAGGCAACCACACATTGATGTTTCATTTCCCCTCTGTCTCTCCACCTTTCCCTCTCCCTAAATAAAAATAAATAAAATCTTTAAAAAAATAGACAAGGTCACTGGATGTTTTAAATTAACTCTCTCAGGTGTCCCTGAGTGGAGATTAGAAGACTACTGCTATAAATAAATAAATAAATAAATAAATAAAATAGAAAACTGTTGCTGTCCACACCTCACTGTGCACACATACCTCCAGCAATTCCTAACATTCCCCAAGAGCACAGCTTCCCTGAACCACCAGTGTTCAGAGGGAGGCAGGGCAGGGCTTCCAAGCTGAGGATCTGCAGTCCAAGCTGATAAGAAATAAAACACACACACACACACACACACACACACACACAATGGTTCTAGGATCCCAGGCAGCTGTCTGTTATGGAACAGCCGAAAAAATAGTCCTGTTTGATTATAGAGATAGAAGAGGCCACCAGCTCCAAAGATATTCATATCTTGTCAAAACTTTTCCCTGAACCCTGTGGTGTTATTTCAGGTCCATTTACATTTTCTGTGACACTGCTCCACCTGCCACACATTGGGAACTGAATAAAGGATCCTTCTCATGGTTCCATCCAGCCCAATAGATTCCTGTTGCTGGCCTCTGACCTCTAACTCACTGCCCATCTCCCAACAGGATCCCTGTGGTAAGAGAGATTAGCTCAGACATGAATAATCACTCTCAGGTGTCTTTTCTAGATTCCTTTAGTTAGTTTTTTTTATTGTTCTTCAAGTGCAGTTGTCTCCATTTCCCCCCACAACTCCCCCCGCCCTAGCCATCCCCACCTCCCACCTTTGATCCTACCCACCTCTGACTTCGTCCATGTGCCCTGAAAATTCTTCACCCTTTCCCCCCTCACTATCTCCTCCCACTTCCCCTCTGGTTACTATGTTTTATTAATGACGAGAAATAACCTGAACCAAAGATGATGCAGCTAGAAGAAAAAAGTAAGAATAAGCTTACACTGGATGTTAGAATCATATGTTGATCAATGTCATCTCCCTGCAATGACAAAGATTGCTGAGTAAGTTGACAGCTGTGGCTCTGGATCTAAGGTTGTATTGCCCAGAGGAAGACACTGCTGACCACCATGCTTGAAATTATGCTGTCCTTGTACCTGAAGAATACACCTGCCACCTCCATAGCCTAGGGAGTGCCTTCCATCAGGGCCTCTGGAAAAATCCTGGGAAGCTGCTGTTGAGGATGGGATTCTACGGGACAGGAGGCTGGAGAGCTGATGGAGCAGGCATGGTGGCTGATGGAGCAGGACAAGCTCTCCTGCCAACTCCTCTCTCCCACACAGCTTGATTTTCTGTGGAAAAGAGGGCAAGGAGAAAGAAAATTCATTTCATCAGATTTTCAATACTTCTTTTGCCATCTCACCCATTTCCCATTAGGGATTTTCACAATGTCAACCTTTCTCTCTGCTTCCCGGTCCCCCGCTTTCAGATTCTCATCTGAAAACTTCACTTCATTGATTTTGATGACTGAATGTCTTAATCATTGACAGTAGTTACTAAACTGGCAAAGGCTGGTCTTGTCAAACAAACCCCCAGGACATCCAGAACTCTCCACCGTGGACCTAGCAAGGCCCATTAAATTCTCATATCCTGTTCTGTTTTCTATGCCCCCACCAGACCCCTGTCCTCACTCCCAGAGTAGAATTTTAGCTCAGTGGTGTTGGAAAGGGCTTGAATTCAGTGGTATTGTTGTGAAGTAAGGGGTAATATAGAAGGCAGAGGTGTCCTAATACAAGGAATAAAATACAGATTTAATAAAGAAAGTCCTGCATGACATGGCTCCTGCTTCCTAATGACCTCACTTTTGGTGCTATGGGCACACTTACCTTCTACTAGCTCCCCAAATGTATTGAGCCCTCATTTACCTCAGGGCCTTTTCACACTATCCACTTTCCCTGGACATCTGTTGTCCTTGCTATTTGGTTAACGTATTGGTTCATATCGGCTACCATAACAAAGTTCCACTAAATGGGTGACTTAAATAAAAGAAATGTGTTGTCTCGACATTCTGGAGGCTAGAAGTCTGAGATCAAGGCATCACCAGGGCCAGGCTCCCTCTAATGGCATCATGGAAGGATCTGTTGCAGGCCTTTCGCTTTGCTTTTGGTGGTTTGTTGGCCATCTCTGGTGTTTCTTAGCTTACAGAAGCATCACCCTGATCACTGTCTTTATCTTCATATGGTATTCTTCTGTGAGCATGTCTGTGTTCAGATTTGTCCTCTTTTATAAAGACACAAGTCATATTGGATTAAGGGGACTACAATATGACCCTATCTTACCTTAACTAATTATATCTGCAACAACCCCATTTCCAAATAAGGTCACATTCTAGGGTACTAGATGTTAGGGCTTCAAGATATTAGTTTTGAAGGGAGGCAAAGCAGCCCATAACCACAGGATCCTTCCCATTCTTCAAGCTTCAGCAGCAGAATCATATCCCTAGAGAAGCTCCTCTCACTACCCTTTCCAACCATCTCCACCACCAAAACCTACCTGTCTCTCCAGTCACAGTTGTCAGCCTTGATGATTTCCTCATTTATTTCTCCTGACCACAAATATTAGGAGCTCCACTAGTGGAAGTTTTCAGGGATCATGTTTGTCCTGCTTTTTACTATACCTCCCAGTGCTAAGCACACTGAATGGTATTTGTAGCCAGTGCTGTGATGAGCCACAATAAAGACTGAGGTAAAAGAAAAATTCAATATCAATTCTTTCTTTACTTAGATTTTGGATTTTATTCATCAAAAATTTTTTGCACTGATTTTGACTTTTTAAAATATTGTATTAAGCCCTGACTAGTATGGCTCAGTGAACTGAGCACTGGCCTGTGAACCAAAAGGTTGCTGGTTCAATTCCCAGTCAGGGATATGCCTGGACTGCAAGCCAGGTCTCCATTGGGGTTGCACAGGAGGCAACCACACACTGATGTTTCTCACACACATCGATGTTTCTCTCCTTGTTTTTCTCCCTCCTTACCCCCTCTCAAATAACAAATAAATAAAATCTAATTTTTTAAATACAATATTATATTAAATGTTATTTATTTGGGGGGAGGGGGAGAAGATGGCAACAAGGTAGGTGGGAGCTAAGTCCACTTCCCCCGGTGCACAGGTGAAACACCTAGCTGAGCTTCTGAGGAATAGAGTGAACAGCCAACAGTACCCCAGCATATATAAAGATTGTAGACCAAAAATTGTAGAGGACAATTGAAAAATCAGATAAGTAGGTGGAAGCTGTGAACACCAGGGTACTTGCTAGAAGAGGAAATCCACTAACAAAGGAACCACCAACAGTTAGCAACAGAAGAAGTTGAAGGAGGGAGTGGAAGCCACACTAACTCAACCCAGGACCTATCTGGAAATACAACTAAATAGTGGAGAAATTACTCAGAAAAAACACCTGAACAAGAGCAAGACGGAATCCTCAAAACCTCGTACACATGGAAGACCCAGCTTCAACACAACCTGCCCAAACACACACAACACAATACAAGATGTGGTGGATGGAGTGACCATCAGTTTACCAGATGGAGGGAACAACCCACCAAAGAAAGACTCAACTACAATCAAAACCCAAAGACATACACAGACCCAACATAAATGACAGCCGAAGACCAGGGAGCTCAGGAGATCAAGGAGATCTATGCTGTTCTAGCATAGAAGTTCACACCATAAAATCAAGGAGTCAGAACAGATCAATTTAAGAAGCAGAGGCTAACAAGAAGAGTCTCACAAACAGTGGGAAGACAAAGAAATGATCCCCAAATGAAAGAAAAGGAGGAAGCCTCAGAAAGAACGTTAAATGAAACAGAGGCAAGTCAACTCTTAGACATTGAGTTGGGTTATAAGGAAGCTCAATGGGTTAACAGAGAATTACCAAAAAACTACAGGGAAAATACAATGATAGTACACTGCAAACTATATCAACATGAAAGAGGAAATAAAAACTGTCAACAAGGGCCAAGAGGAAATGAAGAATACAATTTCTGAACTAGAGAACACAGTAGAAGGAATGAAAAGCAGGTTAGATGAAGCAGAGGATCAGATCAGCAAGCTGGAGGACAAGGTAGAAAAAAACACCCAGAATGAGCAAGAAAAAAAAAGAGGCTCAGAAAGAATGAAGAGGGGTTAAGGGAAATGCAGGACAATATGAAACGTAATGGTATCTGAATAATAGGGATACCAGAAGGAGAAGAAGAAGAGCAAGGAATAGAAAACCTGTTTGAGAAAGTAATAATAAAAAACTTCCCTAATTTGGTGAGATAAAAAGTCACACATATTCAGGAAACACAGATAACCCAATCAAGAGAAACCCAAAGAGACCTACTTCAAGATACATCATAATTAAAATGGCAAAATTTCAAGACAAAGAGAGGATCTTAAAGGCAGCAAGGGAGAAACAGGAAGTAACATACAAGGGAGTCCCAGTAAGACTAGCAGCTGACTTCTCAATGGAAACACTCCAAGCTACAATGGGATGGCAAAAAGTATTCCAAGTAATGAGAACCAGAGGCCTGCAACCAAGACTACTCTATCCAGCAAGGCTCTCAATTAAAATGGAAGGCCAAATAAGGAGCTTCCCAGACAAAAGGAGCCTTAGAAAATATAATTCCTTCAAACCAGCTCTGTAAGAGTTGCTAAAGGGTTCGCTTTAAGAACTGGAATAAAAACAGTAGAAGAGAGAGGAACACAGGTATGAAAAGGTGGCAATGAGTAACTACCTGTCAATAATAACCTTAAATGTAAATGTATTAACTGCCCCAATCAAAAGGCACAGAATAGTGGAATGGATAAGAAAACATGACCCACACATATGTTGCCTACAAGAGATCCACCTCAGAACAAAAGACCTACACAGACTGAAAGTGAAGGGCTGGAAACAAATATTCCAAGCAAATGGACAAGAAAAAAAGCCAGGGTAACAATAGTCAAGTCACACAAAATGGACTTCAAAAAAGAGCCATAAAAAAAGACCCAGAAGGTCACTTCATAATACTCAAGGGAAGAATCCACCAAGAAGACATAAACATTGTAAATATATATGTACCCAACATAGGAGCACCAAAATACATAAAGAAAATCTTCTACAACTTCAAGAAAGATATCGACAGCAACACAATTACAGTAGGGGATTTTAACACCCCATTGTCAAAAATGGACAGATCTTCCAAACAAAATATCAACAAAGATATTGTGGCATTGAACAATGCCCTAGATCAAATGGACTTAACTGATATATGTAGAGAGCATTTGATCCCAAAGAAGAAAATATATATTCTTTTCAAGAGCACATGGAACATTTTCAAAGATAGACCACATCATAGGACACCAAGCAAGCCTCAACAAATTCAAGAAAATTGAAATCATATCAAGAATTTTTCTCGAACTACCAGGGACTGAAACTAGAAACCAACCTTAAAAAAAACAAAACCAAACATTCAAACTCATGAAGATTGAATAGCATGCTATTAGACAATGAATGGGTCAAGAATGAGATTAGGGCAGAAATCAAAACATTTCTAGAAACAAATGGAGATGAACTCACAACAGCTCAAAACTTATGGGACACAGTGAATGCAGTCCTGAAATGGAAGTTCATAGTGATACAAGCCTAAGTAAATAAAAATTAAACATTTTAAATAACCTAACCCTACATCTACAAGAACTCAAGGAACAACAACAAAGACAGCCAAGAGCTAGTAGAAGGAAGGAAATAACCAAGATCAGAGCACAATTAAATGACATAAAGACTAAAAGCACAATTCTAAAGATCAATGAATCCAGGATTTGGTTCTCTGAAAAGATAAACAAAATCAACAAGCCTTTAAGCATGCTCATCAAGAAAAAAAGAGATAGGACCTAAATAAACACAATCAGAAATGAAAGAAGAGAGGTTATAACTGACACCACAGAAATAAAAAGAATTCTGAGAAATTACTTCAAAGAACTGTATGCCAAGACATTGGAAAACCTAGGTAAAAAGAACAAATGTCTAGAAAAATATAATCTTCCAAAACTCAATGAAGAAGAAACAGGAAGCCTGAACAAACCAATAACAGCAGATGAAATTGAAGCAGTAATCAAAAAACTCCCAACACACAAAAGCCCTGGACCAGATGGTTTCACAGGAGAATTCTACAAAGCATGTCCAAGAGAGATAACCCCCATCCTCCACAGATTATTCCAAAATATTCAAGAAGATGGAAGACTCCCAAACTCTGTTTATGAAGTCAGCATCATCCTAATCCCAAAACCAGATAAAGACACAACAAAGAAAGAAAACTTCAGGCCAATATCACTGATGAACATAGATGCTAAAATCCTCAACAAAATATGGCAAACTGTATCCAGCAATATGTTAAAAAGATCATATACCATGATCAAGTGGAATTCATCCCAGGGATGAAAGGATGGTACAATATTCACAAATCAATAAACATAATACACCACATAAACAAAACAAAAGGCAAAAATCACATGATCATATCAACAGAGGGGGAAAAATCATTTGATAAGGTCAACACCCATTTATGATAAAAACACTCAGCAAAGTGGGATAGAGGGAGCATTCCTCAACATAGCAAAGGCCATATATAAGAGACCTACAGCAAACATCATACTCAATGGACAAAAATGTAGAGCTTTTCCACTAAAATCAGGAACAAGACAAGGATGCCCGCTTTCACCACTCCAATTCAACATAATACTGGAAGTCCACAGCAATCAGACAAGAAAAAGAAATAAAAGGCATCCAAATTGGAGAGGAAGCAAAACTGTCATTGTTTGCAGATGCCATGATAGTGTACATAGAAAATCCTATAGACTCCACCAAAAAACTACTTGACCTAGTGAGTGAATTTGGCAAAATAGCAGGATACAAAGTCCATACTCAGATATCAAAGGCATTTCTGTACACCAACAATGAAATATCAGAAACAGAAATCAGGAAAAAATCCCATTTGATATAGCAACAAGAAAAATAAAGTACCTAGGAATAAACCTAACCAAGGAGGTAAAACACCTGTACTCAGAAAACTATACAACACTGAAGAAAGAAATTAAGGAAGACACAAACAAATGGAAGCATGTACCATGCTCATGGATTGAAAGAATTAACATCATCAAAATGTCCATACTACCCAAAGCAATTTATAGATTCAATGCAATACCTATTAAAGTACCAATGACATATTCCACAGATAAAGAATAAGCATTTCAGAAGTTTATATGGAACCATAAATGGTGCTGAATAGCCTCAGAAATTTTCAGAAAGAAGAACAAAGTAGGAGTGATCACAACACCTGATATCACACTGTATTACAAGGCCACTGTAATCAAAAGAGCCTGGTACTGGCATAAAAACAGGCACATAGACTAATGGAGCAGAACAGAGAGCCCAGAATAGCCCAAGTCTCTATGGTCAATTAGTATTTGTCAAAGGGGGAAGAAGCATTAAATGGAGTAAAAATAGCTTCTTCAACAAATGGTTTTGGGAGATGTGGACTGCTATGTGCAAAGAAATGAAAGTTGATCACCAGATTACACCCTCCATAAAAATAAATTCAAGGTGAATAAAAGACTTAAATATAAGCCATGACACCATTAAAGTCCTAGAGGAGAACATAGGCAGAAAAATCTCAGACATTCCACACAGCAACATCTTCACTGATATGTCTCCTAAAACAAGGGACATAATGGAAAAAATAAACAAATGAAACCTCATCAAATTAGAAAGCTTCTGCACAGCTAAAGAAGACAGCATTAAAATGAAAAGACAAGCAACTATATGGGAAAACATATTTTCCAAAGATACTTCAGACAAGGTTTGATTTCCAAAATATATAAAGAACTCACACAACTCCACTCCAAGAAGACATAAAAAAAACAATTTTAAAAAATGGACAAAAGATTTGAACACACATTTCTCCAAGGAGGACATACAGAGGGCCCAGAGACACATGAAAAGATGCTCAGTGTCACTAGCCATCAGAGAGATGCAAATTAAAACCACAATTAGATACCACCTCACACCAGTGAGAATGGCCATCATAAACAAATCAACAAACAACAAGTGTTGGAGAGGATGTGGAGAAAAGGGAACCTTAGTGCACTGTTTGTAGGAATGCAGACTGGTGCAGCCACTGTGGAAAACAGCATGGAATTTTCTCAGAAAACTAAAAATGGAACTGCCTTTTGCCCCAGCAATTCTACTGCTGAGATTATACCTTAAGAGCCCTGAAACACCAATCCAGAAGAATATATGCACCCCAATGCTTATAGCAACACAGTTTACAATAGCCAAGTGCTGGAAGCAACCTAAATGCCCAACAGCAAATGAGTGGATAAAAAAAAAACAACTATGGTATATTTACACAGTGGAATTCTATGCAGTAGAGAAAAAGAAGAATCTTCTGCCTTCTGTGACAGGAGAGCTCTCCAGTGGATGGAACTGGAGAGCACTATGCTAAGTGAAATAAGCCAGGTGGTGAGGGACAAATACCATATGATCTCACCTTTAACTGGAACATAATCAACAAAAGAGAAATGCAAACAAAATATAACCAGGGACATTGGAATTAAGAACAACCTAACCATAGCCAGAAGGGAGGGGGCATGGACAGTGGGGAGAAGGATTATAAAGGGCACATGGACAAAACCAAGGGTTTTTTGGAAGCAAGGAAGGGAGGCAGTTTTGGCTGGGATTGGGGATAGTGGTGGGGAGAAAATTTAGACAACTATAATTGAACAACAATAAAGTAATTAAAAATAATAAAATATTATTTATTTTGATTACTGAGCTTTTCAGTGCTCCCTTATATTCCATGCCAGTGGCAAGTGCCTTAGTCACCTCACCTCACCCTCATCCCTGTCCATCTGTACCACTGAAAATGAAAAAAAAGGAAGCATGTTACTTAATCAGCAGGAACAAAGGGATTCTTCTCATTGTAAAAGGCAGCAGAATGACAGAAGACCCTTTCAATAGAACTGGGTGGCAGTGGACTTGAGGGAAACGGAGGCAAGCATTTGGTCGTGGAAATACAATAGGGACACATCACCCTTTGTGATTCCCTGTTTCTCACAGCAACAAAGTTTGGTTTATGTTTGTCCTAGAAAACCATGTTCTCTCCTTCCTCTCTGGCCTCAAAGCTCATCCTGGCACCTCACTTCCGCCTGGCCATGGATCCAGAAAGCCACGTGGTAACACAGGACTCTTAGTGCTATGAGGTCTTGCCTCCTGCCTCTGAGGTACTGACAAATCTAGGATGGGGCCACTGTTTCTGAAACAACCTATTGCACTGAGTGGCAGGGATTTCAGCAAAACCATCTAAATACTGTTAGGCCTCCAGGTAAGAAGGATGCTCAACACACCTTCCCAGGGCTGCAACTCCTCAGCCACTTTCTTCTCAGGGCCTCACCATGTTCAAGCTGCCCCCTTGGAACCTCACCTTCTCCCTGCTAAACTTCCTCTTATCCCTCCACTGCAGGCAGAATGAGACGTGGAATGGGTTTATTCCTCTAGCTTCCCTCAAGACTTATTTCCCTATTAAACAATTCTCCATAACCCTGGTTCTGGGTGATAGGTTGCCCAGAAAGGTCAAGGGTGAAGAATATCTCCCCAGTACTGAGCAAGCTTCTATGCCAGCCAGTGTTCAGAGCTGGGAGGAGTGTACTTCTCTGCTAGGTCATTGTTGGGGGAGCTGGCTCAGGAGCTGCCCCATCCCTTAGCATGGAAGTTCACATAGAAGCCTGGGAAATTGGCAGCAGCCTGAGGACTGCATAAGGAGCAGCTTGGCAGTGCAGGGGAGCCCACTGCTTGAAGGGAAGCAGCTCTGAAGATACAGGACCAGCTTTGCCTCCTTTTCCAGAACCAGCAGTTTCTTGACCACTTACAGGCCTGCAGCTGCTTTGAGTGGAGTCTGGCAGTGGGTCTTCTAAAAGCCAGGTACTTCCCCACTTGGAAGGAGTTGGGAATTTGAATTACTCTGTCCTTGACATCAAGAGATGTCATGAGAGGCATCATGGTGCCCTAGATCTAGACCCAGAGACTTGCATTACCCTCTAACATTCAGTTTCATTGACTCTAAAATAACAATACCACCTCCTATGAATGAATTGTAAGAGTTAAGTGTGTAATGTATGTGAACATGCCTAAACTGCTCTATGAATGCAGCACACGCACACACACAAACACAAACCTCGAAGCAAACCAATGGGAATGGTCATGCCACAGGGCTAGCTCATCTGGAGCCTTCTGCTCTCATGCCCAACCCAGTCTCCCAGATGCCCAGGGACCTCCTTCTTGTCCCTTCTACTGGCTGTGCCCAGGCTCAAGGAAAGAGTATGTAGGCAGTATGTACCTCTTCTTCCTGTTTCTGGACTGGGTTATTTTGGATGCTGACTTTCAGAGCTAGAGTTCCATACATCTCTGATAAGAAATCACCTTGCCTTTGCTGGGCCTTCTACCACGTTTAAAGCAATGCATTAGAAGCCAAAACAGGAGAGAAATGTTTAATTTTCCCTTTTAATCTCTAACAGACAACTATTTTTTCATATTCTTGGCACATAGGGTTTCCACTGCCTGATTGGTCAAGGGAGACAAGGGTAATAGAAAGACTTGGAGGCTCTGGACTTCCCAGGCTCCAGAAGAAAGCTCAGTTTGACTTTAAGGCATCAAAGTATGAGACTCTAGAAGAGACAAATAGAAAGGAGATCCAGAAACCCCTCCAGGGCAAAGGATATCTCCCTCCCATGTCCTGAGCACACAGGAATGAGAAGACACAGAGTCAGGGATTGGAAAGCACCTTAGAAGTCAGCCATTTGGCTTTCTCATCCAATGTTGAACACCATTCCTCACTCAGTCATTCATTCAACGAGCAACCGTTGAATGAAATCAAGGTTCATATGTATTTTGCTCTCTGCTGCATCTCCTGTGCCTAACTCATAGTTGTCACTCGATAAATACTTGTTGAATGAATGAATGGATGAATGGATAATTGAATAAAATACCCCCATGGAAGAAGAGAAAACCTTCATACTTCAAGGGCACTAAGAACATAACCAGAGGACTGAGCAGCAAGAAAAATCGTTGGAAGTCTCAATTGTTTCCTTAACAATTCACACAAAAATTACACTTGGCATCAAAATATATCTTTGTTTATTTTATTATGTAAAATAATTTTTATTTACTTACCAGAGAGTACAATTTGTATGCACCTTGTGGTTTTGTCCCAGGCACACTGCCACATGCCCAGGGTGATACACACAGCCAGGTTTGGGAGCCTGGTCCTGGGTGATTTCCTGATTTCACCCCTGCACCCTGTTGCCTGCATCCTGAACCAGCTTCTTTTTCTTCGTTGCTCTTCCATCCCACAGCCTACATTTGCTCTAATCTAGCCCAACCTGCCCAACAGTCTGTTCTCAGGCAAAGCCTTCCAGGTGACAGTGGGAGGTAGCACTCCTCTTACCATTTTTTGTTATTCATAAAACTCAGGGGAGGCCATGAATAATTGTTTTTTTCTGGAAAGGGATTGATAATCTGTCTTTCTTGAAGCTATTACCAGGCTGCCTGCCAAGGGGACAATTGTTAAGAGGAGCAAATAGGGCAGTGGCCAGGGTGCAGAGTGATCTCAAGACAATGGAGTCAGAGCTGCTGAGATGTCAACACTGGCAGCCAGACGATGAATCACGTCAGTCATGAAGGAGAATCACAAGTCATAATCCTCCTGCCCTCCATCCACTGCTTCTCCACATGCTGCCTCAACTCAGGCTGGACCTGAGTACTATGATTCTCACTGCTGAAGAGGTCTTGCCCCATGGATGTGGTGAACACTCTGCCACCCACCCACGTGGAGCAGTGTACAGGGCACCAAAAGTCCCAGTCAACAGCACCTAGCCAGTCATTCAGAAGCCATTGTTGAACTCATTAGGAACCTGGAACAGTGCAGGGCCCTAAGGGTGTGGGCCCTGCCTCCATCAGCTCACAACTATGAGTGCCTACATCCTGGCTCTGACCTGCACTAGTAGCCCTCAGTCACCCCTATTATCTAAGGCTCCATGTTAGACTGGGAATATGGTACCCAGGAGTTAAAAATCAGTCCCTGTCAGTGTGTGGTGCCCATAGTGTGCTGAGCATTTTTATGTTTATGACATCATTTAATCCCTAGAATCACCTTACAAATTTATTTTAGAAATGGAAGCTTAAATATCCAATAAGAGATTCCTCCAAGGTCACAAATCTAGAAAGTGGCAAGGCTTCAATTCATACGTAGAATTTTCTAAGACCAGAGCCTTTTCTCTTTTCTCTGTCCCTGCCTGTGGGATGAGAGGGCTGGAGCAATGGGACTAGGCCTAGGAAAGGGAGTCCAATAGGCAGGAGGGCACCATGGGTGAGCAACCAATGGCAGCCACAGGGCCTTGGGGACATGGAAGTCGCTCAGAAGGGAGAAGAGCTGTCAGTTGAACCTGGGACATGTTTGTTCATGTTTCTTCCTGGGGCCAGGCTAACTAGAGATAAATTCCCAGGTGCGATTAAGGGCCTGGGCTCTTGGGAAATAATCATGTAGAGGTTAATCAGGTGATATTTGTTTTGTCCGTTCCTTTGAATCTTTGTTTCTTTGACTGCATATACAGTAATACTGGCTGGTCCTGGCAAACGCATGACCTAGGAGTCTGCTATGTGTTTTATTTCTCCTCCACTGAGGAGCAGCTGCATGCCTTCCTCTGCTCAGCAGCTCTCACTGTGATTAGGAAGGTCCATGCCCCCAAGCTTAACAACCATCCCTCAGACATGGTGGCTGACTGACCAAGTGTCCCATTTGCCTCATAAAAAAATAGACAACCCAGAAGAAACAGTACTGGACCTTTCATATGATCTTTTCATCCATGTCCTGGGTGGGATTCATATTTCCTATCATTAAAACCCTCCTAATGTCCTTTTGTTCTATATCTTGGGTCTCTCTTTTGATTTGGTTTTCCTGGGCTACTCACCATGAAATTGCTGCCCTCTCAATGACAAGGAAGGTTCCCAATAGTGACCTGTTCATTGTGTGTGGGGGTTGGGGGAAGAGAACTCATACTTCTACACTCTCAGGCTGAGATATTAGAACTTTCTCTGAGATCCCTGAAACCCCCAAGGTGCCTTCCTATTAGGTTCTTTAGGTGGCCAAGATGGAAAGACAATTACACACACACACAGACACACACAAAACACAGCCCATAGAATCTGCACAGTGAGTGAGTGCATGGCTATCCCAGCAGGACCAGGATTGGGTGTGGCATTGGTTCTAAACTCCAAATAACACTTCCTTTTCCCCAGATTATCTCTCACAGAGAAGACCTGAATTCTGTTTCCTTGACAACCAGTCTCCCTCTTTTTCCATATTTTTATTGCTGTGATGATAAGGTGTATTTAAACCCAGCAGCCATGTTCCCATGGTGATAGAGGACCCCCAGTAAGTTGCCATGGGAACAAGAGATGGCTTTGAAAGAGGACAAAAGTAAGTCAGCTTTGCCAGAGATGACAGCAAAGTTAGAAGCGGAGAGGCTGGAGACTATGACTCAAGAAGGCATCAGGTCATGTACAATGGTCCATCCTACTCTATCTGAGGCCAGTGGCTGGTCATGGGGGTGGGGGGTGACACCAGGCTTCCTACCTACTCTGCTCACAACAAGACCTTGAGCAAAGTGAGGTGACTGGTGAAATTTAAAGACAAGTTCTCTCCATTTGTTTTTATTTGCTATTTACTCCTTTGTCTTATTTTTTCCTGAAAGGTTTTTAGGAAGTAGAGGCACTGGATGGGGCAGCTTCAATGTGAAGATCAGAAGGATGAGGGCACTTGTTCCCTTTAGCTGATCCAGGGCATGAAAAAAAGTGTTCTCTCAGTTCTGAGATCTAGTACCCTGGAGCCAAGCAGAATTTTCCCTATTTTGTCTTTCCCCCAACATTTTGTAATTTCCAAGCATACAGCAAAGTTGAAAGAATTTAGTAGTTAATACATGTATACCCATCACCTAGGTTGTTCCGTTAATATTTTATTATGTTTGCTCTCACGTATTTAAACATTTGTCCATCACTCTTTCCCTTGACTGACTTCACCCAGCTCGTGGAAATAGGATTCCAACCAGGTCAGTTCCCTTCCAAAGCTGCTTTCTTTTCATTGAGGGTGATCAACCACCCCAGTTTGCCTGGAACTAAGAGGGTTCCTGGGACATGACACTTTCAGTTTTAACATTAATATAGCCCAGACAACTTATAACCCTAATTCTTGCATAATATGTTTTGAGGAATTTAAGGTATGGTTAAAGGGGAAAGAGCACCACGTAAGCAGGCAAGCAGTAACTTAGTAATTAAACAACTATAAGTTCAAAGAGAGAGAAAGCCAAGTATTGGAGAGGATATGAAGCTATTGGAACACTCATGCATTGCTGATAGGACTGCCAATTGTTACAACCACTTTGGAACATGGGATTTAGAAATGCACATCAGTAGATGATTGGATAAAAAAAGCTGTGGTACATTTACACAATGGTATACTGCTATAAAAAAGAAGGAACTCATACCATTTGCAACAGCAGCAGCAACAGCAACAGCATGTATTGATCTGAGAACATTATGCTAAGCAAAATAAGCCATTCAGAAAAAGACAAAAACCACAGTATCTCACTCATATGTGGAATCTAATGAACAAAATAAACTACAAACAAAATTAAACCAGAGGCATGGATATGTGGAACAGACTGACAGATCTCAGAGGGAAGGGGTTGAGTGGAAGGGAAACTGAAAGAAATAAGCCAAAGAACATATATGCATATATGCAAAGCCCATGACATAGACAACATGGACATAGACAACAATGGACATAAACAATAATGTGATGAAGGTGGGGGAGTGTTGGGGCTAGGTGGAGGGGCAAGAGAGGAAAGTGGTGGACATCTGTGATAGTATCAACAATAAACAAGAAGTATCTACATACGCATACCCTATGACTCAGCAATTTCACTCTTAAGTGTACCCAAAAGAAATGAGAGTATATATCCACAAAAACACGTAAGAGAGTATTTAGAGCTGCTTTATTCATATTAGTCCAAACTAGAAACAATCTGACAGGGGAATAAATTCTATATATCCCTGTAATGGAGTACTATAGAGCATTAAAAAATAAGAAACCTATTGACACATGCAACAACATGGAAGAATCTTTATAAACACAATGTTGAATCAAAAAAGCCAGGCAAGATTATATACTGGATGATTTCATTCATATGAAAGTCTAGAACACACAAATCTTACAGTGAAAGATGTGAAAAATGGGGTTGTGCCTGGTGAGGAAGGGCACGAAGGCACTGGACAGGTCTTACAACTTGAGTGGCCACATTTACATATAGGCATTCATTGAGATGTGTAGGTAAGATTAATGTACACTTTACTGCTGTATCTCAATTTAAAAGTTTTTTAAAAGACAGATGTCAGAACTCCAAAAAATTAAAATTGAAATAAAAAGTAAAGCAAGAGGGCAGTAGATGCTTGAGCTTGTAGAGAAAGCTGTAGTGTCGTTGCCAACAAGCCCAGAAGGGGCTGGAAAACACTAAAGGTGTTACCAAATTATTCTTTCACTCTGGGAATTTGATCCATAAGTCTGTCAGTACCAGGAATTTCACATCACACTACAAAGAGCCAGAGCAAGCAATATGCTATGGGAAGGTGCTACACTGTAAGAGCAGAAAAATCACCTCCAATTCTGCAAGTCTGGAGCTAGCCCTGAGGGAGTGGGAGGGTGGGAATCACATCTGTGCCTTCTTTGCACACATGCCCCGGATAGTCAAGGACAGCCATTTGGAGGCCTGGCCACAGCACATAAATTTCCTCCCAGGGATTTCTGCCCCTCAGAATAAAAAGATGTTCCAACTCTCTCTGCTCACTCTGTAGCTCCAAGGTTCCACAGCAAGTCTCTCCTCAAACACAGCCTCTCCGCTCCCACAGATCTGGGGAAGACCTAGGCAGGGGACAGGTTAGACCTCCTGCACTCGGGGCCCTTCCATCCTAGATAACTCAGCTAGACCATTTCATTTTGTCTGGATTAATTTTGCATTGCTGCATGATTCATGCTTCCTGTCTGGGTTCCAAAGCATAAAACTAGAAGATCCTCTGGAGAGGAGCACCGATTGTTAATACCTTTAACATGCCTGCATCTGATGGTGAGAGCAGAGAGAATATATATTTTCATATTACATCTATATCCATCTATATATATTTAACATGTCATTGTGCCACTTTGTACAGGATTGTTATTTTAAGTGGAGGTTTGGCCTCACTCCAGGACTTGATGCATCAGGGTCAGGCAGCCTCTAAGGCAGCTGTAATTTTTATGCTGAGCTCCCAAAACGCGATGAGTTAGCTTGGGGAGATTTTGCCACAGTGCAGAGAGCTGGACTGAGTGCCTCTTAATTGAAAGGGCACTGCTTTTAAAGAGAAGAAAAGTCTTGTCTTCTCTCTCTCTCTCCCTTTTCTCTGGTAAGGAAGAATAAACCCCTGCCCAGACTGAGGGGTTATTGCAAAAGAGTTTCAAGAAACACCTGGGCAAACACCCCCGACCAAAGATTCCTGGGACACTGTCAGTGTTAGTCAAGGGCAAATGGACATGTAGCCTCTGAGCATTTGTGCACTAAGGACTGGCTATTTATGTTTGCTCTGGGGCCTGCAGGTGAGTTAGCCTACAACCACATAAAGACCCGCCCCTCCTTCCTAAAAAAGGAATGATCCACAATGTCAGCGCCAGAATATCAGGAGTCCTCCAAGGTCTTGAAGCGTCTCTTTCAGGCCCAAAACAATATACTCAGAAGCAATAAAGAAAGTAGGTAATGGATTGCCCAGACTGGAGAACACCTGGCCTTCAATCTAGGGGCTAAAGAAGCAGAAATGGGCTTTAAATTTTTCCACAAAGGGACATCAGAAGAACCATTCTCTTCTCCTCTGTATGAAATTTGGGGGCCCTACTCCAGCTCCAGCTTTTCCAGTCTCCCATCTTCCTCCTTTCTCCTGGCAGGCCTGGCACCCCAGCTCCTGGGCAACAGTTCCTGGCCCCTGAGATTCTCTTCTGTGGCAGAGCTCCCCCGCCTTCAAGTGGCAATTTACAGCCAGGAAAAAAATAGAGAAAAAATTCTTATTATATATGTGTAGTTCTGCTCTTTCTTTTGGTGGGATAATTCCTAACAGACCACAGCTGCCGAAGACCAACTGAGTGAATGACGGAGGGATATAAATATCTAGGATTGCTGTATCTTGCATTTGGGTTTTCTGTTGCAACCCCAAAGAGCCAGATTTAATTTTTAAAAGAGACAAGAGAGGAAGCTTGGGCCCCTGGCAAGTCCTTAAATAAACAAAATAGGCTTTAGGTGCACAGTCGGCCAAATTGCCCTGTGGATGAAGGTGAATGGATGTGTCTCTCTGTCTTCACTCTGGACTGTGTGTCTGTGTGTCTTTGTGT
Source organism: Sturnira hondurensis (assembly GCF_014824575.4). NCBI lineage: Eukaryota > Metazoa > Chordata > Mammalia > Chiroptera > Phyllostomidae > Sturnira > Sturnira hondurensis. Next base: position 2,101,081 of record NW_028088424.1, on the reverse strand, counting down.
GTGCAAGTTGGCAATCAGGAAGCACAAGGCCAGAGAGCTGGGAAGATGAACTTCCACCACTAAACATTTTGATTTCCACACCCCTGATATAGAACATTTGTTTACATGAGAAGGCGGGAAGGAAAATTAAACAATGATTTTCAAATCCCTCTAGAGCTATTATGCATCAAATGTCATCCAGCTGTTCTCCACCCCCTGCCCCAGTTTCCCATCTGCTGCCTGGTTTAGGTGGGGCTGACAGAACAGGACCACTCACCATCTTTCGGTTGGCAAAATCCTAGGTAGTTTGGCATATGGGTTCTGTACATACTGTGCCCTTGGAGATGCAGTTGGCAGGATCTGGCCTGAGTAGACGAATCTGAACCTGTACCATTTTCTGCACAGTGGATGCCTGGACTTAAGGCCAATATGAATTGTACATTGGGTCTCTCAGGGCACAGTGCCATGTTGCTCATGCCAGACACCAGAATCACTTTCTGGATCCCCTGGGAACAGTTAAGAAAAGATCAAGACTGGCAATTTGGAAAACCTCCCAGTAGGCATCTGTCCTCTAGTCATGGAAACCAAATCAAATCTTGGGCTGGAAGAATATGGTGCATGCATATGCAACTCATTCATTTTTCAACAGATATTTACACACCCCTATTGTGCAGGGTGTCTATTTCAGCTTTCTGGCTTGAGCTTTATTGCTGCCTGATAGTTTGCTCTGTTGTCACCCTAACACAGCATAGTGTAGTCTTAAAGGGTATGTGTAATTTCCTGTTCTGATAGGCATGAAAGAATCCCACTCCTGCTGCCATTTCTCAGCTCCTGTGACACACCGCTCCACTTTAAGGTTTGCCTTCTGTTTTATTGGGCCAACTGGTTTTCAAGGAAAGAACTTGCTTCCAGTAATCCAGGTACCAAGGGGCTTAGAATGGAGGTGGAAGTGGCTCAGAATGTGAATGAGATCAGAGACATGCCTCCCATCCTCCATGGTTCCAATATTACCTCTGGCCAGGTGGCACAAACCTGGAAAGCAATTATTTTGAATTCTGGTAGCAGAGCTAGAGACTTAAATGATCTGGAGACTCAGGGACCAGGAAAGATGCTATATGTTTATTATCTTAATGATCTCTCTTTCATGCCTTTTATTCTACTTCCTTGGAGAGATCTGCTTAATAATCATCATGTGGCTATACGCTGCCTAATCTCACAGAGAACAAAGGGCCCGTCATGGTTTTACAACTCCTCTTCACCCTCCCTGCTCTGTAGTTTGATTATACATCCCAGAGGCAGAGGGGATCAGCTCTTCACCTATTTTCATTATTGCTCTCTTCTTATTTGATTACAGATATTTGTTAATATTTCCCTTATGACTTCCTTTAGGGCTGCTTTGCTCATTCCCATGGTCTAACATACAGCTTTTCATGTAAGTGGAGCTCAATAAAGTTTTGTCAGATAAATGAAGAAATGAATGGATTACAAAGTGATATGACTGACACCTTCAGAGTGCTTTTGTTCAAAAGAAGTTGAGAGGTCAGATTTTTTTTAAAGCCACTTTTCCATTTTCCTGGGATGAATGAGAGTAACTCTCATTTTGCATCCCAAGTTCTATCTAAGTAAGATGGACACATTTAAATCTTATTTGCTAAGCTGTTTTAAGCCTTTCCTCTATAAAGCAGCACAAATAGAATATTTCTGCCTGGGGAACAGAAAGGCCAATTAGATGTCAATGGACTCACCTTCCCCACACCACTATGGGGACAGCAGAAGATAGCCCTGCCCTGTTACATATGCCACTGTCTCTGGACCTAATCTCATACCCTACTCATTGATCACGAATCCAACTCAAGCCAACCCAACTCTGATTAGGTTTCTGAATTACTATGTTTCCAGAAGACCCCTCCAGCAAGGAGAACATGATATTCCTGGTTCGAGTCAAACAATCCTAAGCCAGACAAATGTACCTGAAAGATTTTGGACTCTCCTGCCATTTGCTTCTGTCACCTCATTGAATTCCCATTTCTCTTATTCCCTGCTCAATTTCTCAGCTTCATTTCAAGTGATTATAATATTTATAAAAATGCCTTGAGTGGCATATGTACTAGGCACCACATTACTTCATACATTACTGGACACCACCCTCACCACAACTTTATGAGATAGATGCAATTATGATTCCTTTTCTAAGACAAAGAGGCAGAGGAGGGTAAAGCAACTCATTCAAGTCACACAACCAGTGAGCATAAGAAGCAGAGTTCAGACTCAGACCTTCTTAACTCTGAAGGCCGTTTTCTTAACCACCACAGTGTTTTCCAACAACTTGCCCTGGTCTTAGAGTATCTCACTCTATTTCTGGAAATTCAGCCCTGGTGTCCCCTAAAAACTGTCCTTTACCTTATGGAAAAATTGAGTCTATCCCTGCTTCTCTAATGTTAGTCCTAGTCCAATTCCTATACTCCCTAGCATAGCTTTGGTTTCAATCCAGCTTTTCTCTGCATCACTAAAGGCATAATGAGTAACAGTGTTGGGCAAATAGAAGATGCTACAAATACTCGTTCAGCTAATTGATGGTTTGCTGTTCTTCCACCCCTTGTGGGAATTCTGATCCTGGTTCTTGGGTCACTACTTTGTATCTTGAAGCATGGTTCTTGCCATTCTTCTAATTCTCTGCCTTTTGTTTGGCACATTGTCCTCCGCCCACTCAGTGCCCTGCTCCACCCACAACTGCAAAGGCACAACATGCTGAACCCACTCTGCTCTCTGCCTAAACTGTATAAGTCCACAGGAGAGACTCTGGGAGAATTATTCAAGTGGTTCCCTCTTGTGGAGCATCTCAATAGATAGCCCACATTGGAGCTCCTTTGAGTGATTTATTTCAGCAACCACTGCTACAAAGAGAATAAAGATCTTGCAAAGTATTTTCTTCATTAGGGATAATGTAGCCAGAGTAGGCAGAATGCACCTCTCTAGTTTCATAACTTCCTAACAGTATAGAACCTCTCAAGAACCCAGAATCTGGGAGGCAACCCTTAGTAGAGTGCGTAGCTTCACGTTCTTAGCATCATCTGCCCAGCACTTCTGTCAGGAGGCAGCCTCGGTCCCTGCTCTCCTGCGGCACTGTTTTCCATTAATATGCTCATATTTCATCTGCTTTAGCATTTTGCTTTCCCAAGCCTCTTAATCCTTCATAATTGAATATATTTTATGCTGATGAGTAGTTGTGTTAATCATGCCTCTGGGCCATGCCTAAAGGGACATTTATTTCATTGTTTCTTGGGCCTTCTGCCAACTTGTACTTTTTTCTACTTCTAAGGAATAAGCTCTCTCCACAAGGGTGGAATGTGGGGTGGAGGTGAGGAAGGATTTCCTGACTAACAGCATTGGAGATGCTAGAAGTAATTAAATATGGAAGGCAGTTGTCTTAAAGAGAAATTTTTAAGAATGGAGACACTCTTCCCTTCACTGTCAACCTACTAGTTAAATAGCTTTTTCTGCAGACCTGGGGACAAACCAAATGATGCGTGAATTTGTCTCCAAGGCTGAGAATTCAAACCCTTCCATCCCAGTCAGTTTCTGTATGTTCCCAAGGGGCAGACAGAGCAAGACAGGGAGTAAGGAAGATTTACAACCTGACTGGAATTTATAATGCGCACACACACAATCAGCTGGGTGCCCCTTGAAGATAAGGGTGGAGACAAATGCCTGCAAAGCTTCCATTGATCTGTCTCTCCAAAGGCTTTCCTGGTGGCCACACCATCTGCCACAAGCATTGTTTCCCTCAACTTCAAAGCTCAGATTTTGTTAAATTAAAAATGCATAAAGCCACAACCTTGTTTTCTTTCAATTTTAGTGCTCACAGAACTAAAAAGGATTGATACACCAGTAATAGCAGACAAGAGGAAGAAGAATTTATGACCCCAGAAGTGCTTAGGCAAAGCAATAGAAAGAAACATTTAAGCCTTTCTATTAAACTAACTCATATCAAAAAGTAATAGAAGCTGGGGTGGCAGAGACCTTACTTATTTCATCAGTGATGCCAATAGTCAGCAATTTGTCATGGCTGGAAAACAGGAAACAACCGTCTTCCCATGAATGAGCCAGTACTCAGTGCAGCCTGTCAACAGAAAGCTGATCATAATCTGGGAACAATGAGGTAGACAGTTTAAAGACTCATGTGCAGGAGAGAGGGAGAGACAGCAGCCTCATTGTCTGGGGCTGCAGAGCAGGTAAAATTTGCCTTTCTTAGTCCATAGGACTGCTGTCACAGAATACCACAAACAGGGTGGTGTACACAACAAACATTTATTTCTCATAGTTCTGGAAGCTGGAAAGTCCAAGATCATGGTTCTAAAAGATTTAGTTGTTGGTGAGCGACCTTTTTTCTGACTTGTGGATGACCTCCTTCCTACTGTCTCCTTCACACGGGGAGAGAAAGAGAGAGAACTCATTATATAGAGCACTAGTCCCACCAGAGAGGCTCTGCTGTCACGACCTAATCCACCTCCCAAAGGTCCCATCTCCAGATAACATGGCATTGGGGCTAGGGTTTCAACATAAGAATTTGGGGTGGTGGAGCGGGGGAGGACAAACACTCAGTCCATGACAATTTCCCTTAAGGTGCCAAAGTTCAAAAATTCAAAATTAAACAATAAGTAAATTCACCAATTAATTTCAGAAAGCTGGAATTTGTTTCCTTTCGAGTGATAGCCCCTGGAAAGTCTGGGATAATGATAGCACACTTGACTCCCTGTGTTTTCACGTCCTTCTTACCAAAAATATGGAGGACTTAGGTGTAAACACTTTGACTTTTCCTTCTATTGCTAAACCCCATCTTTCCTTAGCTCTTCCCTTAATCCCCAGAGAAACAGGATGAAGCACAAACAGGCACAGGTTTTCCTTAGCTTTAATTTTTTAAAACAGCAATGAAAACCTCCTTCATATAATGAATGTGTTCCTTAGCATCACCTCATTTCATCTTTTATACACAGATGAGTTCCTCAACCCCTTTGTATAATTACTGACCCTGTATCTGCTTCATCCCCTTACTGTCTGAATCCTTACTGCCAAGCACTCATTCTGCTAGAGCAGTTCCTGCCCAGGGCACCAATGGCTTTCAGGTACCAAGTCCAAGATCCTTCAGCATCTTTTGTCGGTACTACATTTGCTCCTCAAAATTCTTTTTCTCCTTCACTAACCTCAGAAATAATATCCTGATTTTCCTTCACAGTCTTTGACAAATTCTCCTTTTCCTCCTTCTCACCCCAAATGTGGCAGTTTCTCAAGGTTTGTACTCCAGTACTCGCATATGCTTCCTCAAAAATTCACAGTTTCAATAATTACGCCCACAGGAGTAAATATCAGGTCACATCGTGAGCTAAACGAGTGTCTTTGTTAACAGTTTATTATTCTGGTGTGTGCCATTTTCTCCCAGCCCCAGTCAGCTTGTATTGCTGCTTGCTATCTTCCCACTTTAATATCTCCCTAAGTCTTCCTGTGTCACCTGGCCTCCTGCCTACCCAACTCAGCCCCACAACAAGCCGTCACACCTTTGCCAGGCAAACACAAGCATGCTCACATCCTTATACATAATGATGCACCCACATTCTGAAGTACTAGGGCCCAACTCTTACCCTAGCTTGGGGGAGAGGAACAGGCGTAAAGCACGCATATTTGAAGGTTGAAATAGAGGATAAAGAAATGGAAGAGCCACCAGGGGGTAAAGAAAGTTTCGGAGTATTTTCTTGGTATTCAGTAACCACTAAAGAGTGGGAGGCAAAAGAAAAATTCTACTGGCCCTTGGGACCTCCAAATAGCTGTCTAGACCCTTGGAAGAAGACAGCAAAGAGGATGAATTTGGTTGAAAGAAATTCTCAGATAACCCAGAATATACTCACAATGGAAACCTTTATCTCTACCATCTCTTCCCAACATTCCCTCTCACTTAGAAATTTTCAACTAGCAAAATCAGAGCTGGGCCTGGGTGCCTAAAGGACAGGAGCTGAGAGGCCCAGAGTAATAGGAAAGTCAAGAAGGGGAGGATTGATTCAGAAACAAAAAATTTCTCTGTGGCTCAGACCCTGATCAGGTCATTGGGGCTTTCTTTGGGTTGTGATGTTTCTGTGTGCAGCTTTGATACAATTTGCATCTAGGGGTGAGCATGACCTCCTCCTCTTAAGTACTTCTCTTCATTTATTGATGACTTCAATGCCTGGGCATCTCTCTACTAGTATGACTATACTACTGCTGCTACTGTCATTGTCCCTGGGTACTTCAATATCCACATCAATGATCCATCTAATACAGTGGACTTTCAGTTTCTTAATGCCCTTGTCTCTAATAATAACATCCTGCTCCCACCTCACTTCTCATTTACATGGTCTCACCAAGACCTTCGCATCAACAAAAACTGCACCACCATTAAAACCCTCACACATCACACTCACTGACCATATCTCCTGCCTTTTCAATACTCCCTAGTACTCCCATTCTAGAGTTTTTATGACCTCATTGAGACCTCCAATTCACCGACCCTCATCATTGGTTTTTTTTACCCTACATTCCTCTCCTCATATCCTTATCTAGGTAGTGACAATTGGGATTGAGAAAAAGGATATTTAAATACTTGAATGTTTAAGGATAGGTGACTGTTGGATGTAGAGAGTGAAGAAGAAGCAGACTCATGGTATCTAACTTGAGTGGCTAGTCTAGGGAATACATATTAAGGAAGAAGAGAGGGAATGATGAGTTTAGGTTTCGACAAGTTGAGTGGAGGTATCTGATAAACTTCTAGCAGGCTGTGGTTGTACGTAAGAATGAAGACAGAAACTAGGAAGTCATCAAGGTCTATGCCTTTGCTATCTTTCAGCCACATGACAGTAGCCTCTTATTAATTCCCCTGCTTCCAGGCATGCCTCTTTCAAGCCCCCCTGCATTCTGAAACACAAAATTCATCCTGTCACCGACCTACTTAAAACACTTTACCAGTTCCTATTGACTTCAAGTTAAAATTTAGCTACACTGGAACTATTAAGATCTACCTTCTGGGACATAGCCGAGGCTAGTCTTTCAGCCATTTCCTATTTGCTTTCACATTATTAAATATGGAGCATCTTTTTGCTGCATCTTCTATACAGCAAACTCCTATCCATCCTTTAAAACTCAACTCAAATGCCCTTAGCACGGCACCCATTTTTAGTTGTTTTTACATCTTACAGCACTTACCACAACTGGTTGCATGTGTACAAACTCATTTCATTAGACAGTGGACCCTTTGTGAGCAATGATTTCCTTTATTTCTCACTATTTTTTCCAAGATCTAGCAGAGTGTCTAGCACATCATGGGTTCACCATTTGTGTTGTTTGACTAAATAAGTGAATCGTAGTCAGTGCTTTGGGTCTTTACTCATGTTCTTCTCCCATGGTTTCTTTGTCAGAATAATAAGAAGCAAATTGAAAAATGGTGATAAAATAATTCCTGAGGATTCTGAGGGGAGAGGAGAGGAGCAAGTTTTGTGTTCTTATTTTTTCTCTCTTAATTTCCTATATATGCAAGAAAAATGCTTGTCTAAATCAGAGTCCCAAGAATCCCTACCCTTCCAAACTGCACAACCAGAGATAAGAAGATGGAGACAATTTCTCTATGTCCAGAGATGTTTCCCTGGACATGTTGGAATTTTAAGCAACTCACTATAACAACTGCTATTTTCTGTTACCTCCCAGGATACAAATAAGTGTGCGGGAATCTCTGAGACTTCTGACTTTGGGGATTTCTCCACATGCTGTAATTTGTATGCATTTTGAAATAGAATTTTGTTGTTAAAGTATGGAGAAGGGGTACAGTAATAGTCTTGAATCTACACTTATGTAGCCCTGAGAAAAGTTTCTCATTTGTGAGTAGCAGAGTTTGGACTAAATAATCGCTAACATTTATTTCAGGTTTAAAGGCTTACAAAAGCTTCAAGTTCTAGTAGGATTGTAGTACCTACTTAAATCTAAATCAATTCTTATATCTTTTAAAAAATTAAAAGTCAACACAAGAGTAAGTAAAAGCACTCATAACCCCAAGCTATAGCATAAGTAAGAAGCCCAGCATACTATGAAATTTAAATTGTGTGCAAGTCCAGAAATAAACAAGAGCAGCAGTGTCATCTGGAGAATGAATGCTGGAGAGGAGAGAGAAAAAAGGAAGATGGGTAAAGAATAAAGGGTGAAGAAATCAGAAATAAAAAATACCTATTAGGGTAGGAAAATGATTAGAAAATGTTAGAGACTGGCTTGATTGGAATCAACTGGAAAAGGCTTGAAGATGCAATGAACCAAAGGAAGCAATCTTGAGTAGGAGCTACTTCAGAGGGAGAGAAAGAAGACTTTAAAAGCATTATTTAGAGGCTTGATGGCAAAAGGAAAGAAGGAACAGGAAGGGGAAAATAATGGTCTTAGAGAAACAACAGAATTGCCAACTCAGAAGGCACTCAATCCCTCTCTTGTTTCAGGCACCATGTAGTAAAGAAGTTGTGTTTCATGTCATAGAGAGAGTGTACTTTTGCTCTTGAACCAACAGAATTCTGGTAAGCCTCCATGATCCCTGTTTACAGAAATGTCAAAAGTTACATTTAAAATTGATAACCAAATAGTAAATACCTAAGTAGAAAAAAGAGGATTATGGTTGCCATAAAAAGTATAAAGTAGAACAACTATCAACTCTTAAATTCTGAAATAAATACAAAAATGAAAAAAAGCAAAAAACAACAGATGAGAAGGAGCACAGCAAATACAACCTAATACTTACAGTAAATGTAGAAAATATTCAACAATGTTGAGGGCAAACATACTAGTCACATTAATATTTATAAATGTACTTTTTTATGTAAAATAAAAAAATTTCAGGTTGTCCCCAAAGCAAAGCCCAATTATATAATGAATACTAAAGATACATATAAAATGAAGTGATTCAAAAATGCTAAAAACAAACCAACTGGCAAGTTATGTCAAGCAAATGGAAACAATGAGAAAGAAAGGTTATGATTCTAACATTAGACAAAGTAAAATTCAGACCAATGGTCTGAAATTAAAAGCATAGTGATAGTCCAAGTGTACATGGGAATTTAGTGTATTATAAAGCTGGTGTTTCAAATCTCTGAGAAATAAGATGGACTTTTTAACAACTGACATTAGAATAACTAAAGTACCTTTAGAACATGGATAAAACCGGCTTCTTTCTTCATATTTTTAGTAAACTTCAAATGCACAAAAGATCTGGATGTAAAGGATGGAATCATAGAGGTACTAGTAATAAGGAAAGGCTTTCTAACTGCAATTGGTGATCCAGCCACAATAAAAATATAAGCTGATTAGTTAACTACATTAAAAAACCTTTCGTATAACAGAAACATCATAAGCAAAGTCTAAAAACAAGTGATAAATTGGAAGACAAAAATGTACAACACGTATAACAGATAAAGGGCTAATATCTCTAATAAATTCATATTGAGAAAAAATATTTTAAAACTTGATAGAAAAGTTTGTTAAAATTATAAACAAACAGCCCACCAAAAAATAACAATGTCCCTTCATGATATTAAAAATGCTTCATTTCAGTCATAATAAAAAAATAAAATTAAAGCTAGGCTATTTTCTCACCTGAGAAGATAGCAACGATGTCAGAAGCTTGACGGCACTCTGCAGGTGAAGCAGCAGGAAGAAAGACGCTCTCATACGCTGCTGGTAGAAATGAAAAATGGTACAATGCCTGGAACAGGCACTGGGCAATAGCCAATAGAGCTACAAACACATTTGCCCTTTGACTCAGCAGTCTCATTTTCAAAAGTTTACCCTAAAGATATTCCCCCAGCAATTACAAAGTGAACGCAATCACAAGGGGTTTTTTTTGTTCCACTATTTGTAATAAACATTATTTGAAATGATCTAAATGTTCATCCAGAGAAGTCTGATTAAATAAATGATAACAGCCAAATGATAACAGTCCTCCACCACATGGAGGACTATAAAGCCATAAGAAGGAATGAGGAAAATACTTGTGAACTGATATTGAATGATTGATGTGTTGTAAACCGAAAAAAAATAGCAAGATGTACAAGACTTTTACGATACACTGGCTTTTGTGTATAGAAATAGGAGGAGGATTGAGCAAAAAGGAAAAAGGACTCAGGGGCATGGAAAACAGTTTGGTGATGATTGCAGGGGAGAGGGCGGGAAGAGGGGGATAAATGGTAATGGAAAAAAGTACAATAAAGATAAATAAAAATTAAAATAAATATGTTGTATCAAAATGGGGGAGGACATATACATATTCATTTTTATGAACAAAATATTTTGGTTTTGATTTTTACAAAACAAAATATACATATTCATTTTTACAAAACAAAATACAGGAAATAGCGAAATTGGTTACCTAGAGGAAGGTTGAATAGGAATGAGGTCAAAGGGTTAGAAAAGGTATGGTAAGTACACTGAGTATACTTTTCACATAATTTTGACCAGTTAATATTTTTTAAATAAGTTAAATCAATAAGAAAGCTAATGATTTACATATTCAAAACATAAGCTATATCAATAAGAAAAATATCCGAAGTTCGGTAGAAACAAAATAGTCCTAATTATATATCAAAATGATAATATAACCACATAGAAAAAAGAGTAATTCAGGTAACTTTTGAACACAGTACATGAATTGAACACCCTTGGTAAAGTACATTCTAAGAGCAAAAGGAACTGCACAGAAATATTGAACTTTAATTTGGTAGTGGTAGTGGTGGTAATGCTGAATTCTGATTCTATCTCGTTTGCATTTTAATAGTAGGCAAATCTTATTTGCCAGGGTTCAAGATACAAACACAGCATGAACAGGAGAAGAAAAACCTGTGGCATTGGATTGGAATTGAGTATATAATTTTAAATTCATGATTATGTATGATTAGTTATATATCATATATATTTTTTAAATGGCAAGCTCTGTTCACTGGAATGGCTCAGAAGAATAGTGGCATCTTTGTTTTCAAGGCATACTCAGTATTGTGTGTTAAACTGTGTCCCCCACAAAGATATCCTGACATGCTAGCCCCAGAACCTATAAAAGTAATCTAATTTGGAAGTTGGGTCCTTGCAAGTGTTACCAAATTAAAATGAAATCACCGCATTAGGGTGATTCCTAAATTCAAAGTCTAGTATCCTTTTAAAAAGATAACATGTTGGAGACACACAGACAGACAGCAGGAAGGCTGTATGTGAAGACAGAGGCAGATATTGAAGTGAGGAATGCCAAGAATTGTTGACAACCCCAGGAGCTAGGAAGAGGCAGAAGAGGATTCTTCCTCAGAACCTCCAGATAAAGCAGGACTCTGCTGACACTTTGCTCTCAGACTTCTAGCCTCCAGAACTGTGAGACAGTAAACTTCTGCTGGTTTAGGCCACCCAGTTTGTGGTATGTTTCTATAGCAGTCCTAGGAAACTCATACATCCAGCAACCAATTTTGGTGTCTAAATACTGTTTGACACAAAAAGAATAGGAGCTTCTTAAGAAATACCTGGTTCCAGAGACATCTTACTATGCCAGGAAGTAAGGATGTGCTAAAAAATGAATGGGAATATGACAAAAAACCAGCAGCCAGCTTAAAGGGGCTCTCATTAGCTAAATTTGGAAAATTTGAGCATTAAACAACACAAGGAAAAATGATTGTCTCCACGGTTGCCAGAATTAAGTGGGAAGTGACATGAGGAACTTCCTGTGGTAATGACAATGTTCTATATATTAATAGAGGTGTGAGTTATATGAATGTATATTCTTGTCAAAATTTATTGAACTGCATGTTTAAGGGCCAGACATTGCACTATATGTAAATTATACCTCAATTTGAAAAAAATAATGATAGTAATATGAGTATATTATGATATATTGAACTTAAAAACTTTCTAAATCCATGAGTCCATAATGATACTAAAAAAATGAAAGTTGGGGGAAGATAAGCTCTTTTTCTTTCTACAGAAGAATGCCAGCTAGTAAATGTAGAAAGAATTATAGAATTAGAAAATCTCCATTTTTCAACCACCAATGTAAATCATTGTTTCAGGTAAGGATAATCAATGGATGCTAGAACATTTAGTGAACAGTTTTGGAGATAAGGAAGTCAAATAGTCTCAAAGTATCACCCAAAAGGCAAGGGGAAAGGTGCCTTTGGAACAAAGAAATCTGTGAGGCACCAAATTTACTAAGGCATCAAACCTAACATCAGCAATAATGGTACAAGCTGACTTTATGTGCTTCCCGATATACTCTCACTGGAATGTGGACCACCTGTATGTTGATGCCTGCCAAAATTCACTCATTTGAATTTCACCATGAGGTAGCATTCAGACAAATCCAAATCACCAGGCATTCTTCAAAGCTAGGGTCTAGATTTTACAAAAGATGAATGTAATGAAAGACCAAACAAGAAAAGAAGACTGTTCTAAATAAAAGAAGATTAAAAAGCCATGATAAATTAAATGCAGTGCTAGACCATAGGTTGGATAATGAAAAAAGAAACTATAAAAGACATTGAATGTTACAACAATCATGGAGGATTGGACATAAGTTATATATTAGATAAAACTGTGGTGTCTTTGTTAAATGTCCTGAGTGTGATTATTATATTGAAACCATATAAAAGAATGACCTATTTCAGAAAAAAAAAAGAGAAAGAAAGCAAATGTGGCAACAGATATTATTGAGTGGTGAATCTGTATGAATAGGATATTAGTATTTATTGTACAACTTTTTCTAGTGATTGGTTTAGAATTTTTCTGAATAAAATGTTGGGGGAAATGTTGTTTTTAAAAGAAAAAGGTATAATTTTCCCTAAGTTTTTGAAAAAAATATGTATCTCCCTGTCACCTTCTTGCCTCAATGCCCCCATATCATATCTAGGATCATTGGAAATGTTACCTATTCTTTCTCTAAAATAATATTTCTAAACAGAGCTCTTGTGAAGACACACCTCTGCACAAATTTTTACAATAGGTCCAGGTTGTGCTAGGGCTAAATTCACAACACTATAGTCTAGTAGTTTCATTAGTTCTGAACCTGTTTTAAATTGCTGACCTGACATTTCAATGTGAAAACTGCAGTAGCCTCAAACTTAACTCATCCAGTACAGAGTTTGATATCTCCCCCCCAAACTCAGTTCTCCTGCTGTGTTTTCTATTACTTAGTGGCATCACCATCCTCTCAGTCATCCCAGCTAGCCTTCTCAGCCTGCCTGTTGTTCGTATTCTACACCAAGTCCTTAAGGTCCACTGAATTCATCCCATTGTCAATCTTACATTAGACCTTCACCATCTCTAAGCTCTAGCCTATGATTCTCTACCAAATGGTCTCTACTGATGGAGGACAAAGAGAAAGTAAAGACTGTGACTAATTATCACCTTTTTCAACCCCTTTTTCTTCTCCTCAAGTAGGCTTATGAGAACGGTCTCTCAGAAAGAAGGCACAGCAAAGCAGTTGTTGCTTAAAGTCTCAACGGAGAAAAATGCCACACAGTTCACTGTGTCTTCACCTAGGGCCCCAAATATTCAGTGTGACCAATGAACAAAGATGAAGAAAAGACAAATAGAAACCACAGTCATAAAGCCTATTGTCCTAATTCTAATTTCTGAAAGCAAGGCAAAAACCCAGCTGGAACGTTCTAACTATTTGAAGAGAACAAGCTTTGCCTGCCTTGAAATCATTGCTTCTTGCAGTGTGCGTGGTATCCGCGTTGCTTGTGTGGGAAAAAGCAAGATGGAATTGTGCTTCATCTGACCACCCACTGCCGGCTACTGTGTTTGAAGACAGATGCTCTAAAGCAGGGGCTGACAAACTCTGGACTGCTGTTCAAACGTGGCCCATGCCATTATTTATAGCCTGCCAAGTAAAAATAGTTTCTACATTTTAACAAGTTGTTATAAAGACAGAGAATATGTGAGAGAGACCATATATAGCTTGCAAAGCCCAAAATATTTACTATCAGGTCTTAGCAAAAAAAGGTTTACTGTAAGGTCTTGGAGACATAAATTTGAATTCCATTTCTGACCTTTAATAGCAATGAAACCCTAGGCAACCATTTAACCTCTCTTAGTCCCAGTTTTCCCACCTGCAGATGTAAATGAAACACTTCCATTCAGGATATTGAAAGAATTAAGTGAACCAATGTTAGTAATCTATTTAACATAATTCTTGGCATATAAGTACTGCATAAATGTTACTTATAATTATAATAGAGAGCCCTGGCCAGGTGGCTTAGTTAGTTGGAGGATTTTTCCCATACACTGAAAGGTAGTGGGCTTAATCCTCAGTCAAGGCACATACCTAGGCTGAGGGTTTGATCGCTGGTAAGAACACATATGGGAGGCAACTGCTTGTGTTTATCTCTCATATTGATGTTTCTCTCTCAGATCAATAAAAACATCCTCTGATCATAATTAAATATATATATATAATTGTAATAGAGACAAATTACTACTTAAAACAATCACATCTGTCTTTTTAAAAAGAAGACATAATTAATATTAGAGAGGATCTAAATCTTTATGTAGCCCCCTTCTCCTGGCTGAAATTAATGAGTGAGAATGAAAGGAAAGATGGAAATTTCAAAGCTTCTGCCAATTATTCCAGACTCCTTAAGAGGAGATTTGAAATACATAACCTACATTTAGCAGAGCATATCAATGAGTTTCTGAATATATAAACAGGGGCTCAGAGCTGAACAGGGGATGGGAATGAAAGTTGATCTACACAATAAAGAGAGTAGAATTGAGTTTGAGAGGGGGAATCAGGCTTCCTGTCAGTTCATGATGGCAAACTGAGCACATGATAAGATCTCACCCTTTACTGAACTCATAGAAATAGAAGAAAATGTAAAAATACCAGAAAAATAAATACATACAAATTCATTTTCAAAAGCAAGAAACAGAACTCTCAGGAGAGTGCAAAATGAAATGATATATCTAAAAGAAAGACCAATGAAATCTTGCCATATGTGACAACATGGATGGACCTTGAGAGTATTATGCTAGTTGAAATGAGTCAGACAGAGGAAAACAAATACTGAATGACTTCACTTATATTTGATATCTAAATAACAAAACAAACAAATAAACAAAGCAAAAAATCACCCACAGAATCACAGATACAAAGAACAGATTGGTGGTTGCCAAAGGTGAGGGGGATTAGGTGAAGAAAAATGGATGAAGGGGACTAAGAAGTACATACAAAACTATATTTTATAGTTATAAAATAAATGTCAGGGGCATGTAATGTACAGCATGGGGAAAATTGTTAATAATATTGTACTGGTTTTGTAAACTGATATATAGTAACTAAAGGTGGTGACCGCTTTGCAATGTATACAAATGTTGAATCACTATGTTGTACAACTGAAACTAATACAATAGGGTAGGCAAATAGTTTCTGAATAAGGACAAATTAATATGCTTCCTTGGGACAATTCCTGAGATAAGGTAGGAGTTAAATAAAGATGAGAAAGTTCTCATTGAACTGTATGGTGACAGAAGGCTGGGTAGTGGACATGTATTGCTGAGATTCCTAAGATATACTGTTTCTAGTAGTGGGGTAGAAAGGAATAGAGAAAACAATTTTGGCTAAATCAATAGCCACATATTACTGGAGTGCATGTGCTATGATTTTCCCAATCATGGAGATGATATCAGTAATCAAAGAAAGGTAGGTATCAATTCAATTAACCGTGTCCAAGGAACAATGAGGTTCCAAAAGCCACCGCTCTTTTTAATTAACCATACCAGGAATTGAAGGGTTATAATGGTAAGATTTCAAAGGAACCTCATCAGAAGAGGCTCATTTCACTCCCCTTTCTTTGAGGGAAAGATTGGGGAAGATTCAAAAGAGCTAATAACCAAATAAAAATCTGATTTTATGCATATCCCAATCTAGTGGTGCTAAGGGAAAGAGCCTTGGGAGCCAAGCATGAAGAAATGTAATGTACTAATGTGAGATAACCTGGGACAACCATAAGATAATTTATCCAATCATAAGAAATCCTAGAAGGCCTAAGGAAATCCAGGCACAACTGGAGTACAACCTTTCTATGTGTCTGGTCACAGAACACCTGCACCAATAGGGGTAAAATGACTGCATTTCTCAACAAAGACTATCACCAGAAGCCTGTGACAAAGCAGGCATGAGTTAATAATGAACTTCCTTCAGGCCCCACAAAAAAGATGCTACTCATTGGAAACAAATTTAATACCAGAAGTGAACAAATACTCAGGACAATATCATAACAAAGAATAGTGAGAAAACACCACCATGAGTGGTCAGGATTTACGAGGCTGGTAGATTAAAACAAACTGCTATCACTTGCCTGGGTGCAATGGGCACTATGGCATCTCAAGTCTTAAATTGAAAAAACTTCCAGATCCTGTTCAGTCACATTTCTCATCTCCCTGGGACAAAAGCGTCTTCTATAGAAAGCAGCCCCTAAGAGGAGGTTGTGTTAGAGCTAAGGGAGAACTTGTCTTCCTCCTCTGCCTGCCAGCCTAGAGCACCTTCCAGGTCCCTGAGAAACTTGTTCATGGTGCCCTTGTTGAGAAGCACGTTTCAATGATGATGATGATGATGATGATGATGATGATGATGATCTGATGGATGAAACTCATAAGTATTTCGTTGTGAAAGCCATTCCCCAAGATGGCTCCAAGGATCCTGCCCCCCTGGTAGACTCCCTTTCTATGATGGGCACCACTATCTTGTATAGCCAATAAGATGTTGCAGAAATAATTATATGTGACTTCTGAAACTTGGTCATAAAAGACATTGCTCCTTCTAAGACTACTTGCTCTGAGGGAAGACAGCTGCCAATTTGTGAGGATACTCAAGAAGCTTAGTGGAGAAGTTCATGTGTTGAGAAACTGAGGGCTCTGCCATCAGCTAGCACCAACTTGCCAGCCATTTATATGGCATCTTGGAAGCAGGTCCTTTGTCCCAATTAAGCTTTCAGGTAATTACAGCCCTGGGTAACATTTTGACTACAACTTCATGAGACACCCTGAGCCAAAACCACCCAATGAACCTGCTCCCAAATTCCTGACCCACAAAAACTGTGAGGGATAAAAAAAATATGTGTGTATTGTTTAGTTTAATTTTTAACTTGCTACACAGTAGTAAATAACTAAAGCTGGCATAGAAAGCAAGAAAGTAGCTTATAAGATATAGGTAAAGCACATAAGTTGTATGAAGTACAGATGATAAATAAGTACATAGCTATGAGACATATGCAGAATCCGTGATATGGTAATCATAAGTAATAACTTAGTAGCCTGTATGACATGCTAAAGATATACAGAGTAAATGGAATGTATGGCGAAACAAATAAGAACATTACTTACAGACAGAAAGCAGTGAAAAGAACAGTCATGATTGTGCCACCTATGGAGTGACAGCTTTGTCAGCCCTAAATCAGAAACTCATTGGTTAATATCCATATGGTCTCCTTTTGGCCACATGTGCTATGAACAAGAAATGCAAACAACACTCTTGGCTGTTCAGGCTAATTGACAAGCTATAGCTGTGACCAAATATACTTGTTTTTGCCCCTGTGTTCCTTTCACAGAGAGCAAATTTATGCTTTGGCCCAAGGAACCTTCTGCATATTGCTCAGACCTTCTTGCTCAAATCTCAGTTCTATCCTCATAACCATACTATCAGCGGGGAAGGCTGATGCAGCCAGGGTTGGGGGTGGAGGCTACCATAGCATCGAGGTAATTTCCCACATGACAGGGACCTTGGGAAAGTCACCTCAGTACTCTGAGCCTCAGTTTTTTCATTAAAAAAAACTTGGCTAGGGGTACATACTGGATAGTACTGTAAGAACAAATGATACTTGTGAGAAGGCATAGCAGAATGCCAGGTATAAGGTTGGATTTACCAAAAAACGGTTCCCCTGCCTTTGTGTGAACCTGTACATTTTGTCATTCATCCCCTCATAGCACTGCTACAGGATTTTAAAAAGTTACATTTCTAGCACAGGGATTGACACACCATAGACAGTCAATCAATTTTAAGTTTCTATCTTCTTTTTCTTATAAATTAAAAAATAATAATAAAAGAGTGTAACAGCTGCCTCTGTGATATAATTTCAAAATGTGGGAAATCCCTCCATCCTTACCACAGACTCAGTTACCTCTCTCACCTACTTCCCCCACACCCATTCCTTTCAAGGGTTAGAGCTTTTGTTTCTTAATGGAGAATAACAATTTATCTGAAGGAGGAAGCCTTAAATGACTTAAATTCACCCCTAAGACACAAATGACTAACAATAGTTCCTTGCACAGAGAAGATTTTATAGAGAGAGGGAGGAGGGAGTAAAAAGACAGGGTTCAGAGGAAGGGCATTCAGAGGTGACAGACCAGAGAAAGGCCTTCAGAAGGATGTCCTGGATGTAAAGGCGATAACAAAGACACACTTAGCACTGCAGGTCTGCCAAGAAAGGGCCAGGAGCCAAGAGACCCCCTCCTGAAGAAGACCTTCCCTCACACAGAAGACCCTCCTTCACACAGCCAGCCCCTCCCAGAAGATGAGAATAGGCACCCTTGAGGTTACAGAGTCAACAGGAAAGACAGGAGCATCACCTGCAGAAAGGAGTTAAAATAAATTTAAATAGTCCACCTCCTGAAGTAAAGACCATACCACCTTTTTCTTTCTTAGGGCTTCTCCTTGGCCTCAGGAGGGAAGAGGGTTGTGGGATTTGTGGCTCAGATCCGAAGTGGCTCTCTGGTGGGTCCCAGAGCAGTCTGGCAGCTAGAGAAGTAGTGGAGTTCAGTGAAAAGTTCCAATTACAGATTTTAGCTTCATACTTTATTAAGGTTGTGTCCTGACCTAAGTCACATTTTAGTCATAATTACCATAGTAAAATAGAGATTAAGCAGAGCAGATTTACCTGAATACTGACAAAGCTAAGAACCACCACCCTCTTTTCATGGCCCCCATGTACATACAGTGTTCTGGCGGAAGGGGCAAGCTAGATTGCCAATGGAGAGTCATTCGCATGTAAGCACTTCCAATAAGTGACTAGTGTGATCTCAGAGGAGACCTGAATTTCCGAGGCTATAGTCATTTTGTATGTGTGTGATTCATTTTGTGTCATACTAAATGAATATTCACTTTTATATCTAATTTTATATTTGTATTTTTTTTCTTAAAGCCCCTTTTCCCTAATTGTACCAGCTTCAGATCTCACAAAACCTGGACCCACCCCTGAAAACCTCAGGGGGTTGTTTTGTGGATTGAAGTAGACACACACACACACCAACACACACAGATTGGCACAGATAGCTGGAAATAAATGCATATTAAATCTGATTCCAAGGTCCCTGTTCAGCACCCCTTTATGCAGGTAAGGTGGCGTAGAAGAAGAAAGGCAGTCAAGAGACACCCACCCCTAGGTTGAGGAACAGCCTGTAGAGTTGGCAGGGAGCCTGGCACTCTCCAACCAGGGCCCCACTGGTCAGACAAGGCCAGATGATATAGCGACTTGATTCCATGGATAAACATCCAATGCAGCTTGCTGGAGGCCCCCAGCCTCCTATTACTGTTGACACAAAGCAGATACTCTTTCTCTAAACCACTGTATATATTTTAGCCAAGTGTCCTACATAAATCTCCCATCCAACCACCAGACTCTCTGGCTGCTACAGAAGTGACCACCTAGAAAATAGCCTAATAAGGAGTGTGCTGCAGAAACTCTCTCTCTCTCCATAGGAGAGGTGGCTTGAGGGCACTGACCAGGAAACACTGATGTGAGACTTTCTGAAATGGGAGGCCAAATTGTGATTGAAGGTGGCATCAACTAAAATAAGGTTCTTTTCAGGAACTGTGTCTCAACCAGGGGACCAGGTCTATGAAACATAGCTGCGGTTCATCTGGGGTTTAGAGAAAATTCTGATGTTCTGGTGCAGTAGTTCTAAGAAATATGTAGGCTTGGTTCCAGTTTGAACTCATTCTTCAATAGGAGGTTTTCAGAATAAAAATAGAAAACAACTTTGTAATCACTTTGTGGTTCCATAAATTAATATTAGGGCTTGGTTCAGAGCTCAGCAGTGTTGTGTGGTAAGCTGTGGTTTGGGGTTCATGGTCTGGCGGATGTCCCCGATTGGAAGACCTCACAACCTAGACAGCCGTGGCTGGAAAAGTGCACGGGAGCAATCTTTTCCTTACAGTAGCAGCTAACAGCTGAATCCAGTTCACCTGGACTCTGCAAGAGGCAGTTCAAAAATTGTTCCCCCCAGCCATAGCTCTTGGGACTTTATTATTATTACTCTTTCTCTGCAATAGTCCTGCCACGTATCATAAATAGCCTTGCCCAAAGTACTTGTTATTTTAAATAGTAATTAGAAAGACTGAGAGTCATCTTCAGGGGATGGAGGAGGGGAGAGGGTGTCCTTATATTTAGATATTCTGGACTTGATTATAAATCCTGGAGCTTGTGGGGAATCTTGCTTCTCTAGGCTTGCTATTTTGACATGATTAACTGACTACTGCCATCTAGTGGATTTGGAGGACTTTGACGATCCAGCCTGAAATGGACATGAAGCGGGGCATTGGTTTGAGAGAAGTGTTGCTTAATTACAACGGCAGATTTTAGGATGGCCTGTAGGTAGGATTATGGATCCATCACCCTGGGATATCCCTGTACATAATTTCTTCTCTTTGACATAAATTAAAAGAGAAAAATGAAAAGTTTAAAAATCTAGTNGGAGGGGAGAGGGTGTCCTTATATTTAGATATTCTGGACTTGATTATAAATCCTGGAGCTTGTGGGGAATCTTGCTTCTCTAGGCTTGCCATTTTGACATGATTAACTGACTACTGCCATCTAGTGGATTTGGAGGACTTTGACGATCCAGCCTGAAATGGACCTGAAGCGGGGCATTGGTTTGAGAGAAGTGTTGCTTAATTACAACGGCAGATTTTAGGATGGCCTGTAGGTAGGATTATGGATCCATCACCCTGGGATATCCCTGTACATAATTTCTTCTCTTTGACATAAATTAAAAGAGAAAAATGAAAAGTTTAAAAATCTAGTGCCTGTGGGTCATCAATGTTCTGATGTTTTCTGGTAGTTGAATCAAAACTGCCATTTGGAGCCTTATAAAGACTTAATCATTGCTAATGCTATGCATAAAAGCCTCGCAGCTCTGTTCTGAGGTCTCCACGTACATCACAGTGGCCAGATCAGACTCTTGGCGTAGCTTGGGTGAAGGGAGAAAAACTTTAGCTGGAAAACAGGCAGTTGGGTCCCTACAGCCTTCTCAGATTGGGCTGTTCCCTACTGTCCAGGCAGTGCCCAGGGCTCAGCCCCCCTGGCAAGCGGTATGCCCTTAAATGAAGAAGAGAGAGAAAATGGGCCATTTGTAGACCCTAGAACTTCCCTCTGTCAAAGCTTCTGATTACTTGGGGTGGTTGTTCAAAGCACAGATGAGTAGATGTTTGGGGATGGAGCTGATCAAAGAAGGCTGATCTGGAGTTTTCAGAGAGCTTAAGAAAGGAATCAGATTAAATACACAGGAATCAGCAAATGTGCTTAAGTTAGTGTTTAAAATGGACAAGAAGCCTGGTATGGCCCAAAACATTTGAATCAACAACCACATAGGGATGTAAACTAAATATACTCAAAGCATTTGGATGAGCTCTACAAAGATTTCTTTGTAGCTGCATTTTCTCCTAGGTTACAGCCTTTCTGTTGTCTAGTGAGGCTGTGAGGTTTCTGTCCAAAGCTGGGAATTCAGGCAAATCACAACCCCCCAACCTCAACTCAGGCTTCAGTTTCCTCATCCAGAAAATCAATCAGTAAGTCTACATTTTTTAATGATGTTTATTCAAGTTTCTGCTGAAGTGCACACAAGATCTGAGGAGAGACTGAATCTTGGCTTTTGTACTATTACTTGGAATGTCTCCCAAAGAGTGTTCATGCAGAACAGGAGGTTGATGGGGCTAGAATACAAACTCAAGTGATTACCAGGTATGGTGTGCTAAAACAATTTTTGTAGAGAGGATCTACTGATAAGACAGCCTACCTGGGTTCCAGCATGCCCCTCACTCATGTGTGACCTCCGCAAGTCATTCATTCACTTTGACTTCGCTTTCCACACCTAAAAAAATAAAATGATAACCCCCTATCCTATCTTACTCTCAGGATTGGTGAGAGAGAGAGCTAGAGCTAGAGCTAGAGCTAGAGAGCGAGAGAGAGAGAGAAACAAATACAAGAAGGGCTTCCTTACAAAGCTCAATATGAATTTAAAATGCCATTTTTCTGTTTAAGTTAGGTTAAGTCTATCTATTTAATATTATAAATGTCTCCCAGATGAAACCTATCAAACAAACAGATTAATAATCCATGCCTGAAGGTTCACAGAATTTGTTTTTGAAAGAAAAGCTAGGCAAAGCCTGAGATAAATCAGTCACTCTAGCCAACAGGAAAACTACCCCTTCTTTAGGCCCGGTCCTTGCAGTCCTTGAAGCCTTGTTGCCTGGAACTGAAGCAGGGAGATGGAGATAGAAGATGGCCTGGAACGTATTGGCATGCTGCTTTCTGAGAATGGTAATGAGAAGAGCTGGAACTCACATTTCTACCTGAAAGATCTGATTACTGCTTCTCCACCTCCACTGTAAACCTCTCCATGAAAAACCAAAGGACCAGAAAACTGCAAGATGTGATTTATAATTGTCAATAACATTTGTGTCATTTTGATGCTCTAACTCTATTATGTTAATTGCTTTCCTCTCTACACTTTATTTTAAGGTGAACATTAATTGATTCCCAACTGTAATCACAATTATGGTGAGTTATCCTGATTAATGGAAGATGTGATTAATAGGTAGGAAGAACAGTTGCAACTGTTTCTCCTACCCAGAGAAAAGATGATATATGCTATCATAGTTCCATTGCATTTTCCCCTAGAATTCAGAGCTAATGCATAGCCATCAATTACCAACTTCTATTGTTCTGCCCAGTTGACTGGACACAATTTCCATTCAGCCTGTCCTGGTTCTCCTTGCCCACTGACTGCTCATGCTTTCTTGAAGAATTCTCCTATTCCAGACCCCCCTTATTCCAAAGATAAGAGAGATGCTAGTGTGTCAGCTCTGAATTCTGAATCATGACTTCTGGTGCCGTTAAGACAGGTGAGGTGATGAGTGTGTATACCCAGCACCAGAGCCAGAGGGGAATAGTAGTAGGCAAAGTAGAAAGGCTATTGCTCAGTGGTGTTCTTCAATGACTAAAATCATATCTGGCACACAGTGGCTCTTCATCTCATGGTATTTGAAAAGAAGAATGGGGAAATAAAGTTTTTCTTTCTTTGTCATGCCCTCTGCTATCCCAGCTCCCTGGCTGCTGGTTGCCCCATGGCATTCCTGGACTCCACTCCGCCACCCACCCAGCCTTGTGCTCCTGAAGAGGAGCTGCCTTGCCACAAACTACCATGCTCATCTGACCTGTGTCATGTTCTATCAGTGCCTGGCTGGGAGACAGGGTAGCTCATCTACATGTACATCTACATGTACAATTAGTACAAACCAATGTACTAATTGGTTTGATAGCTAATGCTGAAATAATTAACTCTCCCCAGTAATCCTGTAACAAGAACCTTGAATGGTCCTCTTATGACTCCTTCACACATGGGTCTCCACATCCCTCCTTCTCTGGACAGCATCTCCTCCTGCCCAGCCCTGTCTCTTGCTTGGCCCCTTCATATTCCAGTCACAGATGTCCTCTAACTGAGTCACCTATTGATCCAGTGACATTTGTGTGTGTGTGTGCATCTGTGCACATGTGTGTATAGAAGCTTTAGGGTATTTGGCACAGAGAACTAGAAGCCTTATTTTGAATCTGGAATGCCTGACAGGCATGGAGCCTTCCCTCAAAGTATTTGTTTACTTAGGATGGTTGAGGAAGGCCTCTCATGCAGAATTTTTGTGGGGAGCTTATGTTTGCAGTCCATGGATAGTGTCCAAAATTCATATTTCTGTGCCTTTCCCAGGGACAGAACAGTCCTTTGCTCTGAGAGTCTACTTACCCATCAGGGTTCAGCTTTAAGGTAAGACCTCTACAGCCTGGGTGCCCTTCTGGCCAGGCAGATCACACCTTCCTACTCTGGGCCCTGAGGCAACTTGGTGCCACCTCTACCCAGTCCACCTTTCGCAAAAGTAACACAACCTTGTAACCCAGATGTCTGTTGTTCCACTGCTGTGCCAGACAAACATCTGAGCCCCTGCAGACCTTAATGCCCAAAGACAGCCAGGAGAGGGGGTTGGTGGGGGCTGAAGCCCCAAGTTCATTTCCTGTCTGCAGGAAAGGGCTTTCCTTCCTATAAACACAGAGCCCTGGCCCTGGCTGAGCCAGCCCAAGGCTGAATTGTTTCCTGTAGAGCCTGGAGACACTGATGAGCTCACACCAGCCCCACTCTGGTTCTGCAGGCATAATTTTATTGACATGACCCTTGGGTATGACCTCAGTTTCTTCACTGGTTTTCATGATCACATTTAGCATTTTGTGGCTCTTTTGTAGACTTCACAGCCCATTTCACCGGGAGGAAAATGGAGAGTTCTGCATCCTCTGTATTGTAGCACACAACCTCACTCATCCACGGGCCCATTAGTGTTCTCCCCGCAATGGTTTACTCCTACTAACAGCACAGCCAGGCCCCTTCTTCCTGGCCCAGCCACATACAGCTGCACCCCCGGGTCCTATTCCAAACATTCTTCCTCCCTACACCCATCTTATGATCTAAGATCATTCTAGCTTCTACCTCAAATTTGTAAGGTCTCTTCCATCACAGTTCAGCAAACAAGCTTCAGCTGCCAGGAAGCACCTTTCCCCATTTTACTCTTTTCTCCCAGGCCCTACCCCCAGACTATAATAAGTTTTTAAAAATATCTTTTTGTTATAATTTATCAGTTAATTTGTCCATTAAAATATGGGTTCCATGAGGGCACAGGTTGTGTATTACTTGTCTTTGTCTAATTGGTCTGACTTAGATTTAAACTCCAGCTCCTTCACATACTGGCTGTGTGACCTTGGGCAAGCTGCTTAACTTTTCTGAGCCTCAGTTTCCTCATCCATAAAATAGAGGTGATAATTTTGCCTATTTCAGAGAGTCCAATAACCCTCTCATTCAATTTTGAGGACTGAATGACGTGATGCACACACAAAGAGCTTGGCATATAAAGGTTTGATAGATGTTATTATCAGTTTATTACTGGGCACAGGGCTATACTCTCCCCCACAGACATGGAAGTTGCCATCATGCATAGGGTGATGTTAGGTCTGTCCCCATCCTCCAATGACATTTGCCATTAACAAATACTCAAATGACTTCTAAGAGAAAATTATACCAGATATGTGCTTATACATAAGATCCAGGAACTGCTTTGTATGAACCTGGCTCTTGCCCACATGTGTTGGTTTAGTCCAGGCTTGTACATTTTAAGGGTCTTTAGCTGCTGGTTATTCCTTCAGTCTTAAGGCCTTGCTATTACGGTTTCAAAATAGCTCAGCCCTTCTGGGTACAGGAAGCTGTAGATAAGGACCCGATGGGTGGTTAATAGACGTGTGTGGCATGTGTACATGAAAATATTTAACCACCTCAGCAGAACTGAGATTCAGAGCTATGGTCATGTGCTTGAAAAATTATGCTACATGTTGGGTCCCTTTAGCAAGGGCCTTTCTCTGAAGGTGCCATAGAGACACATTTTCAATTTGGTTCAGTTCCACAGATTTTTATTCAGCTTCTACTAAGTGCCCAGCACTGTGGCAGACAATCTGATGAGTAGCCTTCTATGGCTAAAATAATGATGTACAACAATAACAACCACACAGCATCTGAAATTTCTTTCTCGTGCATAAGGTTCCTTTCTCATGCATCTGGGTGATCTGGGATCAGTTGGGCTAAGTTGAACTTGGTTGCAGGCCTGTGGGTCTGCTGGGGACTATGGCATACATGATTCTCATCCCCTGTGGATCCATCAGCTACTCCAGGAATTTTCCTCTCACATCCTTGGAAGAGGGAAAAAGCTCAAGCTCAACCATACAACCTTCTGCTTTGTCATATATAGTAATATTCCATCGACCAAAACAGTCACACGGCCAAGCCCCAAGTTAACGGGCAAGAAGGTGTTCTCCTACTATAAGGCCAAAGCAAGTGCACTGCCAAGCCTGAAATCTATGGAGTAGGGCATATACCATCATCAATGAGATACTGGCAGACATGAATATTTCTGCGCAATAATTTCATCAACTGCTTGCCCTGGTGATTGAGTGTAAAAGAGAGCTTCACCTGAACCCAGAAGTGAGTTCAGGCTTTACCAAAAAGAAGAATTGATTGTGTAAAGTGACTGTGGTTTTTTTATATCGTTGTTGTTGCTTACTTATGCTTAGTTACATTGGAGGCAGATCAAGGAAGAATCAGGACTAGTGGTCAGAGCTGTTGTTTTGATTCCTTTTCTGGATTCTAAAAGTATCTCACTAGCAACACTCAGGTTACAGCTGTAAGTTTTCAAGCAGTGAAGTGGTATATGAAGCTTCAATCTTTCATTGAAAATGGCTGTTTTATTCTTTCCAATTTAGAGATCATTCTCTTTGATAAATTCAACTGTTTTGGGCCTGGGTATAAGCAAAATGTTGTACGCAGCGTCCATAGTTTCATCAGGTTGTCCATAGGCCAGTGATTGGCACAGGGTAGCTATTCTGGCCTTGCACAAAAAGGGTAAAAGGAAACTCCAGAAATCAGAGCTCAAGCGGACTCATAGGAAGGGCCCAGACTAGATCCCTAAGGAGATGGTTGCTGAGTCCTTATAAAATAAAGTGGGATCCCATTCTCTGTGGTTCCGTTCAATTTACCCAAGCCAAATTTACTTATTTCCTTTTGGTAAGTCTGTAGATTTCAGTCATTGTCTAGTTTGTCAACAACTCCTGAAATACTCTTGTAGTTAAGCTAGAGCTATGAGCAGTGTAATAATACAATTCGATCAAAGCTTAGTTATTTAGAGTGCTACTGAGAAAATGTTGATGAAGTTCACTCTAAAAGCCTGCCTCTGGCAAGGTGCCTGGCACTCTGTCCTTGGCATCCCCTTATCTGACAGTGTTATCAATTACATAAATGGAAAATGAATTGGAAA
Organism: Sturnira hondurensis; assembly: GCF_014824575.4. Taxonomy (NCBI): domain Eukaryota; kingdom Metazoa; phylum Chordata; class Mammalia; order Chiroptera; family Phyllostomidae; genus Sturnira; species Sturnira hondurensis. Next base: position 2,073,912 of record NW_028088424.1, on the reverse strand, counting down.
GCTTGCTAATCAAGATTGCGAGTGACACAGTGCTGGGAGGGTCCCTTAAAACAAGCGCAAATCCACACTCAGAGCAACAGTCTGGAAGTGATAGAGGACATTTAACAAAGAAGTCACAAATCTCCAAATCTGGGCCCTGGGACAGTACAGGTTGAGAAAGTCCTGTGCCCTGACCACCGCTGCAGGAGAGGAAACATCCTAGATTTCAAAGAAGTTCCAGGCTCAAATGAATCCAAAGGGTGGCACAACTCCGCAGAGAGCTGACAAACATCTCAGCGCCTACGTCCATAGCAATGATGTTTCAGATCAGAGAAAGTCACAGTCCCACTGGACACAGAGTTGATTCAGGCACTTATGTAACCTCAGAAATGACCAGGGTTCATTCAATTTTCTGGTCAACTAGAAGGACATCCTCTTCTTCTCTCTTTTCTGTCTGATTTTCCTTCCTGAAGTTCTACCCTTAGGCATAAAGGCGTAACTTTTGATTTTGCAAGTAAACATTTCATGCATTTAGCAAATGTTTATTTAACACCCTTATATGTAACACCTCATTCAATGCTGGGGGGGGTGGGTAGGAAACAAAACAAATACCAAGCGCCTGCTGCAGGATGGGGAAAATGCACGAACATACACATTACAATGTGAAAAGTCCTAAGATGATAGTCTTTGCACAGTGTTGTGCTAACACTGATTCACCCCAGGGTGACAGAAGGTAGCTTGGTGTCTTGGAGGAAATCAGCATTGAGGTCATCACATCCTGAGGACCAAGCACAGAACCTGGCATATGCCAGATATTTAAAAAGCTATTGATGAATGGAAGGATGAGAGGGAAGACGGTATGCAGACTTGTGAGCAAGTCCCAGCTCTGCCACTTGCCAGCAAGTTAAATTAACTCACTGAACCTGTTTCTCCATAAGTAACATAGGGAGATGATCCTCCTCTATCAGGGTTGCTTTGCAGATCTAATAAAATGGAATGGGCTAACCAACTTAAAGTGTCCAAAATGCTCGAAGGCACCTGGGACTTCATAAAGATAAACTTTAATATCCATGTCCCTCTGACTCATAGGCCAGTGAGATCATATTTGGAGTATTCTGGGCATCACATTTTAAGAAGAATATTTATAAATTACAGAGAAGAGACCAAAATGAAGAGAGGCTTAGGAAGCAGGAAAGACTAAGGGGTAAAGGAGACAAAGACAGTTTGAGGGTCTTCCTTGGTGAAAGGAAGAGACCTTATCCCACAGAGCCCCAGAAGCAGCACCAAAGGGGTTCAGTTCCAGCTCAGGCACTAAAGACCATCTGACAATTACAGCTGCTGAGAACACAGTGAGCTGCCTCCTCTCTGGAGCTTTGAAAGCAGAGTCTGGAGGAACATCTGCTGCAAGTGTCTATAAAGTCACTTGGTCAACAAAATATTTGTTGTGGAGTGCCTACTGTATGCTGTCATCTTGTTCTAGGAACCTTTGAATTTAAAAGGAAAAAAAGAAAAAAGCCAGTCCCTGGACCTAAGGCTCTCACAAAAGCCAACTATGTGCTTTATGTTCTAAACTGCTGTGGGAACTCAGAGGGTTTTGTAGGAGGGATTTCACATTTGGGTGGAAGGTGGGATGAGATGACCTCTAAGGTCTCTTGGCTCCTGCTGTTCTGTGATTCTGTAGAAGTCATTGTCTCTGGCTGCAAAGAGTTTACTCATCTTATCCACAGACTTTCCTCATAATTGAAACTTGGAGACCCAGGCCCCTAATGTTTAAGTGGTAGGACTCCCCCAAAACAATAACTATGATGTTTTGTATCAGTAACGCACCAATCTGCTATAAGAACTTTTACATTTATTAGGATAACTGAGCCTCACACCTGACCTATATATAAGACCATGTCTAAATAGATAAGGAAATGGAGTGACAGAACAACACAGGAGACTCACCTGAAGTTACCAGGATCCTACATAGCAGGGCCAGGTAGAACTCAGGTCCCCCAAGACTCATTTACTATTCTTGCCAGTAGACTGTAATGCATTTAGCTTTCTCCTTTGGTGGTTTTTGTCCCAGGAAGTTTCTCTTTCCTCTGCCTCCTCCCCTCCCCCCTACTCCATTATTGCAAGCACAGAATCTGGCAGATGAATGACCTGGCTGATCTCCCAAGTTTCTTTCTGAAATGCAGAAACCGACATCCTTTACATTAGGAATTCCAAACACAGTCACTGCTGTGTCAGAAAAATATTAACTGTTTGAGCAGTGGACCTTGCCACAGACCCAGAGAATGATAAGCACAGGCAGGGAAGAAAAGCAGTTCACTGCCTTTGTTAGCTAGAAGGGAAGATGCATGACCTACTTCAGATGGTGATGTTGTTTTTAAAAATAAAATATAGGGATTCTGAGGCCTGTGCTAAGAGCATTAGCTCGAGCTGAGGAAATGGTACTCTCTGAGAAACCAATAAATGTGTGCTTTGACTTCTTTTTTTGGCTTTCATTTGAGGTAACAACCAGTAGGCAGGTCCTAAGGCCAGGACTTTGAAAATGTTGGGCCATTGGAGATGCTGGCAGTTCTGTCGACATTTTCTATTGCTTTGAATGAATCACTCTGACAGCCTGACAGAGTTGCTGAGAGCACAAGGCTCCCACCAGTTATCCCACCAGACAGAGTAGCATGCTGTGTCCTCATGGGTGGGGGGTGAGAGGGAGAAGCGTAAGGAAGGCAGAGGGTATCTGAGCAGAGGGCTACACTGGAGCCTGAGTGTGTGCCATGGCCAGCAGCATGTAGGCACCTCCCAAGCCACTACCCAGGCTAGCTGGAAATTCTTTGCCTTGATCCACCAAGTGATTTATGTGATTTGCTTCCAGAAACACCAGAGAGGGAAAAAATATAGAAAAATCTCGAGGCTTTCTTCCATTTACAGAAGATTGGGCTTTGCAAGGAATTCCCTAAAAGGGATTTCATATTTTTGGCAATGGCAGTATTATTGGAAAATGACTTACACACACACACACACACACGTACACACATGCACACATTTTCTAACTCCTTTATCTTGTTTTTTTTCTTCCGTAGCACTTAAAATTTTTAGAGTCACTTATTTGCATATTGTGTCTCCTCCCCACCTGAGAATGGTAACTTCATTAGGGCAAGCACGTTGTTATTTATTCTGCAGCCCCAGTCCATAAAACTGTGATTGGCACCTTGGTATTTCTCATTAAAGAACTGTTTTTTCACTTGTGGCATGAAGTACCATTTTGCCTATTGGTCCTGCTTTAGGTGTCATATGTGACTTTCTGGCCTCCCCCGGTGCAACATCAGCCCCTATGAAGTCCAATGTCAGCTCTGGTGGAGTGACCCATGTTTCTCAGGGTCTTTGTTTTTGAGTCTGTTACTTTTATAACAGGTAAGGTGAGCACTCAGGATATCAAGATAACAGATTGGGGAAGTGTACATAAGGGGTAGTTGATCTGGAATCACTTCTAATATCACTGGGTTCAAAATCCAAGGAGCTGCAGGTGGTCACAACAGAGCATGGAAAGGTTGTCCCCAAACAGCTTTCTCTTAATCAGAGGAATGAGTCATTGTTCAAATTTCCCATTTAACCACATGGGGAGCCTTATTGGGAACTGCCCTGCCTAATTTCAGAAACTGTAACCCCTTATGGCTAAGGCAGAGTAAAAAGACCTTGGGACCATAAGCCACTAAGAAGACAAAGCTTATCTCCCTAACAGGAGTGCCACCTCTGCCCCTTTACTTCACCCTGCTTGGCCTCGAGCCTGACCAATTAGCCAATGATGAGTAGGATTCCTCAAGGGAGGGATGACCTAAGACAGGCACGGTCGTGATGGAGCCCTCAGGGAAGGACTTGGGGGGCTATAGCAAAAGTGGGTGATGGACCCTCACCCCTCAGCTCTGACATAGCCTGAGTCCTCATTTGGTCTGCAAGAAGTCTCCTAATCTCTTGGCTGCCTTACTTCCATGCCTGACATAAGTCTGAAACAATGCCTTAAACCTGAAACAATGCTGGAGGTGGGTGTGGCCCTGTGCTAGAAAGGACTGGTTCCCTGGGGCGATCAGATCTAAGAAAGAATGAGTAAAATCCTGTAAAACCTACTTTGCTAATACCCTCAATTTAAATGATAAGGGTCCAAGCAAGAAATGAGTTTGTTCCCCAAAGTTTTTTGGCCCTATAGCTAACTGACCCTGACTCAAAATAAGCCCTCAGAGTTCTTTGAACGTAATCTATTGTTTGATCATTACTACCTGACAATGATTGAGCTTTACGTATACACCCTGTATTCCTGTGCAAATTAAACCCAGTAAAAGCCCACTGAGGAACAGGCTCCTGGTCCTTCTCCTTTGAGTGATGGGCCACCTTTCCTCCCCAACCAGATCATGTCTTGGTAGACTTATTCTCATCTGCGGCAGAGGCACAGGGCTCTGTGGGCAAAGCTCCCCCACAGAGCCTGAAGCTTAAACTGTTCCCATTGATTGGGAAAAATCCCCCTCCCACAGGCCTAAGAATGCCACAAAGTAATCTAACTTCCGCATCTGCTTCTATAACTTGCTTCTGCCACGTAATCATAAGAGAGATCTAGCGTTTATCCCCGAATAAGGAAATAGACATAACTTCCGCATTTGCTTCTGTAACCTGCTTCTGCCACGTAGCTTAGAAAGAAAGAAAGACAGGGATATAAAAGTAAGACCCCTGCCACTGCTCAGGGCTCAGAATTTGGAGGTCACTCTCCTCTGAGCCCGTGCATGTAATAAAGATCGTGCTCCTGAACCCCTCGGTGTCTGGTCGCTTCATTTTTCTGTAACACCATGCCTCTGCACCTTCCTCCCAAATTGTTCTGTCAGTGTTGCACGACCCCTTTCTAGTACTGACCTTTATTCTTACTTTTCCCTATCTCACCCTGCACTTCATACTCACCCTACATGGCTGCTTTTTAATATATTTGTCCATTCATCCTTCAAATATAGAGTACCTACCATATATCAGGCACTGTACAAGATGTGGGCAGTCCCTGATGTTCATCCTACATAAGAGTCTTCAATCAGCTCAGATTTGTGAAGACTCCCCTATGTAAAACACAGGGACCAGGGTACTGTTATAGGAGGAAGAAATGCTCAGTTCAATTCCTGATTTGTTGGAGCTTGCAGTGTGTGGAGGAGACATTATCTGCAGAGGTCTTTACTCTGCAACACAGCTGAGCAATGGATGAAACACTTCCAAGAGGTGTGTTTTCAATCATGGAAAAAGCAGAATTAAAATCTCAGACTCTTCTATTAAACTCACTGTTCGATCTTGGGGGACTTTCTTGTCCCTCTGGGAGCTTCTGTTCATCAGGCTGTAAAATGAGAATAATAATCATCTACCCTCAAAATTGTGTTGAAGATCCACTGAACTGATGCCTGTGAAAGTGTTTTATACTATAAAGAGAAATGAAGATGATTATTATCTGCAAGTTAAGGAAGAGCATGCCTTCAAACCTGACTCCTGAAAGATGAGCCATAGTGGTACAAATGTCCCATGTTATCCAACTGGCTTCTGAAAGCTCTCTAAAAATAGCTCTGGGTGAGCTAATCCTAACCACACCCTTTGCCATGTTTCTATTACAAACTCCATTAGTTCCCAGAGAACCATGTAAGTGAGGAATACACAGCCACTGGGTATGCTCATACCTAATCAGGGCCTTTGAATCTCACAAAAGTCCTCTTGACAGAATGCACCTGGTCCCATATAGCAGAGCTGAGTGCCCATCCAGATAATGAGCTTTGCAGCTGTGTATCAGGAGGTATTTCCCCAATTATGGTGGCATTAGGGAAAGGCATTGGAAGGAACTTTCTCCCACCATTGAGTAGTAAATGCTTTGCTAATTTGCCTGATGATACATTTATGATGGTTGCTTGCTGATCCTCTTCCACAATCCACCTTTAATGGCTTTTCTGTTAGAAGAGGCCAGTCTTTTCCAATGAACCAACTTTATTTCATTATGGTTTATTATTGTATTTTGTCCAGGCAGTGCCTGCAAAATGAGAAAGTGGCCTGCAAAACTCTCTCATTGTGAGTGCAATTACTGCCTCAGTGCCAAGAAGGAAAGAAAAACAAATAGTAATCTTTGTTAATTGAAATAGTAAAATATGTGCAGTTCAGAACAATTCTGTGTAGAATTTTAAAAAGAAAAACCTCTCTATACATACATGAAAGTACATACACACAAAATGAAGCATTGTTCCTGACACTGTGAATTATAAATATGCAGCACTCTCTCTGCTTTTTTGTTTGCTGGCCTGTCTACCACAGCCCTTGAGTGTGTGTGTGTGGTGTGTGTGAGGCTCAGTGTACTGCTTCTAATTATTTTTTAGATTTTTCTTTTTGGCAGTGTTGTTCTATAATTAAATCCATTTCCCTTGGGGGAATTTACGTCACTTCTGTGCATTTCTTGTGCTCCTTTTACAGAAGGAAATGTAAAAAGAAGGTTTTGTTTGCACTTGGTTCTACAATTGCTCCACTCCCTCTTCTTTCTTTCTTTTTTTCCTAAGGTTCTTCCTGCCTCTGGCCATAGCCATAAAACACAAACAAATCAAGGATTCTCAGGACAATTTTCTGTAGCTTGGATGAGTGTGTGTGTGGAGGGGGCGGAGTTGTCATCTGTAAGAGAAGCCAATTGTTGAATAAGTGAGCAAATCATCATGTAGCTAATTTGTTTCTGTTGTAAAGATAAACTAACTGTTGGCTTCCACTAGTTCTGCTCCCTTAACTGAATCAAAAACCTCATGTGCAAAGGTGAAGTAAGCATGTGAAGCTTTATGGACAATTCCCTGGCCAATTTGGTAGTTGCGTATTTAAGTGCATAGGAATTGGAGGCAGTGTGATATGATACATAGGAAAAATGGGAGGTTTATGGTCAAACTATCCTGAGTTCAAACCCTACTTCACCCTAAGGATATTTCAAGGTGGAATGTCCAGCAAAGTTTCTCTCTCCTACTTATTTACAGCTAAAGACTCCGGATGAAATACCAAAAGCGTCTCTCTGAGGACTCTAAATAAGAGCAAGCAGATTGCTAAAGGGAATTAACACTTGGAGACTGACAGACCTAAGTAGGCCTAGGAGAAATGGAAAATTACCAAGTGGGAAACTGTAGCTTTGGGAAACTCCCTGCCAACCCTACCCAGGACAAATGGATGCCCTGCTAAGATGTGGGTCTGGGGTTGGCCTATCTGGCATAACAAAATGCAACTTTAACTTGAGTCTGACAAGGTGTATCAAGAACATGATCAGTAGAAATGGCACCCAGCAACCAGCTCTAGCCAATCAGACTTTGACACCCCAACAAGTTACCCTTTCTGGGTTTTTCTGCTTAAAAACTCTGCCCTAAGAACTGAGCAAGTCTTAACCTCCCTTTGTTGGCTTTGCAACCTCTCTTGGTTTGCTCCACTTTTCCCTCTCATTCCCTGAGAATAAACCCTGCTCCTTATCTTGCTGTGTCTGGTTTCTTGAGCGACTCTAACCTAACAGAGATGCAAACATTATGAGCATGAGTTCCTGGGGCTTTTCTTCACCTTTTCTCTCACAGCATTACCTTGAGCACAGCTCCCCTACATGGAGATGTACCCTATTGGTGACACTTGAAGCTAAAATTCTGATTGAAACACCATTTTTCTGGCCAGTGGACCTTGGAAATGGGGTCCTATAGGCTAGAAAATATGAAGGAAATATTGAACAAGAGAGATGTAGGAAAAAGTCTTCAAATTCTCTGTATGAACCTCATACAGGGTGACCCCTAAGTTCCAGGGTGACCTTCAAGTTCCAGGGTGACCCCTAAGCTGCACACATATGGTAAAGACCAAAAGTAGTATGGCAAACGTTTTGAGAACTGAACTGAAATATGAGCCACCACCCACAGAAGGTAAAACAAAACTTACACTCTAACCCTAAATGATATAGACTAAAATAAAACAAATAAAAATCAACATTCTCTAGAGGATTTTAACAGAATGCAGAGTATGTACAACATAGCATTTATACCATCCAGAATGCAATCCAAAATTACTCTATAGACAAAGAAGCAAGCATATGTGACCCAATCCCAAAGGAAAAGAAAATCATCAGACAATAACCTAGAGCTCATTCAGATGTTAGAATTATCAGAGACTTTAAAAAGTTTAAAGCCACTGTCAGAATTACCATGCATGAGGTACATGTAAACACCTTTAAAAATGATGGAAAGTTCTTAGCAGAAAAATAGAAATCATGAAAAACAACCAAGTGAAAATTTTAGAAGTAAAAAGCAAAATATCTAAAAATTTTTTAAACATTTTATTTATCTATCTTTAGAGAGGAAGGGAAGGAGAGAAGGAGAGAAACATCAGTGTATGCTTGCCTCTCGTGAGTCCCCTGCTGGGAACTGGCCTGCAACCCAGGCGTGTGCCCTGATTGGGAATTGAACCACAATCATGTGGTGGCCTCAAGAGAACTTTAAGGTAAAGCCAAATTGGTAGAAATATTCCAATCTGAGGAACAGAGAGGGGAAAAAGTAGGACAAACACAAGAACAGTGTGAGAGACTTGTGGAATGATCTGAAAAAGTCATTGGTGTCCCAAGAAGAAAGGAGAAAAAGTGTTTCAAGAAATAATGACTAAAAGCATCCCAAATTTGGTGAAAGATGTGAGTTTACAGATGCATAAAACTCAGCAAGTTCTAAAGTGAATAAGCCCAAAGAAAACCATTCTCAGACATATAATAACCAAACCACTGAAAATCAAAAATGAGGAGAAAATACTAAAAGTACCTATACAAAAACAGCATGTAATACACAGGAAAAATGATTCAAAAATATTGTGCATTTCACTTTGGAAAACATGGAAAGCAAAGGACAGTAGAATATTTTTAAAACAATAATAGAAAAAAACTTGTAAACTCAGAATTCTATATCCAACAAAATGCTTTTTATAAATAAAGGTGACATAAAGATATTCTCAGATGAAAGAAAATTAAGAGGATTCATAACCAAAAAGAAATGCTGTAAAAGAAATGTTAAAGAAAGTTCTAAATGGAAATGATACAGAGGGAAACTTGGATCTTCGAGAAAGAAAGAAGAGCAAGAGAAATGGTAAATAGCTGGATAAAGAACTATTTTTCTCTTCTTAAGACCTTTGAAATATGTATGCCTATTGAAAGCAGACATTACTGCATTTTGCCATGTATAATGCACTCCCATGCACCCACGTTTTTGGCCTAAAGTTTCAGGGAAAAAACTTTCATTTTAATTCAATTATTTACTAATTAATTTATTTATATTTAGAAACAAAACAATCATCATATTTCAGGGTATTATTTTGCATGTGGATATCCTTATTGCTTTCTAGAGTTACTTTGAACACACAAGCATAAATAAAAAATTAAAAACATTTATATAGATATGAAATTAATATTACCCATGTATAATGCATATCCTTATATTTCAAAAAAAATTGGGCAAAAAAGTGCTCATTATGCATGGCAAAATATGGTATAACATTGGCAGGCTTTTCTGTGTATGATCCTCAGTATATATGAGTATATATATAGAAGAGTGTATGTATATATATACTTTTAATATATATATTAAGAATATAGAGAGAATATATAACATATATTCAGTATATATTATATATCACCTCTATACCACCTCTATACTCAATATCACCTCTATATTCATATATACAACAACATAAATGAGCAGGAAAAAGAAATCTATATGGTTCTAATGTTCTTTCATTGTATTTGAAGTGGTAAAATATTAACTAGACTGTGAATACACCTAACTAGGTATGAATATTATAGTCTTTGGAGCAACCAGAAAGTAATACAAAAAGAAATAGCCAAAAAACTGATAGATAAATTAAAATGGAATTCTAAAAAAATCAAATAATCCAAAATAAGCAATTAAAGAGGTAACAAAATAGCCAAAATAGAAAGAAAAAAATTAAATTAGTAATGAAATGGTAGACTTAAATCCAACCATGTCAATAATCATATTAACTATGAGTAGTCTGAACACACCAGTTGGAAGAGATTTTCAGATTGAATTTTCTCTTAAACCACTCTTTATTACCTACTTATCATAAGACCTTGGACAGTTACTTAATATTTATGACCCACAGTTACTTCATCAGTTACAGAAGGATAATAATATCAACCATGTAAAATTTTTGTGCAAATATTGGGTTGGCCAAAAAGTGTGTTTATTTTTTCTCCATACAATGGCTCTAGTAGTACTTAGTTGTCTTTAACGTCATTCAAAACAATTTTGTTTGACTGTATAATTCTAAAAATTATCAAAATTGGTGAATTTTTGTGCAGCCATTTTAACATTGAAGATAGAAGAAAATATGCAACATGTTTGGTGTATTATGTTTTGTTATTTCAAGAAAGGTAAAAGCACAACCAAAATGCACAAAAAGATTTGTGCAGTGTATGGAGAAGGTACTGTGACTGATCAAATGTGTCAAAAAGTGGTTTGCAAAGTTTTTTTGGTTCCTTTGACATTTTGGCCAAATAATTATTTGCTGTGGGGCTGTCTTATGCATTGAAAGATGTTTAGCAGCATGCCTGGCCTCTACCCACTAGAAGCCAATAGCAGGAGATAGCTGGCATACTCAAAATAGCCATATTAATAAAGTTATTGGTGAAAGTAAAAAATGTGGTTTTTATTTCACAGGAAAAACTAAAAGGACTTTTTAGCCAGCACAGCAAAATGTGGTGGTGTCAGTTAAATGCCTGGTGAATAGTAAGTGCTCAATACATTATATCAACTGTCTAGTAATGTAACATTAACAGTGACAACTAATGTCTACTAAGTTCACTAACAGTGTTTCACTATTCATTTTATCCTACATTCTTTTTTCTTTGAGAAGAGCACTGACAGAAAGATGTGATTGGAAAAGATTAAGGATGCACCTTCCCCAAAAGCATGGTTTCTTGTATCCCACTCTGAATCTGACAGAAATCATTATATGTTTTTTCTTATGGAAGCAATATATGTTTGTCATGTCTCTAGCACTATGAATTGGTAAATTGTATAGGCTGAGGACCTATTTATACATCTATCTGCTCTAAACATTTATTTGTCTGCACTAACTACATTCATTGAAAATTTAAATAAATTTCTACATTCATTCATTGAATTTCTATATTCATTGAAATAATTTCTGCTGGGTAAAAAGTAATAATTGATTTTACTGCCCATTAGCATATTTTTTAAAATTTTATTTTAATTGTTGTTCAAGTACAGTTTTCTGTCTTTTATTCCCATTCAAGCCCACCACCCCAAGTCCTCCCCACCTCCCTCCCATTTCCACCCTCCCTAGTTTTTGTCCATGCGCCCTGCATACTTGTTCCTATAAACCCTTCCCTTTTCCCCTGAAATTCCCTCCCCCCTCCCCTTTGGCCACTGTCAGCCTGTTCTCTATTTCAGCGTCTTTGGTTGTATTTTGTTTGTTTGTTTGTTTGTTTGTTTTGTTGTTTAGGTTCCTGTTAAAGGTGATATCATATGGTATTTATCTTTTACTGCCTGGCTTATTTCACTTATCATTATGCTTTCCAGTTCCACCCGTGCTGTTGCAAAGGGTAGGAGCTCCTTCTTTCTTTCTGCTGCATAGAATTCCATTGTGTAAATGTACCATAGTTTTTGGATCCATTCATTTACTGATGGGAACCTAAGTTGCTTCCAACACTTGGCTATTGTAAATTGTGCTGCTATGAACATTGGAGTGCATAGGTTCTTTTGGCTTGGTGTTTCAGGGTTCTTAGGATATAATCCTAGGAGTGGAATTGCTAGGCCAAAAGGCAGTTCCATTTTTAATTTTCTGAGAAAATTTCATACTGTTTTCCATAGTGGTTGTACCAGTCTGCAATCCCACCAACAATGAACAAGGGCCCCCTTTTCTCCACATCCTCTTCAACACTTGTTGTTTGTTGCTATGTTTACGATGGCCATTCTGACTGGTATGAAGTGGTATCTCATTGTGGTTTTAATTTGCATCTTTGATAGCTAGCAATATTGAGCATTGTTTCACATGTCTCTGGATCTTCTGTATGTCCTCCTTGGAGAACTGTCTGTTCAAGTCCTTTGCCCATTTTTTAATTGGGTTGCTTGTCTTAGAGTGGAGTCAAGTAAGTTCTTTATATATTTTGAAGATTAAACCCTTGTCTGAGGTATCATTGGCAAATATGTTTTCCCATACAGATGGTTCTCTTTTTATTTTAATACTGTTTTCTTTAGCCGTGCAAGCATATTTTAATTTCACTATATTTTAAATGTCATAGTAAGAACTCAGGGCACTCAAGATCTGCCCTTACCAATTTATATAATAAAGGCATCCACTGGTGAGTATACATCCTCCGTAGTATGGTGAAGCACAGGTCCATCCTCCCTGCTGAGAAAGTAGACTCCTGGGATTTCAGCCAGAGCAGAGACAGGGACGTAGAGACAAGAACATATATTTAACACGAGAGTTGCCAGTATGCCAGAGAGAGCATGGACCTTGACATCCATCAGCTGTTGTCAAATTTCCTCAGTTAATATTGTTCCAAAGGTAAAGATACAGAGAAGTTTATTTCAACAGCTATATATTAAGAGCTACCCATGTGCAGAGCACAGAGTCAGGGGCCAGGTGTAGAGAGATGACTCAGTGAAACAAACGAACATGACTCAGATGGCTGAAGGTCTGCTGAGGAGACAGGTTGTCAACAGATCAGTTCAGTCAAAGGTGGTCATTGCTCCATTCCCTCTTGGAGCTGCCTTCTGAAGGCCCTGACACTCAGGAACCAGATTCCTCCAAACCCCAGACATCCCAGAGATCATCTGGGACAAACCCCACCCTGGGAATCTCTGGTTTTCTTCAGTCAACACTGAACATTGGGGAAGTCTGGGCATCTGTATTTTCTGGTGGTGTTTACAGTGTCATTTACCATTTTTGTGGCCTGTCATAGAAGCTAGTATAATATTTGCTTAAGTATTTAAATCAAGTCCTTTACTTTAAGCCAGTGGTTGCTGAGCTTTAATTAAAGCATATTTGCATACATTAATATCACCCAGCTTCTCTGCATTTTAACTGTATTTTTGCATTCAAAACATGACATTTCGATAACAATAGTTGTCAGTGCCTGGGCTCTAATTTATGCCACAATTACAGGCCCTGCTAATTACAGCCCTGGCCGGCATCTCCAGCTCCTTCCTACGGAGCCTGTGTGCAGCCACGGCTTTGACTCCTTCAGGGTGTGCATTTCACCAATTATAGAGCAGTTCCAACCTGCCACAAAGGGTGCAGCAGTGTCCAACCTGTGGCCCACAGGCTGCATGCGGCTCAGGATGGCTATGAATGCAGCCCAACACAAAATCGTAAAATCACTTAAAACATTGAGATTTTTTGTGTGATTATGTGTCACAATGTACTTAATGCGTGGCCCAAGACAACTCTTCTTCCAGTGTGGCCCAGAGACACCAACAGGTTGGACACCCCTGAACCCCTTATCTTTAGCCCTGCTAATATTCTGAAACTTTGGGAGTCAAGAGAAAAAAATGCAGCTTTTATATCAGAGATTATAGGGCCTGGAAGTTTCTGGCTAATGTCCCAATCTTTACTGAGAATAAATTTAGTCTATTAAACCTAAGGATTAATTTGAATTCTTCTCTGAGGTGGAAGTATTGAAAGAAGAAGGAAAGAAAGAATAAAGGAAGGGAGGGAGGGAGGGAGGGAAGGAGGAAGGAAGGTAGGGAGGAAGGAAGGAAGGAAGGAGGAGAGAGAGAAAGGGAATTTGGGGGGACTATGAGTACTGTGAGTTGCAGGTGAAGAAATAATAGAGAAGCTTCTACATCTCGAGTATCATTGAATTCATGTTTCTACTTGAGGTCTGGGTCAAGATCACCTACGTGTCTTGACAGGCAGAACTAGTTACTCTCTCTGTACTCTCAAGGAGTCTATTAGGATTCTGACCTCTTGTCTTTATTTCTGTATTTCTCTTGCCAACCGGACTACAAATTCCTGAGGGAAGAAGCCATAGTTTGTTTATCTCCCCATTACCTAACACACATGGTCCCCCAACAAACATTTCTTTCACTAGTGGCAGGAAAAGCCACAGCTACACCTGATGGAAGGTGAACCTGATCCCTCTCATGGACCAGCCCAGATACCCCAGATGTTGCCAGAGTGGCTTGGATACCCATGACCCTCATTCTGCCCAAGAAGCCTTGCCAGACACTAAACTTTCCCTTTCTATGGCCTCTGTGGAAATGTTTGGAAATCAGAAACACAAATAACTTGTGGTGTTGCAAACTGTGAAGACAGCCACAGAGGAAGCTCTTCCAAACCTCCTCTACAGCCACAGTGCATTTCGGACCCCCAGGCTGAAGCCAGAAGGGTGAAAAGTCAGCTGGAGCCTGATATTTCCAAACACTGGGGCTATAACAATAAACAGCAAGCTCAGTAGGCAGAGAGACAAACCTGATCTGCATTTCTTCTGTTTCTCCTCTCAGGCAAGCCCAGCCCACAGCCTGTTTGTCTACTGTGGGCCCCTGAGCTGTAGCTGACCTCTGAGCCAGGCAGAGCTTCCTGGGCCACAACAAGATGACGGTAGATATCTCTGCAGCACAGAGAACAGGATACTGTGAGCTAGAAACTGCTTTGGGCCAAGATGGAACCCTAAGGGGTGGGGATGGTAGGGCTGGTGGAGCAGAGAGTGTATGCCTGCATTTGAGTCTCTGTACTGGGCAGGGAGACTTGGTCACTTTGGCAGTCACTTTTTAAGTCCTATCTGTACACTGCCTTCTCTGCAAGCTTTTCTATGTCCCTCAGAGCAGTTCACTTCAACAAAAATATGTTACACGCAGATTATGTGCGAAGTACTGTACTGGACTCTAAGATTCAAAGAAGAATTAGGCTCAGATTCTGCCTTAAGAGTGCTTGCCATCTAACTGGAAAAACAAATAGTTATATTTCTATGGAGTGGTGCACGGTGAGTTGTGGGTGTACTGTGCCCCACAAGAGCAGAGAGAAGGACCACTAGGCTGAGTCTGGGCATCCAGGAGTGCTAACTGGAGGCAAACACATCTGAACTGAGTTCAGAAAATTTAAAAAAATGTATTCAGATGAAGAAAGATGAAAAAGGTATTTCAGGCAGCACAACCAACATGAGCAAAAACACAAAATGAGCCCTTGTGGCATATGCAGGAAGCTAGAGGCAGTTTAATAGGACTAGATGTGTTGTGCAGGGTAGACTAAGGTGAGACTGAGGGACTGGAAGGGGTCAGATCATAGAGGGTCCTTCATACCGTCCTCCTGAGGAAAATGGGAAGTCTCAGAACAGGTTTAGGTAGGGAAGCAGCCACAGGAAGTCTGGTTTTCAGAAAGATCACTTGGACTTCACTGCAGAGAGTGGGCAATTATAAGACACTCCTGGAGATGAAGAGACCAGTCAGAGGCTTGCAGCAGTCCAGGAGACAGCTTGGTTAGCAGCAAAGAATGTGGAGAGCATCTGTTTAATTTGAGAGACATCGAGAAGATAAACTTGACCAGACTTGGTAATGAGACTTTAAGGGGAGAGAGGCATTAAGAATAACCTCAAGCCCTGGGCAGATACCTCAGTTGGTTGGAGCACTGTCCTGTACACCAAATGGCTGTGAGTTGGATTCCTGGTCAGGGCACATACCTAGGTTGTGGCTTTGATCTCCTGTCAAGGTGAGAACTGATCTATGTCTCTCTCTCTCTCTCTCCCCCCACCCCCTCTTCCTTTCTCTCTAAAAATCAGTAAGCATATCCTTGGTTGAGGATTAAAAAAAAAGAACAAACTCAAGATTTCTGAGTCAAAGCGCTATTAATTATTATTATATTAAGTATTTACTATGTGCCTGATACTATTATGAGTGCTTTTTATAGGATATTTCATTTAACATTCACAACAAACCTATGATATTGGGACTATAGCTTTTTTCCTCAATGAGGAAAGGAAGACACAAAGAGTGATAAATAACTTGCCCAAGGTCACCCATTCACTAGATGGTGACCTTGAATTCTGGGCAGTGTGGCTCTGGAGCCTATGACCTTGGTGAACCCCAGGACACAGGTGGTACAACTGGTGACTCTCATAATGTCTAGCACTCAGTCATGGGAGTTGATCTTGGCTTCAGTTACTCTATTCAACAGTTTATCTGGGATGCTGTGACATACTTAGAAGTATATATTTGGTCTCTAGCTTCATTTCATGATAAAGCGCTCCTAAACCCTTGCAATTTCCTAAAGGATAAGGGAAGTAAGAGCAACTTTTGTTCTAATATTTGGTCTTTGATTCTGGTTTCTGACACAGAGCCCTAAAACTCTTGCAAGTTCCTGAGCAATGGGGGTAATGGGAGCATCTTACGTGGAGCTCCTAAGTCCCTTAGAATTCCCTGGATGTTAGGAACATCTTTTGTTCTAATGAGGTAACTCTTGATGGTCTCCTGGATAGCTTCTGGATGGGGGCTGGTCACCAAAACAGCAAGTCATGGTGAGAAGCTTGGGATTTTTAGCCCCATCCTCCAACCTTTGGAGAGAGAAGAAAGCTGTCGAGTTAATAATTGATCATGTTTACAGGGTGAAGCCTCCATAAAAATCCTTAAACTATGGGATCTAGAGAACTCCAGTTTTATGAATGCATCCATGTGCCAGGAAGGTGGCTCATCTACCTCCATGAGGACAGAGCTTTTGTGCTTAAGACCCTTCTGGACTTTGCCCTTCACCTGGATATTCATCTGTACCATTTATCATATCCTTTATAATAAACGGTAAGTGCAAGTAAGTGTTCCCTTCAGTTTTGTGCTGGAGATAGGGTGGGGAACTTCTGACTTCGTAGCCAAGTCAGACAGAAGTGTGCATACCCTGGGGACCCATTGCTTGTAACTAGCATGTGAAGTGAGAGCAATCTCATGGGACTGAACCCTTAAACTTTGGAATCTGATGCTAATGCCAAGCAGTTAATGTCAGAATTGAGTTAAATTACAGGGCACCCAGTTGGTGTCCAGAGAATTGAGAAATTGGTTGGTGGGGGAGAAACCTCCCACACATTCAGTGTCAGAGGTGTTGCAAGTGGAGAAACAGTTTCCTTTACAAGTGATCCCATGAAACATCAGT
The DNA here is from genome assembly GCF_014824575.4 of Sturnira hondurensis. Lineage (NCBI taxonomy): Eukaryota > Metazoa > Chordata > Mammalia > Chiroptera > Phyllostomidae > Sturnira > Sturnira hondurensis. Next base: position 2,056,782 of record NW_028088424.1, on the reverse strand, counting down.
GGGGGGCTAAGGAAGTGAGATAAGGGAGGGAAGGAAGCCAATGAGGGTAAGATGATGGTACAGGTTACAGCTGTAACAGTTGGGGCTCAGTACTGCTGGGAACCTCTGGGGTCAGCGTAGACCATATGCCTCCAAGTGGTCCTCCCTGAAGGTAGAGAAGCTGGGAGCAGTGCCTTCTTACTCCCAGGCACTCCCAGTCAGCTGCAATGATAAGCAGAGTGGGCTCTGGTGGCCAGAGAATGCTTGCAGATAAAGCTTATAGGTGCTGACAGTAGAAGTCTGGTCAGAATGCAACTGAGGGCCAGGGAGGTAAGTAAGGCAATGGCAGCATCTGCTACAAAACCTAGTAAGTACCTTTGAGATGCATAATGCTCTGGAATGCACAATAGATGACTAGTTCCATACATCCAAGTTAAGGATGGTTTATTCTCGAGGCTCTAGGGGAGAGTACATTTCTTAGTTTATCTGTCTTCTTAGTTGCAGAGTGGCATCTGCAAATCTCCCTGCTACTGTCTTTACATCACCTTCTCTCTATAATCACACCTTATGATTACATCTGTCCCACCTAGATAACCTAGAATAATTGCCCCATCTCAAGATCTGTAATTTAATCAGATCCGTAAAGTTCATTTTTGTCATATAGGGTCAAATGTGGACATATTTGGGGCAGTTATTCAGCCTACCACAAGCAGAAAAACTTCACTTCTGGGGTCATACATATTCAAATCTCTGACAGTTGTGTGATATTGAACACACAATATTTAACTAAGTCTAGGTTTTCTCACAGACAATAAGACTTATTAAATGGATATGCAAAAGCACCTGGTCTAAATAAATGCTGGCTCTTCTCTTTCTCCCTTTTATTGAGTGGTCAGGAATGGCCTGGGCCAGGGAGGAAGAGGACTCAGAGGCTGTAGGACTTTTAAATAGTTTTCAATTGCACTATTGTTTACAAGGCAGTTTTATGCTTTTTATTTAATCTGACCATGAGTCCCACTTCACCAAATGAGAAAAACAAAGGCACCAATGAGTTAAGTGTTTTTCTCAAAATCACCTAGTTAGCAAGTGTCATGACTGAGTTTTCTGATACTAAATCCTAAAACATTCCCCTTTATACTCCATGCATTTAGATATGACGTGCAAAAATCAGAACAGTTACCAAACAAACTAAATGAAATAAGAAAAGGACAACAAAATAGTGTGTTAGTGTGCATATTTGGAGGAATGGTGGATAAAGGCTTTGAGAGGGCAGAAAGGAACAACAGTCATGAGGAAGAAAATAATATTCTCCCAGGCAAGTGCAGGCTGGCTCTTGGGAAACGGAGATTGGGACTTGCCTTCACCCCCACAGGCTCCATTCTCATTCTCTTCTCACAAAGACACAGGGGAGCACTGTTGTGATTTGCCTCAAACCTTTGGTAATATGTAACTTTCAGATGTGGCTCATCAGTTTGACTTATCTGATTAGACACCGTCTTGGGAGTCGAAGGCCAATCCAGGGGCCAATTCCATGATTCCAGAGGGAATTGCGTGAATGCCACTGCAGCAAGGCCTGTCTGGCTCCTGGGCATGCAGGTTTCTCCTTGCTCATCTGCTCGGGTGGATCCAGACTCAGAAGGAGAGCGAGGTCCCTGCTGCTCTTATGCGGAAGGGAGAGAGCTCCTTGATTCCCCTCCCAGGTTGAGAATAATAAAATAAAGTCAGTAACGAAAATATGTCACACTTAGCCCTTAACTGTTACAAAAACACTTTAACCTACATTTTCTCACTGGGCCTCACAAAATTATGCTCATTTTACAAAGAAAGAGCTACCAGTTACTGAATGTTTAATATTTGCTAGCCACTGTACAAATGTAATCATCTCAAGGTCTCCATGACTAGCTATTCTTACCTCCAGATGAAGGGCCAGAGAGTCTCTAGGAAGTTAAATGGCTTGCCCAAGACCACAGCCACCAGGTGACAGAGTCAGAATTGAAACACAGGAGGGCAAGGTGCTTCCTAGCAGTGGATTTTAAATGACACATGCCTGTCAAATGCTTGGCTCCTAGTAAACACGCTGCAAGCAGTTAAGTGTTATTTGCTATCTTCAGTGTCCTTAGAAGAGCTTGGGTCCATCCCTGATCCTGGGATCACCCTTCCGCAGGCATCATGGAAAGCCAACTCTTTGCTCTGGAGTTAGGTTAAGCCACTGCTGACTTTACATTTAAAAGTACCCATGGGAAAATGAATGTACTGAGTTCCTACCACCCATCCCACCTCAGTGTGACCACTTATCAGAAGGAATATCCCACAGAAAGGCTAGGAGGGACATTCCTCTCCAGCTATAAGAGGATTTGATGGGGAAAACTAGAAGTACAAGGTGCCAGCATGGTGCACCTTGCTAAAGAAACCCAGATTATCGACTGAAGGACACTAGGTAACCATCACTGCTCCTGATGACCAATCCAGAGAGAGTACAATGGCCAACTCTGTATTGTGGCTACACCTGCTTCAGGTGCTTTCTTGGGAAGGCCTGCTTGGCTACCAACAGAAAAAATGGATATGAACACCAGAGCCTGTTTACAGAAGTCAGAAGCAGCAAAGACAAGTCTCCTCAGCTAAACCAACTCAACTCTGGTAAGCAGGGGCCCATCTGAGTGACCAGAAGCTGAGGGGTGAGCCTCAGTCTCTGCAAGTCTGGCCAGCCAGCCACCAAAACTTTGGATGCTGGGGGCTAGACCCACACTTGGTCAGGACACAGAGGAAAGGCAGAGGGAGAAAAAACAGGAAAAGTAGTGCAAGGAGGTGGGGCTCAGCTGAGACCTGCAGCCAAGAAACTGAGGAGGCAGGGAACCAGCAGCCTGAATGGACAGAGGAAACCTAAGTGTCCCAGACAGCACACTATACCTCTGGAGCTGGTGCCAAGCCACCTTAAATATGTCATCTCGGAGAACTGCCGAGGCAGCTACTTGCCCAAAGTCTTCCCTGGCTGGTGGCATGAGGCCTTGTCATTTTCCCTGGAATTCCACCCCAGTCACATTGTCACAGGTGGGCACAGGTAACCAGGTTCTTGGTGATCGGGACAAAGATTTGAACTGAACACTCAGAGTTTACAGCCAAGAACATGGGAGCAGGCCCACTCCAAGCAGAGACTGATCTCATGGGCTGGAGGGACTCTATTCTCATAGGGCAGATCCTTCCTGGCTTATTTTGGCAGGCTTCTCCTATGCGTGTATAAGTAGTTGCATTACTTTATAGTTACTGCTCGTGTGGTCTCCCATTGTTTTCCCAGATTGGCCGCCAGGGAAGGGGGTCCCACAATGTTACCTAGTTGACCCCTCTTCTCCTGGGGTCCCCCTGTACTAGGTTCACCTTTCCCTTCGCCAGAGAATTATAGCTCCCCATGTTAGAGATTGGTAAAAAGAAAAGGAATTATTTATTCAAGTTATACAGACTTAAGAATAATGAGTTAATGTCTTCATCAAAATCCCAAAGTCCCTTAAAACACCACAAACACACACAGTCCTTCTTTCCCCCTTTGCCCAGTCCAAGGTACTGTATCTCAGGAAAAGAAACAGAAAGCCGGGTGGTGGTTCTTTGCTAAAGCTGCATGATGATTCTTCTCATGGCTGCAGGGGGGCGGTCCCCCCACGCTGGCCAAAGCCACGTGGTTCTCTCTTTAATGGCTGCTGCGTCTGCATTTAAATCGCCCCCCNACAAATCTCTGGCATTGAGATGTCTTTCCAATTGGCGGCGGACAGAAGAGCCCTATAGATATTAGTGTATCGTCCTTGGGAGGGCCCCCTGTTTTCTGTAGCAGTTTTTGGCATCCCTGGGTGGGCCAAGTATTGCCCCCCCCCCTGGACCCTTTGTTCGGTAACATTAAGAGTAATGAGTTAATGTCTTCATCAAAATCCCAAAGTCCCTTAAAACACCGCAAGCACACACAGTCCTTCTTTCCCCCCTTGCCCAGTCCAAGGTACTGTATCTCAGGAAAAGAAACAGAAAGCCGGGTGGTGGTTCTTTGCTAAAGCTGCATGATGATTCTTCTCATGGCTGCAGGGGGGCGGTCCCCCCACGCTGGCCAAAGCCACGTGGTTCTCTCTTTAATGGCTGCTGCGTCTGCATTTAAATCGCCCCCCATGAATCTTCCTCTGCAGCCCCATTTCCAACTCCTCACACAATCGGCTACACCTGCCAGCACTCCCATATCCTCCCAGCTTTACTGGGCTGCCATAGTGAGTCTGGGCAGGTGTGGCCCCATGGCGTGGAGCCAATCAACACCAAGCTCTCACCCAGGTGCTGTAATGGGGCTGGGAGTTGCCTCTCAGTTACATCTTGGCTGGAAGTCACTCCCTTGTCCCTAGCTCAAAGCAGGGCCACAGCTATTTAACATATTTATGAAACCAGTTAAATGTTGTAGATATGTTAAATACCATTCTAGAGGTTATCTGTGAAACTGTTGCTATGCAAACAACTCAGTGGCCCTGCTCCGTGTATCCCATCCCCCCAGCTCAGACTTGTGGGGGTGAGGACATCTCATTTATTTTTATTTTTATTTTTATTTAATTCTTGTTCAAGTAAAGTTTTCTGTCATATATTTCCTGGACACCCTGAGTTCTGGACCCCATTGCAAATTCTTCTTTTGGGGGCCCCCTGGGTGCACCTTCCTACAACATGGGAGCTCAATCTGTCCTGAGTCAGCCCTGGGACCAGGCCCATTCCGGTTGAAGGATAGAGCAGGCCCTTTTCATAGCTGCTTTTGTCTTGACTTTGATCCTTTCCCCCTGGAGAATGAGTCAGAGGGGCCCCCTTCACAGTGTGGGGGCATGTCACAAGGGGGCCATGGAATGATACGCTTGTGTGGTATCCCAGAGACTGGTCACTGTAATCTATGAAAACACATCTTTAATAAAACATGGGAAATTAAGTTAACTTCCAAAGGTCTCCTGAGAGTTGAGAGTCAGAACTTCTGTGGCAGCTAACTTACTCTTTCCTTCAGTATCTGCATGTTCTCAAAGCAGGTGCACAGGCCCAGCCAGACTTCAAATGGCTCCACATAAGAACCAGGATTGGACTCGTCCCCTGAGGACCTCTGATACAGGGTGAAGCCAAGGCCCCCCCCCTCAAAAAAAAGATTTGGAATGGTGTCCAGAACTCAAAGTGTATAGGAATATGGGAGGAAATATTAAAATGTCCTCACCCCCACCCCACCCCCCAGGTGTCAGTTGGGGGAAGGGACAAATGGAGCAGGGCCATTGAGAGCTGTTTTGCATAGCAACAGTTTTGCAACTAACCTCTGGAGTGGTCATTTAACATATCTATAACCTTTAACTGGTTTCGTAGATATGTTAAATAGCTGTGGCCAAAGAGGGAGAAGTGAGTGGCTTCTACCCAGGATAGAACTGGGGGCTGATGCTCTGAGAGAGTGCCTGCGAGAGAGCCATGTGGCTTTAGCAGAGTGAGGACCCCCTCTTGGCCAGGTGAGGGGGAGAACCACGCTATTTTGGAAAGATGTAGACCCCTGTAGCCATTAGGAGAGAGAGTCACTCAGTTTCAACAGTTAAGACCGCCTCTTGCGCAGGTGAAAAGGGAAGACCATGCAGCTTTGCCAGAATGGAGATCCCTGAGGCCAGGTGAAGAAGAAAGACATGTGCTTTTGGTGGAGTGCGGACCCCTGCAGCTTTAGTAGAAGAGGCCCATGTGGCTTTGGGGCGCTCCCCTTGGCCGAGTGGCTTGGAAAGCAGGAGAGACTTTGACTGGAACTTGGTACAAAGAACTCTTGCCAGTGGAAGGTGCCGCATGAATTTGGATTACTTGGAGATCCTGCCTGGACAGGCGACACAGCCCACAGTGCCAGCGACCTGAAAATCAGACGTGTGTTCTTTTCCTGATTTACGGTATCCGGAGTTGGGACAGTGGGAGAAGGGAGTGCTGTGTGTGTGTGTGTGTGTGTGTAGGTGTATACCCTACAGGACTCTGATATTTTAAGGAAGGCATTAGGCCTGAATAGCATTAAATAAACATTTTGTTTCCTTTTCACAAACCTCTGGCATTGAGAGATGTCTTTCCAATTGGCAGACAGAAGAGCCCAATAGATATTAGTATACCGTCCTTGGGAGGGGACTCTGTTTTCTGAAGCAGTTTTTGGCATCCCTCAGTGGGCCAAGTTTTGCCGCGCCGCTCCCCCCGCCCCCCCTGGACCTCTTGTTCGGTAACACCTCTACACACCATATTTTCCCCATTCTGGCTAATTTCTATTTCAGCGTTAAGGAGAGGTCTTTTGCCCCTTTAGGCTCCTCTCCCATTCAGTTTAACTTAGAAAGTAAGCCTTTAAATATGACTTGAAAATTGCTTTTGTGTTCCAAGAAAGGAGCTGCAGCTGTGGGAAGGCACCAGAACAGAAAACTAGGAAGGCCTGGAGCACAGCAGCCAGCACACGCCTGTAGACAAGGTCAGGGAGCCCACAAGGAGGAGAACCCACTAGGTTGCAGGGCTGTGGCCAGGGTGGGGAGAGGCACAGCACAGGGTAACACAGCCAGGTGGGGTACAACATGGGAGGTTCAGGGTCAGATGAACAGGAGGGGACCCCAGGGCAAACCCAAGGCAGGATGAATCCCCAAGCTTTGCCCAAATATAGGAAAGAGAGGGCTTTGGGCACGAGGCTCAGGGTGATCCCAAAGATGTCCTGTTTTGCTTCTCCAGAGAATGGGGAAATCCTCAGGCTGCTGCTAAGAGACCCCCACCTACCCCCATGCCCTCAACAGGAAGCCCCACTTCCTGAGGGATGACCACTTGTTCCTGGCTCTGCCTCAGGACAAAGTGCACAGAGGCCAATTCAAAGACAGCAGGTGGGGTCAGAAGAGGTGGGCTTTGAGACAGAGTGAATCAAATCCAGGCCTCCCCTCACTGGCTGGGTGGCCATGGGCAAATTGTTTAATTTCTTTATGCCTCCCTTGCTTCCTCTATAAGTGAGGATAATGATAGCTCCCTCAAAAGGGGTTTGTGAGGACCTGTCACATAGTGCCAGAATAATGGTTCTTGTTCACCTCCCCTTTTCTCTGAGCAGGGTCCCAGGGAGAGGATGGGGATCCCAGCCTGAGAGCATTTGCTGCCAGCCCTAATGGCACCTGATACACTTTGCATGAGCCTTCCACTAAGGGGACATGATCCACAGGGGAACAGGACAGAGCCCCAACCCTCGGATAAGGGCAGTCTGGACAGGTGATGGATGCCTGCTGGGTTCTTACTCAGCACAGAGCCCCTGCAGCCACCCAGGGCCACCCATATTTGCATAATACATTACAAACTCCAAAGCACCTTCACCTACACCATCAGCATTGGATTAACACTAGATAGAGTAGGAACATAGAACAGGCGTGTCTTTTATCTTTCTCATTTTTACATGAGAAACCCAATGTTTGGGCAGTTTATATAAATTGCCCAAGATCATAGAGCAAATGAGATGCAGAGTTGGGATTCAAATCCACTTCATATGGTCCCCAGTCCAGTGTTCCCTCCATTGCAACCTGTCAATGAGCATCTTCGTACTGAAGCTGCACCTGAGGCTGAGAAGGACATAGAAACCCCTCCAAGGTTAACCACAGCCTATGAGTTGGAGGGGCTGGGATGGAGGCTGACCCATCCAGAGTGACTTGTTAATTTAGTGGTAGCTTGACCCCTTCAATTAGCTATTGGACAGAGCCAGGCCCAGGGGAGATGGACAGCAGGGGCTTAATGGAAATTGGGATGCTGGTGATGATATGAACAATCTGAATTATGGTCTCAATTTGCACAGAGCCTGATGGATTTGCAATAATTCCAAACCAGGTCAAGTGTCTGTGTCTCCTCTTTTGCTGATCTCACACAAAGTCTCTCCATTTGTCAGGCGGCAACTCATTCTCTGAGAGTGGCGGCCCACCCACTCCTCCCTCTGTTAGGTTAGCCATGCTCTCTCCACAGTTCCCTCTGCAGCACTCTGACCTGAGGGCACCTCTGCAGCTGGGCCCAGAGAGATTGGGGCTGCTAATAGCAGAACAGGGGACCAGGGGCTCTGCAGCTATCCACAGAAACAGATTGCATTCTGAGGTGGAGGAAGGGACATCTCTCTGCTCTCTGAGGACCTCATCCTGTGGTGGTTTTTAAAACAAAGGGACATCATGACTTAATATTTTAAGGGCTCATAGCATGTAGGTGTAATGGGACTATAGTTAATAGAGTCTGGGATATAGTTGAGTCCTCCTGGCAGTGGGAACTAGGGCAGCAGGGGCCTGGAAAACATGCTAGAACTTCTTCTAGGCCAAGCCAGGAATAACTGTCATACTTCACAAGCATTCTTGAAAATCTTCCTGGACTCCTGTCACTGGGTCCTTGAACATGAGAAGGTTTGGGTGGAGAACCATCTCACCTGTCTGGTATTAGCCTGACTAGAGTGGTAGAGGAAACCTTTCAGGTCATGTTGTCCAGGCACCTACCTAGTTTGCAAATTTTCTCTGCAATTTTCCTAGGAAGTGGCCATTGAGCCTTCAGTACTAGGGAACTAGGTTTATAGGGTAATCCAAATCATCTTCAGGTTGCTCTAATTGATCAAACGTTTTTTTCTATTAGAGAAAAAATCAATCTCCCTATTGCTTCCATTTTTTCTCATCTATACGTAATAAAGTATTTATAATTTAGTTTTTGGTGTGCATTGCTTGGGGATCACAGGGTAGTGTCCTCCCTTTCTTCACCCAAGAGGACTTCCTTGGTCTACTTAACAGCATGGGGGGAGGCAGAGAGCCCTAGACCAGCATTCAGGACCCGTAGGCACTGACCTAGCTAAACTACGTGGAATATTTGGCAAGTCTGTTCATGAGTCTGTCCTTTCCCTCTTAACTCTTGATATGAATTCATTTATACAGATTTTGAATGAACTGCAATTGCTGGTTAAGCATCTACTTGGCTTAAGGATATATATTGTACAAAGGAGAACTTAATAATTTTTATTATTATCATTTGTTGAACATTTATTAAATGCTAGGCATTTTGCTACACACTTCCTTTGCTATCACTTCCTTTCTCATGATTTTACCTCAAGAGGTAAAATCTATTGTGGGAGCCCGCCAGGCCGCAGGGGACCAAGGACAGAGCCCCCACTGTGAAAACGGTGGCGGGACTTGGTTTCTGGTCCCTGGAGCCGGCGGGTATCTTGACATCTTCCGGACCTTCTCCTTCTCAGCCTTGAAGGAAAGAACAAGGTCTTGGCATGTGCGTCATGTTCCAAGGAAGTGATAGTCATGAGGACACTGCTATCTTTGGGCTCATGCTCTCAGGATGTGAGAACATCTTGCCCTCTTGATAGCCTTCGGGAATGTACAAACTTTTGTAAAACAGCATTGTTCTCAGGCCACTGTAGTTCTGCATATAAGCCAGCAGTTCCTTGAATAAAGTTGCCATATGCCAGCAGAGCTATGGTCCTCTCCATTCTTTAGTCCACCGCCTCACCTCGCGATCCACCCTTGCTGCTGCGGGCAGCGGCAATCTATCACTGTCTCCATTTCATAGATGAAGAAAGAGAAGCCCAAATAAGTTAAATGACTTTCTAAACATGACATAACTGGTAAGTGATAGAGATGTTATGTGAGCTCAAGTTTTTCTAGTTCCCAAATGTTTGTAACCACTAAGCAACATCACCATCCTAAACTCATGGAACTTAATACCTAGTAGGGAAGAAAAAAACTAAAACACAGACAATACTATGATATTTGTACAAATATGAAATCATTACATTGTACACTTGAAACTAATATAATGTTATATGTCAATTGTACTTCAATTTTAAAACTTTAAAAATTTTTAATTTTTTTAAATTTAAGAAATTTTTTAATTTCTTAAAAAACACAAAAGACAATAAAAGATAATTAAAATGGAAATTAGAATTGGAGTCTAAACTTCTGCCTAATAAAAGTGTACTATGCTAAAATAGTAGCAAACATATATTTTATATATATAAATGCATTTATATATATATTGAATGAATAAATGAACATAGCTAGGTAGAGCAAGACAGAAAAGTCCCCCCAAAAACAGGATTTGAATGAATTCCAGGGTACTATTTCCAAGGAATTAAAACACTGAAATGAAAAAATTCTGTGCAGACAGCACACTAAAGAAAAGACATTTTTATTAGTCATTCATTTGTTCATTTTCTCAACAAATGATTTTGAGCACCTCTATGTGACATGCATTGTGTTACTAATACTCTAACATTCAGTTTTTGCTCTTCAAAGAACTGGACTGAGGGGAATGCCAGATAGTCAGGGTACTGGAGTGAAAAAGAAAAAGAAAGGCAAATGTTAGAATAGTGAAGCAAATCAGTGAAGAAGATGCTACTCTGTGCCATGAAGATGGTAAATGTCTTTGGCCTTAAGAGAATACGGGCCAAATGAATGAAAGAAGGCTTCTTGGATTGTCTTTGGAGAACATAGAGAGTGAGGCAGGGTAAGGAAGTGTATGCAGTGAACTTTTAGAGCAGAGAGACAAGAACAGGGACTTAGGGTGTGATGAGCAAGATGCCTAGAGAGGATTTTTACTGCCACATTGTAAAGAACCTTGAATTCTGAGGTAAGCAATGGAAATTTTATCTTAGGAGTACTGTGGAAGAAGAGCTTTCCAGGAGAAAGCCTAGAGGCAGAACTACATTATAGAGCATGAAGTGGAGAACTCCTGCCCTACCTGGATGACACAGCCTCCTTGACATCCAGCACTTGCACTGAGCACTGACTGTAGTGTGGTCTGCGAGACAAGGCATTGGGCAGCCTGGAAGAGCTGAGAGGCTCTCTTCTTGTGGATCTAAGATTGGTACAATCAAGTCAACTGGAATATCTAAGCAGACACAGCAAAGGACAAGGCTGGCTCTAGTTCTCCTCTGGCAGGACTGTAGGTGGCATCTGCTCCAGACTGTCAGCCTCATAGGACCCAAACAAGAAATATCACCCCCTGGTTCCAGAGCACAGTTCTGACCCAATGGCCAGTGAGCCCCACATTCCATCTGTCCTATCAGGCAGAAACTGCAACTACTGGAGCAGAAACAGCCGGCATGCATGTTCACTATGGGAAAGGAACAAGTTGGGCGGGAGGTGGAAGTGGGAAGAGGTCACAGGACTTTAGTAAAGCCTCAGCCCAGCAGAGGTCAAGTGCAGTGGAAGGGCATTATTTAAATCATTCCTGGAAGGATCCAAAAGTCACTGTTTACTTTGTGACAAGAAGAGCTCCATGAAACTTTGGAAGTTAATTATTCAACGCTTTACCATTTACAAAGGTCTTTCACTTACACTAACCCACTGAATTACCAAGGCAGCCCTTTTAAATAGATTAAGCAGATACTACTTTCTATTTTACAGACAAGGAAACAGGATCAGAGAGGGCTGTGTTTTGCCCGAGATTACACAACTCACAAGTGGCATTCAAATGCTGGGATTCCATCCATTGCTTCACAGTCCTTGTTTCTCTTAAAAACCATGTTGCCTTCTCTACAGTGACTGTTGGATTGGAGCAAGCAAGACAAATCCCCCAAAATAAAATAACATGAAAAAGAACCCTTTGGTCACTTTGGGAACACACTAATCTTCCATGAGAAAGTTTAAACAGTTTCAGAGTTCTACCCACTTATATCCCAGAAGGAAAAAGATTCAGATCACAAGGTGAGCTGAGAGTCATGAAACGTATGGAATGGGCTGGGCATGGTGTTCATCTTTATGTAAAATTCATTGTTTATTCATCCAACCATTCTACAAATGTTTGTGAAATCAGGCACTGTGCCAGGCATAGGGACATGATGAGAAACATAGAAAGCATGGTTCCTGCTCTCAGGATTTAAATCCTAGTAAAGATTAAGGAAGATGAACAAACAAAAAACTCTGCATTACACTAAATTCAATGAAGCAAAGAAATAAAGGAAAAGGTGCATATGTTGTTTAGATGCTGTGGTTAAACAAGAGCTCTGTGAGGAGGTCTCATTGTGTGGAGGTGTGTGGAGGCAGAAGCCAGATGGTAACAGATTGAGTCGTAAATATAAGTCATGAAACTAAAACAAATTTTTTCCACCAGCTAAACAAACAAAGATAAAGCAGTAGATAGACTGGTAGGATCAAAGGAAGGTTGTTACTGTTTTTGATGTTTTCTAAGTTAGGAGATGCTAGAGCATGTTTGTGTAATGTGAGTGATTCAGTAGAATAGGAGAAATTAATGATGTAGTAGAGACAGTGGATAATCAAAGAAATACAATCTATGAGAAAGTGATAGAAGTCAGAATCAGAGCATCCAAAGAAGACTTGACCTTTAATGGGGAAGAAATACTTTTCCATCATACTAAGAAGAAAGGAGAAAATTGTTGCTGTAGGTGGATTTGTAGATTCAATGGGGAATCAGTATCTAATAGTTTCTATTCCCTCAAAAAAAGATTGAGGTCATCAACTGAGAACAAGTGTGGGATAAGGGATGGGGCACTTCAAGAAAGAAGAGAAGGCATGAAATGGTTATTTTGGAAAATGAAGAGTAAGTTTACTACAAGGACAGCAGAGGGTAGCCAAGCAATGATGAGAGCCCAACAAAAATGTGTCATAAATTTAATTTTAAAAAAGAACAGTTTGTTTTGTTACTTTCTCCATTAATGTTTAGCTGCACAGGAGGAGAAGTTTTGCAAGACAAGTTTAATGAAGGGAGAGAGGAGCAAAGGAGCTGAGGGTATTAATGAAGGAATCACAACAATAGAATCTAGGCTGACAAAGAAAGAAGTAAGGCTAGATAGCTGCTAATAGAAAATGGGAAATGAATGGGATCAAGGGATTAAGGGTCTCTCTGAAGTCAGAGATTCATGGTAGAGGAGGTATCCAGATTAAAAAGGGGAGGTGAGGAGAAGAGAAGGTGGGTTAGAAAAATGTTTAAAATTTAGATTTGAGAAGTGGTAAAGTTCTGTTGTTTGCAATGCCCAGAGTATGATCACAGATAGGGTGAGAGGCAAGGAAAAATAGAAAAACACATGGCTGGGTGTGAGAAGACCAAGAAGCACAGAGGCCAGAGTGTTGAGTGACTTGCCCATCTGCTGAAGTTTACTTGGGCTTTGAAGTTTGCACATGGAAGATATGAAGCAGACCCACCATTTCTTCAAGGTGTAAATGCCCCTATTGAGTTAAGAAGCACACGTATTCTCTATTCTGGGGTCAATCAAGCTTGCCCTTTATGGCTATACAACCATCAGTTGTGTTACTCTTTATGGAAGATCATGAATATAGATGTATTAAACTTGAAACCTCCACATAAATCTTTGTGCCATATCAGACACCATCTACTATCAGATCCTCATTTAGATATGGGAGTAGCTGGTATCAAAGGCTTAGAGACATTGAATTTAAAAGTAAAATTCTCTCCATTAACTTAATGTTTTCCAAATATTGGGAAGAGGTACCCATCCCCCACTGATCACTTTTAGTTTAAGAATTGTATATAGCTGAAGCTCTACTCAAATGGTTCTCCAGGGCTCAGAGACAGGAGAACTGAGAAGCTCCACTCAAAGCCTTAGTAAAACAGGGAGACAGAGCTTCTTATTCTTGGTGCTTTTAGAGGGGAACCTGAAGAGGGGTTCTGAAAACCAGTACATTTACATTTCTATACAGATTAAGAATAACACTTGAGAACTTCGTGACATTGCCTGAATCTTTACAGATGGCACATGTTAGTTGGTTTTATTAACAACCTTCTTTCTTTCTATAAACTAGTGGTTTAAAAATCCCTTTCTTTCTATAAACTAGTGGTTTAAAAATACCTTAAAGTGAATGACATTGTGTATGTACTTCAGGAACAGTGAAGACATAGGGAGATAATCTTGAAGACTGCTGGAGAATGACTTCGGTGGACAAGCTTAATCATGTAGTACCTATTTCTATTCTCCTCAGTCCACTCACATGCTTCATCTCAGTCAAACACTCTGTAATGTGAAGCAAGTAAAAAGGAAAAGAAGTCTATTTATTGTGTGGATGAACCAAAGGAAAAGGTAGAAAAGGCACCAATTTCCTACCCACCCCCCTTGTCTCTTGGGAGCCCCCAAAGGAAAAGGTAGAAAAGGCACCAATTTCCTACCCACCCCCCTTGTCTCTTGGGAGCCCCCTGGGTAAATAAAAGACTCTCACAGGCCCTGACATGTGGCTGAGTAGATTCAGTGCCAGCCTATGAACCAAGGGGTCTCTGGTTTAAATCCCAGTCAGGATACATGCCTGGGTTGCAGGCCAGGCCCCCAATAGGGGACACATGAGAGGCAACCACACATTGATATTTCTCTCTCTCTCTGTCACTCCCTTCCCCTCTCTCTAAAGATAAATAATGAAAATCTTCATTAAAAAAGACTTTCATAGATCTAGGCTTACAACAAACCTGAAGGAAGATGTTGATGAGACCCAGAGAAGTATGAAACTCGGGTCCTCATTGTGACAGGATGGCTCTAATGCCACTCAGAGCACCCGAGGACGGGACCAGTGCTCAGACGTTGTCTACTCCCCTTCCTCACCCCCCACCTGTTAGTTTACTTCTGAGAATGTACAATAAACCAAAACATTCATATGGACCTCACAAAGTTGTTTTGAACTCGTCATACCTTTGGAGCCACTATTGAAACCTTGAACAATTAAATGGCCTTGACTTCTCTCTTTTCCCAAGTGGGGGGATGAAATCTACCAAGAAAATCCCATGTACAGAGAGCACAAGGTGAAACTTCTTCACCTTGTTTGGTTTAACTCCCGAGGTAAGATAATCACAACAATAATTAGAAGGTATCTTCTACTCAGAGAAAGAAAATCCCAAGAGGCAGAACAGGCAGTGGCAGCTACGAAAGAGGACAAAAAGCTCACTAAATCGAGAGTCTGCAAGAAGAAAAGGAAGTCAGTCTGAAATAGAGCCTCACCAGCAGGTTTCTTGAAGTTCTCCCAACAAGATGATGATAATTTGTGGAATGTGTAAATCTGAGATGGGGATTGGGGAAGATGGCGGCAGAGTAGGACAAAGGATTTCGCTTCTCTCCACGCGCCGGAGAAGGACCTGGCTGATCTGCGGAAGAACACAGAAGATGCTAAACTGGGACTCAGCATATAAGAAAGCAGGACTCCAGAGACTGTAGCGGACACTGAATGACCAGAAGTTNAATCTGGAAAAAAAAAAAAAAGGCCTTTCTTAATGCCTGTAAAAAGAGGATAGTACCACGTGGTGATTTTCATTGTCTAATGTTCCTTGGGGGACCCAAGGGAATCAAGTGTCTAACACTGGAAGAAAAAGGCAGAATTTAGAAAAAGTTTAGGAGGTGATAAGTGGGGAAGGGGCCATTGGTCACCTGCCCAGTCAATTAGAATTCTAACTATTGCAATTGAGAGAAAGGGGGTCAACTTCTCCTTTGCAACTTTGCTTCTGGGATTTTAGCTTCTTTCCCCAAATGTTACCTCAGCTTCTCCTCAACGATGCCTCCAGTGTTCTAATACAAGCTGGACATCAATGATGTGACAGATTTTTACTATAAGATGAGAATGTTATAGTCATGTTCAGGGTATATAGGTTTAGGTATATTCACTCCATGCTCTGCTCAGGCCACCAATGGTTTGGATTTTCAAGTAACAGTAAGACTCATACATGTTGTAGGAATATAAACATTACAGGTTTTTAGAGGGTGGCTTGGCAGTATGTACCAAGAAATGCAAAATGACTACATTCTCTTGGGACCAGCAAGTCCTGTTCCAGAAACTCATCCTAAGGAAGTAATTAGGCATGTGTAAACATCTCCAGAGCAAGGTTGTTCATCTCAGCACTGTTTTTAATTGTGCAAACTTGGAAATAAACTTAATATGCTGCAATAGGGTATGGTAAAAAAATGTTTAACATACATATCTTATGTATGTTAAATTAAAAAATCAAACACAAATGTTATTCACAAACATACTGTCTTGAAATCTCTGCATACATGAATAGAAAAAGATAAACACTAAGACACTAACAGAATATTGCTGGATGATGAAGTTATAAATGTTTTTAGTTTCATAATCTCATCACCCAGTTATTTTTTAGTTTCTGTTTCCTGCTCTATCTATATTTTCTAATTTCCTAAAGTGAACAAATACAGCTTTTATAATAATAAAACATATTTATCTTAATACAGTTTTCCTTAAAACTATATTTGCTAAAGCAAATCTCTCTTTCTTCCTCTCATTCCTATTTCCCCTCACCAGAACCAACCTCTGTTACTAGTTTTTTGGGTAACTTTTCAGTGATACTGGGCATGCATACAAGTGTATGCAGAAAGCAATTTTATTTTTCAAAATTGCATTGAATTAAACCTTTAACCCAAGAAGTCAGGAAGGCTTGCTGCTGAAGAAAGGAAATGGATCTCAGGTTACTCTTTGACTAGTCTGCCAGGCAGGGCTGGTACCACGGTGAGGAGAATGAGGTATTTGCCTCAGGCACAAAATAGAAGAACACCAAATATTCTTTTATAAAGTCCTTACTTTATGTCCTTAAGTAAGGACATAAAGACTATGCTAAAACAATATTTTAAAAGTCAAAATCAATGCAAGAAATCCATGAAAAACAAAATAAAGATAGGACCGGTATTACTGTTTCTCCTCTTGTCTTATGCTGCAGTATGGCTCCATCTGGCACTGTTTCTGTCAGTCACAAGGAAAGGAGAGCTAGCAGGCCTGGATGTTGGAAAGGGGAGTGGGGAAGAGGGAAAGAACCCTGACCTGCACTCATGACATTCCCCCACCACCACCTCACCACCCCCCACCCCCCACACAGAGGAAGCTCCCACGGGTGGCACTGACCTTCTCTCTAGTCCTAGCCCTTCTGCCTCCACAGAAGGGTAGAGTGAGTCACCCAGTGGGAAGGTTTGGGAAAAGAACCTCAAGCGAAGTCCAGCCTCTTCCTCCTCTTCCTCGTGGGCTATTCCTCTTTGCCAAAAAGTTTTTTTAAGCTGGCTGCTCTTAAGTCAACAATTACTCCACTTTCTCAGGGAATTACCTCCCTCCAAGTAGGAGGAAGGCCCCTGGCAGTAAATAATGTGACTTCTCCTCCTGGCCATCACCTCCCTGGATCAACCAGGAAGCACACTTAACCACACTGGCTCAGTTAGAGTTTCTCTGGACTCTGGAATTAAGGCCCAAAACAACTAATTTGGTCTGTATGGAACTAGGAGAAAGCGAGAGCCAGTTCAGTGTGGCTGGCTGAGCCTATAGCACCGAATCCAGGAGTTGGGAGATGGTCACCTTCCAGTCACTGCAAAGAGTGCACAGCAGATCAAGCTGGTCTGCAATGAAGTATGCATGAACAAAGTACAGAGATAAGAGACAGCGACAGTGCCTGTGTGGTTCCTAGACCCTTCAGAAGCTCAGCTTTGTCCTTGCCCTTGGCCTCCATGAGATGTTGCTGTGTACTTAAAATAAATGCTCCTTTTGCAAGTTCAAGCTAGCTCCAGCTGGTGCCTGTTACTCACACCTGAAGAGTGCTGACTAATATGATTATCAGTGTTAGTATCATTGTACTTCACACCTGCAGTCATCACAGCCAAGGCCCCAAACACTCATCTGTCTGCCAGATTTCTCTCCTGTACTCTGCCTTTATACTCCACACTTTTACATCCTCTGGATGGCTTGTCCTTTACTGTCTCCCCTTCCCTTTTTTTCTTTTCAGCTATAAATTCATGCCATATGACTTAGATCAAACTGTTTCACATTGTTTACTCCCTTGGTGTATTAGCCTATGTAAGCAGCACTAGCTACCGCAACAAACAACCCAAATCCCAGTGGCTTAACACAATAAAAGTTTATTTCTCACTCACACATCTAATGTGGATGTACCTACTTGGGTATCTATTTTGGGTGGCTCTTGTCCCGTAATTCATGTCCAGTGATTCAGAAACCTGGTTCCTTCAATGTGTGGTTCCTCCATCTCTAGGATCCTACATCCATTCACTCCCTGCAACATGGTTGGGGACATGGATAGAGATCATAGAGAGTCACACTGAGTGGCGAATGGCTCATGGCTAAGCAGGTCTAGAATCAGCACACTGTACATAGGCTCATATTCTAGCCACCAAAACTGATCACGTGGTTCACGTAGCTGCAAGAGGAGCTGTGCAATATAGCTCAGTTGTGTGTCTACTGAGGAGAAAAGAACAGGTTCTCCACCACAAGGGAATGGATAATGTCCTCTAATCCTAGCCACAGTGTGTTTCTTCTAGTTCTGTGAACCTGGAAAATTCACAGTCTCTAATTTTTCCTATCTTGTAAAATTAGGGTGTATACCGCAGTTGTTAAAACTATGTTCTTTGGAACCCTAGATTTCAAAAGAAGTGTTCTGCCCTAGGCAGTATGGCTCAGTTGTTTGGAGCACCATCCCATAACCAAAAGGTTCTGGGTTTGATTCCCAGTCAGGGTACATACCAACGTTGCAGTTTCAATCCCTGGTCCAGGAGCATATGGGAGTCAAATAATTGGTATTTCTCTCCCTTCCTCCTTTCTAAAAGCAATGAAAAAAAATGTCCTGGTGGGAGGGAGAGAGAAAGAGAGAATAGGTTTCCTAGAGAATAATGTGTGGGCTCCCTAAAGCAGTTTGCTAAGTTTTATAAAATTTTTGCAGCATGTTGTCAAGCAAAGCCATTATTAACAATAAATTACAGATATGTAAACTTATAACATTTATTTTATTTATTTTAAGGAATTGGCTCACACAGTAAAGGCGGGGTTGTATGGCAAAGTCAGAAATCTGTAGCCTGGGTCAGCGGCTTGGGAACTCGAGTGCTGCAGCTCCTCCCTGATTCCAGACTCCTCAGGGCAGCATCCTGGAAACTCACGCAAGGCAATGAGTTTGTTGCAATCTTGAGTTCCAGATGCTTCTGCTTCCAGAAACCTGTCTTTTCTGTGAAAGCCTTTGGCCAATTAAACGAGGCTCACCCACACTATGCAGAATAAAGTTCTTTACTAAAATTCTACTAACTTAAATGTTAATCACATCTAAAAACCATCTTCACAGCAACATTAGACCAGCATTTGACCAAACAATGGAGCACCACAGCCTAGCCAAGTGGACATGTAAAATTAACCATCGCAAAGAGTTTCCACCTCAGAGCCCTGCTGCCCTGTGGCCCTTTAGGGGGGTAAAATGGACTTCTCTGCCCCAAAATTTGGGAGATGGTATTTGAGAACAACATCCTTAATTAATGACAAATTAAAGGAGTTCTGCAAGTAGTCCAGAAAGGAGGAAATAAAATTTTGAAAGAAATGGAAATGAGATTAAGTTGCTAGAAAGAATTGAGGTTGTTGGAAGAAAACTAATCTTTATTGTGGGGAGATGTGTTTAACTTAAAGGATGTTGGAGGGAAACAAGCCATTGTTCAAAATGGGCCTTTCCCCCAACCCCTGCTAACCCACTGCTCTTGCTAACCCACATTGCTCCCCATTCATGAGACCAGAGCTCACCCTCTCCTCCTGGCCCCTGTGGAGACAGCAACCACCAAGGCCTCAGGCCTCCCCTCCTTATGGAGAGCCAGCAGGAAGCAGGCCAGCCTCAGAGAACTGCCATCAGCCTATGTAGACACCCCAGACCAGAGAGAGGAAGAACTGAATGCATGCAGGCTTTGCATTTTTCTATAGGGAACCATCCAGGGAAAAAGCAGTGGAACCAGGACACCAGAGGGGTTGAAGAAAGGTTGAAAGAATATGGGGAGGAGGGAGGCACAACATGGTCCAGGCTGGAAATCCACCCACAGCCCAGCAGCCTCCACATGGAAGATGGTGTCAGAGAGCTCAGCAGCAAGGGTTTGCCCCATGTGTGGAGGAGGGATCCAGGCAACTGCACAGGGTCCTGGCAATCCATTCCTGAATATAAATCTGCTTAAACCTTTCTCCTGACCCAGCAGGGGTATATTTTAGGAACACTAGGGGAGAGACTGTTCACAATAGGCTGAAGAAGAGAGATGGCACCCTCCTTCCCAGCAGAGCAACAGCTCCACTGAGCAGAGAGAAGCACCAGCCTGTAGCAAACAGCTCAGCTGAGGAAACTGCAAAGCTCATCAACCAACTTCTCCCTGTGAGGCAGAAGGGAGTCAGACCCAGACCCAAAGGGACAGCTACCTACTGGGTAGCTGCATTTGTGGTCTATAGCTGGCCTCCATTAGTCTCTCACCAGGACTCTCACCAGGCAGTCTCTGTACCAGTAGGATCCTAGTAGAGAACACAGAGCACACTCAAGTCAGGATGATGCAGGAGGGTTTAACAAAAGTCTACAAAAATAAGGGAAAGGGAGAATCTAGAGGAATGAGGAAGGAGCAATGACTAGCACTCAGAAGAAATGAACCAGCAGAGAGGTCAACAAACATGGCCAGCCCAAAGTCACCCTCAGGAAAGAGGCCCAAGGGGTAAACGCCCTGATCATACATTCCCCTCTCCCTATCATCAACCACAAAGGCTCCCTGTTGGCCAAACTCAACAGAAAGCTAGAGGACAAGGAGCATATTGATACGGTCAATCAAGTCATCCCCTGGAGGTGAGGACAGGACAGAGAGAGCTGGAGAGTAAATATGGCTGAACAAACAGAAAGCATCTGACCGAGTCACCAACAACCGAGACAGTCCTGTGTATCAGGGATCCTGCAAGGGGAAGCTCATGGATAACAACAGATAACTGGTCAACACTTTTTCCTGCTTCCTACTGATCTAGAAATCCTCATACACATGCAAGTATACTACACGCACACACACATGCACATAGAGATACACATGACATGCAGACACAGAGCTGCATGCATGTGTGCACATGTACATGCACAATGACACATATGTAGCCATGTGTGCAGATACATACTCACATGCATGCACATGTGCCCCGCTTACAGCCTACAGAGACTCCTTCAGCCCAGTCAAAGTTTACAGGAGATAAAACCAATGGAATTTAAATTAAGATAAAAAAGAAAGCTCAGAAATGATGGGCAATCTTCTTTAATTGTTACTACTTTTAGAAATCAGACAGTAAATGGCAGACACGAGAAGGACGTGCATCCTGAGAGGAGGAAGCTGACCAAAGAGTTTGCTCAGTTAATAGAAGCAGAAGAGAAAGAAGCTGAGGAGGGTGACTGGGAAGTTGGGACCAAAGAGGCTACACTTCCCCAGGAGGGGCAAGGGCAGAACTTGTCCCCCTTCTACTCTCTCCTGCTCTCTCCTGTCTCACCCCACATGTCTCCCTCTTCCAGCCTGGGAACAAAGCACCAGCAGGGAAGAAGGCACACCACACCAGAAAGTGGAATTTGACCTAGCTTTCCACTCTGGCCACATGACTTTCTAGATGCGTGACCTTGAATGTGTTTCTGAAGGCCAGCTCCAGACTATAGGGTGTCTTTGTGCAAATCAGAAGACAGCGTCCTCTTTGGGCAGATAAATAAGAGAGCTCCCTCTGGTTGGAGGCAGTAGCTCAGGGTTTCCAACTTGACAGATTCTACATGGCTGGAATTCTGTCACATCTACCTCCAAATGTATGTGACTTCTTCACAACCGTACATCTCAGCTTGTCCTCTCTATAGGACAAACAACTGAGTGGGACACCTTTCTACTGATGAGTATGATATCTGCAAAAAAGGGAGAACCAATGCAGGAAGTAAATCACAAGATGAGAACCAAGGATTTAGAAGTAATTCAGAGCCTGAATGTTCAACCTACCCAAGACAGAGACAGAGATTCTCCATCATATATGAGAACTCATTTTTGTGGAAATCTTAAAGGAGGAAGTTAGATGATTCAGGGATATCCAGTGACTAAATTCAAGATTACATCATCATCATTATCATCATCATCATTAACTGATATAGATTCGGACCAACAGTCAACACTCCCTAATCACTTCGGAGTAAAGGCCAGGGGTTATGGGGTGTCAGCCCTACCACTTACTAGTTGGGATAACTCTGCTCTCTAGTTTCCTCATCTGTAGAATCAAACAAGTGGAGTACCTTTTCACAAAGAAGTTATGAGAATAAAGTGAAAGAAAATATGTGAAAATGTTTTGTGATTCACATAGCATTAAAAGGCTCCTTCTTGTTGGATGAAGAAATGTTATTTTTGATGACACTTGGTCATTGTTCCAGCCTCACCTGAATCTCTTGCTCAGTTTTTAGGAGCTTCACTGTCAGCTCAGGAAATGGGCTTCCACTGTCTGCCTTGGAGATGGGCCAGGAAAAAGAAGCCCTGTGTTCCAGCAGAAAAACTTTAGGTCAGACTTATGGAAGAACTTCCTCACATTGCAGCAGGTAAGTGAATGAGGAAGTGAACTCTTTCTGGGTAAGAGGGGGAAGGTCTTTCAAACAGAAGTGGAAACCTCATCAACTGAGGAAAGTGATTTAGGAGTATGTCTGGACATACTCCTGGGACACCCTGAGCTGTAGAGATAAGACCCATACTTATGAACCCCTTCTAGGCTCCACTCCAAGCTTCAGAGGTTAATGTTTCCATTTAAATGGAAATTGAGTGCAAAATTATTAGCAACGATTCAAAAAGAACCAAATTACAAGAAGCTGTTCTTTGTATAGTACAAACAGAGCTGTCACAGATGTTCTGCACCTTAAATGTTGAGGTGAGTCCCTCTGAAGGTCACTCGTCTACCCACAAAGGAGCTGAACCCCAAGAAGGATTCCCTTTGGAACACAGGTTCTGTGTGGCAGAAAACTCCTTTCCAGACCTCAGATCCAATGGGCTGAGAAGAAAAGTCAGACACAGACTTTCCAAGAACATCTGCAGAATATTGGTTATACCCATCATCACCTCCCAGGGTATTGCCTGACATAAGTCAGTCCTCATTATTCAGTCATTATTTGCAAATTTGCCTACTTGCTAAATATATTTGTAAGCCCCAAATCAGTACTCACAGCACTTTCACAGTCTTTTGTGGACATGCACAAAAAAGTGACAAATCTGAGTGACCTGATATACATGTGTCCTGCTGAGATTGAACGAGGCGATGCTCTGTCTTCTCATTTCAGCTCTCATACTGTAAACAAACATCCTTTTAATGGTTTGTTTTGTGCCACATTTCTCACATTTGTGTGTGTGTGTGTGTGTGTGTGTGTGATTTCACTGTTTAAAATGGCACCAAGCCTAGTGCTACAGTGCTAACATTCCTACGTGCAAGAAGACTGAATATGCCTTCTGGAGAAAATTCGTGTGTTAGATGAGCCTCATTCAAGACGTGAGTTATAGTGCTGTTGGCCATGAGTCCAATGTTATGAATCAACAACATATATTAAATAAGATATCTTTAGACAGAAACATATAAAACAAGGGTATGTATTGAATGGTTGACCACAATGTTATGACAAGAGGTTGGAATGAACCTATCCTTGTATTTCCTCTAAGAACAACAGTTTATTATTTGATAATTCAGCATTCATGGAGACTTTATAGAACACAACTCCTGCAAAGATCAAGAATCAATCATAGTAGGTATTTGATCAGTAGTAAATATAACTTCACAGGGTTTTCTCTGAGCTTATACATAGAGGTGTTGTTCTTAGTAAAAGGTGAACCCTTGCCTGTGGGTTTAAAAGATCTTCCCACTGTTTAAAGTGCCTTGCTTCTCAGCCCACTTCTTTTTTTACCTTTTTTATTGTCACTCAAGTACAGTTGTCTCCATTTTCCCTCCCCCACTGCCCCCCATCCCAGTCATCCCCACCTCCCCCACCTCCCACCCCTGATCCCACCCACCCTTGGTTTTGTAGTTGTTCCTGAAAATGATTCCCCCTCACTCCCCCATTATCCCCTCCTATCTCCTCTCTGTTTACTGTCAGTTTTTTTATTTCAATGTCTCTAGATATATTTTGCTTGCTTGTTTGTTTTTTTATTAGGTTCCACTTATAGGTGAGATCATATGGTATTTGTCTTGCATTGCCTGGCTTATTTCGCTTGGCATAATGCTCTCCAGATCCATCCATGCTGTTGCAAAGGGCAGGAACTTCTTCTTTCTTTCTGCTGCATGGTATTTGGATCAAAAACTATGGTACATTTACATGATGGCATACTACACATAAGCTCACTTTTTTGATGCTCAGATCTGCATAACCCAGTATACAGTATAAGCTTAACAGGATCACAATGGATTGTCTTGAAGGTTTTGGCCATTCACTCTCCCTCTCCTTGAATGTGTCAGCTGGGGGATGGGGGTCCAAGAAACTGATGGAGAAGAGGTTCTCAGATTGATAGCTAGGGCAAAGTTCTCTCATATGAGGCTACAGGGGCCTCCCTCCAACTGAAAGTGTGGTCACAGCATCAAACTGCAGGAATCAAAAGTTCAAAATCCCAGGAATAATAGGGTCAACAAAATTAAATGTGCTGGAAGGTAACATGCAGGTCTGAATGAGTGGGGTCCAAAGCCAGGACTGAGCCTGTGGTAATGAAGGCAAAAACTGAGGAGTAAGTAGTAATGGCCTGGGGAGAGGACCAGTACCTGGCAGATGAGGGAGCTTGACTTTGTGAGCCCTGCATGGAGGGCTGGCAGAGCAAAAGTCCCCTGAAAGGTAGGGAAGAACAGAGGTTGGCCTTCTCAATAAAAACAATGTGCTTTTATAAACACCACTGGAGAAGGACTGCAGTGGACAAGGCCACCCAAAGCTGTAGAGAATCTAAGTTTGAAGTGGGGAGAGGCAGAGAAGTTGAAAAAATATCACCAGCTCTCAACCTCCCTGAGCAACTTGCTCTGGCACCAGACACAGGTACCCCCATCATTAAAACAGGAGCCTCATGTTATTTGGACCCATCTTCTGCAAAGGGCAATTTAACAACTGTTTATTGTGCTTGTAAGTCAAGCTTACCCTTTACCCACAAGTGAGTTCATAGAATACTCTTCTTGAAAGAAGTTCTTTCCATCTAACCCCATTTTTGGTAATGTTTTCATGCTCTTTAGAGATTATGATCCAGGCTGATCCAGGCTGAGATTATGACTCAGCTGATCTACCTCTTCTGAGGTCTGACAGTGGGACCCACAGAGGCAGGGAGAGAGCCTGAGTTGCTCACTCAGAAAGCCCTCACTCTACATCGGCATCTGGACTCCTCCATAGGCACTGCTTTGCCTAGCTGGGTGCCAACTGCTGACTCCAGGAGAGTGTGTATCAGGGTGTTAACAAAGGCCTAAGAAATTGTTATGTGGGTCTTAGTGAGTGTATCCTCTCCAATCAAGGACAATCATTGTCTAGATGATTCTTTACTGGCCTACCAGCTAATCAGAATTACATGAACTGGGGCCTAGGCTTCAGCTCCTGTAAAGAGGTGGATGGCTGACACTCTCATGACTGCTCTGCCTCCAGGAACTGTCTGCTCCTCAGACCTCCAAGGCTGGTCCAGCCCATGCTCTGCAGGGCAGTCCTGCCCCAGGAATCACTTGGGAAGCCACTAAATGAGCACTTCTTGTCTATCTGCTGAGGATTAGAACTGGCTTTCTGGGATAATGGTTTTTCCACTCAACGATACAAAAACTTTCCGATACAGAAAGATAATGAGAAGCATAAATCTGCTTGGGTGTTTTTTAAAGAAAAAAATACTTCACAACCACTTCTACTAAAACCTATTCGAGGTTTTAAAATCAGGAGTTAGGGCCCTTGGAGAAAGTCCAGTCAACTGAGTTTGTGAAGGATCTCTAGGGTAGAGGAGGGAATGATATGCTGTCTCTCCTCCATATTTTCCATTCTCTAGACCTGCTTCCTTCCTCTCCTCCTCCTCATTCTTCTTCTTCCTCCACCCGCACCCCACACTCTGTCTGTTTGGAGGAATTACAACATATAGTCGTATAGTGGCGGGGCACTGAGCTGGCTGCCTGGCTACCATGACCTGTCTTTTCTTCCTCAATTGCTGACCACAGGCTGAAGGTGCCTTCTAAAAGCCCTGGTGCTATCCTCTCCAATTCAGAAAAATTCTTCTGGCCTTAGCCTCTACCTTTCACTTTAAAACTTTCTTGTTTTTATGTACTTTCCCATTTTCTGCCCACTGCCTTGCATCTGGATTTACCATCTCCTCCCAGATCCTTTGGTTTCATGGCTCTGCTGAGTGATCTTGGATCTGATTTTTTTTCCAGCTGGGCCTTCTTGGGTCATTTTTTCTCATTTCTACACTGTTTGGATCCAAGGCTGGTTGCAGTGCAGGCAACAGGAAGATGTGCGATGGCCCAAGGAAAAAACCAGTTGTGAAGATGCCCTGAATACTCAAGCCGTGTAGGGCAGAGTGGGCATGCATAAGACTAGGGACTAGGGCTGGGAGAGGAAGGTTAATAGGCTCATGTGTTAAGCCCTGGGTTAATGTTGTTTTAGCCCTGACTCAATGCCTAATCATTAGATCCACACCACACAGGCTGGGAGAGAAGGGTAAGAAGAGAGTTTGGTTTTTTTTCCAAAAAAACAACTGAGTTGGACTAGAGAAGCAGTTTGGGATCTAGGGGGTGTGAGAGGTAGCTATGGGGAGAGAGATGATGATGAAGAAGGGGGCTTTTGAGAAGTTACTGTGGGTTACAAAATGGATCTCTCCTAACATTTTATGGAATCTAAGTAAAGATTTAAATTATTTCTTGGTGGTTGGAGTTGTCTTCTCTACACGCAACCCTATGCAGAAACTAAACAACATGGAATTATGGCTTTTTCTCAGGTTATATCAAGACAGAGTCCAAACCTCTTAATGTGGCTAACCAGGTCTTTAGCAGTTTTACCCCTCCAGTTGTCAGTCACCATTGTTCCAGTCACAGTTTACATCCAGCCAGATGGAACTTACATAAGCTCCTTTCATAGGCCAGGTTTTTCTCCCTGTAAGTGAAACAATCTTCCCCTGGCTTGTTCCCCACTCCCCAAATCTGGGCTCCATGCCTTTCCTCTGTCTCCCTTAGCACCCTGAACCCCTCCAACATAGTTTTTTCAGCCATCATAATTGTGGGTTAATTGTCTTCCCTAATTACAAATATCATGAAGTTATGGCTTGTCTGTCTCACTCACTGCTCAATCCTTTGTGGTTAACAGTGCCTGATACATAATAAATGTATACTGAATAAATTACTGTAACGCAGAAGCTTCCTCCAAGATACCATGCTGACTCTTGACTTTGTACTGCTCCCCATCCCCATTGCCATTTATGTCTCTCCACCCAACAGTTTTTAGCCTCAGAATATAGGGTTTGCCCACCTCCTTCTACTGGGATAGCAAGAATGGAAACAACCCCAGCTTTGACTGTCCTCCCAGGCACTCCATGAGCATGAGGAGCTCCAGTGGAATTAGAGGGGCTGCACAGTGCAGCGTCCTTCCAAAGGTAGCACCCTCACCAGCCAGGTGTTCACATCTCCAGGACACCCCTGCTCAACTAAATTCAGAAACGAACTTCAAAGATTAGGATTTTCTTTCTCAGGCTAGGTCTCTCTCCAGTTCCCCCAAATCCTTGCTGACCCTAGGATAGGACTCATTCATTCATTTCAATAAACAAACATGTATTGAGCACTTACTGTAGTCTAGGCTTTTTGTCTTGAGTAATTTGCAGTCTAGTAGGGAAGGCAACCAACTAGAGGCATAATTAGAAAACATGGAAAGTAGGTCTAGAGGGAAAAGCCTAATACAGCCTGAGGGCTTCCCTCCAGCTCCCTGAGACTTCCAGGGTGATTCTCATTTCATTCTTTCCCAGTCAAGCCTCTCCTCTCCATTCATCTTTTTTCCAGTGATTCCTCTCATTTCCTTCTCCTCAGCTACCTGGATCCCCCCGCCCACTTAGGTCATTTGCTGGGTTTCCTCTTAATAGTGACAACTTCAAACATGTGAACATCCTCCTGAGAGATATTGCCTTCAGTCTCAACTCCTTGCACCCTGGTCATCTTTTCTTTACAAATGAATGACTTATTCAAGCTCCAGTTTAAGCATCTGAAGATGATGGGCTGTGTGACCTAGGGAGGGGCTGCTACTCTGTCAATTTGGGTCTTCTATTTGTGTATAAGACCTAACAGTGATATTTATTCAGCAGAGATTTTCTAATCTTGACTTAGACTGGACTCTAGAAGCAAGAAGGAGATATGATGTCTCATGTTAGGGAGCTCTCAGGCAAGATCCTAGAGAAGTTTAGCAGCATGGACTTTGAGGTCAGGCCACTGAGGTTCAAATGCCAGCTGTACTACTGACTGGCTAACCATGGGCTAAGCCAGTCATTTTCTTTAAGAGTGAGTTTCTTCAACTGTGAAAGAGGGATAATAATAGCTCATACTTCATGGTGTTTCTTTGGGGATTAATTCAGATAATTTATGTAAAGCCCTCTATACAGTGCCTGACACATGGCATTCACTAAATGTCAGCTCTATTTTTGGAAACCTGTTTCAGGTATCAAGTAGCTCAGTCTTCAAGCAAAACTCTGTGGGAGTCACATCTTGCTGGGAGAGCCAAGAAGGTACTTTTCAAAAAGATGACATTGATGGATTATGTTTCACTTTTGGACTCCATGTGTTGCTTTCCTCTGATTTCTTCTAGGTGAATCTTAGGTGGCCCAGCATTTTACCTTACACAGCTGTAGGGAAGGCACACTAGAAAATTCTGCTATTCCAGCCTAACAATCTGGATCTGAAGGGCGAGGACCAATTAGAATGACCAACTGAGACTCCATCATCTATGTCTGGAGATCCTGGACACTGTCACTGCTACCCTCATGCAGGCCCCTGTCCTTCCAATCACTCCACCAGGAACTGGTGTGCTTATGACTTGGCCCCACAGGCCACACCTACTCCATGACCCCACTTCTGACACCTTGAAGGTGTGGTCACTGCATCAACCCCCTTGAGTGACATGGAAGTTGCTTTCCCACAGAGGTATAGGTGCACACCTTACACAGAGGGTTAGTGGGAGTTGTGAAGTTTTCTTGCTGCCTACATCTTCTGAACATGCTTTTTACATTAGAGGAGTTTGTCACCCAATGACTTCTTCCCCAAAGGGAATCACCCAGTGACTTCTTCTCCAAAGGGAATCACCCCTCCTCCAGCCTCCTTTGAGCTAAGACACAAGCAGGAGACTAAGAAAGCCTTCTTCTTCCATTGCATGAGAGCCATGAGCCAAGTTATTTCAGCCTGCTGTGAAGTGAACATTGCCAGGACAGATCTTCCACCGGAGTAATTTCAGTGCTTTCCAGTGTTTAGTAGTGAAAGATGTTAACACATTAGCGGTAATACATTTCTGGTTTGATATAAATTGAGGATGTCTTCTAGGTTGTGCATGAATCCTGGCAACTTAGTACGTTTTGACCATTGTTTAAATATGTAATGTTAAGCTTAGGTTTAAAAGTAAAGCTGATAAACTGGGTCTTTGTTACTTACTTAAAAAAATAAAATAAAATAAAATAAATGCTATGAGTTTGGTGCATTCTTTCCTGTGTGAGACCTCCAAAAAAAAAAAATGGCAGCAGAAATGGCCAACTTCACATTCCTGAGCCAGACGTGACACTGACACTGATAATCAGGTTCCTGGCAGTGATGCACACCGTCACCTTCAATTGAGGGCAGCAGTGGTAACAGCAGTTTTCTCATTAGGCCAGTTGTGCAACATGTAATGGAATATTATCCTAGATATATAGCCTCTAGTCTGGCTCTCCAGACTCCACTGATTCTGTGAGACACCCACCATCTTCGCACCAAACCTCTCCTGCTCGACAGCTGGAATCAGCTACCAGTGCTTACAACTAAGCAACCTGATTCTTACAGGTGAGATTCACAGGAACACATGATGACAATTTAAAAGTTTAGTCTTACTGAGATCTCTTTTACTTAATGAACCTGTTCAGTTCTTTTCAATTCCTGTGGCCCTACCCCTCTCCTCCCCACCCCCTCCCCAGACTCAACACGTTCTTAAGCAAGCAGAGCAGGCTGTGACTGCTGCATTATGGTCTGTGAAGGAATGATCAACATCTGAGTATTTGTCAGAACAGCTTTTCCATAGCAGTGGTCCAGGCTGCCTCTGTTGGGATGATTCCAAATGCAGGCTCTAGGGGCCACAATTACAGGCTGAGACCAAAAGCCTTCAACCCGCACCTGATCCATCCAAGTAAAGGGACCAAGTTGTCACCTGGGTCCAGAGCTGAGGGCTCTGAGATGCCAGGCAAAGGCAAGGCAGGAAAATTGATCAGAAAGACTGAGAAGCTTGGCCTGACTTAGTAAGAGATGTTTGTGATTTTGTGACTGCAACCCCTCCCACCCAGCACTTTAAGCCCACTGGCAAGGTGCCTGGTTGGGCACAAACAAATTAACCTTCCCAGACTCCTGGGTAGCTGAAGAAGGAAGCCCTGGCAGACCCTGAGAACCATGCTGGGACTGTCTACAAGCTCCCTGCTAAGGGCCTTCCTCTTTCCCTGAGGACCCCCATACCATCATAATTGTCCAGGAGACAGCTAGCCTCTAGGCACCAGAGCAGAGGGGAGATGAAGACATGGGGTGGCTAGAATGTGAGCTGGAGTTTGGAGGCCCCTGAACTATCTCTCCCAGATGACTGTCTGGCTAATGTGCAAAAAGAATCAGACAAGAAGAGAGAGAGACATGAGAGGCCCAATGGCAAAGTGCAAAGCCAGGTATCTCTGGGTCAGATCTCCTGGTGTAGGAGCCAAAACATGGCCTTTTCTATTCAACCTAATTTGAAGTGGCTTCTGTCACTTCCAACTAAAAGAAACCAGAGCATCACAAGTTCCTAAGACAGGCTTATGCATGTTTCAAGTTCTCTATTTGCTCACCATTGATGTTAGTGGGGATGAGCCATCATTTTAAGGTGAGCCATTGTGTTTCTCCTGGCTGAAGAGTTCATGCTTTACCTACGAGCATCTCACAGCAGAGCCAATGCAATCCAAACATCTGCAAAAATACCAGCCTAAAGTCATGCTCTGAATTACAACCTCTTGGAGAAATTTCAGCATAAGTCAGAAGACTCCATTCGTTAATTGTATATAGATTCAGTGAGGAAAATGATCCAAGCCTCTCCTCTCCTCTGGCTTTGACCCTGGGAACCTCAGATTGCCAGGCTTATCTCAGAAAATGCAGGGAACGAACTAACTGTCCCTACCAAGTCCAGCACGGCAAGAGTCAAATAAAGTGAGGCCCCAGGCGTTCCACTTTTCCAGCCCCCTCTCACCTTGAACCATCCGTATTCAGGGCTCAGCTCCAAGCTCAAGCCACACTCCCTGCATTCTTTCCTTGGGATGCTGGCACAGGCTCCAGGCCTTAGCCCAGCAACAACTACAGCTTTGTTACTCTGGGGCATGGAAAATTCTCTCCCTGACAGCTTAATTCATTTGACTGTTATTAAGACACAGACCCCCACAGCAGTGCCCTGCACTGTGGTTTTTGACAAGCCCCTGGAGGGTCTCCCCTGACTTCCCACAGACTCAAGAGGTCAGAAAGGAGGTCACGAAGTCCAACCTCCTACCAGGACCCACCCTTTGCAACCCAACAGCTCCCAACCTAGTGAGAGAATCACTTCCCTAGAGGCAACTGGCTTTTTGATTGTTAGAAAGTTCTTTCTCATTTTGAGCTAAAATTGGCCTCCCTTCAATCCCATTCCTTTTTTATGTTATCATAGTTGTAAGTCACTCTCATAGCTACAGGACTGCCCCGAATTTGTTTGAAAACAGATCATTTTGTCCTTAAAAAATGATTCTCCTCCAGCTAAACAACCCATTTCCTCTGCTATTTCTTATGGCTTTCAGACCCATAGCCATCCTATCCATTCTTACCTGGATAGTTTCCAGTTTATGAACCTCAGGCTTAAATCATAGCATCAGAACTAAGACTTACTCCATGTGAGGTATGGAGTAAAAAAATCAACAGCAGGTAATTATAGTTTGATCCCCTTCCTTTTGGCTCACTAGAACTCTAGAACTTCAGTAGTTGATGAGGCAGAAATGGCTAGCTGCCTCAAAATATCCTTTTTTTCTTTCTTTTTTTAACATAACCTAATATATTTTAGCTGGGCAATTGTAGGTAAAATATTTTTTTAGGTAAAATATTTCATTTCCAATTATCCATTTAAGCTGTGTCACCATGCAACGAATCTCTAACCAGAGAGATATGAAGAGAAATGTGTGAGAAATTTCCTGAAAGTTTTTCTCAGAGTGAGAGAGTGGACCCTTCTTTCCGCTTTTTCCTCTATCTTGCTTCTGAAACACAGATGCGATGCCTGGAACCCTAGCAGTCATCCTGGACCATGAGGATGAGGAGCTCACACGGAGATATTAGAAAGGAGCCTGGGTACCTGACAACGCTGTGGA
The DNA here is from genome assembly GCF_014824575.4 of Sturnira hondurensis. NCBI lineage: Eukaryota > Metazoa > Chordata > Mammalia > Chiroptera > Phyllostomidae > Sturnira > Sturnira hondurensis. The sequence goes on along the minus strand of NW_028088424.1, from coordinate 2,024,513 downwards.
GCTATCACACTAGCTAGGGATTGCCTAACTCTAGACTTATGGAAAAAATATACTTCTCTCTTACTTAATAATAAAGTTCTCTCTTGTCAAGTATTCGAGGGTTATCTTAAATATGCATTCAGATTTAATCCTAAATTTACCACCATAAAGTCACTATAATTGGTTATATTTACCCCAAGGGACCTCTCAGCCAGATGATTCTAAAAGCAGAAAACTTCAGCTCCCATAATTAATTCTTTTCTCTTTTATTTCCTTTTTTTAAGACTTAAAACTTTGCCAAGTTTTAGCTCAGAGAGATTATAACAAGATTAAGGGGCATCTTAAACTTGATGTTTTAGTTTCCTGTGGCTGCTGTAAACTTGGTGGCCTAAGCAACAGAACTGTCTTCCCTCACAGTTCTGGAGGCAAGAAGTCTAAAGTCAGCATCACTGGGCTGAAATCAAGATGTTGGCAGGACCTTACTCCTTCCAGAGGCTCCAGGCGAGAATCTGCTCCTTGGCTCCTCAGCTTCAGGGAGCTGCCAGCATTCCTTGGCCGTGACCACACCACTCAAATCCCTGCCTCTGTGCGCACTTTGCCTTCTTTTTTGTGTGTCAAATTTCCTTCTGTCTTTCTCTAACAAGAATATATATGATGCTTTTAGGGCTTACCAAGATAATGAGGATAATTTCTTCATCTCAAGATTCTTAATCACACTTGCAAAGTCTTTTTTCACCATATCAAGTAACTTTCACTGTATCAAGGGGTCAAGACTAGAATCTTTTGAGGGTTGTAGGGATTAGGACTGGAGTCTTTGGGGCGACATTATTTTAAGCTTCCTGGATATTAAATATAACTCCTTAGACTGAAGACCTAAGAACATAGCATCTTCCCTGCCTAGCTGTTGGACTGCTGCCATGCTGCAGGAACAAGCGTGCTACCCTGCACAGTGTCCTGGAGCCCACTTCCCATAAAGGGAGTGGGTGCCCAACTCCTCCAGGCCAAAAGAGAGAAGTCCTTCTCCTATGCTTGCCTTTGCCACCTGCCTTCACACTCCACAGCTAAGTCAAAAGCCTACCTGCCCCATCCTTGTACCAGAATTGGCCTCTTCCTTGTATGATTGATAGTGGGATCACAAAAGGATTTGACATAGTCTGAAGGCTCCAAAAGTAACCCAGTCACCTCATAACACAGGGCTGAGAGATTCACCTACTCATTTATTTGAAGAAAGACAAGAAAACATGGTGGTGAGCCCAGACTGAAAGTGGAATAATGTAAGATTGAACTATATAGTTCCATTATTTGTCCAGCATTTAACCTCTTGGCTTTCTCACCTGTAAAATGGACACAGAAAGGATATTAATACCATCTTGTAGGGTTATTGCAAGATTTTTCAAAAGCAGTATGTGAGGCATGTAGCTCTGTGCCTGGCTCCCTGCGGAAGAAAATCCATTCAGATTTCCCTCCAACAGCTGAATGAACAGTCTACTAATATTGGAAATGTGGTCATAACCCAGACAGTCTTGCCCTGCAGGAGTCCACACCCCAGGTCTTATGCCCATCAAGTCACGTTCAGTGGCAGGATTGCTCCCCTGAAGATCGGAACAATGTAGTGGGGAGGGACCTTTTTGCTCTTGAGACCCTTGGCTCATCACTGTCAAAACAGGGCAGCACAGAAAACTTGAGAGAAGAGTGCATTGTGCACAGGGCCCCACAATGCAGTAGGAGGGCCTGGAGCTGCTGGAAGAACCACTCCTGAAAGTGGACGCTGACTCTGAGATGCCGCCAACCACCACAGGCTGGGCCCCAGGCCACTGCACATGGCAGGGATGCCTGCTCACTACTCATGCCTACCCCAGTTTAGAATTTTTAGTTAAATGCTAAATATTTCTTTTACATTGCTGGGTACAGAATAGTTAACATTTACAGCACATAGAGATGGTATTGGGGGAACGATATAACAATGAGGGGTTCTGTGATCTTGTGCTCTGGTGGGAGATTGTGCCCTAAGGCATCTGGAAAAGGGGGATGACTCTGACATTCCAAGGGCAGGTTATCTTACATGCACAATGACAAGAGACAGTTAAGGTAAAGAGTTACCTTTGCCAGGGAAGATGACTACCCACCTAGGACAAGACTACCCACCACGAACAGCTTTCAGTTAGGAACTTTTAATTTCAGACCATCCTATGTAGTTACTTTAGGTCTCTGAGTTTGTGAGGTCACCATGCAGGCCTCCTCTGAGCTTGTCAGGTTTAGTATGTGGCCCCTTTTTGCCTGCAGAGGTAAATTAATTAAGATATAACTTAAACAACACCAGCTTTCTCTCATCAACAGTTCCTAAGACAGGACAGGCAGCATTAATTGTTGCAATTAATTAGGCATTAAACTGATAATGGGTACAGCTGCTAACAATTAACAGCTAATTACGTCAAGCACTTTAACCATTTCACAAAAGAAATGGAAATTGGAGGGAAGGGAGAGGGAAATGAAAAGAGAAAGCAGTTACCTTGTAAACAAATGAGATGCAGTTAGCGCCAAAAGCAGCTGCATCCTGATGTAGAAACGACAGAAAATGTTGATATCAGCCCTGTCTATAGCCAGGCTGAGCTGTATGGAGCCACGTGAGTCTGAATTTGAACAGAGGAGACCTGAATCAAATTGACCTGAATTGTGAGCAGAGCCAACACGTGCCAAACTGCAGTGTCAGTACTTGTCATGTATTAACTCCTGAAATCCTCACAATACTGCATGGTCGTCACTACTATTATTCCCACTTTATGGATGAAGAAACTGAGGCCCAAGGTCATACATTTATGTATTAGAGGCACATTGACTCTAGAGGAAACCCCAAAACAAATAAACCTCACTAATTTGCTGAACTCTTAATCAAACTCAGATAGTACTATTTTATTGAACCATGAACTCCTTCAATTAATTTTCAGAGGAAATAAAAAGCACCCAGGCAATTCAAACTGGAACTGAGCATTTTCTAGAGTGATCAAGCTGAAAGAGATGCATAAATTCAAATTATTCTCATTACAAACTGGTCTTTCATTTTGCTCCTAATTATACGAACCTCCCCTCTGCTCAATGGGAACCTGTCATTCTGCTGCAATCTGCCAACAGTTCCAGGGACCCTTCCAGGGTCCTCTTCCCTCAGACTCTGCACCATTGGTTGGTTTTTACTCTGGGCTTTTCTTTCCAACAGGCTTACCTTTATTGTCTCAGAAAATAGAAGAACTGGGCTAAACCAACCGCCCCTCCAGATTTACACGTGTTTGGCTACACCTGCTCGACACATGCCTTTCTTAAATGACCTACCAAGGAGGAGAGGGGTGCAGCGAAAAGGATCGAGACTGCTTGTCCTTACTTAAAGCCAAGAGAGAGAAAGTGTCTTACGTGGTGACCCAAATAGATGGCAGATAAACAAAATCGGTGCTGAAAATTTATGCCCATGCTGTACATTAGTGCTTCTCAAATTCAATTATGCATAAGGTTCACCAGGAGGACTCACTGAAACCCAGGTTCCTGGGCCTCTCCCCAAGAGATTCTGATTCAGTAGGTGTGAGCAGGACCCAAGAAATTGCATCTCTCATAAGTTCCAGACACCAATGCTGCTGGTCCGCAGGCCACACTTTGAGAGCCGCTGCTCTATGCTCCCCCATTTCTGGCTTGTTGTCCTTATCCCAAGCCATCAGACCTCATCAAGGCCCACTAATTGTCCCAGAGCAAGCTCCGTTGCCTGTTCTGGCCCAGTGACCACAAGTGTTTTTGTAATTCTCATTGACTGGGAAGTTCAAGTTGTGGTACTTTGCCATCCTTGACTAGGACTGTTTTTAAACAGAATCCACGAAAAAGTCCCAAACAGGCCTCCTGTTCCCACTCACCTTACCCGCCCCCTGTCCCACCTAGCTTGAGGGTGGGAGTAGTTAGTTCTCCATTTGCTAGGAGTAAAAAAGACACTACTTTGCCACATGAAAGCAGTATTGGGAGGACGTGTAAGTGCACAGGTGCCCCTGCCTTTACTGGTCCTTCATCGGGACACCCTCAGTGGCTGAGACCTGTCCTCTCTCCTGAGGCAAGTCCCACAGGTCCATCATGAGGCCCTCCTCTGTGATCGCCCCACCATCTTTCTGGAGCTGGGACTCTGGGCTGTGGGGGCCACCTTGGGGCCAGCAGCAGTCTGCTAAGAACAGAGTATGGGCAGGAGGCTGGAGGCAGGGAGAGTGTATGATCACCACAGGGAGAGCTTTTGTGCTGGCCAGTTTCAGGCCACACTGTAGGGCTCTACAGGACGAGTTGCCCAGAAACACTTGGCTGAGCTGAGGTAAAATCAATCAGCAGTCTTCTGCACTGCCATATCCTCTTCATTTAGAATGTGCAGCTTCTCCCTCGAAAGGATTCAGGGCTCCAGTCTTGGTGTGAGAAAGAGAAGTTTCTGACAAAATCAGACATCAGACATTGGAGATTTCTTGTCAGTTTTTGCAAGAGTTGTTTAAGAAGGTCATAGGGTACCTTCATACACTTGATAAAAATGAAAATTGTTTCCTTCTTTCTGAAAGAAAATATGACAAAGTATATAAAAACATTTTTAATTAAATTTATTGGTGTGACATTGGTTAATAAGATCATATAGGTTTCAAGTGTACATTTCCATAATATATGATCTGTATATTTAATTGTGTGCCCACCAGACAAAGTCAAATCATCTTCTGTAAGAGACCTTTAAATGTGTGATTCTACTTAGGAAATAATTGGACCAGGACTCAAAGATGCATGTACAAGGCCATTCGCAATAGCCTTCTTCAAAATGGCAAAAGATGTAAACAACTTAAATACATGAATAAAAACAGGAGTTTGGTTAAATAAACCATAGGAAATGAATTCATTGAAATATTATGCAACTAATAAAAATAACATTGTAAAAAAATTCTTGTAAACAAGAGAAAATGTTCCTAATAATGCCAAATTATAGAATGTGGTCCATAATGTATATATAGAATATTTTTTTTGTAAAACCATATGTGACTATGTGACTGCATTTGTGTGTGATATCTCTGGAGGGGGAAAAAGAAATGCTGAAAGGCATTCTCCAGAAAGGTTAATAGTGGCTATCTTTATGTGATGAGTATACAGGAAATTTCTGGGGTTTTTTTATGCTCTACTGTGTTTGTCAGACTCCACTGATTATACAATGGAGTCTGAAAAATGTCATAGAATAATAAAATAATTACTAGTGATATAATTTCAGGTGGCCTGAATGAGCCAATATAAATGTTCTGGGGCAGAACCTTCTTATAGTTTCTGAAATCTATTCCCATATAATAAACTTAGTAAATACAAAGATGAATTTTTTAAAACTCTGCATGCACATGCACAGACAGGCCGCATGCTAATAAAAGTATAAGAAAACACATCTTTTTTTCATAATATACGTAGTCATTTGTCCCTACAACCCTGCCAATTCTACTGAGGCAACAAAGATTTTTTTTCCTCCATCATATCTCCTAGCAGCCAAATACCGGCAATGCTAATGAATATTCACTGACCTAACATCTTGTGGTGATAAAACTGTGTACATTTCCCTGTTTCATTTGGTTGCTAGGGAACCATGTGAGACAAATAGGGGGCCCTGGGACCCAGACCTGTTAAGTACAAGGGAGAAGTTAAACCACAAATCAGAAACACACTGCAGGATTAATTGTGTATGCGGGCAACTATGTGTATGTATGTAGTCCTGTCAAATAAATAAGAAACAAATAAACAATAATAGGCAGCTTGACAGTGGGCAGGCAAGCTGGTTGGAAATGGGGGTAGACTCTAGGATACTGCAGCCCTGTTCTCAGGGATCTTTTGGAATCATCCTTTCTTCTGGGTTCCTTTTTCAGCATTCTTCAAGGTCTAGAGTAGAACCATGTGGTTGGTGTTAAAAGCAACACCTGGGAAGGGGAAGGAGGGAAGTGCTCATATCAGATGCAAAGAAGCTGGTGAGTGAGCCTGACCTGCCTGCTGTTTCCTTCTGCACTTGACATTGGCTGTTCTTTCATCCTCCCTACCCCTTTTCTCTTCGGCCCATTCAACTAGTAGAGAACTCCTCCTTGCGTGTGTTGGTCCCTGGTCTAACCAACTAGTCCCCTTGTGCTGCACAAAGAGAAGGCTTCATTGCTCAGGTTTCTGGAAGACTACACTCATAAAGCCTCCCTCTCTCCCTAACTCTCCTACTTCCCTTTCTTTCTCTAGTCTCTTCTCTATGAGCCCTTACTTTATACCAATTTTCCTGACCATTCCCCATTTCCTTTTGACTAGGCACCCTCCCAACAAAATAACTCAGTCCTTGTCCTGAAGTGCCTTCTTGTGAGATACCCATATGTATATGAAAGCTTCTCTGTTCTGTTTGGCAGGCTTCCTAAGGAAAAGGTTGGGCTTTGGTCTCATCATCAGCAGATTCGGCTGGGAAATGAGAGGGTGAGCCCAGGTCCCTTGAAAGTGAAAGGTAGTGAGCCTGGGGTTAATGGGTTCTCTAGTTTGGGCTTCTTTATTTTTCCTCAAATACCTGAAATTAAAAACAACTATAGTGATTAATTTCCTTCCTTATAGTGATTAATTTCCTGTAGCCCATATAAATGCATATTATTTAAAATATATCTATGTAAAAAAGTCACACCGTCCCCTCGCTGGTGTAGCTCAGTTGGTCTGAGCTGCTCAGTTGGTACACCAAAAGGTCAAGGGTTCAATTTCCAGTCAGGGCACATGAAAGAGGAAGCCATTCAACATTTCTCTCTCACGTCAATATTTCTATCTCTCTCCTGCCCCTCTTCCTCTCTCTCTAAAAGCAATGAAAAAAATGTCCTTGGGTAAAGATTTTTTAAAAAAGGTCATGTGCCTTTTGTTTCCACCCATTTATTCATTTTAACAAATTACCATATTTTTCAGACTATAAGACACATTTCCCCCCTCCAAATTTTGGAAGAATAATGGTTGTTATGCTGCTGTTGAGTTCTGTTTACATTTACACTGGTGAAATATTATGTTACTTATGTTATTAAATATTTTACCACATTTTTTGCTTCAAATTTTTTTCATATTTTCCTCCTCTAAAACCTAGGTGGGTCTTATGGTCCAAAAAATATGGTACTAGAGCACTTGCTCTATGCCCAGAATTACTGTTAGGCCCTGTGTGGATTAAATGCTAAATTCAAACTGACACAGTCCTGGTGCTATGAAGCTTAAAGTATTATAGGGAATCAAAAAATAATCAAGTAACCTCACATGTAAATATAAAATCACAACTGTGGTAATGTGATAAGCAGAGGCATATGGAGTAATAGGGCTGCTCAACTAATCTTAGGGACTGGGAAAGGCCCTGTGGACATCGACTCTAAGTCTTGGAAGACACTAACCTCACATTCACCACCCTCCCTGACCTCACCACTGTGAAATACTTCATGTTTCTTCTTCCTGGGGGGATAGGAGGTTGGGGGACAAGGGACTGCAGGGGAGGCTCTAGGATCTTTTAAATGGGAGAGAAAAAGGAACTCACTTGTTTTTTTTTTTCTCTCTTCTCTGAATTTCAAAATGTCAAATTCTTACCAAGATCCCAAAGGAAACTCCATGTTATTAAACACAGACCAATTTCTACAGAATGGATCCTGGTGGCTATAGGCTTCTTTACTGGTTAAGGGTATGTGTGAGATGAGGGGATGGGTGTTGGTGTACAAAATTAGAGACCACCCTGGCCAGATTGCTCAGTTGTTTGGAGCATCAATCTGTATACCAAAAGGTTACAGTTTTGATTCCTGGTCAAGGCACATACGTTAGTTGTGGGTTTGATCGCCAGTTGGGCCGCATACAGGACACGTATTGGTTGATGTTTCTCTCTCACATCTCTCTCTTCCTTCCTCTCTCTCTCATATCAATAAACATATCTTTTTAAAAAAGATTGGAGAAGCCAAGAAGTCGAATGACTCTGGTCATTTGAAGAAGAGCAGAAGTCCTGAGGGAAGGAGGGAAGATCCCAGAGAGAGGACATGCAGAGGGACACAGAGATGGGAAAAAACAAGCGGCTAGATGCTGGTGACCAACAGGGAGCCAGGAAGAAACATCCAAGGGAGACTTAGAGGACAGAATAATTGTTGCATTCTTCAGTTTCTACTACAAGGTCTTAAGTACAAGTCACTTTCCCAAACACTTTGTGGAGTAAATCTGTTGAGTCTCTGTGAACAGAAGTTGTCCCCAAACACAGATGAATTACCTCAGAATTGGAAGGGATGCAAAGTCATCTAGCCCTTCGCTAGTAATCCTTTATTTCTACAGATAGACGTCTGGCTTCTGTTTGAACACCAAGTAACCAGGAGATCACCCCTCCCTAAGGCAGCAGTTCTCGAGCTGAGGAAGTGGTTCCTCATATTGAGAACAAATCCGCCTGTAACATCCATCCCCCAGGCCATAGTCTTCTTCACTGGGAAGTCATATAGACTAGATTGGCTCCTTGTCACATGAGAGCCCATTAGATACAAGAAGACCTGGTCATGTCCTTCATATCACTGTCCTCATTCATTCACTTATTCATTCACTCTTCAAATGCTTACTGTGAGCCTGCTCTGGGATGTGCAGTAATAACTGTAAAGAAAGCCAGCCTTGTCCTCAGCAGCCCAGCATTTCCTGTGGGAGACAGTGCATCAACAATTGCAATACAGAGAGGTTAGAAACTGAGAGTAGGACCCATTCTTCTAGGGCATTTTAAGAGTTAACTAAAATAAAGTTAGCTATATTTTTATTGGGTTGCCCAAAAAGTCTGTGTAGGTTTTTTGCATAAAATAAAATACATCTTGTTTTATTTTCACCAATAACTTTATTGATATGGATATTTTAAGTATGTTGGCTATCTCATACATGGTACAACATTGATTGTTCTCAACTAATGTCTCGATTTGATTGTTATCAATCTCAATTGGTCTACCAACCATGGAGCATCAGCCAGTGAGAAATCTCCATCATGAAACTTCATAAACCACTTTTTGACATATTCAGTCAGTTACAGCACATTCTTCAACACTGTACAATTTTTTTTTGCATTTCAGTTGTGTTTTCATTTTTCTTGAAATAATAAAGCATAATATGCCCAAAATGCTGCACATTTTCTTCCATCTTCAATATTAAAATGACTACACAAACTTCACCAATTTTGATAAGTTTTTTAAAATCCACACTGATATGACAGCTGTCACAATACAACCTAACATAATTGTTTTGAGTGATATTAAAGTCAACTAAGCACTACTAAAGTCATCTTACAGAAAAACACAAATGAACTTTTTGGCCAGTCCAATATTAAAAGACGTTTTAATGTACAAGCTTCTAGTTGTAGCCTTTCCATCCCAGGCCATGCTCTAGAGGGGACTTAGTGAATGTGAACAAGAGTGTTTGGCAAGTTGAAATGAGCAAGGCCAAGTTTGTGGGTAGATTCTGCCTTCTATATCCAGCCACCCCTCACACAGAGGTAGTGGAAAGCAATTCCTTGCATCTAAAAGAAACCTGACCAAAAGAAAGTAATATACTTTAGGAGATCAACGCTCCAAAGAGGAATTAGTGATGAGTGAAGGAAACAGCTCCCTGGCCCTGTGACCAAAATCAACAAGGAGAATGGCATCTTCTTGGTCTCTGTAACCTGAATTTCCTGGCTTCTCAGAGCCTCTGATTCTTACAACAGAAGCATCCTTCCAGGCTCCTTGAAGTAGAACATAATAGTTGGAATTTTTCTATACTGGAGACTCTTAGGGCTTTGAATTGGTTCTCTCTGAGGCCTACCTCCAGAATTTGGGGAGCAAGCTTCTTAGGTGGCCAGGATGCAGAGCTGCATGTCAGCAAAATGTGAAATGCCTGAAAACTGAGATTGTGTAGACACAAGTCTACTAAATACAAAGTGTTTCAAGCTTCCCTTTTAAAGTCATAATACAAACATCTCTGTTAATTACATTATTTAGTTTGGCATGGAAAATCAGAGAGCTCTGAGATTAAAAGTGATTTTGAGACAGCATTTTGTCATATTTCCTATACCTTCGTGCAAGCTGTAGGGTAAGTGGAGACAGTCTGGCTTCCTCACCCAGGTGTCTGGGTAACTAAGGGAACAAAGCAGTGTTCCCACAGCCTTGGAGGGACCTGATAACTAGTGTTCTCATAGCCTTGAGACTGGGTTCAATAAACTGTTCCCATAACATGGGCTCACATGTGCAGAATTATGTTATGTTATGTTATGTTATGTTATGTTATGTTATGTTATGTTATGTTCTGACAGTTTTCTGACTTTCCTACCCTCCAGTACTTAAACAGGTAGGGACTCCCTGCTGGGGGTGATGATGATGGGAGACATGTAAGGGGACAAGTGCCATGATGGATGCCATGCTGGGGAGCAAGGGCCATGACGTGAGATATGCAGATAGACATGCTGCTTGCAGCATGTGTGACTTGCCCACCCACAAATAAAGGCATGCCAGACATCCCAACGGCTCCGTGAAAATTTTTCCATGCAGGTGCACAGATACCATGGACCTGCCTGGCCTTGAAGGGTGGCAACACAATCAGCGTAGCCATCAGGATTCATTTCAGAACGGTGTGGCGCTGGCACCCCAGGACTGAGACTTGGAGTGGCTGGTCACTGGTGGGTAGTATGCAATGACTGGGCTCCCCACAGCTTGACCTCCCACCCCACGACTGGTTCTATGTCTTCAGTGCACAGACACAGTGAAGAAAGTCCTGTGGGTGGTGGGGAAGACCCTAGAAAAGCCCATTGCCTCTGTGGCTGTGGGGGCTGTGGGCTCAGTGTTTCTTTCATCTTTGCGAGCTGAGATGGAGACTACACTTTGAGATACAGTGAAGTTTCAAGAGCCCTGAGCAGAAGCCCTGAAGGCTGAAGAAGAGAAGACTGCACTTCCAGACACTGCGAAGTTACATGAACACCGCAACAGAGAAAAGAAAGCCCTGTAGGCTTGAGTCTGCGCCTGGTAAAAAGCCTCTGAGCAGCTGAGCTGCTGCAGTCCCCTCCCCACTCACAGTGAGTGATTCAGGGGGAAAGGGTGAGGGGAAAAGGAACTGAGTTCTCTGAGGCTGAGAACTGAGTTCTCAGCAGCTTAAGGCTGCTGGAGGAAGTTTGGGTCTGGGCATCCCCCTCCCTCCCTGCCCCACACAGACGTGGAACACAGTGGTGAGAGTGACTGGCCAAAGGGCAGGCCGGGGCTGAGTGCTCTGGTGCCAGCACCCAGAAAGCCCTGCTCCCAGCATGCAGGTCAGAAGAGGCAGGGACCCCTGCGGGTGAGCAGTGCGGGCTGCTGTGCCTGTGGGTCAAGGCTGAGTGCTCAGAGCTGAGCTTTGCAGCAGTGTTCCAGGAGGAGGGGCGGCGGTGGAAGTTGTCACAGCTGCTGGCGCTAGCCTTAGCCCAAAGGCCGTGAGAAAGCAAGCTGGAGCTGGCATGAGAAGGGGAAGTAGACTCTGGCACCCAGAAAGCTCACTGATAGAGAGGGCATCAGAGAGATGAGGTGGCAGTAGAGGCAGGTGAGCGTAGCACCGGTCAGAGAAGCCCCAGAAGATGACAGAGGCACCTGAAGCCACAGAGACAGCAGTCACCAGAGCATAGCATCCCAATAGCATCCCACTGACTCAAGGGGATGCAGTGGAAGCACCAGCAACCAGTGCCCATCCAGGTGGCATGCATTGCTGCTACATGAGTGCAGTTCCTGGTGCCTGCACACCAGCATCTGGTGCAGGCCTAAATTATCCACCCATACCCTGGGGTTGTGACCCAAAAAGGCTTATGCTGTATGTCTAAAGAGCCATTGACTATGCCAATCTCCCAAGAAGAGGGAGAAAATATTCTGCTGGACCCTGTGAGCTAGATGTGCATGTAACACAGGAAGGCTTTAGATGGGGTTTGTGGCAGTGATTGGAATGGCTACATCACCCCTTGGGTTTCTGGTCCCAACTATGCAGAGGTATGGTACTCCTTAATGGAAAAGCAGTTGGCTGCTGCATATGCTGCCCTGTTGGCCACTGAGGCCATAACAGGAACTGCCCTCATGACAGTTAGGGCCACACATCCCATTGCAGGGTAGGCCCAGGACTGGATAGCCAAGCCTCATAGTGGGACAGTTCAGATGCTCACATTAGCTAAGTGGGTGGCCCATCTGCAACAAAGGAGTACTCTGTCCACTAGCCCTTTGAGGGCTGAGCTACAGGAAATGTTAGGTCCAGTTATTTAGGTAGATGAAAAATCTACTGTTCCTCTCCCTATAGGAGAGGTGGAAGCTGGTACCTGTGTTCTGACTGCAGTTGTTGAAGCTTGTACTGCTGCGGCGGCAGTGCTTGTGTTTTGCTTGCTTGTTGCTATAGTGAGTGTAGCCTGTACTGCTGTTGTGGGTTATGGGTGCAGGGCTCTGCCCTCCTTGGGACGTCGTCGAAGATTTCCTCATGTAGACTGTAAGGTGAGAAACCCAGAAAGGGTGGATTATAGGGTAAGTGGAGGCAGTCTGGCTTCCTTACCCAGGTGTCTGGGTAGCTAAGGGAAGCAGTGTTCCCACAGCCTTGGAGGGGCCTGACAACCAGTGTTCTCATAGCCTTGAGACTGGGTTCAATAAACTGTTCCCATAACATGAAGTGGGCTTGCATGTGCAGAATTATGTCATGTTATGTAATGTTCTGGCTATTTTCTGGCTTTGTTCCCCTCTAGTACTTAAACAGGTAGGGACTCCCTACTGGGGGCAACGATGATGGGAGGCACGTAAGGGGACAGGTGCCACGATGGGTATCATGCTGGGGAGCAAGGGCCATGACTTGAAATATTCAGATAGACACACAGCTTGCAGCTTGCGTGGCTTGCCCACCCATGAATAAAGGCATGCCAGACATCTCAACAACTCTGGGAATATTTTTCCTTGTGTACAAATACCATGAATCTGCATGGCCTTGAGGGCAGCAACACACAAGCCTTCTTGGATGTAGGCCCTCTACTAGTATAAAAATAAAGAAACATGGGAATGTAAAATGGTGCAGCCACTTCAGAAAACAGGTTGGCAGTTCCTCACAATGATAAATAGCATTTTGACCTATCAGTCACACTCCTAGATATCTACCCAAGAGAAATGAAAACAAATGCCCACACAAAAACTTGTACATGAATGGTCATAGTGGCCTTACTCAGAGAGCAACAGCTGAAACATCCATCATCTGAGGAGTGGATACAAAAAGTGTAGTATATCTATCCAAACAATAAAATTTTATTTATAAATAAAAGGAATAGAGGAAAGAATTGATACACCTAAATCTTAGAAACATATGCTAAGCGAAAGAAGCCAGTCACAAAAGATTACACATTGTATGATTTCATTCATGTGAAGTGTCTACATATAGGGAAATCTAGAAAGAAAGAAAATAGATTATGGGTTGCCTCTTGCTGAGGACAAAGGACATGCCAGTGGGGTATGAAGTAAGTACTAATGGGACAAATGTTCTTTGGGGAAGGTAAAAATATTCTAAAATTAGATTATGGTAATGGTTGTACAACTCTGCAAGCTAAAAGCTATTAAATTGTGTACTTTAAACAAGTTGACTTTATGGTATGTAAATGGCACAGGGTGAAGCAAAAGTAGGTTTACAGTCATGAGTACACAAAACACAGAGTTCATTCTTATATTATTATTTATTAATTATTGCATTATTTTCCATATGAAAACTATAAACCTACTTTTGCCCCACCCTATATATCAAAACAACTGTAGAAAAAAAAGAGAAGAGGAGAAGGAGAAGAGGCAAATTTTAGAGCTACAGAGGATAGTTTCCTGGTGTAGGAAATAATATATTCTAGTTTCCAGATGGTGTGTGCTTCCATGAATGATCATATGAGCGTGCATGTGTGTATGTACACCTTCTGGGCTCAGTCAGGAACACTCTTAGTATAACAGACATTCTGATGGCCAACAATGAGCCATTCCTCCCTATAATTATATCTTCAGGGTGTAGCCTGCTTTGGGCTTGTCCTCTTGAAATGCTCTCACTTAGATCCCTAAGCCACTCTGCACACACTGCAGAGACTGCATGGGACAAAAGAGGAGAGAAACAGGAAATGACCCCACCAGCCCCAGGCAGTCCACCTATCCCAGCTGAGACAGAAGCCATGGAGTGAAGAAACTATCTCAAATGTCTCAGCCCCAGCAGCCACTCATGGAACCAAAGAACCACCCAACTGAACCCAGCCTCAGGTGCAGAATCATGAAAAATAAAACACCATCCTTGTTTAAGCCACTAAATTTTGAGGAGCTTTGTTACACAATAAATACTGAAAAATTCTGAAAGACCGAACAACTTCCACCCTTGTCACTTAATGATCTGCTGATGGATTTTACTCTGATGCCCTTGAATTCTGAGATGGATCTAAGGAGAAATACAATTTTAATTTGTCTATAATGTGGTATTTATCACTGTTGTTTAGTGCAATTTAACACAATATTTATCTGATTGGCATATCAGTTATTTCACATCACTAAGAATTGGCTGCACAGGGATTCTGCGCTCAGCAATGAGAAGATTGATTATGGTCATTATTCTGATGGCTGGAAAAGTGAATTCCATCAGAAAGTTGTTCTGAAGCTGCAACGATGGGCCTTGTGTGTTTACTCATGAGACAAACTGCATACTGAGTGTTGATCCTACAAAACCCTGGGACTGAGATGCAGGAGCTGGCAAGACACCAGTGTGATGGATCTCGTGCCACCAAAAAGCAGAAACACTTTTTAAAGCCTTTTTTCTAGAGGCTTATAACTTTTCCCACTGACTGGATCATCTTAGCAAGCAAAGTGTTTTGAAAAAATTCCACATATTGCCACTAAGGGGTGGATTTACCCTCAAAAGACAACAGAAATGGGAATCTTTTGGAAACACTCAACTTTCCTATTGGCTTCAGGGCATCTGTTTATGTGTGCCATGGTTGCTACAGCAGATGAGTAGTTTGAAAATATTAGCAGTACATGTGTTTTCTTGTGCAATGAAACATTTTGACAGTTAAGACTATGCCAAATAAAGGGTTTCATTTGGAGGCTATTTGAAGGGTTAGAATTTAGATGTTTATTTTAAAAGATAAACCTGAGGAATTTGTGGCTAACAACAATGTTTTTTTTCTCTCCATAACAGGTTCTCATCACCCCACTCTATTAGTTGCCTCCTTTTTCCACTTTGTCTCACCCCAAGTACAGTTTCGCACCTGAAATACAGGGTTGTGGTAGAAGGGGAGTCATCTTTGTGTCAAAGAGCAGGCTTGTTCCAAGTTCCCAACAGCGGTCAGAGGAACTGTGTGCAGCTGCTGGTCTCCTCTGGACCCAGCCTCTCCAGGGCCTCATTAGAATCACAGAGACCTCCGCAGACCTTTACCACTGAAAAGAGAAAATGAGATTTGCTGGATGGTTTTTAGCAAGGGGCAGGGCTCTCGAGATAACACAGCATTAATGAAATTCACCTTCTGAGCCCTTTAATTGCTTCTAGTAGCACTTCACTTACAATGTTCTTCTGTGCCCACTGTAATTTTCTTGTTTTGAATAATTGTGTGACACATGCTTCGATTAGAAGACATAGGACAGGCCACACTCCTTAATACCCAGTGCACAGGCCCCACCTGCAAATGCTTGCCCACCAGTGGTAAACAAATGGAAAGGACACGGGAGCTGAGAGAGACAGTCTCTGTAATTGAGCTGCATAATAAGAGGAAACAGAAGAGCTTCTATTAATGATGACACAGTAATCGGAGGTCACCCAAAGAGAGCCCTGCTACACTCAACATTCACATTAGCTTTGCACAAAAACCATTGTAGATCTTTCTAAAGGCCTAATGTGAGCAATAGTGAGGTTGTTTATCAGATTTATCTGGTACCAGCTGAACATTCTTTCACCCTGGGGGGAACTGGGCCAGCCTAAAGCATTTTACCAGAAGAGAAAAATTTTTGATTGGAGTCAGGGGGTAATTAATGCAAAGTTTAATTGAATACCCAAACAGACCCTATGAACTCCAGAGCCACTTTTTAGGCAACTTCTCTTATACAAAGTTTACTCAAGTGGTACCTCCTATTGCACAGGGAGCACTATACACTTGCCAAGGGTTGCAGGACAGGCCCTGGGGAAAGGTGGGAGTCAGGGGGAAGAGTATAGGGAGTGTGTCCAGTTGGATGTCTGAGTCTCATTGATCCCATTTGAACAATAATGCCCAGGTCTTTCTTTCTACCCACCCTCACACCTGCTCCCCAGGGTGGAACTGAGGGAAATTCATTATTATTTGGTAAGTCAATATCAAATTGCAATAAAGAGATAATTTTTTTAAATCCCACTGTGTAGCTGGCTCATTATAACACCCGGATAACTCTTGAGTATATTAAAATTGTTCATTGCCATAAATTATAATGAAATCAAAATAGACTTCTTTTGCAAAGGGACTTCCATTAACATGATTCATATAATCACCCAAAATGAGATTTGCACAGGGATAACGTGAAGGTGATGTTATGAACACCTCTTCTGGGTCAGGTTTTAAGGCTCCTTTAAGCTTCCAAAGTAGGGAAGCACCCTTCCATCTAAGGCTTGGCTACAGGTGGGACTCTGCACACTGCAGGCTTGCTCCCTTAACTTCCTGGCTCCACTGAGCCACACACAGTACTGTAAGGAGCTTAAGGTCAATGGCTGTTTTTTGTGCAATTTTTTGGTCAATTTTTGTGCACCCAGGACCACCTACAGCCTATGAGCATCATAGATTTTGGACAAACTTTTGAAAATGAGTGAAGTGAATGAATGACAAATTAAAGTGTGTATTTCCATTTGCATCAAACCAGTAGGTGAGGGGGTCTTCTAAATCAGAGATTGTACTGGGTAAAATAGTGTCCCCACAAAATATGATCCCATTTGGAACTTGTAAGCCTAACCTCACTTGGAAATAGGGCCTTTGCAGAGGTAATCAAGTTAAAATGAGGCCATACTAGGTGAGTGAGCCCTAAATCCAACACGATGGATGTCCTTATCAAGAGGAGTATGCAGACACAGAGACATAGATACACAGAGGGGAAGGCCATGTGAAAACAGAGGCAGAGATTGGAGTGATGCATTCTAAGCCAAGGAGCCAAGAATTCCCAGCCACCAGAAGCTGAAAGAGGCCAGGGAGGATTTCTAGCCTCTAGAATTGTGAGGGAACAGATATCTGTTGTTTGAAGACACCCAATCTGTGGTACTTTGCTAGAGCAGACTTAGAACACTAATACAGGGGCCCAAGGGGAAGGCATTTTATGACTCCCTCAGAGTCTACAGGAAGTCCCACTAAGAACTCATTGAGAAGGCAGAAACAAGTTTAGACCATTTTTAAGACACTTGGGTATAAAGAAAGGGCCACTTTTTCATCATCTGCTGGTCTTGCCCTCACTGCTTTCCTTTCAACTCAACAGAAAAAAGGAAAGACACAAGTCATCCATGGTGACTCACCACTCTCATATCACAGTGCTCTGACCTCCTTTATCCCTGTGGCCCTACCTCCATCCACACCAATTCCTCACACCCCTAGCTCCATGCTTCTCATTTAAAAATCTTAAAGCTTAATATTCTTATTCCTCAGCCTCCTACACACACAGCCATCTCACTCCACTAGCCACATGTATTCATTCATTCTCTCAGTCAATCTAGAATCATGCCCCAAGATAATTCAGATATTCCTTGACACTTCAAATTTGGTTTCCTCTGAAGTCACCCTGAAGGTATAAGTTATTGTCTATTTTTCCAAGGGTCATGAGCAATGCTATCTCATATAACTTCTGTAATGATTGAAATATTAGCCCTGGCTGGCATAGCTCAGTGGATTGAGCGTGAGCCTGCGAACCAGCCGATCGTGGTTCGATTCCCAGTCATGGCACATGCCTGGGTTGCAGGCCAGTTCCTTGCAATGTTTTGCAAGGAACACACAAAAGGCAACCATACATTGATGTTTCTCTCCCTCTCTCCTTCCCCTCTAAAGATAAATAAATAAATAAAATCTAAAAATTAAAAAATTAAAAAAAGAAATATTCTATTTCTGTGCCATCCAATACTGTAGCCACTAGTCATTAGTGTAACTAAGAAGCTGAATTTTAATTGTTTTTCATTTTAATTAATTTAACTTGAAATAATTATATGTGACTCTTGTTTGTCATAGTACATAGTTCAGACCTAGAAGCAACTTTTTAATCAGTCACAAAGAGCCTCACAAACACCATATACACTTCCAAATGATGAACATTAATTCTCAGAGCATAAGGAGGAAAAGAAACATTATTTAACTATTTCATAATTTGCAGGGCCATTTCAGCCCACAACAGAGTTAATAGCCTACATCACTATGCAGATCAGTATTAGTTTAATTTCTCTCCCCCAAACTTCCAAACTCCTTTCAAATTGTACTCCTTTGGGCCACTGAGAATAAAAAATGGGCCTATTACTGCACCTCCCACTCCTTAATGGCTGTTCCTTTAGGTACATAAAGATCCTGCAGGTGCTTTGAAATCACCATTTTCAAGAGCTTGATTAAGTTCTCAAGCAAGGTGCCATTCTTTTTCCCACTTTGAGGAGAGAGAATGGGAGTAGGGGAGGAGACTGTTCTCCCTTCCTTCAGGTAGTCACTGTCATTCTGTCAATAATCCCCTACACTCTATCTCCCTTTCCACTAGACCTTTTTCCTTGGCAGCATAAAGTGGTGGGGTTGAATCTCATCTCTGATTTTTTCCTGGATCTGATTCCAACTTCTACTTTTTTACAAGCATTTGATCTTACATAAGTTCTTATGAGCGTGTGCGCATTGTGGGTGAAATCCTTACCTATCTGCGCAGAGTAAATGGAGTTAAGAATGTGAAAAATCCTAGTACAATATCCCGATTTCTCTCCCTCCTTTTCTAAGTAGGCCTTCTTAAATAGAAATCTGCAACCTCTCTATGAACAGATATTGAGAAGTTGGGAGACATCTTTCATAACATACATGCAGGAAGCAGTAGCCACATGCTGGCTCAATGCAGACTGGCTACACAGGGCCGAATATCAAGATATTTGCAACTATACAAATGGCTGAAGTTTTTGCACATTAACCCAGATATTGCTGACAGAGGAAGTGTGGTCTGAGAAGAGTTGTGTGTGTTATTTGCTTTGATCATGTTAGGGAAAGCACTGTGGCATGGCATTATAGCTACACAAAGTTTCTGCTCCAGCATCGTCAAATAGAAAAGTTTTTCAACACCTGTTTTGACACATTCAGACCTCTAGCCCTGAAATCACAGGACTTTCTCTTCTGACTTGAATCATAGTTGCCCAAGTTAGCCAAGGGAGCCTTTTAAGATTTTCCTCATCTCAGAGCAGCTCTCTGTAAAGCCCTGTTTTGTCCATAATAAAATAGCTATCTAACCAATCCAACCAAGCAGAGAATGGTGTTTGATTTTCAGAGATGTGGGCATGGTGCTTTGTGCAGATTTGGGACTGAGCTCTGGGCTTGGTGACACCTCAGCTAAGGCTCCTGAAGGCAGCACAAGTGACTGGAGCAGTGGGAACTCCCATGTTGCCTGCTGGTGAGTTCTTCCTTCATGTGGTTTGTCAGTTTGCAGTGATGGAAGGAGTCTACTTAATTTCTGCCTATGCACAGGCCAAAGCTGAACTCTTGGAGTGTAGACCAAGTCTGCGTTCAGTGCTGCCCCTTTGCCATCTGACACTGTTACCCTCACCCTCCCTCACTCCCTACTCCTAACCCAAGAGAATGTTAGTGTTAAAAAATAAACAATTTAATTTTTTTCTAATCTATTTGCATCCTTTCTTCAAATTTTTTATTGTTATTTTGTTACAGTTGTCCCAATTTCCCCCCTTTGCCTTCCTCTGCCCAACACAGCACCTCTTCCTACAGTCAATTCACACACTGTTGTCCACGTCCATGGGTCATTCATGCATATTCTTAGTCCCTTCCCTTTCTTTCCACCATTATCCTCCTCCATCCTTCCCTCTGGTAACTGTCAGTCTGATCCATGCTTCCATGCCTCTGGTTCTATTTTTCTCAATAGATTCCTTTTGTTTTGTTAATTAGATTCCTTTTATAGGCAAGATCATATTGTACTTGTCTTTCACTGACTGGCTTATTTCACTTAGAATAATATTCTCCACTTCCATCCATGCTGTCACAATTCCTTCCTCTTTCTTTCTGCTGTGTGATATTCCACTGTGTAAATATACCACGGCTTTTTGATCCACTCATTTACTGATGGGCACTTTGGCTATTTCCAGCACTTGGCTGCACTGCTATGAACATAGGCATGCATAAGTTCTTTTGAATTGGTGATTCGGGATTCTTAGAGTATATTCCTAGCACTGGAATCACTGGGTCAAAAGGCAGTTACAGTGTTAGTTTTTTGAGGAAATTCCATAGTGTTTTCCACAGTGGCTGTAGCAGTCTTCACGCTCACCAACAGTGCATTAAGGTTCCCTTTTCCCTGCATCCTCACCAGCACTTGTTGTTTATTGATTTATTAATGACAGCCATTCTAATCAGTGTGAAATGATATCTCAGTGTGAGATGATATCTCATTGTGGTTTTAATTTGCATCTCTCTGATGGCTGGTGATGTTAGGCATCCTTTCATATGTCTCTGGGCCTTCTGTATGTCCTCCTTGAAGAAGTGTCTGTTCAGTTACTTTGCCCATTTTTTAATTAGATTGTTTGTCTTCCTGGTGTTGAGTTGGACAAGTTCTCTATATATTTTAGAGATCAAACCTTTTTCCAATGCATCACTGGCAAATATGTTGTCTCACATGGTTGGATCCCTTTTCGTTTTGGTAATGGTTTCTTCAGCTTTGCAGAAACTTTTTAATTTGATGTAGTCTCATTTGTTTATTTTTTCCCTTTATTTCCTTTGCCCTAGGGGATCTGCAAAACTATTACTATGAGTAATACCTGTAATTTTACTGCCTATGTTTGCCTCTAAAACTTTTATGGTGTCACAACTTATATTTAAGTCTTTTATTCACTTTGAGTTTATTCTGGCATATGGCATAAATTTGTGGTCTAGTTCCATTTTTTTTGCATGTAGTTGTCCAGTTCTCCCAACACATTTGTTGAAGAGCCTATCTTTACTCCATTTTATGCTCCTGCCCACTTTCTCAAATACTAACTGAACTAGAAACGTGGGTTTATTTCTGGGCTCTTTATACTGTTCCATTGATCTATGTGTCTGTTCTTATACCAGTACCAGACTGTTTTGATTACAGTAGACTTACAGTGTAGTTTGATATTAGTTATTATTATCTCTCCTACTTTGTTCTTCCTTCTCAAGATTGCCAAGGCTCCTCAGGGTCTTTTGGGGCCCATAGATACTTTAAAATATTTGTTCTATGTCTGTGAAATATGCCATTGGAATTTTAAAAGAAATTGCACTGAACTATAGATTGCTTTAAGTAGTATGGACATTTTGATCATGTTAATTCTTCCAATCCACGAACATGGTATATGCTTTCATTTATTTGTATCTTCTTGAATTTCTTTTTTCAGTGTTCTATAGTTTTCTGAATACAGGTCTTTTACTTCCTTGGTTAAATTTACTCCTATGTACTTTATTTTTCTTGTTGCTATAATAAACAAATTTTTTCCTAGTTTCTGTTTCTGATATTTTATTATTGGTACATAAAATTGCCTTTGGTTTCTGAATACTGACTTTGTATCCTGCTATTTTGCCAAATTCACTTAAAGGGTCGAGTCGTTTTTTGGCAGAGGCTATAGAATTTTCTGTGTATAGTATCACGTCATCTGTGAATAATGACAGTTTTACATCCTCCTTTCCAGTTTGGATGCCTTATATTTCTTTTCTTTGTCTGATCACTGTGGCTGGAACTTCCAGTACTGTGTTGAATAAGAGTGGTGAGAGCAAACACCCTTGTCTTGTTCCTGATCCTAGGGAGAAAGGTTTTAGTTTTGCCCATTGAATATGATGTTGGCTGTAGGTTTCTCATATATGACCTTTATTATGTTGAGGTATGCTCCTTCTAGACCCACTTTGCTGAATGTTTCTATTATAAATGGGTTCTGTGCTTTATCAAATGCTTTTTTCAGCATCTATTGATATGATCATGTGATTTTTGCCCTTAATGTTGTTCATGTGATGTATTACATTTATTGATTTGTGAATATTGTACCATCCTTGCATATGTGGGATGAATCCCACTTGATTACGGTATATGATCTTTTTAATGTATTGCTGCATCCAGATTAACAATATTTTGTTCAGGATTTTGACATCTATGTTCCAAAGATACTGGCCTGTAGTTTTCTTTCTTTGTTGTTGTTTTACCTGGTTTTGGAATTAGGATAATACTGGACTCATAAAAAGAGTTTAGGATACTTTCCTTTTCTTGAATTTTTGGACTAGCTTGAGAAGGATAAAAGTTAGTTCTTCTTTAAATGTTTGGTAAAATTCACTTGTGAAGTCATCTGGTCCAAGACTTTTGTGTGCCTGGAGTTCTTGATTACTACTTCAATTTCACTAGTTGTTAGCAGTCTATTCAGGCTTTTTTTGCATCTTCTGGATTCAGTTTTTTAAAAATATTTATTAATTTATCTTTAGAGGGGAAGGGAAGGAGAGAGGAAGAGAAACATCAATGTATGGTTGCTTCTCGTGCATCCCTTGCTGGGAACTGGCCCCTGCCAGGAACTGGCCTGCAACCCAGGCATGTGCCCTGACTGGGAATCGAACCGCGATCGCGTGGTTTGCAGGCCCGCGCTCAATCCACTGAGCTACACCAGCCAGGGCTTGGATTCAGTTTTAGAAGATTATATGTTTCTAGAAATTTGCCCATTTCTCCCAGGTTGTCCAATATCTTGGCATACAGTTGTTTATAGTAATTTCTTACAATCGTTTGCATTTCTGTGGTATTAATTGTTACTTTTTTCATTTCTGGTTTTACTTCTTTGGGTCCTCTGTCTTTTTCTCTTGATGAGCCTGGTTAAAGTTTTATTAATTTTGTTTATCTTTTCAAAGAATAAGCTCCTAGATTCATTGGTCCTTTGAAATTGTTTTTAGTTTCTGTGTCATTTAATTCTGCTCTGATCTTAATTATTTCTGTCCTTCTACTCACTCTGGCCTTTGTTGTTATTCTTCTACTTCTTATAGATGTACAGTAAAGTTGTTTATTTGAGTTTTTTTTCTATCTTCTTTAGGTAGACCTTTATTGCTATGAACTTCCCTCTCAGGACTGCCTTTGCTGTGTCCCTTAGGTTTTAATTTGTTGTGTGTTCATTTTCATTTGTTTCCAGATACTTTTTGATTTCTTCCTTAATTTCATTTTAAACCATTCATTATTAATAACATGATATTCAGTCTCCATGTATTTGAATATGTTTGAGCTGTTTCCTTAAAGTTTGTTTCTAGCTTCAAGCCACTGTGATTTGAGATGATGCTGGATATGATTTCAATTTTCTTAAGTTTCTTGAGGATTGTATTGTGTCTTATCACATCATCTCTCTGTAAAAATGTCCATGTGTGTTTGAAATGAATGTATATTTTGCTTCTTTCGGGTGAAAGGTTCTGTATATATTAATTAGGTCTATTTGATCTAGAGTGTTGTTCAATTCCACAATATCCTTGTTGATTATTTGTTTGAAAGAGCTATCCATTGTTGAAAGTGGGGTGTTAAAATTCCTTATGATGACCGTGTTGCTGTCAACATCTTTCTTGAAGTCCTTCAAGATTTTCCTTATACATTTACATTTCTCCTATGTTGGGTGCATATATGTTTACAAGGGTAATATCCTCTTGCTGGACTACTCCCTTAAGTATTATATAATGCCCTTCTTTGTCTCTTAGTATGGCCTTTGTTTTGGAGTCTATTTTGCCTGATATAAGCATTGCTACCCTGCCTTTTTTTTCATGTCTGTTTGCTCTGAAGTTTCTGCATGTTAGATTGATCTGCTTTGACTCATTGTCTTCATGTGCTGGACTTCTTTGGTAGGAGACCTGTAGGATTCTCCTGATCTGTATGCTCTTGGGATGCCCTTTATTCCATTTATGTGGGCTCTTTTCGTGTAATTGGATTTTTGTTGTTGTTGGGCCATTCTTTGGTGGGTTCTTCTCTCTAATTGGCTGTCTGAGAGTCACACCACCCACTACGTCTTGCATGCTGTTGTACAGATGCTGCCAGAATAAAATGAAACAACCCAGGAAGTGAAACCCACACCCACACCCACAAAAATAACCTCCACCCACGACCAAACTATCAACAACAAATGAGCAAATATTAATAAACATGGAAGAGATTAAGACTGGTACAAGAAAGAAAAATTAATATGAGGTGACTAATGGAAAGAAAAGTCATTTTGAGAGGATACATGGAAGAGAAATAACAACAGCAGGGAATAGAAACAAGGTGAAGAAAGAAAAAAAAGAAAATTTACATCACAAATTAAAGAAGGGAGGGAAGAAGGCAAAATGGAGTAAGAAAGAGTATAATATGAGGTTTTAAAAATTCAGTATTGAAAACATAAGAAGAAAATTGAAGAAAAACATATACCACAGCAATATCAATATCAAACGAGCAGAGATTAGTACAGGTGGAAAGTGATTAAAAAGGAAGAAAGAAAGATTATGAGATATCTAAAGTGTAGGAGGAAGGCAGAAAGTAGTAGGAGGGGGAACAGTAAGATTTGAGGTTTGAAATACAAAAGTAGTGACCTTTAAAAATAAAACTAAAGAAATGCAACAACCACCAGCATATGAACAATCAACAAGCAAGTATTAAAAGTAAAGAGAGAAGAAAGATAAGAAAGGGAAAAAAGAATGTGAAATGACTAATAGCAAGAAAAATAGTTTTGAGAGGCTGGAGAGAGGAGAAATAGTAAGAGTGTGGAGCAGAAACAGTTGTAGAAAGGGAAAAAGTAAAACTTAAAACAAAAGTAAGAAAAAGGAAGAAGGCAAGATGGAGCAGGAGAAGGGAGGAACAAAATATAAGATTTGAGCCCTGGCTGGTGTAGTTCAGTGGATTGAGCACGGGCCTGCGAACCATATGATCTTGGTTCGATTCCCAGTCAGGGCACATACCTGGGTTGCAGGCCAGTTTCCAAGTCCCCAGCAGGGGACTCACGAGAGGCAACCATACACTGATATTTCTCTCTTTCTCTCCTTTCTTTCTCCTCTAAATATAAATAAATAAAATCTTTTAAAAAAATACGAGATTTGAAGTAAACTAAAAAAATAATGAAATAATAGGAACTAACTTGAAGAAAATGTTAAAAACCTATGCAGAAGAAAAAATAACACAAATAATGAAGACTATGGTGGAATTTGTCTCAGAAGAGTCTAGTGTTTGCCACTGTCTCCTCTTTCTGAATACTCTCCTGCTAATGTCAGATGGTATCCTAGTCTAGCCCTAGGCAGCCCATTCAAGAGTACAAGTGATCTATAGTCTTCGGCTGTCTCCATCAGGCTGGTTCCTTTGGCTGGTTCCTACCATTCTTCCATGCCAGCTTTCCACCTAGTAGTGATTCATCTAATGTCTAAGAGCAGGGCCAGTACCACCTTCACCTGCCTCCAGAGAGGAGCCTCTGGTGCAATCAGGAGGGTGGAATCCCTGGGTCATCCCCGGGGGTTGCTATTCAATCTTCAGGGAAGGTGATTGGAATATTTCCTCACCCCCAACCACAGGTCTTGGCCTGTCCCAGGTTATTTCCAATTATGTATAGTTTAGGGCAAGTTAGCTGCCTCTTTCCTGTGAGGTGCCATCTGTTGTAGAAGGGGCAGCTCTTTTCAGTTTGGTGCTGACAGCAGCTCTGTCTAAGAGCAGAGGCTGGGTGAGGCCCTGAACATCTTGTTTCACTTGTCACTAATCTTGGCTCTGCTGGTTTCAGTGGATCAAGGCCCAAGAGTCAGCATATCTCATAGTGTCTGATAAAAGTTCAGGAAGGGCCCTTCTAGAGTTTCTCCTTCATTACTCTGTGGATATGTGCCAAGCAGGAGCTTCTGAGCCTGGCCTCACTGATATTCAGAACCTGCAATCCTGTAGGAGGGGATTGGGCATGCCTGCCTGTAAGAGGACTTGCCTGGCTGCAGGGAATCTCAGGCGTTCAGCTACTGGCTGTGCAGTCCCCAGCATACCACTCTCGCAGGAGACTCAGGCCTGAACTCTCCACTCTGAACAGTCCCCTGGTCTCCAGCTGTGCTATGTCGGGTCCCACATTGTCTTCAGAGTGACACTTTCTGCTCTTTCTGTTCAGCTGGACTCAGTGGGATCAAACTGCACTTTCACTCTGGTTTCTTTGCTGGCAGAGCCATCACGCTCATGCACAAGCACAGGATCCCTGCTGAGTCTTGCCTCAGCTCCTCTTTTAAAAGGCTCTATGTGGACCCCCACACTGCATCACTGAGCCCTGGGCTGACTTTCTACATGCTTCAGCTCCCCAAAAAGCACAGAGTCTCTCTTGGTCAGAACTGTCCACAGCCTGCCAGTGCCTCTGACAGTTTTAGGAAATAGAGTTTCTCTCTGGAACTCTCCCGGTTGGACTACAGTTATGGACATACTGCTCACTGTGTATGTGGCCTAAGTCTCCCAGTCTTTGTATGTCCTCCAAGTTTCTCCCAATCAAGGTTGGTGGTGTGCCTGTGTGGAACCAGGGACCTGCTCCTGGAGAGGAGGGAGCAACTAAGCGGCATTTTCTGTCTGTTCTCTCCTCTGCTGCAGGAGTCTGGCACAGAGCATTTCCCCCTCAACTTATAAAATCTCTCACCAGAAAGTGCAAAGCATCCTCTGTACTCCCTGACTTCAAAAATTCATGTCAGCTGAGATTCCATTGATTGCTCAGGTCACTTGTCAGAAAATCAGCTGAAAATCCATGCTGGAGGCACAAGCAAGTGGACTTAGCTTCCACCTATTTGGCCGCCATCTTCTGAATCCCTAAACAAATTTATTTTTAGTGCATATAGAAACTAAGTAACAAAATGCTAGACTACCTTTTCTCATTTTTTGCTAGAAGCAAAGGGAATCAGGAAGAGCTGAGCTGTAACTACAGAGGGAGACCAAGAAGAGGAACCCAGACATTTGAAAACCCCGAGTTGCATATTTGCGGGGTCTCCTTTTGATTTTGTTTTTTTCTTGATATTTTTTCAAATGTTAATACAAAATTTAAAACTGAAAATTCAAAATTACTTTTATGATTCTATCTTGAATTTTCATGCCTGTTTCCACCCCAACCCCTCACAATGTCATTGTCATTAGTGAATGGATATAATAGGCTCTCAAACATTGCTCTTCTCTATAGCAGAGAGCTCTTGCCATGGAGAACATAATACGCCAGGGAATCTCTGAGTTTCTCAAGGTGCACTGTGAAAGTCTTTTTTAAAAAAATCTATAGCCAATTTCTTTGAGTGGTTTTTTGTATGTTAAAGATTATTATCCATCTTCAGTTCTTTTTGTTTCTTGAATTTAATCTTTATTGTATTTTTTGCATTACCCTTTAAGTCCCCTTATACATATACTTATTAATCCACTCATTGTTTAATAACATGTTATTTAGCTTCCATGCCTTTGTGTGTTTTTCAGTGTTCTTGTGATTGTTTTCCAGTTTCATTTCATTGTGCTCAAAAAAGATGCTTGATATGATTTCAATTTTCTTAAATTTTCTGAGACTTGTTTTGTGTCCTAACATATGGTTTATCCTAGAAAACATGTACACTTGAAAAGTATATGTATTCTACTGCTTTGGGGTGAAATGCTCTGAAGATATCAATTAAATCCATTTGATCTAGTGTATCATTTAAGGCTGCTGTCTCCTTGTCAATTTTCTGCTGGAAGATCTATCTATTGATGTCAATGGTGTGTTAAAACCCCCAACAATGACTGTATTTGTCAGTCTCTCCCTTTATGTCCATCAAGATTTGCTTTACATAGTTAGGTGCTTCCATGTTGGGGTGTGTAAATGTTTACTAGGGTTATATCCTCTTAGTGGATAGTTCTCTTTATCATTATGTAGTGTCCTTCTTTGTTTCTTACCATAGCCTTGGTTTTTAAAGTCTATTTTGTTGGATATAAGTATTGCTACCCCAGCTTTTTTTTTCTTTTCTGATTGCATGCAGTATCTTTTCCCATCCCTTTACTTTTAGTCCGTGTGCATCTTTTGATCTCAGATGGGTCTCTCAGAGGGGATATATTATATATATATATATATATATATATATATATATATATATATATATATAATTTTATTTTCTTATTCATTCAGCTACCTGTATCTTTTGTTTGGAGCATTTAAGCCATTTACATTTAAGGTGATTATTAGTAGATACATAGGTAGTGCCATTTTATTGTTAGACTGTTTTTCTCTGAGGTTTTTTTTTTCTCTTTCTCTTCTTCTTTTTTTTTTCAACATTTTCATACAATGGAATATTATTTGACAATAAAAAGAAATGACGTACAGTCTGTCTTGGAGCACTGTTCTAGAAGCTTGTCACAGGGAGCATACATTCTATGATGCCATCAATATGAAGTGTCCAGAAAAAAACAAATTTATAAAGACAGAATGGTAAATTAGTTGTTGCCCAGGGACAGGCTGAATGATTGGGTGGTGTGCAAATTACATCTTAACAAAACTGTTTAACAAAAACACAGAGCAAAGCTTTAGGGTACAGGGCTCACAATGCCACAGACAAAATAATCTTAGTAGTAACTTTCTTTTTTTTAAATAATTTTTTAATTTAATTCTTGTTCAAGTACAGCTTTCTGTCTTATATTCCCAACCCTGCCTGCCCCCCGCCCCATGCTCCCCACCTCCCTTCCATTTCCACCCCCCACCCTTAGTTATTGTCCATGTGTCCTTTATACTTGTTCATGTGAGTCCATCCCCTTTTCCCCTATGATTCTCTCCAATGACACTCAGTTACGGAACAGGCTGACACGGTACAGAGGGGAGAGGGGAGAGAATCTCTTTCTCTTCTTCTAAAGCAACTTATTTATATTTGTTGCAGTACTGGTTTAGATTTAGTTTTTTTTAGATTTCTAAAAAAACTCCTTTAGATTTTTCTTGCCTGGGAAAGCTCCTTATTTCTCATTTGATTTTAAATAATAGCCTTGCTGGGTAAAGTAGCTTTGGTTGTAGGTCCTTGCTTTTCAACCCTTGAATATTTCAACCACTCCCGTCTGGCATGAAATGTTTCTGGTGAGTGATCAGATGACAGCCTAGTTGGTGCTCCTTTGTAGGTAACTACCTGCTTTTCCCTTGTGGCTCTTAGGGTTCTCTCCTTGTCTTTAAGTCTTGTCATTTTAATTATATTGTGTCTTGGTGTAAGCTTCTTTGAGTCTAACTTGTTTGGGATTTTCTGAACTTCCTGGACTTGTATATCTTTTTTCCTCACCAGATTAGGGAAAAGTTCAGTTATTATTTCTTCAAATAGGTTCTTGACCCCTTGCTTGCTCTCTTCTCTTTCTGACATTTCCATGATGCAGATGTTGTTCCACTTCATGTTTTCCCAAATATTTCTTAATTTCTCCTCATTTTTTAAAAATTATTTTTTTTCTTTTTTTCTGCTCTGCCTGAGTGTTTTTTTCTACCTTGTCTTCCAAATCACTAATGTGATTCTCTGCTTCATATAACGTCATGTATTCCTTCCAGTGTATTCAGACATTGGGTTCTTTATTTCTGACTGGTCCTTTTTCATGGTTTCTATGTCTTTTTTCATGCTTTTGTGTATTCTTATAATTATTATCCCAACTCTCTGATAATTTGCTTGCCTCCATTTCAACTAGCTCTTCTTCTTGAGAATTCTCTTGTTCTTTCATCTGGGGTGTGTTTCTTTGTCTCCCCCTTTTGGCTGCTTCTTTGTGTTTTCCACATTTGTTGTTAATCTAATCAGTCATTAAACTGATTAGTTGTTAAACTAGTCAAGGGGTAGTCAGCAGCCAGCTTAGGCTCCATGAGGTGGGGAAGAGTAATTCCTGTGGGCAGGGTTCTCACTTCCCCACAAGCTGATGCCACTTGGAGGGGAGTGCTCTGCCTGATAAATATGGGTTCTGTGGTATGGGGAATGACTCAGTACAGGGATCATAGTGACTCTTCCTTCAGTTCTCTCCCAGAGCCACCAACCCCAAACGCTCCTCAAGTGTCTCTAGTCTACATGGCCCTCCATCTGCTGGAGCCCAGGGTAAGTGGCTGCAAATGAAATTTTGTGTTTTGGCCCTGTAAGACATTCTCTGCATCTCCAGATGTCTCTCTCTGGCTGACAGAAAACTTGCTGATTTTCACAGCTGAATGTTATCTGGATCCCTTTCTGGCTCTTCTACAGTAGGCTAAGAAGCCCAGCTTGGGGTTTAGACCCTACACTCCTCAGGGGAAACCTATGGCCACTGAAACATCCCTCTGACACTTCAGCTGCTGCCAATGGGAACCCAGGCAGCCCTCTTGTGCCTCTTCCACACTCCCTATCAGTCATGTTGTGGTGGTTTCTTCTGTCTGTGGTTATAAGGCTTCTCTCCAGCTAGAGTTCAGTTGGTTATTCTGGATGCTTTCTCTACAACTTATTTGTAATTCCAGATTGGTCCTGGGAGGATGTTAGTGTAGCTTCCACTTTTTTCTCCACCACCTTCGATCTCTCAGCTCTTTTTGGAAAACATAGAGAGAAACAGGAGTTCTGAAATCAGAGAATAATAGCCATGCTGCTAAAGACTCAATCTGGTGGCCAACACAATAATTGCAATGATAATAATAGTGGCTGTATCTATTAGGAATTGTGTTTAGCTGCTAGAAACACAGACTAGGCCACAGTGGCTTGAAAACATAAGGGTTTCCTTATGTAAAAGAACTGTGAAGGCTGGGATGGAGCTTTCCTCCTCATCAAAGACCAGAAGGTTTTCATCTTTCTACTCAACTGTCTTTGCCTCATGGCTTCCATTTTCAAGGTCCCAAGGTGTTTACTGGTGTTCTAGCCCTCATGTTCATATTCTAGACAGAAAGTAGAAGGAAGAGAGAAAGGGCAAAAAGGCACATGCCCGCTGTATATTTGATTCTGCTTTATTTCTTTTCCCCACCAAATCATTGTATATTTCATCAGTCTTATAGAGAGACTGAATATTCTTTATATATAAATTTTTATATATAAATTCTTTATATATATATATATATTCTTATATTCTTATATTCTTCTATATACATTCTTAACCAGAAAGTTCCTATAGAGACTAGTGTTGTTTCTGCTGTTGTTGGCTGTTTAATATCCAGCCTCCTCCTTCTTTTGGAGGACACTCCCTTATTGCGTGCCATCTTATCAGAAACAGGACCCTGCTCCCCACTAGAAAACCTCATGGGACAGTATTCTTCCCTGCCTGCTTTTTGGCAGTTGTGGAAACATGGGACAGTCATAACAATTCAGTAACTTCAGTCCTAGAGAAATAAAACATAAATAAGTGATGAAGAGAATTGTTTCACAAAGGCATCAGCAGCAGCCAGCCGTGGTACAAAGTGTCCAACAGCAAGAGTAGAAGTGGCCAGACAAGTCTTGCTAAAAGGTAGTTTTCTGCTTCTTGGTCCTCCAGTGCTGCTCTGTTCCAATCTGTCTTACATGCCTGATGCTCTAGTCCCTTGCCAGTTATGGGACCCCTTCGTCTTTTCAACATGCTCCATTTTTCCTTAAGATGGCCAGAATGGTTTCAGTTACAACTTCAATTATATAATTAAGGAGATATACAGTAGTGGGCAAAACTAGATTTATAGTTGTGAATATGCACAAGTATTCTCCTTTTATTATTTATCTATTAATTATTGTATTATTTGTCTTACTGTTATTATTTTTTGTATTCTTACCTATGATTTACCTTTTAAGTAGTGATAGCTTGTAATCTAACCTATTTTTACCCACCCCCGTATACATTATTATTCTAGCCTATGCTCTATGGAAATACAAGCACACACAACTCACCTAAGGTATAGATGCAAGACTTAAACTCACAGAGACAGGGCTGGGGTCCTGTAGCAGCAGATATTTGGGAATTTCTAGGAACAAAAGCCCACCTTTAGAGGCCACATGGACTCTTATTTCTTTTAGTCTCTCCACAAATGCTCCTTTCTCACTTCTGCTTTATTGGTCAGCTTCCT
Source organism: Sturnira hondurensis (assembly GCF_014824575.4). Lineage (NCBI taxonomy): Eukaryota > Metazoa > Chordata > Mammalia > Chiroptera > Phyllostomidae > Sturnira > Sturnira hondurensis. The sequence goes on along the minus strand of NW_028088424.1, from coordinate 1,992,401 downwards.
TTGATTACTCAGTTCCTTCATCTCCATAAATTTCACTTCCTCTTCATAGACTCTTCTATGAAACCTACTTGACTTTTCTGCAGATTTGCTATTATTAAAGCATTTTCATTTCAAGTGTTATATCTTTTTATTTAAAATATTGACCAAGGAACTGATTAGTAACTAGATCAGGGACACACCCTGGTCAAATCAGCTACAGTAGGTCTCTGGGGCTCATGACTAGGCACATGCCTCAGGGGAGGTTCCTAGATTAGGGTTCTGTGGGTAGGGCAGGAAGTAAAAACTTCCTAATACAGGGATGCAATTGATGTGATATGATGTGATGTGATATACTATGATATGATATAAAGGCCTAGGTATGGCACAATTTTGGGAGGGCAGATCTGAGATGCTCAATCAATTATATATTCTGAGCATCTACAATGTGAGGGGACAGGGCTAGGAGTTCACAAGATTATAAAGAAGATAATGTGTGTCTTCCTTCAAGGACTTTACAATCCACACACAATTTTTTTAATTTATTTATTTTTAGAGAGGAGGAAGGGAAGGAGAAAGAAATAGAGAGAAACATCAATGTGTGGTTCCCTCTGGTACACTCCCTCTTGAGGACCTGGCCTACAACCCAGGCATGTGCTCTGACTGGGAAATGAACCAGTGATCCTTTGGTTCACAGCTCCATGCTCAATCCACCGAGCTACACCAACCAGGACCACACACACAAAATTTTCAAGGGCTGAATTAACATATACCTGGTAACAGTTAAACTTGTATTGCCTACAAAGTGATAGAAGAATTCAAAAGAAGTAGAGGTTGTATTGAACTACAGTGATCAAGGAAGCCTATACAAAATATAAAAAGGAAGGTTTTATACAGGAAAGAAAAGAGGTAGAGTGATAATAAAAGTCAGCATCACAGACTGATGGGAGGAATGGGGCATCTGAATCAAAGAATAAACACCAAATGGGCTGAGAGACAAAAGTTGAAGACAACACAGAAAATGAAGATCATCCATTTAAAAATTTTACCTCATGTAATCACAGCATTATAACAACCTACATAGGTTGCCAATGTAAACAATGTGGGGAGGGAAGGATATGTGCATTTTAACTTGGGTAGTGGAGATGGGAGACTTAAGGTTCTGATAATGGCAAACTAGATCACTAAACCCAAACATGGTACTGAAATCTGGGCAATATATAACAACATCTGCTTGAAACATCAGAATGCTAACAAAATTGGGGGAAATTTCTGCTCCAGGATTGGAAGACAGTGGAAGCCTTGGGAGGCAAGGCTGGCACTTTTGGCTGCTTTCCTTTAGGGATGTTTGCTCATTCCAGGCAGGTGACCTAGAAGCTTATAAATGCAGTCAGTGTGAGAGAGAGCAGGAATAGTAGTCCAGAGTTCATTATAGGAAAAGTCCCAATTAATCCTCTTAGGATGGCACTCAGAAGTATATAGGCCATCTTAGGAACATCAACTAATTTCAGATCCTGGGGTTGAACTGAGGTGATTTCAAATTGTTAGTACCCCCAAATGTCAAGCAGACAAATATGAATCTTCTCCTAAAGGAGATAATATTTTGAACTTCAAAGTATTCCTATATGCAATCTGGCAAATAAAATATCCAGCACACAATAAAAAATAATCAGCCACCTGAGGACATAAGACATAAGACAACATGGACAAAACAAGAAGGCAGAATTTCTGCTTTCTTGTAAGATCAGGCCCATGAGGCATCATGACATTAGTTTTATCACACTTGGACAATCAATCATGCTCTCTATGTTCAAGAGCAAAGAGAAGATTGAAAACCTTGCAAAGAACTAGAAACTCTAAGACAGATTTTCTATTGTGCAACTAAAAACTGTAATAATTAAAGGTACAATCCAAAAGGTGGGTTAAACAGAGTATTAGCAAAGATGAAAGGATAACTTATGAAGGAAATTTCTAGAAAGGAACAGGGAAAGATAAAAGAGTGAAAAATACAAAGGAGAGAGTAAGTGATATAGAGGATATAATGAGAAGGTCTAGTATGAATTTCACTGAAGTCAGAAAAGAAGAGAAAGAAAATAGGAGAGAAGCAATAACTGAAAAAGCAATGACTGAGAATTTCCAAAAACTGATGAAAGACAACAAATCAAGGATTTAAGAATTCACATTAAGGATAGAAGTAAAATATATTCACAACTAGCCACATCATTATTCAACTGATGAAAACTAAACATACAAAAAAGACCTAATACCAGTCAGAAAAATGAGGATAATAATATTAATCCACCTAAAGAGGTTGTTATAGGAATTAAATGATATATATGCAAAGAGCTTAAAATAGTGTCAGACATATAGAAAGTGCTACTATCAGTTTGGCTATTATTTCATTAGAGAATAGTACTGAAAACTCAGTGAAACCAAGTAGTTTGCACAGGCCCACACAGCTAATATGCGAAAAAACAGAATCTAAGCCTATGTCATACTCAGAGCTGGTGCCCCTTCCTCTTCTCCCTGGAGTGCTCTGCGAGTTCTTGACAGACACTGAAGCCATCCAGTTGCAGAACAGGGGAGCTAGACTCCATCTGGACTCAGGCTGTCCCTTCCTCTGGAAGCAGAGGCTGGGTTTTCTAGGAGAGCAGTGGGATTTGTTCTCTATGTGAATTGACATTATTTATTCATGATGCTGCCTTCATTTTTTAAAACAGTACAGGCTATTCCATTTCTTATTCCAAGCTAACTTAGTAAAGAAAATGCTTTTTGAGTGTGGGCAACCAGAGATGGTGTACTCTATAATTGTGCCTTCTGTGGGAGGAGCCCTAAGGTCACAGCCAGCCCCCAGGCCCTTCTGAAGCCCTTCCAACCTACCCTTTGTGCTTAAAACTACTATGGCATCAAGATCTTCAGGTGGATAGCCTACGTCCACAGGGCTAGTTGCTTAGCAAACGCCAATCAGTGGGTTGAGTTTCTGAAATCCAGAAAAGTGGCTGATGGAATGGAGAGGGGGAGAAAAAGCAGGGCAGGTGGACAAGGTAAAGAACATTTTTCTTCATGTCACTTTTCTCCTCTTTTACCTTCTTTTCATGTAGGCTTTTGTCATCTCCTATTTGAATGAAATTATGTTCTTGAAGCCTGTGATGTCCATCTTTTTCTCTTTCTCCCACTTGCTCCTAACATAATCCCACTATTAAATCACCCAAGACTCTGCAATACATTATAGGTTATAAAGAGTTTTCATCTAGCCCTGGCTGGTGTAGCTCAGTCGATTGAGCACAGGCCTGCGAACCAGAGGATCGGGGTTCAATTCCTAGTCAGGGCACATGCCTGGGTTGCAGACCAGTTCCCTGCAGGCCAACTCCCAGCAGGGGACACACGAAAGGCAACCATACATTGATGTTTCTCTCCCTCTCTCCTTCCCCTCTAAAGGTAAATAAATAAATAAAATCTTTAGGAAAAAAAGAGTTTTCATCTGATTCTCATACAGATTACTTAGCCAGATTCCCACACAATCTTCCAGTTTGGGGGGACTTCCAGTCTAAGATCTGAAATGTAAAAATATTAGAAGTCATCACTCTCACCTTTATAACAAGATAATGTTGAACAAATAGAAAATCAGTAACTTTCCTTGGACTAATTAGAGACCTAAGGTTACAGGACCAACTGCCACCTCTAAAACTGAAAAGACAGGTATATCCTGAGAGATATAGCTAAGATCTGCTTACCTTAAATGGAAGCCACTGGGGCCATAACCTGGTAAGAACAAGTAAATGGAAATTTTGGTGAAGTGCTAGAGGCCAAGAATTAGAAACTCCTGGAGCCACACTTGCTGGACAGTGCCCACACTTGGTCCCCAGAAACATAACTAGGTTCTTACAGGTTGAGATTTAAAAAAAGGTCTCATAGTTCTAGTAGGAGGAGAGTAAGAGGAATCATTGGGAAATACAACCAGAGCATTCTCTGCAACAAAAACTACTCTTCAAAAGAGATAGCCAACCTATTTGGTGCAGAGCTCAAAACACTGGTAATCAGGATGCTCACAGAAATGGTGGAGTATGGTCACAAAATAGAGGAAAAAGTGAAGGCTATGCAAAGTGAAATAAAGAAAAAGATACAGGGAACCAACAGTGAAGGGAAGGAAACCAGACTCAAATCAACAATGTGGAACAAAAGGAAGAAATAAACAAACAACTGAAACAGAATGAAGAAACAAGAATTCAAAAACAAAATGAGGAGAGGCTTAGGAACCTCTGGGACAACTTTAAATGTTCCAACATCTGAATCATAGGGGTACCAGAAGGAGAAGAACAGCAGCAAGAAATTGAAAACTTATTTGACAAATAATGGAGAACTTCCCCGATCTGACAGAGGAAATAGACCTCCAGGAAGTCCAGGAAGCTCAGAGAGTCCCACAGTAGTTGGACCCCAAAAAGCACACACCAAAGCACATCATAATTACATTTTCCATGATTAAAGAGAGGAGAGATTCTTAAAAGCAGCAAGAGAAAAGGAGAGAATTACCTACAAAAAAAAAAACTACCATAAGCCTATCAGCTGATTTCTCAAAAGAAATCTTACGGGCAAAAAGGGGCTGGAAAGAAGTATTCAAAGTCATGAAAGGCAAGATCCTACACCCAAGATTACTCTATCCAGCAAAGCTTTCATTTAGAATGGAAGGGCATATAAAGTATTTCCCAGATAATGTCAAGTTAAAGAAGTTCATTATTACCAAGCCCTTATTATATGAAACATTAAAAGACTTATCTAAGAAAAAGAAAATAATTAAAAATATGAACGGTAAAATGACAACAAACTCACAAATTTCAACAACTAAACCTTAAAATATCAAAAACAAACTAAGCAAACAACTAGAACAGGAGCAGATTTACAGAAATGGAAATCACATGGAGGGTCATCAGAGGGGAGGAGGAGCAGGGAAAGTGGGAGAAAAGGTACAGGGAATAAGAAGCACAATTGGTAGGTACAAAATAGAGGGAGGTTAGGAACAGTATAGGAAATGGAGAAGCCAAAGAGCTTATATGTACAACCCATGGACATGAACTAATTGGGGGTGTGGAATGCTGGTGGGAAGTGCAGGGAGGAGGGTAATAAAGGGGAGAAAAAATGGGACTACTATAATAGCATAACCAATCAAATATACATATTTTTTAAAAAATTACTTAGAACACAGGACCCAAATAAAGAATCAGTGGTCAATGGATGAAAGGATGTTAGGGAAATTGCCAGACTGCAGGTTTTATCTCATTAACCTCTTCCTAGATTCCAAGTCTCTCTCCTACACTTTTTTCCCTTTTTATAAAAAAGGCTGACTTGAAAGGAATCATAAGATGGTATTTTAGGGTCCATAACCCACTGTGTTCTCAGATCACTGGCCATCTGAACAAAGTTCTCATAAAGAAAAAAAACTACTTGTCAAGAAAAAAGACTTTGCCTATTACAGCTGGATGAAGAAAATTTCTCCTATTTCAGCCAATTGCAGCATTTCTGTCTCGCCTAAGGGAAGAAAAAATAGGCAACAGGTGTCAAGACTTCAAAGAAACGGACTGGGAAAGCTACAGCCAGAACAGAGGGTAGGGAGCTGGGAGGAGCACAGCTATACTTCCACAGAAACACTTGGGAAGGCCCCAGACTTGAGACACAGGTCCACTGAAAGCCTGGTGTTTACTCATAAGTTTATAGAATGGTCCCACATCTTACCACCACACAACAGGACTCCAGTACCACAACAGTGGATTAATACTGAAAGAACCAAGGTAGGAATAATTAGGGAAGTCCAAAGTCAGGAAGAACCTATTCAACAAATCAAACAAGCAAGCAAAATATAAACATAGATACTAAAATTAAAAACAATTTGACAGTAACCAGAGGGGGGGTGGGAGGGGATAATGGGGGGAAAGGGGGAAGGTTGTCAAGGAACATGTACAAAGGACACTTGGACAAAGCCGAAGAGGGGCTGGAGTGGGGTGGAGGGGTGGAGTGAATGGAGATAACTGTACTTGAACAACAATAGAAATAGAAAAAATATTATATGAAACATGAAAAAAGAAGAGATGAAAACAAGAACACTGAAGCCACTTATATCTACAGCTATAACAAACATTAAACACAGCCCAACACCCAGCCATATTAACATATCCTCAGACTAAAAGCCTATTATCTCAGTTTCTATTTCCAGATACCACATGGCCATCTGTCAACCAAAAATTACAAGTATGCCAAAGGGTAAGAAAAAATCAGTCTGAAGGAACAACTGTGATTATCAGATATGACAAACAAAACTAATCAATAAACAAAAAGTCCTAGGCATACAACACATGAACTGCAGAAAACAAAGGCAAAGAGTAAATTTTTTAAAGAGGCCAGAGGAGAGAATAATAAACCTACAGAGAAACAACAATAAAAATTACAGTAAATTTTTAATCAAAGAACCATGTAAGTAAGTAAAGAATGAAGTGAAATATTTAAAGAGTTGAAAGAAAAAATACCTACCAGCTTAGAATTTCTATACCCAGTGAAATTATCTTCCAAAAGCAAAAGGAAAATACTTTCTTAGACAAACAAAAATTGAGGAACTTCATTGCCAGTAGACCTGTCCTGCAAGAAATCTTAAAAGCAGTTCTTTGGGGAGAAAGAAAATTATGTTCAGAAACTTAGATCTGCAAAAGAAAGGAAGAGTATCAGAGAAGAAATAAATGGAGGTAAAATAAAATCTTGTATTTCCTATTCTTAATACACCTGAAAAATAATTATTACTGTGTTTTTAAAGCAATAATAGTAATAATATATTGGGTTATTATAGTATTATTATACTATTATAGTATAAGATAGAGTTTCAAAAATAAGAAAAGGGCATTACAAATAATAAAAGGGGTAAATTTTCTAGGAAAACATAATAAGCCTAAATGTGTATGCATGAAACAAAATTATGTCAAAATACGTGAGGAAAAACTTGAGAGAACTGAAAAGAGAAGTACATAAATCCAGTTAGAAATCCCTCTGCTAGTAATTGATGATTGAGCAAGCAAAATATCAGTAAAATATATAAAGGTGGCCTAAACAGCACTATAATCAACTTGATTTAATTGACATTTATAGAATAATATATGGAATGTGCTATTCTATACTTTATATAATATTATATACTTCATACATTATAAAACAACATCAAGCAAAAGAAGACACTTTCTTCTCAAGTTCACATGGAACAAGCACCAAGATACACCACACTTGTGCCATACAACACACTTTAACACTTAAATGTATTAAATGATTAAGAATAGAAATCATAGAAAATATGTTTTTGTATCACAGTGGAATTAAATGAGAAATCAATAACAGAAAGAAAGCTTAAAATCCTCAAATATATAGAAGTTAACCTATACATTTCTAAATAATCCTTGAATCATAGAAGCAACCTCAAGATAAACTAAAACCTATTTTGAACTACATGAAAATGAAAATATGATTAATCAAAATGTATCTGATGCAGCAGAAACAGTGCCTAAAGAGAAATTTATAGTGCTAAGCGTGCATATTATGAAAGAAGATCTAAAACAAATAATCTACACTTCCACCTTAAGAAACTAGAAAAAGAGCAAATAAAGCCTAAAACAAGCAGAAGAATAGAAATAATAAAATGTTTAGGGTGGAAACCAATAAAATTTATAGTAATAATCAATAAAATAAAAACAGGAAAACAATAAAGAAAACTAACAAAACCAAAAATCCAGTTCTTCTTTTAAAAGATTTTCACTTATTTATTAAGAGAGGGAAAGGGAGGGAGAGAGGGAGAGAAACATCAACGTGCAGTTGCCTCCCACGTGCTCCCTACTGGGGACCTGGCCTGCAACCCAGGCATGTGCCCTGACTGACAATCAAACCAATGACACTTTGATTCACAGGCCAGCCTCAATCCTCTGAGCCATAACAGTGAGCCAAAAATACAGTTCTTTGTAAAGATGAATAAAACCAATAATCCTCTAGCTAGATTAACCAAAGAGAGAACACAAATTGCCAATATTAAAAGTGAAAGAGGATCATCACTGATCCCATTGACTTGAAAGGATTATAAAGGAATATTAAAAACAACTCTTTGCCCACAGATTTGCTCACAAATAAAACACACCAATTGCTTAAAAATAGACAGTCTACCAAACTCATACAAGAAGAAATGGATAACCTGAATAGCTCTGTATCTACCTACCCCTGTATCTATTTTAAAAACTCAGTCAAAGCAAAGGAAATCATCTACAAAATGAAAAGACAACTTACTGAATAGGAGAAAATATTGTGAACCATATATCTGATTATCCAAAATATATAAAACACACATACAACTCAATAGCAAAAATGCAATCTGATTAAAAAATGGGCAAAAGACCTGAATAGACATTTTCCCAAAGAAGATATATAAATGGCCAACAGACACATGAAAAAAAGCTCAATATAACTAATTATCAGGGAAATGAGATACCACCTAATCAAAAACCACAATGAGATACCACCTCACACCTGTTAGAATGGCTGTTACCAAAAAGACAGTGTTGGCAAGGATGTAGAGAAAAGGGGAAAAGTGAACCCTTGTTCTCTGTTAATGGGAATGTAAATTGGTATGGCCACTAGTGGACAACAAAATAGAGGATCCTCAACAAATTAAAAATAGGACTTCCATGAAGTCCAGCAATTCCACTTCTGAGTATTTATTCTTAGAAAATAGAAACACAAACTCAAAAGTTACATGCACCCTCATGTTCATTGCACTATTATTTACAATAACCCTAAACATGGAAACAACCTAAGTGTCCGTCTATGGGTGGCTGAATACAGACATTGTGGTATATCTACACACAATAGAATATTACTCAGCTATACAAAAGAATGAAGTCTTGCCATGTACAATAATGTGGATGGACATCAAGAGCATTATGCTAAGTGAAATGAGTCAGACAGAAAGCTTATAGATACAGAGAACATATTAGATGACAGAGGCAGGGGGTGAAGGGTGGAAGAAATGGGTAAAGAAGGTCAAAAGGTTAAAACAAATTTTGAATCAATAATTAATAACCTTCTAAAAACTTTAAAAACACTACCTCCAGGTTGTTTCACTGATGAATTCTACCAAATATTTAAGAAAGAAATACCAGCCCTGGTTGGTGTAGCTCAGTGGATTGAGCATGGGCCTGTGAACCAAAAGATCACAGTTCGATTCCCTGTCAGGGCACATGCCTGGGTTGCAGGCCAGTTCCCAGCAGGGGATGCACGAGAAGCAACCATACATTGGTATTTCTCTCCCTCTCTCCTTCCCTTCCCTTCTAAAGATAAATAAATATTTTTTTAAATGGGCTATAAAAAAGAAAGAAATACCAATTACCCACAATTTTTCCAGAAATTAGAAGCTGAAGGGATACTTATAAGCTCATTTTATGAGGTGAGGAACAAGGCAAGAATGTCCTTTCTCACCACTTCTATGCAACATCATCACATTGGAAGTCCTAGCTAATGCAATAAGATTTTTTTAAGAAGTAAAAGGTATACATGTGAGAAAGAAAGAAAGAAAGAAAGAAAAGAAAGAAAGGCAATTGTCTTTATTCACAGATGAGATGATTGTCTGTGTAGAAAAACCCCAGAGAAAATAAGTAAATAAATAAATAAACAAACAAACAAAAAACAAACAAATTCCTGGAACTAATAGGCAAGTACAGCAAAGTCTCAAAACACAAGCTCAATAGACAAAAGCCAAATGCTGTTTTCTGTGCTAGCAATGAACAATTAAAATTGAAGTTTTTGTAAAGTATCATTTATAATGGCACCAAAAACACAGAATTACTTAGGTATAAACCTAACAAAATATACACAGGATCTGTATGCAGAATACTACAGAACACAGATGAAATAAATTAAAGAAGATATAAATAAATGGAGAGGTATTCTATGTTGGTGAATTAAAACTTAATATTGTTAAGATTTCAGTTTTTTCCAACTTAATCTATAGATTCAATTCAATCCCAGTCAAACTCCCAGCAGCTGTTTCATGAACATAAATTATAAAGTTTATACAGTGCTTTGGTCTGAATTATGTCCCCCTCAAAATTCATATCTTAAAGCCCTAATCCCAGTGTGATTGCAGATAAGAAATAGCATCTCCACAAAAGTATTAAGGTTAAATAAAGTCACGAGTAAGGCCCTGATCCAATAAGATTAGTGTGCTTATAAGAAGAGCCACCAAGTACTCAACTCTGTGCTGTATGAAGACACAGTGAGAAGGTGAACCTCTGCAAGCCAGAAAGAGAGCCCTCACCAGAACCCAACCATGCTAGCCCACTGATCTCAGACTTCCAGCCTCCAGAACCATGAGGAGTAAATGTCTACTCAATCTGTGGTATTTAGATATAACAGCCAAACCTAACTAAAACTGTGGAAAGTCAAAAATTCTAGAATAACCAAAACAATCCTAAAGAAAAACAATGAAGTTAGAGGTCTTACACTACTTGATTTTAAGACTTAACTCTACAGTGATCAACACAGCATGGTATTGATAAAAGAACAAACATAGATCAGTGGAACAGAAGGAAGAACCCAGAGATAGACCCACACAAGTAGAGTCAACTGATTTTGAAAAAAGTGTAAAGGAATTCAACTAAGAAAGGATAGTCTTTCCAACTTATGTAACATACAGACCCAGACACAGAACTTACACCTTACCAAAAATTAACTTAAAAATGAGACATAGACCTAAACATAAAATGCAAAACCATCAAACTTCTGAAAAATATATATATATAAATTTACATGACAATGAGTATACTGATGCATTTTTAGATACAGCATTAAAAGCACTATAAAAAATAATTGATATGTTGGATTTTATTAAAAATAAAAGAGAATGAAAAAACAAGCCTTGAACTTGGAGACAGTATTTGCAAAACATATCTAATAAATTACTTTTACCCAACATATACAAAAAAACTTTTGAAATTTAACAGTAAGAAAACCCAATTGAAACTAAAGCAAAAGCCCAATGGCAAAAGCTGAAACAATTTGAGCAACAAAATAATGTAGTATAGAATTATAACAAAGTGTAAAATTACTATCCATGAATCTATACTACTATAAATAAATGGGGAAAAGATACAAATCCTAAATGCAGAAGAATTCCAAGTCATTTCTGTAGCTTCTGTGCCTTCAGGGACGTGGCACATAAGCCACCCCTCCTTAAGTACAGGCAAAGCATAGTGACTTCCCTCCAAAGGATTTAGTATGGAAAGGGGGTGAGGGATGTGAAGCAACTTCTTTCTACAGAAGAAACCTGACAAACATTACCTCAGCTAGGTAATCAAGGTTACTACCAACAGTGGTATGTATGTCACAATAATAATATGCACCCTTGATATGATGTGATGAAAAAGGCAATATACCTCTTTGGCCTTCCTCCCCAAAACCTGACACCCCAGTCTAATCATGAGGAAAACAACAGGCAAATCCCAACTGAGGGACATTCTAAAAATACCTGACCCATACCCCTCAAAACTGTGAAAGTCACCAAAACCAAAGAAGTCTGAGAAACTGCCACAGCCAAAAGGAGACATGACAACTAAATGAAATTTGGGGTAAGAAATATGAAAAACAAAAAAAAAAGGACTTTACATAAACACTAAAATCTAAATAAAGTATAGCATATGGTTAATAATAATATATCAATATTGGTTCATTTATTGTGACAAATGTACCACGTAATGTGAGAGAGATGTTAATAGGAGAAACTGGTTGTGGAATATTTGGTAATCCTTCACTCTCTTAGTAGTTTTTCTATAAATCTAAATCTATTCTAATATAAAAAGTACATACATATTCTCAAAACTATGCAGCAGTTTTTATTATTTTCCCTGCTTTTAAGATCAGGAACTGAGAGTCTGAAAAGTTGGGTGGCTCACTCAAGGTCACTCAGCCAGCTGACTCACCCTGGAAGCCAGGTGACCATGACAAAAATCAAAGGGTTGGGGCAGGGTGGGGGGTGCTTCAAAAACAAGGAAAATAGAGCCACATTGTAAGTCACATTAAAAGTTAGTGCATGGGGCTTTGAAGAAGACCAAAAAATTCTCAATCTCAAGCTGGCAATGTGGTGCTGTAGGGCCCCACACCAAGCTGTGTGCCTCTCCTGGACCAGGTGGCCAGTCCTGCAGCTGTGACCCAGCTGCGCTGGGGTGTGCCACCACAACTCTAACCACCAACCCCCCCCCACACACACACCTGCTGCCAAGCACATGTGCAGCCTCTGCCTTCAGTATGGGAGGCACATCCCTGTGGCCAGGCAGAATCTTTTGGACCCTGGATGCCTGCCCACCAGCATACAACCAACCCCACCTCCCAATCCCCCCACCCAGCTTGCCACCTCCTGGTCACCTCTGAGACCTGCCTGCATGCAGTGACTGCCGCCTCCTGCCAGGTGTGGGGAGCCTGCATTTATCCCCAGCAGTGCTGCCCTGCTTTTGTCCTCTGCAAGAAGCAGTGCCTGAACGTAATAGGCCATTTTTAAATCTCTGCATGCACTGATCACTCGCTCTGTAATTGTGTCTTTCCCGGGTAGCTTCTCAGAGCCCTTCTGATTTGCGATCCTTTTTTTCCTTAAACTTAAAAAATACTGCCTCCCTTACTAGCTCACTTTTGGGGTTTCTCCAGGGTGTCTGGGAATGAAAGTAGTTAATGATCTCGTGCTGATGCACCAACTTCCCCATATACCTCCTGGGGCCTTAATACACAGGGCCTGTAAGTGGGTCTCCGGGGCCTTGTCCACAGAGCCTGCTGCTCCAGGACCTGTGGTCTGTCCCCCATAACAGCAATCACTGCCCCAGGGCAAGGGGCCCAGCAGCTTTGCTTGAGGCCAGGCTATTTTGGAGAAGTTGAAATGGGCTCACTGGCTCCCTTCATCACCTGCCAGGTGATCCGGAGCTGACATACCTGACCTCCCATTTCTGCTGTTGTCGGGAATGCTAGCCATCCCACCTTTTTGGCCTGAACAACACCTTCCTAGTCTTCAGGGCCAAGCTCTCATGTTACCTTCTCTGGACAGCCTTTACTGCCTTGGCACCGTAACCGCTTCCCACATCACTGGGTTGATTCCATGGATGTGTGTGTAACTCACATGTCTACCGCAACCATGTAGTAAGATGAAAGGAACCTCCTCTGGTTCATTTACCATGTGCCTAAGATCATAGCCTTGAATTTACTCCCAACCAGTTGTGGCAGGCTGGGGGTGGGGATGGGGAGCAGGGCAGATTAAAGGTGGGCAGAGGGGCTCCAATGATTGACTTTCAGCGTTTTCCATCTGCCTCCTGCCTGCTCTGGCTCATTGTAGTGTGTCTCTTCTTGTTGTCAGTAACCCCAAGGCCACCGTACTCTGTGAAGCCACTGGAGCTTATTGTCCTTCCACACTTCTCTGGTCTAGCCTGCTGTCTCCCCCGTAGATAGGGGCCATATGGAGGTTGGTTAAGGTGTGGAGGGCTGCAGACAGAGCAGCACAAGGAGGGCCATTCCTCCCTGTGGTTCATCATGGAGCTGGCTCTGCATGGAGCTGCTCATAGAGACCGAAGTCAGGCACTGGCAGAACACTGAAGGCCACAGCTGGGGCTGTGTCCATCCAGAATGGCCAGACAGAGACAGAAGACAAGGACCACATGAAAAGATGAGCAAGGGGTGTGGTAGAGACAGGTAGACTATGAAGTATATACTTTAGGGCATCTTCTAAATTAAAATATAATTTTAAATTAATAGAAAGGTATTTCCTTTTCTTGGTAGACAGACTTCTTATAAAGATACTCATCTTCAAGCATTAATCTATAAATTTAATATGATCCATACCAAAAGAAAACAGTTGGGTAGTGGGGAGGAGCAAAGAGAGGGTAGGATACTCATATACACTCTAAAATTCATATTAAAAAATAAAATGTGCCCTGGCTGGTGTAGCTCAGTGGATTGAGCATGGGACTGAGAACCACATGATTGCAGTTCAATTCCCAGTCAGGGCACATGCCTGGGTTGCAGGCCAGTTCCCAGCAGGGGACTCATGAGAGGCAACCATACATTGATATTTCTCTTCCTTTTTCCTTCTCTTCCCCTCTAAAGATAAATAAATAAAATCTTTAAAAAAATAAAATAAAATAAAATGCAAGAAAAGCTACAACATGCTTGATAAAGTTGGGTATGAGAGAAGTATTATCCCTAGAAAATATTAAAATGTTGTAAAATCATAGTAATTAAAATATTCTTATACTGGTTCATCAAATGACAGACAGATGAATGGAAGTGAATAGAAAAAGCAAGTGGAGACCCCAAAACACACAAAAATTTGTTTATGTAGAGCCAGCTTATCAACACAAAAGGGAAAATATATATTATTCAATAAATGGGATAACTGACTAGGACCCAGAGGTGTCCAACCTTTTGGCATCTCTGGGCCACACTGGAAGAAGAAAAGTTGTCTTGGACCACACATGAAATACACACACACACTAACAAAAACTGATGAGCAGCAAAAAGATTTTAAGTCAATTCACAATTTTGTTTGGGGCTGCATTCATAGCACCCTGGGCCACACGTAGCCCATGGGACATGGGTTGGATACCCCTGGTAGGCCATCCAAAGAAAGCAGAAGGCCATCCCTTCCTCATTTCACAAAATTAATGTGAGGTAGATAAACTATTTAAATGTGAAAGCCTAAACTATAAAAGTACTAGAATAAAAAATAAGATAGGTGTTTTGGGTTTTTTGTTTTTGTTTGTTTGGGATTTTTTTTGCAATTTAATAGGAAGGACATCTTTGAGCATAACACTAAACCCAGAACATATAAAACAGTGGATAAATTTGACTACATGAAATTTAAAAGACCTTCATGACAAATATACCATAAACCAAGTCAAAAAGCAAGCAATAAAGGAAAATATTATAAAAACATAACAAAAAATTAATTCTTGTCATAGGCAGAGAGTTCTAAATAAATAAATTGGAAAAATAAAGAATACCCAATACTAAAAGGTAGTGAAAAACATCGTTACAGGAAAAAAATGCAATTGGCTTTTAATTATGTGAAAGAATATTTAATTTTACTCTTATTAAAAGAAATACAAACTTAAATCATGAGGTTTTTTCCTCTACCTTCTTTTATTTTTTATTTTTTTCTTATTTCGTTCAAGTACAGTTGTTTCTTTTTTTCCCCCATTACTCTTTCCCACCCCATCCACCTCCACCTTCCACCCTCAATCTTACCCGCCTTTGGCTTTGTCCATGGGTCCTTCATACATGTTCCTTGATGACATTTCTCCTTCTTTTCCCCCTATCCCCTTCCTTCCTCCCCTCTGGTTACTGTCAGTTTGTTATTTATTTCAGTATCTCTGGTTCTATTTTGCTTGTTTGTTTTGTTGATTAGGTTCTACTTACAGGTGAGATCATATGGTATTTGTCTTTTACTTCCTGGCTTACTTCACTTAGCATAATGCTCTCCAGTTCCATCCTTGCTATCACAAAGGGTAGGAGTTCCTTCTTTCTTTCTACTGTGTACTATTCCATTGTGTAAATATACCACAGTTTTTTGATCCACTAACTTACTGACAGGCACTAGGTTGCTTCTAGCACTTGGCTATTGTAAATTTTGCTGCTATGAACATTGGGGTGCATAGGTACTTTTGAATTGGTGTTTCAAGATTCTTAGGGTATAATTCCAGCAGTGGAATTGCCAGTTCCATTTTTAGTTTTTTGAGAAAAGTCCACATTGTTTTCCACAGTTGCTGCACCAGCCTGCATTCCCACCAGCAATGTACTAGACTTCCCTTTTCTCCACAACTTCACCCGCATTTATTGTTTGTTGATTTGTTAATGATGGCTATTCTGACTGGTGTGAAGTGGTATCTCATTGGGATTTTAATTTGTATCTCTCTCATGGCTAATGATACTGAGCATCCTTTCATATGTCCCTGGGCCCTCTGTATGTCCTCCTTGGAGAAGTAAACCTCACCAAGGAAATAAAAGACCTGTACTCAGAATACTACACAAGACTGAAGAAAGAAATTAAGGGAGACACAAATAAATGGACGCATATACCATACTCACTCATTGATGGTAGAATTAACATCATCAAAATGTCTATACTACCCAAAGCAATTTATAGATTCAATGTAATTCCTAGTAAAATACCAATGACATATTTCACAGATACAGAACAAACATTTCAGAAATTTATATAGAACCATAATCTCATAAATGACCCCAAATAGCTGCAGCAATTTTTAGAAAGAAGAACAAAGTAGAAGGGATCACCATACCTAACATCAAACTATATTACAAGGCCACTGTAATCCAAACAATCTGTTACTGGCATAAGAACAGACAATGGAACAGAATAGAGAGCCCAGAAATAAACCCATGTCTCTATTGTCAATTAATATTTGACAAAGGAGGCAGAAGCATAAAATAGAGTAAAAATAGCCTCTTCAACAAATGTTGTTGGGAGATCTGGAAAGATACATGCAAAAAAATGAAACTCAACCACCAACTTACACCATACACCAAAATAAACTCAAGATGGATAAAATAACTAAATTTAAGTCACAACACCATAAAACTTCTAGAGGAAAACATAGGCAAGAAAATCTCAGATTCCACATTTTCACCAATATGTCTCCTAGAACTGGGGACATAAAGGAAAGAGTAAACAAATGGGACTTCACCAAAACAAAAAGCTTCTGCATAGCTAAAGAAAATATCAACAAAATGAAAAGGGAACCAACTGTATGGGAAATATATTTGCCAGTGATACATCGGACAAGGGTCTGATCTCCAAAATATATAAAGAACTCACTTAACTCCACTCCAAGAAGACAAACAACCCAATTGAAAAATGGGAAAAGGACTTGAAATCATGAGATTTTATTTCATTTTATTTTTTTCCTATTAGATTGGCATAGAGCAATAAGTTTAATAATGTACTGACTGTGGCAGACATTCCAGGGCAATTGTTGGGAGTTTCAAATGGTGCAACTTCTTTGAAAGACAACTTAGTGGTACTTATTAAAATTTTAAATTCCACCTCTAAAAATGTATCTGAAAGTATACACATGTATGTTCCCTGCAGTGCCATTCATAGTAGCAAAAGAAATAAAATCTAATGCATGTCAATGGGAAATTGATTATGTAAAATCTGGTATATCCATACAATGGAATACTATGTAAGTATTAAGAATAGGCCAACCTATACTATGGAAAACAGTATGGAGCTTCCTCAAAAAAATTAAAAATAGAACTGCTTTATGACTCAGTGATTCCACTTCTGGGTACTTATCTGAAAATACCCAAAACACCAATTCAAAGGAATATATGTACACATATATTCATTGTAGCATTATTTGTAATAGCCAAGTGCCCAACAATAGATGAGTAAATATAAAAACTGTGGTACATAAATACAATGAAATATTACTCGGCCATAAAAAAGAACAAAATCTTACCATTTGTGACAGCATACATGGACCTAGAGGGTTTTATGCTAAGTGAAATAAGTCAGCCAGGGAAAGACTAATACCATATGATTTCACTTATATAGAGAATCTAAAGAACAATATAAATGAACAAGCAAAACAGAAGCAGACTCATAGATTCAGAGAACAGAGTGATGGTTGCCAGAGGAAAGGGGTTTGGGGGGACTAAAAGGGTGCACAGTTCAAAACACTGGTGATCAGGATGCTCACAGAACTGGTTGATTATAGTCACAAATTAGAGGAACATATGAAGACTAAACTAATTGAAATGAAGGGAAATGCACAGGAAACCAATAGTGATAGGAAGGAAACTGGGACTCAAATCAAGGGAGTGGACCAGAAGGAAGAACAAAACATCCAACCAGAAAATAATAAAGAAACAAGAATTCAAAAAAATGAGGTGAGGCTTAGGGACCTCCAGGACATCTTTAAACATTCCAACATCTGAATTATAGGGGCACCAGAAGGGGAAAAGAAACAGCCATGAGGGGAAAACTTATTTGAACAAATAATAAAGGAGAACTTCCCCAGTCTGGCAAAGGAAATAGACTTCCAGGAAGTCCAGGAAGCTCAGACAGTCCCAAAGAAGTTGGACCCAAGAAGGAACACACCAAGGCACATCATAATTACATTAGCCAAGATGAAAATGAAGGAGAGAATCCTAGAAGCAGCAAGAGATAAGGGGACAGGTACCTACAAAGGATTTCCCATCAGACTGTCAGCTGATTTCTCAAAAGAGACCTTACAGGCAAGAAGGGGCTGGAAAGAAGTATTCCAAGTCATGAAATCCAAAGACCTACAGCCAAGATTGCTTTATCCAGCAAAACTTTCATTTAGAATGGAAGGACAGATAAAGTGCTTCTCAGATAAGATCAAATTCAAGGAGTTCATCATCACCAAGCCCTTATTATATGAAATGTTAAAGGGACTTATCTAAGAAAAAGAAGATGAAAAATAGGAACAGTGAAAGGACAGCAAACTCACAGTTATTAACAACCAAACCTAAAAAAAAAAAAAGCAAACCAAGAGGACAGCTAGATCAGGAGCGGAACCATAGAAATGAAGAACACATGGAGGGTTAGCAACAGGGGAGTGGGAAGAGGAGAAGGGGGGGGGAGGTACAGAAAACAGCATGGACAGTAGGTAGAAAATAGATAGGGGGGAGGGCAAGAATAGTAGGGGAAATATAGAATCTAATGAACTTGAGACACGTGGTCATAAACTAAAGGGGGGAATGGTGGGAGAGAAGTTGTGCAGGGTGGAGGAGAATGAAGGGGGGGAATAGAACAACAACTGTAATGGTATAATCAATAAAATATATTTTTAAAAAGGGTGAAAGGATGAAGAAGTACAGATTGGTGGTTACAAAATAATCATGGGATATAAAATAAAGTGTAGGAAATATAGTCATTAATACTGTAATTACTGTGTATGGTGCCAGGTGGGTGCTGGAAAGATCAAGGGGAACACTTTATAAAGAGTATGATTGTCTAACAAGTATACTGTACAACTGGAATTAATACAAAATAATATTGAATGTAAACTATAATTGATTAAAAATTTAACTAAACATCAATTAAAAACTGTATATAATTGCAAATAAGAGGATACTTTTAAGTCTTAAAGTAAATATACCTTCCAAACAAAAAAATATACGACAGTAAATTACATTAAGTCCAATAATGAATGAAGGCCAGTCAATGCAATATTACTTGATTTCTCTTTAAAGTAATGGTATACAGAGACCCAAGGTGGCAGAGAAGTAAGTGGAAGCTACACTAACCTCCTCCCAGTACCAATGTGGAG
The DNA here is from genome assembly GCF_014824575.4 of Sturnira hondurensis. Classification (NCBI taxonomy): domain Eukaryota; kingdom Metazoa; phylum Chordata; class Mammalia; order Chiroptera; family Phyllostomidae; genus Sturnira; species Sturnira hondurensis. The sequence goes on along the minus strand of NW_028088424.1, from coordinate 1,973,067 downwards.
TTACAACTAAACTGTAGAGAAATCATCCAGAATAACCAAATGAACTGAACACTCACTGGAGAAAAGCTGTACAACCAAGGACAGACAGAAGAAAGCACTTCACCACAACACGACTGGTAGGGAGTGCAGAGAAGGTGCAAGAGGGCTGCCATGGATGGCAACTGAAGTGCTAGAGAGAAATTTCAGTGGCTGGGGGTGGATGCCCCTGACAAGTGTGGAGTCAAAACCCAAAGCTGGGCTCCCCAGCCTGTGGCACCACAGCTGGAAAGGAATTCAGAAAATATCCAGCTGTGAAAAGCAGCATGGTTTCTATCTGCCAGGGAGAGATGGCTGGAGACATAGAGAGCCTCTTCGAGTGCCACCACATGCAATGTTGTTTGCAGCTTATTACCCTGTAATCCAGCAAAGTGGGGTAGAGTAGACAGGAGATGCTTGAGGAGAGACTGGGGCTGTTGGCTCTAGGGAGAGAACACAGGGAGAAGCCACAAGGATCCCTGTGATGAGTTATTCCCCAAACTGCAGGAGCCATCTTGCTCAGACAGACCACTTGTTTAAGTGGCATTAGCCTGAGTGAAAGCATTATCCCCACCCACAGGAATTACTCTGCCATGCCCTGTGGTGCTTAAGCCTGACTGCTGATTATAGATTGACTAGATTAACAACTAGGAGACAGCCACAGACTGTAGATTGCTGATAGTCTCAAACAGGCTGCCTAGGGACCAACTGGGATACCATCTGACATCACCAGGGGTAGATCCAGAAAAAGAAGACAGTAGTAAATACTAAATTCCACTGAGATTAATTCCTCAGTGGTTTTCATGATTTGCGTTATTTTCTCTCCAGCATAGCTATTTAACATTCATTTCTTGTCCTTCAAGTTTGTGCTTATTAGGTCACTAGTTTTTATATTATATATTTCAAATCTCATATTTTGTTCTTCTCTTCTCTTTCTCCATTTTACCTTCTTCTTTACTCCTCTTACTTTCATTATAAATTGTATTTTCTCTCTTGCTATGACTTGTTTCCATTCTGCACTCTTACTATTTCTCCCCTCTCCAGCCTCTCAAAACTATTTTTCTTGTCATTAGTCATAACACATTCTTTTTCCTGATCTTAAATACCCTTATTTTATCTCTACCTTTATTAGTCTTGCTCTTTGGTTGTGGATATGGTTGTTGTTGTCATATTTCTTCAATTTTATTTCTAGATCTTCACTATTTTTGTATTTCAAATCTCAAAATTTTACTGTTCCCCTCTCTTATTCCCTTCTGTCCTCCTCCTGACCTTTCTTTTTGTGTGTGTTTTAAATTTTGAGAATCATAGGGGAAAAGGGTATGGACTCACATGAACAAGTATAAAGGACACATGGACAATAACTAAGGGTGGGGGCCGGAAATGGGAGGGAGGCGGGGAGCATGGGGCGGGGGGCAGGCAGGGTTGGGAATATAAGACAGAAAGCTGTACTTGAACAAGAATTAAATTAAAAAATTATTTTAAAAAATAAATAAATAAATTTTGTTTTTTCTTTGTCTTAGCCTGGTTTTAATTTTTCACCCCAAATATTCCTCTCCCTCTATCCTTCCAAAATCATTTCTCCTTCCTCTAAATATCTCTTAAGCTCCTTTTTCCTTTTCCCCTTTTATTCCCATCCTACCTATATTAATCTTTGATCATTTGTTATTGATAGTGCTGTGATGGATCTTTTTCTCCAATTTGGTTCCCATTTTTGTCTTTCTCACTACTTATTTTTTTATTTTCTGCTTAAACCTAATACTATATGCTTCCTTTCTCTTCTTTCATTCCACTTTCTTACTCCCCTTTTTTATTTGCAATATAAATTTTACTTTCTCTCTTCACTTTGTCTCTATTCTCTACTCTTACTATTGCTCCTCCCTCTATCCTCTAAAAATCACTTTTCTTTCAGTTATTCATCTCATATTAGTTATTCCTTTCTTATAATAGTCTTAGTCTCTTTATACCTTTATTGACACTGGATCATTGATTGTTGATAGTGTGATTGTGGGTGGGAGTTATTTTTGCAGGTGTGGATTTGTTTCCTGGGCTGTTTGGTTTGGTCTGGCAGCACCTGTACAATAGCACACAAAACACTGTGGACTGAGTGACTCTCAGTCAGCCAACTAAAGGAAAGGACCCACCAAAGAATTACCCAACAACAACCAAACCCCAATTACAACCAAAGATCCCACATAAATGGGATAAAGTGTATCCCAAGAGCATCAAGTCCAGGAGATCAAAGAGAATATACCTCTGAATTTTACAGGTCTACTACCACAGCAGGTCATACCATGAAGGCAGGGAGTCAAAGCAAATCAATCTAAGAAGCAGAAAAAGAAAAACAAGAGTAACCTAAAATGGAGGAAAAGAACACCCAAATGAAAGGAAAGGAGGAATCCCCAGAAAAAGTGTTAAATGAAATAGAGGCAAGCAAACTGGCAGACACTGAGTTCAAAATAATGGTTATAAGGATGCTCAGTGAGCTCAGTGAGAACTACAAGAACTACAGGGAATTTAACTTACTGCAAACTTCACCAGCATGAAAAAGGACATAGCAACTATCAATAAGAGCCAGGAAGAAATTAAAAATACAATATCTGAAATAAAGAACACAGCATTAGGAATTAAAAGCAGGCTAGATAAAGAAGAGGATTGAATCAGTGAGCTGGAGAATAATTTAGAAAATAATGCCCAGACAGAGCAACAAAACAAAGCAAAAAAAGACTCAAAAAAGAATGAAGAGGTTTTAAGGGAGCTACAGGACAGCACAAAATGTGATAATATCTGTATCAGAGGGATACCAGAGGAGAAGAAGGGGAGTAGAAAACCTGTTGGAAAGTTTTGACAAAAACTTTTCCTAACTTGATGAGAGGAAAAGTCATGCAGGTCCAGGAAGCACAGAGGGTCTCAATCAAGATGAACCCAAAAGGCCCACCCCAAAACAGATTATGATTAAAATGAAAGTATATACAGACAAAGATAAAAGCTTAAAGGCAGCAAGGGAGAAACAGCTAGTAATACACAAGGGAGCACCAATAAGGCTAACAGCTGATTACTCAATGAAAACACTACAAGTCAGAAGAAAATGGCAAAAAAAATATTCCAAGTAATGAAAAACAAAGACCAGAAACCAAGACTACTCTACCCAGCAAGGCTCTCATTTAAAATCAGTGGGAAAATTGAGACAACTGTATTCAAACAACAATAAAAAATGATTAAAAAAATAAAAACTAGAAAAAAAATGGAAGGCAACATAAGGAGTTGCCCAGACAAAAGAAGGCTAAAAAAATAAATGTCCCAAGCCAGCATTGCAAGAGATGCTAAAGGGACAGGTTTAAGAAGATGAAGGGGGAGAGAAAAAGAGAGGAAGGCAGGAACACAGGTACAAAGGGAAAAATGGCAATGAATAAGTACCTATCAATAATACCCTTAAATAGAAATGGATTAAATGCTCTAATCAAAAGACATAGGGTAGCAGAATGGATAAGAAAACATGACTCACATCACATATATGCTGTATACAAGAGACCCACCTCAGCTCAAAAGATCTGTACAGGCTGAATAAACCTGAAGAGATGGAAAAACATTACAAGCAAATGGACATGAAAAAAAGCTGGGGTAGCAATAGTTATATCAAACCAAATAGGCTTCAAAACAAAGGCCATAATAAGATACAAAGGACACTACATAATATTTAAGGGAGTAATTCATCAAGATGATTTAACCCGTACAAACATCTATTCACCCATCATAGGAGCACCTAAATATATAAGGAAAATCTTGGAGGGCTTCAAGAAAGATATCAATAGCAACTCACCTGTACTAGGGGATTTTAACACCCTATTGTCAACAATGAATAGATCTTCCAAGCAAAGAATCAACAAGGCTATTATGAACAACATTCTAGATCAAATGCATTTAATTTTTATATATAAAACCTTTCACCCCAAAGAAGCAACATATACATTTTCCTCAAATGCACATGTAAGATTTTCAAAGACAGACCACATAATAGCACACAAAACAAGCCTCAACATATCCAAGAAAATTGAAATTATATTTAGCATCTTCTCAGACCACAGTAGCTTGAAACTAGAAACCAACCTCAAAGAAACACTGAAAAACATTCAAATTCATGGAGTCTGAATAAATGTTATTAAATAATAAAAGTATTAACAATGAGATCAAGGGAGAAATCAAAAAGTTTCTGGAAACAAATGAAAATGAACATACAACAGCCCAAAATATATGGGACACAACAGAGGCAGTCCTGAGAGGGAAATTTGTAACAATACAGGCCTACCTAAAAAAGATAGAAAAATCTCAAATAAATAACCTGACCCAATATTTACAAGAACTAAAGGAAAAACAACAAACAAAGCCCAGATTGAGAAGAAGGAAGGAAATAATCAAGATTAGAGCAGAATTATGTGCCATAGAGACTAAAAGAACAATTCAAAGGATCAATAAATCCAGGAGGTGGTTTTTGAAGAGATAAACAAAATCAAAAAGCTTTTAACCAGACCAATCAAGAAAAAAAGACAGAGGGCCCAAGTAAATAAAATCAGAAATGAAAGAGGAGAAATTACAACTAATATCACAGAAATACAAAGGATTGTAAGAAATTACTGTGAAGAACTATATGCCAAGAAATTACACCTGGGCAAAATAGACAAATTTCTAGAAACATATAATCTTCCAAAACTGAATCAAGAAGAAGCAGAAAGCCTGAATAGACCCATAACAACCAGTGAAATTGGAGCAGTAATCAAAAAGCTCTCAGTACACAAAAGCCCTGGACCAGACAGCTTCACAAGTGACTTTTACCAAACATTCAGGGAAGAGCTAACTCCTATCCTTTTCAAAGTATTCCAAAAAAAAAAAAAAATTCAAGAAGACGGAAGACTCCTAAGCTCTTTTTATGAGGCCAGTATTATCCTAATTCCAAAACCAGGTAAAGATACAACAATGAAAGAAAACAACAGGCCAGTATCACTGATGAATATATATACTAAAATTCTCAAAAACATATTGGCAAATGGAATCCAGCAATACATTAAAATGATTATACACCATGATCAAGTGGGATTGATCCCAGGGATTTAAGGATGGCTTAACATTCACAAATCAATAAACACAATACACCACATAAACAACATGAAAGGAAAAACTCACATAATCATATCAATGGATGCTGAAAAAGCATTTCATAAAGCAGAGCACTCATTTATAATAAAAACATTCAGAAAAGTGGGAATAGAAGGAGCATACCTCAACACAATAAAGGTCATACATAAGAAACCTACAGCCAATATCATACTCATTGGGCAAAAACTAAAAGTGTTCCCCCTAGGATCAGGAACAAGACAAGGATGTAACCTTTCACCACCCTTATTCAACATGGTACTGGAAGTTCTAGCCATAGTGATCAGAGAAGAAAAAGAAATAAAAGGCATCCAAATTGGAAGGAGGAGGTAAAACTGTCATTATGTGTAGACAACGTGATAGTGTACATAGAAAACCCTATAGCTTCCACCAACAAAATACTTGACTTAATAAGTGAGTTTGGCAAAAGAGTGGGGTACAAAGTCAATATTCAGAAATTGAAGATATTTTTGTGCACTAACAATGAAATATTAGTAACAGAAACTAGGGGAAAATTTCATTTAGCAACAAGAAGAATAGATTACCTAGGAGTAAACTTAACCAAGGAGGTAAAAGACCTGCACTCAGAAAACTATAGAACACTGAACAAAAAAAATTTAGGAAAATACAAATAATTGGAAGCATATACCATGTTCATGGATTGGAAGAATTAACATTATTAAAATGTCCATACTTCACAAAGTAATCTACAAATTCAATGCAATCCCTATTAAAATACTAATGGCATTGCATGGATATAGAAGAATTATCTCAAATATTTATATGGAACAAAAAAAGACCCTGAATAGCCTTGGCAATCTTGAGAAAGAAAAACAAAGTAGAAGGGATCACAATACTTGATATCAAATTATACTTCAAAACCACTGTAATTAAAACAATCTGGTACTGGCATAAGAACAGACATATAGACCAATGAAACAGAATAGAGAGCCCAGAAATAAATCCAGGTCTCTATGGTCAACTAATATTTGACAAAGGGGGCATGAGATTACAATGGAGCATATATAACCTCTTCAACAAATGAAGTTGGGAGAACTGGAATGGTACATGCAAAAAATGAAACTGCACCCCCAACTTATTACCATACACCAGAATAAGCTCAAAAATGGATAAAAGACTTAAACATTAGCCATGACACTGTAAAAGTCCTAGAGAAAAACATAGGCATTAAAATTTTAGACATCCCATGCAGCAATTTTTTCAGATATATCCCCTAGGGCAAGGAAAATAAAGGAAAACATAAACAAATGGGACTACATCAAATTTAAAAGCTTCTGCCTGGCTTAAAAAAATCATCAAAATGAAAAGGGAACAAACCATATGGAAAAATATATTTTCCAATTACACCTTGGACAAGAGTTTGATCTCCAAAATACATAAAGAACTCATTTGACTCAACACCAAGAAGACAAACAATGCAACTTAAAAATGGGCAAAGGACCTCAACAGACATTTCTCCAAGGAAGACATACAGAAGGCCTACAGGCTCATGAAAGAATGCTCAACATCAGTAGCCTTCAGAGATCAATTGACAAATTGATACAAATTAACACCACAATGAGATACCACCTTACACTGGTCAAAATGGCCATCATTAACAAATCAACAAAAAGTGCTGGTGAGGATGTGGAGAAAAGGGAACCCTAGTACATTGTTGGTGGGAATGCAGACTGGTGCAGCCACTGTGGAAAACTGTGGAATTTTATCAAAAAACTAAAAATGGATCTGCCTTTTGAACCAAGGTTTCCACTGCTGAGATTATGCCCTAAGAATCCTGAAGAACCAATTCAAAGCATCTATGCACCCCTATGTTCACAGCAGTGTTGTTTTCAATAGCCAAGTGCTAGAAACAGCCTAAATGCTCATCAGTAAATGAGTGGATAAAAAAACTGTGGTACATTTACACAGTTGGAATACCACACAGCAGAAAGAAGGAACTCCTACCTTTTGCAATCATGGATGGCACACTAAGTGAATATTACGCTAAGTGATATTCACGCTAAGTGAGTATTACGCTAAGTGATGAATATTACACTAAGTGAAATAAGCCAAGCAGCAAAAGACCAATACCATGTGATTTCACCTATAAGAGGAACCTAATAAACAAAGCAAACAAACAAGCAAAATAGGACCAGGGGCATGGAAACAAGGAACAGAATGACAGCAACCAGAGGGGAGGAGGTGAAGGGGTAAGGGGTGAAAGAAGTGGAAGGATCTAGTCAAGGAACAGGTAGAAATGACACATGAACACGGACAACTGGGTGGGGTTGACTGTGGGAATGGTGGATAGGTAGGGCATGGGAGAGCAAAGGGAGTAAACTGAAACAACTGTAATAGTACAATAATAAAAATAAATAAAGTAATGGTATACAATAAATATCTTAAATAAATCAAGATATCAATAAATACCTTAAACATACTTACTCTTTTCTTTAAACGGGAAAATATTCCAGTATAAAAATTTATATAACTTCAATTTTTACCTAAATATTTTTATCATTAGTATTAGTTTCACAGTAACTAGATTGTCAATATCTTCTTGTTTACATGAGCTTTTCAAAATAAATATTTCAATAAGTAAAAAGAAAGAGAAAAGAAAAAGAATAAGCAGACCTACATGTACTAATATGAAACAATCTCCCAAAAGTTAAGTGCAAAGAGCAGAATGCAAAAGTTTATATAATATTCTGCAATTCATATTTTAAGTACAGTATGTAAATATATACTTGTATATACAAATCAGTGTTTTTCAAATTGAGGGGCAACTGTTGGTAGATTTCAAAATCAATTTAGTGGATTGCAACCAATATTCTTTAATGCTTGTGTTTTTATTTTGGGGTTTTTATATGACTTACTTAAATACTGACAAAATCATATTTGATATTAACTACTATGTTTTTCTTTATCACATGTGGTATAACACTGTTTTGTGCAACTCGTAATAGTTACATAATTGTATAGTGGGTTGTGATGGGAAGTGCATTTCTTACTCTGGATTACAGATCAAAAGTGTTTGAAAAACAGAGGTATCAACTGTCTCTGGAAACACAAACAAATGGGTAAATGGCCTTTGGGGACTGACAATGGAAACCGTGGGTCAGAAGTGGGAAGGAGAATGACTTTCCCCATATATCTTTGTACTATTTATATTACTTACTAAATTTTTTGAAGAAGAAAGAGATAAAAGTTAAAACTAAATTAAAAGGTTTTTAATGATATTTTTTGTAGTAATGAGAGTGCTTACTTACACTTCTGTTGAGTGTATGCCAGGAAAAATAGAGAATTTTTGGAACTCATTTTTGACCTACAGTTTTACCCCTGACTCCAGAGACATCATTCTCCATGTTATCAATACATATTTTACTCAGAATTATACCAATATTGATGTACTTATTTCCAGGAAGCAAGTCTTTTCAGTTAAGAACTCCACTGAATTGATTTAAATTCTCAATCAGTTTTATATACTGCCACTATTAAGTCATTCCACTTTTTCATATCTATTTCCTTTTAACAAAATTAAAATGTATCAGAATTATTTTTCATATCATTTTTAAAACAAAATAGGATTCATTGATTAAGTTTTGTTCATACCGAATAATGATTAGTTATTATTTCTGCCACTAGGAAGTTCTCTTTTCCACCATTTTGAACAAGCCCAGTTTTCTTGCATCCAGTTTTGCCTATCTAAATTGTACCATGTGGATCCCTACCAACAAACTATGTATAGTTTTATTTTGTATTGGTTATTTTAATCATAGATATTCATTATCATGAATATCTGTGAGTGAATATCATGAATATCGGCTAGAATGTTTTATAGCTAATCCATGAAAAAATCATAAACATTCTTTCTAAAATATTCCAGGCTCACTCTGTAGTCCAAGACTGGTCTGTTAGATTTTGAAGTAAATTCTTTGATGTCCTTCTGAGCACCCTGAAAATGTATAATTTTTCTCCAACCCACTGAAGAAGCCAAGAACAAAGTTCTCATCACACAGTGGTATCAACAGTTCTTGATTTGACTGATGGTGTCAAAACACATTATGTGACACCTAACAGCAGAGCATCACAGTGGGGTTGAAATAGGCATGCAGGCTCTGTGCTGGGAAATTGTGTTGTAAAGAGTAAAAGGCCAACTCTCTACTTTCTTATTCTTCTATTATTAGGGGCCTATGTTTCAGCCCCTAAGAATGGAAATGAACTTTTCCCAGTGAACTGACTGAGTGTGGAGCACTGAGATCTGTCCTCCTGGGAACTTTGCTCTGACTAATGTCATCAAGTGTGCTGGGATGGAGGCAGGTAAACATGGAGAGTGGAGATGGAATGAAGAGCATAAAGCCAGTATCTAGGGAGTCCTACGCAGACAATTAAAGTTATCTTTCCTTCCATCTACTTCTTCTCTGGCCCACTTGTCTTTCTTATTCCCCCTCTTGGAACCCATATCTGGAACCAGAGCTGCTAGAGACCTGATTTTTCTCCCTCTCCTTCTTTGACCTTTCATGACTTTCCACCATTCCTCCATCCAGGCTTGAGAGCAGAGCTAGAGCATCAAGTAGCAGAGGCTCAGGGAGCTGACGTCCTTCCTGCAAGGAGGACCAAAAGAGGAGGCTGGCAGTCTGCCCTGCATTAGGACTGCATTGTGCCCCTTGTGAACATCTGATTTAAATTCCACATTGTTCTTCCTTCCCCCAGGGAAGTTTTCATTGGTTTGACTCTTTAACCATTTTTTTATACAGAATTTATGACCTTGGCAAATAATAATGCTAATCACAGCATTAATTCCAGGGTTTATTTAAACACATAGTTTTGGGCTTTGGTCAAAATATGCTTTGTCTGCAAAGTTACCATATTAATTTTCTTCACTGGACAGAATGTTTGACAAGATAATAATTGTTTTAGCAGCCAAGTCCCTGCTTAGAAACAGATGGAAATGCCCACTGATGAAGCTCTCAGACTTACCAGTCTTCTGGGTCTTCTCTTCAGAACTTTTTTCTTGCCATAGCTCACACCTGTACAAACGAGGAAGGGAAGTGGCCTAGATGAGGGTGAGAGTGCTCACAGTGAAACTCCCTACCCATTCCCCCTCTTGGGGTTGACCCAAAGCCACAGGGACAAAAGGAGTCATCTCAGGCATCCAGTGGTCACACACCCAGCATTTCCCAACACAGGCCACACCTGAAAAAGGCAGGGTGAAGAAGTAAACAACACTCTCTGCAAGGAGCTGACTGCAGGCGGGAACTAATGCTTTGGAACATAGAAGTATTGGATTGATTTTAAATAGATGTTTTACTTCTCTTTAGTAATGAACTGTGGACTCTGAATGGAGCCAAAATAAATTGAAAGAAGAAAAGAGAAGAAATAAGCAGTAAGAACAACAACCTCCTAAATGTCATCCTAGGTTAAAACTCTAGGAGGGTCCTTAAAATTCTGTTCTGAACTACTAGGCTTCTGACAGCTCAGTTGTGATTAACTGACGAATGTCTGTTTATGCCAAAACATGGAACATATATGGATGGTTATTTAGAGGACAAATGCATTCTGACAGATATCTAATTTTATTCCACTGATAGGATGTATTTTTATCAGACTCTTCATTTCTTTGAGACATAATTGCTTTTGGTTTCCTGTTCCATGCCATGGTGGAAATGCATTTGTCAGGCCTTCCAGCTCCAAAATGGGCTTAAAAAATTGATGTTACAACTCTGCTTAAAACCAAGGAAAATGGTAAACATCTCCTATTATCCACTTACTCAGGAAATATTACCAAGTAAATACCTTTGTGCACCCATTTGAGTAACAGAGAGGATTATTCAAACGTCTTCAGAAGAGACCATTGGCAAATACCAGCCACCATGACATACTGAGTTACATCTGAGCCTAGAAGGAAAGAAGGTTAATTTCCTCAATGCTTAAAGGGCAGAAGGAGGAGGCTCGAGGTCATAATGGCAAAGTTCTCTTTTTTCATGTTTCAGCTCAAAAGTTTCCTCCTCTAGGCAGCATTTCCTGATTCATCCAGCAGATTCAAGCTTTTCTTTATCTGCTCCCATTATACCTAGTCATACTTCCATTAGACCTTTTCATCACTCTGCATTTTCATTTTTTCTGGCAGAGAACTTGATTTTCATTTTTGTATCCTTGGTGTTGAGTAGAGCACCTAGTATATAATAGATATTCAATAAAAAATAAATGAATGTTTATCTCATTATAGTATTATCACCTGAAATTTCTCATTTACCTAACATTTTTCTCCACCTGAGTATGCAAACTATTGTATTCATATCAATTTTCTCAGCTATCATCACAGTCTGGCATATAGCAGATACACAGTAAGTGTGTTAACAGTATGAATGGATGGGTGGGTGGATGAGCAGACAGATGGATGGACAAATGAATGACTGTTTGAAACTTCTGAGTATAGTATTTCTCAAAGTCACCAGTTATGCATACACCACACACCTTCCTCCTCTAAGCTCTTAGTCTTTGGATTTTGAACTTCATTTTTGCAAGACTAGGTAGCATCTGTTTTTAAAATGTGTTTCCTGAATACTTCGAGAACAACTGGAGAGCCTTTAAAACAGAAGACACCTTTCATGTCTTTTGTTAGAGCCTATTAAATGTCCCTTAATATGTAGTCTCCCATTCTTCCCTAGTAATAAAACCTCCAAATTTTAGCTCTGCACAAGGTGCCTAGAATAATAACATTTTCCAGACTCCCTTGCAGATAGGTGTGATCATATGCCTAAATTCTACCAATGGGATTTAAGTGGGCAGTCTTATGCAACTTCTTGGAAATATCCTTAAAGGAAAGGATCATGGCCCTCTTCCTCTGCTCTTTAGAATACAGGTAACATGGCCCTGGCTGGTGTAGCTCAGTGGACTGAGCGCGGGCCTGCGAACCAGACTACAGGTAACATGGCTGGATCTCAGGTAGCCACATTGAACTGTGAGTTAAAAGCCATATGCTGAGGATATGAGAACAGCAAGATACCAGCCTCGGTTCCTGAACACTTTGTAGCCTCCCCAATGAGACTGAACTTTCTAATATATCTTACATGAGAGAAATATGGGGTTTTCTGTCACTTTCAGCCTAACTAATCCTAACAAATATAGGTATCCTCCTGGATACAACATGAGAAATGTCAAGAATCTTCTATTGAATTGAATTGAATCAGATTGACACTATGTACACTAGAAACATATCCTTTTAAATAAGAGAAATCTCACTGGAAACTCAAGGTAAGAGATGTTTGAACTTGACAGCACATCCCTGAAAATAGTTATTCTCATACCCCTTCACACTCTGCTCAGGGCAAGTGCTTACCTGAAGCTCATTTCACCCTTAATGAGAGAAAAGAAAAACAACTACTAATGCTACTGTTAAAATATCCCTTAGTTTCCATCAGACACAGTCCAAATCTGGAACTGTGGGTCAATCAACAACCTCCTTAATGGGAGAAGTTCCACAGAGAGGAGAGTTTTAACTTGGGGTTGAAAGTTCCCACTCGCAGCCCATAACTATGAAACATCTTGATTCAAACAGGCCAGAGCTCAATTTCCATCTCCATTTAGAGCACTATGACTGTGGTCATTTTTCTGATAATGCCTGGGAATTTCATGGCTTTTTAACCAAGATGAGGTTGAATGGTTGGATTTACTGTGGATGAAATGCTGGCAGAAGAAACTTCAATTTAGCAACTGTTATCATGGACCACAAATCGAGGACTCCTCAGAAGAGTGGTGCCATTGAAAACAGTTATTACTCAATGTTAATAAAAAAATCATGGATCTAATAAAAGTTAATGGGGAAATATCATGTGCCATAAAAACTGCAATCAAAGCAAAGAATGCTGGGTTGGGGGAGAAGATTCCACTATAATTCTGTATTTTCTGTGAGCCAAAATTGGCCATGTCCGTAACACTTCTGAAGTGCAAATGGTTACACAAATCAAATTGAACTGTGGAATACTTAGCAATAGGATCATCTCCCTTTATAAAAACAGAAAGGAGCAAATTCATTAACTACAAGTCAGTAAACTTCTTTCTTGGGAACTCTATATCTATTTCCCAGCTAGGTAGAGAGCTTGGTTCCTCTAGTGAGCACTGCCTAAACAGCACAGCAATGTTTCTTAGGAATTGAAGCTCCAAATGGCATCTTTGATTCTTATTGAGATGTTGGAAATTAGGAAATCAAAACCCTTCCCTCCAAACCCCCATTGCCACCCTACTCAGGCCACCTCCAGCCTAAATGATCTCCCTGCTTCCACTCTGGCTTCCTTCTCTCTCCACCATTCAAATCCATTTTCTACATGGCAGCTGGAGTGATCTCTTAAATTTATTAATAAGATTAATTTTCATCACTCTGATATTTAAAACCTTTCAGAAACTTTTCTTGGCTCTTAGAATTGAAACAAAAAATTTTTGAGACACTAAAGGCTTTGCCTAATTTGGATCTGAATGATTTCTCAGTCTCATCATGAGCCATATGCCCCCTCACACAGCCATATAGACTTTAAGCTGAATGATAGGTTCTATGCCTTTCTTATTCATGACTTTCCCCAGTACCTAGTCTAGAGTGTAATAATTATACACATTCAAGCCTTTGTTAATACAAATGACTACATAATGAATAGATTGTCCCAAAATTTCCGAAAAGCTTTGCTAATGCCACTGATTACGAGGTGAAATGATTGCTTGTAACTCTCTATAAGATAGGGATTAAGACATGGTCCTACAGCAGAGGTTTAAAAGCCAAGTTGGGAAGGTGCAGCATGCTTGAGCAGAGAGGAATTTCAGGAGCAGGCAGCATGTACAGCCGTCCTCCTGACACAGAGGCTTTTGCAACAGCTTTGAATTGCCTCCCGGAGTCAGAAGTGGATCAGCGAGGGAGCCCCTTTCACAGACTTCCTCAGAGTGCTGAAGTTGGGGAATCATCATTTTGAAACCACCAGAGTAAAGCCTGGTTCAAGCAAGAATTCCCAATAGAATGCCAACTACAGGGGGAAATTCTGATGCCTGCATGGACTCAAAGTTTCCCCCCATAGGTGGCTTATTAATTGTAATGGATAATATAGTAACTATACAGAGAAAAAAATTGAACAACCTTTTACAAGCTGATGAAAATGAAAAAGGGACAGACTGTTACTGGATGACTCCAGATGTGACACCCTGAGAAGGACACAGCATCACTGAGTGAATGTCTGGCCAGGAACACATAGCCCATCTAGTGATGATGAAACAAGAGATAAACCCAACCTGAGTGACAGTCTTTGAAGAGAGGTAGAAGGGGATTCTATACCAAAAATATCAATGTTATACAAGACAAAGAAAGGCTATGGAAGGTTTCCAGATTAAAGGAGACTAAAGAGACAACACAATGAAATATAATACATTACCCTAGATTGGATCCTTCATGGAAAGGAAAAAATGTTCTAAAAGTTACCAATGGGTTAATTGACAAAACTAGAACACAGACAATGAGTCAGATAAAGATATTCTATAAATATTAAGCTTACTGAAGTTGATAACTATCCTGTGGTTCTATAAGAGAAAGAGAAAGCAAATACCCCTATTTTAGGGACATATACACTGAAATAGTTGTGTGGAAAGGGCCATGATACATCCCACTTATTCTCATGTGGTTAAGAATAACAGAAAAAAGACAAAGGAATCTGGGCATAATTTTTTAAAAACTATTAGAATAACTTTTTCTTACCCCTAGAATTACTGATGAATAGTACTTTTTAAAAAGATTTTATTTATTTACTTTTAGAGAAAGGAGAAGGGAGGGAGAAAGAAAGAGAGAGAAACATCAGTGTGTGGTTGCCTCTTGTGTACCTCCTACTGGGGACCTGGCCCAAAACCCAGGGATGTGCCCAGACTAGGAATCGAACCAGCAACTCTTTGGCTCACAGGCCAGCACTCAATCTACTGGGCCACATCAACCAGAGCTGGGCATAATTTTTTACCACTCTTATTCTCATAACTTTTCTGTAAGTTTGAAATTATTTCCAAATTATAAAAAAAATTAATGGGGACTTCACACTGTAACAAGTATCCCCTTCAAGGTAAGCTTTTTCTGGCAACCAGGCAGAAGAAACAAAGCTCTGGTTCACAGAGCAAAACCGATGAGGCACCAGAATCTTTGTCTGATGTGGAATGTCCCTGAAGATAAGGCAGGGAGAGGAGAGTCCACACTCCTCACACACAAAGCTTCCCTCTGCTGAGTCTTAGAACTCTTGAGGATCTTCAGAAACCTCCCTAGGAACATTAACATGCAGAGCACCACCACAGAGCACAGTGCTGCTTAAGAATGTCTGGTTGCCTAGCAATCCAGACTCCTACTTGACAAGATATAGTTGAAGCCCTCCCTCTGAATCCCAGGATTGTTGCCCTCTGGAGAGAGAGCCTCTCTTGGTCAAGTTCCAGGGGAGACTCTGGCCAGATACGAGTCTAGGTCCTGAGCCCTATAAAGCAACATCCACAGCAATGAGGGCTTGAACGGACCTTCAATCAAATCACTTCAATATTCTGAGCCCCAGTTTCTTCATAGGCCAAGGGAAATGGCTAGGATAGATCAGTGACTCTCAAATCTTAGCTGCATATTAAGATAACCTAATGAGCTGTTAACCAACCCAATTCTGTTTTCAATGAGATCAGAATCTCTGGGGATGGGGGCCAGACACTGGTATTTTTTTGAAAGCTCTTCATTCAAATGTGCAGGCAATGTTGAGATCCAAGGGACTAAATGACTTTGTAGGTCCCAGGTGTCTCTTGCAGTGCTAATTATCTGATGCCTATAGGGATATTTTCATTCCTAGTCTCTTCTTCCTCCTTCACGTCCAAATGGAGTCCCTTAACCCCCACACTTTAGGCTCAGCTCTGCCTTACCCTTAGGGCTATCCTTGACTGAGCCCAAGTCTCTCAAGCCAAGCTCAGCTATCTTTGCTGCTGGTCCAATAGTTGCTAATAAGTGGCTGTCCAACCCCTTATTTCTCGAGGCCCAGGCCTACTTTTTGCCTGCCAAGAACCATGAAGAGTATAATTTTTTACAATATTTGCAAAGTAAGAAGTTAGCCTATTGCAGTTTTGTGGATGTTAGTAAAAAACATGACATTCCTGAGTGAGAGAAAAGGGACCATTTAATACTTATAGCAAAGGCAGTGTGTTGCTATTTTTGCACTGGTTACCTAAGCTCCAGTGTTCATAGAGCAACATGAAGCAAGCCAGATGGTTCCTGGCTAGTGTGGCTCAATTGGTTGAAGCATTGGCCCATATACCCAAAGGCTGTAGATTCAATTCCCGGTCGAGACACATACCTAGGTTGTGGGTTTGACCCCCCAGGTGGGGGCATGTACAGGAGGCAAGTGATCAATGTTTCTTTCTCTTTCTCTCTCTGCAATTAAAAAAAAATGTCCTCAGGTAAGGATTTAAAAAAAAAAAAGGACAGATGGCACCTGCACAAGTGGGTTGCATTATATAAAAGGAAGCCTAAGCTTAGGAAACCTAAATCTCTTATAATGGGCAATAGAATGACTGCCATTTCTCCAGAAAGAAACATAATCTCATCTACCAAGTTGTTCATTTTACAATGATCCTTGAGAAGATAGTTCAGTGCCCTGCATGCAAAATGTGCAGATATATGACAGACCCATAGAGAACTGTCTCCCATCAGCATCCTAACCCTAACACCCTGTGCTAAAATTCCTGATTTACTCATCTGCTTAGGATAAGGGCCACTGGGGCTGTCCTTGCCCTTGTTATTTCTCCCAGAGCTAGTGTCCTACCTCTGAACCCCAGTGCTGCATCTGGGCCCTGTTTCCCTAGCCAGCCTCCCAAATTGTCCATCACCACAATCTTCTAGATTACTTCTCTCTATAACTTTCTTCCCAGATAAATAGGTTCTCAAGCTCTGACCCATGGTGGAAGCTCTGAGCAGGGACAGAAAGTAAGAATGGGGCAAAGCTGGCCTGAGGCTGTGGAGCAAGGAGCCAAAAGAAACAGGAAGAACAGCACCTAGGACAAAGGGAGGGTTGCAAGCCAATCACACAGTCTAAACAGTTCTCACACTTCACTGCACATCAGAATCACCAGGAGGTCTTGTTGAAACAAAATTGCTGGGTTCCACCCCAATTACCTCTCACTGACTGGGTCTGAGGTGGGGTCTGGAAATATGCATTTCTACCAAGTTCCCAGGTGTTGCTGACACTGCCCTTGTCAATCCAAGGGCAACCAAGTTGAGAGACACTGGATTCCAAGTGGAGACAGGAAGAGAAAAAAAGGTTTAGAGAACCTGAAGGGATATTTATCAGGCCTACAATCTAGGGGTGGGAAACTTTTTATAAAACCCCTTCAGCTGTACCTGTAGGTCAGAGAAAACACTGTTGAGATTGTTTAGGACAATGGTATGTTGGCTTCCTGACGTTGACTGCGTGTGATCCCAGGTGCCATGCTCACCTTTAAAATGCTTCCTCTCAGTGTCTGCAGCAGGCTCTGCTCTCTGGGTCTTGCCCTACCCCACAGGTAGATCTAGTTGAAATTTCTGCTTCTCACAAACCACCTCATCCTATTAGAGCTAATTCAGTCATACTAGTTAGTTTCTGTCTCCAATCTCCCCCATGAGGGTCATTTACACAAACCCACTAAACCCATCCTTCCCCTGCTCTTTGCTCTCTGCCATGGCGGCTGAAGCCCTAACATACTGCAACACCCAGGCCACCCAATTTCCATTTAAGTGTGTAAGGAGTTCCCGTCATTTTTTCCACATTCCCTCTTGCCCCCAGCTCTGTCTCTCTCTCACAACATTTGTGTCCTACCCTGCCTACCACCACTAGTGTTAACTCCTGCTCCACAGTTTCAGACTTTAAACTGGAAAATTGTTTCCACAAGAGTATTTCTTCCTCTTGTCCCTTCAGCACTCAGGGTGGCAATGGCTTCCTGCTGCTGCTTCCAGATGCATCACAACCTGTTCCTGTTCCCTTAGTCAAGCCCACACCTCTGGAAGCAGTCCCTTCTCGAAAGCCTCTTGAATCTCTGAGTTACATTGTTTCTTGCTAGGACCCTGATTGACATCCCTGTCTTGCCTGGCCACACCCCAAGATGTGCCAGAGCTCTCTCTCCTAGAGAGAGGTACTGAAATGGGCCTTTCTCAGTGACAGAGTGGCGAAATATCTTCCTCCACCTGCTCAGGCATTGATCCTGAACCCCATCTTACTCCACAGGACTCCCCAGTGATATAGAGACAGCAGCAAGGTGAAGCACAGCAGATATGACCAGAGGCTTTGTCACCAGGATGGGAGATCTCCTCTTCCAGGATGTCTCCCTCAGGCAGAAGCTGGCTTTGGGACAGGGCAGAGCAGAAAGAGCAAGGCTGGGCTGAGAGAGCCAATGTGCTCTTGAGGCCCTGCTAATCCAGTTTCCCAAAGCTGTTCCATGTCAGGAACAGCACTCTGGTACAAGCAGCAACCTGGAGCCTCAGATGATGTTGCCATGGTAACACTAGGGTCACTGCTTAGCAACAGGCAAGAGCTGCAGGAAGTTGCTAAGGTATTTTCACGTGCATTAAAGCAAATGGATGTTTATCTCAGTCTTGAGTGTAAATACACTGTGAGGGGGAGAAAATATACACACAAACCACCTACTGATGTGCATGTCTGCTGATCCTTGAGAGCTGGAGAATATGCCTTCTCTGTGGAGGAAGCAGACAGTGAGACCATGTATGACCCAATGAAGAATATCCTCTCTTACCCCTAAAATAGCTGCCCACCTGGCTTCCCTTTCACCGAGTCTTAAAACCTTCACCACTACCTAATTCCAATATATATAGTTTCCAAACCTAAATGGTTTTTAGAGGCCATTTAGTTCAGGAATTATATGAGTGGTGTCTAAAGTCAGACTGCCTGGGTCTAAATCCTAGTCTGGCCCTTTCTTGCTCTATTACTTTGGATAAGTAACTTCTCTGGGCCTCAAGTTCTTCATCTGTAAAATGGGAATATTAATAGTGCCTACCTTTCAGGGTTATGTGTGAATTGAATAATCTATTCCATGTCAAGCACTTAAAACAGTGCCTGGAACATAATAAGTGATTTATTAAGGGCAGCTGTTTTTAATTTTCTGTGACATCATGGAAACTTTTCCACATGCCAGACCCTGCAGGAGGAGCTGAGTTGGCCCAGTTCTTCTGGGGTTCACATCTATTTCTATGTCAGTGTGGTAAGCAGAGGGCCAACTTCTCAGCTGGTCATTCAAGGTACTCCAAAATCTAGCTCCTGGCCTAGCCAACTTGAAGGGTAGTTGTGAGAATTAAATAAATACATGCAAGAGTTCAGGATGGTGTCTGGCATACAGTAAGTGCTTAATAAAGGTTACCTATTACTACTGAAATTGGGGTATTTATCATTACCACTCACCCCACACCAGCTCCAAACTGGTCTGTGTTCTGGCACCCTGGATAACCCTAATGCACCTCCATATCTGGACTTTTTAAAAGATTTTATTTATTTACTTTTAAAGAGGGGAAGGGAGGGAGAAAGAAAGGGAGAGAAATATCGATGTGTGATTGATTGTCTGTCACATGCCCCCTAATGGGGACCTGGCCTACGACCCAGGCATGTGTGCTAGGCTGGGAATCAAACCAGTGACCCTTTGGTTTGCAGGCAGTCACACAATGGGCCCTTCTTTACAACCACTTTTAACTACCTGGAATACTTTCCTCTTTCTTTCCTCTAGTCCATGTCTGTATGAGACCTTTGAGGCAAAGTTTAGTCATACTTGTTCCTGAAAACCCCCCAAACTCCCCAGGGCTACGGACATCCCATTTGCCTTGACCACAGTCAATCTCCCATGGGGTTCACTTCTGCCTCATGTTTTCAGGTGTTTGTATCTTGTTTCCTGAACCAGAATGTGAGCTTTCCTTATCAAACACTCTTATGCATTTTCTCGGGTCCTTTTGACCTTACTTGTCTTGGGTCCTTTTCCACTGTTTCACCATAGTTATCAGCTCTGCATGACTCCACCCAACTGTCACCCAGTCACCATGCTGGTTCCTGGAGCCACTTTGCCTCAGCAAAGGAGATGCACAATGGGTGCATGACTGTGAAGTTCATTGGTCTTACCCTATTTCCCATCGTCCAAAACCAGTGGCTAAAAGGCCTGGCAAAATTTTAAAAAACTCACCACCTCACTGACAACACCCCAAAGAGCTAAGGCACTCTTATCTGGAAGGTGGAATATGTACTGACTGACCCAGCATCCTGTATGGTCCCCTGTCTCCAACAAACATGATACAGAGTCTGGGAACTAAGGAGTAGATGTACTCTCACCAAGCCTCTCTCCCCCACTTGCAGAAATTTATGCTCTGTCTGCAGCCTAGTCCCTGCCAGGTTGGTGGTCTTGTTGTCAGGGAAGAAACTCTTCTGTCAGTCAGAATTCCACTGGCCTTGAAGCTGAGATTATAACTGAGTCAGTAGGCGTTCTCTACACCAGTGGGCAAACAGGCAAAGGCAGGAGTTACTGTACTGGTGAGATTAATAACCCTGGTACCCAGAAGAAGCTGCTGTTGCTACATAATAGGCACAGAGAGGATTACTTCTAGAACCCAGGGGCCTCACTGTGGCTTTTCTAGGTGCTTAAACACTGTGGCTTTTCTAGGTGCTTAAAACCCAGTAAAAACTATAAAGGGGCAACTGCAGCACCCACAGTCTGGCAGGAGCATGGCAATCAAAGGATAAAGTTAGTCTCTGTCTTTGCTTGCAGAGGACACCTGGACCAGCAGCACCAGTGTCACCTGAGAGCTCCTCAGAAAGGCAGACCTCAGCCTCCTTCCCAAGCCTCAGAATCCAACACTGCATTTAAACACAACCCAGGTGACTCATGTGTATGTTAAAGTGGAAAAGCCTACTAGTCAACCCACTAGGCAAGCACCCTAGGACTTTTACTGAAGATGAGAGATGTTTAGAACAGCGATTTTCAACCAGTGTGCCACAAGAATTTTTAAAACATGCAATACCTGACTGTTTAGTTCCTGACCTCTTTTCCCTTGGATTGTTGCATTTTAAAAAATGACAAAAGCTATCCAGTGTGAATGAATCAAAATTATAACCTATTTTTGTCAGATCAGCAAAGAAATATATTTTTGGTGTGCTTTAGAATTTTAGAAGTAATTAGTTTATGTGTGCTGTGAGATGGAAGAGATTGAAAATCACTGATCTGGAAATGAGTGCTAATGGCAGGGAGTGATGAATATTGTGTCCTCAAACCAGTGGGAGAGGTGGAAACCATAGATTCTTTCACTTAAGCTCTTTTCAGAGAGTAACTGTTTATAGCCTTGATGGAGAATCTGTGACTGAATGAATTTGTATTTTTTCCCTCAGGGAAAACATGAGGGTGTTTCATTCTCACAAAAATCCTGGCTCATCTTCTGGTGCAGGGACTGGAATGCGAATAAAGGAAGAGAACTAGCAGAGCGCAGTGGTGCCAGCCTGAATTATCTTGACATCCCCCACAGACCACCTCAGATCCTGTTGGCTTCACATCTGTTGGGGCCCCTGGCCACTTGCTCCACACCAGCTGTGGTTGTGTAGATTCTACCACCCAACACCCAGCCCATCTCACAGACTCAGATGATCACCTCTTAGTGTTTGGTGTGATCTGGCTTCCACAGTGAATCCTGGAAGAAAGGAGAACATCATGAAAACTAGTTAACAGCTTATGGCAAAGTTTGATGAAAGGGAACAAGAAATGGAACAGTGCCCCTCTGTGCACCCATCCCTTTGACAAACTGTCCTGAGATTTAGTAGCTCAAATGGCCTCTTTGAAGATGGTGTCAAATTAATGAGCAATTCTTGGTACTTTGTATCAAGCGGTAGCTGACTTATAATGTACCCCTTGTGTTTCATCTTCCTTCTCCGATTCTTGGCTCCCCTTTCTTCATTTTCATTTTCCAATAATGTTAGCAGGCTTTTGCCTCAGGCTCTGCTTTCTAGGGTTCCTAAGCTATGGTATCTTTAAGGGAGAAGCCAAGGCTTTATTCTCCCATTGCACGCAGCACCTTGTCCAGTGACTTACACAAGGTGAAAACTAAATGTTTAATGTCTGGGGAGACTAACCTGAAGAAGGGGAGAGACTGGCCAGGAAATGGGACATTCCCGCTTTGTAGGATTTGTAAGGAAGGTCAGCACCAGTAGTTAAGGGATTCAGAGGGGCAATGATGCTAGAAAGCTGCCATGCTGCCCTGGCTTTGGTTCAATAACATCTTGTAAATAAATAGCCAACATTCACCAGCCTTGAAGCCATATGTGCATTTTTTTTCCAGACTAGGTGTAGTCCCCTGGCAAGTATCTTGCACAGTTTGAGCAATGGTTTGTCAGCAAATGGTGGTTTGCAAAACTCTCATCAGGAGCATGATTTCCCCTTCCTTTGACTTTTCAGCATCAACTAAAGGTAAGTCTCAGTGAGCTGCTTCCTTAGGTTCTATCTTAAAACATGCCAGACCAGCACCAGGCCCCTGACCTCTGACTTCTTCATGCCAAATCCTTATTCCACAGGGGCTACCTTTGTCCATCACCCTTGTGGTCCTGGACTCCCAGCTGACCTAGTTGCATTCCATGTACCAGCCAGGGGAAGCAGTCCAGGCTCAGTGGCAGCTGTTTTTACGGAGGGCCCTCCCCACCCCACCTTACACAGCACTTGCAAGCAGGGCCAGCAAGCAGGAAACCCTCAGGAAAAGGCAGCCACTATGACCTTACTTTTTATTATGCTTCCCTTGACCAAAAGGCTTCTGCCAAAAACTCAGGCTCCAGAGGCATCTCCTACACCAGGGGCCTCTGGAAAAAAGTAGGATTATATAACTAAGACTCTTGTCCTGATGAGGAAATGAAAAAAATTACAGTAAATTAGCTAACAAGTATTGGGGCTTACTGTATCTCAGGCTCTGTACTTTTTCATTTAATCCTAATCTAAGAGGTAGTTCCCATTATTATCTCAAGTTTACAAATGAGGAAACTGTGGGTCAGAGGAGTTTAAAAACTTAGCCAATCTATAGAATGGAAGAAAATATTTCAAATCACGTATCTGATAAGAGACTTGCATCTAGAATGCATAAACTCATTACAACTCAATAACTAAAAAGACTACTCCAATTACAAATGGCCAAAGAATCTGAATAGACATTTTTCCAGGCATGATACCCAAATGGCCAGTAAGCACATGAAAAGATGATCAATATCATTAGCCACGAAGGAAATTCAAAGTAAAACCACAATGATATATCACTTCACACTTGCTAGGATGGTGATAATAAAGACATGCAATAACCAGTGTTGACAAGTGTATGGAAAAAGTAGCGCCTTCAGACACTGCTGGTAGATATATGAAATGGTTCAGCCACTTTGGAAAACTGTCTGGCAGTTTACAAAAAGGTAAACATCAAGTTACCATTGACCAAGCAATTCCACTCCTGGATGTATATACAAGAAAAATGAAAACACACATCCACAAAAAAGCTTCTAGATGAATGCTCATAGCAGCCTTATTTATAATAATCAAAAAGTAAAAACAATCTAAATATTCTCACTGATGAATGGGTAAAAACTGGCTCCACATCACACAGCCTGAGTAAATGAAAATTAAACAGGACCCCTGAATCTCTACCAAGACAAGTATGATAACAGAAAATGAACAGAAGTTGGTGGTGAGGAAAGAAGCTTAAGCTGGTGAGGCTGTGGACAAGAAGGTTTGCCTGAAACATAAGGACATTTACCCCATATGTCTGTGCAATTCTTATGGGAATCCTCTGGAATCTAAGATGACCATCTGAATGGCAATGATGTCTCTGAGTTCCCTTTACTAAGCAGGAGAGTGGCAGGTGGTGTGGGGGCGGGAATATGACACAGGAAAGCATGTATCTGAGTCTGACCCGAAGGGGCATGATATGTTCCTTTTAGAGAGTGTCCTGGCTTCCTGTCGCCCCAGGGTCTGATTCACTGCAAATATTCAACAAGTACTTGATGAATCAGGTTGAATTCTGTCTGCTCAGTATCTAAACACTCTCTTGGGAACCCCATACCCAGCACAACACCAGAATCTAACACAGTGCTTTGTACATTATAAACACTCAACAAAAATTTGAGGAAGGGATGAATGGTTGAGTGAAGAAGTACCATTTAGCCTGAGAGACAGGCTACTGTACATTTGTGGGACATATCAGAATGAAAAAATGAACTCCCAAGTTTAACTCCTAAGGAAAAAAAAGTATGTGATCATGCTTCAGCCCCAAAAGGTTATCCTCGCCCAGCATCACCACCACCAATGAAATCAGACATCTGGAATTTGGGGCATGGTTTTAAAGAATCTCCCAATTTTTGGTAAATGGCAACATACATATTTCTAGCGAGAATACACCTTAGAAATCCCTAAGCTATTGAAGAAAAATAAGCCTGGGAGAACAACTGTCATTTTGTGGGAGTGTGACAAGTGACTGTATAATTTCCCAAAGATAACCTGAGCTGAGGCAAAGAGTTTGCACATCAACAGCAGTGCCTGTAATATCAAAGTTCAGGAAATTGGCACCGTGTCTTTCCACATTATTTGAACTGATACACTGGTTCTGGATAATTCATTCCCCCAGAAAGTACGGCTATGGGACCATGTTTTGCTGGAAGGTATTACAAAGATAAAAAAGGAAACTTCCCCAGAAGGCCTGATGTGACATTTCACACAGGTCAGTTGTGATAAAGGGCCAGCTGGAGACCATAGACCCAGTTGTTTCCCCAGAATGGCCCCAGGAGACACATTCCCAGTTCAGAACCACAGAAACCTATTCACCCACTGCAAGCAGCAGGATGATAAGGACAAAACTGTTCCCTGAGGAGAACTGTGTCCTTGGGCAGAGCAGTGGGGAGAACTAATTTCTAATAATGAGGCTGTAAGCTATAGTGTTTGTCTACAAAACAGGCTGATTCATGAAGAGTAAATATGTCAACTAATTCAAGAGGCACACTAAATCTCCTTTGTTTTCTGAAGTTCAGGTTTCCTGGCTCTATAAAATGTGATGCACGCCTTCAATGTGTGCAGCAGAATCTGTGAGATTGCAGAATGCCACATTAAACTCGGAGCTCCTGGGCTAATGAGGGTAAGTCCATTTTGCAGTAATGAATTGTTGGTAATAGCCCATCATGGAACAGATGTTTCATCCATCACTGTACTAAGACACCCACACTCCAGAGTACTCAAATAGCCTGGGGAGGTAGCTCAGTGTGGGGAGGGTCCCTCATCTCTGGACTCCTGAGTAGAGTCAGGCCCATTGAAGAGAACCAATGGGTGCCTATACAGTGTGATTGAAGGCCCCCAAATCTTCCCTAAATCAAGCTATGTCCCCACCCACCTGTCATAGGACTTAAAATATACTCTTTTGCA
Source organism: Sturnira hondurensis (assembly GCF_014824575.4). Lineage (NCBI taxonomy): Eukaryota > Metazoa > Chordata > Mammalia > Chiroptera > Phyllostomidae > Sturnira > Sturnira hondurensis. Next base: position 1,947,477 of record NW_028088424.1, on the reverse strand, counting down.
TTGCTTCCTATTAAAATGTAAATATGTCACCTGGAAGAAGTAACAGCTTAAATTAGCATCCATTATTACTTATTTTCACATTATGGAAAGCTGGGCCCTGAGGGAGTGAGAGAAGGGCAGGTAGTCAGTCAGTGCTGAAAGGTGACAAAGAGCCTAAGAAAGTCCCAGGTCAAAGGGGCAGGTCCAGGCTGGGCCCACAGTGTAAATATTTGACCATCCCATTATACTGAGGCTGTGGGTTTTTAAAGTATATATTTTCCCAACTACCTGTGAGACTCAAGGGAGGAGGGGGTAATTTATTTGTCTTTGCAAATTCTAAGAACTGGCACATAAATATTTAGAAGATCCCAAGTACCTCTCCAATAAGTGTTTGTTGAATAGGTGAACTTTATCCTCACAAACCCCTAAGGAAATCGGAGGAGGTATTATTACTATTTTGTAATTGAGGAAACTGAGTCTCATGGAGACCCATTTACTTGCCCAGGCACAGAGAATTGAAGAGACACAAACTCTGGACACACAATAGGGCAGAAAAGCATATGCACTTTGGGGAGAAGAGAGCATCCTAGGAGGTAAGATTGGAATAAATCAGAGCCAAATTGGGGGTGCTTTTGAACATTAACCTGAAAGTGTTGAGTGTTATTCAGGAAATGCTGAAAGTTTATTTTGAGACTGGGAATGCAGGAAACCAATGAATACAGTGAAATGTGCAAAGTAATATTTTAGAAAGATTATTGGCTGAGAGGATAATAGGAAAAGGAGTTGAAGAATCAAGAGATTAATGACTAGTTAAGAGATTCCTTGTGTGAGGCAGAACCAGAATAGTAGCAGTGGAACTGAGGGGGCTACACATTTCACAGACTCTGTGAACAACACACAGAACAGTCTTGGTGACTGATGAATGAGAAGTGTGTGAGGGATAGGAGGAATTAGGGACAGTCACTATATTTCAAACCCACTTAATTGAAGGACAGCAAATTGATAACAGTGGGAAACCTGGACAAGAAGCCAGTTTTTTCCCAAAGATAGTAAGTTTCCACTGTAAATATGTAGAGTAAGGTGACAATGGAATACCCAAGTGAAGTTGTCCATGTGACAGTTGGAAATTTGGTGTCAGACTCCCAGACAGATTTAGTAGAAGCCATGAGATTAGATGCGATTGCTGAGAAACAGTAGAAAGTGAGTCCAAGTGAAAACCTCCCAAAGTGAAGAAGACAGGGTGAACACTGTGGTGACACTTGAAGCCCAGGGAGAGTGAGTGAGAAAGGTAGATGTGACCATGCTAGATGCTGCGGAGAGTCCAAGAAAAGGAACAGAAACATTATTGCATCTCAAGGATAGGCCCTCTCTCTTTTTTTTTGTAAGAAGACACTTCAGAAGAGTGGAAAGGGTAGGAAAATCTAAGTGGAGTAGGGGGCAGCGAAGAGAGGGGGTACGGCCGGGGAAGAGAGAATCTGCGCTGCTGTGGCAGGGAGAGCAGAGACATGGCTTATTTGTTTGCCCCTTCAATGCAGAGAGAGGGGGGCTTATTTAGTATGAAGGGGAAGGAGCCAGCATAGAGAGACTGAAATATGAAAGAGAGCAGGAAACACTCGGGAAGGCAAGGCATGGAGGCAGCAGGAAGGGAGGAGTGAAGGGGGCCAGGTGAAGTTGAGTAAAGGAGGAGGAGGCAGTGAGAAGAGATGGCCTGAAGGGAGGGAAAGAAGCAAGCTGAGAGGCAAGTCCAAAAGATCATTTCACTGGAAAAAATCAGAAAAATAAGTCCCCAGGATTCAGTCTGGCAAAAAAAAGTAGACCCCCCCCCCCCCAGGAAATAGAATAGGCAAAGGACTAGATTCAGATGTTGCCAAGATTTCCCCAAAGTAGGAGAAGAGAAAAAAACATTTCTAAAGTTAAAATCTCATGTATATATTGCTGATAGTCCAAACAATGAAGTCAGCACATAGAATCAGGAGGTCACCAGCGCTAGAGAGGTCCTGAGACATCACCTGACCCAAGTCTCACTTCACCAACTAAGAAAATAAGGCCCAGAAAGGTGAAGTAAATTAATCAAAGTCACACAGCTACATAAGGGTAAAATATGGGCCAGAACCTAGGATTCTTGACTCCTCATCAAATACCGACTCTGTGTGCTAGATTTCCTGGGATAATTCCAATCATACATGATTTATTCCTTCCAATAATGATGATTTTATTAAATGTATAAAAAATATTATTTCATTTTGGTAGCTCCAAGTGACTTTTCATATTAGAAATTTGAAAAAGCAATAAATAAGAAAAAGCAAATCATCTGTCAGAAGATGCCTCCCAATTTTTGGTTCTGCAAATACAGTCACTGTGATCACAGGCAGAGGTATTACAACAAGTGTGCTCAAGTCTAAGAGGCTGACTGCCAATCCAGGTGAACCCACCACTTACTGCGTGTGTGACATTGAAGGGGACACTTGACCTCTGCTGCAAGAGGGGCCTCAGCCCTCCCAAAGAGGCAGAGAGGAAAGCAAGGCAGCAGCAATCAACCACACTGTCACCACTGCCCTGAGCATGAGAAAAAAGTGGTTGGTGAAACCCAGAGAGGGAAGCAGCCAAGCTGTGACTAATAACATTTTTCCTTTGGAATAATCCCTGTGTTTCAGCCAGAGATGATGTGGAGGTTTTTTGAGAGGCAGACCTGAAGAGAAAATGTAATTACTTTTTCCTGCACTTGTATTTCAAGGCAGTGTCCTTTTAAAATAAAAAAGGCACTTGAGGGGTGTAAGGGAGGCGGCAAGAGAGAAATGAAGGATGGAGAAGAATCATCCGTGCTGAAGTGTGTGACATTTCACCAAAGTGAATCCCTTTGGGAGCAGCTGGTACAAATGTCATTCAGCTGAGACAATAGGAAGCAGAAGAGACAGGTGGGCTGTGCAGAAAATAGCATGACCCACTCTCCCTCTCACCAACTACTCCTCTCCCTCCAAATCCCGACTTTCTGGGGAAGAAGTCAGGACCAGGCACAGCTGAGGTCACTGGCCTTGGGTTGGCTGCAGACAGCTTTCACTACCATCATGATGAAAAACATATCCAACCCCAGGAGAGCTGCACCACCAGCAGAGCCCTGGGGTGGGGGCAGGGGGGGAGTCTCTGTCTGGAGACAGTGAAGCTCTGAACCCCATGTGGGCCAGAGGACCAGGAGAGATAATCATGTAGCTGCTTTCACCAGAGTGTCTCAGCTATCAGTGTGAGTATCTAGAACAGGTAACCCCAGGATTCTTCAAGCTGACGAAATGGGGATATAAAAGAAGGAAAAAGAAGAGAGAGTTAAGCTAACCCTAAGTTGAATCCAGGCTTGCCACTTACTATGTGAACTTGGCAAAATCATTTAACTTCTGTGCCTCAGTTTCTTCATGTGAAAAAGCTTTGAGGGTGATGGGAAGATGAGGTGTAGGTGTCCAAGTACCTGCAGTGAGCAGGTGCTTGACAAACAACAGTATTTCATATACACATGGATTATGAAGAAAATATCAAATTCATGTGCATGTCCCTGGCTGAGGTCTCAAAGTCATCCTTCAGGAGAATGAACACTCATAAAACTCAAAAAGGCATGATGAGAGTCTTCTTTCAGGCTACAGGTGCTCCCAGACAGTTGCTTCCTATCTCCAAAGATTGATGAGACTTTCAGAACTAATGAAACCTTCTGGGGCCCGGGATACTTGAACCACTGGCAAAACTACGTCTTAAAAATCTGTGTTTTTTATTTACTTGCAATGATTTATGCCTCCACATACTTTCCAAAAACACTTGCTGCAACTCACAGATGTGAAATCTACTTGGCAGCATAACATTTGGTACACAGTAGGTGTGTGCTTACTGTTAATTGTGTTCTTGAGCTTTTGGTAGGGCCTGTCCAAATGCACTGTCCAAATGCTGATCTGGAAGGGTCCCCACCATTCTGGAAATTGGTGGTGTCCAATATAAACCAAGGCCTTACAACTACCAACCATATAGGGCTGGGTCTTATGAATACTCTCACAGATAAATTCAAAGAAATGGCTTTGGAAAAGATTAAGCTTAAAGCAAGTTGCCATAAAACATCAACAAAAATAGTCACAAGGAAGAGCAAGTCACATGGAAAGAAAACTTACTGAACAAGTTGGAATGAGTTTTTTCATTCTGTCAAACACAAGTGACTTATACAGTTCTGTTTCAGGAGTAGAGGAGAGAAGTTGTCTAATGAACTGAGGCTTTTTGTTTTTCAAAAAAGCCCCATGTATTGAATCTCATGATTTGAGGTTCATGTATTGAACCTCATGTATTGAGATTCATGTATTGAATCTCATCTGCCAGAAACCCCCTGCTCAGGTGGGATGTCTCCTAGCAGAACAAGATCCTTTGTAGCCCTAAAACTTGCTGTGTACACTTAAATAAGCTGTTTAGCTTCCCTGACCCAGAGGTTTCCTGTCTGTAACTGGAAATAATAAATGACCAGAGCCCCAAAGCTATAGCCACAATCCAAAAAGATTTAAACTATAATAGAAAATTTTAGGGTAAATTGAAAAATACTTCTTGAGGTTCCAATGATTGGACCCTTGTTTTATATTTTCTATAATATCTTTTATATTTGTTTTATACTTGGGGTTTGTTTGGTTTTTTTTTTTTTTTTGGTTGTGTGCTTTGTTTTTAACAGACATCTCTATTTTTTAAGGGGAGAACTTTTAGTTTCAGCTAAACATGTCTTTGGGAAGTAAACATTTGGGGCCTTAAGACAATAATCAAGGTCTCCTAATTGAAACTAAAATACCTCCAAGGAACTGAGCTGGCACTTGAGTGCTGACTTGCAAGCCTGATTACAAGTAGTTCAGTGTGAGGAGTGGATCCCTAGTAGTTGGAGCTCCCTGACAACGAAATGCGTCCTTTCACTAGAAAATGACTTCCCTGCATGTCCTCGGGGTGCCTTGTGAGACATTGCAGAGGACAATTCACAGATGGCAAGGAAGGTTGACTTTGGGTTCCTTATCCACACACTTGGTCCCCATTAGTACACACCAGTGAATACCCAGGAAGCTGCCTGCTGCACAGAGAGAGCAGGAAAAGAGAGCCCAGCCTAATTATGTTTTCTTGCAAATTAGGTTCTGTGACAACTCAGACACTGAAATATATACACAAGCTGGAGGAAACAAATGCTAATAATTGACAGATACATGAGAATTAGGCATTGGGAAAACAGCAGCAGAGTTCTGCCTGCCAGCTCTCCCTCTGAGGTAGTGACTAGCATTCCAGAGTTCCCAAAAGAAAGATCTATAGAAACAGACTCAGCTATATGTAGGTGCTGCCCTTGACCCACGAAGAGGGAAACAGATGACGATGTGGTTCTCCATTCTCCTAATTACCCACAGATGCTAGCCCTGAGCCCCTCTAAACTGGGGAGGCAACATATGTGACAAAAGGCAGGCTTCCCTGACCCATTTACCAAGGAACCAGAAAGATTGTGAGTTGTGGATGGGTCCAGAACAGGAGCAGCAAGGGACAAGCAGCCTTGCCAGTAGGGCCTTTGACCCAGCAGATGCAACCTTGCTCAAAGTGTGTGGCAAATCAAGAGGCTGAATGGGATATCTAGAAGTTCTGGTGGGAGAATCATAGCGCAGACCCCCAGGGTGTGGGAACAAAGGCATGCCTTCCCCATGGATGTCTTTTCTCCTTCTGAGAAGCCATTCCTGGCCTGTTTGTTATTGGGCTGTGGCAGAAACTAAACACCTAACCAGGAGATACACAGTGACCATAGGGTCTGAGTTGCCCATGATGAACTGGGTGCTACCTGATCCTTCAAATCAATAAGTGTGAATGTACACAAAAGCATTCTATCACCAAAAAAGAAGAAGCATATTCAAGAAGCTGGAATTATAGTGGACCTGCCCGGCAGGAGCTGTAGCCACAAACGAGGAGAAAAGGTCACCGAGACCCTTCAAGTCCAGTATCTCCAGGCAAAACTTGTAGCTAGGCAGTTATATGAGGACCATCACTCATATGAAAGAACAGAGCAGTGGTTCTTTCTTACACGGGGCAATTCTGCCTGCAATGTCTGAAGAAAATTTTGAGTCTCACAACTAGGGGAGTGCTATGGGCACCTAGTGGGCAGAGGCCAGGATGCTATTAAAAATCTTACAATGCACAAAGCAGTACCTCCCCCAACCTAACAAAGAATTATCTGACCCAAAATGTCAAGAGTAGCATGACTGAGAAACATTGTGAAAGAAAGGAAAGAAGGAGGGAAAATGAAGGAAATCAGAGATTAACATACACCCAGCACAAAACATGCCCATGAATAAACTTCCTTATTTCTACAACAAGTTACAAGGTCACACTTGATATTCTTTCACTCATCTCATGTTTCTTCTGTGTGCATATTAATTCTCCGGGACATGGGGATCCAACTTTCCCAGATCCTCAGAGGAGTTTTATTGCCAGAAAGAGTTTGAGTCCCTGCTCTACATAATTATTTATCTCTCCCTCTTGCTGCCCCAGACCAATTTCAAGGCATAACAGGCCTAGGACACTGACAGGAATGTTTTTCTTACCACCCATCAATCTGATCTAGAGATTCCCAAGGCAAGTATTTTTTGGCTCTGGATCACTTTCATTTGTGCAAAAAATAAGGATAGTTGAAATTTTCATTATATTCTGATTCCACATCTATGCATTCCACATCTATGTATTACAATAACTCTTTTCATTCATTTAATCAATAAATATTTATTGAGCACCTACTCTGTGTCAGTTGCTATGTTAGTGGATATTACAAAAGTAAAGAAAGCAACTTCTGCTTGTCTTCACAGAGCTTAGGACTATAGTTCTATGATCATCACTGTCATTTCTATCACAGGCTTGTTGGACTGGGAGACCAGAACTCATATCTCACCTGGTTCTTTCCCCAAGAATCTATAATTCCCTTAAGTCATCTCCTGCCCTGGGTCTAACCTGCCCAGCACCTATTGGTTGGGGGAAGCATCATGCAATGTCCCATTGTTTTTCACTGTCTCCAGAAGCTTTTTCCCACAGCTTTCCACCCTTCTGTCCCTGAGTTGTGTTACCCCCCAATTCTCTGCTTAGCCCGGGACTCTGAAGGATGTACTAGGAAAAGACCAAATACACACACTTAAAATGAGAATGAAAATGTTGATTTTCTTCAAGAGGCCAGAATACCTTGGCTCTAATTTGTAGAGTCCCCTAACCTAATATTCCTCTATTGTGCCCAGAGTAAAACACTTACCTCTGAGGTTTTTGAATTGTTCCACAGTGCAGGCTTCCAGCTAGAGCCAAAGCTGATTAGCTTCTGGCCTTGAGTTTGTCTAGAAATGGCTGGTGTCTCTGAGGGACAGCTTGCCAGAGGCCTTTCTCCATGGGGGCCTGAGAACTTACCTGAGAAAGAATACCAGGGCTGGAAAAGCTGTTCTGGAGGCTCAGCTTAAGGAAGAAACATCTACAAGTGTGTCCTTTGCTTGTTTATTGGTTCAGCTCCCATTGCTTAACCTTCTAATTTCATGGCCCTACCTTCTGTGATGGTTCTTATCTATTGTGCTTCCCGTCATCTCTATTTTTAACTTGTGGTTAATGTCATGAAATGATATCCTGCTATTCAGTTTAAATCAGAACAATTTATACTATGTTTTTGTGGTTAAGAGTGTGCTCAGAATTTTGGAGTTTTTCACTTTTCTTGTGTTTATTTATTTATTTTTATTCAGTAAATATTTATTAAGCATCTCCTTTATGCTAGGCACTCTTTTAAGTACTTAGCGTTTACATTGACAAAGAAAGTAGTGACAGAAAATAAACAAACTGACAGAGGTATGAAAACATCAAAGCAAGGTAGGGATAGAAAGTGTTTGGGACAGGGAGCAGGGTTACACAGCGGCCAGGAAGGCTGTGAGAAAGGAAGGGACAGAACAACCTGAAGGAAGTGAGGCATCAGCCATGCCAAATCTGAGGAGAGAGCATTTTGAGAAGAGAGCATTTCAAGCAGAGGGAAGAGCAAGAACAAAGGTCCTCAGGTAGGAACACACTTGATGTGTTTAAGGGCCAGGATGGCTGGAGCAAAGTTATCCCAGGGGCCTGTGTGAAATAAAGTCAGAGACACAAGCAGAATGAAAATCACATCAAGTCATATGAGCCACAGTAGAGTGTGGGTCTCATTTTGAGTATGATGGGAAACATCAGAGGAATGTGAACAATAGAGAGGCATGACCTGATTGACATTTTTTAAAAGAATCACTCTGGTCACTATGAGGAAAATCTCCTAGAATGAACAAAGAGGGTGAACTGGGAGACCATTTAGGAGGCAATGGTAGGTATATGAAGGATGGTGAAAACTTGGGCTGGTGGAGAAGATGGTACCCAGGCAGACTTGGGATAAACTGTAAAGACACCACTGACAGAACTTACTGATCATTAGGCAAAGACTGAAAGAGAAAGAGCAGCACCAAGGATGAGTGCTGGGATTTGGCCAGGTGACACATTACTGCAACCAGGTGGCACATGACTACAACCAGGTGACACATGAGTACAACCAGGTGGCATATTAGTACAACCAGGTGGCACATGACTACAATCAGTAGCACATTACTGCAATGGAGGAAACTACGAGAGGTGTAGTTTGGAGAGGGTATGATGGCATACAGAATCAAGCACTTGGTTTTGTGAGACAGACATCCAGACAGAGACATCTAGAATTGCGGTGGGAAGTCAGGTTTACAGAGGTAAAATCTGGGGGTCATCAGCATATACACAATATTTAAAGCCATGGACTGAATGTGACCCTCTAGTGAGGGTCTTCAGATTTTAAAAAAGTCCAAAAATTGAGTTGGGTTAGAGGTCAAAAGGCAAATGATTTAGAAAAGGAGCTGCCCGTGAAGTGGGAGAAAAACTGGGTGTGGTGTCCTGGAATTGAGATGTTTTTTAAAGTAATTTAAGAGGGACAAATGCAGAGGGCTTCAACTCTATCAGTAATGTGTTCAGTCATAAACAGGATGAACTCATTCTGATGCCTTTACATCTTATGTAGGAATAAAATAGTGTCTATAACAAAGGCTGGAGTGACTATTTCAAATGCTGCTGAGAGATCAAGTAAGACAAGAAAGAGAACTAAACAGTTGTATTTGGCAAATGTCTCACTAGTGATCAGGATAAGAACAGTCCTAAAGGAGGATTGAAGACAAGAACCCCCTTGGAGTGGGTTGAAAAAAGAATGGAAGCTAAGAAGTGACAACTAGGTAAATAAGGACAACTCTTTTGAGAAATTCTGCTATAAAGTGGAGCAGAGACCTGGAGCAGAAGCTAGGGGAAGACATGATCAAGGAAGTTTGGGGACTTTGTATGCTTGTCTGTTTTAGGTTGTTGAGCTGAGCAAGAATTATAGCATATCTGTAGACCAGTAGAAGAGAACTAATCAATCACCGAGAGAAAAGGGATAAATGGAAATGCAGCATAGTTGAGTAGACAAGAGAGAGGGAAATCTGGGCTACATGTGGAAGCATCAGGACTTCATTGAGCAGGGACTGCTCATTGTTATACAGAGTGGACACTGAGTACAGAACTCTGTACAGGGTTGAGTACAAGGCTCTTGGAGGCATGTAAATTAATAACAGATCTGGTGATGGACAAATATAGCTCCATTCTGATTTCCTCTACTATTTTCTTGATCAATTGATAAGATGGGGAGGCCTTCTCAAGGCTAAGGAGGGAGCAAACCAAAGGTAGAAAGAATCTTACAGACTTGAAGAGCATATTAAATAAGAACACATAGTAGTAACGCCAGGCAGAGCTGGGAGTTCACTTCAGCCCAGTGGTATCAATTTAATGTGTGCTGGTTTTTCCAGCCACTCTTTGCTGATCATGAACAGAGGTGAAGGAGCAGGTCTGAGCTGAACCAGCGTTGATGTAAAGAGAAGGGTAAGGTGTATGGGACTGCAAGATGTAGGTGAGTCCCCGGGGGTTGAGCACAGATCCTCTGCCCTCATGGAGAGCTCCCTTCAGGAATTTTTTTCTTTCCTATTTAAGAACCTCAATGAAGAACCAACCCAGTTAGTCAGAGGAGTTCTTACCATATTTAACTTCAAAAGGGAGGGGGTTGGGGCTAGGACTCTTCTCCCAGGAAGCTCCTTGGCCCTCTATGCAGCTATTGTTTCCCCAGGGGCCAGCACTACCCACCAGGGAGAATAGGAAAGTGAACATTGCCAAGTCACGAAAGCTGGGTTATCCCCTCTGTCCCCAAGCAAACAGGGGCCTCTTATAAATTTCCCCCCAGAAAAACCAAAAGCTGTTCCATGGCTACTTTCTCTATCACCCCGACAGTGGGTAAGCACCGGGGTGAGCTTGAGGCCCTGCATTAGTAAGTGGAAGCATGAGCTAGAGAAAAACAAATGACTTATCTGTTCTTCCATCTGCTAGAGCTCACAGAAGCTTGGGTTGCACTCTTCATTTCAACAGAATTTAACAAAATAAACCAGCCACTCTGCAGTTCAATAAAAATTACTTGGGCCTTGGCTTAAATCTATTGCTACTTCTATGCAGAAAAGAGTCAGAAAAACTGGTGCAAAGACAGGTGAATCTTGGCTTTGGCAAAGGAGGTGAAACAGATTTGAAGAATAGGGGACAACAAAATAAAGCATTGGCTACATGTGTGTGATTGATAGGCTGGTCCCCCAAAACAACTGCCTAGTGCCCCTGCTCTTTGCTATGTCCACCTCATCCCCAGCTACACAGCCAGTGCTCTCAGGCTGGTCCCCCTGAGGATGCTATACTTGCCCTGCCTTCCCAGCTGGCCTCCAATACTCCGCTCCCCATCCCTAATCAAAACCAATGTCCACTTCTTCGGAGTACTCACAGGAGACTAGTGTTAACCTAACAAATTAATTCAAGCTAATGCAAATTATAGCTTAATATGTTACCCTTCCTTCCCAGACAACATTTACATTTTTAAAAGTGGAAAACAGGAGTACCTCTCTCAGCCCCTTTGAGGTCAGATGTGGAAGGTCCATCTGTTCCTTCTGATAATCACATACCACACTGGAGCAAATGGCACCAATGTCAAATCTTTTCATAAAACCAGGAGATTTCCATCTTAAGAAAATATGTTTATAACGCACTTGGTTATTGCCTATATTACTCCAATATATGCAGATGAAATTCTCTGTTCAATCAAAAATGAATAGTGGTTTGCTTAATTTCCTCTTCTGCACCCGGGAGGGTGAGTTAACTGAGACTAGAGGAGAGAAGAGGCGGCACCTGCCCATCTCCAGCACAGAAGACCTGTGTCCGGGACTAGCAGCCCTGCCCAGGCCACTACAGGGTCTCCTGTGCTGGTCTGGGTGCCAGGCAGGAAGGTGTCAGGCAATACCTGTTCCAGCAGCCTCTGTGCATCTGGGAGAAACAGAGGGGAGACCCAGGCTGCCCGAGAAGCCAGAAAGAAGTTCTGGCATGGCATATAACGTGTCACCTCACCAGAAAACTCTGTGACAATATGTGTATGAGTCTGTGCATCAGCAAACCAGAACTGCTGATGTCTAGGTTTGTCCCAAGAAGCCCTAAGCCTGGTACAGATATGGTAGTTAAGGCACGAACAAGCTTTCCTCAACTTCTCTCAGCTTTCCTTGGTCTGTGAATTAATAAAACTCTAGCCCCCTCTTCCAGCTGTTCACAGCTTGCCCTCCTACTCCGCAGTGAAGAGAGACTGACCCCTGCTGCTCCAGAGGAAGCAGACACAGGGACAAAGGCAGAGGCTGCTGCCCAAAGAGCCCCTGGACAGCCTGGAGACCCAGACCAAGCAGCAGTCAGGGAGGGGCTGCCCATGCAATGACAGTGTCCACCAAGGCTTATAGTCACCTCTGCATGGCCTCCATAAACACTCACCCATTCATCCACCCACCCCTGCAGTCATTTGCTATTATTTGGCTCAAGAAATCAGCAGGAAGCCCTGCTCCAGGACACAACTGATGACTTCCAAGAAGGGTGGGGCACATCTGTCCCCAGGTAGATCCTTTCCCTACTCACCAGTGAGCTGGGGTGTGGTGTTACTGTGAGGAAAGTGTTTGTCCTTAGTGGTTAAGGGAGAGTCCAGCATTGTCCTGTAAGGACAGAGCAAAGAGCTGCAACCTAGTTCCCACTCTGTGGTGAGGAGCCAGAGCACACACACATCACTGTGCCCACCCCCAGGCCAGTTTGCCTTGTTCCTTCTACAAACACAGTGCTCTCCTGAGTTAATCTTCCACTAAATGTCTCCATGCTTCTGGAACTTCAATTACAGCCCCCTCCACCCTCAGGCAAATGCTGTCATGAATGCAAACACAGTTTAAATCACCACACAGTTTATTTCATGTGCTTCCTCATGCTGTTACTGTCTTCCCACCTCTGCTCTTGACAAAAGCTCCTTTCAGTTTGTCTCTCCTCCCTTCCTCTCCAAAAAGCTCCCACAGCAAGATTTCCACTTGCACGTGGCCCTCTGAAATGTCTTCTCCCTGCACATTCTTGTCTCAAGGATTCTCTCTGGTTTATGCTTCTGGTTTCCCGCTCCTAGTTAGCTGACATTTGATTTGAAACACTTTTTGCTTTCTACTACTCCCCAAGACTCAGTGATCCCCAGGCCCCCACCTTTATCTGAAGTGTTGACACACACCCATACCCCAGAGCTGCCCTATCTTATGTAAAACCTAGACATTGACTCCTCTTGATTCTGGCTTGTGGGTTGAAGGTCTGGTTTCCAGAGGCTTCAGGTCATATCACAGGCCCACATCCTGATTTCACATGCCTTTCTTTCCTGGAAATACAAGATAGATTATGAGCACTTCAAGTGTTTGCATTACTTCCTTAGGATGGAAAGAAAACCCTAGAATGTTGGTATCTCAGCTCCACAGAAGGCAGTTTTACCAGGTTGTTTGCCAAGACCCCAGGGCTCCTATCACCTCTGTCACATTCCCAATGCATGACCCTTCCCTTTCCTCTCTGCCTTTGTGGCAATAAAATCAGCAGGCTTTACTGAGAAGTAACTCAAGGCTAAATGTCGCCCGCATCACTGCAACATAAGTTTCTCCTGCAAGTTTGTTAGGAAGCAGGGACCAGGAGATAAAGCTTCAAATACCCAGTCAAGCCTTCTTCTTCAGCACTGTGTCACCTTAACATGGTGGATTTTTTTCAGACTTGAAGTGCAGAAAGGGCTGCGTAAATCCTCTTTTATGATAAATCATCCTCATGAAAGGATATATAGAAAGAAGCAATATTTAAAATATTGCCTGGCTGGCTGTCCTAACTCAGATCTTCCCCTCATTTGACCTTAAAATATGAAGTCACAGGAAAAAAAGTCAAAGACATCTGAAAACTGTAAAAACAATAAGACTACAATTAACCTTCTGCTTGAATTCAGGAGGAGCCTCTGCTACCCACCAGGTCAGTGGAGCTGGAGGGTGAAATAGGTGGTGAAGCCAGGCCACTGTCCAGGAGGAAATGGGTCTCCCACTTCCTCAGTGTGGCAGGGTGTGCTCTCAGAAAGCAGGCACTGGGTAGAGACAGGAGCAGGACTGTTCACAGTGCTCCTAGAAGCAAATCCAGGGAAAAGAGGGAGGTGGGATCAGCAAAGAGAGAAGCTGAATGAGGTTGTAGTCTCCCTGAAGGTCTCTATTCCTGTGGAGAAACAGGGACTATGCAAGAATTTAGAAAATACACTCTTTTATTTTCTTTTCCTAAACTGTGTGTGTGTGTGTGTGTGTGTGTGTGTGTGTGTGTGTGTATATAGACATATAACACCCTAGCTCATGCATGAGACAAAATGAAATAAAAGGTATAGAAATTGGGGGAAAAAACTTTGTTAGTTCACAGATGATATGATCATCCATGTAGAAATCCAAAAGATTCAACAAGGTTGTAGGATACAAGGCTAATATATAAAAATCAATTGCTTTCCTATGTCTCAGAAATGAAAAGTGAATTTGAGATTAAAAACACAATACCATGTACATTAGCGCCTTCAAAAATGAAGTACTTCGGTGTAAAACTAAAAAATATATATGCATGAGAGCAAAGGAAAATTAGAAAACTGTGATGAACAACACTGAAGAGGAGCTGAGTAAATGGGGAGGTGAACTACAGGAAGATGGTGGCAAGATAGGTGGGAGCAGAGTCCACTTCCCCTGTGCCCAGGTAAAACACCTAACCAATCTTCTGAGGAACAGAGTGAACAGCCAATGGTATCCCAGCCCGTATAAAGATTGGAGACCAAAAACTGTAGAGGACATTGAAAAATCAGACAGTAAGGAGAGTGCCCGAGGACAATAAGGTCCCTAGGACCAGCGTGGGGACCAGGTCTGCTACAGGATTCTTGGGAGAGAGCCAGGTCAACGGCTCCCTCCCCTGCCAAACAAGGTTTGAGCAGCACCAGGAGGGACCTGGATGCTTGAAGTAGCAGGCAGGGAATGAGGACAAAGTGTCAAACACACATAGGCAGTGTGCACACTGACACTGTGGACACCAGCTAGGAAGAGTTGGGTAGTGACAGATCCTGATCCAGTCAGTCCCCAGTCTGATTGGAGAGTTGGGCTGTGTGAGAGGCCAGACGCTTGTTTGCAGCAGCAAGCTTGAATAGGAGGAATTTTTCAAAAGGATAAAAAGAACGGGGAGTCACTAAGAGGCTGTTTGGAGAATTCTGTGCAGCAGCCACTCCTGCCTCCTGTGCCCCTAACACCGCCCAGCCAGGGTGACTGCGCTCCCACTGTCTCATCAGAAGCCCTGAGCTCACATCCAAAGCCCCAGGAAGGTGCACACCTGAACCTGCTGGCAGCCCATCCTGCCCCAGTAGCGGAGGTTGAGTGCTAACGCCCACTGCCCCGGGACAGAGTGCACCTGACCTACCACCCAGAGGCAACTCACACTGGCCTCTGCGCGAGCAGAGGAGACACGCTCCGCCACAGCGGTGCCCACCCCCCCGCCCCCGCACACACACACACACCCCACAGGGCAAACTGGCTCTCTAAGAGGAAGGTGGAGAAGTGCCCCCACTTGCCCCGAAGAGCAGAGCTGCAGGGCTCAGGGAGTCAGCAATCCCCAGAGAGACTTAACTCACTGGGGAGGCTGGAGGGACTCTGAGAGTCCCTAGCATCTAGGACAGCAAAGAGCGACAAGGTGGTGTGTGAGTTGCTCCTAATTTGTGCACCTCAAGGATAGTGCAAGTGGGGGACTAAAGGCATAGGCTGAGTCCAGAAGGGCACTAGGGGCGCCCCTCCCCCACGCCCCCTGCAGCAAACTGAGGAACTGGGCTGGAGGCTGGGTAACTGTGAAGAGTGCAGCTCAGGAAGGGAGAAAAGTGAAACCAATTCAGCCCCGCTGCAGCCAGGAAGACCAGCAGAACTGGCTTGGCTCGTTCGAAGCCAGCAAGAGGCTCTTTATTTTTTCTTTCTTTCTTTCTTTTTTTATTCCTTCTTCCTTTCTTTCTTTCTTCTTCTTCTTCTTTTTTTTTTTTTTTTTTGGAATTCCCACAAGTGAACAAGAAAACCTAGAACTGTGAAAGGATCAGAGTTGGACCCAAAGAGGGGTCATCCCAACAAATGAGACAATGAGGCAAATTTCACTTTCTACTCCAGAGAACTTGCAAGTTACTGTATATTTATATTATTATTTTTTCATTATTCATAAATCTTTTATTTTATTAGCATTTTTCTATTTCACTTCATTCTGTTAAGTCTTACTTGGTTTGTTAAGTTACATTGTCTGACTGGTTTTCCTTGTTCTCTCTTTCACAGTGTATTTTTAATTTTCCATCTTTCACTTCACTTGTGTTCCTTTAGCATGCTACTCTAGATCCTGTACTTCCTATTCTTGTTATTCAGATCATATAGATTCTGTCATATGGTTGTTGCTCCATTAGTATTGTAAATAATTGCTGTTCCATACAATTGTGTATACTACACAGCACCCCTACCAGATCTTAGCTCACTTCACTGTTTCATAAACTTTATTACCGTTGTGGTTAACTCTATTCTCTCACACACTACACTTATTTTCTTTTTTTAATTTTTTTAAAATTTTATTCATTTATCTTTAGAGGGGAAGGGAAGGAGAGAGGGAGAGAAATATCAATGTATGGTTACCTCTCATGCATCCCCTGCTGGGAACTGGCCCACAACCCAGGCATGTGCCCTGACTGGGAAATGAACCATGATCCTTTGGTTCACAAGCCCGTACTTAATCCACTGAGCTACACCAGCCAGGGCTATTTTCTATCCTTTACTCTCACTTTACCTCATAATCTGACCTCCCACAAGCTCACTGCTTTCTATATCCAATTCGTGATCCTTCCCCCCACAATAAGAGTCTTACCTTCTTTCCACCCTTTCTAAAAAGTGGCTAGTTGGGTCAAATATCACGGCTAACACTATACATATCCAAAGGATCTCCAACCTCTCCTCTATGGGTTAGTACTTTAAACACCATAGAGTACATTCCTGCTGTCTTAAACTATTTTGTGCCCCCCCCCTCCAACTGATCACAAAAAAAGAATAGGTGGGAGCTATAAATACCACTATACCTGCTGGAAGAGGAAATCCACCAACAAAGGACCCACTAACAGATAACAATGGAAGAACATGAAGGAGGGAGTGGAAGTCACACTAACCTCAACCCAGGAATGATATGGAAAAACAACTAAATGGTGGAGAAATTACCCAGAACAAACAACTGAACAAGAGTGACAGAGAAGCACCAAAACCTCATACACACAAAAGAACCAGCTTTAACACAACCTGTCCACACTTGCACAACAAAATAAAGACGTGGTGGATGGAGCGATGCTCAGTTAACCAGCTGGAAGGAAGGACCCACCAAAGAAAGACCTAACAACCATCAAAACCCAATTACATCCAGAGAACCAGCATAAATAAAAACCCAAGACCAGTGAGCTCAGGAGATCAAGGAGACTACACACCACTGGATCTCACAGGTCTCCTACCACAGAAGTTCACACCATAAACCCAGGGAGGCAGAACAGATCAATTTGAGAAACAGAGACTAACAAGAAGAGTCTCACAAACAATGGGAAGACAAAGAAACAATCCCCAAATGAAAGGAAAAGAGGTACCCTCAGAATGAATGCTAAATGAAATAGAGGCAAGTCAACTATCAGATATTGAGTTCAAAACAATGGTTATAAGGAAGCTCAATGAGCTCAGTGAGAATTACCAAAAATTACAGGGAAACTATGAGGAACTTACTGCAAACTATATCAGCATAAAAAAGGACACAGAAACAATCAACAAGGACCAAGAGGAAACAATACAATTTCTAAACTGCAGAACACAGGAGAAGAAATCAAAACCAGGATCGATGAAGTAGAGGATCAAATCAGTGAGCTGGAGGACTAGGTAGAAAAAATCTCCCAAAAAGAGCAAGAAAAGGAAAAAAATACTAAAAAAGAATGAAGAGGGGTTAAGGGAAAATGTAAGACAACATGAAACATGTAAGACAACAGAATAATATCCATATAATAGGAACATCAGAAGGAGAAGAAGAGGAGCAAGGAATAAAAAACCTGTTTGAAAAAGTAATGATGGAAAATTTCCCTAATTTGATGAGAGAAAAAGCCACACATATCCAGGAAACACAGAGAGTCCCAATCACGAGGAACCCATAAAGGCCCACTTCGAGGCCCATCATAATCAAAATAGCAAAATTCCAAGACAAAGAGAGAATCTTCAAGGCAGCAAGGTAGAAACAGGAAGTAACACACATGGGAGCTCCAATAAGACTAGCAGCTGATTTTTCAATGGAAAAGCTCCAGGCCAGAAGGGAGAGGCAAGAAATATTCCAAGTAATGAAAACCAGAGGCCTGAAACCAAGGCTACTTTATCCAGCAAGGCTCTCAATCAAGATAGAAGGCCAAATAAGGAGCTTCCCAAATAAAAGAACCCTCAAAGAATATACCTTCTCCAAACCAGCTCTGTAAGAGATGCAAAAGGGTCTGCTTTAAGAAAAAGAAGAAAAGCGGTAAGAGAGACAGAAACAGAGGTACGAAAAAAATGGCAATGAGTAAGTACCAATCAATAATAACCTTAAACATAAATGGATTGATTGCCCCAATCAAAAGACACAGAATAGCTGAATGGATAAGAAACCATGACCCACACATATGCTGCCTACAAGAGAACCACCTCAGAACAAAAGACCTACTCAGACTGAAAGTGAAGGGCTGGGAACAAATATTTCAAGAAAATGGACAAGAAAAAAAAAGCCAGGGTAGCAATACTTATATCAGACAAAGCAGACTTCAAGAAAAGAGCAATAAAAAGAGAACCAGAAGATCACTTCACAATACTCAAGAGAAGAATCCATCAAGAAGACATAAACATTGTAAATATATATGCACCCAACATAGGAGCACCCAAATACATAAAGAAAATCTTGGATGACTTCAAGAAAGATGTCAACAGCAACACAATTATAGTAGGGGATTTTAACACCCCACTGTCAAAAATGGACAGATCTTCCAAACAAAATATCAACAAAGATATTGTGGCATTGAACAATGTCCTAGATCAAATGGATTTAACTGATATATAAAGAGAGCCTTTGATCCCAAAGAAGAAAAATATGCATTCTTTTCAAATGCACATGGAACATTTTCAAAGATAGATCACATGATAGGACCAAAACAAGCGTCAACAAATTCAAGAAAATTGAAATCATATCAAGCATTTCTCCAACCACAAGAGATTGAAACTAGAAACCAGCCTTAAAGAAAAAAAAACCAAAACACTCAAACTCATGAAGATTGAATAGCATGCTATTAAACAATAAATGGGTCAAGAATGAGATTAGGGAAGAAATCAAAAAGTTTCTGGAAACAAATGAAAATGAATTCACAACAATCCAAAACTTATGGGACACAGTGAAGGCAGTCTTGAGAGGGAAGTTCATAGCAATACGGGCCTACCTAAAAAAGATAGAAACATTTCAAAAAAAAAAACAACCTAACCCTACATCTACAAGAATTGGAGGAACAATAACAAAGAAAGCCCAGCATGAGTAGAAAAAAGGACATAACCAAGATTAGTACAGAATTAAATGACATAGAGACTAAAAGCACAATTCAAAGGATCAATAAATCCAGGAGCTGGTTCTTGGGGGACATAAACTGAACTGATAAGACTTTAAGCAGGCTCATCAAAAAAAAAAGAGAGAGGACCCAAATAAACACAATCAGAAATGAAAAAGGAGAGATTACAACTGATACAACAGAGATACAAAGGATTGTAAGAAATTACTATGAAGAACTGTATGCCAAGAAATTTGAAAACCTAGGTGAAATGGACAAATTTCTAGAAAAATATAATCTTCCAAAATTCAATGAAGAAGAAGCAGAAAGCCTTTACGAACCAATAACAGCTGATGAAATTGAAGCAGTAATCAAAACACCTCCAACACAAAAAAGCCCTAGACCGGACAGCTTCACAAGAGAATTCTACAAAGCATTTAAGGAAGCATTAACCCCCACCCTTCACAGATCATTCCAAAAAATTCAAGTAGATGAAAGACTGTCAAACTCTTTTTATGAAGCCAGCATCATCCTAATCCCAAAACCAGATAAAGACACAACAAAGAAAGAAAACATCAGGCCAATATCTCTGATGAACAGAGACACTAAAATCCTCAACAAAATATTGGCAAACCACATCCAGCAATATGTTAAAAAAATTATACACTATGATCAAGTGGGATTCATCCCAGAGATGCAAGGATGGTATAATATCTGCAAATCAACAAATGTAATACATCACATAAAAAAATGAAAGACGAAAATCACATGATCATATCAATAGATATGGAGAAAGCATTTGATAAGGTATAGCACCCATTTATGGTAAAAAAAAAAACTTAGCAAAGTGTGAATACAGAGAGTATTCCTCAAACTAATAAAGGCCATACACAAGGGACCTACAGACAACATCATACTCAATAGGCAAAAACTTAGAGCTTTCCCACTAAGATCAAGAATAAGATGAGGGTGCCCACTCTCACCTCTCCTACTCAACATAGTATTGGAGGATGTAGCCATAGCAATCAGGCAATAAAAAGAAATAAAAGGCACCCAAATTGGAAAGGAGGAAGTAAAACTGTCATTGTTTGCAGATGCCATAATAGTGTACATAGAAAATCCTATGGACTCCACAAAAAACTACGCAACCTAATGAATGAATTTGGCAAAACAGCAGGATACGAAGTCAATATTAAGAAATCAAAGGCAGTTTTGTACACCAACAATGAAATATCAGAAACAGAAATCAGGAAAAAAAGTCCCATTTGATATAGTAAAGTAAAATAAAGTACTACAAGAAAAATAAAGTACCTAGCAATAAACCTAACCAAGGAGGTAAAAAACCTATACTCAGGAAACTATACAACACTGAAGAAAGATATTAAGGAAGACACAAACAAATGGAAGCATATACCAATGCTCATGGATTGGAAGAATTAACATCATCAAAATGTCAATACTACCTAAAGCAATTTATAGATTCAATCATTCCCTATTAAAGTAGCAATGACATATTTAACAAATACATAACAAACATTTTAGAAACTTATATGGAACCATAAACAACCCCAAATAGCTGCAACAATTTTCAGAAAGAAGGACAAAATAGGAAGAATCACAATACCTGATATCATACTGTATTACAAGGTCACTGTAATCAAAGCAGCCTGGTACTGGCATAACAACAAACACATAGATCAATTGAACAGAACAGAGAGCCCAGAAAAAAACATAAGTCTCTAAGGTCAATTAATGTTTGACAAAGAGGGCAGAAGCATTAAATGGAGTAAAAATAGCCTCTTCAACAGATACACACAAAAAAATGAAACTCAATCAACAACTTACACCATACACAAAAATAAATTTAACGTGGATAAAAGATTTACATATAAGTCATAACACCATAAAAGTCCTAGACAAAAACATTGGCAGGAAAATCTCAGACATTGCAAGCAGCAACATCTTCACTGATATGTCCCCTAAAGCAAGGGACAGAAAGGAAAGAAAAAACAAATGGGACCTCATCAAGTTAAAAAGCTTCTGCATGGCTAAAGAAAACAGCATTAAAATGAAAAGAGAACCAACTATATGAGAAAACATATTTTCCAATGATACCTCAGACAAGGGTTTGATCTCCGAAATATATAAAGAACTAATAGACTTCCCTCTAGGAAGACAAAAAAAAAAACGACTAAAAAATGAGAGACTTTCGCCAAGATGGAGGCATAGGTGGAAACACTGTGCCTTCTCCCACAACCAAGTTTGAATACAACAAAGGTTTGGAGAAACAAAGACACAGCCAAAGGACAGAAAATTGAATTATACGGAAGTCTGACTACATCTAACCGTTCAACGGGGACGGTAAGAGGGGCGGAGCCAGCAGCGAGCAGGGTTGGGCAGGACAGGGCCCCCAACCCAGGCGCGCAGGCAGATGGGAACCAGTTGGGGTGCAGGGCAGACCGCGGGCGCATATTCACGCACAGTGAGACAGACCACACAGGCCCCAGGGGGCGAGGGCTGACGGCGGTGGCACACTCGCGTGCAGTGGGACGAAACGCGTAGGCCCGGTGATGGCAGCAACTATGGCACCGGTGAGGGCCATGGCGGCAGGTGGTGGACAGGACGCCATAGTCCCTCTTTGACCCCGTCCCCACATACAGCGTCACAACCCAGCGACTTACTTGCCCTGCAATACCAGTGAGAGCCATTGTCCCTCTTTGACCTCGCCCCCACATACAACGTCACAACCCAGCGACTTAGTTGCCCTGTTCTAGTGAACACTTTAGGGCTCTGATCCTGCTATGGAACAGGCACGAACAACCCGAAAGATGGCGCAAGAAGAACTCAAAGTCCCAGAGCCAATAACTCTAAGCGACCGAGAAATTGCCAGCCTCTCAGAAGCACAATTCAAGACACTATTTATCAGGATGCTCACAGAACTGGTAGATTATAGTCACAAATTAGAGGAACAAAGTCACAAATTAGAGGAACATATGAAGGCTAAACTAATTGAAATGAAGGGAAATGCACGGAAAACCAATAGTGATAGAAAGGGAACTGGAACTCAAATCAAGGGGGTGGACCAGAAGGAAGGAAGAAATGACCAAACAGAAAAAAGTGAAGTTACAAGAATTCAAAAAAATGAGGAGAGGCTTAGGAACCTCCAGGACATCTTTAAATGTTCCAACATCTGAATTATAGGGGTACCAGAAGGGGGAAAGAAACAGCCACGAGGGGAAAACTTATTTGAACAAATAATAAAGGAGAACTTCCCTAGTCTGGCAAAAGAAATAGACTTCCAGGAAATCCAGGAAACTCAGACAGTCCCAAAGAAGTTGAACCCAAGAAGGAACACACCAAGGCACATCATAATTACATTAGCCAAGACCAAAATGAAGGAGAGAATCCTAGGAGAAGCAAGAGATAAGGGGACAGTCACCTACAAAGGAGTTCCCATCAGACTGTCAGCGGATTTCTCAAAAGAGACCTTACAGGCAAGAAGGAGCTGGAAGGAAGTATTCCAAGTCATGAAATCCAAAGACCTCCATCCAAGATTGCTCTATCCAGCAAAGCTTTCATTTAGAATGGGAGGACAGATAAGGTGCTTCTCAGATAAGATCAAATTCAAGGAGTTCATCATCACCAAGCCCTTATTATAGGAAATGTTAAAGGGACTTATCTAAGAAAAAGAAGATAAAAAAATATAAACAGTGAAAGGAGAGCAAACTCACAGTTGTTAACAACCACACCTAAAACAAAAGCAAACTAAGAGGACAGCTAGATAAGGAGCAGAACCATAGAAATGAAGAACACATGGAGGGTTAGCACAGGGGAGTGGGAAGAGGAGAAGGGGGGAGAAGATACAGAAAATAAGTAGTATAGACAGTAGGTAAAAAATAGATAGGGGGAGGGCAAGAGTAGTAGGGGAAATATAGAATCTAAAGAACTTGAGACACGTGGTCATAAATTAAGGGGGGATGGTGGGGGAGGGGGTGTGCAGGGTGGAGGGGAATGAAGGGGGAATAGAACAATTGTAATGGTATAATCAATAAAATATATTTTTTAAAAAAGAACAATCTAATAATAGCCGGGGGGAGGGGAAGGGGACAATGGTGGAAAGGTTTTCAGGAACTACTATTAAGGACACATAGACAAAACCAAGGCTGGGGTGGAAGCAAGGGAGGGGGTGGTGGGTTTTGCTGGGGTCAGGGGGAATGGTGGGGAGAAAATGCAGACAACTGTACTCAAACAACAATAAAATAATTTTTCAAAAATAAATGGACAGATATTCATGGATAAAATGATTCAATATTGACAACATGTCAGTTCTTCACAATTTGACCTATTGATTCAATGCTATACAACCAATCAAAATCCCAGCAAGTTATTTTGATTTAACGTTTATATGGAGAGGAAAAGGATACAATAGCCAACATAATATTGAAGGAAAAAACAAAGTTGGAAAACTGGCACTACCCCACTTCAAGACTTACTATAAAGATACAGTAATCAAGACAGTGTAGTACCAGCAGAAGAATAGACAAATACACCCATAGAACAGAATAGAGAGCCTGGAAATAGACCCAGTCTATTAGTACAGTCAACTAATCTTTAACAAAGCAATAGTCTTTTCAATAAATGGTGCTGGAACAACTTGATATCCATATGCAAAAAAAATATGTATATAGACACAGACATTTTACCCTTCACATAAATTAACTTGTAATGGATCACATACTTAAATGTAAAATGCAAACTATAAAATTCTTAGAAGATAACATAGGAAAAATCCTAGGTGACCTTGGATATGGCAATTACTTTTTAGATACACCACCAAAGACTTGACCTGTGAAAGAAAGAAATGATAAACTGAAATTGAAATTAAAACTTCTGCTCTGAAAAATGCAATGTCAAGAAAAGAAGAAGCAAGCCACCAACTGTGAGAAAATATGTGAAAAAACTAAGCATACTCTTATCATATGATCCAGCAATCACCCTTCTTGGTATATACTCAAGCAGCTGAAAACTTACATCCACACACAAAAAAACCCTGCACACAAATGTTTATAACAGCTTTATTCATAATTGCCAAAACTTGAAAGCAACCAAGATTTCCTTCAATGGATGAATAGAATCATAAACTGTGCTCCATCCAGACAATGAATGGGGTATTATTCAGTGTTAAAAAGAAATGAACTACCAAACAATGAAAGGACATAGAGGAAACTAAAAAACGCATTACTGAGTAGAAGCCAATCTGAACAGCATACTTATGTATGATTCCAACTATATGACATTATGGGAAAGGCAAAACTACAGCAAGAGTAAAAAAGATCAGTGATTGCCAGAGGTTAGGGAGGAGGGTGGATGAATTAGTGGAGCACAGAGGATTTATAGGGCAGTGAAGACACTCTGCATGACACTGTGATGGTAGATACATACATCATTATACATGTGTACAAACACATGGAATGTAAAAACCAAGAATAAACCCTAATGTCAAGTATGGTCTTTGAATGATAGCAATGTACCGGTGCAGGTTCATTAACTGTGACAAATGTACTGCTCTTTTGCTGTGAACCTAAAACTGCTCTAAAAAATAAAGTCTATTAAATATTTTTATAAGCTATATAGCTAAGTTAAAAATAAGGAGTTACTTGCTGACTACTGAAGTCTTCTAAATATAAATCCAAATTGCTGTAAATATGATTGCAAACCAAATGTAAATATCAGAAGTAATTTTTGAAAGAAAAGACATTTAATGTCAAAATAATAATGTTTTATAATGGAGTAATAATTCGGACCAACAGTCCTGATGGAAACAACTAAAAATTCCAGAAAGGTATTTACTAAATCTCTTTAAAGGCAGAGAAGACCTGACAACAGACCAGAGAAGTAATAGACCAAATATAAGTAAGGTTGGACACCCAGTCAGGTAAACAGAACAATAAAGCAGTCTTTATTCTGAGGGTGTCTATCTATCTCTGAAAACATGAGCTTCACTTTTGACATCGAACTTCAGTGCCTGAACTAGACAAAGGGGCAGATGTCACATCAACATTTATCCAGTGACCCTTCCCCCATAAATACCAGATCCCAAAAGACCGTATCCTTCAAGATAAGGGTGAACTAGAAGTAAGCAATCCCTTACCACCACCCCAGAATACTAGTAGGGAAGTTGCTTTGGTATTGATCACAAACACATACCTGAGAAGTTATAAACACAAGCAGCTCTTAAACAGATTTGTAGCTGAAATTCACATAATTTGGTTGGAGATTTAAAAAAACAAAACACAGACCTTGTGGCGTAAATTTAATTTAACCTGGTTCTAGTCTGGTAGTTCCCCTAAGCATGCAGAAGTAAAACTACGTCCTCCTTGAAGAATGCATCCTCAAGCAATGTCTCAAACAGTCCCTAAAAATATCTATGAGGGCAATGATATTTACACAGTCAAAACTAATTAGACAGTTAAAACAATGAGAACCAGCAGAGACAACAAAAAGCACAAACAGATTCACAAAGATTTCAGGTACTAGAATTATCTGGCAATATAAAATACAATCACCCTTACTATATTTAAAGAATGAAGGGCCAGTTCTAAATATCTACAATAATTCTCTGCAAGGAAACTATACAAATTATATCATATGTTTTTTAAATAAATAGAATATCTAGGAACTTCTTGGAATAAAAACAATGGGTGGGTGGATATACCAGCTGACAGACATAATAGCTAAATAAAGAACTTGTGAATTAGGTAAGACAGAAGAAATGATTCAGAATATAGAACAGAGTCCCAGAAAGAAAATGGAGAGAGAATATGAGAGTGGCAATATTTAAAATTATAATACCTAGGAATTTTCCAGAATTAATAAAAGATACCAATACACTGATTTAAGAAGCCAAATAAATCCTACAGATGAATAAAAAGAAATACATACTCAGTTCTAAAATAGATAGACTAAAGAATATCAAATAAAAATTCTTTTAATCCTACAAGACAGATGACTTCAAAGGAGCAATAGTGACGGTGATAACCAGCTCTCCAACGGCAACAGCCACACTCAGAAGTCATGATGTTATTTCCATGTACCTAAAAGAAGCAAGAATCCATCTAGAATTCTATTTCTACCCCCCACAAAATTTTTTTTAAATGAGGGAGAAAAAGGCATCTTTAAAAAGTGAGGGAGAAAGAAAGACATGCTCCGACCAACAACAACTGAGAATTCACCGGGAGCAGACCCCAACCAGAGGAAATTCTAAAGGCTGTACTTCAGGTAGAAAGTAATCCCAGAAAGAAGGACTAAAACTGAAGAAGAAATGAAGAACTCAGAATATAGTGAATATGAGGTTAAATTTAATTACTGACTATCTAAAACAATATAATTAAATGCCTCAAGGAATAAAAAATAATTGAAATAGATAACAACAATAATATATGTATATGTATATGTATATGTATATATATATATATATATATATATATATATATATATATATATACATAAGCCAGCAGTGTAGTAAAAAAACCTACAATAGTCTTATGCCATCAGAGGAAACTAAAGATAACAGCTAACTTTATACTGCAGTCAATTAAGCACATATATAATAATTTCTCAGGTAACCACCAAAGGAACACAGAGCAAATGTTTCCAAACTGGCTGAAAAAAAATTTTTTTAATCCTCCATAAGTCCAAACAAATGCAAGAAAGGAGAGTAAAAGAAACAGAACAGTACCAACAAATGGTAACCACAAATAAGGTGGTAGATTTAAATGCAAACATATTACTAATTAAATATAACCAGACTTATTGCACCAAACAAAATCAAAGCTAGCCCATACTGGATGGACATGGACAGCGGTGTGGGGATTGACTGTGAGAGTGAGTAATGGGCTGGGCGGAGGAGGGCAAAGGAGGGATAACAGTAATAGAATAACGATAAAAATAAGTAAAACCTCACCAATTCCAGCCGCACTGGGCAGGGGACTGCGGCTATGGGCCTCAGGATCCATGGGCAGAGAGGAACACCAGCTCTGTGTTCCGCGCACTCGTGAAACACCGAGAGGGGCTGTGCTTCCGCACGCCGTGGCCTTCGCAGAGCTGCAGGGCTACCTCGAAGTCATTATTGAGGATGTCATCCATGACCCAGGCTGTGGCGTGTACCTAGCCAAGCGGTCGTCTTCTGGGATCTGTGCAGGTTTGAGAAGTGGACAGAGCTGTTCATCGCCTGTGAAGGAATCCACAATGGCCACTTTGTGAACTGAGACAGGAAGGCTCAGCTGATGATTGGCAATGTGCTCCGGGTGGGCACCGTGCCTGATAGCACCAACGTGCGTTGTCTGGAGAAGAAACCTGGTAACAGAGGCAAGCTGGCTGGTGCCTCCGGGAACTATGTCACCGTCATAGTTCCCCATGCACTACCCTATGCACCACCCCTGTCAACCACCAGGAAGCATCAATTCCAGTTGTGTGCTTTAAGCACCCTGACTACCCTCTGGTCTCTCTCAAATTAACTTCCACAACCCCGAGACTTAAAAGATCTGAGTGAAGCTACCCTTAGCTCCAGAAAGGTCATTTCCTCAGCCAACAGAGCTGGAGTCGGTGTGGTGGCCAGAGGTTGCCACATTGACAAGCCTATCTTGAAGGCCATCTGTGCCTATTACCACATACAGAGATGCCCCTGCTGGACACAAAGTGGGTCTCCTCGCTGCCCACCGGAGTGCGCATATACAGGGAACCAAGACTGTGCAGCAGAAAGAGAACTAGGGCTGGGGGCTCAATAAAGCTCGTCCTCCTGCCAAAAAAATACATACATACATACATACATACATACATAAATAGCTCTCTATATCAATCTTGCAAGAATGTGTCAAAACCTTTAGGATATAGAAAAATTAAGAATAAGAAAAAGTATTTATATAGGCATTTGTTTAATAATTATTTAATACCAAACATGTATTGTATGCATTTTCTTTAATATCACAATAAAACTTTCTAAAGTACTGTATATATTTCAATGTTTCTAATACTTAAAGGTAATCAGTAACATAATTTAAAATAGGACATACTTTCCAAATCACTGAAGAATATAAAAGGATATAAAACATATTCCATATAGCTCAAGATAGAGAACAAATAAAAAGCAAAGAAGCATAAAAATGGGAAGCATAAAATAGGTGGCAAATATAAAAACAAATAAATCAATCATGAAATAAATATAAGGAGCTTAACTACCCTACTAAAATAAAAACATTCTCCAAATGTGCTACAAATTCAAGTCTTACTCTATGCTCCTACAAGAAATAAACATAAAGGAAAATACCAAAAAAAATGGTGTGAAATAAAAAAATGAGTAAAGATTTTTCAGGTAAGTGCAAAACAATGAAGCATAGAAATGACTGTTTAAATTCTAAAAAGCAAAATGCATTCAACAACACATAAAATGTCACCTTATATTTATGAAAGTTACAATCCACAATGAAAATATAATAGTCATAAATGTTTATATGTCAAATAAATCAGTGTCAAGCAATACAGAGCAAAGATTGTTGGAAACATAGAGGAATGTTGATAAATATATAATTGTAGAATATTCAAACACCACACTTTCCTGATAGAGTAAGAAAATAAAAATAAATAAAGACAACAGATATGAATAATAAAATTAATAGGGTTGAATTAATAGAAAAGCATCCTATAATTACCAAATACACCTTCTTTTTGTGTGCCCATGAGATTTATAAAAGTTGATACTGAGCTACAGAGAAGGCTCCAATAAGTCCCTAAATGCATATATAATTTAGGCAACATTCTCTGGCAACATAGTGAAACTAAAAATTTATAACAAAAATGTTTAGGTAAAAAAAAACCTAGAAATTTAAAAACACTTCTAAATTTGATATCTCAAAGAGAGAAAATTCAAAATAAATAAACAGATATATAGATGTATGTATAAGGTATTATTTATACTAGTGGAATATTTGAAGTAACTAAAACTCAACAACAGAGGTATAGTAAAATATATTTTTTAATATATATAAAGAAATAAATATATATATAATGGTACTTCTATTAGGCAGTTGCTAGGAAGTTTTACCACAAATTTTAATGGCATGAAAAAAACTCAAGATATAATACTAATAGTTAAAGAATAGTATTGAATTTTACACATATA
This sequence comes from Sturnira hondurensis, assembly GCF_014824575.4. Classification (NCBI taxonomy): domain Eukaryota; kingdom Metazoa; phylum Chordata; class Mammalia; order Chiroptera; family Phyllostomidae; genus Sturnira; species Sturnira hondurensis. The sequence goes on along the minus strand of NW_028088424.1, from coordinate 1,918,261 downwards.
TTACATAACATAATAAATATTATAGGTAACATCAAATATACATACATGCATGTCGTATGTTGTGGACTGAAGATTTGTGTCCTCAAAAAATCGTATCTTGAAGTCCCAAACCATGATGTGGCTGCATTTGGAGATGGGTCCTGAGGGAGGGAACATGCGTAACTTTCATAATTAGAGTAGAGGTTGGATATGTAACTAGCAAAAGAAAGAAAAAAGACTGTACTATTAATGGAGAAGGCTGAATCTGTCCATCTTATACTAGGAAAAACTGCTTTTAGATTAGAAGGGACTACGAAGGAGCACAGTGAAACTATGGGGTTAATAAATATGTTTGTTATCTCAACTATGGTGATGATTTCACAGGAATATACATGTCAAAGTTTATCAAATTGTATACTTTAAATATGTGTAGTTTATTGTTCCTCAATTTTTTTAAAATCTAAATGGCCTGTCAGTGAGCAATCAGCCTGATCCTAATGAGAAGCTCTTGGACTCAAGCTGCTGACTCCATGCACCACCCCTGTCAACCACCAGGAAGCATCAATCCCAGTTGTGTGCTTTAAGCACCCTGACTACCCTCTGATCTCTCTCAAATTAACTCTTTAGACAAAGATCTAAAATGAACAGGGAATTAAAAAATAAATTTACACTAAATATTTTTATTTTGGATATTTCTGTTAACTCCTTTACCCAGGTAGCTGGAGAAAAGAATCTGTTGCTGTTGTGCATTTATTGATCACCTGCAGGGCTATGTTCCCTGGGGCAGAGGGGTACAGGGGCAGGAACTAGATAACAATGATCAAAACACAGTCCTACCCCAGGCACAGTGTGTCTTGAGCTCAGCATTCTGACAGCTAAATCAATAGCTTACTTAGGAAGTAAGAAAAATACCACATTAAATAACTGAATTGTTCACTTTTTAAACAATTATACTGTATCACATGGGCAGGCAAAGATTAACACCAAAACTTAAATCAGTGAGCAGGAATATCAGCCTACAAATGAGAGCCCAGTGCCCAATGCAGAGAATGTAAATAGGGAAACCTCACAGGGAGGACGTGGCAGAAAATAGGACTAAAAGGAACATTAGATTTTTTAAATAGGACAGAGGTATGATCATATATATGCATCAGAAAAATAAATCTAAAAGATGGATTGAAGTTGAGATGGGACTAGGGCCCAGCAGACAATTAGGAGGTTTCTGCAATTCGAATTCACTGATTAGAAAGAACATAAGCACCCCATGTTCGTTGTAGCATTATTTACAATCTCCAAGATACGGAAGCTGTCCAAGTGTCCATCAGTCGATGAGTGGATAAAACAGCTATGGGACATTTACACAATGGAATACTACTCAGCTATAAAAAAGAAGAAAATCTTATCCTTTGTGACAGTATGGATGGACCTGGAGAATATTATGCTAAGTGAAATAAGCCAGTCAGAAAAAGACGAATACCAAGTGATCTCACTCCTATGTGGAATCTAATGAACAAAGTGAACTAACAAGCAAAGCAGAGACAGACTCATAGACAGAGAACAGGGTGACAGCTAAGGGGAAGGAGGGCAGGGGATGGAGGGACTGAGCAAAAAGGAAAATGGACTGATGGACATGGACAACAGTGTGGTGATTGCCAGGGGGTTAGGGGAAGGAAGATATAAGGGGACTAAATGGTAATTAAAAAAATACAATAAAATTTTTTAAATAAGTAAAAATTTTTTTAAATCATCTAAGACATAGCTGATGAAATACTGACCCTCCAGGGGGAAAATTAATCATGTGGAAGCAAAAAACAACCTAATTTGGTTAGCTTCTCTGGATTCTTTTTAAGGAACAAATAAAAGGTTACATTCATCTAATATTATAGTTAAGAACAAATAATAAATTTTATTTAATAAATAAAGAGATACTTTGAATATTCTTAATGTTGGGAAAGGCAATCTCATGCACACCCTCTCTGGATCCCCCACTCAGCTGCATAGGAATGGGCCCTAGGCCTGGAACACTGTCTTAGCAGCCTAGCAGCCTGCTGAACTGACCAACCCACAAGGGATTATCTTTCCCTATTTCAGAGGCAGTGTATGTTCCTTTGCTCTGTTTAAGTATGGGTGTCATATGGCACTTGGCCAACCCCATTGCTATATTTATCCCCTTTGGGGAGGGGACAGAGTCCTTCTGCTCCAGCACAAGAGGGGTACGTGTGAGCCAGTCACCATGCATTAGCTGTTGAGAAGGATCTGCTAGACATTGGGGACCTACACCAACTATTAGAGTTGATCTTGTCCAGTTTCTTCTCTATGCGAGTGAAGCACTATTCCATCCAGGGCTGTGCTGTGTCTTCCCTGGCACCTTCAATACCAAGATGCAATAGGCAAAAGTGCTCAAGTATCTACTCTTTGTGATAGCTAAGAGAAGCCATTGTTTATCACTTCACATCAATAATATAACCAATCAGGGAATAAAAGGAAAGGAGAGGAGGAGAAAGGATAACACAAAGTTGTTGGCACAGTAGATGAAAGAAGAAGAGTACTTAAACCAAACCATTGAAATGAAAAATAGAGAGAAGGATACAGGTTTCAAACCTGTTTAGAACATAATTTTGATGGACTTAATGATATATTAAATATGAAATACACTAACCTAGTCAATCACAATGTCTTCTATGCCAGCTTCCCTTATGAAGGGTAACTGTCCAGTCCACCTCATTCAGGAGAAATGATAGGAGGACAAGTGATCATATTACATATCACACCAACCTGCTTCTCCTGTTACAGGTGATTGGAGTGAATGAGCACCTGAAATAAGGGAAGCATTTCAATAGGCCAATAAGTACTCTGCAATATAGCCTAGTATATGAAGATGAGCTAGGCCAATCTGATTTCTGATTTCAGAAATCCAAAAACAATGGCCAGGTAGCTCAGTTGATTGGAGCATTGTCCCATACACCAAAAGATTGCTGTGGGTTTGATTCCCCATTAGGGCATATGCCTTGGTTGCAGGTTTGATCCCTGGTCAGGGCACAAATGGGAGGCAACCAACTGATTGACACCAAATCTCTCTTACATTTCTCTCTCTCTGTGTATCTCTCTCTCCCCCCCCCACCCCCCGAATGTTGGGAACTGCTCTGCCTGGTTTCAGGAGTTGTAACTGCCCCCCATGGATAAGGCTGAGTGAGCAACCTCCAGAATTCGAGCCACTGAGGAGACAAAGCTTGTCTCTGGCAGGAAAGCTGCTTCTGCTTCATCCATTTCTGCCCCCAATGCTTGGACAGGTAGTCAGTGACAGGTGCACTCCCTCAGAGGGAGTGCAACCTAAGCCAGACATGATCACTTGGGAGGCCATCATGGAAGGACTTGGGGGCTGCAACAAATAGGGTGTGATGGACCCTCACTCCCAGCTATTCTGACATAGCCTGAGTCCCCATTTCCACCTGGGAGAAGCGATTCCTGGCTCTAATCCACTTAAGCCTAAAAACCTAAGATTGGAAAGGCGGTGCAGCCCTTTGCCGGCTAGAGCAGGATCTGGGGTGATCGGGCATAGGAAAGAGTTCCGAAAGTCCTGTGAAGCCTGCTTTGCTAAGAGTGCTTTCATTCATATGATAAAGGTCCGAGCAGGAAATGAGTATGTCTCCCAAAGTTTCTGCAACCTGCTTTCCTGACAGACACTGACTCAGACTAAGCCCTCAGATCTCTTTGATATGTTATCTACTATTTAATCCTTGCTGTCTGACATTGATTGATGAGCTTAACCTGTATTCTCTGTGTTCTGAACCTAATAAAAACCGTTGAAGAAGAGGTTCTTGGTCTTTCTCCTCTGAGAGATTGACCACTTCTCCTCCCCAAGCAGATCATGTCTTGGTAGTTTCACTTTCATCTGTGGCAGATCGGGGGACTTGTGGGCAAAGTTGCCCCCATACCCTCACCCTTTGTCTCAAAAAAAAAAATCAATGAAAACACATCCTCAGGTGAGGATTAATAAAAAAAAAATTCTTTTAAGAAATTAAAAATATTGAGCATAGAGAAACTGGCAGTGAACAGTAGAGCAAGAGGCCCAAAGGACAGCAAGCTCAGGCAATATGAAGAAGGAAATAGTGTTGGAACCATGAGAGGGAGAGCTTAGCAAGCCAAAGTTACAAGGATAATCTATGACGTAGAGAAAAGATAAAGGGGGGAAAAATAAGGAAGTTAACTGTCAGATGTGAATGCAAGATAGATATTAGAGTCATTCATGGCCAAAAAGTTCTACCTACTGCTGATCCTGAGGTTTCTAGAACCACCTGGGGTCCAGATACACTCCATATGAAGCCTGACTCACAGCCATGGCATCCTACATCCATTTCTGCCCCAACAAACGCCCATTATTCAAGATAAACTGGCCATTTCTGTCTTCATGGCAACATACAAACATAACTAGGATAAGGAGGGTGAGAAGAAAGAGGATTCAAGGTTGACTGCCAGATTTTAGTGCAGGTGAACTGGTAAATGTTCATGTCATCAATTAAAATAGGAAATCCAGGAACATGAAAAAGGTTAGGAAGGAGAATGATATATTCATTCTTGGCATCTTGAACTTGAGATGATCGTGGTACTCTCAGGTAGAAGCATCCAGCACAGCTAGTTTTAGAGTTAAAATCCTGGCAAGAGATCCAGACTAACCATGGAGATTTCATCCTCATCAGCATATGGTTAATAACAAAAATAGTGAGTGTGAATGAAATCAATCAGGGCAAGTGTGTACAGTCAGAAGTACAGGAGGCTGGGGTTGAGCACCAATGGTAGATGAAGAAAGGGGAGCCCCAGAGAACAACAAATGGGAAAACATAGTGCACATAGACCAAAAGAATCAAGTTTTAAGGAGGATGCAATCTAGAGTGTTAAATGCAAGAAGAAATTTAATAAGATAAGAACTAAATAGAGTCCACTGGGTTTGAAAATTAGAAAACTATAATAAAAATACTTTTAATAAAGATAAAAAGATTACAATAAATTGCAACAAGTATGAGACCATGTCAGAATGTCACAGGAAGAGCTTGTGATTAATGTAGTGGGAACAGCATCTTCAGAGACCTCCCCTATAAACTCTAATCCTAGGGGGAGATGTGTACATGTGTGTCTCCAAGAAACTGATTAAAAATTAAAATCTTAGAGATTACAATTCTTTGAAAACAGAGTAGAGGCTACAGTGGGCTAGAGTCATGAGATCACTGGATCCTCAGGGCAACAGGGAGAGAAATGGGCACTGGGGGGCTGGGATTTAAATCCTATAGGAAAAGAGAAGAATTGAAGATGCCTCCAAGATGACAAAGTACAGTACCCTACCTCCCTGCACAAAGCTAAGAACTGGAACTGTGTGTGTGCCCACCTAAAAAGGGAAGCTTGAATTGTGGTTAGAATGTACTTCTCTTTTATGTTGTATAGTCAATGAGAAAAAAGTTTGAAAATTAAAGGATAAAAACAGATATGCCAGCTATCAGCTAAATATGATAATTTGAACCCATAAATTTACCTCTTCACCTACCCAATATTCCAATAAAATGAGAATAAAGGATTTAAAATGTTATAAATCCTCAAGGACAAAGAGAGTGGAAGATGAAAGATGGCACTAAGTGATGGATGATAGAGAAGAGGAAAAGGCGTTAACAGACCCAAGAAAGCTGAAAAGCAAGTGCATGCACAGGAGGATGCCAGCATCAGCCCTGAGAAGCCCTCATGCTCTGTAGCACCAGAAGCTATGGATGGCACGTGTGGGACTGAAAAGGGTGACTAAGTGAAAGTGAAAATATAGATCTCAAGTACAGCTTCCCCTCTTCCAGAGCCAAGGAACAACCCTAGGATGAAATGGATGGTTCGTTCTATGATAAAACCAAGGCAAAGGGACTCCATATCAAGGATACCAGGCCAACAAAAAAGTGGTGAACAGATGCCTAACTAAAATCAAGATGTGGTGAAAGCGAGACTCCTAGCCTCCTTTCATTGCTTTGCCTCAAAATATAATCCTAGCTAAACAGAGTCCAGATAAGAAATTGGTGAATTCTCTGAGGAAACTGACAGTCAGTCCCTAGAGAACAGGCCTATAGATACTGACACTTGAGAGTGTCAAAGCAAGGCAGCAGGATTCTTGCTTGACCACGCCCCCGTGATACACATCAGTTAGCCAGCACCACCCACAATGGAGCTCTCCTAAGTGCCCCACTCTAATAGGAAGGGTTGACCAACGGTATCAAGATTTTTTAAGAAATCCTCCAGGATGAAAAAGGAGACCAAATCAAAAAGAAAAATAAGAAAATGAAAGCCATGAGGATGAAATTTTTAAACTGTAATATTTTCAGAGAAAGAAGAGATTGTCATCTAAACATGACATATGAATAGACAGGTTACCATAAAAAGGAACAGTAAGAAAATAATTAGGTCTTGGAATTTTAAAAAATATTTGGTAACTGAAATAAGAAAAATCAACATAAAGAATGAAAGATAATGTCAAGAACTTGTCCAAAAAACAAAGAAATAGTAGATAAGATTAGTCCAGGAGATTGTACATCAAAATGCCCAGAAAGAGACAACAGAAAATCAGAGGGAATAAAGCTATTTTTTCAAAGTAATATTTTTGAATTCCCCAAAACAAAGAAGTTTCCAGATTGAAAGATACAACCAGTGTATTATAAATTTTTTTAGAACTACCAATATATAGAATTTTTAAATCTTCGACTATCAAAGCTAAAAGAAAACCCCTCAAAAGCCTAAATGAAGGAGGAAAAAATAGATCACATGCAGTCTGTCTAGAATCAACTTCACTGGAAACTAAAATGCAACAAAACAGTGTCTTCATAAGTCCAAGGAAAAATTATTTCAGCCTAGATCCTATAATTGAACAAATTATCAATCAAGTGTAGTGAAAGAGTAGAATAAAGATAATTGCAGAAAGCATATTTCAAAAATTTACTTTATGCACATGCTTCTCAGAATAGTTAAAGAAGGTACCTTTCAAATGAGGAAGAAAACAAGAAAGGAATAGATAACATGTAGGAAAGAAAGGATCTTACACAGGAGGGAGGCAAGGAAAAATAAAAGCAGCTGCTCAGCAGAACTAGAACACAGCTGGTATGGAAGGAGCAGGAGAGGAAGGAATCTAGGGAAGGGGGAGAAAGGACAGGTGTATATTATCTGATGGGTTTCACTACCTGTAAAGGATTTTACAACTTTTTGGAGTGTTTAGGTAGAATCAGTGATATTTAGCATAGACAACTGAGTAAATAAGAATGCAATTATACATGTAGAAACATGAATCATTTTCAAGAATAAAATATTAAAAAGCAAGTCATAGAACGTAGGATATAATAACTTTTATTATTTTGTATATAAGTTCCTAAAACAGAAAAATACTATCATTTATGTATTGAAATACATAAATGGAAGTTCAATCATTAAAAATGGACTAGAATGATGTAAAATTTTATCATTTAATTTTCTTCGGATTAATAAAGAAAATAAGACTGAGGATCAAGGACAGAGAATTTCTACTTAATCTGTATGTTTTATGCATTTCATTAATTATGAGACAATATAGTATAATGGTTGTCAGCTCAAATTATGGAGCCAGATTCTCTGAATTCATATTCTTGCCCTGCTTACTAGTCAAATTGAAGCAGGATAGGGACAAGGAGATATCATTTTAAAGTTGTTTTTGCAACATTCTAGTAAGACAGAGTGTGCTTACCCCACCCTGAACTGTGTGCACCCCAGATAAGCAAATACCTAACCGCATCCTGCTTCGCACACTTTAAAAGTAAGACCAACCCGCAGAACAGGGCTCAGAATTTGGAGATCGCCTCCTCTGAGTTTACGCATAATAAAGAGTGCTTCGCCATCCTAACTGAATGTGAGTGACTTTTTCCGCAACATTTTGGTTCCCTGACTGGGAAAGGAACCTCACACGGCAGACGACTTGCCTCAGGTGAGGATAGCCAGGCGGGGGCTCCGGTAGGGAACCTGGCCCCAGAGGAAGGAGCACGTGCCCAGGCGATTTCGGGCTTCCTGGTGCGGGGACCCCGGTGCTGAGACCCTGGCCAGCCCGGGACCGGGCCACAGGGGATTGGTGGACCACGAGACCAGAGGTGCCAGGATCGGTAAGTGCCCCGGGGACCAGACCGGAAATCGGAGAGAGATTAGCTATCTCTCAAACCTGCCAGAGACTCATTTTGAGTCATCGGACCTTATTCGGGGAGGAAATGTTTAATTTCTGTCTGTGAATGTGATTTAAGTGAGTATAAGTAATTGTTGTGTTTGTGGCCCCATGAGTCTGCCGACTTACGGGGTCTGAGTGGGCCCCAACTGCACTTCCTGAGTCAGATCATATGGCGGCCTAAAGGCTGGCAGTTAACCCCGACCTCTGCTGGGGTTATATTCATAGGATCAAAGGACCTTATATTCACAGGACCTTAGCCAAGATCAACTCCGCCTCGTGAGAGGGAAGGCCAGGCGGGCACACGTATCTATACCCAACCCTTCGTTTGTCTGCGCCGAGAGGGAGGAACAATGGGAGGGGGGCCCTCAACAGTCTTAGATTGTATGCTCCAAAATTTCAGTCGGTTTCGGGGGCAGGACCCCTCATTAGATCCAAACTGGTTAAATAAAGACTTTTTGTTCCTCATAGTGGCCCACTTTCAGGGTAGGCTGGCCCCCTGAAGACAGCCTGAATTTAAGTATCATTCGGGCAGTCCAACTAGTAGTGACAGGAAAGCCAGGACACCCTGATCAATTTGCCTACATCGATCAGTGGCAGGAGTTAGCCCAGGATATGCCTAAATGGCTCCAACAGTGCAGAAAGATGGCCCCGCAGCGTTCAGGCGTAACTGAGATGGTGGGAAGCCCGTCCTGTTGTAAGAAGGAGACACGAAAAGAGGCTCGAGTTTTAGTAATGCGGGGCCCAAACACCCCATCCATCAGGGACACCTGGACGATGACCCACCAGTCTATCTACCCCCCGTATAGTGGATCCCCGTCAGCTCCTCCCGGACCAGAGACTCCACCGCCTTCAGTGTCGCCGCCTCGCCCCTGCAGGATACTGGAGTCCCAGCCAGGGAGAACCCCTCCAATTGCCGCTAGACTCAGACACCATCAGGCCCTGCAAATGCCGCTCCAGGAAACCCAGGGGCCCGCACAGGTTGCCGATGATGGGACCCTGAGACCGGGCCCCATGATATTTTACTATCAGCCCTTTACCACCACGGATCTTTTGAATTGGAAGCACCACACTCCCTCATATTCATAGAAGCCCCAGGCCCTAATAGACTTGATGGAATCCATTATGCAGACCCACCTGCCCACCTGGTATGACTGCTGCCAACTCCTGTTGACCTTCTTCAATACCGAGGAGAGGCGGAAGACTTTACAAGAGGCCCACCGGTATTTAGAGACCCATGCCCCGGCCGGAACCTTAGATCCCATACGATATGTGTGTGCAGCCGTGCCAGAGACATAGCCAGACTGGGATCATAATACTGAACAGGGGAGGACAGCCCTAGAGCGCTACAGGGACACCATTCTGCAGGGAATACGAGCGGGGGCTAGGAGACCCACTAACATGGCCAAGGTCTCCAGTATAATGCAGAAGCCAGATGAATGTCCGGGAGATTTTCTCAAATGCCTCACCGAGGCTTAGAGGGTCTACACCCTCTTTGACCCCGAAAGCCCAGACAGTCAGAGGATGGTCAACATGGCTTTTGTCTCCCAATCGGCCCCTGACATTTGTAAGAAATTGAAGAAATTAGAAGGATTTGCTGGCATGAACATCAGCCAGTTAGTAGAAGTGGCAAACAAGGTCTACAATAATCGGGAGGAAGCAGCAGAGACCGTGGCCCTAGACAAACAAAGAAAGAAGGCAGCTTTACTGGCCTCTGTGCCGGCAGCTTCAGCGAAAGGCCCACTGAAGAAGGGGCAGAAAGGACATTTTAAAGTAGAGAAAGACCAATGTGCCTACTGCAAAGAGAGAGGCCACTGGAAATGAGACTGCCCAAATCGAAAGCAAAAGGGAGTTCCTCTCGCGTCCCCTGGCCCCGAGTATCCTCGGCTTGGCAGGCTTGGATATCGAATGAGCCAGACCAGGCTTGATAAAACTTGGCCCCCACGAGCCCATGGTCTGAGCCAAAGTAGGGGGCCAACCACTAGACTTTATGGTAGACACCGGGGCCAAACACTCGGTAGTCACGGCAACTGTAGCCCCACCATCGGGTCAAGAGGTCTCCATCGTAGGGGCAACAGGGCGGCCCAGCGAACTGAAAGGATTTTGCCAGACACAGACGGTTGAACTCAGGAGACACAGAGTCCGCCATGAATTCCTCTATCTTCCTGAGTACCCAGTACCACTTCTGGGCACAGACCTCTTAGGTAAATTGGTGGCCCGGGTAGTCTTCCACCCCTTGGGACAAGCCACACTAGACCTAGGCAAACCTAGCCTAGTGGCCCTCATTGTGCCCCAAGAAAAAGAATACCGGATCCATGAGGAGGATAAGGGACCTCCCTCTCTGGACCCCCTTATAGAGGAATTTCCCCACGTCTGGGCAGAAGGAAACCCACCAGGACTCGCGGTTGGTCGCGCCCCAGTAACCATAGATTTAAAACCAGGAGCCCAGCCCCACTGCCTAAAGCAATATTACATACCCAAGGAGGCCCGGCTAGGCATTTCAGGGATGATAAACAAATACCTGAGTGAAGGCATACTAGTATCATGCCAATTGCAGTGGAACACGCCACTCCTCCTGGTGAAGAAGCCAGATGGGTTGGGGTGCCACCCAGTCCATGACCTACGGGCTGTCTGTCAATGAGGTCGCCCTGACTCTACACCCCACGGTGCCGAATCCATATACCCTTCTGAGCCGGTTGCCCCCAACCGCCTCGCATTTCTCATGTCTCGACCTGAAGGATGCCTTTTTCTTCATTCCCCTGGCCCCCGCAAGCCAACCAATATTTACTTTTGAGTGGGAAGACCCGCACTCAGGGGCCAAAACCCAGCTCACCTGGACCCAACTACCGCAGGGTTTCAAGAACTCCCCCAGCATTTTCAGTGAAGCTCTGGCCAGGGATTTTCAGTCATTTCTGGAAAAGCATCCCAACTTGGTCTTGCTACACAGTATGTAGATGATCTACTACTGGCGGGTTCAGGAGAAAGCGAGTGCCGAGAAGGAACACGGGCCTTACTTCGGCTTTTAGCCGATAAAGGGTATCGGGTGTCCCCAAAAAAGGCCCAGATATGCCAGACACAAGTATGATACCTTGGGTTCCGGATATGCAAAGGACAGCAAGCCCTAGGGGAAGAGAGGAGGGCCGTGATCAGCCAAATAACTGACCCCGCTACTTAGGAGGCAACTCCGAGAGTTTCTGGGGGCTGCCAGGTTCTGTCGAATATGGATTCCAGGGTACGCAGAAATCGTGAAACCACTATACCAAGCCCTTAGAGGACCCGAGACCACCACGTTTATGTGGGGAACAGAACAGCAGGATGCTTTCAAGAGAATAAAAAAACTCTTAATAAGTGATCCAGTCCTCGGACTGCCCAACCCAGTTAAACCCTTTTCCCTCTATGTTCATGAGAAAGAGAGGGTAGCTCTCGGGGGGTCTTAACCCCCCCCTGCCCCGACCATGTAGCAGCTGGGTGGCCCCCTTGCCTGAGGGCCATAGCAGCTGCTGTTTCTCTCCTCCAGGAGGCTGACAAGCTCACCTTAGGACAGGAGATAAGTCTCTTTGTACCAGACACAGTGCACAGCCTCCTGGAGGGCCAAGGACACCAATGGTTATCCAACCCCCACCCCCACCCCCCCACCCCACCCCCCACCCCCGCCGCTCACCAAGGAATTTTACAAGAAAATCCCCGAGTGCACCTAAGAACGGTGCGAAAGATCAACCCAGCCACTTTCTTACCCTCGGAGGCTGGAGAGCCGGATCATGACTGTGAGGAAGTCACAGACCAGGTATATGCCAGCAGACCAGACCTGAAAGACCACCCCTTGTCTCAGTGGGACCTTCAATTATACATAGACGGGAGTAGCACAGTGACTGAAAGGGGGGAGCGAATCACCGGGTACACCATGACCACCAGGGACCAAGTCCTTGAAGCAGAACCCCTGCCAAAAGGGTGATCAGCGCAGAGGGCAGAACTTCAAGCCCTCATCTGGGCCTTAGAACTCAGTAAGGGGAAAAGGGTCAACATCTATACTGACTCCAAATACGCTTTTGCCACCCTCCACATACATGGGGCAATATACAAGGAGAGAGGACTATTAACTGTCAAGGGAAAAGAAATTAAGAACAAAATGGAAATCCTCCAGCTCTTAGAGGCCGTCTGGGAACCAAGCCAAGTAGCAGTGATACACTGCAGAGGGCATAGGAAGGGCGAAACTGAGGAAGCCGTAGGAAATCGGCTGGCAGATAGGGCAGCGAGAGAGGCCACCAGAAAACCCAGGCCTCCAGTGTCAGTCGCTGGCCCTTTAATCAGTTCCCCTCTTAATAGCCAAGATTACCAGCCAGCAGAAGAACAATGGGCCATAGAGTGATGGGCAATCAAAACCCCAGAGGGCCTGTGGAGACTCCCTGATGGGCGCATTTACATACCTCAAAGCCAAGCAGGACAGGTGGTCCAGAACTGTCATACCCTAACTCACCTCAGAAAGACAGCGTTAGAAAACCTGCTTTGAAGGTATCTATACGTATCTAACCTCCCCACTCTGTGTGCCATCACTGCGGCCAGATGCATAGCATGTGCCAAAAACAATGCCTCAGGAAACCACCGAGTTCCGCCCGGGATACAACACCAGGGAACCCAACCCCTAGAAGACCTACAAATAGACTTTACTGAAATCAAACTGAGCCAGGGCTACAAATATTTGCTTGTACTAATATGTACCTTTTCAGGATGGGTCGAGGCCTTCTGCACAAGGACAGAGAAAGCTAAGGAAGTAGCCAGAGTCTTACTCAGGGAAATAATTCCTAGACATGGATTGCCTCTTAGCATGGGAAGTGATAATGGGCCTGCTTTCGTTTCCCAAGTAGTACAGGAATTAGCTAAGGCTCTAAACCTAAAGTGGAAACTACACACTGCCTATCGGCCCCAGAGCTCAGGAAACGTAGAAAGGATGAATAGGACATTGAAAGAGACCCTAGCAAAATTATGCCAAGAAACTGGATTACCCTGGACCGATTTGCTGCCCATAGCTTTACCCCAGGTGAGGAACACCCCGAACCAGACAGGGTATACCCCTTATGAACTAGTATATGGAAAGCCTACTCCAGTGACAAGGATAACTAAAAACACAAATATGCCAGTACAAGGAGAAATAGGACAGAGGAGATATTTAGAACAACTGGGGAAAACCTTAGATCAGATAAGGGAAGCCAGTTTAGGGTTTGAACCCAAGTCTCAAGGGGGGCCAGCGGACCCCCACCAGCCAGGGCAATATGTTTGGGTAAAAGACTGAAAAAAGGAACCCCTCCAGCCTGTGTGGACAAGCCCACACCTAGTTCTTTTAACTACTCCCACTGCCTTAAAGGTTCCAGGAATAATGCCGTGGATCCATCATTCCTGGGTGAAGGCGGCAGCCGAGCCTGACCCACCGCAGGAGGATGACGCCGGAACACCACCACTCCGCTGCTGAAACTGCGACGACCCGGACCTGTCACAGCCAAACAGTGGGAAATAATACCTACAGACTGAGATGGACAAATGCCCAGCCGAATTCCTAGTCCCCACCATACTGGTAACTGGGATCCTGGAATCTATAGATTCCAATAGATCTTGGAATCTATTGCTTACTATAACATTATGTATCTGCTAGGTTTAATCATCTTAGTCAAGCCAATTCCTAACCTTAGGAATTGACGAGGGAAATACCTCGTGGAAATTTCATGTTAGGGAGACCTATAGGAAGGGAGATAACATCATTACACACAATGTTAAAGTATACCCCTGCCCAAAAGGTGGATGTAAGCCTAGCACGATAATCCCCCTTCCTTCACAGGAACTGAAAAGCTTGGATGGGTGGATCTGATTTAGGAGCCCCTTTATTTGCCTACTAGTAGATCAAACCCAAGACTACTGCAGGTGGTGGCCAGAAACCTATGAGGGTTGCCCCTACCGAAGCTGCCAAGGTCATGGTACAAACGGCAGGGAGGTTCTGCTAACTATAAAGAACCCAAATGACAAAATATGGGGGAAAGGAGCAGTAGGGAAATTATATGCCAGCAACCTCCACTCTGGGCCAGTAGGGGACATTTACATACAGAGAGCACAAGAAATAACCTACCCGGGCCTAAAGGCAATCCAGCAGGTACAACAGGCAATCACAGAGAAAGAGAGAGAGAGATCACCAAGCAGTTTCGGGATTCAGAAAAGCCCTTTTCATGGAAAAGTTTGACACCGGAAGGGGCAGAGTTATTAAATTTATCTAGCCCTGGGAACTATACTGATTGTTTCCTATGTGCCTCTCTCACCAGACCACCCTTGACAGCTGTCCCAGTATCAGGAACTCCCAATACCACCAACAACTCCCCAGCATCTCCAGCCCTTTCCCGAGTTCCTCTTTACCTAGTTAATGAGACACAGTGCAACCAGACCTGGTGCACCAAAACACCATTCCCTATTCTAAGAAGCCCACCCGGCCTTTTCTTCTGGTGCAACCGGACCCTCTCCCAGGTCTACAACTGTAGTAAAAGAGAACTCTGCCGCCGAGTAGCCCTAGCCCCCCAGTTAACCCTCTACCAGCCAGGGGAACTCAGTGCCCTCCTTACTCCCAGAAGAGAAAAGCAAGCAGTGTTCCTACCGCTCTTAGTAGAACTCACTTTCACTACTCCCATAGTTGGGACCAGTATAGGAGGGACTGGACTAGCAGTAAGCCTCCAGTTGAAGAAACAATGGATCATTAATGGATGAACTAAATGAAGCCATGGAAGCTGCCGCTAACTCTATGATATCATTACAATGTCAGATAACATCACTGGCACAAGTAGCTCAGCAGAACAGACGAGCTCTAGATTTACTCACTAAAGGAAAAGGAGGGACCTGCCTATTTTTACAGGAAGAATGCTGTTATTATATTAATGAGAGTGGGATAGTCAAGGTAAATCTTAATAAATTAAAAGAGATACAGAAAAGACTGAAGACCTCTGACTACCCATCCCAAGGTACCACCTGGTGGCAAGGTCCACCCTGTTCTCCTTACTAGCCCCAATCCTCGGCCCGCTTTTAATCCTATTCTTAGTCTTAACTTTAGGACCATGTTTACTTTGGACCCTAGTACAGCAGTTAGAAGCCACAGTAGTCCGAAAGGCCACAACCAAAATACTCTCTCTCCAGCAATACCAATATCAAATAGTATAGACAGGTGATGCTGAGACTAGCAAAGAAGCTGTCTAAGCATCAAAGGGGGGAATGAAGCAGGATAGGGACAAGGAGATATCATTTTAAAGTTGTTTTTGCAACATTCTAGTAAGACAGAGTGTGCTTGCCCCACCC
Organism: Sturnira hondurensis; assembly: GCF_014824575.4. Lineage (NCBI taxonomy): Eukaryota > Metazoa > Chordata > Mammalia > Chiroptera > Phyllostomidae > Sturnira > Sturnira hondurensis. The sequence continues at coordinate 1,902,765 of NW_028088424.1, read as the reverse complement.
TGAACTGTGTGCACCCCAGATAAGCGAATATCTAACTGCATCCTGCTTCTGTAACCTGCTTCACACTCTTTAAAAGTAAGACCAACCCGCAGAACGGGGCTCAGAATTTGGAGGCTGCCTCCTCTGAGCCTGCATGTAACAAAGAGTGCTCCGCCATCATAACTGAGTGTGAGTGACTTTTTCCACAACAAAATGACTTTCAGCATAAAACTTTATCACTGTACTACTCATTAACCTCATGTACACAACAGTATCTATCATTCATTGCACTGAAGTCGTGGAATTATTGTAAGAATTAAATGAATCGGTATATGTTTAAAAATTTAGAATAATGTCTACTGCAAGGGAAATATATTTACTATATAGCTAATTATTTGAAAAAATATTTGAATCAAATTAATGATATTCACTTCTAGTGTTGTATATATAGAGATTTGTAATAGGGGTCCATATATTTCTGGGTGATTTTTACTCAAAAAAATTTAAAAGACATTTACAATTTAGCCAAAAGAAGAAAATATAAATATTTACCCCTGTAGGAGACCATTCTGCATGGTGTGGGCCCAGCCCCCAGTGGCAAACATTTACTGCAAAGTAACTTCCTAAAATCCATGCTAAACCTTCCAAGGATGAGTGTAACCGGTTCAACCACTTTTGCCCTTTTCATTTGCAAATATCCCTCTTCTGTGATGTGATCAGTGGCATGGACTCCTTTGTTTTCTATGAAAGGTAACCACCTAAAGTGAACCCGTGCATAGTAAATGAAGACCATCATGTAATGTGACCAGAAACCCAACAAAGGCCAGTCATGGAGAGGGCCAAGGCTTCTGCTTCCCTTGAGAGAAAAGCCATGCTGTCCCTTTTCCTCCACCAGACTCAGAAGTCTGTGTACATGTCTCATTTCATCCATAATGACACAGACACTGCGGGCCCATGTCTGTATCATACCCTCCCCCGAAAAAGCAATAAAATGCTGTTCTAAAGTTTAGATGAAAACCATTTTTAGCCAGGATACAATGACTAAGTCTAGATTTACCCTCTATTCTAGACGATGAGGAAATTGAACTAAGTATACAAAACAATGATTTTCGGACATTGGACAAAAAAGAAACAGAAGGCAAAAATCCCTGAGAAAAGAGAAAAGAGAAACAAATAAAGTGAGTCCTATGATTGTCCCAGATTGTTGCCTAGAGATAGTTTCCAGACCATAGAACAGAGAAGCAACATTTAAAATGAGCCCAACATTTTCTCTGAGATGAGCGGAGTGAGACTAGAGTTCAGGGAGACCAAAGGTGCTGGAATTTATATGAAAAAACACTGGAGGGAGAGTAGCTGCACAGAGAAAGAGTACCAGAGATCTACAGGTGGGAGTTCTTAAAACTTTAACTGAAGCACGATCCACACATACAAGACCTGAAACTCTATAAAGAAGTAAGCAGGCCAAACAATTTCAGAGCTCACATTGGGTTACAAATAGTCCATAATATCACTAGTAACAGCAGGGAGACTTCACAATATATGAGGCATCAGAGACAGCATTCAGAAATGTTATCTCCTTTTGTAGTGAGGCTAACTAAATCTAGATTAAAGACAGATGTGAATCAATCCTGATAAAGCATAAAACTAAACCTTAATAGGGTTGAACTAACTTCAAATAAGTTAATTATGTGACAGAGGAAAGTCTGACACTCTCTAAAGGACTACAGCAAAATCCAGTAGTCAACAGCATAAAATTCATGAGGTCTGGCATCCAAAATTGTCAAGCACATAAAAAAGCAGGAAAATATAAGCCATCACCAAGAGAAAAATCAATCATTAGAAATGTACCCAGAAATTACAAAATTGACAGAATCCTCAGATAAGAATATCAGAACACCTAGTATAAATATATTCCATATGTATAAGAATGTAGAGAAAAATATGAACATTGTGAAGAAACAAATGGAAAACATAACAAAGACCCAAATGGAACTTCTGAAGACAAAAAAAATACACCCAAGAGTTGAAATAAAAAATGCACTGAATCAAATTAATAGCGGAGTAGGTACTACAGAAAAAAAAATGAAACATAGAAGGCCAAAGGTTAAAAGAGCAGAGCAGGCAACAAATAAAAAAATACCAAGTTGTCTAAAATTTGTGTAATTTAATTCTGAAAGAGAGAGGAGAGGGAAACAATACAAAAAAGTATTTGAAGAAATAATAGCCAAAATATTTTACATCTTATGAAAATTATAAATCCACAGGGCTAAGAAGCTCCCAAAACAACCCAAGCAGAATAAATATACAAAAAAAAAAACACCCCAAGACACAGAACAATCAAACTACTGATAGTTAGAGGTAAGAAGAAAAATCTTAAAAGCAGACAGAGGGGGGAAAAGACATTAAATACAGAGAAAGAACAATAGAAAACTCATAGACTTCTCATTAGAAGCTATCTATCTCATTAGAAGCTTCTCATTAGAAGCAAGAAAAAAATGGAGTGATATCTTTTAAAGTATAAAAAGAAAACATTATCAATCTACATTTTTATATCCATAAAACATATAAAAAATTGAGTCACAATAGACTTTTTCAGAGAAGCAAACATTGAGAGAAAACTTCACTACAAGAACTGTTAGAAGTAGCCCAGGCCAGATGGCTCAGTTGGTTGGAGCACCATCCCATACACCAAAAGAAATGTTAGAAGTAGTTCTTCAAGTAGAAGGACAATAATAACAGATGAAGATTTGAGTTACAAAAAGGAACAAAGAACACCAGAAACTGTAAATCTGAATGACTAAAATGTATTCTTATTTTGAATCTTCTTAAAGGATACTTAATTGTTTAAACAATGACAATGCATTGTAATGTTTATAACACATGTAGAAGTAAAATAAATGACAATTTTGAGAGGCACTACATATGAAAAGATGCTCAGTAACACTAGATTAGAGAAATGCAAGTTAAAACTCAATAAGATACCACTTCACACATAGTAGAACAGCAGTTATCAGAAAAATGAAAAATAGTGAGTGCTGGTGAGGATAAGGAAAAGTTAGAACCCTTGTGCACTGTTGGTCTGAATGTAAATAGTACAGCCACTGTGAGAAACAGTTTGTCATTTCTTCAAAAACTTAGACATAGAATTACCATATGATTCAGCAATTCCACTCCTAGTTATGTACTCCTCAAACTTAAAAGCAGGGACTTAAACAGATACTTGGACACAAATGCTCATAGCAGCATTGTTCACAATGACCAAAAGTGGAAACAAGTCAATGTTTAACAAGAAGTGGGTAGATAAACAAAATGGGGTATATGTATACAATGGAATCATATTAAAGCCTTAAAAAGCAATGAAATTCTATGTACTACAACAGACAAACCTTCAAACCATTATACCAAGTGAAATAAGTCAGAAACAAAAGGACAAAATTGTATAATTTCACTTATATGAGGTACTTAGAATAGTCATATCCATAGAGACAGAAAGTAAAATAGTGATTACCAAGAGCTACAGGAAGTGGGGAATACAGAGCTATTGTTTAGTGGATACAGAGTTTCTGTTTGGGATCATGAAAATTTTCTGGAATGGGATAGTGGTGATGGTTGATTAATATGGCAAATGTACTTAATGACACTGGATTGTACACTTTTTCCCTGGATTATACACTCCCAGTGCTGAGTCATCCCCCTAATGGCAGCAGCCTTTGTGCTCAGGGAGACCACTCCCCTCCGAGCAGCAACAGCCTGAGGAGAAACAACAGACCCAACCCCAGGAGGGTCTCTGCCCTGCCCTGTTGTGCTTAAACCTGACTGCTGAGTACAGAGTGACTAGATTAACAACCAAAGGAGATAGCCACAGACATAGGTCCCTGGCCAAGGAGGGCAGAATAGACTAGAGAGATTTGAGGAGAGACTGGGGATGGAGGCTTTGGGGAGAGAACTGAGAGAGTAGCCATTACCAGGATCCGGTGCTCAGCCAAACCCCAAATGGCAGCAGCCATTGTGTTCCAGTAAACCACCCATCTCCAAGCAGCAGCGGCAGCCTGAGGGGAAACAATAGCCCCAACCCCAGGAGCAATTTGGCCTCACCCTACAGTGTTTAAACCTGACTGCTAAGTGCAGAGTGACCAGATTAACACCTGAAGTGTACAGCCTGGGACAGCAGATCACTGGGAGGTCAGACAGGGTCAACTTCTGACATCACCAGAGGCAGATCCAGAAAGAAAAAAACAGTGTTAAGCACAAGAGGCTACCAAGACAAAAGCCACTGTGGTCTTCTCCATGATTTGCGATATTTTCTTTCCTGCATAGCTTTTTAACATTCATTTCTTGTCCAGCAAGTTTGTACATATTAAGTCATTAGATTTTATACTATAGTGTATCTCAATTCACACATTTTGCCCCTCCCTCCTCTTACTCTATTTTACCTTCCTCTTCCCTCACATTATTTTAATTTCAAATTTTGTTTTCTCTCTTGCTACAACTTGTTTCCATTCCACACTCTTATTATCTCATCCCCATCTAGGCACACAAAACGAATTTTCTTGTCAAGGGTCATCTCACATCCTTTTTCCCTGCTCTTAAAATACCCATGCTCCCCCTCCACCTTTAACAGTCTTTGCTAGTTGGTTGTAGGTAGGGAAGTTATTGTTGCATTGTTTTGTCAATTTTATCTCTAGAGCTTCACTAATTCTGTATTTAAAATATCAAATTTTATTTGTCCCCTCTCCTACTCTTTTTTCATCACAAATTTTAATTTTGCCATCTTAGCTTATTTCTTTTTTTCTTCTATTTCTCTTTCATACTTCCTTTTTATCTTTCTTCATTTTAGTCTTCCTTTTGAAGACTAACAGCAAGACTAGTATGAAGACACAGGAAAATTTTACAAAGCGTTTAAGGGAGAGATAACCCCCATCCTCCACAGATTATTCCAAAAATTTTAAGAAGATGGAAGACTCCCAAACTCTTTTTATGAGTCCAGCATCATCCTCATCATCAACCCCAAAGCCAGACAAAGACACAACAAAGAAAGAAAACTACAGACCAATATCTTCCTTCTTTCTTTTTCCTTATAGTTCAAATTTTAATTTTTCCCTCTCTTAGCCTGGGTTTTGTACCATGCTGTTAGTATTCCCTCTCTTTCAATAATTTCAAAATCATTTCCCATTTCTCTAAGCATCTCTTAGACTTTTCTTTGTTTCTTTTTTCCTTCTTATTTCCATACCACCTATATTACTTTTAGCTCATTTGTTCTTGATAGTACTGTGCGGATATTTCTCTCCAATTTGGCTCCAATGTTTCTATTAATTTTTTACTATTTTTTCTTTCCTTTTATTTCTCTCTCATTTTATTTTTATATTATTTTAATTTCTGTTTAAAACTAATACTGTATGCTTCCCTTCTCATATTCTGTTACACATTCTTCATTTCATTTTTTTATTCATAATGTAAATTGCACCTTCTCTTTTTCCATTGTTCTAACTCAACCCTTATTAGTGCTCCTCCCTTGCCCTCTGAAAATCCTTTTTCTTTCAGTATGTAATCTCATATCTGCTCTCCTCTCTTATAATAGTCTTAATCTCTGTACAACCTTGTTAATACTGGATCATTTACTATTGATAGTGGTACTGTCATAGGGAGAGGGTTTTTTGAGGTATGGGTGTGTTTCCTGGGCTTTGTGGTTTTCTTCAAGCAGCACCTGAAAAACAACACACAAGATGTAGTGGGCAGAGTGACCCTCAGTAAACCAGCTGGAGGGAAGGACCCACCAAACATAGATTCAACAACAATCAAAACCCAATTATATCCAGAGAACCAGCATAAAAGGCAAAACAGGCATCCCAACAGCATAAAGTTCAGATGATCAAGGAGACTGCACCACTGAATCTTACAGGCCTCCTACCATAGAAGTTCACACCACAAACTCAGGAAGTCAAACACATCAACTTAAAAAGTGGAAGCAAACAAGAAGAGTCTCACAAACAATGGGAAGACAAAGAAACAATCCCCAAATGAAAGGAAAGGAGGTACCCTCAGAAAGAATGCTAAATGAAATAGAGGCAAGTCAACTATCAGATATTGAATTCAAAACAATGGCTATAAGGAAGCTCAATGAGCTCAGTGAGAATTACCAAAAACTACAGGGAAACTATGAGGAACTCACTGCAAACTATATCAGCATAAAAAAAAATACAAACAATCAACAAAGGCCAAGAGGAAATGAAGAATACAATTTCTGAATTAAAGAATACAGTAGAAAGCATCGCAAGCAGGATCAATGAAATGGAGGATCAAATCAGTAAGCTGGAGGACTAGTTAGAAAAAAATCTCCAAAACAGCAATAAAAGTAAAAAAGACTCAAAAAGAATGAAGAGGGGCTAAGAGAAAATGTATGGTAACATGAAACAGAATAATATCCATATAATAGGAATACCAGAAGGAGAAGAAGAGGAGCAAAGAATAGAAAACCTGTTTGAAAAAGTAATGATAGAAAACTTCCCTAATTTGATGAGAGAAAAAGTCACACAAATCCAGGAATCACAGAGTCCCAATCAAGAGGAACCCAAAGAGGCCCACTTTAAGACACGTCAAAATTAAAATGGCAAAATTCCAAGACAAAGAGAGAATCTTCAAGGCAGCAAGGGAGAAACAGGAAGTAACATACACAGGAGTCCTGATAAGACTAGTACTTGACTTCTGAACAAAAACATTATAAGCCAAAAGGGGATGGCAAGGAATATTCCAAGCAATGAAAAACAAAAGCCTGCAACAAAGACTACTCCAGCCAGCAAGGCTCTCAATTAAAATGAAACAAGGAGCTGCCCTTACAAAAGAAGATTAAAACAATATACCACCTCCAAACCAACACTGCAACAAATGCTAAAGGAACTGCTATAAGAAGAGAAAGGAAAACAGTGAGAGAGGAAGGAATAAGCGTACAAAGGGAGTACAATAGCAATAAATAAGTACCTATCAATAGTAACCTTAAATGCAAATGGATTAAATGTTCTAATCAAAAGACATAGGGTTGCCCTGGCTGGTGTAGCTCAGTGGATTGAGCGCGGGCCTGTGAACCAAAGGACTGTGGTTTAATTCCCAGTCAGGGCACATGCCTGGGCTGCAGGTCAGTTCCCAGCAGGAGACACAGGAGAAGCAACCATGCATTGATATTTCTCTCCCTCTCTCCTTCCCTTTCCCTCTAAATATAAATAAAATTTTAAAAAAGGTAAAAAAAAAGACATAGGGTGGCTAAATGGGTAAGAAAACATGACCCGCACATGCTGCCTACCAGAGAACCACCTCAGAACAAAAGACATACACAGACTGAAAGTGAAGGGCTGGGGACAAATATTCCAAGAAAATGGACAAGAGAAAAACAAGCTAGGGTAGCAATACTCATATCAGACAAAATAGACTTCAAGAAAAGAACCATAAAGACAGACCCAGAAGGTCACTTCACAATACTCCAGGGAAGAATCCATCAAGAAGACATAAACATTGTAAATATATATGCACCCAACATCGGAGCACCCAAATACATAAAGAAAATCTTGGATGACTTCAAGAAAGATGTCAACAGCAACACAATTATAGTAGGGGATTTTAACACCCCACTGTCAAAAATGGACAGATCTTCCAAACAAAATATCAACAAAGATATTGTGGCATTGAACAATGCCCTAGATCTAATGGACTTAACTGATATATATAAAGAGCCTTTGATCCCAAAGAAGAAAAATATGCATTCTTTTCAAATGCACATGGAACATTTTCAAAGATAGACCACATGATAGGATCAAAACAAGCCTCAACAAATTCAAGAAAATTGAAATCATATCAAGCATTTTCTCCAACCACAAGAGCCTGAAACTAGAAACCAACCTAAAAGAAAAAAACCCAAAACACTCAAACTCATGAAGATTGAATAGCATGCTATTCAACGAGTGGGTCAAGAATGAGATTAGGGAAGAAATCAAAAAATTTCTGGAAACAAATGAAAATGAACTCACAACAATCCAAAACTTACAGGACACAGCGAACACTGAGATGGAAGTTCATAGCAATACAGGCTTACCTAAACAAGATTGAAACATTTTAAATAAACAGCCTAACCCTACGCCTACAAGAACTCAAGGAACAACAACAAAGACAGTCCAGAGCAAGTAGAAGGAAGGAAATAATCAAGATCAGAGCACAATTAAATGACATAGAGACTAAAAGCACAATTCTAAGGATCAATGAATCCAGGAGCTGGTTCTCTGAAACAATAAACAAAATTGGTAAGCCCTTAAGCAGGCTCATCAAGAAAAAAAGAGAGAGGACCCAAATAAACACATCAGAAATGAAAGAGGAGAGATTATAACTTACACCACAGAAATACAAAGGATTCTGAGAAATTACTACAAAGAACTGTATGCCAAGACATTTGAAAACCTAGGTGAAATGGACAAATGTCTAGAAAAATATAATCTTCCAAAACTCAATGAAGAAGAAGCAGAAAGCCTATACAGACCATAACAGCAGGAGAAATGGAAGCAGTAATAAAAAACTCCCAACACACAAAAACCGTGGACTAGATGGTTTCACAGGAAAATTTTACAAAGCGTTTAAGGGAGAGATAACCCCTATCCTCCACAGATTATTCCAAAAATTTTAAGAAGATGGAAGACTCCCAAACTCTTTTTATGAGTCCAGCATCATCTCATCATCAACCCCAAAGCCAGACAAAGACACAACAAAGAAAGAAAACTACAGACCAATATCACTGATGAACATAGATGCTAAAATCCTCAACAAACCCCATCCAGCAATACATCAGAAAGATCATACACCATGACCAAGTGGGATTCATCCCAGGGATTGAAGGATGGCTTAACATTCACAAATCAATAAATGTAAAGTAATACACCACATAAGCAAAATGAAGTGTAAAAATCACATAATCCTATCAATAGATGTGGAAAAAGCATTTGATAAGGTACAGCACCCATTTATGATAAAAACACTTAGCAAAGCAGGAGTAGAGAGAGCATTCCTCAACCTAATAAAGGCCATATATGAAAAATCTACAGCCAACATCATAGTCAATGGACAAAAACTAAAACCTTTCCCACTAGGATCAGGAACAAGACAAGGATGTCTGCTTTCACCACTTTCTTCAACATAGTATTGGAAGTCCTAGCCACAGCAATCAGACAAGAAGAAGAAATAAAAGGCATCCAATTGGAAAGGAGGAAGTAAAACTGTCATTGTTTGCAGATTTCATGATTGTATACACAGAAAACTCTATAGACTCCACCAAAAAGATACTCAACCTAATATGTGAATTTGGCAAAACAGCAAGATTTAAGTCAATTTTCAGAAACTGAAGGCACTTTTCTACACTAACAATGAAATATCAGAAACAGAAATCAGAAAAAAAATACTAACTACTATAGCAATAAGAAAAATAAAGTACTTAGGAAGAAACCTAACCAAAGAGGTAAAAACTGTACTCAGAAAACTACACAACACTGAAGAAAAAGATTAAGAAAGATACAAATAAATGGAAGTATATGCCATGTTCATATATTGGAAGAACTGACATCATCAAAATATCCATACTACCCAAAGCAATTTATAGATTCAATGCAATACCTATTAAAATACCAATGTCATATTTCACAGACATAGAACAAACATTTCAAAAATGTATATGGAACCATAAACAACCCCAAATAGCTGCAGAAATTTTCAGAAAGAACAAAGTAAGAATGATCATAATACCTGACATCAAACTATATTACAAGGCCACTGTAATTCAAACAATCTGGTACTGGCATAAGAACAGATACATAGATCAATGGAACAAAATAGAGAGCCCAGAAATAATCCCATGTCTCTATTGTCAATTAATATTTGACAAAGGGGGCAGAAGCATAAAATGGAGTGAAAATAGACACTTCAACAAATGATGTTGGGAGATCTGGACAGATACATGTAAAAAATGAAACTTGACCACCAACTTACACCATACAACAAACAATAAACTCAAGATAAATAAAAGAATTAAATATGAGTTGTGACACTATAAAAGTCCTACAGGAGAACATAGGCATGAAAATCTCAGCTATCCCATGCAGCAATATTTTCACTGTTGTCTCCTAGAGCAAGGGACATAAAGGAAAGTATAAACAAAAGGGACCTCATCAAATTAAATATCTTCTGCATGGCTAAAGAAAATATTAACAAAATGAAAAGGGAAGGAACTGTATGGGAAAAAATATTTGCTAATGATACCTTGGACAAGGGTTTGATCTCCAAAATATAAAGAACTCACAGGACACCACTCCAGGAAGACAAGCAACCCAATTAAAAATGGGCAAAGGACATGAACAGACTCTTCTCCAAGGAGGACATAAAGAGAGCCCAAAGACATGTGAAAGAATGCTCAGCATCACTAGCCATGAGAGAGATGCAAATTAAAACCACAATGAGATACCACTTCACACCAGTCAGAATGATCATCATAAACAAATTAATAAACAACAAGTTCTGGCAAGGTTGTGGGGAAAAGGGAACTCTAGTGCACTGTTGGTGGGAATGCAGACTGGTGCAACCACTATGGAAAACAGTATGGAATTTCCTCAGAAAACTAAAAATGGAACTGCCTTTTGACCCAACAATTTCACTGTTGAGATTATACCCTCAGAATCCTGAAACACTCATTCAAAAGAACCTAGGCACCCCAATATTCATAGCAGCACAATTTACAATAGCCAAGTGCTAGAAGCAGCCTATGTGCCCATCAGTAAATAAGTGGATGAAAAAACTGTGGTACATTTACACAATGGAATACTATGCAGCAGAAAAAAGAAAGAGCTCCTACTCTTTGCAAAAGCATGGATGGAACTGGAGAGCATTATGCTAAGTGAACTAAGCCAGGCAGTAAAAGACAAATACCATATGATCTCATCTGCATGTGGAACCTAATCACCAAAAGAAACAAGCAAGCAAAATAGAGCCAGAGACATTGAAATTAAGAACAAGCCAACAGTGACGAGAGAGGAGAGGAGAATAATGGGGGAAAGGAGGGAAAACGATATCAAAGAACATGTATAAAGGACCCATAAACAATCCAAAGGGAGGTAGGATTCAAGGTGGGAGGTGGGGGTTGGTGGGGCAGGAGAAAGTGGCAGTGGGGAAATGGAGACAACTGTATTTGAATAATAATAAAAATGATAAAAAATATCTCAAAGAATAAATTACAAGGAAAATTAGAAAATATATTGAGACAAATGAAAATGAAAACAAAACATACCAAAATTCATGAAGATGCATCAAAAGCAGTACTAAGAGGTAATGTATAGTTATAAAAGTGTGCCAAAAAGGAAGATTAAAAACATAACTTTTCATCTTCAGGAACTAGAAAAAAACTAAACCCGAAACTACAATAAGGAGTTAAATAATCAAGATTAGAGAGATAAACAAAATAGAGCATAGAAAAACAATAGAGAAAAGTACAAAATCAAAACTTGGTGCTTTGAAAACACCACAAAATTGACAAACATTTAGCTAGATTAAGTAAGAAAAAAGAGATAAGACTCAAAAAGCTAAAATCAGGGAAGAAGAGGCACAGTTTCTCTGCCAGCCCTCGCCCGCGCTTCAGTGGGTGTCTGGTGTCCAATTCTTCGGCGTGGCTGGCTGGGACCAGGCTAACTTGGGTGCAAGAAGCTAGCGGTGGTGGGCATCTGCTGAGCAACAGGACCCTAAAGAAAGAGGAAGCAGCAGAGAGAATGAGGGGGAAAGGCCAGGAGTAAGGAAGGGTCCCCAAAGCCTGCACCCTTCTATGGTGCACGGGGTGGGCATGACCGGCAGGCAAGGTCTCAAGAGTAGGTGGAAGCGGAGAACAACAAGATACCTGCAGAAGACTGCACTGGTGACTTTCACAGGTATACTACCACAGAAGTTCACACCATAAACCCAGCAAACCAGAACAGATCAATTTAAGAAGTGGAAGACAACAAGAAGAGTATCACAAACAATGGGAAGACAAAGAAACAATCCCCAAATGAAAGAAAAGGAGGAAGCCTCAGAAAGAATATTAGATGAAATAGAGGCAAGTCAACTATCAGATGTGGAATTCAAAGCACTGGTTATCAGGAAATTCAAAGAGCTGACAACGAGCTACCAGAAACTACAGGGGAGCTACAATGAACTCTCTGCAAACTATACCAACATGAAAAAGGAAATAGAAACCATCAGCAAAGGCCAAGAGGAAATGAAGAATACAATTTCTGAAATGAAGAACACAGTAGAAGGTATGAAGAATAGAATCGATATGGTGGAAGATCGCATAAGTGAGATTGAAGACAGGTTAGAAAAAATCTCCCAGACAGAACAAGTAAGGGAAAAGAGAATCAGAAAAAATGAAGAGAATTTAAGAGAAATGCAAGACAACATGAAACGTAATAATATCCGAATAATAGGAATTCCAGAAGGAGAGGAAGAGGAACAAGGTATAGAAAACCTACTTGAAAGAGTAATAACGGAAAATTTTCCTAAGTTGAGGAGAGATAAAGTCGCACGGATCCAGGAATCACAGAGAGTCCCCAGCAGGTGGAACCCAAAGAGGCCTACTGCAAGACACATCATCATTAAAATGGCAAACCTCCAAGACAAAGAGAAAATCCTAAAGGCAGCAAGGGAGAAAAAAGAAGTGACATACAAGGGGGTCCCAATAAGGCTGGCTACTGACTTCTCAATGGAAACATTCCAAGCAAGAAGAGAATGGCAAGAAATATTCCAAGTAATGAGAAACAGAGGCCTACAACCAAGGCTACTGTACCCAGCAAGGCTCTCAATCAAGATAGAAGGCCAAATAAAGAGCTTCCAAGACAAAAGAAGTCTAAAAGAATACGCTTCCACCAAACCAGCTCTACAAGAATTACTAAAAGGGCTGCTTTAAGGAAAGGAAGGAAAAGAGAGAGACAGAGAGGAACACAGGTACATAAATGGCAATGAATAAGTACCTTTCAATAATAACCTTAAATGTAAATGGATTAAATGCACCAATTAAAAGACATAGAATAGCTGAATGGATAAGAAAGCATGACCCACACATATGCTGCCTACAAGAGACCCACCTCAGGTCAAAAGACCACCACAGACTAAAAGTGAAAGGATGGAAACAAATTTTCCAAGCAAATGGACAAGAAAAAAAAGCCGGGGTAGCAATTCTCATATCAGACAAAATAGACTTCAAAAAAAGGGCCATAAAGAGAGACCCAGAAGGTCACTTCATAATACTCAAGGGAAGAATCCACCAAGAAGACATTAACATCATAAATATATATGCACCCAACACAGGAGCACCCAAATATATAAAGAAAATCCTAGAGGACCTCAAGAAAGATATTGACAGCAACACAATTATAGTAGGGGATTTTAACACCCCACTGTCAAAAATGGACAGATCTTCCAAACAAAATATCAACAAAGATATAGCAGCATTAAACGACACTCTAGAAGAAATGGACCTAATTGATATATATAGAGCCATCCATCCCAAAGAAACTAAATACACTTTCTTTTCAAACGCACATGGAACATTTTCAAAGATAGATCACATGATAGGACACAAAACCAGTCTCAACAACTTCAGGAAAATAGAAATCATACCAAGCATCTTCTCTGATCACAAGGGACTGAAATTGGAAACCAACCCCACAGGAAAAAACCCAAAACACCCAAAATCATGGAGACTGAATGGTAGGCTATTGAACAATGAATGGGTCAAGATTGAAATTAGGGAGGAAATCAAAAAACTCCTTGAAACAAATGAAAATGAACTCACCACAACCCAAAATTTATGGGACACAGTGAAGGCAGTCCTGAGAGGGAAGTTCATAGCGATACAGGCTCACCTAAAGAGGATAGAAACATTTCAAACAAACAACCTAACCCAACGCCTGCAAGAACTCGAGGAACAACAACAAAGACAGCCCAGAGCAAGTAGAAGGAAGGAAATAACCAAGATCAAAGCAGAATTAAATGACATAGAGACTAAAAGCACAATTCTAAAGATCAATGAATCCAGGAGTTGGTTTTTTGAAAAGATAAACAAAATAGACAAACCTTTAAGTAGGCTCATTAAGAAAAGAAGAGAGAGGACACAAATAAACACAATCAGAAATGAAAGAGGAGAGATTACAACTGATACCACAGAAATAGAAAGGATTGTAAGAAATTACTATGCGGAACTGTATGCCAAGAAATTTGAAAACCTGGGTGAAATGGACAAATTTCTAGAAAAATATAATCTTCCAAAACTCAATGAAAAAGAAGCAGAAAACCTGAACAGGCCAATAACAGCAAATGAAATTGAAGAAGTAATCAAAAAACTCCCATCACACAAAAGCCCTGGGCCAGATGGTTTCACAGGAGAATTCTACAAAGCTTTTAAGGAAGAGCTAACCCCTATTCTTCACAGACTATTCCAAAAAATCCAAAAGGAGGGAAAACTCCCCAACTCTTTCTATGAAGCCAGCATCACCCTAATCCCAAAGCCAGATAGAGACACAACAAAGAAAGAAAATTACAGACCAATATCACTGATGAACATAGATGCTAAAATCCTCAACAAAATATTGGCAAATCGCATCCAACAATACATCAAAAAGATCATACACCATGACCAAGTGGGATTCATCCCGGGGATGCAAGGATGGTTCAATATACGCAAATCAATAAATGTAATACACGAAATAAACAAAAGCAAAGACAAAAACCACATGGTCATATCAATAGATGCGGAAAAAGCTTTTGATAAGGTACAACACCCATTTATGATAAAGGTACTCAGCAAGGTGGGAATAGAGGGAACATTCCTCAATATAATAAAGGCCATATATGAAAGACCTACAGCCAACATCATACTCAATGGGCAAAAACTAAAAGCTTTTCCACTAAGATCAGGTACAAGACAAGGTTGCCCACTTTCACCACTTCTATTCAATATAGTATTAGAAGTTCTAGCTGCAGCGATCAGACAAGAAAAGGAAATAAAAGGCATCCAAATCGGAAAGGAGGAAACAAAACTGGCATTGTTTGCAGATGACATGATAGTGTACATGGAAAACCCTATAGCCTCTACCAAAAAACTGCTGGAACTAATAAATGAATTTGGCATAACAGCGGGATACAAAGTTAATATCCAGAAATCAAAGGCATTTTTGTATACCAACAATGAAGCAGCAGAAGCAGAAATCAGGAAAAAAATCCCATTCGATATAGCAAAAAGAAAAATAAAATATCTGGGAATAAACCTAACCAAGGAGGTAAAAGACCTGTATGCAGAAAACTACACAACACTGAAGAAAGAAATCAAGGAAGACACAAATAAATGGAAACATATACCGTGTTCATGGATTGGAAGAATTAACATCATCAAAATGTCCATACTACCCAAAGCAATTTACAGATTCAATGCAATACCTATTAAAGTACCAATGGCGTATTTCACAGACATAGAACAAACACTTCAAAAATTTATATGGAACCAGAAAAGACCCCGAATAGCTGCTGCAATTTTGAGAAAGAAGAACAAAGTAGGAGGGATCACAATACCTGATATCAAACTGTATTACAAGGCCACTGTAATCAAAACAGCCTGGTACTGGCACAAAAACAGGCACATAGACCAATGGAATAGAACAGAGAGCCCAGAAATAAACCCAACTCTCTACAGTCAATTAATATTCGACAAAGGGGGCAATAACATAAAATGGAGTAAAGACAGCCTTTTCAACAAATGGTGTTGGGAGAACTGGACAGCTACATGCAAAAAAATGAAACTTGAGCACCAACTTACACCATACACCAAAATAAATTCAAGGTGGATAAAAGACTTAAATATAAGCCGTGAAACCATTAAAACCCTAGAGGAGAGCCTTGGCAAGAAAATCTCAGATATTCCACGCAGCAATATTTTTACTGATACGTCCCCTAGAGCAAGGAACATAAAGGAAAGAATAAACAAATGGGATCTCATCAAAATTAAAAGCTTCTGCATGGCTAAGGAAAACAGTATCAAGATACAAAGAGAAGCAACAGCTTGGGAAAACATATTTGCCAATGATACCTCAGATAAGGGTTTAATCTCCAAAATATACAAAGAACTCATTCGGCTCCACTCAAAGAAGACAAGCAACCCAATCAAAAAATGGGCAGAGGACTTGAACAGACATTTCTCCAAGGAGGACATACAGAGAATCCAGAGACACATGAAAAGATGCTCGATATCACTAGCTATCAGAGAGATGCAAATTAAAACCGCAATGAGATACCACTTAACACCAGTCAGATTGGCTATCATAAACAAAGAAACAAACAACAAGTGCTGGAGAGGTTGTGGGGAAAAGGGGACTCTAGTTCACTGTTGGTGGGATTGCAGACTGGTACAACCACTATGGAAAACAGTATGGAATTTTCTAAGAAAACTAAAAATGAACGTACCTTTTGACCCAGCAATTCCACTCTTGGGAGTATATCCTAAGAACCCTGAAACACCAATCCAAAAGAACCTATGCACCCCGATGTTCATAGCAGCACAATTTACGATAGCCAAGAGTTGGAAGCAGCCTAGATGCCCATCGGTAAATGACTGGATCAAAAAACTATGGTACATTTACACAATGGAATTCTATGCTGCAGAAAGGAAGAAGGAGCTCCTACCCTTTGCAATATCATGGATGGAACTGGAAAGCATTATGCTGAGCGAAATAAGCCAGGCAGTGAAAGACAAATACCATATGATATCACCTTTAACAGGAATCTAAACAACAAAACAAACAAGCAAGCAAAATGTAACCAAAGACACTGAAATACAGAACGTGCTGACAGGGTCCAGAGGGTAGAGGGGAGAGAAGCACAGAGTAAAAGGGGATGGACTCACATGAATAAGTATGAAGGACACATGGACAATAACTAAGATGGGGGGCAGAGATGGGAGGGGGGTGGGGAGCACTGGGGGGGCAGGGCGGGGAATACAAGAAAGAAAAGTGTACTTGAACAAAAGTTAAATAAAAAAAGATTCTATAAAAAAAGCTAAAATCAAAAATAAAAGAGAAGGCACTACAATTTCAGAAATAATGATTATTTTAAAAATTCCATGAATAATTATATACTAACAAATTGGATAACCTAGATGAAATGGATGAATTTCTAAAAACATACAACCTACCAAGACTGAATTATGAGGAAATAAAAAATCTGAGTATACCTATAACTAGTAAAAAGAGTGGCTCACTAATCAAAAAACCTCTCCAAAAGAAAACCCCCGGAGCACAAGCCTTCACTGGTGAATTCTACCAAATACTTAAAAAGAATTAACACCAATTCTCTTCAAATACTTCCAAAAAATTGAAGAGGAAGAAACACTTTCAACACATTCTGGGAGGCCAGCATTACCCTGATACCAAAACTAGACAAAGACACTACAAGAAATGAAAATTACAGACCAATGTTCCTGATTAATATTAATGTAAATATCCTCAACAAATCCTAGCAAACAGAATTCAAAGGCACATTAAAAGTATCACCATGACCAAGTAGGATTTATTCCTAGAATACAAGGATGATTCAACAATTCAAATATCAATCAATGAATTATACCACATTAACAGAATAAAGGAAAGGACTACATGATCACGTCCATTGATGCAGAAAAAGCATTTTTAAAAATCAACACCCTTTTGCCCTGGCTGATGTAGCTCAGTGGATTGAGCACGGGCCTACAAACAACACGATCAAGGTTCGATTCCCAGTCAGAGCACATGCCTGGGTTGCAGGCCAGTTCTCAGCAGGGCACTCATGAGAGGCAACCATACATTGATAATTCTCTCCTTCTCTCCTTCCCTTCCCCTCTAAAGATAAATAAATAAAATCTTTTTTTAAAAAAGCTGGGCATCAGCAACAGCTTAAAATCAACACCCTTTCAAATAAAAACACAACAATCTAGAATAAAAGGGAACTACCCCAACATAATAAAAGCCATGCATAAAAATCCCACAGCTAAGGTCATACTAAATGGTGAAAATCTGTAAGCATTTTTCCTGATAACAAAAAAGAGAGTGCCTGCTTTCACCACTTTTATTCAACAGAGTACTAAATGTCCTAGCCAGAACAATAAAGCCAAAAAGAAAAAGAAAATAAATAACAGGTCTCCAAATTGGAAAGAAAGAAGTAAAATTATCTCTGAACAGATGGCATGATCTTTTATGTAGAAACCCTGAAGATTACATATGTACAAGTGCACCTGCATGCATGAACAAAACTGTTGGAACTAATAAACTAATCTTCAAAATATGCTGGATAAATAATCAACATGCAAAAATCGGTTGTTTTTATATACTAACAATGAATAATCTGAAAGTAAATTAAGAAAGTAATTCAATTTATAATAGCATCAGAAAATATAAAATACTTAGGAATAAATTTAACCAAGGAGGTGAAAAGCTTGTACACTGAAAATTACCAAACTTTTCTCAGAGAAATTGAAAAAGACATCCCATGCTCATGAGTTGGAAGAATTACTATTATGAAAATGTAAATACTACCCAATTATCCAAAGTGATCTACACATTAAGTGCAATCATCCAAAGTGATCTACACATTAAGTGCAATCCCTATTAAAATCCCAATGGTGTATTTTGCAGAAGTTAACAATTCATCCTAAAATTCATTTCGAATGTCAGTGGACCCTAAATAGCTAAAGCAATCTTGTAAATAAGCATGTGGACATCTCACACTTGCTGATTTGAAACTTCTTACAAAGCTACAATAATCAAAACAGTGTGATATTAGCATAAAACCAGATATATATAACCCAATGAAATAAATAGCTCAGAAATAAATCCCCATGTATGTGGTAAAATTATTTTTGTGTTACTTATTCTACTGATCAAAATCCAATAAATGTAATATTGTAATAGATGCAAGGAGCAACAGAATTATTGAGTTCTCAATCTACTTATCTTTGTAATTTTTAATTACATTTTATTGATTATGCTATTACAGTTATCCCAGATTTTGTCTCTTTGCCCCTCTCCATCTAGCACCTACACTCCCTCAGGCAACCCCCACACCTTTGTTCATGTTCATGGGTCATGCATATAAGTTCTTTGGAAACTCCATTTCTTATGCTGTTCATTACAGCCCTATTGCTATTCTGTGACTACCTATTTGTATTTCTTAATACCCTCACCTCTTCACTCATTCCTACAACCCCCCCATCTCATCAGGGAACTATCAAAACCCTCTCCATATCCATGATTCTGTCTCTGTTTTTCTTGTTTGCCTAATTTGTTTTTTAGATACAGTTGTTAATAGATATGTATTTATTGCCATTTTTATTATTCATAGTTTTTATCTTTTTTCTTAAATAAGTTCATTTAACATTTCATATAATAATGGTTTGGTGATGATGAACTCTAGTTGTTTTTTGTTTTGTCTAGAAAGCTCTTTTTCTGCCCTTCAATTCTAAATGTTAGCTTGGCTAGGTAGAGCAATCTTGGCTGTAGTTCCTTGATTTTCATGACTTTGAATATTTCTTGCCAGTCACTTCTAGCCTGCAAAGTTTATTTTCAGAAATCAGCTGACAGTCTTATGAGAATACCCCGGTAGGTAACTAACTGCTTCTCTCTTGCCGCTTTTAAGATTCTCTTTTTAACATTTGCTTTTTTAATTATGATGTGTTTTGGTATGGACCTCATGGCATCCATCTTGTTTGGGACTCTCTGTGCTTCCTGGACTTGCATGTTTATTTCTTTCACCAAATTAGGGAGTTTTCCTTCGCTATTTTTTCAAATAAATTTCCAATTTCTTGCTCTTTCTCTTCTCCCTCTCTTCTCCCTCTGGCACATTCTCATAATGAGAATGTTGGAATACTTGAAGTTTTCCGAGAGGCTCCTTATACTATCCTCATTTCTTTAAATTCTTTTACTTTTTGTTGCTTTGATTGGTTGATTTTTGCTTCCTATTTGTACTTCTTAATCCCCTCACCTCTTCCCCCAAACCCTGTCCCATCTGGAAACAACAATGATCATGTTCCAAATCATTGATTTGATTCTTGGCTTCATCCACTCTATTGCCAATTCCCTGTATATTGTTCTTTATTTCTATTTGCATATCCTTCATGTCTGACTGAATCTCTTTTATGCTGTCAAGGTCCCCAGTAAGTTCCTTGAGCATCTTATAACCAGTGTTTTGGACTCTGCATCTGTTAGATTGTTTATCTACACTTTGTTCAGTTCTTTTTCTGGAGTTCCGACCTGTTCTTTCATTTGGGCCATGTTTCTTTGTCCCCTCATTTTGGCAGCCTCCCTGTGTTTGTTTCTATGTATTATGTAGAGCTGCTATGATTTCCTGTGTTGGTAGTGTGGCCTAATATAGTAGGTGTCCTGTAGGGCACAGTGGCACAAACTGCCCTATCACCCAAGCTGGGTACTTGAAGTGCACCCTTTCTGTGGGCCGTGTATACCCTCCTCTTGTAGTTGAGCCTTAATTGCTGTTGGCAGGTCAACATGATGGATTTACCCAGGCCAGTCAACTGCAAAGACTGGCTGTGACCACTGAGCACAAACCTCCATCCCCTCTGGAAGATCAGCTGTGCAGGGACAGGGTGGTGGTGCTCTGATGTGGTCTGTAGCTGTCCACTGACTGCACAAGGTCTGAGGTTTCCCGGGTGGTACAAGCCACCATCAACCACCATCTTTGTTTTCCCTGGGGCCACCCAGCAAGAGCTACAAAGCAATCTGCAGATAGCTGCTGCTAGTGCTGGGCCTGGGGCCATGTATCAAGAGGTACAGGTGCTGGGTACTTGCTGAGGTCAGCCATTGCTTGTTTGAGAGGATTTTGAAAGATATGAAGCATGATCCAAGACAAGCCATTCATAAGGAAAAGCCACTTGTTGTTAATAGCTTGGGTGGGCCCATACGTTGAGTGGGGCAGAGCTTCAGAGAATCCCCAGGACAAGGCAGACAGTGTGAGCCAGGTGGACAAAGTCTCAGTTATGGCACCTGCCTGGTGGTTTTGTGGCTCTGTTGGGAGAGGGTTTGGAAAAGGAACAATAGGCTGTGCCCACTGTTCTGTCTTGGAGAAAGCTGTCCCCAAGTTCTTATCCTGATGCCAAACACTTCAGTTCCTCCCTGTATGCCACTGGTGCCTTTCAAGCTGCTACCCCAGTGATGGAACTCAGAGAGACTGAGTTGGTGAGTCAGTGTACAGGTCCTTTAAGAGGAACTGCTTGGGAATCCAGCAGTTTCTCCTGCCATGTCAATCTCCACTGGTTTTTACAGCCAGAACTTAGGGGGACTTATCTTCCTGGCACTGGAACCCTGGCCTAGAGGGCCTGGTGTGGAGCTGGGTCCTCACTCTCCCAAGATATCCTTCCCAAATTTTTATCCACCACAGATGGGTGCAGGACCAGCCCATTCCACATCTCCACGTCTCCATCCTTCACTACTCCCAGTCTGCGTGGATGTGGTTTTTTTTTTTAAATTCTGTAGTTGTGAGACTTCCATTCAACTGGATTTGTGATGATTCTGAGTGATGTTTGTTCTACACTTCAGTTGTAATTTTGATGTGGTTGTATGAGGAGATGAGCCATGTTTACCTATGCCTCCATTTTGGTGGGAAGCCTGGAAAAATTATTTTTTACAAGGCACTTAAGATCATTCAGTGAGAAAAGAGCATTCTTTTCAATAAATAGTGTTGGCAAACTGGATATTCGCATGCAAAAGAATAAAGGTGGATCTTCGCTTTACACGATATACAAAAATTAACTCAGAGTGAATCAAAGATTTAAATGTGAGAGGTAAAACTATAAAACTCTTAGAAAAAAACAGAGGAAAGCTTTATGACATTAGATTTGGCAATGATTTCTTGAATAATATACAGAAGCATAGGCAGCAAAAGAAAAAATAAATTGGACTACATCAAAATTTAAAATTTCTATACATCAAAGAGTATGATCTACAGAAGGGAAGGCAATTACAGAATGGAAGGAAATGTTTGCAAGTTACCTAATTAATAAGGGGTTAGTATCCAGAATATATCAAGTACTCCTGTAACTCAACCATACATGCACACACACAAAAATTCTCTGTTAAGAAATGGCAAAGGGCTTGAATGGACATTTCTCCAAAGACAATATACAAGTGGCCAATAAGCACATGAAATGATGTTCAATACTAATAATTAAAGAATGAAAAAACCACAATGAGATACCATCTCATAGCAGTTAAGATGGATACTATTAAAAAACAGAAAATAATAAGTGTTGGTGAGAATGTGGAGAAACTGGAGCCTTTGTGTACTGTTGATGGGAATGTAAAATGGCACAGCAGCTATGAGAAACTCTATTGTAGTTCCTCAAAAATTAAAAATAATGCTACCATGTGATCCAGCAATTCCCCATTTAGGTATAGCCAAAGGAAAACAGGGTCTCAGACAGATATCTGTATACCCATATTCAACACAGCATTATTTACAGCAGCCAAGAGGTGGGAGAATTCATCAACAGATGAACGGATAAACAAAATTCAGTATATACATACAGTGAAATATTATTCAGCCTTAAAAAAAAGCTTGATACATGCTCTGACATGGATGACCTTTAAGAATATTTTGCTAAGTGAAATGGGATAGTCACAGAGTGATTCACTCATAGAGACAGAATATAGATGGGAGTTGCCAGAAGCTGGGGAAGGGGCAATTGGGGAGTTGATTAATGGGTATGAAGTCTCAGTTTTGTAAGGTGAAGTCTTCTGGAGATTGATTGCACAACGATGTGAATATATTTGACTCTGCTGGACTGTACACTTAACAATGGTTACATTGGCAAGTTCTACTGGTCTTGGTAAAAACAGCCCACCAAAATATGAGCTGAGATTAAAGAAGTAATTGAAAGCAAACACTGATCATTGTAAATATAAATATAGACATAGTCTCTATTTAACATAAATATTGTCTCTATAAAATAATATTATACTTTATAGGATTTTTTAGGACCCATTGCCATAACCATTCAGCCAGCTTGTCAGATGCCCACAGTATTTTCTAAAAGTTCAGAATTAAAATGCTGTTTAAATGGCACCAAAGAATGATTTTTAAGACAAAAATATTCAGATGAGAGGAAAGATCTGGACAATAACTAAAGAAAGATGTGGAGACAAGGGAAGGTTTACACGTTTTGGTTTAAGGACATTGGAGCTCTTCTTACTGTTTGTTTTGGTTTTCTTTGCCAGCTTTTTTTATAAGAAAGTAGAGGTTTGAGTATATTTATAGGCTGAGGTTAAATAACCAGTAGAGAGGAAGAGGTTGAAACGAGGAAAGAGATTGGGTGCAAAGGAAAACAGAGAATACCACTCAGATAGAGCTTATGCAGGTAGGCTATGAGAAAGAAACATTCAAATGTACAGAATCCTCTTTCTCTCAGGCCAAACTCATTGTCAGTAAGGACACAGTTGTTCTGGGGGAAAAGGACAAAGCTGTAGCCATGTCCCTAAACAATACCTCTGCCTGAGCTTTCCAGCATCCTAAAACTCCATTTCTCTCAGAGCCCCCCTGCCCAACCCCACTGATTCAATACCCTCTTACCTGGGGAATTCTAATCATAGGTATGAGCTGAGAACCACCAAGATCAGTTCATCCCTCCATAGTCCCCTGATCCTCAGAAGTGATCATGATTCTACCACGTGATTTGGGACACTTATAATTTCTGTAAGCTGGCATCAGTTTTGCCACTTCATATTATTTGTCCCATTTAAGCACCACGGTAGACCTGCAGTCTTTCATAAACTTAACTTGTTAAATTGTCATAGTCATTATTTTTTGAAGCTCATATTATTACAGTTTAGTTTATTTCAAGTTATCAAGCCCCAAACACAGAATCAGCTGTTCTCCAAGAAAACTTGGCTCTTTTAAGTAGAAATGAGAAATTTAGACACCCAAATGTGTTTACTAGAGAAGTACATTGTTTCAAATATGCATAGGAGGTAGTTTGGTGACATCAGAAAAGAAATGGTCTTAAGGAACTATCTTTTTTCAAAAAGTACTGATATTTTCAATTTGCCTCTACTTCTACTAATTTCTTTTTTACCTTCTCTAAATTTATCATAGATAGAAAGCAGGCTGACAGTTGTCAGTGGGGAAGGGGCTGGGAGGGGGTATGGAGGGACTGAGCAAAAAAGGAAAAAAAAGAAAAACACTCATGGACACAGACAACAGTATGATCATTGCTGGGGGGAGGGGGGAAAGGAAGGAGGGTAGAGAGGGGATAATGGTGAGGAAAGGAGACTTGGCTTGGGGTGGTAAACAAACAATACAGTGTACAGATGATCTGTTGTAGTATTGTGCACCTGAAACCTGTATAATTTTGCTAACCAGTGTCACCCCAATAAATTAAACAAAAAGGAAAAATAAATAAATTTAATGTGCCATGCTATATACTGTTATACCTAATCATTTGTCCAAATTATACTCTTGCCTTCAATTTTTTTCATCTTTTTTTACAGGTTGTATTTATTTATTTTAGAGAGGGGAAGGGAGGGAGAAAGAGAGGGAGAGAAACATCCATGAGTGATTGCCTTTTGCTCATCCCCTACTGGGGACCTTGCCCACAACCCCAGCATGTGCCCTAGACTGGGAATCGAATTAGGAACCCTCTGATTCACAGGCTGTCACTCAATCCACTGAGCCACACCAGCTAGGCCTTGCCTTCAAATTTTAAAGTTCCCTTTTTCTTTTCCTTTTTGACCTCTGGCTGCGTGCTCCTAAATGTCTAGGTCTATGTGTGGTCCTTAATCAATACTATTCAACCACCAACTATCTAAAAAAAAAAAAAGCAATCCCAGCCTCCCTTCAAAACACTACCAAAAGGCCCACAGGTTTAAGATTCCTGGCATCTCAGAGTGAATCCCAAACTCATTGTCAATAAGGACAGTTCCTTCTGGGGGAGAAGGATGAGGCTGTGTCCAGGAGTCCTTCAATAATATCTCTGAATTGAGTGACAACAGAAACAAAGGAGAGAGAACAAGTTCCAGCTTCACAGGATTTGTATGAAAATAACTTCTAATTCTTCATTTTAATGATCATTAGGGCTTCCATTTAATTCATATCAAAGGTAGCTCTAGTTTTAAACTATGATTTTGGGGGATCAATTTATATGCATTGTTTTTGCCTATGCCAACATTTCAAAATCCAATTAATATCAGAAAATGCAACTAAAATAAAATCAAGAATTGTGGTTTTTCACACTTTTCCCAAAAGTTCAAGTAGCACACTTTCTATAAGGCCTTTACAATTTATGCAATATTGGCTGGGCTCCTCAAGAATAAAAACATTTGCAAACTCAAACAATAAGAGATATTTAAGGCAAACACATTTCAATCTCATGCTATATTCACATTATATTCTCATAAAACCTAATGTCAAATTCAGAAGCAGTCAGAATAAATTTTAGCCATTTTATCTGTACAGGAAAAAACTGAAATCCTTACATGGCCTAAAGATTTCCAGGACTATAGTTTGAGTTTTGTGATAACTATTCAATCACAAGGAAAAGAAAATGTAGTCACTTTTTTCACTTTGAGGGTAGGATCCAGTTAGATCTACAAGATAAGAAATTATTTTGCCAAATCCAAATCCAATTAATTGGATATTAAAACTATCTTGGACTTGGATGAGACTAAGTTTACTAATTTTAAGGAAATCTTCATCTATTTAATCCCCGAAACCTGTTATATATGATAAACTACCTCCTTTGAGGCTAGTAGTAGTAGAGTTTTTCATTTTTGCACTCAAGTAGCTCTAGATAAAGAGGTTTTCCTGATTACCTGTTTTGTACATTTAAGCAAGGAAACACTACTGGGTGTCACTTCCACCAGAAGCCACCTGTCTCTCAGAGGGTTGGAGGCTAGCTGACCTGAGCTGACTTTCAGTACACCTTTGGGCAGATTCAGTCAGCATCCCCTTGTGGGGCTCAACTTCCTGAGCAGTCCCTCATCCAAGAGAACAATGTTCTTTTTCTTGTTTCTTCTCCTTCAGAGGTTGAAAAACATGCTTCCCCACCATGTCCCATCTTATTCCTCCACGATCTTTCTCTGCCTCTTTCAGTGCAGCTAAACCCAGCGAGGGCCTGATGTGAGTCTTCTGTAGGCTGGACAGAGACTGCCTGGGAGAGCTCAGTCATCCTAACTAGAGGCAGAAGTTGTAGAAGTCACTGCCTAAGGCCAAGCTTCTAAAGTAGAAGAGAGTGTGACCTTCCCAAATCACTAATACTGAGGTAAACATTTTGACGATAATGATCCAGTCCTGCAGTCATCTCCTCCTGTTATTCTTAGCTCCCATCCAGAAAAGGCATCTTGTTCTAAACCAAATCATAGTCAAAGTTAGTCACTTAACACTTTAGTTAACTATCTAGAGACCATTTTAATTCGGTATTTTTCATATTCTACTTAAAAGTCGCCTTTCTGAAGTATAAAATTATTTCAGAGGCTCTATCCTTAGAAAGCCATTTTTAAAAACTCATTTGGCTTGCACAAAACAATGAAAGCCAAGTTCATAGCTCTCAAAAGACTTTTCTGTAAAAACACATGTTAAAGTAATAACCCCAGCTCTTCCATTTTCGTGTTGAAGTCAGCCTCCCTATCTTAAGCTGTTCCTATGGCTCATGCAACGGCCTTGACTGAAACATTTTCAGGGTCTCATTTTCTCCTTCACTTTCCTGACACTCCTTCTAAAATCTAACCATAGTGGTAGGGGATCAGTGCCAGTCATCCTTCCAGCCCCAACTAAAACATTTTTTGAAGATTCCAGATCAGCAAGAAGAAACATGTTACATCAATATATTTAGCCAAGGATGCAGAATCTTATTAGAAAAGAAACCACACAGAGACTCCCTTTGAGCAGATGCAGCAAATCACAGCACGGTTTTCTTTACCATCCAGAGACCTTAATCAGCAGTGACATTAGGCACAGAGTTAGGGTCTTACCAGATCTCAGAAGCTCATTTCTTTCATTCTCTTAGCCACTATGCTATCTTGTCCAGACAGCTGTGCTTCTGCATCTGTTTCAGTCACTCTTTTATATTCTAATTTGTAATGGGGCTTGGACCCTGCAAATTACAACTCTGCTTTGCTAGCAGATGCCCTGTCAGGCTCTACCAATAGGGAGAGGGAGAGGGACTCTGGGAGGTCAAAAGGAGGGGAAATGGCAACTTTCATTTGCTACCAGTGTCACCCCCATGGCAGTACCTCACCCGAGTATCTGCAGCCAGTTACAGTCGAAGTTGGTTCCATTTCCCAGCTTCTCTCCACACTCACGGAAGCAGCTTCACTGTGCCACTCAGGGGTACAGCACCAATGAAGCAGAGCCCCTCTTCCAAAGATCTGAGTCCCAACAACATATTGGGTTGTTCAAAAAGTTCAAATGGTTTTTTCTATAAAATAAGTCACACTTTTCACTTTCACCAATAACTTTATTGATTGGATATTTTGAGTATATTGACTATATCCTGATACTGGCTTCTAATGGGTAGAGGCCAGGGGTGCTGCTAAACAACTTCCAATGCATTAGCAGCCCCACAGCAAAGAACTACTTGGCCAAACTGTCAATAGTACCAAGAAACTTCACAAACCACCTTTGACATGTTGATCAATCACAGCACCTTCTCCACATACAGCACAAATCTTTTCTTTTTTTGCATTTCAGTTGTTTTTACCTTTCTTGAAATAATAAAGCATAATAGGCAAATTTTGCATATTTTCTTCCATCCTCAATATTTAAATGCACACTGATATGACAGCTGTCACAATACAATTTAATGAAATTGTTTTGAATGTAGTTAAAGACGACTAAGCACTAGACAGCCATCGTATGGAAAAAACTAAATGAACCTTTTGGTCAACCCAATAGGATCCTCCTCAGAGTTTCTAATAATAACCCACATCTTCCCTTTGGTTCCCAGCCACGGAATGGTAGCTGCTCCACGCAGTTTCTGCCACTGTGCAACCTCTGCATTACCCTACTGCATTTCCAGTCCTCCAACACCTATTTAATCAAGTCCCTATACCCAATTTTTCCTGTAGAAATAACTAGTGTAATTTATACTTTGCCAGCTAGCCTCTGACTAACAAAAAGTACATTCTTTTGTTGATTTTAAAACTTATCATTTTCAAACACTGTGCCATTCACTATTTCATAGACTCCAACTGGAATCAGTGAAAATGAAGAGAAATTATTTCCAACCATCCCAAGCCAGGGATGCTACACCTTGATCAGCTGGTAGGAAAATAATTAATCACATATCTGAGGACATACCACCAGGTAGAGAATGTCCAACTGCCAAAGAACTTAGGAACCTTACCCAACCATGTAAAAATACCCAGCTTTGTACATTTCTTACAGGGGCACCTTTGTCATCTTGCCCCCTACATAAATCCTTCCATTTTACCCACCACCCCTCCACCTGCCAATCTCAGAATGAGGTAAATTTATAAAGACTGAAGTTACGACCACCCAGCCAGTATGTGCCTTCTGAGTGAAATGAAATGAAATGCAGCATTTCTTTAAAAGCCAATTATTTCCAACCTGTTCCATTAGAATCAAATATGGTAAATGTGCATGTAACATATTGACGTTTGTGCCCTGTGGCATCTGGGCCATAAACATCCTGCTTNAAATGTCTAGGTCTATGTGTCGTCCTTAATCAATACTATTCAACCACCAACTATCTAAAAAAAAAAAGAAGCAATCCCAGCCTTCCTTCAAAACACTACCAAAAGGCCCACAGGTTTAAGATTCCTGGCATCTCAGAGTGAATCCCAAACTTGTTGTCAGTACGGACAGTTCCTTCTGGGGGAGAAAGATGAGGCTGTGCCCAGGAGTCCTTCAATAATATCTCTGAATTGACACCTTCTCCACATACAGCACAAATCTTTTCTTTTTTTGCATTTCAGTTGTTTTTACCTTTCTTGAAATAATAAAGCATAATAGGCAAAATTTTGCATATTTTCTTTCATCCTCAATATTTAAATGCACACTGATATGACAGCTGTCACAATACAATTTAACGAAATTGTTTCGAATGAAGTTAAAGACGACTAAGCACTAGAGAGCCATCGTATGGAAAAAACGAAATGAACTTTTTGGTCAACCCAATAGGATCCTCCTCAGAGTTTCTAATAATAACCCACATCTTCTCTTTGGTTTCTGCCACTGTGTAATCTCTGCATTACCTTACTGCATTTCCAGTCCTCCAACACCTATTTAATCAAGTCCCTGTACCCAATTTTTCCTGTAGAAATAACTAGTGTAATTTATACTTTGCCAGCTAGCCTCTGACTAACAAAAAAGTACATTCTTTTGTTGATTTCAAAACTTATCATTTTCAAACACTGTGCCATTCACTATTTCATAGACTCCAACTGGAATCAGTGAAAATGAAGAGAAATTATTTCCAACCATCCCAAGCCAGGGATGCTACACCTTGATCAGCTGGTAGGAAAATAATTAATCACATATCTGAGGACATACCACCAGGTAGAGAATGTCCAACTGCCAAAGAACTTAGGAACTTTACCCAACCATGTAAAAATACCCAGCTTTGTACATTTCTTACAGGGGCACTTTTGTCATCTTGCCCCCTACATAAATCCTTCCATTTTACCCACCACCCCTCCACCTGCCAATCTCAGAATGAGGTAAATTTGTAAAGACTGAAGTTACAACCACCCAGCCAGTATGTGCCTTCTGAGTGAAATGAAATGAAATGCAGCATTTCTTTAAAAGCCAATTATTTCCAACCTGTTCCATTAGAATCAAATATGGTAAATGTGCATGTAACATATTGACGTTTGTGCCCTGTGGCATCTGGGCCATAAACATCCTGCTTATCATAACACTCATCTCCGTAGCTCTTGCAAAACAGAACCCTCCTCAGTAGAGCACACATTGCTCATTCATAACTCAGTATAGTAAGGAGACAGGCTGCCCTATTGTAACAGAGCCAGTCTCCCTGCCCCATGTTTCTATATACACAGCTGCACCTGCTACCCCTAACCACCTGACCAGGAATCACGAAGCCCATCCACCTGCATCAGAACAGATGGCAGACAGTACCACGTAGCCAATGCCATTTCCTGTGAGAAAGGAATCAGGCTGCCAAGGCATTGCCCCAGGCAGAGAGACAGTGAGGGGAGCCCTGATGAAGCCCAGTGGAAAAACTTGGACTTTAAAATCAGATCAACCACTTGAATCTTGGCTCTTTCACTTATTCACTACAAGACTGGGGACAAGTTATTTCAGTTTCCTTCCCTGGAAAAGGACACTGATAATGCCTATTATAGGGTTTTGTGGTGATTAAATAATATATTATATATAGAATGACTTATATAGTACCCAGTACTGTAAGAGCTTAAAAATTGTAAGTATTATTTTTTCCAAAATAAATATTAACAATGCAGTAAATTTCAGATTGCTGAGGGACTGTGTTTTCAATGCACCTCTTTACCATTTTCTGCTGTAGGTGTAATGACAAAGGGCAAAAAAGTAAATTTCCTAAGGTCCTTAAAATGATCACTTGCTGTGCCCCCTCTGGAAGATGCACACCCTCACGCTCCTCTCTACCTTGCTCCACCATCCTCCCATCCATTGCTCCCTTAATAACTCCTAGAAAGCAGGTGAAAATGAGTTGCCTGAGCTCTTCTTATAGCATGCTCTCCACTCCAGACAACTTCTCTCCATTTCCTGCTGTCTACTGGGTGAATCCTTATGGCTCTGTTCCTGATGATCAGCCAAGAGAAGAGCCTCTGCTTTTTCCAGACTCAGCAGGGAAACCCCAGGAGTCTAGCTGTGATGCATGCAATGCTCTCAGCTCAGCCCCTGAACTTTTACACAGGTGTAGCATTTGCAATTTAGCAGGAAAGCTACATAATTACTTAGAAAAAGTTCCTTCTGATTTTTCCTTTCTCTGAAAGTGCAATCTCTCCTAATAACATCATCCAACTGAATGCTCCTAGTTCTGTTGAAATGCATTTTAATTATCACTGCTTCTAATGTTGGTGAGCTGTCACTGGAGTTTTTGATTTGTGATGGAAAACAGGGAAGCCATAAAGTATTTTGGTGACAGCTCCCTGATTAGGCAGCATTGCAGCAAAACAAGTTGTCACAATAAAACTGATTAATCAAGTTGTCAGAGTAAAACAAATTAATGCCACAAAACCTTTGCTAGAAATTACCTCCATATCTTGTGGTATATAAGTGATGTATTCCCTCAATTAGCAGAAACTTCTATTTCATGAACACTCCCAAGTCTGCACTTGGGATCTGAGTTGGGCCAGTGGCCCTGTATTAAAGGAATAACTGAAAACTCAGAGATAAAAATGTCTCCAAATATGGAAAAGACATTCACCTTGATTTTCAAAGATGCTTCATTCCTGCCTAACTACTCGGGAGACTATTAGCACCTGAAATGTAATCTAGAACTATGAAAGTTTAATGTAAAAATAAATACAAAGACCATTGCCTACAATGCTACCAGTGGGTCTGGAGTGAATTTATTAAGATGTTTAATCACAGTTGTCTGGCCAGAAGGACACTCAGCAGTTCTTGTATATTCCTCTGTCTCAAGGAAAGAGTTTGTCCACACTGGAGATGTCAATTAATTAAATAATTATTTAATTATTATTTAATTATTTAAATAATTATTTAATTATGTAAATAATTATTTAATTATTTGATTAAATAATGTCTACCACAGTTCATTATAACAGAAATGGTGGTGTTTGGTTATATGGAGCCCCAGTCCCTCATAACCAGAGGTGTCTGGACCAGAGGAAGGTATGTCCCTGATCTTGGTATAAAAGGATGAGCTGGGCCAATGACAGTATGGCTCCCAAAATTTTAACCAGGAAATACTGATGTATACTGATGATAGAATGAGCTGGTTGGCTGTGAGAGCTGAAGGTGAGAAAAGCAACCTAAGATAATGCAGAGCCATTGTTTTGGCAAGCTGAAATTATAAAGAAGCAAAAGCTTTGATGTAAAGAAAAGATACAGAGTAGGACATGAAGAAGTCCGTGGGGCACCAAGAAGAGAAAGAGATAGTAGTCTGTAAGAGAGTTGAGGATCAACACCAATCACTAGAGCAGTCTCCATTCCAGGAAGATCTTCAATTCCAGTTTGTCGTCTTAGAATAAAATCCCCTTTACTTGAAAATGCTGTACTGGATCTCTTTCTTGCAAACAGGATAACAGGTACAGACGGAATAGAGAAAGAAGGGGACCCATACGAAAGTGAGTACTGTTCAAACTCTTCAGCAGAAAAATACCACCCAGCATGCCATACCAGAGCATCTCACCTGCATGCCATGCCTGAACACATGGCAAATGATGCTAGGCTAAGGGAGGCCCACAACCACCCTAGGCTTCATGAATTACTTCAGCACTAGAAGAAAGGGGGGAATGCAAAGCACTTCCCCTCAGGCATCCCTACTCGGGGCTGATGGTTGTGTTCTATCTGGGTCCCCAAGCAAAGGTCACTGCTAGCAATGGGACCACATCCTGGCAGCTCCAGCACTGGGTAGTGAGTAGATATTTGATACAGCAAAACCAGAGTCCAGCAGCAGGCTCCAGGCTTTGAAGATAATGAGCACACCACTCCTTCCTCTGACAAAGTGCCACCCTCAGGAGACTTTGGCCCCACCACCTTTAAGGGCAGAGATTTGAATATTAGAGGGAGGAGTGACACAAGTGGGAAAAAACAAAGGTATTTTTACCAGGTCTAGACCTAAAGAAAATCCTAGGATCATAAGAACTTTGTTTTCTCAGCCTCCTAAGGGATAAAGAAGGGGTCAGCTCCTGCACCGATGTAAGCACACACCCACACATGCAGGTGGCACAAATATTTTTAAATGAAACATTATATGCAAATATACTTGAGTTCATAAAGCTGAATTATCAAATATCAAATACTCCAATCATTCTCAGCAATATCCTCTTAAAAAATAAAGCAACTAGGTTTTAAATGTTCCAGAGAAAGGATCTGTTTCATCTATCTCAGTACTGCTGTGCAATTCAATACTAACACTACAGATTTCTGAAAGTAAATTTGGGAACTGTAAGGTACAAGCTCAACTCAAACTTAATTACAAAGTTAGAGCAAATATGCCACCTTCTTCAGAGAGGTGGTGGGGACATGGAGCGAAGGACCAGAGTTGAAGGAAATTTAAGATAATTCCAGTCTGCACAATTCTTTACAGCTCAGAATCCTCTCACCCACATCAGATCAGTTCGGTCCTCCTCAGTACAACCACAAGAACGAGATGCCATTATCACGATCATCATCTCCATTTTATAGTGAAAGAAACCGGTTCAGAAAGATCAAAAGGCTTTCCATGAGAGAAGGGCATCCTTTGTGCCAGCCAGACCTTTCCAAGCCACGTGCACAGGATACTTCTCAAAGCCCAGTGCCCCAGTCCAGTCACGTATGTTCTATCTGGGTCCCCAAGCAAAGGTGGCTGCTAGCAATGGGACCACATCCTGGCAGCTCCAGCAGAGCCCCTAAGCCCATCCCTCTGCTTCTGCCTGCCTGGGAAGTCGATATCACTGAATCTCACTCACCAAACTAAACCCAGCCATATTCAGCTTCTGTCCAAAATGCACCTTGGTGCCACATCTTCATTCACATCCTGTTCTGCTTCTCCCACCTTTACCCTTTGTTCCACTGCTGACCTCCTGCCAAATCCAGTCCCCGGAGCCCCATGGTAAAAATATATACCACTACATTCTCTACTCTTTCTAAAATGCTTCCTCTACCGCCTGGCCAAAATGGCACTTGAATTTCTCTCTCCTGGGAAGACAACCCCCTGCAGCAAGGTAGCAGAGGCCCACATTATTCACTGCAATTTTCTGAACATGATCTGTTGTTTCTTCCTTCCTTCCTTTGTTCGTGCTGTTCCCTCTACCTGAACTGCCCCTCCTGCTACTCTTTGCTACCCTCACTCCCCACCCCTACCTTCCTGCCACTTCCAGCATTAACTATCAAGAGTAACCCATGCCTCTTCTCCAGGCAGCCTGTTCTGACCACCACCTGTGTCACAGCTGCCCTGTACAAGTGTCTTTCGTAGTCACACTAAACATTTAATTTCAGTCATTTGCTTATATACCCCTCTCACCTACTATACTTCCAGAGGGCAAAGACCATTTCTTATTCACTCCCATATCCTCTGGCTGTGCCTGACCCATAGCATATGCCTGATAAATATTTTCTAAATAAATAAAAGCAAGGAAATGAATGAATGAGAGTGGCTAACCCAGTACTCTAGCCTAAGTCTTCTGATGCAGAACCCATGGTCCTTCCTCTAAAACAACTGGTCACATCCAATGACAAAAGCCTAATTAACAAATGGAATAATTAAGATATGGGAAGAGAGTAACAAAGCAGGAAGTCACCTATTGCTGTTCTACTTTAACCCTCACCTGCCTCTGCCAAGTGGTGCCAAAGGCAACAAGCCTCAGGAAGCAATAAAGAAGGTACTGAAGCCAGTGCCCACTGCCCTTGACTTTTTTAGGTCACTGTCACATTTCTTGTGCATCAGGGATGTGTCCAAAAATTACCTAATATTCCAAAGCTGGGGGCCAGTGGGGAACTAAGAAATCATTTGGTTCCTCCTCTTCCTTTTAAACATGAAGACCTAGAAGCACAGATAAATAAAGGAAGTCATCCCAGGCCACCCAGAAACTTAGGGGCAGAACCTGGACTCTGAATCCCTGTTTCCTCTTCCTTGTCCTCTGCACTCAGTTTCTCACGATGATAGAGGCAGGAAGTCATTGCCCTGGACTTTGTTAAATCCACAGGACTAGGACCAGGCTCATACACTCAGGTATCACAGGAAGGAAACTCTACCTCTTTCCCCAGCCCTGACCTGGGACCCAGATAAACCAAGGCTTAAACCCAGTGGGTACCCCCTACTAGTCTAGTGAAGTGTCATGACTGAGTTAACCTTTCTGAGCCTCAAATTCTTCATTTCTATACTAAAAATTTTATATCTTTGCCTCAAGTTTGATATGCAAATAGGTAACCTGGCCTATGTTGAAGCCCTTAGCAAAAGTTTGGCATGCATAGGTGCTTAATAAACAAACATCTTAAATTGGTTTCAAGTCATGAGAATAGTCACTTGCAAAGGAAGTTTAGGGTCTTCCTTAAAAGCATTCTGCCGATAGACACTCCCTTACCTACAGTCTTTCATTCTACAGTGTCTTTCATATTTTGCCTAAGTCAAAAATGTTGCTTCATTTCCATAGGCCCTTTTATAAACTCACTCTCGGGCAAAATAATTTTCTAAGTTGAGGCAATACAAATCTAGTCCATGTGGAATGGAAGAAGGCTTTTGGTTGCTTTTATAGCTTTTTAGTATTTTCATTTTCTGTCCTAAATTGATGTTCTGCTTTTCATAAACTAGTCTTATTCTTTTGCTACCACCTGGTCAGCTTCTTTCTTTCATCTTTTATTAAGTTAGTTTACCTGTGCATCAAATATTTACATGCACATGATTTAAAGAGTAAATAGCTCCATAAGACTCCCTATTAAAAACCAGCATGTCCCTGCCACAATCTCCTTTCCATTCCACTCCCTGGAGACAATCACTTTCAACTCTCTTACCTGATTTTCTTTTGGATATATTTCTATGTCACTAAATAACATATTTATAGTGCTAGTTTTTAAAACTTTTAGATTCTATTGACTCATCTGGAAGATGAAGATCTAACTCCCCTTCCTCCTACAGATCCCACCGCATGCAGACACACTGTGCTATTGCCCTGTGCCCATTCTCCTGTAGAGGAAGAAAGTAAATTTGGTTAAGCTGATCTTTCATTTGTACATTACTGTTATTATATAATGTTCTTCAGAGCCAAGCTATTCATATGCCATTATTGTTTTTTGATTCCTACACTTAATAATGATTCTGTCGGTTTTGGTTATACTAATCTCTAATCCTCCCCAAAGTCTTCCCCAGCTGCATGAATCTCCTCTCAGTACATTCAGACACATTAGGCATTGGCAACTTCAGGTTTTTAAGGAAGTCTCTCTTGGAGCCTTCAGGCCAAAGCAGTCTGGACTGGTTGCTCCCAAGGCCTGCTGCACAGCTGCCATCCTGGGCCCTCCTTCCACCAATCTGTGGGTACTTCCTCCACTCTGTCTCCTGTTTGAAACCCTTTTCTTAGTTTTTCTTAGATTGCTTCATCTGAGGAAATACGCCCTTTAGTAGCTTCATAGGAAAGGGTATGCATAAGAAATGAATTTTTGAGGTCTAGAATATCAGAAAGTATCTTTATTGTACCTCCATACTTAATTGATTAGTTAAGTATAGAATTCTTGGTTGGAAAGTATTTTCCTCTCAGATTTTGAAAGTATTGCCCCATTGTCTTTTAGCTTCCAATGTAGCAATTCTTGGTGTTCTGAAATTTTACAGTGATGTGCCTTGGTGTAGCTCTATTTTCTTCCACAGTGCTGATTCTGGGAATTCGTCTTGAGGAATATATACTAAATAATTCTGGGGGTAATTTTTTCCCCATCTGATGTATTCCTTCTGGATTTCCATCATTCAGCTGTTGTATCTCCTGAGGTCTTTTGCTTTTGCTTTCCTGTTTTTCATCTCTGTCTTTTTGCTCTGCTCCAGGGAGTTTTACTCAACTTTATTATCATTTACTCATTCATCTTCTCAATAAGTTTTTGTTGAATCTCTACTATGTACAAAGCAGTGTTCAAGGTGCTGGAAATGCTTCTATTAAAAAAATCCCTGCCATTATTGATCATACACAGTCTTTGGACCTCACTCTTGAGTTTTTGGTTTCTGCCACCAAATTTTAAGTTTTTAGGAGTTAAAAACACAAGGTTTCACACAGCTTATCATGAGAGGTCAGAGGATTTTCAAATTCACTACATCCTGGCTCTTGCTTGTTTATTAGCACTCCCCACAATGTATCTCTGTCCTCTTGCATCTTACTATAAGTAACAAGAAGGAACAAGGCAATACCTTCAACAGTTTGCTTAGAAATCTCCTAAGCTAGATCACTCAGTTCATTAGGTACATTTTCTACTTTCCACATCACTGGAAGGCAATAATGCTGTTAAGTTCTGACAGTCCATCACAAAGATCTGCCTTCTTCCAGTTCCCATGATAGATTTCTCACTTTCCTTTGAGACTTCAGCAGCAGCAAGAGCAAATTCAGGTTTGTATTGTCCATTCAGCTCAACTCCGAGGGTTTTTTTCCTATATACATCAAAAATATACATAAAAAATCTCCCTGGGCTTCATCCACTGGCCA
Organism: Sturnira hondurensis; assembly: GCF_014824575.4. NCBI lineage: Eukaryota > Metazoa > Chordata > Mammalia > Chiroptera > Phyllostomidae > Sturnira > Sturnira hondurensis. The sequence goes on along the minus strand of NW_028088424.1, from coordinate 1,865,413 downwards.
CCTTGGTGTGTCTACTCCATATTTTTAGGTATTTGCTATAGCATTGCCCCAATGATAGCACCAACCTTAAGTCAGGTATTTATTGTTATACATAAAATTATCACAAATTTAGAAGCTTAAAATTTATTATTTCATTATTCCTATAGGTCTGTCATCCAGATGTGGCCTAGCTGGGTGCCTCTGCCTCAAGGCCTCTCACAAGCTGGAAGGAGACACCAGGGACCTTGTCTCAACAGAAAACTTGACTGAGAAAGATCCATTTCTAAGCCTTCACACACGCTGTTGAAAATATTCAGCTCCTCATAGACTATTGGACTGAAGACCTGTTCTTCACTTGATGTTGGTTGGGGGCTTCCCTTGGCTCTCTGCCATCTGAGCTACTCCATAAGGCAGTTGGCTTCCCCCAGAGTAAATGAGGAAGAGAGGAATGCCTAAGGCAGAATCACAGTCTTTCTCATAACCTAATATGAGAAGTGACACGCCATCATTTTTTCCATATTCTGTTGTTTAGTTGTAAGACACTAAATCCAGCCCATACTCAAAGGGAGAGGATTATACAAGAGCATGAATACCAAAAGTTAAGAATCGTCAGGGGTCATCTTGGAGGTTATCTACTACAATACTATACTATATTATATAAAACAATATCATACTAAATACAACATAATAATCACAAATTAAAGTAAGATAGCATGAGCTAAAACATTAAGTCACGCAATAACAGAAACACAAAAATAAAGAAAAGACCTCTTTTGGGGGGGTAGTTATTGCCAAATTTACATTCTGAATACTTTGCAGTATTCATTGACACATTGGACGGCTTTGTTGGTTGGCAATGCAAACTTTCCCAGATATCTAAAATCTAATTATGATTGTTAATGCAACCATTTTCATGATATTTAAATTTGTATAAGTTGAGTACTGTACAATTATAGTTTGAAAGAGAAAAATATATGCTAAGAAATATAATCATAACACCTATGAAACTGTGGCCTAAAAAGAATCTCTGTTTCCTACGGTGGCCCTGACAGTTCTTACTGTGACTTGTCCATCTTCTAGGCTGTCTCTTTCTACTGCATACTGACTTATAAGATTCATCACTGATCAGCATCTAAGCCATTCATCCATTCATTTGTCAACCACAAAGCACTAATTGAGCACCCAGTGTGTACTAAGCCCTGCGCTAGGCACCTGAAAGAATTACCTATGGTCCCTACTCTTCACAGCACAGAGTCTAATGGGGGAGGTGAACAAGTAAACATACACAAAGCCTTTGAGCTGAGTGATGGGGTTAAAGACCACATTCCAGGTGGTGGGTGTAGCAAGGGTACAGCAGAGCCCAAACTCATTTCTTGTTTAAAAGGTCTGCCCAAATACAGGTGCTCCTCGACTTACTCCCATCATAAGTTGGAAACTACATAAGTCAAAAATGCGTTTAACACACCTAACCTAATGAACATAATAGCTTAGCCCAGCCTACCAGAAACTTGCTCAGGACACTTAACCTTAACCCACAGTTAAGCAGTTGCCTTGCATTTTACCTCAAGGATAATTGCCTTCCTCTTCTCACCAGAAGCAAGAGACACAGACGGGTGCTTTGCAGACATGATAGGGTGTTAAACCACAAAACAAAATATCTAGAAAAACACTGGTGATGCAATACATCATAGATCATTAGTGGTTTGTCCTCACAGTTACACGGCTGACTGAGAGCTGCAGCTCACTGCTGCTGTCCAACATCACAAGAGAGTAGCATAGTTATTGCTAGCCCAGGAAAAGATCAAAATTCACAGTACAGTTTTGACTGAATACATGTCACTTTTGCATTATCATAAAGTTGAAAAATCTTAAGTTAAACAATTGTAAGTTGGGGACTTTCTGTATTAGGAAATAAGAGAAATCTCATGGCTGGTACATTTGTCTTAACAAGTCCCTTGGAGATTTTTGTCTATCTGGGAGCATCAGAAGGCCATAAGTGGAAAGGTTAAAGGTCAGGGAGAACTTTGTGGCTCAAGGTGTCAAAAATTAAAGTGGTTGCCATGGAAACCACTCTTCTATTCATTCTCTTTTTCCATTTTGGCCATTCTAATCTCCTCTCACTTTCTCCAGTAAGTGTTTCTCCTTCTCTTTCGTTCTTGGATCCTTATATGTGCCATTTCCTTTACCTAGAATACTCCCCCTGCCTAACCTTTCTTCATTGCTAGTTCCCACTCCTCTGTCAGCTCAGCTTGGATTCAACTTTCTCTGGGAATCCTTCCATGGTCACAACCACCCACAAACCAAAGTAGCCCTGTCAGCCTCAGAGCTGCTCCTGCTCTTACACTCTTCAAATTTCTTCACTGTCTGTCTCTCTAGATTACTATATTTTAAGCTCCTTGAGGACAAGGGTGTCATTTGTCTTCTTGATTATCAAATTCCCAGACTCTAGCGGAGTACATGTCATATGGGAGGGTACGATGAATGGGTGAATGAATGAATGAACAGAGCCTTCTCCATCTCTGGAAATGCTACATGGTATTTTGACAGAAGGGTTATAGAGAAGATTCTGGATGAGGCAAGAAGGGTTGGGACTTCAGGGTGGCCTACACAAACTTTTAGCTCTGATCCAACTCTACAATTTTAGGATATAGCAATGAATAAAGTAATAGTAAATCCACCCTTCCCTGAGAATGAAAACATCCTGCTCATTTTGAGCACATAATAATTCAATAATTTAGTACTTTAGTTATGAATCAACACCCAAACAAGACGAGATACAAAGATAATTATTTTTTAAGATAGAGTGAAAGGTCAAATGTTACCATTGGTATCCTTCCTCACTGATGCCCAGCAAGGGAAAGAAAGGTTCTTGATTGAATGAGAGAACCATTAAGAACCCATGTCAAGGACTGAATTCTGACTATATTTTAATATACTGGGCTACCCACTTGGGGCCTCACTGGTAGGATAGTTCTTCTTGACATTTTTTGGCTCATTGTCAATCTTGCAAATACAATGAAAGTTATATAATTTCTGCCCCCCCACCCACCCAATGCACATGGACAAGTATATTTAGAAATGTGCTTACTATAGTAGTTCTCCCTTATCTGCAAGGGATATATTTGAAGACCCCTAGTGGAGACCTGAAACTGTGGATAGTACCAAACAATATATATACTATGTTTTTTCTTATACAGACATACCTGTGACAAAGTTTAATTTATAAGTATTAATAAAATAGAACAGTTATAACAATATACTGTAAAAAAGGTTATGTGAATGTGGAATTAAGTAGAATAAGGGTTACTTGAACACAAACACTGAGATACCCCAGCAGTCAGTCTAACTGAGGCAGCTACTAAGCGACTAATGAATGAGTGGAGAGCATATACAGCACGGGTACTCTAGACAAAGGGACGAATCACATCCCTGGTGGGTTGGAACAGAGTGGTGCTGCTCAACTGTTGCCTCATTTAAAACTTATGAGTTGTTTATTCCTGGAATTATTTGTTTACTATTCTCGGACCATAATTTGCCTCAGGTAACTAAAACCACACAAAGCAAAGTGGCAGATAAAGGGTGACTGCTGTGTTTCAGAGGCTCCCTCATCTCCCTGGAGCTCATGCACAGGCCTCAAGTTGAAAGCACTGGCCTGACATTAGTAGTTAGCAAGCTCCACAGACAGCTAAGTGAGCAATATGTTCCTGAGGACTTAGGTTATAAAAAACACTGTTTCTCTGCCCTGTATCTGTTAGCTGCACCCAGGCACTGACAGACACTGAACAACACAAAAAGACCAGATGATAAACTCCTTGAAGTCTGGGTTTCTGCCTGCTCTATTTATTGTAGAATCTCCAATGCAAACTGAGCAGATGGAAAGACCCGTGAGAATTTAAGGCGTAGAGGGAAGAAGAGAGAGGGGAGGTTGGGGGAGACAGACAAAGAAAAAGAGCCAGGATTACAAGAAGAACCAGAAAAAAAGTAACAATATACAGAGAGACAAAACAAAGGGAGAGCCATGGGAAGCCAAGACCTGGGCAGAAGTTTCCTCACCTCAGGCATGGACTCCCCGGCATCAGCTGCAGAGCAGCCACGAGAAAACTGGCCAGCTGTAAAACTATTTAACTGGTTAGGACTTTAATCAATAAGAATCAGTGAAACATTTGTGCTTCCTGTTTCTCTTATTTACAAAGTAGACAAACTGAAGAAAAACTCTATTTCTGCAGCCTGAAACATTTCCTACAGGAAGCCAAACTCCTTCAAAATCATTAATGAAAGAATGAGGAAAAAATACAATGCTATATTTAGATCCAAATCAAAGATAGTCGCTGCACTTTCTCTTTTCCCTACAGCTGGTTCCAATCTCAGCAAAACTCCTCACTTAAATTGCCACCAATTTGCAGTCCCCTGTTGAGGCTTCTGGCCAGTCTTAAGCAGGAGCCAGGAAGAGTGGCTGGTAAGAGGACAGCAGCTCTGGGGACAAAAACCAAACCCAGCCTCACCCAAGGGAGCAGAGGTCCCTCCCTCGGACCACCCCAACCTGGCCAACACTGGGGTTGTCTGCCCTGCCTTCAAGGCTCACCTCAGGGGTCCCAAAGCCTCTATCACAGGTATCCGTGCCAAACTTTTGGCATCTCTGGGCCACACCAGAAGAAGATGAGTTGTCTTGGGCCACACATTAAATACACACACAATAACAAAAACTGATGAGTGAAAAAAAAAGGTTTTAAGAACATTTATGATTTTGTACTGGGCCGCATTCATAGCCATTTGGGGCCATATGCAGCCTGTAGGCCACAGTTTGGACACCCCTGGGTCTACACCTTCATAGACCAGGGAGGTAGAAATGCAACAGGTGATTAAGAGCACGGGCCTGGCATCAGGCAGACCTGGCTTTGAATCCTAGCTCTGCCTCTAGCTCTCTAAGTGATATACTGATTATTTATCCTCTCTAAGCTCCAGCTTTGTTATCATGAAATGGGCAGAATAACCTCTGCCACTCTTGCCAGTGGAGATGAGATTCTTTCACAGGATTTCAAGGAAAGCATTCCAGGGACCCATGTATGGGAATTGTGGCATGGTAAGACTCATTTTGGGTGGAAATAGAAGGCTGCCCCCCAGATTCCCAACATCTCATCTCCATCCATCCTGCCATGGAAAAAGCCTAGCCTTGTCTTCATTAAGCTCAGGACAAAGACCAATGTCCAGAGATTCTGTGCCATATTAAAACTGAGTCCTTTGGAGCACATGTGATCTACCACTGACTCCAGGTGGTTGCTAGACTCCCGTGGCTGCTACAAAATGCATGAGAAAATTGGCTAGAGAGAGAGAAAGAGAGGAGAGGAGGAGAGGGGAGTGGGGGGAGAATGAAAAGGCGGGGAGAGAGAGAAATCTTCGTTGTTAGGCTGATTATATTATCTTGGACTTGGGGGACAAACTAGGCATGTCTTCAAACTAACCAATCAACTTCCCAAGCTTTCACAGCCTTGCTCTGGATCCTCCCCTTAACTAATCCATTTCCTAGATCTTTCCAGGTTCTAAATCCCTTATCCAATCTGATTCTTTTCCCAGGCTAGACTGACATTCCTCTATGGTCACCATCTGTGTTCCTATTGTGCTTGTGTTTACTTCCGCCTTTGCTATTCTATCTGTACCTCCCCCCAAGTAATCTGTGGTGGTTACCTGGGAAGTGTGTGAAGCTGCAGCTTCTCAGGAAAGCAAGCAGGCTCAGTGTCCAATTCAGTTCCCCAGCCCATTAGTCTCAACCATGTGCAATTTCCTTTCACTTCCTTCCTACTTTAATATCCAGCTACCTACACCAATACCACATAGCATTGTTGTATTACGTGCGACTCTTCAAGGAATGCATTTAGCATAATATCTGTGACATGATACAAATTCAGCACACATCCTGTGATATGATTAAATCCCAACTCCCACAAAAAGCAACAACTCTGAGCACTTCCATACTGGATTGAAATGATCCAACAATGGAGCTGTTTCACCACTGAACAGAAAAAAAAAGTCTACTCTCCAACCTTCTGCACCTATCACACCATGGGTGCTTCGTACAACATTCAGCAGATGAACAAAGTTAGGAGCTATTAAAAAAAAAAACTCTTGTTTCCTTCTTTACTTTCACACTCTACTCTCAACAATTTTGGTCACCAAATGTGTGGGGTTTCCCCCTGGCACCTGGCAATTCTCAGACATCAGCCGGGTGTCCTACAATTTAACTCAATTTTGACACTGTCTGCATGGATTTAGCACCAGATCCCAGGAATTAAGGGCTCAGTCCCACAAGACTGCCTTCATCTCCCTAGGTACCAATTGACATCACCTGTGCTGCTGACTGGCCAGCTATAAATCAGAGATTTCCACAGCTGGAGTGGCTTATAGAACTCAGGAAAACAGCTTACTTACTAGATTACCAGTTTATTATAAAAGGATAGAACTCAGGAGTAGCCAGATGGAAGAGGTGCACAGGGGAGGGTATGAGGGAAGGGGCTCTGAGTTTTCGTGCCCTTTTTATTTTTCTTTAAGATTTTATTTATTTATTTATCTTCAGAGAGGAAGGAGAGAGGGAGAGAAACATCAATGTATGGCTGCCTTTCGTGCATCCCCTGCCGGGAGTTGGCCTGCAGGGAACCGGCCTGCAACCCAGGCATGTGCCCTGACTGGGAATCGAACCTCGATCCTCTGGTTCGCAGACCCGCGCTTTCATGCCCTTTTTAAACCCCCACTCTCCCAACACCCCCATGTGTTCCCTGGAGACTCCCCAAACTCTGTTCTTTTGGATTTTTATGGAGGCCTCATTACATAAGCATGGTTGATTGAGTCATTGGCCGTTGGCGATCGAGTCCACCTCCAGCCCCTTTCTCTTTTTCCCTCTCCAGAGGTGAAAGGAGGGAGGATGGAGCTGAATGGTCCAGTCCTCTAATCATGAGGTTGGTTCCTCTAGCAACCAGCTCTCACAGGAGCTTATCGAGGGGCTCTCCAAAACTCACCTCATTAACATGAACTCAGGTGATAGAAAGGAATCTGTTATGAATAGAAAAAGACTCTCCTTTTACCTTTACGGCTCTCACCACTTAGAAAATTCCAAGGGTTTTAGGAACTCTGGGCCAGGACTAGGGTGAAAACCAAATATATATTTATTTACAGTGCATACTACACAAATGGTCTGCTCACATTTTTCCTGCCAATGTGGACTCAGAAGAGAACCACAAAACCTGCTGAAGCTTCTGGAAATTTCTCAGAAACATGATACTCTTTGTGGTTTGTTCTCTCCCTGACTCGCCCATTCAAACACTTGCTCTTTAAAGTAAACTGGTCACTTAGGAGAAGAGGCTCCATCCTCGCTTAGGATAAGTGAATTTGGTGAAACCTTCCCAGTCACTGAAGATGTCATTTACATTCACAAGGGCAAAGATTCTCAAGCCAGAGGTCTGGAGTCCTCATCTGCATGGACAATAACATGCCCTGTGTTGTCTTCAAGGCAGAAACAGTCCAAAGAACCACTCAGTCGGCTCCAGGAAATGGCTAAATGGCAGGTCAAATTGTCCATAATTTTGATGAGGAGAATGGCTGGACAATTCCAGCGCCTCCCTAGGGAGACATGAAGTTCAGAATTAAAGCATCAAGAAGAGGAATCATATAAAATCTATGCAGAATTTACATCCTGTCATAAAGTGGAGAATGACTTAGAATGCAAAGGGATCCTGTATCAGCAGAGTGCATTTGTCAGGAAATAGCCTCCCCAGCCGGCCCAGGCTATTTGCCTCCAGACAATTCCTTTCAGGGCCAAAGCAGTCCAGACACTCACAGTTATAGAATATCAATTCGTTCTTTAAGTATAACACTGCCAGGAAGAGTTGACTCCTTGCTGGAAATATGCTGTGAGGCACTCTGGGCAGCCGCTGTGCCATGTGGTAAAACCACCGATCTGTCAAACACAGAGGATTTGTGCACCTTCATGGACAGCCCAAGTGAAGTGGCAGGGGTGTGGGCAAATTCAGAGCTGGCCCCTCCCCACTCCAGGAACCCTAAATCTGCAAATGCATACCCCACATCATCCCTGCACATGCACAACTTCCTAGAAGCATCCTCCTTAAGGAACTTGTCTGTTACCCATGTTCTATTAGTGGCTGGGGAGGCATTTCTCTTCCTTTGTGTGTTTGCCCCCAGTGAAGAGATGGGTGGGGGGAGGGTTTCCAAGAAGTCAACGTCCCCCTGCTTGCCCCCACCTACCAAGGCTCTCCTTGCATAAGCCACTATTCTTCATCAACACTGGAAGGACACTGAATTGTCAAGTGATACAGATGGGCATTGTGCCTCACCTGGAGGACTAATTGCAGACTATATTCTGATGGGGAGTTAAGACCTCCTTGAATAAAGAGTTCCAGAAAACGTCCTGGTACCAAGTCAGAAGACAGGTGAGACTTCACCTGGCTAATTTGCCCTTTGGATGGTAGAGGTAATGACAAGTTCCCACCCTTAGAGGTTTTCTTAGCTGGGCGCTCAGTCCTCCAGCCCTGTCTTCCAGAAGGCCACTCCAGAAGGAGTGCTTTGAATTCATTTAGAGCTCCTGGAAGCCGGGTCCAACCAGCTTTCTTCTAATTGAGGTACAAATGGTCCTCACTATCACAAAAATTCATTTTCTTTTGAAACGCATATATTCATTTTAGTTATATGACTTGGACTATTCCTTATGAATAATCCTGACCTTTTTATGATAAAAAATCCTTTCTCTCCTTCCCAGGCCAATTGATTAAAAAGAGCTCCCAAATGCCTCTGAATGAACAATCTAGGAAAATGAAGCCATGTTTCTGCTTGTCTCTTGTCATCATGATTAGGGAACAGGGTAGGGGCCGTTTCAGCTCATTCTGCAGCATATTACAAAGACACCTCCCACATCCTTACATCAGCTTATGAACACAGGTGCCCAATCACCCTTCCAGAGACCCACTGCTCCACTGCCATCCACGGAAGCAAGAGCATCTCCAGAGAGGGGGCCCAGAGAAGCAGCCTTTGCAAGAAGGGGGTGGTGAATAGACCTCAGGAGCACCTTCAATGCAGACAAAGCACATGGATTTCCAGACTAGGAAGCCCCCACCGAGCACCAGGCAAGGCCCAATGCAAACTTGGGAACTTCGGGGGTCTCCGGTGGCTGTCATTCCTTCCTAACCAGCTTCTGAACCCTCATCTTTGGTTTACATTTTGAGACATTGAGGCCTCCAAATGTATATTCCAGATCATGCCCCTGCTCTGGGCAACCCGGATGGCAAGAAACCTTTTCCTCTCTACTGGAGCCTTTCCTTTATTAATTATACATATCCCAGTGTCTGGTATCTTAAGAGAAAATTTTTCTCCCTACTTCATATACTCTTAAAACCCCATTTTCCCCCTTCATCTCTTGGTCAAGCTCCTAGAAATAGCACTACACGTACTTCACCTCTCACTCACCCCACCCACTGAAACCCGGTTTGCATGACCACAGCTCAAACATCACCTGCTGACTCTCCAGTGACCTCCTTGACGTGGTATCCAATGCCCATCGTGATATTGGTACCTCCTGGTTTTCCTTTGCTGCTCTGGCTGCTTATCACAAGTCAACCATAGAATTTTCACCTAATCCAGGACACTTTCAAGAGTGAAAAGGGGAAGAATAACTATCATATGAGAGCAATCAGGCAGAAACCAGAACAAACTGCAGGCAAACCTGGATCACATTTGTCATCAGTCTCCTTTACCAGCTTCTCTTTCTCTACTTATCCTTGAAGGCCAGCACCTCTCGGGGCTCTCTTTTCACTCTACACACTGCTCTCAGGCCATCTCCCCATTACCAACCCTTCGAATGTCATCTAAATGCTAATGATTTTCAGATCTATATCTCCAAGTGAGGTAGCCAGCCTCTAAGATGGCACCAATGATCCTTGAAGTCTGGTATTCATACCCTTGTGTGTTTGTTCCTTCTATCAATGTATCAAGGTCAGTTTGTGTGACCAATAGAATATGTTAAAAATGATGGGGTGTGACTTCTGAGGGTAGATCAATAAAAGATATGGGCATTTCTGTCCCACTTTCTTGGATCACTTGTTCTAGGGGAAGCCAAGAGCTATGTCGTGAAGACACTCAAACAAACCCTGTGCATAGGTTCAAATGCTAAGAATTTAAAGCCTCTTGCCAATAGCACCAACTTGACAACCATGTGCACCATCTGCAAGCAGAGCCTCCAGCCCCGATGGACATTCAAGTAACCAGCATTTGACTGCAACCTTGTGTGAAACCCCCAAGCTAAGGCGCTCCTCATAGCATCATTCACAGGAACGGAAATAACATATACTTGTTGAAGCCACTGAGCTTTGAGGACAGTTTATTATAAGCAACAGATAAAAACAAATTGAAAATGCTTTTTTCTTTTAAGCTTTCTATCTAGATATCAAAATGTCTCAGCTCTGCACCTGAATAGCCCCAAGTAAATAAAATTCAGCACTTTTGAAATTCAACAGATTTCCCCCCTACCACTGCTCCTCAAATCTGCTTCTTTACTTATTCCCCATCTCATTAAGTGGTAGCAGCATCCTCTCAGAAGGCCAATCATCATCCTCGACTCTTCCCTCTCCCTTCATATTCTATCCGTCCTTAGTTTCTATCAACTGATTTTTCCTCCTCAATAAATGTCTCTTAACTCTATCCACCTATCTCCATCTACTTCAATTGAGGACACCATCATCTCTCTCCTGGGTTGCCCTGACAGCCCTCTTAACTGGACTCCTTGCTTCTGTTTTTACTTCCTTCCTATCGAGATCTTTTTAAAAGAAAATAAATCAACCAAGCCACTGCCCTCCATAACAAAACCTTTCAATAGCATCACAATGCCCCTAGAATGAAACCCAAGCTCCCATCACAGCTCATGAGAACTTCATGAAATGTACTCAACTTAATCCCCAGGCTCTTGTTTTGCCATTCCCCACCTGGGCATGTCCTGCTTGTTTTTGCCTATCAGATTGTGCACATTCTCTTCCCCTGACTGGGACCACTATCCTTTCACTCCAGACCCAAAGCTGTCACCACACTGACTCTTACTCATCCTCCAAATTTCAGTCTAAAAGGTACTTCATCTAGGAAGCCTACACTGTGCATGCTGATCATGTCAGGTCCTACTGCAGGTTGGGTTCCCCCAGAAAGCAGAGCCTGAGACAGAGATTATGGTGCAGAAGGTGTATACGGGAGCACTCTTGCAGTCAATGCCTGTGGAAGAGAAGGAAGCAGGACTAGAAAGAAAGAGAAGTTGAGCTGTGATGCAGCTTATGAGGGTTCTGAGACTCAAATGACCCTTCAGAATTGTCCCATGTTGGGGCAAGGAGGTTGGACCTTTATATGCACACATCCATCAGTCATCAGATGCAGCTGTCCCAGGAAGGGGGCATAATCTTGGGCCAGATGGATCTATTCAGAGTAGAAAATTTCCACCTTCAGCAAGTAGCTGCAGTATTCCCAACAGCTGGGGGACAACTCCTCTGCCATGATGGAAGCTCTCCCAGGTCCATCACAGGAAACTCTATGACTTATGCCCACATACCCTGCACTCACACTGAATCATAAGTGCATGAGTCTAGTCTCTGCACCTTGAGTACAAGTTCACACCTTTTTTATCTCTCTAGCCAGGGTCTAGCACTACCTGGCATATAGTAGGTGCTCAGTAAAAGTCTGCTGAATGAATCTGAAGGATCAGTGGTAAACTTCAGAGCCTTCCAGAGGCCAAAAACTGTGCAGGAGTCCTTGAGCTGCATCAGCTCCCACCTGAGACACACCCATGTGGCATTCCTGAGGCTGGGTCTGTTCCCAGAATAGGGGGGTGAGCCTGCCCTGAGCCCTGAGGAACAAGGGTAGATACACTCCACACCTGCTAGGTCAACTCTCCGCTGCTGGAAATTTGGAGCTTCAATGAACAAGTCTGATGCAGCAGCCTCATGTCCCAGAGGAATATTTTTTCTCCTTATTTTATTCTCACTTATTAAATTTTAAACAGCCCTTGAAGACTCTAGCCTAACATGGAAATCAAACACAACAAAATAATGTGTTTTGTTTCCTATTAATATAGTAGAGCAGACAGCCCCGCTGCAGCAAAGCTGTGAGTTCTGGGAGGAGAATCAACCATCTTCTTCTCTGAGCAGACCCCGAAGTCCACTCACCAGGAGTCCCAGCTGGGCCTGGCATTCCACACAGAGGTCAAGACCCCAGCTCCTGGGAGCCCCAGCTGACTGTACCACTAAGCTGCTGCCAGGTAAGGACCAGGAGCCCTTGGGTAGCTTCTGACAACCTGGGGAGGCCCAGGGGTTCAGGAGGTTGTGCCCCCAAATAGCTCTCTGCCAGCCAAGGTTCTCTGATACCAGCTACATGCCTGGTAGCCTTGACAGCTGGGGAGAGTTCTTTAAGAACCTCCTGTGAAAGTGGCAAGGAGAGCCAGATGTGATCCTCAGGGCTGCCCTGAGGGCACCGGTACACCTGCCCCCACTTTCCCCACATGAGCCGGGCACTGCCACTGGACATGTGATGTTCAAAAGCAGTCTTTTAGAACAGGGACATCTTGGGACAGTATGAAAACAAGTTATGCAAATCAATGGCAAGTAAAGTGTGCTTTAAATTGGGTGAACACATAACATCACTCAAATTAGGACACTTTTGAGAATGAAAAAGAGTACTTTTAGTCATTAAGCCAACAATATATAGAAATATTAAATAATTATATTTTACACCTGAAATTAATATAATGTTACACATCAATTAAAGCTCAATTAAGAAAATTCCTTAAGCCAAGGCAACATGGGTACATTTTGACAGTTCAGACTCTCCCATGCCACTCCTGAGCTTTCAACCCACCCGACCCGCTCTCAACCCTCCCTGTGCCCCGAGACTCACTCCAGGGCAAGGGGTGAGGGTGGAGGAGGCATCTGGATGAAACGCAGGTCGAGGAAGCGATGTGGCCCAGAAGAGGAATGAGGGTCAAACACAGAGATGGTGCATGTTTCCTGGGAATTTTCATTTGAAATCTAGTGTGATGAAATAACCAGGGCACAAATTACTGTTTTGTATGTTCCCTTCTGTGACTCCCCCATAGTGCCCAGCACAAAACACTTTTGTGGATTGGAAGGTTCTAAAAGGCAAGGTGGGTGGGCTGATCCACCCCCGCTCCCACCCCAAGTATGCCCTGATTAATCTCTGTCCTCTGCATTCAGGGTCTGGGACAGCAGGTCTTCCCCTCCAAGCTTCTGTTTGCTGATCAGTCTGGACCAAAGGAGGTTTACATCTTCACAGGAGTAAAGATCAGAGACCACTGATCCATCTGGCCTCAGACCCACTGGAGGCCTGGACAGTCAGAGGCCTGAACTGGCAGAGGGTGGGTGCTGAACCCTGGGCCCGGAGGTACTGTGTGTATATGTGGTTGGTATGTGTGCTTGCAGTGTGCCACTGCGTGCGGGTGTGTGCAGGTATATGCTGGTGTATGTGTGCTGATGTATGGCATGTGTGCTTGCTTCTATCTATGCTGAAATGGTACCATACACTTTCACCCAGCCTGGTGGGAGCAGAATTTTTTTTGTCTTTCTGTGCTTGCAGAGACTGGGAGAAGCAAAACCACTGACTGGGCAATATCCTTCTCTCCCCGCCTTTTCTCTCAGTGGAACCTTAAAGGGGATTATCCTGAAACTACCTACTACCACCTGTTGAAAAGATGATCATGCAAAGTGCCCCGGGGCTGAGAAGATGACCCAGACTGCTCCACAAGCAACATCTGGGCACAATCAAGAAATTGCCCCAATGGCATGGACAGAGTAGGTATTTGAAAGGTGGGTAGATAGATAACAGAATTCAAGAAGTCTACACCAGGCCCCTGCTTCCTGCAGACACCTCTTTGGGTGTGGACATATCCACATTTTTCACACAAAGCTGCTGATGTCAACAACCTAAGGTGCCCACCTGGGTGCCTGGGTCCCAGGACCAGCAGCTTTACTGGCCACTAATCCAATGGAAAACATTAGGTGATGCAGGCAGGGGCACCTGTCAGCCATCCTTTCAAGGCAATTGAACTCTTTGTTAGTATGACTCACTGTTGACAAGAAGCACCGAAGAGCTGCCCAGATGAGGGTGGTCACAGAAATGCAACCCAGCCAGCAAATGTCAGTCCCCAAAAGCCCTGCCAGCTCATTTTCCCCAAGGTTAAGCCCAAAAGACAGGTGTCTGTGTCGGAAAGTGGGACACTCCGTGCAGAAGAGCAAAGGACAACACAGGAAGGGCTCCAGGGGCAAGAGCCCCCTCAAGCCACGAATCCAAATGTAGATGGGCCCTGGTGACCCCAGTTCAGAAAACTGTCATCAAGTTTCACCTCATCACTAAAAACCAAAAGGATTCTTTGCCGCCAGGCCACAGCAATGGCAAAGACTGGCGAGGGCCAAGTGGCACACGTGCACTCGGTCAGAGCGTGGGAGAGCCACCGAGAGGGTTTACAGAGGTGGAAGTGCAGCCGATGACCCCGTGTAAAGGGAGCGGGGAGGCTTTACAAGGTGGAGCACCAGGGCAGCGAGACTCCCTGTCCTCACATAAACCAGCCAGGTCCTGAAGTCTGTTCCCACGGAGAAGCTCTAACCATCATTCTGATCCTTCAGGATCAGTGCATAGCCTCGGATTAGGAGAGGAAGAGATTGGGTGCATGTCCACTGCAATATAAATGCTGGAAAAATTGTTCAAAATACAATTTCACCACCCTGTCTCCTCTAGTAGCTCCACTTACCTTTAAAATTCTACTTCCCTTTCAGAATCTCTGTGTTTCCTACTCATTGAGACCATAAAATTCTAGACTCTGGAATCAAGAGGGAAGGGAGGAAGGGTACACCTGGATCCAAGCCTCCCCATCCCACCTATGGTAGCTCCTCGCATTAATCTCTTGCCTCCTATCCTGCTCAGACAGCAAAACTGGAGACACCTGGACCTCCTGCTATTTCCTGAGTCGGACCACATTCTGTCACCAAGTCATGCCAGCTCTAATGCAATGGCAGGTGACATTCTCGGGAGCTTCTAAGGTAAGAGTCCCAAAGCCCCCACATGTGGGAAATATATTAATTTTACAAGGTGCCTAATAGAATTTTACCCTGCTTTCCCAAGCATGCCTAAACACAGAGCCCAGTATCTATACAAGTCATTAAAACACGTGTTTGCAATATAGGATACTTGTCCAAACACCTGCTGTTCCTTCTGGGGTTAGTTCAGTATTTACTAAGTACCCACCCAGGGAGGAGCACTGTGCTTGGTACAACGGGAGTGAAAGGATGGCAAGGCTCCCCAGCCTGCCCGCTAGTTACTTCTAGGAGATGACCAGGGAAGAATGCAAATGATAATAAGTAGAAGGGGCCAGAGAGACCCCAAAACAAAGAGCCATGGGGAATCAGAGCAGGGACAGATGGGTGGTAGGATCATCAGGAGCGCTTCAAGAAGGGAAATATTTGGATGGACCCCAAAGGACAGAGCAAGTCTACCAGCCCTCAGTCGTGAAGGAAACAGACCCTGATGGAGTGAAGGGAACTTGTCCCTGGGCATCAGCAAAATCTGTGATCAAACCCTAGTCATACCACTCACCAGCTGAGAAATTGTGGCCAAGGTGTTAACCCCTTTGTGCCTTTTCTTCATCTCTACAGTGAGAATAATTCTAGCCTCACAAGGTGTCTATAAGGACCAAATCAGCTAACATTTATACAGAGCCCTGTCAGGCACACCAAAGTGCTCCATGAATATCAATTTATTAATTCTGAACATTGCATTAAGTTATCTTAGTTCTGACCGCACTTGGTACTGCCTCTGATATGCTCCCAGACTGAGAATATGGGGAGGAGGAGAGGGGAGCAGAGTTCACAGCCAACCTTCTAGGCCAAGCATAGTTCCTGAATGGAAAACAATAAACAGCTTTCATTTGTTGTTACCCCCAAATCCTTCTCCCTGGAGCAGATATTACAGTTTAAAAACAAACTAAATCAACATCTGAAACAGAAGAGGCATACGCACTCTCTCTCTCTCTCTCCCCCACTCCCTCCTCTTTCTCAAAAAAGGTTGCCATGGAGATGAAACAGAAACAGCAAAGACACAGGAGAGCCACTGAAATGGCTATAATTAATTTAAAGCATTAGAAACAATTAAACTTGTATTAAAGCAAGTTCATTTGAACAAGGCATAAAATGGGTGAGCAGATCACATCAAGCATGAACAAAATAAAGCATTGCTTTGGGGTGTTGGAACCGGCATCTCCAAAGGAGGGAAATAAATTATTGCACAGTTTTCACAAACAATAAAATATGTAACCTAATTTATCTAATGTTTCTGAAAACAAGACAGTTTTCCAATAACACTGTTTCCTCTAGTACCTTCATGCCAGGTTAAAAAACAAAATGAGAACAGAAAATTACTTCTTATCAAGTAAAGGGACCCATGTTTCCTTATCGGCCATGGTGACCATAGACCAGTCCACCTACAGAAAAGGGGAGAGAGGAGATTGGCACCATGGAGCACCCACTGAACACCAGCCACTCTCCAGGCAATTTGTGTCCTTTGCCTCTTTTACTACCTGCACAGACTCCACAAGGAAGGCGTGAGTGGCCTGTCCTACCAACGTGAGACTCAGAATAATTTGTGCTTACCCAAGGTCTCAGAGCTCTTTGGTGGCCAGATAAGCACTTGAACTCAGATCTGTTCAGTTCCAAAGCCCATGTTCTTTCTACCATGTCACACTGCATCTGACGGACGACACCAAAATGGAGGCTGGTGCAATGGGCAACCCGGTACTATATGTGGGCCCCTGTTATATGTGTGCACCTACAGCCTGTGGTACACATTTAACAACATCATCTTGATTTGATCCTCTCAAGGACTCTCCATTTCACAGAGAAGGAATCTATAGCACTCGCAAAGTTCGACTTGCCCAAGGTGACAGAAGCAATAATGAACAAAACCAAGATCACCCCCGAGGTCTAACTCTTTAACACCCCAGCCCTCTGCATTTGCTCCCTCTTACCTCAGCTCCTATAGCACTTATTACTACTGCGTGTCACAACCTGCCTTAGGTCAAATAGCGTTTCACAGAGGAGACACTGGACATTTCATTTTTCCATTAAGACCATTGGAGAAGGCAGAGAAAACTTTCCAGAGGAGGCAAATTTCAAGGATCTGGACTTGGACAAAAAGTGAGGTTTGAATAGGCAGAGCCCCTACTTGTTCCTGAGACTAGAAGAGTCTAAAACTTAGACCTGGGTTTGGAGAGCCCCAGGACATGAACTAGCAAAGGGGGAGTTTACATGAGGTATCCTGAGCCCCAGAGGCTATTTGGGGCTCCCACTTGTCCATCGAGGAGGGGTCTGTGGTTCAAGTGTCAAATCCAATGATGAGGTAGGAGACAAAGATAGAAGGTTGCTTGCTGGCAAGTCAGAACCAGGGGCAAGAAAGAGAAGAAAAGAGAACCAACGCTGCAATGAGAGTGTGCATGCAGGAGCCTGTCTCTTTTTTGGTGTCTGATGTGTGTGTTCCAGAGACAGGCAGATGACTCCAAGGAGCTCATCAGAAGGTGCCAGGTGACCATTAGCCATTACTCTGCAGTGCAGTCAGTCATACCTGTTGCTACATTCTTGTAATATGTCATGCTGGTTATACACAGCTAGTTCCCTGAAACCTCTCACAAGGGCTCTCATCACCTTGGTCAACCGACTCCTCCTCTGAGACCCTCAGAACTCCCCGCATTCAAGCAACTACAGGGATAACAGCTGCTCTAACACCCTAGCATTGCTGTGACTTGCCAGCCTAGGCTACTTAGTGAGTAAATATTTTGCATATCACCCTTTGCACTATGATGTGAATTTACAAAACAGACATGTTTTGAATCCTGACCACAAGCATAAAATACATGGCATTGACTTTCCTGATGCAGGCTTTGAAAGGTTAAGCAACAGCCCAAGAGAAGTTTCCATGGGAGTGAAGGGCTAAGGAGCTGGCATAAGCCAAGAGGGAACCCAGGAAAATGAACAGCTGGCATTTGCTCTCTCACTGCTGAAGGAATTAGTTCTTGTGGGGAGAAATTTCATGGGTCACAGGGAAAATTCTAGACTAAACATGCCTAAAAGAGGCCATCTAACTAAGTGCTTAATTAGCTCACTCTCTGGTCATATTAAATACGGATGGTTACATTCAAGAGAGATTTATTGATTAAATGAAAGATCAGATGAGTGATAGAAGTTTCAGTAGCACCTACAGCTACTGTGATTCAGAAGGGAAGTGAGGGGGTAGTGAGTGGCCTCCACCCATCCTGACAGAGAAGATAAAAGGCCTGGCTGGGCAACTGTGTCTCCAGAAATATTTATTCCTCCACATAATTTATTAGTGCACACCAATGTGGCACAAAAGCAATGTGTATTTCAAGGTATTATTTCCCAGAGAATGATTTTCTTCGCTTTGATAAACTACTGCTAGCTGTCCAGACCTCCCACCACAAAACGGTGTAAGCTGGGAGAAGTGAAAGCAGAAAAGAAGAAAGCAGGGGCAGGCAGGAGGAAAAGGGTGTTGGTTCATTTATTAATTTATTCATTCAAACAGCAAATATTTAATGAGCATCTACTGTGTGCCAGGCAGTATTCCAGGCACTAGGGGTATGGAAGTGAATAAGGTACACACATAATCCCTGACCTCATGGAGTTTCGCATCTAGTAGGAGAGGCTGATGAGCAAAGACCCCCGGGAAGGATGAATTTGGTATGTTTGAGAAATAGCAAAAAAGCCAACATGGCCAAAACCATCTGTAAGGAAAAGACTGGGTCATGGGTGTGTAAGGGCTAGAACTGCAGGGTCTTATAGGCCACAGAAAAGGGTCTGGGTTTCATCCTGGGTAAATATGGGGAGTTTGAAGATGTTAGAGGTTTTTAACCAAGACAGTGACATATCATAGCTGAGGAGCCAAGGCACAGAAAGGTTAAGCCAGTGACAGAGCCTGGTTCTGGACCCAGGTCGTCAGCCTCTAACCCTCCACTCTCTGCAGTGCTCTAAGTGAGAGTTCATGGTAGGTTGGGCACTGGCGGTCAGCAGAGGGGCAGAGAAACGCCTGGGTCTCAATTATATTTTGGAATGAGTGCTGACAAGATTAGCATCTTAATTCAGTAGGAAATATTTTTAAAACTATAGGTGGAGACCATTGCTTCAAGAAAGTGCTGGTGTCAAAGTTCTAGTAAGAGCTAACAACCTCCAACGCAGTGGTTCATAAACCTGGAGACTCCACAGAAGTTTTCACAAGCACAGATTTCAGAAACTCATCCTGCAGGCACTGAAGGACATTCCAGAGCTGGGCCCAGGATTCTGCATTTTTAAACCACTTCCCAGGTGACACTGGGACAGCTGGCCCCTGGGCTGGCCTTGAAGTTCCTGCACCTGGCCTTAAACCTTATCTCCTAAACTGAGATTGCTAAGAGCATCTGAGAGGTGACAGTGCCACACACACACCACCTGAAGATGAAGACCTGAGAAGGAAGTAGTTTGACCCAAGTAATAGTGGTCAGCACTAGTGACAGAATCCAGATCTCTTGACTCTGGGCCAGAGCTGTGTCCATTACTCTCCACTGACACCTTCCGACAGCGCCACCTTGCTTCCTGCATCACTCCTCATGCAAGGACAGACAAAGGACACTGAGTGACCTCTATACTACACTTGGGGTCAGAAGATGTGGGTTCAGGCCCAGACTCTGCCATCTACCTACCTGCTGACAGACCCCGGGAAAGTCACTTGACCTCTCCACACTTCAATTTTCTCATTTGTTAAATCAGGACTCTAAATCCTCATGCTTTTGCTATTTAATTAAATGATATAATACACATAAAACACTTAGCCAGACTTTAATGTTATTTACTTTGGGGGCGTTTATTACCACTCATCCAGATTTCCTGGCTTCTGTTGCAGTTCATTCTCCTACAGCATTTTCACTAGGATCTTAATGTCTTGTCTCCGAAACCAAACGTGGGTACTCCAGGAGGAAGGAGGAATTCGGAACGTTACAAACAAATGCCTCACAGGGCCTGGGGCCGGGCAGCAGGAGAGTCCTGGGAACAGCTAAGGAGTGGGAGGCGGGGCTGACCTCCCCACACCAGCCCTGCCGCAAGTACACCGTGGACTGGTAAGCGGGGAGGGCAGTAAAGGGTCTCCTGCAGTCTCAGGTATAGCTGAACCACAATAACCAGCTATACCTGTGTAACAACTTGCACCTCACTAAATGCTCTCAGTAGATTGTTTCAGTAGAATTTGAGCCTCAAAACAACTCTGTCACCCTGCCCAGGTGGCTCAGTTGGTTGGAGCGTCATCCTATGCGCTAAAAATTTGCAAGTTCAATCTCCAGTTGGGGCACATACCTAGGTTGTGGGTTTGATCCCTGGTCAGTGTACATGGGAGGCAACCCATCAATTTTGCGCTTTCTCTCTCTCTCTCCCTCTCTCCCCCCTCACCTTTCTTCTTCTCTCTCTAAAGTCAATAAGCGTATCCTGGGGTAAGGACTTTTTTAATTAAAAAAAAACAACTCTTAATTAGCTATTATTACTGCCCCCCCATTTTAGAAATCAAAAAAATTGAGGCTTAGCTAACACTAATAAGCAATAGATCTAATTTTAGATGCGTGATCTAACTCTCGTCTAGATCAGTGCTATCCAACAGAAATATAATGTGTCACATCATGTGATTTTCAACTTTCTAATAGCCACATTTTAAGTAAGAAGAAACACATAATTCTTTTGAATCCTATATTATATTTATGATATATCTGACTATATCCAAAATATAATCATTTTAACATGCAATCAACACAATTTTTTTTAAGATTTTATTTATTTTTAGACAGAGGAGAAGGGAGGGAGAAAGAGAAGGAGAAAAACATTAATGTGTGGTTTCCACCCCCTTCCGAGGACCCGGCCTGCAACCCAGGCATGTGTCCTGACTGGGAATCAAACTGGTGACCCTTTGGTTCACAGGCCTGTGCTCCATCCACTAAGCCACACCAGCCAGGGCAACATAAAAATTTTAAATGGGCTATTTCTCATTCTGGTTCCATACAGTGTTTGAAATATGGATTTCAAGTGTAAAAATGTCCATTTTACAGTTTGCAGCACATCTTAATTACCCAGCCACATTTCAAGTGCTCCGTGAACACACATGGCCACACATGGCCGGTGACTGTCCTGACCAGCTCTAGGCCAGGGGTCAACAAAAATCCTTCTATAAAGAATCAGCCCTGGCTGGTGTAGCTCAGTGGATTGAGCGCGGGCCTGCGAACTAGAGGATCGAGGTTCGATTCCCAGTCAGGGCACGTGCCTGGGTTGCAGGCTGGTTCCCTGCAGGCCAACTCCCAGCAGGGGATGCACAAAAGGCAGCCATACATTGATGTTTCTTTCCCTCTCCTTCCCATCTAAAGATAAATAAATAAATAAATCTTTAAAAAAAAAAGAATCAGATAAATGCCTTAGGCTTTACAGGCCATATCATATTCTGTTATATATTCTATTTTTATTTTCTCTCTCTCTTTTTTAACAACCCTTTAAAAATGTGAAATCCATTCTAAGCTGACAGGTTGTCCAAAAACAGGCCACAGACCAGAGCTGGCCTTTAAGTCAGTCTGTCAACTGCTGCTCCAGGCCGTAAGCTCCCTGAAGGCAGGACGCAGGTCTCGAGTGTGCACTGCTGTGTACTCTAGTGCCTGGAATATGGCAGGCGGTCAATTAATAGTTTGGAGTTGAATTTAACTGAGGTAGGTCAGACAGAATTTATTATTCCCACTTGATAGATGATAGAAGTGACTTATCTGAACTCACACAGTTAAATACAAACCCAAAGTTGTGTGAATTCCAGCCGACTGACTGTTCTTTCTTCAAGTCACACTTCTAATGTGTGATAATACCCATTTCATAGCTGCACTGACGGTCACTGGCCCCCAGTTCCTCCATCTCCCTTTGCCTCTGGATCTGCTCTCGGGCTCCCAGAAGCCCTCCCCCACCTGGCAAGGAGGAGGAGTCAAGGGGTTCTGCACCTTTTAGGAGATGCTGGCAGAGCTCCCAGCAGACAATTCTGTCCACGATCCAGAGCCTGTGTCCATTCCAGGATCCCTCCAGAAATGAGTGCTCTTGTAAGGTTAGAGAAAACGCACTTTTGTTCTTTCATTCAGGTTAAAAGCATCTGCTTCCTTAACAAAAAGAGCAGTGAACCAGTTATAATTACACACCATACACTGGGGAGCATGAAAGTGACACTGAGCAACACTTAAGCCTTGGATATGCGGTGGCTGCAGTGAACATTGTATTGAATGTAATTGCTGCAGCATCGATCCCAACAATTAATGCCAAAAAACAGAGACAGAATGGAGTTCTCCAAGAAACTGCCACAACCTGCAAGTAAAATGGAATCCAAAATCTCTCTTAGAGACAGCTCCTCCTCCTCTGAATGTCAAATTTCTTTCCATAACGTTTTCTGCCCAAACAACTTTTCTGCAGTTTTTCTAGGGTCCAGGGACTGTAGAGCAGAAAGGAGTGGAGACGGAGACACCAGGAGGTCCTCTGATGGGGCACTGTGCTTCCCAGTCCTCTGGTCTAGCCCGTGAAATTGGTGAACTCAGGGAACTTCCAGGTCAGTGTGGAAGGCCCACAGGAGATGGACCACACAAGGCCCTCAGGAGATGGCCTGAGGAGAAAAAGGATCAGTTTTGACTGTAGGCAATGCTGAGTCACTAAATCAGCAGTTCTCAACATTTTTTAATCTCACAGCATGCAAACTAATTGCTAAAATTCTAAGGCATACCAAAATTTACTCTTTTTTTGCCAATCTGAAAAGCAGGTATAATTTTGATTCCTTCACACTGGACAGCTATTATAGTGTTGGCTATTATCTTTTTGTTTTGTTTTGGGGTTTTTTGGTGGTTTTTTTATAACATAAAGGAAAAAAGGTCAGTGCCCTTGACTAAATAGTCAGGAATTGCATGTTTTAAAAATTCCCGTGGCACACTGGGCCTCTTACAGCACACCAGTTGAAAATCACTGCACCAGAGGGATCATGATGAGAAGCTGCAGGGCCATTTGCATTTTGGAAAGAAGCAAAGAGATGGGAAGAAAATGGCAATGGCTTCACTGTGGCAGTGGAGATGGGGGGAGGTGGACAGAGCCAAGAGATATTAAGAGGGGAAACTGACAAGACCTGATGAATGATAGGATGTAGGAGAGTTAAGGATGATTCCAGGTTGCTGGCCGTGGTGACAGGAAGGATGGTAGTACTAAACCCTGGAAGGAGGGAAGGCAGGTTTAAAGGAAAAAGACAGTGCGTCAGAGTGTCAGCTATGTTAATTATAAGGGAGATTCAGAGAAAAGGGGGAAATGAAAATGCGGTTCAGAAAAAAGTCTGGGTGAAAATGTAGAAAAGTGAGTCACCTACATATCAAAAGTGATTGACCACAGAGGCAGGTGAGCTGTATGAGGAGAAAACAGAGTGCTGAGAAAGAAGATCAGGGACACACTAGTCAAAGGTTAG
The DNA here is from genome assembly GCF_014824575.4 of Sturnira hondurensis. Lineage (NCBI taxonomy): Eukaryota > Metazoa > Chordata > Mammalia > Chiroptera > Phyllostomidae > Sturnira > Sturnira hondurensis. The sequence goes on along the minus strand of NW_028088424.1, from coordinate 1,841,860 downwards.
AGAAAGGATGAGGCTCCAACAGTGGGGACTGAGGAGGAACAATCAGAGAAGGCAAAGGAGAAACAATGAAAGTAGGGGCTTAGAAACCAAGGCAGAGCAGTTTGGCAATAGAAGAGGTACACAGCCGTGTGTGATGCTGAAACAAGGACAAGTAAGATGTGTTCATTCATTCAACGAAGATTTATTGAACACCTATTATGCGCCTGGCACTATTCTAGGTACTAAAGAAGAGCAGTGAACATAGACAAAACTCTCTGTCCTTGTGAAATTACATACTGGTTGTAGAGAGATAGAATTTAAGCACCTAAGTATGTAAATTTATTTGATATATGTAGTGGGTTGAGTAATGGTCACAAAAAAAAGATGTATCCAAGTCCTAATTCTGGTACTGTGAATGTGATCTTATTTGAAAATAGGGTATTTGCAGATACAATTAACTTAAGGATCTCGATAAAATCATCTTGAATATAAGTTCAGCCATAAATCTACGACTGGTATTTGAGACAGACATACAGCAAGAAGACCATGTGAAGATGGAGACAGAGATTGGAGTGATGCATCTACAAGCCAGGAATCTAGAAGAGAGTCTTAGAACAGATTATCCTCTGAGTCTTCACATCTTACAGTCTCAGTCCTTATAAGGACACTGTTCATTGGATTCAGTTCTACCCTCATCCAATATGACCTCATCTTAAGTTGTTTACACCTGCAATGACCCTGTTTCCCAGTCAGGTCACATGCACAGAAACAGAGGGTTGGAACTTCAACATATATTTCAGGGTAATACAATTCAACCCACAACAAATACCTTATAATCGTCTCAATAAAAGCAGAAAAAAGCATTTAAAAAATTCAACACCCACTCAGGATAAAAACTCTCAGTCAACTAGAAATAAAAGTAATTTTGCCAGCCTGATAAAGGACAACTGCAGAAAACCTCCAATTAATATTCTACTGAATGGTCAAAGACTGACTGTGTTTTCCCCCAAACGGGAACAAAGCAATGATGTCCACTCACACTATTTCTATTCATCATCACACTGGAAGTCCCAACCAGTGCAATGAACGAATGAATGCAGATTGGAAAGGCAGCATAAATTGTTTCCATCTTTAGACAACACAATTGTCAATGTAGAAAATCCCAAAAGAACCCACTAAAAAAATTACTGCAATGAATATAACTGAGTTCAGAAAAGTCACAGAATACAAAGTTAATATAAAAATGCCATTGTATTTGTAGTTACTAGCAATGAACAATTAGAAATTTAAGCTTATAAACAATGCATTGATAATAGCACTCAAAAACCAGGAAATATATAAGTATAAAACTAACAAAATACATGCAGAATCAGTATACTGAAAATTCAGAAACACCGATGAAATTAATCTTAAAAGTGTAAATAAATACACATATTGTTTATAGATTTCAAGACTCTGTGTATTAAAGATACCAATTTTCCCTACAATGAGCTACATACTCAACACAATCTCAATCAAAATCGCTGCAAGAATTTTTGTGGAAATCAATACTCTAAAATTTTTACAGAAAGACAAATAAACTAGAGTAGACAAAACACTCCTGACGAAGAACGTAGCTTGAGGAATCACGCTACCTGATTTCAAGATGCACTATAAAGCCCCAGTGGTTGAGACAGAGAGGTGCTGGAGCGCAGGAGAGCCCCAGTGTCGGGGGCCACTCGCACCAGCTCACGGGAGCCAAGTGTTAGATTTTCAGCAGTGTTACAAGGTGGCTGATGTCAAATTGGTTGCTTGAAATTGTCTACTGTGAGAGTACTTAAAAAACAAAATTCAGGAAACAGCACAAATCAAGACTCCACTCCCAACCACCACCCTTCCCCCCATAGCCAGTTCTTAAACGTTTAGCAGCACATCTCTCCTTCTAGGTTCTAGATCAAGGGAACAGAACAGAGAATTCGGGAACTGAGCCACATGTATCTGGGCAATTTATTTTTGACTTCATAGGGCCATGCAATGTTTTTATATTGTACATGTCTTTCCCACAAATGGTGCTGGAAAAATTGGACATTGATATTTTTTTAAAAAATCTTTATTCCTGCCCTGGCTGGCATAGCTCGGTGGATTGAGCGCAGGCCTGAGAACCAAAGGATCTCAGTTTGATTTTCAGTCAGGGTACATGCCTGGGTTGCAGGCCAGTTCTCAGAAGCAGATGCATGAGAGGCAACCATACATTAATGTTTCTCTCCCTCTCTCCTTCCCTTCCCCTCTAAAGATAAATAAATAAAATCTTTTTAAAAAATTAAATTAAAAATTAAAAAAAATCTTTATTCATTTTCTTATATCATGTAAAAAATTAACTCAAATGGATCATAAAATTAGATGTAAAACATAAAACTGTTACATAAAAACATTGAAAAAAGTGTTTGTCAACTTGGGCTAGGCAAATATTTCTTAGGGGTACCCAAGCAGCAAGCCGTCAGGTCCAGGTCCAGCACCCTGGGCCACCAACACCTGTCCATGGTGCACACTGACTCCTTTTGGTTCTAAGACCAATATGGCAATGCTCAAGGATCAGCTCCTTAAGGAAAAACAAAGACCCAAGAATAAGATTACAGTCCTTGGGGTTGGTGCTATTGGCATGGCCTATGCCATCAGTCTTAATGAAGGACTTGGTAGATAAACTTTTTCTTGTTGATGTCATGGAAGACAAATTAAAGGGAGAGATGATGGATCTCCAACATGGCAACCTTTTCTTTAGAACACCAAAAATTGTCTCTGACGAAGATTACAGTGTGACCGCAGACTCCAAGCTGGTTATTTTCACAATGGGGGCATGTCAACAAGAGGGAGAAAGCCGTCTTAATTTGGTCCAAAGTAACATGAACATTTTTAAATTCATCATTCCTGATGTTGTAAAATATAGTCCCAACTGCAAATTGCTTATTGTTTCTAATTCAGGGGATGTCTTGACTTATGTGGCTTGGGAAGATAAGCAACTTTCCCCAAAACCATATTATTGGAAGTGGTTGCAATCTGGATTCAGCCTGGTTCCATTACCTAAAGGGGGAAAGGCTGGGAGTTCACCCATTAAACTGTGATGGGTGGGTCCTTGAGGAACATGGAGACACTAGTACAGGGGTCCCCAACTCCCAGGCCACGGCCTATTAAGAACCAAGCTACAAGCAAAGCTCACCTGAGCTCCACTTCCTGTCCTCCCCCAACCCCACCATCCACAGCTGGGGAGTGAAGCTCAGCTGAGCCCACCTCCTCCCTGTCTTCAGTGAAACCAGTCTGTGGTGCCAAAAAGGTTGGGGAATGCTGCTCATGGAGTGTAGTGAATGTTGCCAGTGTCTCCCTGAAGACCCTGCATCCCAATCTAGGCACTGGTGCAGATAAGGAACAGTGGAAAGAAGTTCGCAAACAGGTGGTTGATAATGCTTACGAGGTGGTTGAACCAAAAGGCTACACAACCTGGGCCATTGGACTATCTGTGGCAGATTTAGCAGAAACTATAATGAAAAGTCTTAGGTGGGTGCATCCAATTTCCACCATGATCAGGGGCCTCTATGGAATAAGAGAAGATATCTTCCTTAGTATTCCTTGCATCTTGGGACAGAATGGAATCTCAGATGTTGTGAAGGTGACTCTGACACCTGAGGAAGAAGCCCATTTGAAGAAGAGCACAGATACACTTGGGGCGATTCAGGAAGAGCTGCAGCTGTAAAGTCCTCTAATGTCAGACCACTTGACTGTCTAGGCTACAACAGGATTTTAGTTGGAGATTGTGCGTGTCATCCCTTTTCTCTAATCCGTGACTAAAAATATCAATTACCTGAAGATAAAAATACTAATGGTTCATAAAACCCTGCATCTCCATCCTGATGCTGGACACTTAGCTTAGGGATAGTGCCCTAAACTGGTTAGTGTGAAAGAGTTCCACCTCCTCAGAGGCACCACTGCCAATGCAGCACCCACTGCAGTTGCCCTTCAGGCTAGATTCATGCTCACAGTGTGTTATATAACTTGTGGTTCCTTTTCCCAACATGCCTAGTCCAACTTTTTTTGTCCAATTAATTACATCCTGGGATCCAATGTATAAATCCAATATTGCATGTCTTGTGCATAACTATTCTTGGAGATCTTATTTTGTGTGCTATATGAATCAAATTAGTGTACCTTGCCATATAACACAAAAAAACCCTCTACATATAAATCATGCAGCCAACTATCCAAGTGTCATACCAACTAAAACTCCAAATAACCTTTGAACAGAGAAAGCAAATGTTTTTTTAGATATGATACCAGATTAATAAATCAGATTTCAGCAAAATTAAGAACTTCTGCTCTTCATAAGATACTGTTACAATAATGAATAGACAAGCCACAGACTGGGAGAAAACATTGATAAATCACAGACCTAATAAAGGACTTGATACAGAATATATCAAAGATTCTCAAGCTTCTACAATAAGAAAGCAAAGAAGCCAATTTTTAAATGGATAAAAGAATTGAATAGCTTTGCATGGCAATAAGGATATGAAAAGATGTTCAACATCATTAGCCACTAGGGAAGTAAAAATTAAAATCACACTTACACATCTAGTAGAATGGCTACAATAATTGTTTTAAATTGATAATATCAAGTGCTGGTGAGGATTCAGAGCAACTGTAACTGTCATCCCTTGATGGTGGGAATGTGAAATATATAATACAGGTGCTTTGGAAAATAGTTTAGCAGTTTCTTAAAAGGTGAAACCCACTTCTACCATTACCTACCAATCCCACTCCCGGGTATTTATCCAAGTGAAATGCAAACTACACTTATCAAAAAACCAGTGTGAGAATTTTTAAAGCACCTTATCCATAGTTCCTAAAATTGGAAAGTACCAAAGTCCCTCGAATGGGGAATGGATAAACAACTGTGGAATCTCCATGGGATGGAATCCTACTCAGTCTTAAATGGGGAGCGAACTACTAACACATACCAACGAGAATGGATCTCAAGTGTATTGTGCTAAGTGAAAGAAGCCAAACTCAAAGGCTATATACTACATGATTCTACTTATATGACACTCTGAAAAGGCAGCAATGTAGAGACAGAAACAAAATCAGAGACAACCAAGGGCTAGGGTAAGGGGAGGGGTGGAGGCAGGAAAATTATTTGGAGCAATAGATCTGTTCTCTATCTTGATTGCAGTGATGGTCAAAACATTCAGAATTCTATACTAATGTAAGTTAATTTTATTGTATCTACATTATTTCTTAATGAAAAATAATAGGGAAGGATCACTTAGGCTGTTGGGTTAAGACTAGATTTGGAGCTGGGCTAGAAGCTGGAAGACCATTAGGAGCCCAGGTGAGAGATATAGTGGCTGGGAGTGAAAGTAGCCTTTGAATGTGGTGGTACATAGGTCTTCAGTGACCCTTGTGGACACATTTTCAATGAAGGAGCAAAGGGAGAGACAGGCTGCAAGGGTGAGGAGTGGAGGTAAGCATGTGCAGACAGAGCTGGATCCTGATCACAGACTACCCACCCAAGAAACTTGCTTGGACCTCTCATAGCTTGACCCTGGCTTGCCAGGCAAACCAGGCAATCCTCATGGCTTGCCTGGGACTTTCCCAGTTTTAACACTGAAAGCCCTGCATCCAGGGAAATCCCTCAGTTCCTGACACTCCAGGACAGTTGGTCATCTCAGCCTAGTCCCTGACCTGCTCCTTATGAACATCGCCCTGCCTGCCCCTCTGGTCACCCTGCAATTCTGCCTTCTCTATGGGCTTGGTGACCCTGCCTGCTACCTCTCTCAAGTCTGTGAGCTGCTTTCTAATACTGCTCACACATAAGGCAACACAGGAACACTTAAGAACAGAGCAACGCTGTGTTGCCCTTTATGTTCCCCCCCTTCAGCCTCTGGTATGAAGGCTGCTAGATGCCCCCTGATATTGGGAAGAAATGCAAGAAAAGTTTTGTCACTCCACCACCAGGAAGTCAGGCTCACTGAGCTCAGAATACACCTTTCCCTCCAAACTCACTTTGAACATGCCTCTTGTGAAATGGGGTCTGCAGCTTTTGCTTTGGTCAGTCTTGTCCATCTTGGTATCTCCACAGCTGTGCGCATGGAAAAGCACTCCTCCTTCTTAGCATCCTCTCTCTTCTGGATCTCCTCCTACCTTCTGCTATATGTTTCTTCCTTATTGCCTAATGAGCACATGCCTTCCTCATACATGCTGGGGGGCAGTCTAGAGTAACATTCGAGTGTCTGGACTTTAGCATTAAACAACTTGGGTTTGAATTCCAGCTTTGTCAATTTCTAGCAACATGACCTTTGGCATGTTACTCCATTGACCTTCAGGTTTCTCCTCTATAAAATGGATACGATGAATTCCACCTCATTGGATTGCTATGAGAATTAAATTAAATGAGAGTATGTATGAAGGGGGGAAACTCAGCACAATACTTGGAAGAGAGCAAGCAACAAACAAATGTAGCTCCTAGTGTATAAAATGTTCCCAACAGTAATGCTCAATGATAAGAAAGTGGTTAATAAGTTAGGCTGCACCATGATTTATTTATAGCCTACTGTATGGTGAAGGCATTAAAAATAATGTTCTGAAGAATACTTAATGGCACAGAAAATTTTTCACAATATAATTTAGAGAGAAAAAATCAGGCCATAAAACTCAGGTCCCAAGTCTGTTCTTTAAAAGTATGAGTGTTTTGTGTGTTGTGATGCGTATTTAAGAAAAAGAGAAGAAATATAGAAAGTATTGGCTGATTTTTTATTTTTTACTTCTTTATATTACTCTGTATTTTCAAGTTTTTTCTAATGGACATGTATTACCCTCATAACAATAGTTGTTATTTTAAAAATGCAGTCACCAATTTTTTCATTCAACAAAGTTTGTTTTTCTAGCACATACTACATGCCAAGCAATATTCTGGACTCTCGAGACACTGTGATGGGAAAGTCAACAGACAGGTTTTTCCCAAGATACCATCTAGCTTTGCATTTAATCCTCCTTAATAGTTATATGTGCTAGTTTTGTCTCCACAAATAAACTACTAACTCCTCAAAGGAAAGAACTATGTGGTCCTCTTCTCTGTAACCCTACAACATCACACCCCATACACAGAAGAACTCGGTAATGCATTTCGGTCCAAATGCTCAATTGGTTAGATCTGTCGCCCAATACACCAAGGTTGTGAGTCTAATCTGCAGTCAGGGCACATACAAGAATCAACCAATGAAAGCATAAATAAATGGAATGACAAATCGATGTCTCTCTTCTCTCTCTCTCTCTCTCTAATCAACCAATAAATTTAAAAAATTTAAGTGGCCAGTTTTATAAAATCTGTTATTGCCAAAGAAGAGAGGAAGTTCCTTTGTATTTGGACTATTATCTTCCTGCTTCTTCCTTGTCCTGACCGTGATGGGGCTGGACACTCATCTGACTCTTTCAGTGGTTTTTCTGGAAGCACAGGACCCTTTCAGCTGGCCTACACCTAGGAGGGGAGCATTTCCCTTTCCAGCCTCCACCCTAATGCACATCAAATATGCTCTCCCCCCACATTTAAGCAACTCAAGAGCCTGGCAGCTGATCATGTCCTCCTGGAGTGAGTTCTTTGTTGTTTTCACACCACAGATCCAATGGGCAGTCTGGTGAAGCCTACTTCTTTAGAATAATGCTTTTCAATTCATGCAATAAATACACAGGATTACAAAAAACTAAGTATAGTAAAATGCAGTTACCAAAGTATTATTCAAAAATATGTTTGCTATAAGTCTATCTCCACTCTGAAAGCTTATTTTTTGTAATTCTGAAAATTTTACAAAAATACACTGCACATTTCTCATTAAATTTAAAAGTAAAATAAAACATTTGTTATATAATAATAGATCTGCTTCTTTGCACTGCATTAGAAAAACAAAACATTTGAAATACGATCAAGTTAAAGTTACATTTTAATTTTTAAAGACCTACTCATAAAAACAGTTTTTGCTTACTTCAATAAGAACATAAAATGGTGGAATATCTCTGACAAAATAATACACAGGTCCTGTCGAAAATCCAACTGATTTTGACATATTTTTATGGTAACAATGTTGAAAATCCAATCCTCAAAGACAGAGCATTGAAACAGAATTAAAGCGTCCTCACTTCCTTCACAAAGTAAAAATAAGTGTCTCCCAGGGAGCACCAAAACTCTCCAAGGATTTTTAGTGAAATTTCAGTTACAGTGGGTTTTGGGGTACTAAGATCAATGAATTCATCTTTGGCTAGATCAACACCTTTAATACCGTTTATACAAGTATAAGAAAGAAAAAGAATGAGACTCCGGGGTTCAATTTTGTTATCACCAAGATAGAAATGACTTTTGCAAGCATTCTGAAGTGTTTCCAGATGTTTATAGATTACTCTTTTCAAAAAATTGACAGAATTTTGTAACGCAGCTCCACTGAGGCAAAGCACTTTCTTCAGCATTTGAAAGTTCTCGAAGCTCCCTGATCAGTACAGCTCAGTGGGTTGGGTGTCCCCAGTCCTGTGGCACATGCCTGCTCTCTGGTTAGGGGTGTACAAGAAGCAACAGATGGATGTTTCTCATGCACACTGATCTTTCTCTGTCTCTCTTTTTCCCTCCCTTCCCCTCTCTTTAAAAATAAAATACAATACAAAAGAAAGGAATGGAAGAAAGAAGGGAGGGAGGGGTGAGGGAGGGAGGAAGAGAGAGAGAGAAAGGAAGAAACTTTGTGAAGATGCCAGCCTTTTACCAGCAGCTTGGCCAGCAAGGTTGGTAATGTTTTCAGAAGCATCCATGATGGCGATATCAGGACCTTATTCAAAGAGTCATCTCATTCAGATGGTTAAAAATCTGCCAGGTAAGCCAACAAAACAAGCAAAATTCTTTCTTTCAAAGTGTTCCAAAATGGATTTTCTTTTTCTTTTTTTAAAAAGTGAAACTGTCCTCTCAAAAGTCAGTGAGCTTCTCTGTGGTAGAGAAGCCCCTAATTTTCTGCTACCATTTCTTCTTCTTTTTTTTTTTTTGGTTGAGGCAGAGCATGGGGCAGGAATATGACCTTTACTGAGCTTATCTACCAGAGTGGAAATAATGTCTGTACAAAACCAAATGTTTGTTACTATAATTTCTGCATCACAATTAAAATCCAGTTTTTTATAAATAGTCAATTCAATCAAAGCCCACTATTTCAGAATCAATAGCTTCTTTGAAGCCACACTTAAATATGGTTAAGACTCAAATGCAGAGATTTGGTTGTTTGCAAAGTTAATTAAACTTTCAACTTGCTGAAATAGAATTACAAAAAGGCAAGATTGCGTTTTTCACAGAGGTAGTCCACTGGAATCACCAGCACTGGACAGCTGTCAGAGTATCTAGGGTCCTGAGGTGATGAGAAACTCCAGCATCCTTTCAACAGTCTTCTGTTGTCCTTTCTTCCCAGAGATTTGGGGATGTGTGGAATGGCACCACCAGCAGCAACTGTAGTCTTGATGAGAGTCCAATTCACCTCCACTAATAGCAAGATGCAAATGATGAGTGGTAATACATTTTACCTTTAAGTCTTTTGATGCTTTTCCTGCTGATGCAAGTACATGCCTCTGCAGTGAGGTACCCCACAGTGGCTGCCTGTACACAGCAACAATTGAGCCCACACATCCATGACAGGCTGTCCTCCATTTCATGTGCCTATGAATACGGCCCTCTGGAAACTACAAGCCAGCTCCCTGTGAGTGGGAAACCACATTTGTCTTGGCCTTTCAGGAGTCTTTCTCAGCCTTACTGCCAGCCCTTTTGAATTCTGTGGAAGCTCAAACAAGCAAGGCTGGAAAAGGACTAGTCAGACACCCAGCGAGATCCCACCGCCTATCTCGTCCCACCACAATTCAAACTCCTCTGCTACCATGTCTTGAAAAAAACCTATAAAAATACTATAACTGAAAGGCCAGCTTTTGATAAAGTTGATGATTTTTATGGCTATCAACAGAACCTCTCTCTTGGGATTCTTGGAAAAGCCAGAATATGCCTGTGTTGAATGCAGCAAGTGAATACATTATAAAGTGCTTCCTTCTGCACTAAAGTAATGTTAGACGCTCAATCAAGCATTACAGAAGCTCCTCTGTAAGAAAATGAAGCTTTAAAAGAAAATTTACACCATTTCCAAAATGTCAGCAGTCTACAGTTTGCAAAGGTGCCCACAAAACAAGAACTCCTCTTTGTGTACTTCCAGCCACGATGGAGACATAGGTAGATATACTTTGCTGCCTCACACAACCAAAAGAGGAACAACAACAAATTTAAAAATAAAAAAAACACCAAACTGCCAAAAAATCAAACTGTATGGAAGTCCAACAATCAAGGAGTTAAAGAAGATACATTCACTCAGACTGGTAAGAGGAGTGGAGATGGGCCGCTGGGGTGAGAAGACTCATAGACAGGGTGGGGCTAGAGGATCAGGAAGGCAAAGCACTGATTGGTGGTGCCGTGTTTCTGTACAGATAAACCAGGAGGAACAACTGGGAGCAAGACAGACCACGCAACCCAGAGTTCATTCGGGGAAATAAAGCCTCAAAACCTCTGACTGAAAAAATCTGTGGGGGTTGTGGCAGTGGGAGAAACTCCCAGCATCACAGGAGAGTTTGCTGGAGAGACCCACAGGGTCTGAGAATGTACACAGCCCACACACCTGGGTATCAGCACCAGAAGGGCCCAATTTGTGGGTAGCAGGGGCAGTGACTAAAAGCAGCTGAGAGCCCAGCAAGCAGCATTATTTCCTCTCTGACCCCTCCCCCAAATACCACAACACAACCCAGCATCATGGGTTGCCCTGCTCTGTGAATACTAAGGCTCTGACCCTTACAACATAACAGGTGCACCTAGACAAAAAAATATGGCCCAAATGAAAGAACAGATCAAACTTCCAGAAAAAAAATACAACTAAGCAACAAAGTGATAGCCAACCTACCACATGCACAGTTCAAAACATTGGTAATCAGGACGCTCACAGAATTGGTTGAGTATGATCACAAAATAGAGGAAAAAGTGAAGGCTATGAAAAATAAAATAAAGAAAAATGTACAGGGAATCAACAGTGAAGGGAAGGAAACCAGGACTCAGATCAATGGTTTAGACCAGAAAGAAGATACAAACATCCAACCAGAACAGAATGAAGAAACGAGAATTCCAAAAAATGGGGAGAGGCTTAGGAACCTCTGGGACAACTTTAAATGTTCCAACCTCTGAATCATGGGGGTGCCAGAAGGAGAAGAACAACAGCAAGAAATTGAAAACTTATTTGAACAAATAATGAAGGAGAACTTCCCCAATGTGGCAAAGGAAATAGACTTCCAGGAAGTCCAGGAAGCTCAGAAAGTCCCAAAGAAGGTGGACCCAAGGAAGCACACACAAAGGTACATCATAGTTACATTACCCAAGATTAAAGATAAGGAGAGAATCTTAAAAGCAGCAACAGACAAGGAGACTGTTATCCTGAAAGGATTTCCCACAAGATTATAAGCTGGCTTCTCAAAAGAAACCTTGCCGGCAAGAAGGGGCTAGAAAGAAGTATTCAAAGTCATGAAAAACAAGGACCTCCATCCAAGATTACTCTATTCAGCAAAGCTATCATTTAGAATGGAAGGGCACATAAAGTGCTTCCCAGATAAGGTCATGTTAAAGGAATTCATCATCACCCAGCCCTTATTATATGAAATGTTAAAGGGACTTTAAGAAAAAAGGAGATCAAAAATATGAACAGTAAAAGGACAACAACCTATTAACAATCAAACCTTAAAAACAAAAACTAAAACTAACTAAGCAAACAACTAGAACAGGAACAGAAATGGAGATCACATGGAGGGTTATTCAGTGGGGAGGGGAGGAAGCAGATGGGGGAAAGGTACAGGGAATAAGAAGCATAAATGGGGACTTCCGCCAAGATGGAGGCATAGGTGGAAACACTGTGCCTTCTCCCACAACCAACTTTGAATACAACAAAGGTTTGGAGAAACAAAGACACAACCAAAGGACAGAAAATTGAATTATACGGAAGTCCGACTACATCTAACCGTTCAACGGGGACGGTTAGAGGGGCGGAGCCAGCAGAGAGCAGGGTCGGGCAGGACAGGGCCCCCGACCCAGGCGCGCAGGCAGACGGGAACCAGTTGGGGTGCGGGGCAGACCGTGGGCGCATATTCGCGCACAGCGAGACAGACCACGCAGGCCCCAGGGGCCGTACACTCAGGTGCACGGGGACAAAACGCATGGGCCCCGTGACGGTGGCAGCTGTGGTACTGGTGGGGGCCACGGCGGCAGGCGGCAGACAGGGCGCCATTGTTCCTCGTTGACCCCGCCCCCACATACGACGTCACAACTCAGCGACTTAGTTGCCCCGCTCTAGTGAACACCTAGGGCTCCGATCCTGCTACGTAACAGGCATGAACAGCCCAAAAGATGGTGCAAGAAGAACTCAAAGTCCCAGAGCCAGTAACTCTCATCGACCGAGAAATTGCCAGCCTCTCAGAAGCACAGTTCAAGACACTGTTTATCAGGATGCTCACAGAACTGGTTGATTATAGTCACAAATTAGAGGAACATATGAAGGCTAAACTAATTGAAATGAAGGGAGGTGTCCAGGAAATCAGTAGCGATAGAAAGGAAACTGGGACTCAAATCAATGGAATGGACCAGAAGGAAGAACGAAACATCCAACCAGAAAGGAATGAAGAAACAAGAATTCAAAAAAATGAGGAGAGGCTTAGGAACCTCCAGGACATCTTTAAACGTTCCAACATCCGGATTATAGGGGTACCAGAAGGGGGAAAGAAACAGCCACGAGTGGAAAACTTATTTGAACAAATAATAAAGGAGAACTTCCCCAGTCTGGCAAAGGAAATAGACTTCCAGGAAATCCAGGAAGCTCAGAGAGTCCCAAAGAAGTTGGACCCAAGAAGGAACACACCAAGGCACATCATAATTACATTAGCCAAGACCAAAATGAAGGAGAGAATCCTAGAAGCAGCAAGGGATAAGGGGACAGTCACCTACAAAGGAGTACCCATCAGACTGTCAGCGGATTTCTCAAAAGAGACCTTCCAGGCAAGAAGGGGCTGGAAAGAAGTATTCCAAGTCATGAAATCCAAAGACCTACAGCCAAGATTGCTTTATCCAGCAAAGCTTTCATTTAGAATGGAAGGACAGATAAAGTGCTTCTCAGATAAGGTCAAGTTCAAGGAGTTCATCATCACCAAGCCCTTATTATATGAAATGCTAAAGGGACTTATATAAGAAAAAGAAGATGAAAAATATTAACAGTGAAAGGACAGCAAACACACAGTTATTAACAACCACACCTAAAACAAAAGCAAACCAAGAGGACAGCTAGATCAGGAGTGGAACCATAGAAATGAAGAACACATGGAGGGTTAGAAATAGGGGGGTGGGAGGGGGAGAAGGGGGGAGAAGGTACAGAAAATAGCAAAGATGGTAGGTAAAAAATAGATAGGGGGGAGGGCGAGAATAGTGGGGGAAATATAGAATCCAAAGAACTTGAGACACGTGGTTATAAACTAAGGGGGGAGAATGGTGGGGGAGGGAGGGTGCGGGTGGAGGGGAATGAAGGGGGGGAATAGAACAACTGTAATGGTATAATCAATAAAATATATTTTTTTAAAAAAAAGAAGCATAAATGGTGGGCACAAAATAGACAGGGGAAGGTTAAGAGTAGTACCAGAAGTGGAGAAGCCAAAAGACTTATATGTATGACCATGGACATGAACTAAGGTGGGACAATGCTGGTGGGAGGCACAGTGCAGGGTGGAGGAAAATAAAGGGGAGGAAAAAAAATGAGACAACTGTCATAGCATAAGCAATAAAATATACTTTAAAAGAAAGAACTCTTTATTGACGTTAGCAGGCTCACCATGAAGAGAACATGGATGTGACTATGTTGAAAGACGTCTGTAGTTTCAAGTGACTTATTGAGGGGAATTGCAAGGCTGCCATTTCCTCCATAACCCACTTCAAAATATGCCCAGTATTGTTGAAAACACTTGGTTTGACTAGAGGGCCACTTCCAGCCCCACCGCATCTCCCCTGCATGTGGCTTCAGGTGAAGTTTCTCCAGTAGTAGGAGGCTTCTTTAGTTTGGCACCCAGTAGAAAATTTTAAGGATACTTTCAGAAAAGATTTTCATGAAATGGCCAAGCCACATTTTTTAAGTATCTTTGCTTTTTAAAATTGAGCTTTCTTTTCTACATACACACAAAACCCTGCATTTTCTTTAGAGCATTTTCTAAACAGGGAGACTGAAGTACACTCTCAGTCTTCCTGACTTCAAAATGCCATTCTCAAGAATTTTTCTGCAAAAGAAAAGAAGTCATTACAGCTTTTCTGTCCCATTGCTTCACTAATGTAAATGGAACCAGGTACACAGTTTTCATCAGACTTTCCTTTTCTTTGCCAGTTCAAAATAAATTGGGTCTGCAAAAAAATAAATAATAAATAAAGCTAAAATAAAATATTTCGTTCCACTGACATTCTGTGAAATGTAGTATTTTCTTTGTGGTTCCTAAGCAATTTGTTTACTAAATCTATGTAGGAGGGAATAATTTGTATGTTAATTAAGTAAAGTATAAATTATTCATTAAATTTTAGGACAGGTTTTATGATTACCCAAAGTTTTTGCACTATTAACTTCTTTTACCTTGGTATACATGGGGATTATAGCAGTTTTTCAGGAGCTGCATCCTCCCTGGAATTTAGCTATTGTTTCATGTGAGTCTTCATGATTTTCTCGAAACAGTGGTTCTCATTTCTCATATTCTCACTGTTTCCCACAAGGGCATTTTTTAAAATGTGTGGCATCTCACAGGATAACAATATAAGAACAATGTATGAATAACATGTTATGCATGTTAAACTTTACTTCATAACACAGATGTTTAAAAAGGAAGAACAAGTCAAAAACGGGACTCCTGCACAGGGCTTACCACACTGTGCATAACCTGTGTGACAGTACAATCCGTTAGCTATCACGAGGAGTTAAGTATCACTATGGACAGTTAGACCAGCAATCAGACATGTTTGAATTTATCTGTCACCAAAGGCTGCATTGAAGATGGAGAGTAAAAAACTCACATTAGAGCCATTCAGGTTTGCAAAACTTTAGCTAACTATGAAAATGATTCAACTCCTGCATATTGATGACAGTTAGGTGATTACAGTCAGGAATGCTGAAATGCCTGGTTCACCCCCATGAGAACACTCACATTCACTGGTCAGTGGCCACGATGCCTACAGAATTGCCAGACGGCAGCCAGCTACCTCACAGGAGAGTGTGGGGTGACTGATCCCACACTTCTAGTGACGGGTCTAATAGCTCCTATGGTTTCAAAATAGTGGTATAAGTCAAGGGCATTTCCAGAAATCTACAACTGTAATGTGATAGGAAAACATTTGTGATTTCTACTGATGACAAAATCACAGGTCAGGTTAATACTACCGGTTTGTTGTCACATCCGTAATTGAAGGAAATGCTACACTCAGATAGAGGACAGTCTGGTAGTCATACTGTCTGCTGTCTTGTTATCCTTGCAAATAGTCCTTTGTGACACAAGGTTGCTTTAGGTCTAGTGTAAAGGTTATTTTGCCCAGTTTTAACATCCCAGTGGTTTGAGGTATAGGTGTGTAAGGCAGTTCCCCTGGGGTGGCAACTATGGCTACATTTTAAAGCAGCTGCCTTATCATTTTTTGCAAATCTCATAAAGTTGCCATTAAGATTAAATGAGGATGTCTGCCCAAGGTGGAGGCATAGGTAAATACACTGTGCTCCTTTGCACAGCCAAAAGAAGGACAACAACCAATTTAACAACAAAAAGACAACCAGAACTGACAGAAAATCAAACTGTATGGAAGTCCAAGAACCAAGGAGTCAAAGAAGACACATTCACTCAGACCAGTAGAAAGGGCAGAGAAAGGCAGCCAGGGCAGAGAGGACTTGTGGCAAGGCTGCAGCCGACAGGGCAAGCAGTCTCACATTTGTGTACAGATAAACCAGGAGGAACAACTGGGAGCAAGACAGACCACGCAACCCAGAGTTCATTCGGGGAAATAAAGCCTCAAAACCTCTGACTGAAAAAATCTGTGGGGGTTGTGGCAGTGGGAGAAACTCCCAGCATCACAGGAGAGTTTGCTGGAGAGACCCACAGGGTCTGAGAATGTACACAGCCCACACACCTGGGAATCAGCACCAGAAGGGCCCAATTTGTGGGTAGCGGGGGCAGTGACTAAAAGCAGCTGAGAGCCCAGCAAGCAGCACTGTTTCCTCTCTGATCCCTCCCCCAAATACCACAACACAACCCAGCATCATGGGTTGCCCTGCTCTGTGAATACTAAGGCTCTGACCCTTACAACATAACAGGTGCACCTAGACAAAAAAATATGGCCCAAATGAAAGAACAGATCAAACTTCCAGAAAAAAAAATACAACTAAGCAACAAAGTGATAGCCAACCTACCACATGCACAGTTCAAAACATTGGTAATCAGGACACTCACAGAATTGGTTGAGTATGATCACAAAATAGAGGAAAAAGTGAAGGCTATGAAAAATAAAATAAAGAAAAATGTACAGGGAACCAACAGTGAAGGGAAGGAAACCAGGACTCAGATCAATGGTTTAGACCAGAAAGAAGATACAAATATCCAACCAGAACAGAATGAAGAAACGAGAATTCCAAAAAATGGGGAGAGGCTTAGGAACCTCTGGGACAACTTTAAATGTTCCAACCTCTGAATCATGGGGGTGCCAGAAGGAGAAGAACAACAGCAAGAAATTGAAAACTTATTTGAACAAATAATGAAGGAGAACTTCCCCAATGTGGCAAAGGAAATAGACTTCCAGAAAGTCCAGAATGCTCAGAGAGTTCCAAAGAAGTTGGACCTAAGGAGGAACACACTAAGGCACATCATAATTACATTAGCCAAGATTAAAGATAAGGAGAATCTTAAAAGCAGCAAGAGACAAGGAGACTGTTATCCTGAAAGGATTTCCCACAAGATTATAAGCTGGCTTCTCAAAAGAAACCTTGCCGGCAAGAAGGGGCTGGAAAGAAGTATTCAAAGTGATGAAAGGCAAAGACCTCCATCCAAGATTACTCTATTCAGCAAAGCTATCATTTAGAATGGAAGGGCTGATAAAGTGCTTCCCAGATAAGGTCACGTTAAAAGAGTTCATCATCACCCAGCCCTTATTATATGAAATGTTAAAGGGACTTATCTAAGAAAAAGGAGATCAAAAACATCAACAGTAAAAGGATAACAACCTATTAACAACTGAACCTTAAAAACAAAAACTATAACTAAGCAAACAACTAGAACAGGAACAGAATCACAGAAATGGAGATCACATGGAGGGTTATTCAGTGGAGAGGGGAGGAAGCAGAATGGGGGGAAAGGTACAGGAAAAAAGAAGCATAAATGGTAGGTACTGAGTAGACGGGGGAGGTTAAGGTTAGTGTATGAAATGTAGAAACCAAAGAACTTATGTGTATGACCCATGGACACAAACTAAAGAGGGGGAATGCTGGTGTGTGGAGGGGTGCAGGGTGGAGGAGAATGAAGGGTAGAAAAAAGCGTGATAACTGTAACAGCATAATCAATAAAATATATTTTAAAAATTAAAAATAAAAAATTTTAAAGATTAAATGAGATAATATATGTAAAGCTCTTAGCAGATTGCCTGGCACACAGTATAAACATTCAGCAATAGTGGCTTTATTCTTGTTTGAATCTCTATCATAGAGATAAGACAAAACAGATCAACTCGTAAATAATCTGAGTTTGCAGAGGAGGAAATGTGCTCCAAACAGGCTCCAGTGGTGGAACCAGCAGGAGGACCCAGACTGGTGGCTCCTCCTGTGTGCCGTCACCATCACAGCCTACACCTACCCCTATTCTCTGTGCTCCAATAGCTCAGTGCCTTCCTCAAGGATGAAGAGGAAGCAGCAGTCGGATCCTCTCTTCTAGGCCCAGGGTGCACTGAGCTATTGAGTGAATGCAGAGAGGACCAGGGCATGCTCCTCTGCCCCAGGAGAACAGCATTCCCGTGAGCACAAAGGCACACAGCCCAGGAGAATGTCCTAAGTAATCCTGTACTGCCCAACTCTCATCAGGCCTTCCTGGGAAGGACATTCCAACTGGTTATTGAGCTTTCTTTCAACACTGCAGTAGCTTTCTCTGCTCCTGGGACCAGTGCAGATGAACTTCCTCTTAATGGCATCCTCATCATACTGATACCCAAAGATTATGTTGTGAGGATGCAATTCAGAAACAACCTCACATGCATGTACACACACACACACACACACACACACCTGAACAAAAATGTATTCCTTGAGGCATGACTAAAGTTGCAGTTGAACAGCTTCTTTACAACTGAGGAGGGGGAGGAGGACAAGGACGAGGAGGGGAGAGAGAGAGAGAAGCTGTAAGAGGTTCATGTGCTGAAGGAGGGCGGAGTGGGTAGAGGATAGACAACACAATCAATCACTTCAAAAGAGTGTACTTCCCCTGGAGAAAAGGTTTAAGGAAATAGGCAAGTAGACTTACTGAAAAATTCCAAGTCTATTGATTGAAATCTGTTGTATTTCCTCACTATGTGAGAACACATCATTTTTGCATTAGGCCATCGGTTTATACCTTATGTAAATAGAAAACAGAAAAACTTTTCAAGATGTGGGCAAGTCTAGCAGAGATGCCTCATCCTATGGCACCAGGGAGCCCACATCTCCTTCCCTGCTGTCCTTATGATGAATCTCATCCAGGCCCCTCCAGACTGAAGGTCTCCTCTGTCCGTCCATTCACTGATAACAGCAGTCACAATGAGAACCAGCAGCTGCTCCCAGAATGCATCACTCTCTTCTCTGCCTCTTTCTTCTACCAAAGCCGCTCCCTTGCCCCAACCCCCTCTTCTGGCCTCCTTACCCACCCCTGTTCACCACCATTCCCCCAGAAGACAGCCTTCCAGCATCGCCTCCTGCTGAAGCCTCACTGGTGTCCCCACACAGCTTTACAAGCCTCCTCCAGTGGGTTCCAATGCCACTTTGTACCCACTCCTGTTGTGACAATGATCACACTGCTGTAAACTACCACAATTAAGACATATTTTCCCCACATTTTTATGTCCTGAGGTCACTGTACCCACTCTAAAAACACATTTTTTCACATTTGAATGTTTCTGAAATCAAGATGTTTTGTAGCAATGTGTACATTTAGCGTTTTCTTTCTTGGAAAATCTGTTATTATTGATATATTGAGGGTTCATCTTAAAATCAAATAAATAGCCCTGGCAGGTGTGGCTCAGTCGGTTGGACTGTCATCCTGTGCACCAACAGGTTCCCCGGTCAGGGCACATACCTAGGTTGCAGGTTTGGTACTCGGCAGAACACAGGTGGAAGGCAACTGATTAATCTCCCCCCCGCCACCTCTCTCTATTTCTCTCTCTACATATCCCTTCCTCTCTCTCTAAAATCAGCAAATGTAACCTTGGGCAAAGATTGTTTTAAAAATCAAACAACTAATGTTACTTATTCGTGTGTCTCTCCTCTCCACTATGAACTGCAAGAACCAGGACCTGCGTTGTGTTCTGATCCTCTTTGTAATGCTCAGTAAATACACGAGAGGGAGCCAGGAAGGGAGAGAAGAAAGGAGATCTCTTACACTCTGCAGTTGGAGGACATCTGCACATTATGCTCTCACCTAGTTTGGTTTCCCATCAGAAGGCACTGGGGTTTCTCCGCCACAGATCTTTCCTTGGAGCTGGCCTTTTTACTGCTGTCCAGGCAGTCACATCTGCTGCACATGGTCAGCACAACACACGGTTCATCTGCCCCCCATCCCCAGGCACACACTGCAAAGGGAGAAACCAATCAGGAGGAAAGTCAAAGACTCAGAGTCATCCTTCAAGTCATCTTCCCCAGCCAGGGGCGCTCTTCTGTAAACTCCACATCCACAGATAAGAGCTCAGCTCTGCACCCACATCGCATCTCAGCTCCTCGTCTGGCGCACTGAGCATGCCCTGCTCTGGCCTTACCCTTGTCTATCCCACCTTATTTCCCAAGACTCCAGTCAGCTGTTTTTCTCATTTTCAACTCATGTCTTGCCAGTGACATCTCCCCTGCCCACCCCGCCCCAGCTCTCCCATGACATCTTCCTTGATGCCCCTGTCCTCACAGACCTCACTGTCCTCTGAAGAACACTTGCAATCTGAGCTGGGCCAGTCAGCAGTGTTTATACTGTGCCTACACTTCCATAGCATTTCCCACACCAGAGGGCTAAGTATATGTCAGCATTCAAACACATGACTGAAACACATTAATATAGTGATCAACTTTTGGGGGCTCCTCTTCTCTAATATCCTTGGTCTGCCCTTCTTTCTACTACTAGCCCAAATCCCTCTCTCTGAGGCTCCCTGGTGGGTCTCGAATTATATGCCTAATTCTGGTTTTTCCAGGTATTTTGTTGGAGATATGCCTGGACCAGCCTCCAAGTGGCTCACTGACGCTCAGGCCCATTTGATATCTCTGTGAGCCGGCCTCTCCTAGGCTGCTGCACCATTCTTGCAGGTGCTTCTCTGGTCTGGTTGGATGACCATCTTCATGGGTTCCTCTGCAATGCTTCACACATCACGATGCATTAGCAGGGGGAGAAGAGCAGCCACTTGGCACTGCCGGCATACACAGAATTCACAGCCAACTGACTCTACTAGTTTCTGTTGAACTTGACTGCTGTTCAGTCAGGTTTTCCATCCTTTACATGAGCAACTGATCTTGTAAAGCAAGGGGTGCCATTTACATTTGCCCCTATTAAATTCCATCATGTTTGGCCTTACAGTTCCAGCTGACCATGATCATTTTGAGACTTCACTCTGTCCTTCCAATTTGTCAGCAGGGTAGAAAGAAACTTAGTGAATGCAGGCTTTATAGGTGATTCAAGGAAAGAATTAATACCATGTCTATATCAGGGCTTTAATTTGCTTCTTAACCCTGCGATAGCGCTAGGCCTGGCCAGCTGTACTAAAAAGTATATGGTTCAAGTACAGATATAGCCATGGACACCCAATCCCTCTAGGCGTGGCCCTGTCTGACTTCATAGGTTGTACCTAAGACCTGCAGGGGCTCACCCTTGAGCACTGGTATTCATCACTTTGGGTTCAGTACTGAGACCAACAGGTCTCTTCTGTTCCTTCTCCATCTCTGCCGCTGTCCTCACTCTCCCACACTCCTGGGCCACTTCCAGACGCTTTGACAACCACCACTTCTTAGTGTACTCCCTTGGTGGAGAGTTTAATGATCCTGAAGGCCCTAGAAATACATTGAATTAAAACACAAAAGGATAGCAGTGTGCATTTTAGTGAAACAGCAATTAGGAGCGGCAGTCACCGTGTCCTCGAGAGGGCAAGAGAGCTGAGGAGAAAAGAAAGTGTCCTCATAAAGACACTTAATTTCATTGCTACCAGACACAGTTTCCCATTATTGCTCTTGGTGTTTAATGGTTTTATGATTCCATCTATTGATGCTTAGCTAGTTCATTAACTGTGCTGCTAAAAATACAATTATCTCCAACAAAACCTTTATCACTAATAAAAGGGAGGAGAGAAACCCTCCATCACCACCAGAAAGCAGTGGGGTGGACATATCTGTGTGTAGTAATTCCTTGGTCCCAAAGTTTTCATGGAGATTGAGACTATAGCCACACAAGTCTCATGACCCAACTTAAAAATTCAATCAAGAAACTGCTCCATTATTTAGCTTACTCCAACTAACAATTGTACCCAATCGCTTTGAGTCAGCCGAATCAACCTGTCACAACGCTGGTAGCAAATGAGAGATGAAGTCAGTTTAACCATTCATGCATTCAGTGTTATTTACTAAGCCCCTGTTGGGTGCCAAGCCCTGGTTAAATATACAGAGATATGAAACATAGGCAGGGCCCCACTTTCAAGAAGCCAAAAGTCTAGTAGACAGTGAGCATCGGTTGGGATCAGAAGGAGAATCCCAGTTACCGAGCTGGAGTTCCATGTGGACCTCTACTTCTAATTTGGAGTGGGGAGGAGAAGCAGGTACTGAGCAGGGCAGAAGAATAAAATGGCTTTCCACCCCACTTAGCATAAAAGAATAAAAGCCTTTCCTGGCCCCCCAGACGTTGTAGGGTCTGTGTTTAAGCCTACACGTTTGACCTCTTTTCTGAGCTTATAGGAGGTGAGAGGGAGGCCAGTGCAAACAACCCAGGTCTGCAGTCAGGAGGGAGCGGGCCTAATAAACACTTGTGTAAAGATTTCTAGGTGGCTTGCTTGTTCTAACGGGTTTCCAGTTTTCCTTTCTGGAACCCAAACTGGTTTTGGCAGCCGGCTCCCTGGCTTCATTTCCTACTACTTCTCTCCTTACACTCTGCTCTGGCCTCTGTGTTATTCCTTGAGTGTAACAGGCCCCAGGGCCTTTGCATTTGCTGAGTCTCTATCTGGCATACACGGAGTTCACAGCCAACTGACTCCACTAGTTCCTGTTGAACTTGACTGCTGTTCAGTCAGGTTTTTCATCCTTTACTCTTTTTTCATCCTGACTCTTCCCCCAGACAGTGTCAAGGCTCACTCCCTCACTTCTCAGTGAAATACCCCTCTCAGCAAAACCTTTCCTGCCCACCCACCTACTCCCACCACTGCCTAGTCCCTTCCCTGTTGTATTTTCTTTATGACTCTTACCACCACCGGAGATATTAAATACTCTACATTTTTATGTTTGTTGGTTATTTCTCCACTAAAATGTGTGCTCTTAAAGGGCAGGGACTTTTCTGTGGGGTTCACTGATGACTCCCCAGCACTACCACAGTGCCTGGCATTTAGAAGACAATTAATAGTTATTTGCTGATTGCCTGTACCTATTTCCACCTACTGTCTCTCAGCCCCGAGCCCATCCCCTGCATGCTACGCTATAATGCCTTTACCAGCTGACATCCTCAGAAGCTTTCTCAACAAAGATGCTGAGGGTGAACAGAAGGCAGGAGAGGAGGAGAAGCTGTTGTTCTTCCTCTATGTCTTGCACTCTTTCTTTCTTTCTTCTTTTGGTGGTGTCTCTAAATCACTGTGTTATTTCTGTAATTCCAAATCCAGAGCCCCTCCTCGGTGGTGGCTGCTCCTCCCATGTGTTCCCCAGCCCCAGCTGTGGTCACTCCTTCCAGCAGTTAATGAGCTCTGGAGGGCTCCACAGCCTCCCTTTGTTGGCCCAGCCTTCCAACACCCACATGCCCCACAGCCTGTATCAGACCTCCTCTGTTTGATATGCTTAGTGTGACTTCCATTTTTCTGACTATATCCTGGCAGATAAAATAAACTTAGGAAGGGGAATCAAAGCACAAGCACAGTCTATAGACCAAGCCAGTACAGAGAGAAGGGGGCAGCTCCAGCAGGAGCTGTCCCCTCCTTCCCAACTCCAAGAGGAGCAACGAAGCCCTAAGGACACCGATGGGGCCAACCAGTGGAGACAGGTCTGCCATCCGCCAGCTGAAGGCTGACCCCACTTGATGGTGGGGCAGACAGTGAGGATATACCTGGCCTAGGTCAGGCTTGACTTCCAAAGGCCTGAACCATAAGTAGAGCCCAGTAGTACAACCAACTTTCTCTCTGGCCCAGGCCCAGGAGAGGCTGCAGTGCAGGCTTTGGGTCCACTGTGTCAGGGTGGTCATCGGGACGTTACCATGGCAGTCATTTAATTGTGTCGGTGGTTATTGCTTCTTACCTCATGTACTTGTCCCTCAGGAATTCGTCTCTGTGGAGACAATTCACAGCTTCTTTATGCACACCAATGTGTCTGAGGTTAAGGCATATGAATTTCACTGGTAATTGACACTCAAATTTTTCCTGAAAAGTTGTTATCTATAGTCCATCTCATAATCAATGGCATCTTAAAATTGAAAGACTATGGTGTTAACCAAAAAAGCCCCAAATACCTTAACATGTGCCAGGCCCTGTCCCACTTACTATGTTTCAGTGCCTTATCATTTCTTCCTGGAAGCAGTCCCATGAAGTGTTATCATTCCCATTTCTACAACTCAGATGCCGAGGCCAAAGGACTGCAGCTCACTCACTGGTGGAAGAGTTGGCAGTGAAGCCTGTGTTCCGTCAGGCTGGCCAATCATGCTACTCACCCTCACACCTTTGACCAGGAGGAGGGCCTGAAAGCAGCTTCTGAAATGATCTTTTGGTTTTAGGGCTCTCCCTACCCGCACCCAGCAGTCAGACCTAGAAGTGAGACCTAGAAGCAGAGCAGAGAAGACACTCATGGGGGTTCAAACTCTTTCTGAGGTCTTCCCAATGGAGTCATGTCACCTCTGGCCAACCCACCCAGTGAGTATGTCCTCTGCAAGGTCTCTGCGAGGCAGAAAGAAATATTAGAGCCATCTGTGCCCTTGGGGGGTGGGGCTCAGAAACGCTAAGAAGATAGATAGGTTGACAGGAAAAGATAAATGACAATTGGTGGTTCTGTCTAATGCCAAAGGGATAGGACAAGTGTGTGTGTGAGGTACCACCAGAGAGAGAGAGCTTTCCAAGAACACAAGGCATCAGTACTCCAACTGCTGTTGGGGACAGTTTCTGAATGTGGCTGCCTTGGGGTCCTCACAGTGCGCTCACAGTGTAGGTTTTTTCACCCCCATTTTACAGACACCCTGGATCCTACAGCTGATGAGCAGTCAGCCTGTATTTGAACCTCTGTGTGGCTGACCTTCCGAACCCACAGTCCTTCAACCACAGTCATCCATGTGTGTGTGTCAGCATGCTACCACATGCTCACTCACACATATGCAGGTATACACATGCCTTACTACTGCCTACAAAGGCAATTATTTTTTGGAAAAAACAACATAAAACACACTGCCAGGTGGGTTCAAAGAAGTCAAATCTTCCCTAATCTTTACTATGTATTTTATTGTTTGCAAAGAGAATGGGTTTCTGGGAGCTTTGTTTTGTTTTGTTTTGTTCTGCTGAGAAATCTGGTTTGAAAGTGAAGCAAATAAGTTGTAGAACGTGAAATTTGCTTATCACTTGACACACAGGTTTGTGCAGAAACGGGGCTTCAGAAAGAGTGATTTGGTCCTCAGCTCCGGCCTCAGCCCCAGGGACCCAGCCCTGTTTGTCGTCGAGCTGGAGCACATGGGGAAGAGCCGGTTAATACGTGCCAATCCACAGGGACTCCCCACCTGGCCGCCAGAAGCCTCAGGCACAGCTCCTCAGTCATGTAACAGACATGCACCCAACACCTATCAGGCACCAGCCACTAGAGATAATAAAACAGCTCTGCTCTCAAGATGTGCAGGCTGATGAAGGAGAATGAACCAAACCTAATCATTACAATGCAATGTAAGAAGTGATATAACACAGTCTGTGGGAGCATCCGGGAGGAAGCGGCTAATTCTAAAGGAGTGAGGGGAGCAAAAAAAGGTGTTAAGAAAACTAACAAAACGGGAGATATATAACCAGGGCTTTGAAGATTAAGGAAGATTTTCTTTCACAGACAGATAAAAGTGGGAGAATACCTGACAGATGGCATAATAAGAACATAAGCAAAAGCGGGGAGAACTGAGGGTGCAGGGTAGAGTGGGTAGTATGATGAAACTGGAACAAAATTACAGTGGGTTGGAGGTAGGTTGTGGGTCTGACCTGGAGAATTAGTTCTACATTGATGAGTTGTTATTTTCTTGTTTTGTTTTGTTTAACTCATGCTCAACCACAGACCGATTTATTTCAGAACTTGCCTTAACTGATATTTTAATCACATGCTTATATCCTGCAAAAATTTCAAATGAGCAGGTATCTGAAATGAGATAATGTATATGAAAGCATTTAAGAGAACTGTGAAGTATTATGCAAACTATTGCTAATGTTGTTTGTGTTGTTCTAAGATTCCTGTGGCAAAGTACTCACTGAGCCTTAGTTGCACACAGCTGGGCCAGACACTGAGAGGGGAGTGCTGGGCACAGAAGGACTCACAGTACCTTCCCAAACACCTCCTTGTAGAGCATGATTGCTCACCAGCCATCAATGCAAGCATGTTGGTACTTCTTTGAGTGAGGAGGAGGCACTTAGACCTACACCCTTCCAGGGTGGGCCCCTCATTAAACCACAACTCTAGCTTGACAGTGTTCTGTGTCTGAAAAGTAACAGTTTCTCACCCCAACTCTCCACCTGGGTGACTTTGGGCAGCTATGACCTCTGGACCCCAGTGTCCTCACTGGGAACATTCAGAGATAATGGTGAAGGTCCCATAGTTTTGTCAGCTCTCTGGGGCCTTTCCACAGAATTCAGAAGAAGAAAGTCTTTTCACATCAGCCTCATGTAGTTGTGCTGGCCTCAGGAGGGCAAGAGGGCCCAGGAACAGTGCAGAGAATAAAGGAGACAGGTGTGGACGCTCCAAGACTATGAGTCCCGATCTGGGCTTTGCCCCCATGCAGAGAATAAAGGAGACAGGTGTGGACGCTCCAAGACTATGAGTCCCGATCTGGGCTTTGCCCCCATGGACTTGGGTGTATTACTGAACAGCAATTGACTGGCTCAGTTTTTCCTCCCCTGCCAAAAAAAAAAAAAAAAAGATCGTTGGGAAAAAAAAACAAATCCCAGCTCAGCTTATCCAATAGTCAATACCAGATTGCTGTATCCATTCATTCATTCAGTGAACATCTATTGAGTACTTAGTACTTGCTAGCAATGTACAATGTACTAGGCTACAAAGAGCATTTTAAATAATTTTTAAGTCAAATATTTTAAAAATAATAATAAGATATGGCCTCTCAGAATTTTAGCCCAGCTAAAAATATAAATATTTCCTTTTTAAAGTCAGTGATTTACCTGATGTCTGTTGAAGTAAACGGACAATTACAAAACAGTAAGATAAGTGCTACTGTCGAGTCTAGATTTTAGAACAAGGAACTGGAAGAGAACCAGGCATGTAATCTATGTTGAATAAACATTCGTTGAATTAACAGAAGCCATAAAAACAGGGCATTGTGAAAGTACCTAGGAGAGGTAGGATCAAGGAAAGCTTCCTAGGGGCATGATCACTGACGCCACTTAAAAGGAAACCTGGGCTGAGGGGCTGGCAAGAGGCCCGCGCTCTGGGAAGGAGGAGGCAAGAGAGCAATAGATACCTTCCCATCCTGTTTTGCTATTCAAAGGTAGGCTGAGGTAATGTAGTGTCAACACTGCATTTGCCTAGAGGTGCCCAGGTGAATTTAAGATATTTCAGATCTGGGGTAGTGGGGCCGGTTACAGGAGCAGGAACAGTCCCACTGAAACCGAAGTGCTTGCAAACATGGCCGCCTGGCCTTCTCACCTGCCTGCCGAGGGGGCCCGTTGCTGGCACCTTGTGGCTGGCACCTGGTTTTCACTGAGTCACAGCTGTCTTGTTCAGTAGAAGCACAGTAGAGTCCAGGCCTAAATTACTTGTTAGCTCTCCTTTCTATGACTTCCTGATGGAATCATCTTGTAAAGCATATGTCTTCATTTCAGAAGGAGGCCAGTTCTACCAACTTACTCTTTTATCCATGCAGAATTCTAATCAGGCAGAAAACTAGGGTGATCTCCACTTTTTAATCGGTGGGAGTGCAAGCTTGCACAATGGCTTTGGGAAAGTGGTTGGTAATTCACATGGGCACGTGGCAGAGGGAAGAGCACTAGCTTTGATGGGAACCAAAACTGCAGTTGACCCTGCAGTCAACCACTCACTAGCTCTGCGGCACTGGGCAAGATGCCGAACATCTTCTCTGCCCCAGTGAAGTCCTCTGCGAGGTGATATGACCTCCAACAGAGGGGCAGAGCACAGAATGCTCAGAAGCTGAGGGTAAATTGTTAGTTAGCAGTGCAGTAGATGCAGTGCCCATCTTACCAAAACTACATACTGTTGGATGCTTCTGGTAGGTCATCTTCGAAGAGCCCACTGTACTAGTCAGAGCCTAACAGGAGAAGAAGTGGCACTTAAGTTAGATCATTTGAACAGTTTAATAAACAGATTATGTATGAAACTGTGGGCAAGGTAGAAAGAGACCTTAGGGTATAATGCAGTGCTCTGGAGCTAATAAGAGCCTAGTCCTGAAGGGGCGAGGGCAAGAATGGTTACCACAGCCCAGGTACAGAGGGCAGTGTGTAGAACTTCCCAACAGGAGCTGTGACCTTTAAGAGAGAGATGCAGCCAGATAGTGGCAACACCACAAGAAGGGAACCAGGGGAATAATAACCCAAACTCTCTCTTCTACCTCTCTCTGGTCTCCTTCCAGTGATCCTCATTGGCCAAACTCACAATAGATGCTAAGAAATAAGGGAGCTCTTTAATGCATTCTTTACAGGTCCACCTTCTGCTGGGGCCAGAACAGACTGAAGAGGGTTAAAGATTAGATCTGGAGGGACAAACAGAAGACACTTAGCATACTCCATAAAACAACTCACAAGAGAAGGAGTCAACTTGGAGTATGTACCAAAACAACAAAAACAGCAAGAGCATGATGGTCCCAGTCAAATAAGATCTTTCCTCCCTCTGACCTCTCCTTGGTGTTCCTGCCAACCCCAGAGGGGTCAGAAACTACAGATGGTCAACAGAGTTGAAGGCAGGAGGCACATAGCAGGAAAAGAGAGCGCTCCCCTCTTTCCCTCTGTAGGCTTTCAACCTGATGTGGACCTGGAGAATGTATTAGGGTAGGCTAGCTTCAATAACAAAGAGCCCCAGACACTTAGTGACTAAACATAATGGAGGTTTATTTCTTGCTCATATAATAGTACAGGAAAGCTCCAGGTTGGGGTAGTGAGGAAGGCAGGAGGCTTTCCTGCACAGTTATTCAGGGCCCCTGGCTGAGCATCCTTAACACCCAACTTCCAACAGCACTCTAGGGTCACTCTCATCTCAGTCAACTGGAAAGAGGAAACTATGTGAGGAGCAAATATGGCAAGTTTTTGAGGGGGCAAGCCTAAAAATGAGACATTTCCTTTTTACTCATATTCCACTGGCTAGAATTCAGTCACACGATTATTCCTGACTGCTGGGGAGACTGGGAAACATAGTCCACTTAGCAATGCAGGTGATCAGAACTCTCATTATAATGGAAAATGGAAAAAGCGGATTTTGGTGGACAGTTTCCAGTCTCTGTTACAGAAAATCTTTAAATTAAAGTCTGAAGTTTGATGCTACTTGGAATGAACATTTAAATTATTGAAAAGTCTGTTTTGTGCTTAGAAGTGGCAAGAGAATTTCATTGACAGTGGTAGAAGTAGCCATGAGACCTGACCTAGAGACTGTCAGAGGAACAAAGAAGTTTAGCCAGGCAGCAGGTTTGAACAACAATTTGGAAGTAGTTTGTGTATACTCAAGGAATTATCACTTGTTCAGTGTACCAATTTCTCTGTTATCCTTTTGTAATCAGAATGATAATATTTTTCTCCCTTTTTATTTCCATGAAAGAATGTTATTGTAATAAATATAACTTTTAAGGGGAGAAAAGTATAAAATGTACTTTTTTAAAAAGCCAGTAAAGTTACCATATGTTCTTATTCTGGTTACATTTAGTTCTTTACTGACTCCTAGTACTTTCTGCTTTAAAAAACTATGTTCACCCCAACACTGAGCTGATGACCGGCTTAGCCAGTTCAGGCTGCTATAACAAATCACCACAGACTGGATGACTTAAACAATAAGCATTTATTCCTCACCATTTGGAGACTGGAAGCCTGAGAGCAGGGTGTCAGCACGGCCAGGTTGTGGTGAGAGCCCTCCTCCAGGCTGCAGACGCCAGCTTCTACTGACCCTCACATGTCAGAAGGAGGGCACATGAGCCCTCTATGGTCAGTGCCTTAGAAAAGGCACTGACCTTCTTCATGAGAGCCCCATACCCACACTCCTTCCCTAACCCTATCCCAAAGGACCACCTCCTAAAACTATTACCTTAGGGGTTAGGATTTCAGCATGTGAATTTTGGAGGACACAAACACTCAGTCCATAACAACCCCCTTGTCCTGGCTGGTATAGCTCAGTGGACTGAGCATGGGCTGCGAACTAAAGGATCAATTTCCAGTCAGGGCACATGCTACGGTTCCTGGCCAGATCCCCAGTGAGGGGCACGTGAGAAGCAACTACACATTGATGTTTCTCTCCCTCTCTTTCTCCTTTCCTTCCCTGTCTCTAAAAATAAATAAACAAAATCTCTTTTAGAAATTTCCAATGCCTTGTTATGTACAAAGACAATGGTCAAGGCAGTCAAGGAAGTGAGCTAAGGGCAGCAGAACAGAGAATACAGGCTAAATCAGGGGTCCATCAAGGTGAAGCCCTCACTAGTAATATCTAGCTAGAAGCAAAAACTTTTTATGGAAAATTATAGGAGAGTTCTGGCTCAAGATCCAGGTAAAAGTGGTAAAGAGTCTGCCAGCAATAATAGGGCCCATAGATGTCCTCCTGAGACCTAGTTCAGGGACAGCACTTCGGGCTGAGTGTGGCTTAGTCCTTCTTCGGTTCTAAGTAAACCTCCCCACTACTCATGTACCCTCTTCCAAGCCCAACTCCACTGATATTATCATCTGCATTTGATATCCAACCTATAAATGGTGGAGTCAAAATTTGAACCCAAGCCAGATCCCAAGTTGGTAAGGGGTGAAAATACACCCATTGCCTATTGACAAGACAATACATGTAGAGTGCTCACCCTTGCTGTATTCATTTGCTAGGGCAGCTGTAACAAGACGCCAGGGTGGCTTAAACAACCAGACTGTACTCTCTCACAGTTCTGGAGGCTGGAAGTCTGAGATCAAGGTGTCAACAGGTCCGTTCTTCCTGAGGGCTGTGAGGAAAGGATCTGTCCCAGGCCTCTCTCCGTAGCTCATGGA
Source organism: Sturnira hondurensis (assembly GCF_014824575.4). Lineage (NCBI taxonomy): Eukaryota > Metazoa > Chordata > Mammalia > Chiroptera > Phyllostomidae > Sturnira > Sturnira hondurensis. The sequence goes on along the minus strand of NW_028088424.1, from coordinate 1,810,962 downwards.
AGGCCATCTTCTCCCCATGTCTTCACATTGACACCCCTCTGTGTGTCTGTGTCCAAATCTCTTCTACGTATAAGGACACCAGTCATATTGGATTAGGGCCCACCTAAAGACCTCGTTTTGCTTTAATCACCTCTGTAAATATCCTGTCTCCAAATATGGTCACATTTTGAGGTACTGGGGGTTAGGACTTCTACATATGAAGTTGGAGGGAGACAGAATTCAGCCTATCACACCAGCTAAACGGTCATAGTTTTTACTATGATCCTGGAATTCAAGGACACCCAAAATCTCAAGCCCCAACTCACCTTTTCACCCATCTTTATCATGTCCCATATACTAATCAAACTCTCTCAGTCACTGTTAGCCGAAACACCTTGAACTCTCCTTCCTCCACGCTTTTCCTGTACTACAATCTACCTGTGATGACGGCATACCAAAACCTCCTGTTCGTGTAAGACCAGCTCAAAACCACTTAGCCCTTGACCGTTCTCACCAACCCAGCCATTTGAAAGGAAGCAAGGAATAAACAGTTATGAAACAGTATGTTTTCACCAGCGTGATGTTTTATTCTCTCATATTCCCCTAAAACTGACAGGTTAGGTCATTGAAGTTCAGAGTGGCTAAGTACTGTATCCAAGTTCACTCAGCAAGTGAAGGCAGGAATGTGATTCCATCTCCACCTGTCTCATTCCAAGTCCAATGGTCTCCCCCTCCTATGGGGGAGACCCTCCTTTGCCCCCTCCTTTGCCAACTCCTATGGCAATTCAGGCCTGAAGTACTCACCTGCCAGTGAAAATTTCTGTCTTCATTATCACCTGGAGCTTTTACTTTGAGCTTTTGTTAAGTCTTTAGTATCCGTTTTCTATTTGCATGTCTTTTCTCACCAACTGTATTTTCAGCATCTTAATAACAGGAATGAATGTTTTTTTCACTTGTATCAATCCCTCACAGCCACTGGCAAGGCTCAATAGAGATGACTGATGTTGTTTTAGGGCCAGGTAGAGGAGGGTTATTCTCTGAATTACCTAAAAGGCACACCCACTCCTCCAGAAGAAAAAACACTTGTGCCCCACAGAGCTGGGCTCCAGCCAGCAGGAGAGATGGGCCTCTTTCTCTTCTTCCTTCATGAACTAATTGATGCCACATGTTTGGCCACCCCCTCCCAGGCCCAGGCCGCTTGCAGACCTTATGCTTGGGCAGGCCACCCCCAGAGCTTAGCTTCCAGCAGCAAGGATGGTTATCCGCACTGACACATTTGCTTCTGCCCTTGCTGTTTCCCCCTTCCTTTCCTGTCCCAGTCTCCTCTCTCTCCTCCTTCTAGGACCTCCAGGTTGAATGAAGCTAACCTCTATTATTTAGTGGTCACTGTAGGCCGCCACTATTCTAACCACTTTGTATTTGTAACCACTACATCAAAAAAACGGGACTCAGGAAATGGTATCCTAAAGGTATTCTTACTTTGAGTCCCACAGTTTATCTTCACCTCCTCAGTGGGGGTGACCCTTTTTGGATGAAAACTCCAACCATCTACATAGTCTTCTATTCACTATTATGTAATAAAAAATTCTACAGTCACTTTAAAATGCAGAGTCCAGCACAGGCTGTGAACCAAAGTGTCGTTGGTTCGATTCCCAGTCAGGGCACAGGCCTGGGTTGCAGGCCAGGTTCCCAGTGGAGGCCATGTGAGAGGCAATCGCACATTGATGTTTCTCTCCCTCTCTTTCTCCTTCCCTTCCCCTCTCTCTAAAAATAAATAAATAAAATCTTTTTTAAAAAATAAAAAATAAAATTCAGAGTCCTAAATCAACAATTACAATGGTCAGATCCCACACTAGATCCAAAACCTGAAAGCTGACAATGCAGAGTTCAATTGTTTCCCCCTCCCAGCTGGGCTCTGCAGCATGTGGGCTCTTTGCAGCCTGTGTGACTTGGGAAGCAAGCAAGGAGAGTATGGGGGGCTGTGGGTGCACCTATAGTGGCAATGGAGGTGACCACTCAAATCTCCTTCAGGAGAACCTGCTGTGGGGAGCAGACAGAGTTGACTGACAGCCAAGCTGTCACCCACCTCCACATCTGCACCAAAGCCATGTTTCCCAGGGCTCGTCCCAGCTAAAGGCCAAGTACAGGAGGGTGCTAGAATTGGGCTATTTTTTGCCTGCCAGGGAACACTTTTGATGGGCAACCTTTGCTAGCAGACTAGTTAGGGACCAACTAGAGGACTAGATGAAGATGCTTAAGGGACTAGCTAAGGTACTAGCTAGGTCACCCAGACTTGCTCAGCATGTCCCTGAGGTCTGAGATTCTTCCTTCCCAATTCTCCTTCCTTTGCCTCCTACATCAAAGACTCTCCTTCCACCTAATCTTGCTTCCTCCCCTTTATTTCTCATAGATATTTCCTCAAATAAATCTCTGCTTCTCAGGGATATGACTGGTGCAAGCCTTTCTTTCTTCCTGCCTGGCAGTTTCTACTCCTCCCCAAGCTAAAGGAGCCCATGACATCTTGGGGAACAGGTGAAGTCAGCCTACCTTGTGTCTCTTAATTCCTCCCATCTTACTTGGCTATTCCTTTGCCAGTGAGGGAGTAGGTAAATGGGTAGGAAGGTAAGTAATTACTTGATGGCTTCTAACTTAAGATGACCTCTCATTCTCTGGACCTGTCAGGGCTTTAAAGCTGACATTGTTTCTCATGTGGCACTTTCATGTGAGCAGTGCCTCTTCTTCCAGCCTTTCCTATTCTCCCCTTCAACCCCAGTGCATTAGTCAGGGTTCTCCAGAGAAACGGAACCAACAGCATGTGAATGGATACATAGATGGATAAATGAATAGATGGTTGGATGGATGGGTGGGCAGGTTTATTATAAGGAATTGGCTCATGCAGTTATTGGAACAGTTAAGTTCCAATACCTGCCATCAGCAAGCTAGAGCCCCAGCAGAGTTAATAGTGCAGTTCCAATCCAAGTCCAAAGGCCTGAGAACCAGGCAAGCCAGTGGCATAGATTCCAGCCCCAAAGCCAGCAATGTTGAGATCCAAGAAGAGTGGATGTTTCAGTTCAAGTCTGAGGGAGGAAAAGACCAATGTCCCAGCTCAAAGTAAACAGGCTGAAGAGTTCACTGTTAGCCTTTTTGTTCTATTCAGATCTTCAACTGATTAGATGAGGCCCACCCACACTAGGAAGGACATTCTGCTTTATTCAGTCCACCAATTCAGATGCTACTGTCATTTAGAAACACCTTCATGGACACACCCAGAATAATATTTGGCCAAATATCTGGGAGTTCCATGACCTAATCAGGTTGACACATAAAATCAATCATCACACCAACAACTGCTCTCCAGGGGAACACTCTCGGTCCATTAGTGCTGCTGCGGGGGACTCTCTCTTTACAGCATCTCCTTCAGGCTCACTCTAGCACAGCTTCTATCTCTGGCCCAGGATGCAATACTTTTGACCCGCTAAAAGAGGAGCGTGTGGTTGCCTCCAGATGTCAACCTTTACTCTACTACCACAGGCGTGAGCCTTGCAGCAGTCCCCTGTGTCCCCAGTGGCAGGGGTCTTTTCTAGGTCTCTGAGTGGTCCTCACCTTTCCCCAACTCCCTCTGGGGATTAGGGAGAACATGGGAGGACCCCCAACTCCCCAACAAGTCTCTCAGAAAGAGACCTACTGAATCTCTCACAACCCTTCTGTATCCTCACTGGGGTGAGGGGGTTCAGGACATGGCCAAGCAGCGGCTAGTCATCTACACCATACTTCTACATATGCTGTGGCTCCTCCTTCGGATTGCAGCCTCTATTGTATCTTGGCGCCATAGTGGAAACTTTTTAAACATCCTGTTATATAGGTACTTGCTCCTTTAAGCCTCGCAATAGCCTTGTAAGGTAGATATCATTATCCCCATTTTATAGGTAGGGAAATTGAGAAACAGAAAGGATAGCAATTTGTTCAATGTCACGCAGCTATGAAGTGGCAGGACTGAGATTTGAAATGCAAATGTCCAGTCTTTAACCGCTGCATTTTGCTTACCCTCATGCTATGGGGAAGACGGAGACGGCAATTGCACATCATTATTTTGTCTCCCTCAGGAAAGCGTTTGTCTGAGTGAAGATATAACCCAGTAGCCTTCATGTGTTCAGATAGTATTGCCTTCTAGTCAGATGCATCCTGCCCACAATAGGTCTCAGTTTGATGGGCACTTGATTTGGTCCCTTTTTCTCTGTTTTTCTGGCCTTATCTGTCCTTTTTCTTTGGATCCTCAGTTTCCTTATTTATAATATGGAGATACTATCAGATCCACTTCTCATGGCCAAGATGAGAATTAGCCATCACCTGTATTATTAATATAACAAGAACAGTTTGGGTGACTCTATGTAACCTGGCAGCCAAGGAGAGTGGACTGGAATGTGCATGTGTGAACAGTGACAGCTTCACTGTACTAGTCTGTGTGAGGATGTGTACTGTGTGGCTGTCCCATTCAAAATGATGGAGTAGACCAACAAATCTGCATCAAACTGCATTAAGCTTGAACATTCCTCTGCAGAAGTTATTCAGATGATTCCGAAGGCTTTCAGGAACAATGCAATGAGTGCAGCCCAAATAAACATGTGGCATGGATGCTCCAAAGATGGTTGAGAATCTGTTGAAAGTGATACAAATTCTGGAAGGCCTACGATAAGCTGAACACTTGAGAATGTTGAATGTGCAGCATCTGCAGTCAACAAAGATTGGTGACTGACATTACGAGAACTAGGAGCTGATCTGGGGATTCCGAGAACTACTCTGAGATTTTGAAACAAGATCTTGGCATGAACTGTGTTGTGTCAAAATTCATTCTACAGCTTCTGCTACCAGAGCAGAAGGAACAACATGCTACAATTGCTAATGACTTGATTCAAACAGCTACCAATGAACCAGATTTCCTCAGGAAGGTCATAACTGGAGATGAATTGTAGGTCTATTGCTATGCACGTGATCTGGAAACGAAGGCCCAGTAGTCCCAAAGGAAGTCACCTGGTTCTCCATGCCCCAAAAAGGTGCAGCAAAGTCACAGTAAGATCAAGATCAAGATCAGGTTAATCATGTTTTTTGATTTTGGAAAATATGCCCCTCTAGACCAAACAGTTAATAAGGAGTCACCTCAATGTTCTTCATCTGTTGAGAGATACAACTCGACAAAAACAACGGCAGCTGTGGGCAACTGATGACTGGCAGCTTCATCGCGACAAACTACCCACTCGGGCATCATGTCTCGCGCTGAATTTTTCAGCAAAACATCAAATCATCCAGGTGACACAGCACCCCCTGCAGCCCAGATTTGGTGCCCTGTGACTTCTGGCTTTTCCCAAAACTGAAATCACGTTTGAAAGGGAAGAAATTTCAGACTGTTGATGAGATTCGGGAAAAAACAACAGGGCAGCTGATGGCAATTGGGAGAACTGCGTGTGGTCCCAAGGTGCCTGTTTTGAAGGGGACTGCGGCGTCATTGTTCTGTGTACAATGTTTCTTGTATTTTATGTCTTCTTCAATAAATGTCTCTATTTTCAATAGTACATGGCTGGATACTTTCTGAACAGACTCCATGTGTGACTTTGGCTTTGTTGGTCTGCACCTCGGTTAATTTCCCATGATGAGAAGACCACCTCTGACTTCTACAGCTTGGATTCCTATTCGGCTCCCAGAATCACGAAATCATACCTCTGGATCAGGAAGCAGCACAGTGAAGAAATGGCTATGTTTGTGGCTATCTGAAATACCTGTTCTTTTGAAGAAAAGTCTTCTATGAACCATAAATGCTATTGGTGATGACCAAGAGTTAGCGTATGTCCCCCAGATGAGTTAACCAAGCTTATAATGGGTTTCTCATGCACCATCGAAGGCTGGCTGGGAAGTCAGTGCACCTCCCCAGGGCTGACTACATTCTACCCTTTAGCAGGTTCGGTCATGCACCCGACCCCCAGCAGCTAGGTTTCCCTGCCCAAAGGAGCTGACCACCAGCACTTGTACCACCAGAGCTTCTGGAGGTTCCTCTCTCCTCAGAGATGATGCTGACTTCCAAACGAGACCCACTGAGGAAGAGCTAAGCTTCACAGGGCTTATGCTCTTGGACCCTCTGGCCTACTGTGGAGCCTTTCACCATTGAGTAAAACCATAAACCTACTGGGGCCCTCCACCTCAATTCTTTGTGTCCTCCCTCACAACCTCCCCCACAACCTCCCTGGGCCAGGCAGAGGTCAGCTTCTGCCCCCCACCCCGCCCCACCCTAGGCCTCTGCAATGCATCCAGCATATTGTTTTCACTTGTGGCCCCGCTGCCCCTGGCCTCATTCAGACCTGCCAAGTGGCTCGCTTAGACTATGGTGTTCCTTAGACCAAGGAACACCCAGATATAAGTCCCACCTCCACTCTCATCCTGCCAACTCCAACTTGACACCAAGGTCCCAGTAATCGTCAGCTCTAATCTGGTCACCCTCCTCCCCAGAATTCTACCCCCTGCCCAGCAGAGGAACAGACTGGTGGCCTCAGGCCAGACATAGTGTGCAGAGAGGTTTTGTTCGGCATACACAGTGTTTGCAGTATTTTTTAGCAATATTTTAAAATCAGGAGTTGCACATAAAATTTCAGACATCTGGCTTGTCTCAAACACCAGGAGGTCTGGCAAGCCCGGTGTGATGGTTAATTTTATGTGTCAACGTGCCTGGGCTAAGGAATGTCTAGGTAGATATTTAAACGTTTTTTCTGGGTATGTCTGGGAAGGTATTTCATGAAGAGATCAGACTTTTAGTTGGTGAACTGGGGAAAGATCTCCGACTCTAAGATGACTGGGCTTCATCTCATCCCCTGAGGGCACGGACAGAATAAAAAGGTGAAGGAAGAGCAAATGTGCGCTCCCTGCCTGAGAGGAGACATCCATCTCCATCTGCCCTTCACACTAGCACTCGCGGTTCTCAAAGTTTTGGACTCAGACTGGATCACGCACCACTGCCGCCCTCCTCGGTCCTTAGGCCCTCGGACTCAGACTGGATCACACGGCCGACTTCCCTGGGTCTCCAGCCTGCAGACAGCAGGACGTGAGACAGGTACGTTCTGGGTGGGGCAAAAGGAGGTTTACAGTTGTGAGTATGCGAAACACGAAGTTTATTCTTATATTATTTTTATTAATTATTGTATTACTGTTGTGTGTGAAAGTTTATTCTTTTATTATTATGTATTTAGTATTGTATTATTTTCCATACAAACAACTGTAAACCTCCCTTTGCCCCACCTGGGACATAGTCCTACTGCTCTGCCTCTCTGGAGAACCCCGACTGGTGATAGCCTGCGTCCACATATCCACATGGCAGCCATCGTCCCAGCAGCTGCCCACTCTGCCAGCTTCCCTCGTCTGCTCACGCCATACCCTACAGACACTGAAGCCTGATGCCCAAGCCATGAAACTGAAGTCCTAGCTCTGTGGCCGCCTTTCCTGTATACTGCACTAAGCTGTCTTATGGCCCCATGTCTCACGGTAGTGGGAGTGGGCATATGATGCATCTTCTGAACCAAGACACCTCTGGGAGTAAAAAGTGGCACTAAAAATAATAATTAACAGGTTTTCACTGATCCACAAAAAGCCCAGGCACAAACTGGGCTTTTTCTGGCACCCTACATGTGTAGTTGCCCAGATATTGACCCCAACTTGGGCATCACACACCCCAATCTCCAGCCAGTTCAGGTGTCGTTAATACGGCCCCCACCTGCAGGCTGGGGCTTTGGCCCTGTTGTCTCTGCTGCTGGGAACACCCTCCCTCTCATCTCAGCCTGTCGAGGCCCCGCCGCCCCTTTCAAGCCCACCCGGGTGTGACTGCCTCCCTGCAGCACTCCACATGCTTCCCGGCCCGAACTCTTCTCCCTGCTTTTAAATTTCCAGAGGACTTTGTACGTCCCTGTGTCTTGCATTAGAATCATGTCATTGATATTTGCTCAACAAATATTTTTGGAGCACAGGGGATACACCAGTGAACAAAATAGCCCAAGTGCCCCCCGTCGCCGAGTTTGCTTTACTGCACACATCACCCTTGCTCACCACTTTATAAACTTCTCAAGGACTGGAGTTGCAGATAGGAGGTGTAGCACTATGAACACAACAGATAATCAAGAATATTTGCTAAATTAAGTTGTCAAAACCTCTCTGTGCCTTACTCTTCTCGTCTGCTAACAGGGAATAATATTCATCTTTCTTCACTTATAAAATCACTCTGAGGATTAGTGAGAAGCAAAGTGATAATTTTTATTAAGTTAAAAGCACTTTAGCAGTGTAGAATTCTACAAATAGTAGCTACTAAGCAAGGTAAACTGTGGTCAGCACACTCTATATCACCTTTTAAGATCCTAGCACGTGGAGAGAGGTATTTTCATTCCTTTTAACAGAGGACAAGACTGTTTGGCTGGCGAGGCTGACAGGTTATGGAGGGAGAGCCAGCCTCGAGCAGGGGTCTGGCCCTGGACTTTGCACGCTTTCCAGCACACCACGCTGAACACTGACTGGATCCCAGTGGGACCCAGTCTCTCCTCTTGGAAACAAGACTAGTGTTGCACTGGGAGGAATCTCACTTTAGCAACCCCCCTGAGTTGTTTCTTAGTGGAAGCTGTCTTGGCCATCAATGGCAGTGGAAGAGGCAAACCAGCAGGCAGGCATAGAGAGGCAGAGATGTGGAATCACCTGATCAGCCCTGGGCCTGAACCTGTCTCCTCTCATCCCCCCACCCTGTCTTCAGTCCCCATGGGCAGTGTGCCCTTGGCCTCTCTGGGCAGCAAGGACCTTTAGAAGCTACAGCAGTCCCCACCTATGGCTGACAGGTGACTGATCTCCCTGGGGAGGAGGGCAACACCTGCTGAGGTTCCCTGCTCCCCAACCCCATCCTGCCAAACGTACAGAGGCCTCCACTGAGCACGGAGACAGTAGGAGAGGGTGAGCAGCATAGTGCTCTAGGTTCACCTGGTGAAGCTGCTTCTCTCACCTTGGGCTGCTTGCCAGGCCTGAGGTTAGTGCCAAGCTCTCTGCAGAGCCTCCCTTCGTTAACACGAAGGAGCACCAATTGAGTTTGAAAGCCCCACTGGCGTGAATCTGGAGCCCTGGTCCAGGGGGCTGTGCTTCCCGTGTCGATGAGCAGCCAGCGTCCTCTAAACGTCTGCTGGCTGCTCTCACTACTCGGGGAGAATGTGATGCCTGCCAATGCGCTGTGAGAGTAACGCGCAGGCTAGCATGCAAACAACGCCACACCAGCATAAGTATTTCTGACAGCATGGTTCCAACTATCAGGTGCCTCTGCTTCCACGTGATCACACAGGAGAAAATCAAAGACAGCAACCCTCTACTGTGAAAGGCAGTCATCAGGGGCTGCCTCTGGAGACAGACAGTTCCAGTCTGCTGTGAAATCCGTTCTGATCCCTGCCTTTGAAGCTACAGTTATTCTCTCTTGATGGAGATTTTATCACGATTTGATTTGAGTACAAAATGAGAAGCTGGATTTTTAAGCAGTTTTCACAGAAATGCCTAGCAAAGGTGGCATAGGGCCTGAAAAAAAGAAACAAGCAGACTGACTCCGGGCCAGTCGCCAAACCTCACTGGGCCTCTGCTGCCCCACCTGTAACATGGTGGTGAGACAACAACTATCCAACGTGAGGTGGGCTTTCTTCTACTTCCTTCAAGCTCTGACACCCATGATAAATTGGAAGCCTGCGACTTCATGCTGAAGTTATGCAAATGAACTCCAGATGCCCCTCATTGCTGCTGACCCTAGGGGATGTGGTCAGTCCTGCCCAACATTTGCAGGGCACTGGACAAGTGGCCAGGGAGAGATCACAAACTGAGGCCCATGTAGCATATGTCATGATATTAAAGTTGTAAATCAAACAAAAAACACTGTTAAATAAAGTATTTTTTCTCCTACCTTGACAAATATGCTTTTAAAATGACCTGGAAGGCCAGGTTGAACTTCAGAGCTCCACACCACGCCATGGCCATAGGAGGAGCCAGCCCAGCTTCTCCCCTTTTCTTCCTAGAATTAAGGAAGCACTCAATAGATGCTCATTTAGTGAATGAATGCGTGAATGGGCGGGTGAGTTAGTGGGTGAGCGATGTACCTGCCACATTCACAGTTATCCTGAAATTGGACTTCTAGGCCAAGGGCATCCTGTTCCCAGGTCCGGGAGGGGTGGAGAAGAATAGGCCTCCTCATAAACAGCCATAAGTTTCCTTTCCCCACTGCTACCTAGAAGGAAATATGAAAAAGGAATTGACCAACAGAAAATGAAGAGGCAGGTTGAGGATATATTTCAAGCAAAGTTGCTAGGGCTCAGACAAGAACCTGAGGGCCTCTTCTGTCACTAGCATGAAGCATGGCTCACTTCTCAAAGCTTGGAAATGTCAGCGTACCAGTACACAGTCCCTGCTCACAGAGCCCATGGGCCCCTTCTAATAGCAAGTCAGCTTGCACACAGGTTATCCTATAGTCTGAGGTCAGAATGGCAGGAAATTCCACGGGGGACTGCACTGTCTGAGCAAAGAAACAAAGGTTGCTGATACACCCCCAACTCCCCCCAGAATAATCGATACGCTGTGTATCTATTTGTTTTCCATACTGAAAGCAAAGCCCACTTCAGGCTTCCATAAGGCAATTTGAACTAAGCCTGTGATCCTTACACACAATCTGTCTCTTCATCTTGCATGATTTATACGGAGTTTGAATAATAAATTACATGGATGCTGTAGAATTTATAGTGCTCCAAGTAGGTCATTATATAAATCACTGTGTAATTTATATAAATGAACCTAAATCATGGAGTAGGAGGACTTCATTAGAAAATCAATGCTCTGAGTAGGTAAACATGAAGGACTGGCAGGAACACAGTTGATTTTGTAAAGTCCCTGTGTCTGTGACTGAACGTGACCGTTCTCTGTGCTGGGGTGCAGGGCAGTGCTTCACCCCTGACTTCCACTCAGCCATGCGGGCTCCTGGGAAGCCAAGTTCAGGCCCTCAGGTGGACAGCCTGCCTCCACCTCTGAGTTCCCTGGCTCTTCTAGTGGGGAGTCGACACATGAGAGGAACTCCAGTCACCTCACCTCAACACCTGCTGGCTTCTTACCGTCATCATAGCAGAGCCAGCATGAAAGAGAAGCATGGGTATGTTCTGAGTGAGAGAACCCTCGGGGCGCTCTTGCCGACCGCAAGCCAGTCTTGGGCTTGAACACCAATGAAAAGACGAGCTGAAGGGCCTGGCTGGCAGAAGCACTCACCTTGCCACGGGCAGACGTCCACCTGGGCCACTGCCTAAGCCGATCCTCCCCAGCCTCCCGTGCAGAATCCATTCCAGCCTCCACCAGGAGCCCATTCTGGAGGGGGTGTAAAAGGCAGATTGGCCCAAGGGGCAGGTCCGACTGGAGCAGCACCCTCCAGGGCAGGAGTGTGGAGGAGCCGCACAGCTCCGAGACCTCCTTCCCGGCGAAGACGGCACATCGCGAGCAGCAGCCGTGGCAGCACTGCCAACAAGGGTGGGAGGCCGGAGGCTGGCTCTATCAATGGCAGAGATGTTTTAGAAGAAGGAAATTTCAAGCAAAAAGAGGTCCTGCGTTTGGTTGTTTGTTTTTATTGAATTTACTGGGGTAAAATTGGCTAATAAAATGATATAGGTTTCAGGTATACAATTCCACAATACATCATCTGTACATGGTATTGTGTGGTCACCATCCCCAGTCAAGTCTTTTTCCTTCACCATTTATCTCTCCCTTAGAATCTTCTCCGTCCCCTCCACCCACTTTCCTCTGGCAATCACGATGCTATTATCTGTATTTTTAAAACTGCTGCTTGAGGAACATCGGTGAGATGAGGTTAAACGAGATGCAAGATGAACAAAATGCTCTGATGAGCTCTCCAGGAGGCATTGCAGACTCTGGAAGGCTCCCCCGAGTCCTTTGGAAGCTGAAAGAGTCATCAAGTGACAGGGCTTGGGGTATCAGCACTGTTTAGCATTCTACTAGTGAGTTTAAAGACTCTGATACCCTCAACACCCAATCATCCTAATTTCTTGGCTTGCACAACCTGGAGTACTTTTGGTCCAGAAGTCAAGGGTGGCCCTTTGCTCTTAATTGGGGTGGCAACCAAAGACAGGGCCTTAGGAAGCATATTTAATCTCCCAGTCTTAGTGACCTGAGGTCCACAGCTACAGAAAAAGATCTTTCACTGGACAGCCCTCTATTCACCAAGTTCCCACTAAACTATCGAGATCACCAAGGAGGATGGCAGGGAGGACCAGCTAACCCTATGCTTCCAAGATCGTGAGGGTCACAACTGAAATCTTCACATGCTGAAACACAAAAGAACTGGAAGGTTTCTCTGTCCATTTGGGCTGCTATTTAAAATTTAAAAATTACCCAGACTGGGTAGTTCAAACAAAGATACTTATTTCTCACAGTTCTGGAAGCTGTAAGTCCAAGAGCATGGCCCGGCAGATTCAGAGTCCTGGGAGAGCTCTCTTCCTGATTCATAGATTGCCTTGTTCTTGCTGAGTACTCACATGGCACTGGGGATGAGGGTGCTATTTGGAGTCTCTTTTACAAGGGCACTAATCACCTGCCAAAGGCACCACCTCCTCATACAATCACACTGGGGGTTAGGATTTCAAGATATGAATTTTGGGAGGACACAAACATTCAAACTAGAGCAGAGGGAGATCGAGAAAAGGAAGGAAAAAGAGAGAGAAATTTTTCTTGAATACACTGACTCCATTGGTCCCTCAAGCTACTATCCTGGTTTTGCTTCCTTGTCTTCATTGCCCAATTCATTTTCCCAAGAATAGGCTGCTTGTTGCCTAAACCACTTGCAGCTGGCAGCATGGCCCATTGCGCCCTGAGAAGGGCCTGTGCACTCCTCCTGTCTGCTCTTGTTTCTCACACATCTGGGCAGCCCCACTGCCTGGCAGAAACACTGCTCCCAACTGCACAGCTCATGTGGCTCTTCCTCCATCATTATCTTCTGGTCATCTTTAACTTCTTTACCCCTTCTTCTCCTCTATCAACATCAGGATCTCCTCTGGTTTCAAATACACCTATGAGAGGGACTCTCGAATCTGCAGGTCTAACCTGGACCACGTGGTGTTTGGTAAATGACTATGTCTGTCTGGGCTGTCGCCTCAGATGTCTCACCCCCTAAAACTGGATTTGCCATCTCTCTCTCCCTGCAGATGGGCCTTTTCTCCTGTGAGGAAAAGCACCATCCTCCAGCTTTTAAGTCCTTTCAAATCTTTTACTCTACATTCCACAACCAACTCCTGCTCTTTATTCCTATATTTCTCTCATATCCATTTCATTCCCACTGCCCACATCCCAAACCAGGCCCTCATCATCTCATACATGGTCAAGAGAAACACACTTTCTGAGCTAGGAAGAATTAGTTAGCCCAACATTTCACGTGACAGATGAAGAAATAAAGGCTCAGAGGGAGGGACATGTGCCTGAGGTCACAAGCTGTTTAGAGTCAGGACTTGAACCCAGGTATCCTGGTTCTTCATCCCTCGCCTTTACACTACGCCACAGGCAACTCTATGTCAGCAGCCTCGCTCCCTTCTCTTTCCCTTACAGTCACTTACCAAGATACTTTCCAGGGTGTTTGCCCAGTTCACAGCGTCCCTTTCCCCGCCCATCTTGCTCGCAGGGATGGGCCAGCCGTCACACTGTGCCCTGTGACCACCCTCCCCTGGCAGGAGCCTGCTGAATTAGGGATAGCTATTAGACTCATCAGGCCAATCTGATTTTTTCCTTCTGACACCAGGAATGAGGGATAAGGACATTCTAATCTGGTCTAAATTAGTTTCATTACAGTGGCCTGCCATCTGCCCTGTGGTCTAAGGTGAAACAGGGAGGTAAGCTGCAGAGTGATGCAAACATACGGAAGGAGCATAGACAATAGAAGGAAAGATAGAGGCCTAACAGCTTTTTGTTGCTGGTTCTAGGCCTTACCTGAAGCCCCAATCCCTGCTGGGGGTCAATGGGGGCGGGGGGTGGGGCAAAACTGGAGGTTTTATCTCTGCCATTATCCTCATCAATGTCCCTAACCCACCACCACCAAAGAAACATACAACCTTAATAAACACTGGGCTTGCAATGCAAACAGCTTCAAAAGTCTCCTAGATTTTGCCTTAAGCTACTTCACTTTGGTTTCTGTTGTCTGTAATCAGAGCCCTGTGTAATTCAACACCCAGCCCAGCCACAGCAAACACACACATACACACACTCCACACACCTGCACAGGGAGAGGAGCATTGCCTCAGCCCCTGTAAAGCTCGCCACTGCCAGAATGCAGGTGACTGTCCCATTCACCTATCACTGTCCCTGATCTCACAGCTCCCTGCCTGCCCGCCACTCTTCCCCCAAACAGTGTCACAGACATCACCTCTTTTATTGCTTCAAAGACCACCTGCACCAGCCAAATCGATGGGCTTATCTTCTGTCTATAGGTCCCACTTCTATATGCCATTGTCCCTTCTAGGCCTGTCCTCTCCAGTATTCTGGGCCCTGGGTGGCTACAAACCTGCTCAAATTAATTTCCCCTGGACAGCCTTTCCCCGTGAATCTCATTCAAATCTCAGGCACACCCCCAGCCCCAGACCCAGCTAGCTTTCCCTACCCTGTACAGACATAGCTCATAAAACCACACTCAGTGACATAAATTCTGTTATGTGTTTTCCAATGTGTGTCCTAACTTCTGTAAGACAGGATGAACATTTTCTATTTCCCGTGCCTACCCTATAGCACCTAGTGCAGTGTTGTCCGCACTACAGACACTTAATAAACTTAATTGCCTGACTGACTGAAACAGACAAAGTAATAAGCCAACGTCCAAACCTGCTCCCCGCGGGCCTCTAACTGCCTCCCTGAGAGTGACAGGTCTCAGGAGCGCCGGGCCCTCCACTCACTTCCCCTGCTGCATGAATGACTCTAAGCCCTTTGGAAAGGTCTGAGCAGGAACTGGGTGGAAGGCAGAGCTAAAGTCTGCAGGGCCAGGTCTTGGAAATTGAGACCTGCCAGGAGCCCTGTGGGTGTGAAGGCAACAACCAGATCCCCAAACCAGGCTGGGAGCTGCCCCAGGATCAGCCCAGAAGCATGCCGTGGACGTGAGGACCACCAGCCCGGACCTCACCAGTGAGGACTGCTCCTCCCAACCCCTCCCCACAGCCTTCCTCTTCCAAAGCCCACTGTTAGCATCAGTAAAGAGTTAATTCAGAGATGTTCTTCATTTCACAGCTTACATCCCACCCACCACCCTTAACTATTCTTTGCAGATAGGGGAACAAGAAAAACCCAAGTGACTTTTTAGTATAATCCTGTCAAAAAGTATCTTCATTGACTGAGCTCCTACCACATGCCAGACACTGAATACCTCTTCTTTCATTTAATCTTCACAATAACTCTATTAGGTGTTACCACTATTATTCCTAATTGACAGCAAGACCCTGTGCTAAGGAAACCTTAGCAAAACTGTGAATTGGGTGTTTCCAGGCCAGCAGTATGGCAGGGGAGTCAGCAGGGGGAAACGTGTCACACTGAAGGTCAAATTGAGCACCGAGGTGTTAGGTAGGATAGGTAGCAAACCAAGGCACAGAGGAGGAGGGAGACATGTCTCACCCACTAACTCAGCAGTCCTGAGACTGGTCTGATAATACCGCCAGGTGTTCCAACATCACAAGAAACACCATGCTAAAAGGGGGGAGGGTGCGGCGGAGACTTTGAAATTCTATGTATTGCTTCCACTATCTGGGAAAGAAAGCCTTTGAAACTGTGCTTTCATCCCAAGGTCTAGAAGGGGAAAAGGATGAGGTCCACAGTGCCCAGAGAAAAAGCCCATAAAACAACTTTGGTTAATTGCCTACCTCTGGTCACTATCCGTTTTACAAGGGAGTCCCTAGTGATTGTAGAAGGAGCCCATAAATAACTTGGGGTAACTGTCCCAACTTAAATTAACTGCTTCCTGTCACTTAACTGTTTTACAACAAGATGAACAAAAGTAGTCTGGAGCAACATAAAGATTCAGGCTAACAGATTCCCACACACACCTACATTTGGGTAGTCATCCCCTCGGGGAAGCTGGCACCACCTTTACCAGTCAATCAATATGTAAATTCTTTACCCAATCCTGCCAACTATATAAGTCCTCCGAATAAAGGACCTGAGGTTCTTGCCACCAGTGCTCTTGCCAACCTTGCTTTTTGTCACCCAAGACCAGGTTTCTCCTATAACAGAGAGTAAGATGTTAGTGAGACCTTGTGCCCACCCAGAGAGAGAGCCTTAATGGACAACAGCTGATTAGACAACAAAGCTTCAGAAATGAGCTTGGAAAGTGACCACCTAAGAGTTCCAGCCAAGATGGAGGCATAGGTAGAAACCCTTTGCTCCCTCACACAACCAAAAGCAAGATAACAACAACCTAAAATCAATAAAGAACCAGAAGTGCCCGAAAACCAAACTGCATGGAACTCCGACAATGAAGGAATTAAAGAAACAGTCAACCAGAGCAACCAGACCAGTGCACGGAGACGAAGAAATACATCCCAAATGAAAGAACAGAGCAAAGCTTCAGAACTAAGTGATGAGAAAGAACTAAGAAAGAGAGCTAAGTGATGAGGAGATGGCCAACCTATCTGATGGAGAGTTCAAAGCCCTGGTAATCAAAATGCTCACAGAACTGACTGAGCTTGGTTGAAAAATGAAAAATAGCCAAAATGAAATAAAGCAGAATATTCAGGAAACCAACAGTTTCAGGAAGGAAACCAGGACTCAAAGCAACAATTTGAAACAAAAGGAAGAAATAACATCCAACCAGAACAGAATTAAGAAAAAAAGAGTTCAGAAAAATGAAGAGAGGCTAAGGAATCTCTGGGACAACCTGAAATGTTCCAATATCCAAATTATTGGGTTGCCAGAAGAACAAGAGCAAAAAATTGAAAACTTATTTGAACAAATAATGAAGAAAAACTTCTCCAATCTGGTGAAGGAAACAGACTTTCAGGGAGTCTAGGAAGCCCACAGAGTCCCAAAGAAGTTGGACCCAAAGAGGAACACACCAAGGCACATCATCATTAAGTTACCCAAGATTAAACACAAAGAGAGAATCTTAAAAGCAGCAAGAGAAAAGGAGACAGTTACCTACAAAGGAGTTTCCATTAGACTATCAACTGATTTATCAAAAAGTAACCTTGCAGGAAAGAAGGGGCTGAAAAGAAATATTTGAAGTCACAAAAGGCAAGGATCTACATCCAAGATCATTCTATCCAGCAAAGCTTTCATTTAGAATGGAAGGGCAGATAAAGTGCTTCCCAGATAAGGTCAAGTTAAAGGAGTTCATCATCACCAAGCCCTTATTATATGAAATGTTGAAGGGACCTATCTAAGAAAAAGAAGATCAGAAATATGAACAATGAAATGACAACAAACTCACAACTATCAACAAATGAACCTAAAAGAGAAGACAAACAACAAACATAAAAACTAAGCAAACAACCAGAACAGGAACAGAATCAGAGAAGTGAACATCACATGGAGGGATTTCAGTGGGGAGGGGGGAGGAATAGGGGGAAAAGGTGCAGGGAAGAAGAAGCATACTTAGTAGGCATAAAATAGATGGGGAGAAGTCAAAAATGGTATAGGAAACAGAGAACTCAAAGAACTTGTATGGACAACCCATGAACATGAACTAAGGGGGGGGGAATGCTGAAGGGTTTGAGGGTGCAGGGTGAAGGGGGGATAAAGGGAGAAATTGGGAAAACTGTAATCGCATAATCAATAAAGTATACTTTAAAAAGTAACCATCTGTTTTCAGCAAGGAAGGGGAGAAAGATCCAGCAGGTCTCTCCTTCCTTCCCACTATCACACATTTGTATATACATTTGGTTTATCATCATCCTCATCAACTAACTTTTAAGGGCTTCTTTTATTCTACCTACTTTATTACCTCATCCCATTCAACTCTCAAAATAATCCAGTGAGATGGGTGTTATCACCCCTTCCACAACAGATGAGGGAAAAAGGCACAGAGGGCTGAGTCACCTTATCCAAGCGTCTCAGCGAGGTTCCACTGGGCAGAGCCAAGATAAAAACCCGTGACTGTCTAACTGAGTGAGCCCATAGCCATCCACACAGCAGGCTTTGCTGGCCATCTCCCTGAGAGGCACTGGTTTGGGGCTCTGAGGTCCCAATACAGGCCCGGGAGGTTGGGGTGTAGTAGTGATGGAGGAGCAGGGTGCAGCCCCTGAAGGAGGCTAGAAGAGCAGGCCTATGCGAGCAGAAGGAACGGTCACCTGGCGTCCCTAGGCAGCCTACAGGGAGCAGAGCAGGAGGGAGAAAGCAGTGCCCAGGCCTAGCCCCGAGCTTTGAGGCATCAGAAGAACCAGCATCTCCTCAGGGACAAAGCTCTGGGGTCCTTGAACTGCATGTCCGCAGCATCCTAGTTTCATGAGACAGAAAAGCTGTTCTTCCCACCTTCCACCAGGGAGACTCCCCTTGAGCAGCTGCTGTCATGTGTGACCAGAGCCTTCTCAAAGCGACAGCTCTCTCAGGAACAAAGCAAACCTATCTGGGATTCTATCCTGATGCCGTATAAAATACCTTATCACCATCGGGGGTTTTTTTTTATTATTTTGGGGGTTATTTGGTAGGGAATTTGAAAACAAAGGGAAAGGTGTAAAATTTGCATCTCTTTTTTATTCCTTCAGAAGAATCACTATTTTGGTGAAGAAGTCCGAGGCAGTGCCGACAGCAGTGCTGGGGGCAGGGCAGGGGGAGGTGATGGGCAGGGCTTGGTGCTGCGGTGCTGCGGTCCCTCGCTTAGAAGGCAAGCCAGCTAACCAGGGTAGGTGCTGATGATGCAGAGAGTAAAATTTCAGTCTAGAAAACTGAGATTGTAATTGATGCCTATTTTCATTTTTCATTGGATATTGATGAAACATTACTTTCATGAAAAATACCACAAATACATATGCATAACTTATGTATCCAATAATTGTGCCAGTTTCTTAAAAACAAACTGGGTCCATACTGAGAGGCTGCATGGTGCAGAGGACACATAGAGTTAGGCCCTCCAAATTCTCATTCTTGGCCTCGTAAAAGATTAACTGACCTGCTTTGTCCCCAACAGTTCAATGGGAACAAAATGCTTATTAACCAAATAGTGCTGGGTGCCTGAACTTTTACCTACCCACACTGGAGCCAGGCTGACCTCAGGGTATGTCGTGGTCTGATCACTGTCCTAGTCACTCTGTTGCCACTTCTCACGCTGGGTCCTTTCCAGCACTGTTTATCCCTCTCCAGAAAAGAAAAACTCCTTTTGCCTAACCTTTGAAACACTTGTCAGAGTTTCTCCCTATTGCAATAGGTCCTCCTCGTCTCCCACAACTTGAAATAATCCTTTCAAATAAAGCCTTTTCTTACTAAATCCATATCTGCTTTTTGACAGTTGGAAGCAGTAGCGACTGACGCTGGTTATTGGAAGACCCAAGGGGCTCTCTGACTCAGCAGCTGTTCTCTAAAACGGACCTCCAGTCTTACAAAGTATCCAAAACCCAGGAGATAAGAACAGGTAATACATTCACGTTATAATAAAACCTTCTGTCAGGACCCCGCCACTGCTGAGTGCCATTGTGGCGTTTTGGGTGGATGAGTGAGTGCATGAACTCTGATCCTTGCTTCCTTTGCCTCTTTACAGTTGTCACTGAAACCTCGGAGACAGACAGATTCACAGGCTAGACTGGGAGTGTCTGATCAGCCCTAGTCACACTCAGGTGTCCTATGGTCAGGGCCAAAGAGGGGGAGAATCTCCCGAGTTGGTTTCTGAGGACAGAGGCCAGGCCCTGTGTCCCACTAATATTATAAACAATGGGGAAGAGAGCTTAACATTGGGCAGTCAGAAAAAATGGTAGATGTCCACTATACCTTTTTTTCAGGCTCCAATTTTTTTTGTTTTGTCGGGGGGACTTCTTCTTGTTGTTAAATGAGATTCTAAAACTTGCTCACTCAGTGAGTAAAATTGGCATGAAACCCCAAAATGATGACGTGTGCCTCCAGGCTGCACAAGTCAGGGTGTGGGCAATCTCCTGCCCTCACACTGCCCCCGCCCAGGCTTGGGTCAATCTGCCCAGGTGCCGAGGCGAGGAGAGAGCCTGAGCCACTCAGTGCTGAAGAGAAGCCTGGGCCCCACGTGACATGGAGAAGAGAAGGCGTCAGCACTTACCCTCGACCTGCTTCTGCGGGGCCTCTGCCGACTGCCAGTGGGAGCTGCGATGGGTTGTCATGCAACACGCCGACGTAACAGCTGGTGACCAGCCATTAGGGTAATCACCAAATGTAGGAATTTCAAGAACCCCTCAGCAGACACAGAAAATGAGAGTTATTGCAAAACCAGGTGTTGCAGTCTAATTACACAAACCAGTTTGAAATGTTAATCTGCTCCCTGAAACTGCATTTTGCATGTGAGGCACCGGAAGAGAGACTCCCAGTCAAGCTTAATAGGAGAGAACAAAATATTTGTTCCCTCATTCATTTATTCACTGAGGTTGTTTTCAGATCTTTGAGCAATGGAAGCACAGGGAAGTGTGGCTACACTTGACCTTGAGGGCACTGGCCCAGCATCCTGCGGGAGCACAGCAGCACTCACACTGCATCTGCCTGGCAAGCCCACACTTCTTACAAACCAGTTGATTCTGCCTCCAGATGACACAGCAGCCAGACCTGCCTCCGGCTCACCCAGGGACTCCCATTGCTGCTGTGTGGGCCAACTGCACCTGCCGGGAGGCAGTAAAGCCTGGACATTAAGAGCACCTCAGAGGCAGACACATCCCGCTTCAAGCCCCTCCTCTGCTCTGCCCAGCTGTGTGACTTGGGGCACGTTCTCTAACCTCTCAGAGTTTCTCGGATCCTCTGTTTCCTCCTCTCCAGAAACAGGGATAATGATATCTACTTGGCAACCCGAGGTGAGGATGTAACTCTGTTGATGTATATCAAACACTTAGCAAAACCTATGGCATGTGGTGTAGACTCAATAACATAACTCTTACTATTAATTCATCAGATTAGATCATTATATTCATCTTCAGGAATCTCAGAAATCTTCATTACAGCTCATATTTAAAGACAGCACAACTTCCCTATTAATTGATTTGTTTGTGTTTTTCTCTCTGCTCTCTGCAATGTTTAGGGCCTGCTATAATCTGGCCTTTGTGGTTTCTTCAAGTCGACCTGCCACAGGTCTGCAACACTCATTCTTTTTTTTTTATTTAATTATTTTTCAAGTACAGTTTTCTGTCTATTACTCCCATCCCATCCCACCCCCCGTGTGTCCCCCCTGCCTCCCATTCCCACCCTTCTTGGTTGTTGTCCATGTATCCTTTATATTTGTTCCTCTAAATCCCTCCCCTATTTCCCCCGAAATCCCCTCCCCTCTCGTCACTGTCCCCCTGTTCTCTATTGCAGTGTCTTTGGTTATATTTTGCCTGCTTGTTTGTTTTGTTGTTTAGCTTCCTGTTAAAGGTGAGATCATATGGTATTTGTCTTTCACCACCTGGCTTATTTCATTCGCCATAATGCTTTCCAGTTCCATTCATGCTGTTGCAAAGGAGCTCCTTCTTTCCTTCTGCTGCATAGAATTCCATTGTGTAAATGTACCACAGTTTTTTGATCCATTCATTTACTGACGGGCACCTAGGTTGCTTCCAACTCTTGGCTATTGTAAATTGTGCTGCTATGAACACTGAGGTGCAATACTCATTCTTCACTCCCACACACGTGATACTCTCTACACTGTTTCTCATGCACAGACCTAACATTCCTTTAGAGCCTAGCTCATACCTTGCCTTCTCCAAAAAACCTCTAAGGGCTGCTCCAGCTCATTGATTCGCCAGCAGACACTGACTGAGCACCAGCCTCCCAGAGGCTGGGGCAGACTGTGGACAGGACAAACTCACCACACTTCTGTCAGCCCTTTCCATCACTCCTTCTCTGAAGCACATGGAGCTTTACAGCCTATCGCCCCACTGTTCATGGCTGAGCTGCGTGTCATTCTTGCCCTTTGATGCCAACGTCTTTAGAGAAATGATACAAGGCAGTGTTGTGGAAGAAAGAACACAGGCTCTAAGGTCAGAAGGTCCTGGGTTCAAATCCCAGCTCTGCTTCTTTCTGGCTGTGATCCTGGATACGTACGTATGCTCACTGCAAAAAGAGATGTGGTACCCGGGCAGAACCAATACCCTGTCACAGTGTGAGGATGGCAAGCCCCTGCTGAAACAAACTGCTGATGCTGTCTGACAGCTCGGGACCACTGACCCCTAGCTTCCATCAGGGCGGAGTCTGAGGCACAGCCGTTCTCCAGACTGGGTGGCACACAATGACATCTACTGTCTCCTCAGAGTTTGTGCACAATATACAAGAGATTACATCACACTCTTCTGTTTCTAGTCATTTCACAAAATCATCGAGCCAGCTTTTTTGCAAAGTTCTTTGGCCCCTCTCAGTGAAATTATTTATGAGTATATCTTTGAGTTTTTCTGAGAAACAATTCCAAAGCCAGGTTACCATAACTCTGATTTCTGCTGGGGTAAGAATCTAGGTGAGGATGAGAGACTCTAGATCTCCTTCCAAACAAATCAGCCAGTTCTGCATACTATCACTCGACCACCCTCAGAACAGTAAGGACATAACCAAGCCCAGATAATCTCCCTGGGCCACAGGAGTGCTTTCCTGGGGCCTGCTATCTACCCCATAAATGGAAAAGAGCAAAAGGCTCCTACCGTTGTTTGTCATTAGCCCTTTATCCTTCACTCCCAGTTTCTTTGTGGTTTGGAGGGTACTTTGGAGTGATATCAGTAAGTATAAGATTGATTTCCCTTTGGTCATAGAATCTTTGTGCTAACTACCTCAGTCCTAAGTCATATATATATATATATATATATATATATATATATATATTTATTTATTTATTTATTATTTGTATGTATATGTGTGTATATATATATATATATATCCATTAAAAAGTAGTAGAAAAGCAGACCACTCCAAAGTAAAACCAAAATGACAACTTAAAAAATAAAAAAGTCAATCAATTTATTAAAATGCTCAGGAAGGAAGGCAGGGTAAGAAAAACACTAGGGAAGTCACAAGGTGAATTCAATCACACTGAGGCAAACAACAGTGACAGAGAGCTGCGATCAGACCAGAGCCATTTTCCAAGGCAGTGAACCCTCCTTGCCATCTCCCACCCAAAACCAGCAGCTGGAGTCCTGGAGTGGGAGGTGGAGCTGCCC
The DNA here is from genome assembly GCF_014824575.4 of Sturnira hondurensis. Classification (NCBI taxonomy): domain Eukaryota; kingdom Metazoa; phylum Chordata; class Mammalia; order Chiroptera; family Phyllostomidae; genus Sturnira; species Sturnira hondurensis. The sequence goes on along the minus strand of NW_028088424.1, from coordinate 1,787,647 downwards.
ATGGAGGTCACTGACTAAAATGAGAACTTTGAGGATCTGCTCACCAGCATTTTGCCCCAGGCTGAACAGGAAAAATCAGAAGAAATTGGGATTTCTTCTTGGAAATGGGTAGGACTTCATGGTGGAATTGGCATCCTAAAGTAGGGCCATCCCAACTTAGCCTACTGCTTCCCACTCATACACCCTACAGTGAAGCCAACCTGTACAAATGGCCCACCCACCCACAGGCATGCAGCTTTTTCCTTCAGGGGAAGGGTAATAGCAAGGAAAATTAGAGGCTACTTTGGAATCAACCTGCCCCTCCCCTCATACCTATGCAGGAACAACCAAGGATCCCCAGACCCTTAGGAGCACAACGGAACAGCTTGAAGGAATAAGCAGGCCTCTGAAGAAACAGAATAGAGGAAGTACACGGAACTCAAAGACTTCAATTTAGTAATCACAAAGAAATCGAGAAGAAATGACATTCAGAAAGAATAGAGTGCTATGAAAATACAATTGTTGAAAGAGAAATATAAGAAAATACTGCAACATGGAAAGCAAAAAAACAGAGATAGATATGATGTGAGAGAAAAATCAAGAGATGTAGAAAATTAATCAAGGCCAATATCCATCTCACAGAAGTCCAGAAAGAGAGAACCAAGAGAAAGAAGGGGAGAAAAGATGTAACTAAATTTTTCTGAGGTTTTCACTGCTGCAAGGCCCACCAGGTACACAGCAAGATGATCCCGAAAGACCAATTCCTTCATATATCCTTATATATTTTCAGAACGCACACTAGGAGAAGTTTCTAGAACCACTTGGGGGAAAGAGTTTATCTACAAAGGGTTGATATTCCTTTTAACAACTCTGAATGATAGATGACAGTGGGATAATTCCTCTATATTTTTGAGTAAAGTTATTTTGAAGCCAGAAGCCAGCCAAGTGAGAGGATGAAATAAAGATACTTTTAGATCTTACAAAGACCCAGACGTTTTACTTGAAAAAAATTACCCAAGGATATACTCCAGAAAAGCAAACAAGAAGAAATCTGTGGAAATAATCAAGGATCAATCAAATGAGAACAAGCGAAAGTTATTTATTGAGAGCTTGCAAGGGCGTCAGCTGCCATCACCTGTGTTTGGCAGCGACCCAGCTCCAAGCAGAGGCAAAGGGGACCTTTGTCGTGGAGAAAAGGGAAGGCTACAGGTGCGCCTGATTGCAGGCTGTTGGCATGGGGGCGCCGTAGGTAGGGTAACCAGAAGGGGACATCCTATGTAATTGGTTGGGGAAGCATATTGGTCTTTCTTTGGTTGACCCTAAACTGCAAACAGAGACATAAATTAGAGAAGCTCTCAGATATTAATCAAGTCCTGGCTGTTTGGGTGCCATTGTTATAGAAGTTATTGTTTGCTTCCTGAGCTGGTTGCTAGAGATAATAGTTTGACTTCCTGCAAGTCTGACTTAGAAATAGCAGGCCGGCTTCCTGGCCTGATTACTGTAGATAATGGGTTGCCTTCCTGGGCTGGTTGCTGAAGACTGTGGATCAGAGTTTAATTTTTTTAACATCATCTGGTCATTGTCTATTTGTGTATTCAAGTCTCATAAACCCAAGAAAAAACATCATGAGATCCAGCAACAGTGAAGCTAAGTCAGCAATGCACTGAAAAAGCTCAGGATGACACAGTTAGAAAGAAGTCTTTTCTAAACAGAATCAAGTCTAGTCTTGCCACTAAGAGTGATTAGGAAACTGGACATTCCAAGTAATATAGTGAAGGAGGTATGCGTTACTTCAATCAATAAGAGACACATGCAATTAGAAATTCCAGGATGAGAGCCATGTTTCAGATATGAAATAAATAAAATGGGTTATTATATTGAAGAATTGATAGAATACAGAAGAAATCCACTTGACCTTGAAGTTTGGCACAGCCTCCTTTGAGCACACATAATTTAGTCACATAGGATTGCATTGCCTCTACTGATGCGGGCGTTCAGCTGATTCTACTGTGAATACTATTTACAATATCACAATACTGCTGAAGCTGTTTATTGATTTTCAATTGTTTATATACAAACAAAGCATGAAAGAACTAATTAAGGGTACAGTATAAAATATACATGTTCTAACCTTTTGACAAAGTAAAAGTAAAGTTAGCACCAACCAATACCGGGCAGAGAAGCAGGAAAGAGAAAATGTGGAACTAATTTCCTCATGTTACATGATGGAGAAAAAAAGAGGTACTGACGAAGTTCATAAATCAAAGAATGAATGTTTAAACACCTTATTTTAAATCATAGAGAAAATAAATAGAAGAATAAAAATACAACAAAACTTGGCAGGAAGAAATTAGGGGAAGATACATGCTTCATCTATCATAGTGGGGAGTCAATCGCTACTGCTCCAAGCTGATGAGTCAAAAAATAGAAATGTGAGTATATTATCTGAGTTACAGTCAAAACGACCCCCTCCTGTGAGGAAGCCAAGTGAGAACGAGACCAACAACAGAGTGCAGGGGTTCCATTTCGTGTCTTGTTCTACCCTCTGCACTATGCTAATTATTATTTCCCTGGTCATATGTGCTTAATACTCCTTTCTTTGTTTTAAATTTAAAAGAAGTCAGGATTTAGAAACAACACTTGACTACTGCCACAGAGCAAAGTTCTTTTGCTCTGTCCCCTAAAACAGCCTTAGCCCCATTATTTCACTTGGCCCCAACGAGGCTGTGATTTCAGCCACACTTTCTCAAACTTGCCTCCTAGGGACCCAGGAGAAACCTGTACTACACACGCATTCCATAAATGAGAAGACAGTGATTTCTTCCCTCAGTAAATATGTACCTGGCCCTGGAACTCAGGAGTGAACAACATAGACCAAATCCCCACCCTCAGAGAAAGCATTTATAGTCTTGTGAGTAAGATGAACAAAAGGAGAAGAACCTGCCTTTCCTCCACCTGAGGGGGAAAGAACACAGGCCTTGGAGCTAGACCAACTGGTCCGCATCACTGTTTCCAGTCAGGAGAGCCTGAGCCAACGACTAAACCTCTCTGGGCCTCAGTGTCCACATCTGTAAAACGGGGCTACCTTTCAGGGGTGTTGACATAATAAGGATGTATTCAGGCTCCCAAGGGAAGTTACTGAGATGCAAAGTGTTTTTTTAATTTTTAATAAAATGGAAATGAAATATAAAATCAATTAAAATTTCAAAACTCATTAGGAAGAGCCTGTAACAATATAAATGTCAATTTACTTCTGCTTTAATATGACCCAAATAAGATACTCGAGAGATGCTTACACTTTGAGCCATTTGGTCTTCATTATCTTGAAAGTCAGCAGAATGAATCTTCTTTAAAAAAGACACTATTTCCTAAAACATGTTTGGGAAATCAACAAGGAGACTATCGCCAAACAGATAGCAGGAATGCAGCCTATTATAGCTCTCTCTTGGAAAGTAACAAATGCCCTGAGAAGTGTTCAACACAGCAGGCAGACTGCTCAACACAGTTTCCCAACTTACTGCACCATGGAAATCTTCCGGCCACTCTCGGCCCTGTCCCACCTGAACATCTCATATTTTCCCTGATCTAGTGCTCAGCAGCAGGCCCTTTAGAAAATGGTGAACGAAGTAGAGGGCTTGCTGATTGTATAGCTCAAGCCAGAGCTTAGAGTCCCCATGACTTCCTCGCACTAAAAATAATTCACCAGACTTGAGCAAGGCCACATGGCCAACTGCAGACCTCACTGTCAACAACCACATTATTTCCCAAAAGCCCTTAACATTCTATGGGTGGCACACAAGTGGCAGCAGAATCCATCTGAGCCCAGGGCCAATGTGGGCAGCCCGTGAACCCTCCTGAGGGAACAGCAGCAATGGGAACAGAAGCCTGTGAGCTCCCGCCATCATGTCACGTTCAGCAGTGAATCTAAGCAATCACTAATCCTTTGGTCCAGCCAGCGCTGTGAAATCTACTCCCAAAGCACCTGTTCCTCAGACTCAACTCACTAACACTGCAAACATTCTAGAGCCCACCACAGAGGCAGGTGCATGGCAGTGGCTTCCAAAGGTGCCACTGGATATGCCCCATTCCACATGTCCTCAGCCACCTTCCCCTGCTCCCACCCACCACAATCACACACACCACTCGCACAGAGAGCCGCTTCTTGGCTTCTTATACATGCAGAAATAGCTGTTCTTGGGACCTACTGGCATGCCAGAAAACAGTTTGGGAGACAAAACTGCTGCTGGAAAAAGCTAGCAAATCAAAGGGCATGGCTGGCATCCCTCTGTCTCCATGATGTCTTCACTTTGAGCAGATCGTGGGGTTTAAGTAACACTGACAGCTGCTGATCCTCCTGCGGGAGACCTGAAGCTCAGTGTCCCTCCTCCCGCTCAGTTCTGCACAGGCTGTCACCTGAAGCCTTGCCTGCCTGTGTGCCCCGCCGAGGCCAGTAGCAAGGCTTGTGTCCTCTCTGACATTCACAACTCACTCTGCTCTAGCCACGCCAAGTGGCTGGACAGTGGTGCCTCCTGGGGGTGACTGGAGAATGAAAAGTCCTCTTGCCTCTAGACCATTCTCTCCCACCAGCTGTCAAGTGTCTCAAATGTTAGAGTAAGAGTTTCACTCCTTGAGCCAAAAGCAGGTACACAATCTGTCCTACTGCCCCTCCACTGCGCAGTGCAGGCATCCTCCGCTCCCCGGGAATCCTGTCCAGCTGCATCCTGACTTTGCCCCCCGTTCATACTCAGCACACTGCCCGAGTAAACTTCCCATTAAATACACCTGCTTTTCCCATATTTGTGGGTCAAATGAAACCATTTAGGGTAACCTAGAAAAAAATGATGCTGGAGGAGAGAGATAATAATAGATGGAAGCAAAAATGGCAGACTGTTGATAAATATGGAAGCTGATGCATTTGTGTGGGTTCATTACAGCTTTCTACTTTAGTGTTTGAAAATTCTATAATAGAAGTTCTAGTGAAAATATGTGAGTACACATACACACACCCCTTTCTAGTTCCCCCCTGCCTGATATCACCTTAAACAGTCACTGGCAATTTCAATTGTAATGCAAATGAGTTTCAGTTTTTGCATCTTTTTTTGAGAGCAGATTTTGATAGCAAAAGAATAGAAAGATAGCTGAGCACTCAGTGGGTGGGAGAAGACCAATAGTGGGGATGGGGTTGGCCAGGAGGAGACGCAACCACACTTTGGAGGCAAAAGTCCCTGAAAACACAGAAAGGTGCTTGCTTTACAAAACTGTTGAAGCTGGTGCCACTTAAAAACAATCACAATTGGGTTGGGAAGTTTGATAGAGAAACCAAATGGCCATTTGTTCTTGGCATTATTGATTTCTGAAGTATCCATCTTTGCTGTTATCCACCTCTTCTTTTTGCATCAACCAGCTTGAGTTTTAGAGGCCAAGGCTTTGCTTTGAGGTATGAACTTTACCTCATAAAGTTTGTGGGCCAGCCCACCTGCTGTGTCAATGGACATGGTCTTCAAGCAATACCTCCATTCCTTTCTCTGATTCCAAGGATCTGATCTCAGCCTTCAACAGATTTAGAAGACCTCACTTCTTAATCCATAATTTATTGAACATTTCTAGTTCAAGCTTCTCAGATGAGGCCACCCTTCAAAATATTGTAAAACAAAGGAACTTAGTCTTCCCAGACCACGAACCCACTATGGCCCACTCTGAACCCAGGATGCTCCCCTGTAAAAAATTTTTTAAAAAGCAAAAGCAATTCTGCTATGAGAACATCAATTCTTAAAGCATTCCACAATCAGCACCTGGTTCAATAAATTGGCGTCATCCACACACTGTGGTGGAAGTCCTATGAGCCTGAAAGGACCAGCGCACCCCTGCAGAGAGCGGAGGAATCTCAGCAGTTAATCACCAGAGTGTCACCGGCAAAGCCTGCCCCTCCGCAGAAAGCTAAATGGTTGAGCAGAGCAGAATGGTGGCATTTGAAAATGGCATTGTGCCTTGTTCCTGGAAAAACTAAAGCTCTTCTCCTCTACACGGAACCTGACAGCAGCGAAAAGGAACCAAGTCAGGCATGATTTTTGTATATTTATGCCTGCATTTGGGGGATGGAAAGCAGCTAGCTACCTTAAGATCCAAACCTGTAAGTCGTAAGTTTCCAAGCACTGGGCATTCTTTTATGTTTAGTTTGTTTTTTGTTTTGGTTTAGGTTTTTTGTTTGGGTTTTGTTTTGGTTTTTGCCTGTCTCAATAAAGTTCGTTATGAAAACAAGCTGGTGTGGGAACAAGGGATCAGACAAGTACGGGTGAAACAGGTGACCTCTTCACACTGACGACCTAGGCGCGGAGGGCAGGGGTCCAGTCCTCTGTGGTTAGAGCGTGCTTGTGTCCTTGCTCTTGCTTCAGGAGCTGCTAGAGGCTGTGCCCTTCATTTTGCAGTGCTATAGTGCATCTTCGGCAACATCTGAGATGAATTTCTAGGCAGCTGAGGAGACGAGCCAAAAACTATACAAGGGTCTGTGGCTTCAAAGCCAGCGCGGTTCAGGTAGTAACCAGTCATAGCCTCTGGGATTGCAGGCACTGCATCAGGAAGTCTATCAGAGGCAAGCCGTCCGCCACCAGCTTCATGTCTCGGTAGGCCGCTCTGGGCAACACTTAAACCTGGTTAGACAAGGCCCCCTGCCTGGGCACAGCCCGCCCGCCCACACCAGACAGAGCCCCGCACCCGGCTGGCCTGGGTCTCCGCAGCGGCGCCAGGCTTCGCCGCTGATTGAAGGCACTGCAGCTCATCAGGCCGGTGGGAGAGGTGGGAGGACCTTCTCTTTGTTTATTTTTTTTTACACCTGAATATTTAATGAAGATCTTTGAAAATGCCAGGAGAGTCATTCATGCTAGGAACAAAGAAGGAAAGGTGGTGTTTCCTGAGTCTCAGCTTCAAAGGGGAAGTTCTGTGCCCTCTGGCAGAAAAAGTCAAACAGGTTTGGCAACTCCAAACCGAGAAAGTGAACCTCCAGGTGGCAAGCTCCTTCTGTCCACACCCCTCTCCGGATATTTCCTTTGTATAACTTCTCTAGTGGGAGTTCTGAGGCTACCTCAGTGGGTGTGGCAGAGACTGACACTTTCTCCCCCTTGACCCTTAGCCAGGCAAGTCGCTAAGTGAAATAAACACTACATTTCCCAAGCTCCCTTACCAATTATGGGCAAGTGACTAAGTCCTGGCCAATGAAAAGTAAGAGGATGTGGCAAATGCAGTAACAAGTGCGATTTCTGGGCAAAGCCTTTAAAGAGAATGATTCCAAGTCCTCCTCCTTCTCTTTTCTGTTAATTGAATGGGAACCTAAGGGCTGGAGCTGGAGCAGCTGTTTTAGAGTCTAAGGTGGAAGCCTCACCTTGAAGATGGAGGGCAGCAAGTGAGGAGCCTGGGTTCCCGATGGTTGAGGGCTGCCATACCTGTTCAGGACAGCCTATATTTACATGAGAAACTTGTGTTTAGGTTAAGCTGTTGTTGTATTGGGCTTTCTGTCACTCATGGACAAGCCTAAACCTATTTAATAGAGATAGAAAACCTTCTAAGTTCTTCTTTCTGAAAAGACTCCTAGACCTTTATTAGATGTGTATCTGTGGGAATCTTTTCAGAGTCCTGAAATAGCTCAGTAATTGTTTTCACACTAATGGGACTGAGGATGTAACCAAGCAGATGGAGGCCCATCCACATGGTGCCTTGGTGAGTGACCCAACAATTAATGCTGTAAGGAATATAGGAGACCATTTGGCGTGGTAGGGACCCAGCTCCCACTCCGAAAAGCCTGTCGAGAGTGAGGTCCGGTACCCAGGACCCACGCCCACAGATAGTTTCTCCCGGGGGGAATCAGGTCTACATTGCACCTTGCCGCTTTGAGACGTGCTTTTTCTCCACCTGCACCTTTAAATCTTTATGCAGGCAGACAGAGGGAAAAGGTAAAATCAAAGGGACCAAAAGAGGTGACTTAAAAGGAAGAATTTTCTGAGATGCTTGTAAATTGTCCTATAAGTAATTAAAGGGAAAGCTGATTAAAAGGAAAGTCTGTGATCTCTTTCTCTCCCAAGCCTAGACCTATGGGGGAGGCTGTGCTGCAGGGATGGGCTTGTGAGTATTTTCACAGTGTGCCTCTTGTTGTGTGGACTTTTGCTTGAGGCTGGTGGGAAACCTAGTGTTCTGCCCTGATCCACATATCAACTTACCGTCTCACAGGTGTCTTTTAGTGCAAGCGCCCTTGTGACTCTTAACTGCCCAACCCGTGCCCAAGAGATTGCAGCAAATACTTGGGAAAAAGAGAGCAAGGCTCCTGTTTACTAAAGAGGGTGCAGATGTAAATAGGTCACAAGAGAGGGTGACCTACAAAGAAAACCTTTTTCCTCTGAAATCCAACACACCCTACGACCTAACTGAAAAGTACTCGGTGTCATCAGCCCTTACCTGGGCTGATGCATGCACTCCAACCAAGTTGGTGTGTTGTCCACAACAAAGGCTCATAGCCCTGGGTCCCTGTTCGGGCACCAGCTGATGTGGACACCGTCCAGCAGTGTCCTTGGCGTTATGGATGAAATACAAGACAAATTCACATGGACTACCGAGTCCTATGGAGGAAAAAGGTTGGCACAGCCACTCTCTCAAGAGGAGAGCATGCCAACCCTTGCCTTGAGAAGCTTTTATTGCTTTTCTGGGCACATTATATTAAGGATGGTCCTCATTTACTATGCACAGGTTCGATTTAGGTGATTACCTTTTACAGAAAACAAAGGAGAGGATGTTGCTAATTACATCAAAAAAAGAAGGATATTTGCAAAGGGAAAGGGAAAAGTGGTTAAACTGGTTACACTCATCCTTGGAAGGTTTAGCATAGATTTTAGGAAGTTACTTTAGAGCTATTTGGTAAATGTTTGCTGCCTCAATTCAGGATGAAGGAGCTTTAGCAAAAAGCAAGTCTCAAAGTGGCCTAAGTACAATGCAAGCCTGATTCCTCATGGGAGAAGCTATCCATGGGCGTGGGTCCTGTGTGCTGGACCTTGCTTTCCACTGGCCTTTCCAAGTGGGGACTGGGCCCATGCAACACAAAACAGTCTCCTATAAGGAATAGGTTTTTATTTACAATATTCCAACTTTGGGGGGCTCCAAGCATAAGTGCTCTTTTCCCTAGGGACCCAGAACTTCCCTTGTTCCCCCAAAGGCCCTCAGCCAAAAGCCCCCAAAGTTCCCCGTCTCCTTATCTTAAGCTGTCTGTGCAAACACTCTCACAGGAGCTCTCTCCTCCAGGATCTGGGGTACGTGGTCATCAGCCTCCGTGTTATAGTCCAGGAATACATGTGCTGTGGTGCACTGGAGCATGATGAAGTTCAGGAAAGACATAAGTTCCAAGAGTCCAGACAGAGGCTGGGTTTGCAAGGTCAGTGTCTTGCAAGGGATGATCTTCGGAATCAGCTAGAGCAGGCACCACCAGAGCAGCAACACGTCTCCTTCCTTACCACACCAGGCTGCGTGGCCAGATCCTGACTACATAGTTGCTCGCTCCCTTCTCCCTTTCACATAGCTGCTACATCATTCCTCCCTCACAGTTTTTCTACTCCCTTCCAAGCCACGTGGACAAATCTTCATGGCTGCCCGCCCTTACTTTTAAATCCTGACCCAGAGCCTCCTGCGTGACCTCATCTCCAACTCCTCCCACAGTGAGCTGCATTTGCCAGTTCTCCTATATTGTTTACATTTGTTTGGGTGCCATCCCCAGTCAGGACAAGAGTGACTCAGTGATCCAGGGTGACTACCTCTCCTGGCCACATCACAAGTCATGATATGCCCTTAAAGTCACTCCCACCTTGCCCCAAGGCAGTAGCACAGCTATATCTTGCCTTTGTTATGAAAAGTATCTTAAGCCCTATTGTCTGCTCCCCCCATCCCAAAACCAAGGGCTATGGGGGTTTTCTCCTATTTTCCAGGCACCCCTCATCCTGTACCCTGATGCAGGCACTGGCCTACAGTGCCCATGGCATCATGGATGAGACATGAAACAAATTCACACGGACTACTGAGTCCTGTGGAGGAAAAGGGATGGCATGGCTACTCCCTCAAGCAGGGTGCGCCTCAGAGCAGCTTGGCCACCCTCTCCAGGGGAGAGCACCCCAACCCTTACCCAGACAAAGTTTTATTGGTTTTCATTAGCACAGGAATACAGGCAAAGCTCATTAATCATTTTCAGGCAGTAAGGATCAAACAATAGATAGCATACAAAGAATTCTTAGGGCTTCTTCTGAGTCAGGGTCTATCAGCTAAGAGGTTACAAAACTTTGGGAAACAAACTCATTCCTGCTGGGGCCTTTATCATTTAACTAAGAGCATTCTTAGCAAAGTAGGCTTCACAGGATTTTACACATTCTTTCTCAGGCCTGATCACCCAGGGAGACGCCCTTTCCAGCACAGGGCTGCATCATCCTCTGTCATTGTTTCAGGCTGAAATCAGGCAGAGGAGGCAAGGTATCCAAGGAATTAAGAGAAATGAGGACTCAGGCTTCATCAAAGCTGAGGGGCAAGGATCCATCACCCCCTTTCTCCATAGCCCCCCAAGTCCTTCCCTGGGACCTCCACGTGATTATGCGTGTCTTAGGTCATTCCCTGCTTGGGGGATCTTACCCATCATTGGCTAACTGATCAAGCATTGGGGGCCAATTATGGAAAAAGGAGCAGAAGCAGCGCTCCTGCCAGGGAGATAAGCTTTGTCTCCTTAGTGGCTTGTGGTCTGAAGGTCACTCACTCAGCCTTAGTCTTGTGGGCTTTACAGCTCCCAAAACCAGGCAGGGCAGTTCCCAACACTACTCCATTATAAGAATAGCAGTTCCACCGAGGATTCCAGTGATGGACCGACATGCCTCTTCCTCTGTTTCCAAAGAAAAATCTCACTCCTGGAGGGGTCCTAGAGACTCCATTCCCTTTTTCTCTAGCCCATCCCTAGGATCACTGGCCAGGGTGCAGAAGCTGTGGGCAGTAGGTAAGAAGGAGGCTATCTCCGAGGGTCCTGCTTTATTTCAGAGCAGCTTCAATTAATTCTTTTACAGTCCAAGTGACTAGATCAGGATGGTCCATTTACAGTGACCAGTGTTCCTCTGAATCCTAATCGTGATACTGGACTCCTTATTCCTTTTCTTTCCATAACCCAGATTAAATCCAGCCTAAATTTAAGCAACTTTCGATGAGAAGTGACTCTTCCTTTCAGATTCACTATCTCAGGTAAAACCACTGTCCAAGATGCAGATTTTTAGGAAAGGCCGTCATTCTCAAGGTTGACCCCATGAATACAATAAAAATTATAAAAGTCAAGATTCCTCCCAATCAGCAGAACCTAATTTTGCTGGAAAAGCAACTGGAAGTTGGATGCACCAATGTCTGATTACAACATTCAAAAAGAGAGCATTTGGGCTATTGAGACTTCATGGTGATGTTGAGGAAAATAAGCCATTTTACATATTCTCAAGAAGAATAAGCATAAATAAAGAAGGTGGAGCTGGATGCTCTGAAATACTAGAAGACTGATGAGATCAGCACATTGGTCACCATCTCCAGCAGTGTCCTTCTGAATGGCATCTTCATGAGAAGCTACATTGACACACCCGACTGAACAAATGTTGTATAATTCTTGCTTTAACAAACCAGAAGACAAGAAAACGTGCGTGTGTTAGTATAAGACCAGAACTACTTTATTTTTTATCTCCCAACTTTTAAAAATTCTTTTTCTTTTTTTTATTGTTGTTCAAGTACAGTTGTCTCCATTTAACTCCACAACTCTGTCTGACCTCACCCACCCCCACCTCCCACCCTCAATCCTACCCCACATTGGCTTTGTCCATGGATCCTTTATACATGTTCCTTGACTCGACCATGTCCCTTCTTTCCCCATTCCTCCTTTGGCTACTGTCAGTTTGCTATTTATTTCAATGCCTCAGATTATATTTTGCTTGCTTGTTTGTTTTGATTAGGTCCCACATATAGCTGATAAATATGGTATTTGTCTTTCATCACCTGGCTTCTTTCACTTAGCATAATGCTCTCCAGTTCCATCCATTCTGTCACAAAGGTTAGGAGTTCTTTCTTTCTGCTGCATAGAATTCCACTGTGTATATGTACCATAGTTTTTTGATCCACTCATTTACTGATGGGCACCTAGGTTGCTTCCAGAACTTGGATATTGTAAATTGTGCTGCTATGAACATTGGGGTGCATAGGTTCTTTTGAATTGGTGTTTCAGGATTTTAGGGTATAATCCCAGCAGTGGAATTGCCAGATCAAAATGCAGTTCCGTTTTTAGTTTTTTTGAGGGAATTCCATACTGTTCTCCACAGTGGGTGCACCAGTCTGCATTTCCACCAACAGTGTAAAGGGTTCCCTTTTCTCTATAACCTCACCTGTACTTGTTGTTTGTTGATTTGTTTATGATAGTCATTCTTACCTGTGTGAAGCGGTGTCTCATTGTGGTTTTAATTTGCATTTCTCTGATGGCTAGTGATCCTAAGCATCCTTCCATATGCCTTGGGGTCCTCTGTATATCTTCCTCGAAGAAGTGTTCTTCACTTCACTCTTCAAAAGACCTCCTTGAAGTCTATTCAGGTCTTTTGCCCATTTTTTAATTGGATCATTTGTCTTCTTAGAGTGGAATTGTATGAGTTCTTTATATATTTTTGAGATCAGACCCTGTCCAAGGTGTCATTGGCAAATATATTTTCCCACATAATTGGTTCCCTTTTCATTTTTGCTGATGTTTTCTTTAGCTGTGCAGAATGTATTTATTTTAATTGAGTCTCATTTGTTTATTCTTTCCTTCATGTTCCTTGCTCTAGGGGACATAGCAGTAAAAATATTACTGCATGGAATAGCTGAGATTTTCCTGCCTATATTCTCCTCCAGGACTTTTATGGTGTTGCAACTTATACTTAATTCTTTTATTCATCTTGAGTTTATTTTGGTATATGGTGTAAGTTGGTGGCCGAGTTTCATTTTTTGCATATATCTGTCCAGGTCTCCCAACACCATTTGTTAAAGAAGCTATTTTTACTTCATTTTATGCTTCTGCCCCCTTTGTCAAATATTAATTGACCATAGAGACTTGAGTTTATTTCTGGGCTCTCTGTTCTGTTCCATTGGTCCATGTCTCTGTTCTTGTGCCAGTATCAGGCTGCTTTGATAACAGTGGCCTTGTAATATAGTTTGATAACAGGTATTGTGATCCCTCCTACTTTGTTCTTCTTTCTCAAATACCAGAACTAATATAAATATTGAATTATATTTCAATGTTTTAAACACAAATTTTTCCCCAAAAAAGACAAAAATAGAGGACTTCTGGCCAAGATGGAGGAGTAGGTAGACACGGTGTTCCTCCTTGCACAACCAAAAGAAGGACAACAACAATTTAAAAACAAAAAACAACCATAACTGACAGAAAATTGAACTGTATGGAAGTCTGACAACCAAGGAGTTGAAGAAACATCCATCTAGACCAGTAGGAGGGGCAGAGGGGACTCTCGGCAAAGAGGAGGTGGAGGTTTTAATTTGCATTTCTCTGTGGACCTGCAAGGCAGCGGCTGGTGGAGCAGGTGGTCCCACATTCATGTGCAGATAAACTGGGAGGAATACCTGGAGAGCGAGGCAGACCTTGTAACCCAGGGTCCCAGCTTAGGGAAATAAAGCCTCAAACCACTAATTGGAAACACTGATAGGGGTTGAGGAGGCAGCAGGAGAAACTCCCAGCCTCACAGGAGAGTTCATTAGAGAGACCCACAGGGTCTTATAATGTACACAAGCCCACCCACACAGGAATCAGCACCAGAAGGGCCTACTTTGCTTGTGGGTAACAAGGGAAGTGACTAAAATCCAGCAGAGAGTGGAGCAAGCGCCATTGTTTCTTCTCAACTCCTTATCCACATACAATGTCACAAAGCAGTGACTTGGGCCACCTTAACCTGGTAAACACCTAAGGCTCCACCCCTTACTACATGCCTGCTGAGACAAAAAAAATATATATATATATGGCCCAAATGAAAGAACAGATCAAAGCTCCAGAAAAAATACAACTAAGCAATGAAGAAGTAGCCAACCTATCACATGCACAATTCAAAACACTGCTAATCAGGATGCTCAAAGGATTGGTTAAATTTGGTCACAAATTAGATGAAAAAATGAAGGCTACACTGAGTGAAATAAAGGAAAATGTACCAGGAAACAATAGCAATGAGAAGGAAACTGGGATTCTAATCAACAGTGGACCAGAAGGAAGAAAGAAGCATCCAACCAGAAAAGAATGAAGAAACAAGAATTTTAAAAAGTGAGAAAAGGCTTAGGAACCTCCAGGACATCTTTAAATGATCCAACATCCGAATTATAGGGTGACAGAAGGAGAAGAGGAAGAACAACAAATCGAAAACTTATTTGAACAAATAATGAAGGATAATTTCCCCAATCTGGCAATGGAAATAGACTTTCAGGAAGTCCAGGAAGCTCAGAGAGTCCCAAAGAAGTTGGACCCAAGGAGGAACACACCAAAGCACATCATAATTACATTACCCAAGACCAAAATGAAGGAGAGAATCTTATAAACAGCAAGAGAAAAAAAGACAGTTACCTTCAAAGGAGTGCCCATAAGACTGTCAGCTGATTTCTCAAAAGAGACCTCGCAGGCAAGAAGGGGCTGGAAAGAAGTATTTCAAGCCATGAAAGGCCCTACATCCAAGATTGCTCTATCCAGCAAAGCTTTAATTTAGAATGGAAGGGCAGATAAAGTTCTTCTCAGATAAGGTCAAGTTAAAGGAGTTCATCATCACCAAGCCCTTATTGCATGAAATGTTAAAGAGATCTAAGAGAAAAAGATAAAAAATATGAACAGTAAAATGACAGCAAACTCACAATTATTAACAACCACACCTAAAACAAAAACAAAAGCAAACTAAGCAAACAACTAGAACAAGAAGAGAACCACATAAATGGAGATCACATGGAGGGTTATCAACAGGAGAGTGGGATGGGGAGTGGGGGGGAGTACAGAGAATAAGTAACATAGATGGTAGGTAGAAAATAGACATGGGGAGGGTAATTTCTGGGCAAGACTAATATGGGAAATGTGGAAGCTAAAGAACTTATATGTATGACCCATAGACATGAACTGAAGTGGGGGAATGTAAATGGGAGGGGATGTGCACAGTGGAGGGGAATAAAGGCGGGGGGGGGATGGGACAACTCTAATAACATAATCAATAAAATATATTTTTAAAAATAATTATATTAAGTGAAAGAAGCCAGATGCAAAAGACTGTATACTGTGTAATTCCATTTATATGAAATGTCCAGAAAGGACAAATTTTTTTAAAAATAGGTAACAAATGGGTCAGTGGTTGTTATGGATTATAAGTAGGGAGAGGATGTGATTACTAAAGGTCAAGTGAGAGAGCTTCGGGGATAGTGGGTGATGGACCAGTTCTGTGTCCTGATTTTGTTGGTGGCAGTTCCACAAATTTACCTATGTGTTAAAACTCACAGACTTATACATTAAAAATTCAAGCTTACTGAATCAAAGCTTTCTATTTAATTTAATTTTAAAAGGTATTTCCCAAGCAGTCAGAAAATAAACAGACTCATAGTCTCGTTCGTGAAGGAACTAACAGTGAGTGGGCTTAGACTGCCAGCTTCTAGGTGCCACTTCACACACAGAGGCCACTGTCACTCGGAGTTGACTGCAGGGAGGAGCTCTTAGCTCACAGGGCACCAAGCTGCTGGTGGAAGGACAGTGAGATGTTAACTATTCACAAAAGCTATTACAGCTTCTTACAGAGAGGCATTCTCTGTGCATGGTAGTTGACAGAAGTCTTCCCAAGTGTGCAAAATAAAGCAGCTTGCAAAAGAGAAAGAAAATGCACAGCTAGCTCAACCTGACTAGTTAACCAGAAAAGTTACCACCACCAAAAATAATAACAGTATAGTAATAATAACAAACCCTATGCAAGATATAAACATCACAGTCTATTCTCTGTAGAACAGCAGTTTTCAACCTGTGTGTCACAAGAGGCCTTCTGGTGTGCTGCAAGACTTTTTAAAACAGACAATACCTGACCAGTCAGGGGCACTGGACTTTCTTTCCTTAGATTGTCTGATAAAAAGATGACAACAGCCAACACAACAATAGCTGTCCATTGCAAATGAGTCCAAATGATACCTATTATTTTTGTCAGATCAGTCAAAAACATTTTTTGGTGTGTCACTGAATTTCAGTAATTAGTTTATATGTGTCCTGAGATGAAAAGGGCTGGCAATCGCTGCTACAGATACCTGCACAAGCACAAAGCTTCCTGCACAGAGGATTCCAGTGGCTCACAGGAACCCAGAACCAGCCTCTGAGCCAGGAAGGAGGTTGGCCCACAGGAAGGAGAGTCCCAAAATGAGATTGTTTCCCACCAGCACCGTACAATGGGAATGTAGAGTCAAAATTAGGCTAATTTCTGGGCAAGTAGAAATTTAAGATTTCTAACCCATCTGAGCTTGGGGACTGAAACTGGTGCCTGCCATGCCAACAAAACTCACACAAGTTGTCACTTTTGATAAGTCTTCCCCTCCCCACTCCCTTGCCCCACACCACTTTCCTTCACACTACCTGGGATTTCAGCTGCAGCTGGCCTGGTCGGTTCCCAAGCATCCTCATTGTCTCTCTGCTTATCAACTTCAAGACTTTTTTATAGAACCCAGTTAAGAGTAGTCTGAAGATGAGGGATTAAAGCCCCCGAGGGCAACCTTCAACCAACAAGGTTAGAAGTCCACTCATAAACACACCAGTGTCCCCTCCAAAGGAGAATTCTAATGTGTCCTCATCAGAACTGAGTTCTGCTCTGAGAACCAGCTTGCTATGGATGTTTACTTCCCAGGCTCCCTCACTTCTTGCACCATCTCCACATAAACTAACTGCTCTCCAATCTTTGTTTCAGGGTCCTCTTTCAGGGAAATCCAAACTAAGACAAATGGCTAGGTGATAACCCTCAGATTCATTTTTTATTCATTTACTTTTAGAGAGGGGAAGGGAGGAAAAGAAACATAAACATGTGGTTGCCTCGAACTTGCCCCCTACTAGGGACCTGGTCCACAACCCAGGCATGTGCCCAAGACTAGGGATCAAACTGACAACCCTTTGGTTCGGAAGAGGGCACTCAATCCACTGAGCCATCCCAGCCAGGGCTCTCACTCATTTTCTGAGGTCCCAGAACCAGCACCTGGAACATAATTGCACATCTCCAGCAAATGTGAATGGCTGGAAAAACTTAAATCTTCTAATGTCAGTAAACAGGTTAAGATGTTTTGGCTGTTTCTAACAAGAAAGCTGTAGCTATCTCCCCTTAAGTTCAGTTGTCTTTAACCATTTCAAAAAGCTGCTCATGACTCCCACCCCTGAACCCAGGTTCCCCAAGTCTCCTAGCTTTAACCAGCAGTTCCTGACTGGTTTGGTCTTCTGCCCCCTTTATGTAAGGAGCCCCTAGAGGCTGGTGCTGTAAGCATTTTGGTGCCCACTGGGGGGCTTGCAAGTTCTTCTCTAATTAGAGAGGTGAAAGGGCTGTGCAGAGGGGACTCCGCTCCTGCATCTGACACCAGCTTTTGTGCCAGGTGGCATATCCTTCTCTCTCTCCCTCATCAGTCTGTTCAAGCCCGCTGCCTTCCAACCACAAGTCCTCAGGTTAAGATGCATCAAGATGGAAAGTTGCCACTTGATTAAGATAAAAATAATATAATCCAAATATGTAACATGTTCCTCCTTTGAACAGATGGCCATGGAGCTTGCCTCATAACATTGAACATCAAAAATGAATCAGAGGCTCATCTTCCTGCATAATTAAGAATTTGCTCACCATTTGTACTACAGCCATGTGGGAGCTAGAGATGCCATCAGCAAAGGTGAGAAGCAGCAGAGAAACTGCTGTTGCTATCATGAGCCTCTCTTCAGCCTTGTCTTCAGTCTGGAGGGTAACACTGGTCTCCACCAGAGACTAGTATTGTCAGGGTATGCACAGGCTGGGCTTGGAGAGTCAGGGCAGATGAGAGGATACTGGCTAAATAAAAGATGTGTCAGTTCCCTCTTCAGGGGGGCCTCAGCTACCCTTTTTCAGACTGTACCTACTGACATTTTTTCTGAGGAAACAGTATTCCAGCCATCTCATATTTTTAACCTCAGGAGTGATCCCAGTCCAGAAACTTGTGACTTCACCCCAGTTACAACATTTAGGCACATTGCATTATGATTTGTTCGTTTGTCTTGGCTCCCTTGAGCTCTTTGAAAGCAAGGACTATTTCTTATGTGACCTGATACCACAGAGCCTAGCAAAAACTTAAATAAATATTTGATGAATGAATAAAAATAATCAGAATTATTGCAAAAGACACTCAATTCGTCTAGCTTCATCCATTCTCTTTGCCTTATCCCACATGGCCACCAGTTTAAATCATCCTAAAAACTTTCCATGAGAGAGAACTATAGCTACTATGAAATTATCTCCAAGATATATAGTGAGGTGAAAAAGAGAAGATTTGGAACAACATATTTATAATATACATACAAGGAGGGGGCCAAAAATTCTGAAATTATCTTCTGGAGGACAGGTCCTTTCTAGCACAGACTTTCTCCACTAGGTGAATGTTCTAGGAACCCATATGTATCTGTGTACCAGCTGGTGGTGGTGTGAGAGGCTGTGTTTGGCTTCAGTGAATTTTTTGAAGACTTTCAATGTACTTGCCCATTTCATGATGGGTGATTTATGAGTATACCTGCCCACACTGCTCCAATTGTTCAGCAGTTTTTGACCAAAAAAAAGGAATGACTCCCATGCACCACCCTCCCAATCTTGACCCAGGCAACTTTTTTTGTTTCCCCAGATGAAAAAAGTCCTCAAAAGGAAATGTTTTGCCAATGTGGAAGAGGCAAGAAAAAATATAGCAGAAGCACTAAAAGGCATCAAAATTGATGAGTTCAAAAGCTGTTTTGAGCTGTGGGAAAACATCTCAGTAGGGTATTGCATCACAAGGAGAGTGCTTTGGAGGTAAATGAAGTTTAAACATGTAAGAACAATTACACAATTTTCTATAAATAAATCTCGGCTTTTGGGGGGTTCCTCCCTCATATTGACTTAAAAGGAAAGGAGAAACATGTGCACATATGGGTTATATCTTCCTAAATATTTCCAAGATATATAAGAAAATGAAAAAATGCTTCACTCTGGGGAGGAGGAGCAAGGAGCTGGAAATGAAAAATAATCTTGCTTTTTCTTACATATCCCTCCATACTCTGATTTTTTTTCTTTGTACATGGATGCCTACTCTTTCAATTTAAATAGCCAATTCATAATGTTAAGACTTGCTGGTCAAAACAAGCAAGCAAAATACAATCAATGACACTCAAATACGGAACAGGCTGACAGGGTCCAGAGGGGAGAGGGGAGAGAATCATAGGGGAAAAGGGGATGGACTCACATGAACAAGTATAAAGGACACATGGACAATAACTAAGGGTGGGGGGCGGAAATGGGAGGGAGGCGGGGAGCATGGGGCGGGGGGCGGGCAGGGTTGGGAATATAAGACAGAAACCTGTACTTGAACAAGAATTAAATAAAAATTATATTAAAAAATAATAATAATTAAATTTTAAAATTGGAAAAAAAAAGACTTGCTGGTCAGATTACTCTCCTGATCCAAAACATGTATTGACTACCCATTTCCTATAAGTCAGTTAACTCATAAGGCCTCTGCAGACCCTCTCACTCGCAAGCTAAGCTCACACTATGGAATCATTTCCATCAGCCATCAGAGCTGTTCACACATCTCACATGTGGTAAGACTGCTTTTCGCTGGCCCCTCTGCAGTTAGGGTGGTCTTGTGCCAAGTCCCTAAAGGCACTAAGGGAAGATCGAAGTGTTAGGTGCTTTTGGCAGGCACTTCATAAAATGGCTCAGGAATATCCCTTGCTTCCTGCCATTTGCACACTTGCCTCATCCTCTCGAATGTGGACTGGACCTAGTGCCTTGCTTCTAATGAATAGAATATGACAAAAAGAATGGGATGTCACTTCTAAAATTAGGTAATAAAAGACAGTGGCTTTCGTCTTGCTGGCATTCTCTCTCTCTCTCTCTCTCTCTCTCTCTCTGACTCTTTTCATGTGCTTGCCCTGATGAAGACAGCCACCTAACAAGGAATTAAGGTGGCTTCTGGCCCTCAGTCCAGCCGTCCTCTTCGACAACCATGTGAGTGAACCTGGAAGTACAACCTGGCCCAGTTAAGCCCTGACACAACTGCAGCCCCAGCCAATACCTTGACTGCAGTTTTATGAGAGAGACTGTGCTGGAGGATCCAGCTAAAGTCTACAGAAATGGTGATGTCATAAATGCATGTAGTTTTAAGCTGCTGAGTTTTAGGGTAATGGTTATGCAGCAATTAATGATTGACACAGAGCCATTGCACCATTCCCTTTCCCCTGCTGGCTGATGCTGAAAGCACTGGCTGAGGGGACCAACCTCATCTCTGGGTGGCTATGATGAGTGGAAGCCTTCACCAGCCCACACTGAACAAGCAGGGTGAACAAGATCTAAACACTTGTCTGTCAGGGCTGTTTGTGGTGGCAGCACAACTTAGTCCGTCCTGAAAAATGCAGCATTTATGTGAAAGCACTGTGGAATTTTAAAGAACAATCCAAATGTAAAGTGTTACCAGTGTCATCTGCACACTGATTGTCCCTACAACCTGACCCTTGGATCTCATCTCCCACTTCTCTTCACACCTGCCAGTCTGCAGTCTGCCCTCCCGCACAAACCACTACCTAACATCCCGGCCTATAGCAGTCTGCCCCCCTCCTCTGAGCACTGATCACCCCATACTTCTTTCTCTTTTCACTTAGTTCAACTGTCATTAATTATGTGTATATCTACTTATTCAGTGTCTATTATCCCCAATTAGAATATAAACTTCATGAGGACAAAAACCCTATTGGTTTTATTCATTATTGTACTTCCAGCACCTGTCAAAGCACCTAAAACAAACATTTAAATAAATATCCGAGTGAATAAATGAATGAATTCACACACTCTAATCCTCCTCCATATATTCATTTTGATACAGTCATAGAATATTTTGTTAGCTATTTTCATATCTCACATGTTTCTAAACTATCTCCCAACAGATTCTGATCCCCTTAAAGCTTGAACTGCGTCCTTCACTTGGCCAGCACATCCTGCATTATAACATCAGTTGCCTTGAACATAATATAGTGCTTAGCACAGTACATTGCTCAGGGTTGGAACACAGTAGCTGTTAAATTAATAATATACCATGTGCTCAGCAAATTATTGATGAATAAATTAATATAAAACAAGCATATATCAATATAATTATGTGAAGACAATTCCTGAGGAAGTTGAGCAAATGGATGAGGAGTGTGAGTTTAGCACAGACAAAAAAAGATTTTCTGCAGGAGAGCTTGGGTACAAATTTGTAAGAGGGCAGAATTACCTCATCTTTGATGGTTATTGTGCCAGGCACCAGGCTAAATGCTGTGGGTAACAGCTAAATGCTGTTACTTTATCTAACCTTCAAGTCAGCCATATAGGGTAGGTTCTTTTACCCCTAGCTGACAATGAGAAAACCGGGGCTCAGAGGGGTTAAGTGATTTGCCCAAGTTCACAGGGCTGACAAATGGCTGAAGAACAACAAACCCAGATCCACCTCTCTCCAAAACTCATCTCTTTCTTCCATGCAGAACATACATTTGGACTTAAGCCTGACTCTGCCACTTATTAACTTATGTCCTCAGGCAATTTGCTAAACCTTCTTGCCTTGGTTTCCAAACGGGGGTTAATCTTAGTACTTACAGGGTTGTTGTACCAAATGAGATAAATGACAGTACTTTGAACAGTTCCTGGGTTGTGGTAGGCAGTCAATAAATGTTAGCCATTGTTACAATATTTTAAAAAATTTTTAACACATTTTATTGATTATGCTATTACATTGTCCCAATTTTCCCCCTTTGCCACTCCCACCTGGTACCCACCATTCCCTTATGCAATCCCCACTTTGTTCGTGTCCATGGGTCATGCATATGAGTTCTTTGGCTTCTCAATTTCCTATACTATTCTTAACATACCCCTGTCTATTTTGTACCTACCATTTATGTTTATTCCCTGCACTTTTCCCCCATTCTCCCCCTTTCTCCTCCCAACTGATAACCCTCCAAATGATCTCCGTGTCTATGACTCTGTTTCTGTTCTGCTTGTTTGCTTAATTTGTTTAATTCAATTTCTGATAGTTGTGAATTTATTGCCATTTTAATGTTTATAGTTTTGATCTTCTTTTTCTTAAGTCCATTTAACATTTCATATAATAATGGCTTGGTGATAACAAACTCCTTTAGCTTTACCTTGTCTGGAAAGCACTTTATCTACCCTTCAATTCTAAATAACTTTGCTAGATAGAGGAATCTAGGCTGTAGGTCTTTGTTTGAATACTTCTTGCCAGTCCCTTCCTGCCAGCAAAGCTTCTTTCAAGAAATCAGCTGACAGTCTTATGAGAACTCCTTTGTGAGCAACTCTGCTTTTTTCTTGCTGCTTTTAAGATTCTCTCTTTATCTTTAATCTTTGGCATTTTAATTATTATGTGTCTTGGTGTGGTCCTCTTTGGGTCCATCTTCTTTGGGACTCTCTGTGCTTCCTGGACTTGTATGTCTATTTCATTCGCCAAATTAAGGAAGTTTTCTTTCACTATTTTTTCAAGTAAGTTTTTAATCTTTTGCTCTTTCCTCCTTCTGGTATCCCTATGATATAAATGTTGGTACATTTGAAGTTGACCCAGAGGCTCTTTAGCCTATCCTTGTTTGGAGGGGATTTTTTTTCTTCTTGTTCTCTTTAAATATTTTTTCTTCATGTTCCAAATCATGATTTCTCAGCTTCATCCACTCCATTGTTGGTTCCTTGTTTTTCTTTGTTTCATTTAGTGTAACCTTCATTTCTACATGGGTCTTTTTGTGTGTGTGTATGCTTTTAGGTACCCAATGAGTTCCTTGAGCAACTGCATAATCAGTATTTTGGCCTCTGCATCTGATAGATTGCTTAGCTCCACTTTGTTCAGTTCTTTTTCTGGAGTTTTGTTCTGTTCTTTCATTTGGTCTATATTTCTTTTTCTCCTCATTTTGGCAGCCTTCCTGTGTTTGTTTCTGTGTATTAAGTAGAGCTACTTTGCCTCCCTGTCCTAGTAGCATGGCCTATTGTTGAAAAATGTGCCACAAAGTTGGATGGGGCAGAGTCTTAGGTAACTGCTAGGGTGGGGCAATCCAAGTGAAGCAGGTCCATGGAGTCTCTGGTATGGTGTGACTGCTCCGTGGCTCTGTGGGAGCGGGGCAGGGAGAGGGCTCAGAAAAGGGACAACACTGCTGCCTGGCCGCTGGGGTTTTGTCTGGAGCAAGCTGTCCCCTGGCAGTTGCCCTGATGCCAGTCACTTCAATTTCTCCCCATATGCCACTGGTGCCCTTCCAGCTGCTGCCCCCATGCTAAAGCCCAGAGGGAGTGAGTCTGCACAAGCACTAGATCTGTTGCAGGCCCTTTAGAGGAGACTCCTGAGAATCATGCAGTTTCTTCTACCACCCCAACTCCCACCGCTTTTTTCAGCCAGAAGTCATGGGGACTTATCTCCTTGGCAATGGAACCCTAGACTGGGTGGTCTAGGGTGGGGCTGGGATCCCTCACTCCCGATATATCCCTCCTGATTTTTATCTACCACATGTGGGTGTGGGATTCCCCTCTTGGTGTCTCCAGGTCTCCACACCCCTCTGCACTATCAGTATCTCCACCCCTCCTGCCCATCCGGATGAATGGGACTTCTCTCATTTCTTGACTGTCAGACTTCCACACAGCTCAGTTTTCTGACATTTCTGGGCAATATTTGTTTTATAGTCTAGTTGTAATTTTTTTCTGTAGCCGTGCAAGGAGGCATGTTTACCTTATGCTTCCATCTTGACCAGAAGTTGGATCAACCTGTTATAATTTTTTAATGAACTTCAGGAAATAAAATTTCTCCCTCTCAAAAATAGAATGTCTATTCATACTCCCTTTCATTGACATCTTTTATCTGATATTCCTACAGCCTGACCTTTAAAATTGCAAAAGAAGGGAAGGGAGCTTCAGAGACATAAAAACCCAAGACAGATTATATCTCACATGCCCCCTGCCCACCCTTCCACTTCTTGCCCACTCCACACACTGCCCTCCCTAGCTTAGAGTCCACAGCACTAACCCAAGCAGTGGCCATTGCCAACAGATCCTCAAAGAGCACCAGGGACCATTGCAAAATGAAAATGTGGGATCCCCTTTTCAAAAGGTATGAAGACTTTCAAGACAATGAGAGTAGAGTGTTCAACCAAACACGGGGCCTGCGCAGCCCCACAGGCCACACCCCCACGAAGCTGTCCCTATCCTCAAACCTCTCCAGAGGGGCCAGAGCAGCTGGGAGAGTCAGAGGGAAAGGAGCCAGCCATCTCCCACTTTGGCTCCTTCATCCATGCAAATCCTGATGTCCAAAGCTCCCTCCTGCAAATTAACTCAGTATTTTGATTAAAAATGATGATAAAGTCATGGATGCAACAAAAGAAGAAATCAGTGTTTTAATACAACTCATTAGAGCACCTTTATTAACTCCAGAAATAGAAAGAGGATATAAAATAGAAAGATTAGTTTAAAATCAACACTGCACTGGTAAGGGCAGTGCGATTTCAGGAACATTAATTGCTAGGTCGTCTCATACTGATTAAATAAGAAATCTCAAATACCATTAGACAATTGTAATTAAATATATGTCACTCTAATTGAATGTGTGGTTTATTGCCTTCCACTGAATCGGCAGGTCACCTTCCTGTTTTGCGTATTTGGAAAAGGTACATTTATTCAGTGACAGCACATAGCCATTATTTCTCAGACAACCTTTGGAGCTGTAGCCTAAAATATGGCTGCATTTGCAGGGTGGGGAGGAGTGTGCAGTACAATAGGGAAGCTGAGATGATGAAAATAAATCCCACTGAATGTCACGGCTGGGCACTTTTCCTTCTCATCTCATTACCTGGCTCTGGGTTTTCTGACACCAGAGTTGCTGGCAGTCCCTCTGGCTTTGGAGTCATTTGAGGACTAGGGGGAGTTTGGCGTCTTCTTGGCTGGGAGAGGAAGCTCCAAGTCCTTGAAACAGGATCTGGCTGGAATCATTGGGGAATGAAAAGCCTTTGGTCTGATTTCCCACTCACCTCTGGTAAGGAGCCTGGGCAGAAGAATCTTCTAAGACTGGTTCTTTTTGATTTCCCAAGAATGAGGATACAAAATTAATTTCATCACTGCTCTGACTGGTTTTTGCTAATCCACCTATCCTATGGGTCATGGGCTATATTCCCCCCACCTGCCCTTTACTTGGCTTAGATTAAAAGCCAAGGTAAAGCAAGACAAGCACCTGGCCATGCGTCTGTAAGCTCTATCAACCCATACGGCACATCAACCTGCCAGGGGACAGGACAGCACCAGTCCCAGGCCCACCCAGGCAGGGAGGGAAGGACACGGAAGTTAAGTTCTTTTTAGTAGACTCTGTTGGGTGCACACACAGAGTTACCATGCTCTTTCTAAACTCCAGATCTGCTTCAGATGAGAGCCCAATTTGTCCTACTAATTGGGCCTTCGAGGCCCTTCACCATCTGGCCCAACCTCCCTTTCCCGCCTGATTCTCCCCTGACATCCTCTGCTGTGGTGTAGACTTTCAACAGACCCTAGCACAGGGACACCTCTGTGTCTATGCTCACACTGTCCACTCTGCCAGGAATGCTCCTGTTCTTGTTACTGGAAAATTACTGATAGCAATGCTTTGCTGTGTTAATGGAAAAATAATAAGAAGATTTCTCTCCTTCCTGAGAGTTAAACCATAGTTCCTAATCTAGGCTCTCCTACCACCAGGGGGAAGTCAACATGGTTTTATATTTCAGCTCCAAGGAGGAGAAAGGAGAGGTTGGCTCAAATGCAGCCTTTTGGTGAGGGTTGCTTTTGCAGGCTGGCAGCAGTGTGGTGCCAGGGACAAGGCATGCACTAAGCCCTGGCCTTGGCCTTGGGAGCTACAGTGTGGCTTGGGGAGTCTGGTGCCAATTGCAAAGCTGCTCATCAGCTAGGGGACATGCTGGTTTGGACAAGCTTCAAAAGGCTGGTTCAGAAAGTGCCACGATGCTGGACAAATGGTGGAAGTCTAGCTTGTGACAGCAGCCTCTGCTCTCTGCAGAGCGGAGACCACAGACCAAGACCCACATAAGTCCTGGGGCTCCCAGAAGACCACAGGGAAGGGAGGGTTGTCCCAAATAGTGACTGGTCTTTAGACTTCCCATCTACCTTGCCTGGGGGTACTCAGAGGTACAATTGGTTTGATTATATATTGGTACTTCAATGTCACAGAGCAGTTGGTACCACAGACACCCTTCCCCTCTTTGCCTGAGTGAGGGCTCCCCTCTGCTCAGTGAAGTCTTGCACCGGTGCTCCCAAAGCACCTCGTATCCATGCTGACCACGCTATGTGGCAGCAGATATGCACTAGCATCTACCAAGCTAGGCTAAGTCCAACCGTGTGTCCTTAGTGCCCAGCTGCATGCCTGGCAGCAAGCCCAGCATACGGCACATGCTCAGTAAATACTAAGGGCAGAATAAGAGGGAGGGAGGGATGGTAGGGGAGGAGCTGCAGTCGGGATCACCAAACTGAGCCCTCTCCCAATGTGCCCACCCCACCACCACCACCAGGCCCTGCCACATGTGCCCGTAACACTGCAGTGCCCACTGCCATCTTGATTCATCGAGGCAGTAAAATGTACTGGTCACAAGCCCTGCCTCTGGAGCCAGGTCCTCTGGCATCAAATCCTAGCTCTGCCTATTAGCTGTGCGACCTCAGGTAAATTATTTAACATCTCTGTGTTTCATCAAGTGATGCGGACCCCAGCTCATGGGGTCGGCAGCGTTATGCATAAGGCATGACAAATTCACACAGACTACCGAGTCCTGTGGAGGAAAAGGGATAGCATGGCTTCTCTCTCAA
Source organism: Sturnira hondurensis (assembly GCF_014824575.4). NCBI lineage: Eukaryota > Metazoa > Chordata > Mammalia > Chiroptera > Phyllostomidae > Sturnira > Sturnira hondurensis. The sequence goes on along the minus strand of NW_028088424.1, from coordinate 1,760,564 downwards.
AAGGAGAAAAGCCTCAGAGTGCCTCAACCACTCTCTCATGGGGAGAGTGCCCCAACCCTTGCCTTGACAAGCTTTTATTGCTTCTCTGGGCACATTACATCATGGTCCTTATTTACTATGCACAGGTTTGCTTTAGGTGGTTACCTTTTACAAAAAACAAAGGAGAGGACGCCACTAATCACATCACAGAAGAAGGATATTTGCAAATGCAAAGGGAAAAGTGGGTGAACTGGTTACACTCATCCTTGGAAGGTTTAGCATAGATTTTAGGAAGTTACAGTAAGCACTTTCTGCTTCAATTCACGGTGAGGGAGTTTAAGCAAAAAGCAAGACTCAAAGCAGCCTAGGTACAATGCAGGCCTGATTCCCCTTGTGAGAACCTAAATGTGGGTTTGGATCCTGTACATCTCCGAGTGGGAGCTGGGCCCACACCATGCAGAATGGTCTCCTATAATCAAGGATGAAGGAAGTGTAATAGCACCTACTTCACAGAGTTGACATGAGGGTTAAATGAGTAGAGCATGTAAAGTGTTTAGGAAGATATGTGGCATGTAGTAAGTGCTATCTTATGACTGCGTTATGATCATCTACTTACACACTTACCTCCCCACTAAACCAGGAACTCTCTGAGAGTGACAACTATGTTTAACTTATTTTTACATATCCAGTACTTAGCCAACCCCTAACCTGTCTTAGAATAAGTGATTGATGGGTGAATGAATAAATGATGTCAACTTTAGGTCAGAGTGTAGTGCTCTGGCAAGCCCGCAGGAGAGAGGGCCCCGAGGGCTTTGGGTGGAGCCCACTTTAAGGCTGCTTGGTAAGAGACAAACTAGTTTACAGCAGCCTGAGAAAGTTGGGACTAACTAAATCTCCAGGGGTGCTAAGGCCTCTCTGGAGGAATTATAAACCTGAAATCTCAGGATTGAAATGGTGAAATACAGGAAAGCAATAGAGAGAGAAAGCAACAGAGCTGCCCTTCCTTTTCCCTTTCCACCTGTCCCGCACTGCTGTCCCTCTTCTCTCTCCCCTTTCTCCAGCTAGGTACCTTGCCCTCCCCTCCCCCACTCAGGACAAGATGTACAAGACTAACATAAAAAGCATGTTGGGTCTCTACTATTGTGCAGATTGAACACAGACAGAAAGGTATACACTAAGATCCTCATGTTGCTTCATTCACCACCTGTCCCAGCTGGTATTTCTGTAGGGAGAGGAGGCATCGGCCCTCCTGTCGGCCTGAGATGAACGGTGAGAAAAGTACAGACACCTGACCGACAGCCTGCCAGCTAGACGCCCACACAATCAGGCTTGTGTTCCTGTTTCATCAATTTTTCTTTAGCACAAAACAAAAATCAATAATAGCTCACTTCAAATTTACAACTTTCCCAGTTTGGAACTTTAACTTTTAAGCCACCTTTAAATATGTGGTCCTAACTCAGACCTCGGGTCTGGAGCCCAGAACCCCTCCCCGTAGTCTATGAACAGCCGAGTGTGAGTCTGTTGAAGCCAGAGCTCTAGACACCTCCGGGAGCAGTTTCCACTGAATTTGTAGGCAAAGGACTCAGCCTGCGCAGGTTCTGGAATCTCATTTCATTTCTGCTGTGCACTTCACAGAATGGTCAGTGTGACAAACGGTCTTACCTTTGTCTAACCTCTGTTGGACCCATGTTTGCTTCAGGGTTTAATATACAGCTTTAGTTTAATAGCAAAGAGGTTCTCTTAAAATGTCAGATGGTAAAATGCTGAGTCATTCACCAAGAAAAAGCTGCTCCTGAGTAGAAATTAGAATCACTGGGGCACACAGAATAATGCCACGTAGCTTCAGTCCAAATAGAGGAAGATGGAGCTGAAGTTCAGATCAAATTTGGAAGGTAATTCTGAGCTGCAAAGGGACTGCTTGCTCTGAAAGACAAGAATGAATCAGCTACAAAGATGGGGCATCAGTTGAAAGACTACAACTCCTAAAGGTAGGGAGAATGGTGTGGATATGACATTCAACATTTTATGTACTTAGCAACTGACTGAGTTTACTAAGTGAGACAAAACTATGAAGACAGCCAAGCCACCAGAGTTAGAGGTGTAAGAAGTGATACAATCCTGCCCATATGCCTAGAAGACTCTTATTTTTGCTGTATAATTTTTTTGTATTTATAAGTGAATTAAACTCCCCCATAATAATTGTTTCAGGCAGAATCATTGAGGAACCCTAAATTCACCCTAGCCAGTGTGGCTCAGTTGGTTGGAGCATTGTCCCTTAACCCAAAAGGTTGCAGGTTCAATTCTTAGTCAGAGCACATGCCTAGGTTGTGGGATCAGTCCCAGGCTGGGCACGTGCGAGAGGCAACCAATTAATATTTTTCTCTCACATCAGTGTTTCTCTCCCTCTCTCTCTTCCTTTCCCCCTCTCTTAAAAAAATAATTAATTAATTTAAAAATATTTATTAATTACACAGTAAAAAATAGTTACTTTACAGTGGAGAAAACTGGCTGTCCCCACCCCTAAGCAAGAGACTAAAGTTAACGTCAGTGTTACCAGACAGGTCATGTGCCTCCTGATATGATTCTCTGAGAAGGTTGCAATATTACTTGGGTGCTATCCTGGCCAAAAATGCATAATCTGACCCTGGCCCGTGTGGCTCAACTGGTTGGAGCATCACCCCATAACCAAAAGGTTGCGGGTTTGATCCCCAGTCAGGGCACATGCCCAGGTGGTGGGTTCCATCCCTGGCCCAGGTGCATGTGGGAGGCAACCACTTGGTGCTTCTCTCTCGCATCAGTGTTTCTCTATCTTCCTTCCTCTCTTTCTAAAAGCAACGAAAAAAAAAATGTCTTTGGGTGGGTATTTAACAAAATGGCATAACCTGGACTTAAATCAAAAGGAAACATCACATAAACCAAATTAAGACCATTGTAGGAGATAAATGGTTGGTAATGGTCAACAGTAAAATGTCTTGACAGAAAAATGAAAACTGAGCTGTTCCAGGTAAAAGGAGACTAAGGAGACAAGACAATCAAATGCACCAGTTGGTCCTACATTGGATCCTGGCCCTGGAAGGGGGCAGTAGCGGAAAAACTCGGAAAATCTGAATTAAGCCTACATGTTAGATAGTAGTACTGTGTCGATGCCAATTTCCCGGTTGTGGTTATTTTATTCTAGGTTATATAAGATGTTAACATTTGGGGGAATCTGGTGAAGGCTGTATGAGAATTCTTTTTACTATTGTTGTACTCCTTAAATCTGAAATTAATTCAAAATGAAAGTTTAAAATAAGTAAAACTTTAAGTGAATTAAAGGATCTCAATTTAGTAATTATAAGAATGAAATAAGGGGACCCTTGTTCTGCCAAGTCCCTACTCCCCAGTCTCAAAGAAAAAGAATTCTAGTAACTGTTGAAAGCATAACAATACTACCAAAAATATATGAAATGAGCTATATAAATAATGAAGCAGACATCATGGGTTTCTTTTTCCTGTAATTATGTAAAATCTGCAAAATTTTCATCAACATGAGCTTTGAAGGTAGGAGAGCTGGCACGAAGTCAGGTGGCATGGCTCTGTCTTCCCACAGCACAAAATCAAGCCGGCCAACACCCCAATGTGGGAGCGGGGGGGGGGGGGGGCTCACTGCNGGGGGGGGGGGGGGGGGGGGGCCTGACTGAGTTTCTCTTAGCTCTGTGCCCTCCTTTATCAAGTGGATGCATCCCAGTGCCTGTGCCAAGAGGTATGAATGGGTAGAGCAGGGCCTGACAACGCTGCCCCCACCTTCACTGGGGAGCATGCTGGGTCACTTGCCTGGCTGGAGGGCACAACGGCCCAAGGAACCAGTCTCACTCTGGCCCAGTCACATGTAAAGTCTCTGGTCTCAGTCTCCAGGCCTCTCTCTAGGACTTCCTCACGCTGCCTGGAATGGTCAAGAGTCCTCTGCACAGCACAAGCACACCGCACACTCACCACCAGTTCCGTCATTTGGGACCCTGGGCTGCCACCCCCTCGAGCCACTTCCAGGCTCACCAGCATGCTCCCTGCTACCAAGCTGCTATACTAGACGTGCAATTTACATTTTACACCAACAACCTAGTGCCACATGTGGCAAAGGCAGAGACTGGTGACAAGTCAATGACAATGGGATCTGGTAGTGGGGGAAAGCAGCAGGCATGGGCCCCAACAAGCTCTTTCTTCATGCAGACTGGGGTGGGAGCCCGCAAGGTGCCCCCATTCTTCCAGGAGATCACTCATTCATTCCCCGTTCACTGCACTCTCGCCTGCTGCCGCCAGCTCATTCTCAACCCTCTAGAGCACCAAAAAAAATTGCTTTTCACTCCTGAGGAGGACACAGAGGCACACAGTTCCTCTGGCCCCGGCATTGCCTGGCTCACATGGCAGGCCCAGACAAGCACTATTTGTTCATATCTGCCCATCAAAGTCTCTTTCTGACCTGGCTCTTCTACCTCTTAGCCCCTTCTCCTATCTACCCAGTCTGTCCTCTGAGGGTGAATGGAGAGCAGTGAGGCTGCTTCCCAGCTCTGGGGTGCTGCTCACCCTCTTCCCAAACAGCTAAGCCCACCAGTGTTTGTGGAGCACCTCCTGTCTGTCAAACAAGCCACAGCTGTCAAGGGGATCTGCAAAAGGCTTTGTGGGCAGGCAAACCTGAGATGCAAGCTCTGGCCCTAGAGCTTGCTGGGTGTGTATCTTTGTAGAGTTACTACCCTTTCCAGTTTCAGCTACCTCCTCTGTACAAGAGAGAAAATAATGGGTACATCACATGATTGTTCTGAGGCTCAAACAAAAGGATATCTACAAATCACCCAGTGCAAGCTATGGCACACACCAGACAGTCAGTAAATGTCCAGTCAGTACATGTTTAGCTCCAACCTCTTTAATATTGTTAATTGAACATACTAGTCTCAGATATGGGTACTCTACCTACATCATCTCATGCAATCTCATCATAAACCTATCAGGCAACAATCTTCATTCCCCTATAGAGGGCAAATAGCTTGCTCAAGGTCACACAGGCAGAAAGTGGTAGAGCCAAGACTCGAGCCTTCTGATCCCAAACACCAGGCTTTCTGATCTTCATAGCATGGGCTCCCTCCTGCTTTTCCACACATCAGAAATGAGCCGATAACAATGAATGGAGCAACTGGGAGGCACCAGATCCTGGAACCAGGAGCAGGTGCAGGAAGGAAGCCCTGCCCAAGATCTACAGCTACAGATCTTGAGGTGGAAGGGAAGGAGCACTGTAGCTCAAAGTGCAATCCCACAAACTGATGGAGTCTCTACCAGCTTGGTTGGGGGCTGGGGCACAAGGGGACCAGGAGTCCACCTGGCCAATGGCACAGGTGAGGAACTGGTCAATTAACACTCAGACCCTGTGTGGTCAATGTTAGGGAGGTGTGCTGGTCACATACCTTACTGTTCAAAGAGTAGTTCCAGGACCAGCAACATCACCTGTGAGCTTATTAGAGATGCAGAACCTCAGACCCTCCCAGTCCTCCAGAATCTGAATCTGATGCTAAGCAGGATTCACAGCGTTCCATATGCACATGAAAGTTTGAGAAGCACTGGGTCAGGAAGTAGCTAGTCCTCAGCCGCTACACTGGGGAAAGCACAGAGTCATCATTCTCCACTTTGGCTGGATATTGAGCTTTCAAAAGTCACAATGCCAGGGCCAACCCAGATAACTTAAGTCAGAGTCTGTGGGCACAGGACACAGGTATCAGTGTTTTAAAACTTCCCAAGTGGGCATAAGAGTATTAAGAGGTTGTTAAGAGGAAGAAATCTGGAGTCAGGTTCCAATTACGATATTTACTGACCATGTAACCTTGGGCATGTCACCTCATGTCTCTGAGCTCCAAAGTCCTCAACTGCAGAGCAGTGACAATAACAATATCTAGTGCATGGGGCTGTTCGTAAGGGTCTATGACTCAGGAACCACGAATGTCTTCACGAGCCATACAGTGCTATCATGGTGGTACCTCCTCATTTTGCTTTTCACATCACAGTTTCCTAGCAGCTCAAAACCAAAGGAAGAGAGGCCTCAATTCTTGTGGTTTTGTCACTTAATTTAATCCTGATTCATCCTCACGAAGTCCCTAGAAGGCACAGAAGAAGACCATCCACTGGATTTACCTCACTTGGTGCTCACTGAGTCCCCCACCTACCCTGGTAGGTGACTCACTGAAGGGAGAGGAGAAAGGGCAACCAGGTCCGACCTCCCAGGCTTACAGTCCAACCAACCAGTCACCACCTTCAGCTCCAAAGTCTTGTCCAGGATGTGGGCAGACGTACTCATCATGTGGGCTGGGGTCAAGAGTGCTACTTCAATCTCCACATGAAGTCTCTTCCTTGTAGCCAGATCAGGATGAGTCAACTGCAAACTAACACAGAAGTTCTGCTAGAAAGAACAGGAAAAGATCCATGTTCAAGCATGAGATATCAGGTGGGTAAGAATCGGGTCCAGAATTTTAGGCTTAACCCCAGCTCTTCCTCAAACTTACCTATGCCATTAGATGAGTCGTTTGACATTCTTCCTCAGTTCTGACCTCTCCTCCCTAGTCATGCTACAAATCTCTACTAACCATCGGAATATTGTTGGAAAGTTATGAATAGTCCATCCCAGGTCAATTGATAAAGATGCCTTATATTTAGAGATGTTGGATTATACATAAAGCACTTGATAGATGGTAAACAAAGTGTATTATTCCCATTTTATAAATTTAAAACTGAGATTGGGGTCCACTGATAAAACTGTCCAAAGTCTTGAAGGTTTATGTAAAAGGCAGTGTCAAGGATAAAATCTAGCCCTGATCAGTGTGGCTCAGTGGGTTGGGCATCATCCCCCTAAGTGAAAGGTCTCCAGTTCAATTCCCACTCAGGGCACATGCCAGGGTTATGGGTTCTGTCCCTGGGTGGGGCACATACAAGAGGCAACCAATTGATGTTTCTCTCTTGCACTGATGTTTCTCTACCTCTCTTTCTCCCTCCCTTCCCCTCTCTCTAAAAAATAAATAAAGTGTTTTTTCAAAGGGTAAAATCCAAGACTTCTGGCTCCTAGGCCAATGCTGTCCCACACTGCTTACTTTGGCTAAATTCCACTAAATGTATCCATGAGAAATATGTTTCCATGTCTACCTCCAAAAGAAAAACACCATGGCGGCAAGTGTGCCCTGTCCAGTTGTGACTGGGCCTACTTTAGAATCAAAGGGACAGTTTAGTTTCCACATAAAAGTCTCTGCCAAAAAGAAGGTTTGCAAAACATGAATTTCATATTAAAGATTCTTTCTGATTAGAGAAAAGTGGAATGCCAAGGAGAATGTAATGGGAGACGGCTGGAGATACAAGTAGGTGTGCAGACTTATAAATTATTCAGCAACTCCTCACAAGAGCACCCCAAGGCCCCCAGCTTACTGGGGAGACTGGTGCTCCATTCCACCCAAGTAACTCAAGGCCGAAAGGAGAGTCATGGCCAGGTACTCCATCTCCACTTAGGACAGGACCTAACGGGCTTTATTCCAAAGACTGAGAACAGTAAACACCTTTAGGGAGTCTGCCCAGGCCACGGTGAGCATCTTTCTCTGAGAACTGCCTCCCACTCCTTATGTGGAACCAGCAGTCTGTTTGTATCACATACATATCCTCACTCAGCCCAGGAGAGGCATCCAGCCACCTGAACCGGGTTAACTGAAAGGAGAAGAGGAAAACTCAGGAGCTAAGAGGCATCCATTTTACCCCACGATCAAAGAAACAAAGTCACATGTGTACATCCTGACCAGGCCTTTGTCTACAATCAATGTCTCTTTCAGAGGGAGCAGAGGACAAGAGTAAGTGAAGGGTTTGGGTTCCTAACAGCTTCTGAGCTCCAAGTCCCAACTTTTAAAAAGCCCACTGTCCTTGGATTCTGTAAGCTACTCCAACATCCCAATATATTCTTTCTTCTTTCTCTCTTCTTTCTTTCTCTCTCTTCTACCGCTTTACCCACCCACCCCTACCCTCACTGGCCATAGTTAGTTTGTTATTAACAACCCAAAGAATCTTCACTAAGACCCCAAGGAAGAGAAATTACCCACCATTTGATGACTGCTGGGCACAGCTACAGGCTGCCAAAACAAGTCCCACTCTTGCCTCCTCCAAAGGTCCACGCAGTGAAATTTAGAAAAGGATCTAAAGACAACTTTGGGCCCAGTGGGTGCTTCATGAAGTGGTTTAAGGCAAATAAAATATGATGAATAAGTAAACAGAGCTAATTCCTAGACCAAATTTTTAAAAATAAAATAAAATCAGGTCCACTTAGGGTTTAAAATGGCACCTGAGGAACTGTCTCCAAACCACTCCTTAATTTATTTATGACACAGAAAACAGGCAAAAATTCACAACAACATGAAAAATGAAGATTAACCAACAATCAGGTACCAAGACCTGGGAGGAATTTCTATCACATAAACAAAGCTAATGCAGCTGAATTGCACAGAGACAGACAATCCACACCCACCTTGTGAAACAGAGTAGCCCGTCCACCCGAAAAATGACAGGAAGACTCTGCCTTGCTCCCAGGACCAAAGCAAACACCTGGCTCTCTACAGTGGGTGCTACTCTTTTGCCTGTTATTTGGTGGCCAGAGAACTGTTCTGTGTCCTCCAACCTGCCTATATCCACTCACAGAATGCAATTCCTGGGAAACCATGGAGCAGGAAGTAGAAGGGGACTAGAAATGGCATATCATAGTTTGAAAGATATTTTTTCCACACACGATGCTTCATAGGCAGGACAGAGGTAGTAGGTCCTAGAGAGTGAGATTTCACACACTCCATCAGTTCTGAATGATAGAGAACAGGCAGGAAATTCCACATTAGTTCAGCGAGCTACACAAGATGAATCACATAGATTCTGGGCACTGCCAAGGAACTATGCACCTCAACTGGCCCTCCAGCTAAAGACCTAAGGACTACCACAGCAAGGAAAACCAAGGACAAGCCATACTCCTCTCCATTAGCAGCACCAAGGCCCCACAGAGTTCTACTTGCATAAGGGTAAGTAAAGTGAGGGGGGGTTGCAGGCATGGGATGGGGGGACCCTCATGGGGTCTATAGAAAAGCAATGCCACCTATTGGAAAGAGAATATTACCCAGAAGACTAAAATAAAGAGCATGCCTCTGAAGATGATAGAAACCAGAAGGAAATTGACATCTATAATATAAAAAATATTACATGGCCCTATGAAATTGAAACAGAAAACTCCATGGAAAACAAGCTGAGATAAACTGATACCAGGATAAACTTCAAAAACTGCCACCTGGGATGACATCTTAGGATTTCACAAAAATGTAATGGGTGAGAGCTCCTTCGTTTATGCTAAGCCTCATTGTGATTCTTTTAAAATAAATAATGAAACAGACTTTTAGGTCACAAGAGACAGAAGCTCTTGTGGAGTTTTCATCTAATTAACAAAATAAACTGACAAACAAAATATAAACAGAGTCATGGATACATGGAACAGACTGACAGCTGTCAGGGAGAAGTGGGCACTGAATGAAAAAAGGAGAAGGGATTAGCCAAAGAACATGTATTTGCATGACCCACAGACTGTGTCATGGCCAGAGGGAAGAGGAGGTGGGGGTTGGGTGGAGGTGGGCAAAGTGGGGGGAAATTAGGACATCTGTAATAGTGTCAATAATAAAAATAAAATAAGGGGAGTTTTTTTAAACTTTATCTAAAACAAACATTAAGCAATATTCAGGACTTCCGCCAAGATGGAGGCATAGGTGGAAACACTGTGCCTTCTCCCACAACCAAGTTTGAATAAAACAAAGGTTTGGAGAAACAAAGACACAACCAAAGGACAGAAAATTGAATTATACGGAAGTCCGACTACATCTAACCATTCAACGGGGACGGTAAGAGGGGCGGAGCCAGCAGCGAGCAGGGTCGGGCAGGACAGGGCCCCGGACCCAGGCGCGCAGGCAGACGGGAACCAGTTGGGGTGCGGGGCAGACCGCGGGCGCATATTCGCACATAGTGAGACAGACCATGTAGGCCCCAGGGGGCGAGGGCTGACGGCGGTGGCACACTGGCGAGCAGTGGGACGAAACGCGTGGGCCTGGTGACGGCAGCAACTGCGGCACCGGTGAGGGCCGTGGTGGCAGGTGGCGGACAAGACGCCATAGTCCCTCTTTGACCCCACCCCCACATACAGCATCACAACCCAGTGACTTAGTTGCCCTGCAATACTGGTGAGAGCCATTGTCACTCTTTGACCCCGCCCCCACATACAACATCACAACCCAGCGACTTAGTTGCCCTGTTCTAGTGAACATTTTAGGGCTCTGATCCTGCTATGGAACAGGCACGAACAACCCAAAACCCAAAAGATGGCACAAGAAGAACTCAAAGTCCCAGAGCCAATAACTCTAAGCGACCAAGAAATTGCCAGCCTCTCAGAAGCACAATTCAGGACACTTTATCAGGATGCTCACAGAACTGGAAGATTATAGTCACAAATTAGAGGAACAAAGTCACAAATTAGAGGAATATATGAAGGCTAAACTAATTGAAATGAAGGGAGATGCACAGGAAACCAATAGTGATGGAAAGGAAACTGGGACTCAAATCAATGGAATGGACCAGAAGGAAGAACAAAACATCCCACCAGAAAGGAATGAAGAAATGAGAATTCAAAAAAATGAGGAGAGGCTTAGGAACCTCCAGGACATCTTTAAACGTTCCAACATCCGGATTATAGGGGTACCAGAAGGGGGAAAGAAACAGCCACGAGTGGAAAACGTATTTGAACAAATAATAAAGGAGAACTTCCCCAGTCTGGCAAAGGAAATAGACTTCCAGGAAATCCAGGAAGCTCAGAGAGTGCCAAAGAAGTTGGACCCAAGAAGGAACACACCAAGGCACATCATAATTACATTAGCCAAGACCAAAATGAAGGAGAGAATCCTAGAAGCATCAAGGGATAAGGGGACAGTCACCTACAAAGGAGTACCCATCAGACTGTCAGCGGATTTCTCAAAAGAGACCTTACAGGCAAGAAGGGGCTGGAAAGAAGTATTCCAAGTCATGAAATCCAAAGACCTACAGCCAAGATTGCTTTATCCAGCAAAACTTTCATTTAGAATGGAAGGACAGATAAAGTGCTTCTCAGATAAGGTCAAGTTCAAGGAGTTCATCATCACCAAGCCCTTATTATATGAAATGCTAAAGGGACTTATATAAGAAAAAGAAGATGAAAAATATGAACAGTGAAAGGACAGCAAACACACAGTTATTAACAACCACACCTAAAACAAAAGCAAACCAAGAGGACAGCTAGATCAGGAGTGGAACCATAGAAATGAAGAACACATGGAGGGTTAGAAACAGGGGAGTGGGAGGGGGAGAAGGGGGGAGAAGGCACAGAAAATAGCATAGATGGTAGATAGAAAATAGATAGGGGGGAGGGCGAGAATAGTGGGGGAAATATAGAATCCAAAGAACTTGAGACACGTGGTTATAAACTAAGGAGGGCAGAATGGTGGGGGAGGGAGGGTGCTGGTGGAAGGGATTGAAGGGGGGGAATAGAACAACTGTAATGGTATAATCAATAAAATATATTAAAAAAAACAATATTCAGTTATTATCGACCCAAGTGACAACTCCTTGCTTTTGAGAGTTCTTCTTTTATCAAATGTCTAAGCAAAAGAACACTCCACACCCCACTGAGAAAGATGGTGTTCTGAAACTTTTTTTCCCTCTATGTGGATGGTTGATCTTGAGCCTGCTGAGAGCAAGCTGGCCCCAGACCTCTCCAGTCCACACTTCTATGCCTCCAATTCTTACGTGTCCAAAGACAGGGAACCATGGACACAGCTTCATAGGAGGATTCCTGAAACTTTTTTGACAAAGATCATGGGAATGTTAAAATCCAATAATAACTAGCATTGTGCTAAATGAAATAAGCCAGTCAGAGAAAAACAGTTACCATATAATTTCACTCATATGCAGAATCTATTGAACAAACTAAACAAACAAAATAGAGACCCATAGAGAGAGAGTGGGCTGTCAGTTCTGAAGAGGGTTGAGTGGGTGGGTGGAGGGATCGAGCAAAAAAGAAAGAGAAAGAGCTCATGGAGATGGAAAATAGTGTGGTGATTGTGGGGGAGGGCAGAGGAGGAAGAGGGTATGGAGGGATAAATGGTAATGGAAAAAATACAATAAAAATGTGAAAAAATCCAATAGTAACTTTATCTCATTTGAGATTGTTTCATTGCCCAAATTACCCTCTTTTATGTAGTAACAGTAAACAATTATGAAGTCAAAATTCAGGGGCTTCCAGCCAAGATGGAGGCATAGGTAGAAACATTTTGCTTCTTCACACAACCAAAAGAAGGGCAACAACAAATTTGAAGTCAAAAAATAACCAAAACTGGCAGAAAATTGAACTGAATGTAAGTCTGACAACCAAAAAGTTAAAGAAGAAATATTCATCCAGACCAGTAGGAGGGGTGGAAATGGGCAGCCAGGTGGAGAAGACTCGTGGCAAGAAGGCAGCAGGAAGACCAGGGTGGGCAAGGTGGTGACTGGTGCAGCAGGTGAGTTGGTGGCCAGTGGAGGAGGCAGTCCCACATTTGTATGCAGATAAACCAGGAGGAACAGTTGGGGAGTGAAACAAACTGCACAACCCAGGGTTCTAGTACAGGGAAATGAACCCTTAAAACCTCTGAATAGAAAAACCTGTGAGGGTTCCAGCAGTGGAAGAACCCCCCCCCCCCCACACACACACACACAGGAGAGTTCATTAGAGAGACTCACAGGGTCCTAGAATTTACACAAACCTACCCACCCAGGAATCAGCACCAGAAGGGCCCAATTTGCTTGTGGGTAGTGGAGGAAGTAACTGAAAGATGTCAGAGAGCTGAGCAAGAGGCATTGTTCCCTCTCAGACCCCTCCCCGTATACAGCACCACAGTGCAGTGATCTGGGTTGCCCCTCTCTGGTGAAGACCTAAGGTTCTGCCCTTTACTACATAACACATGTGCCTAGATTTAAAAAAATGACATAAATGAAAGAACAGATAAAAGCTCCAGGAAAAATACAACTAAGTGATAAAGAGATAGCCAACCTATCAGATGCACAGTTCAAAATATTGGTAATCAGGATGCTTACAGAAATGGTTGAGCATTGTTGCAAAATAAAGGAAAAGTGAAGGCTATGCTAAGTGAAATAAAGGAAAATATACAGAGAACCAACAGTGAAGGGAAGGAAACCAGAACTCAAACTAAAGATTTGGAACAAAATGAAGATATAAACATCCAACCAGAACAGAATGAAGAAACAAGAATTCCAAAAAATGAGACAAGGCTTAGGAACTTCCAGGACATCTTTAAACGTTCAGACATCTGAATCATAGGGGTGCCAGAGGGAGAAAAGGGAGAGAAAGAAATCGAAAACATAATGAAGGGCAACTTCCCCAATCTGGCAAAGGAAATAGACTTCCAGGAAGTCCTGGAAGCTCAAAGAGTCCCAAAGAAGTTGGATATAAAGAAGCACACATCATCATCAAATCACTCAAGATTGAAGATAAAGAGAGAATCTTAAAAGCATCAAAAGAAAAGGAGACAGTTACTTACTGTCTCCCATAAGACTATCAGCTGATTTCTCAAAAGAAACCTCACAGGCAAGAAGAAGCTGGAAAGAAGTATTCAAAGTCATGAAAGACAAGGACCTACATCCAAGATTACTCTATCCAGAAAAGCTTTCACTTAGAATGGAAGAGCAGATATAGTGCTTCCAAGATAAGTTCAAGTTCAAAGAGTTCATCATCACCAAGCCCTTATTATATGAAATGTTAAAGGAACTTATCTAAGAAAAAGAAGATAAAAATATGAACAGTAAAATGATAACAAACTCACAACTATCAGCAACAGAACCTTAAAAAAACAAAAATAATAACTAAGTCAGCAAACAAGTAGAACAGGAACATATTCACAGAAGTAGAGATCACATGCCGAGTTATCAGCGAGGAGGGGCAATAATGGGGGAAAAGGTACCAGGAAGAGGAAGCATAATGGTAGGCACAAAATAGACAGGAGGGGGTTAAGAATAGTATGGGAAACAGAGAAGCCAAAGAACTTATGTGTATGACCCATGGACATGAACTATAAGGTGGGGGAATGATGGTGGGATGAGAGGTATAGGGCAGAGAGGAATAAAAGGGAGGACAAAATGGGAGAACTGTAATAGCATAATCAACAAAATATAATTTCTAAAAAAGAAAGCAAAATTTAAGGCAGTTCTCATAGATATTTTATAAAAATTTGTGAAAATCTTTTAGAAAAGATACATAATGATTTAAGAATGTGTTATTACAGTAATTTCAGCTGCTGTGCAAATACACCCAACACTTGTATATTGGAAGAAATATAAAGAAGTTGATCTGTCACTTACAAAACAGCCCAAGGCAAATGTTCCCAATAGCCAAGAACAACTCTTCACCATTGGGCACCCAGGGTAACCAGAGTTCTGCCATCTTCATCATGTGGCCTCCAAGGTTGTTGTTGTCATTTCCAGGCACTCACTAGAATGGGGGCAAAAGAGAATCAAGGAGAGCTCATTGAATGCTCTTTTGGGGAAGTCTTGTAAGCCACAGACATCACTTGGATTCGTATTCCATTGATAAGAACTCATTTACTGGGTAAATATCAAGGGGCTTCAGGACTATAAAGAATAATTCTGGTCTCCCAGAAAACATAGAAAGGGAGCTGGGTTTGAATTTTTTTGATTTCCAAGAAGATAAAATTATCGAGCAATAATTAAAAGCCATATGTAGGAGCAATGAGTGGAATTACATGGCAGAAAATCAAATAAGTAATTATTTGATAGAAAACTTGAGAAATGCTTTCAAAATGCAGAGAACAACAGCAAAGAATTGAACCTATCATGTTTTACCTGGTCGAAGACGTCCAAGTTAAGTCTCACAGTCAGTGGGATCTTACAATCATGTGGCCCAGGGGGCTATCACAGCCAGGTTGTCAAGTCCTGGCTGTGGGGGGACCTGGTCTCAGCTGTTCATGTTGTGAGCACTTAATTGAGTTATATACATTGTTGTGATTACATGTAAGTTAAATTGCCATTTAAAACGTCTTTTGAAAGGTTACACTGTGATTTGGCATTGAAACAAGAAGTTATTGCGTATGCAGAAAGGCGTGGAATTCGAGCAGCAGGATGTAATTTGATATTACTGAAGCAAGTATCTGCTTTCAGAGCAGTGACTGAAATTCCTTTTTTTTAAGAAAAGAAAAAATGAATACTTTACCAAAAGGAAAAGAAAGTTATCCTTAAATAGAAGCTGTGTTTGTTTTGTAACTGAGATGCATGCAAAAAGGATTGCCCATCACACACCAAACAATGCAGCTGAAGTCAGGAGAAACTGCCAAATCCCTCAAAAATAGATAATACATTTAAAAACAAGAAAAAATCTGGTGTGAGCTATGTACCAATTTCACAGAACTCTAATTGTGGCATTAGAGCATAGTTTAATTGGCAGCAATTTTTCTTCCTTATACATAAAATAATAGTGTCTCTTACATACAATCAATATTGTCTTAGATTCAATAAAGCACAGTAATTAGAAAAGAAGATGACAGCTATAAAATATGAGGGCTAGAGATTCACTGTAAGTATTATGTTTCTGAAGAAGAGTCCAGAATGATCACAAGACAAGCAATCACTGAAGATATAATTAAAGAAAACTTTCCAAAAACAAATGGGAAGAAGGGAATCTGAGATGAATAAAATGGGCTCACTAAGTTCCAGATAAAAGTAACTAAGAGAGACTCATACCCAGAAATATCTTCACAGGTTTTTAAATTTAAACAAATAAAAACATGTTTTATACATCCAGACCAATAGAGAGAGAGAGACGGAATATCCATAAAGGAATACAAATGAGGCTGACCTTGGTCTTCCCTCTTCAACATCCATAGAGCAGTATCTACCAGACTTCTTGATGTGGAGAAGATTTAGACTCAAGTACTTTACTGACAGATAAGCTTTGGCTTTTGAGAGGAAACAACAGAAAGAGTTCAAAATGTCTGCCACTTACATATTCTTCATTTAAAAATGTAGTTCAACTGCCCAAGTGATGATTTTAAATTATGAGCTCAAGAATGGAAAAATCAAAATATAAAATGACTAGCAGTGAGCACTGGAACCAATCAGACATAGAGATAGGTACAAAATAATTGTTTAAATATAGTTACAAGACAGACATGTGTCAAAAAGTACTCTAGAACCAAGAGACATACATCAAAAAATAATTTAGCCCTGGCTGCCGTAGCTCAGTGGATTGAGCGTGGGCCTGCGAACCAGACGATCACGGTTCGATTCCCAGTCAGGGCATATGCCTGGGTTGCAGGCCAGTTCCTTGCAGGCTAACTACCAGCAAGGGGACACACAAAAGGCAACCATACATTGATGTTTCTCTCCCTCTCTCCTTCCCCTCTAAAGATAAATAAATAAATTAATTTTAAAAAAATAATTTAATAATAACACAGATCCCAAAGTCATATTTAATTAATCAACTTTCAGGTAAGAAGGGGGAACAGAAGGAAATAAAAGTATACAAAAGTCTTCATTCAAAAGAGTTGTGAGCTTTAAAATACCATTTTATTTTTTACTTTACTGATTAGAATAATATTGGCTGATGTTCATAACATTATTTAGAAACTCATTACATACCACAGTAGATCGCTGACTTTAAAAAGATAAATAAAACTTCACCCCTGTCTGAAGGAATTCAGTCTGAAGACCTCTAGCCAACACACGGGATAGATTTTAATTTCTTACAAGTTTAAACACATGTTAAATTTCTTGAAGAAACCCATGGAGGATCAGTGTTCAAATAATGCTTAGATCTTACTGCATACCAGTGTTTTCTATCCCTTCTTCTAAAAAATTCCTACAGTCTGGTGGGGAAGGATGCAGGGTTCTTGTTTACAGGCTGGCCTTGTTCAGCAGCCACTGGGGTGGCCAAGGAAGAAACACTCGAACACTGGGATCCCGGGAGCTCTCCCTGGTGACCACCGTCAGACACACAGCCTGAGGCTGGGGGTCAGTGCACACGCCAGGGGTTTCCTCTCCATTATTTCAGTTAACGCTCACACCAGCCATTCAAGGAGGTACCATTTTCCACTTTTACAGATGAGAAAATAAGCTCAGAACTATTGTTTTCCAAAATTACAGAGCCAGTAAATAGGTGGCAGAACGGGATCTCCAAGCCAGGAATTTCTGGCTCAAAAGTTCATCACACCATACCATTTCCCTAATTCAAAGGGACAAGGGAGAAGGAAAGGGCCTGAAGAGACTAATTTTATGATTTATTGAAGTATTGGTACAGGTGCTCCTCTTTCAGAAAACAATGATGATGCTGCAATGCAGTCAACCAATGACTCTGTGGTCGTCCCTCTCTCACAGAACCGTCCGGAGACATTCCCAGGGAGCGCCCTGGTCCCGGACGTTTGACTAGCAAGCACCAATTAATGCGCTTTCTGTCCTCTTTGTTTCTTGAGCTAACCTTTCTCTCACCAGGAAGGAAGGTTAGATTAAGTCATTGATTTACCCTAAAGAGTTTAAGGTCCAATGCATTGCTCCTTCCCAGGACCTTAAAGAGGGGAAAGTACTTCAAGGAATGCATCTTCAATACAATTTTGGACACCACCAAGGGAGTTATTTTTCATTCCACCTCTACCCTCATTCCACCCCCACCTCCAATTCTCCACATCACAGCGTATCGAGACAATGGTTCACATGTGTACAGAAGAGCTTGGCTCACGTTGGTGTTACCTAACTCACTGTCTTGCTCCCCTATAAATCCCGTGTAGAGAACAAACCAGGGCGCAGCTCCCCAGGAAGGCGTCTGTCTTTGAGCCCCGCGGCTCCTTTCTGCGTCCACAGCAGCTCGCGCTCCCCGCCTGGCCCGGGGGCTCTGCGGCACCTGACGGGCCGCTGCTGCCACCTCTTGGCCTCCTCTCTCCAGCTGCGCTCTGCGGTCTCGGGCTCCCACCTCCCACCCAACCCCAAAATCCTCCCCAGGAGTCTGGGGCTGTGCACCCTCGGCCTGCCAGGGGGAACTACGTGATCACTCGGCCCAAGAGGGTGATGACTCTCCCCGCAGGGGCTCCCTTTCGGGCCACTCCCGCTGCGCACGGACGCGGCCGTGAGTGCGGCCAGCAGGAGCCCGCTCCCCCTACCCACTGGGAGATCCGGGAACGTCACAGTTACTCCGAACCTCAGCCTGCCGGCCCCGCCCCGGACGCCGGATAACAACCAGGCCCCCCAAATCTGGGCCATTCTAGCTGCCTAAAGGAACGAGGGTTAGAGCAGAGATTTTTTTAACTCAGATTCCTATGTCGAACCCACTGAATTAGAATCTCCAGGGCAAGGACAGGAAACTATTTTTGCCGGGTTCCTCAAGTGATCCTAAAGGTGAGATAGGCAGCGACCCACCCAGCTCGAAAATCTACATGATCTTTAATGTTACCCGCGCGCACACAACACTCCTGAGGCTGAGAAGGCAAAGCACCAGCATCAGCCCGCACTCGGAATGAGAAAGATTGCACTGAGAACTCCTCACCCCGCCCAGGGGTGGGTTTCCAGCCTTCTCATTCCAAACGCCATTAGTTGCTCCGTAATTTTTTGCGCAGCCTCCTAGGCCAAAAGATATACCTAAGGGTTCTATTTATTAAAGCCCGAATAATGTAATCAGCATTTATGTCCTAATAACTGAATACCTATTGAAAAAAATAAACGTATAAATTGGGGAAATATTTTTATTTTATTCTTAAATAACTAGGACTATTTACTAATGGGATGTGGGCTGGTTGGGCACCGCACAGCATCTCAAACCTTGGAATCAGACTCGACACCTCCACCCTCCTTTCCTATTCTATACTGATTTTCCCAAGGCATTTGATTTTTATCACAGCAACCACCACAAAGCCAGCTTCCCAAAGATATGATGTCATCAAAAAGCATGCAAGGCAATCTAATGGTGAAACTGCAAACTATCCTGAATGACTTATTATAGTTTGCTTGGACTCAGACAGATGTCAAGAGTCACCTTAAACACTTAAAATGTCCTTTGGAGTCCCTGCCACTTCACTGCAGGCCCCAGGGACACCTCTCGCAGAGGATGAGGATGTGTGTGGACTCAGGCTGCATTCACATCTCATCTCAAACCACATTCCGCAGGGTTCCAGCTGCAAGGACCGTCCTTCTTCTTTTGTGTGTGTCAGCTGCTCTCCCTCTGCATCACGTTTCCTCCGTGCTGTTTTCTCCTCCTTAAACGCTCTTCCTTCTCCAGGTCCTGGCAGAGCAGACTCCTCAGCCTTCAGGTTTCCATTCAAATATCACCACAGGTCATGAAGCCTTCTGGAGCCTCCCACAAAATCATTCTCTTAGATCAGCTGCTTGCTTCGTTTGCTTGTCTTTGTAGCTTTTATCACTACCCCAAATTATCCTCTTTATTTATTTATTGGTTTACTTATTTTTGTAGCTATCGGAATGTTAGCTTTCCAAGAGCAGGGAATTTTGTTCGTTACTGTTTCCATAGAAGCCAGAACAATGCTTAGCGATAAGTAGCAATCAATAACTGTTGAACAATGAATGCAGCTGCCACCCAAACCAGAGCAATAAAGGTATGCAGAAGGTGCTTTACATGTGTTAATCCCTTTGCTTTTCACAGCAACTGTTTAAAAAGTGGTGTGATTAACCCCATTAGCAGATCAGGAACTTAAGGTTCACTCAGAGAAGTCAGGCATTCAGGAGTCACGCTGCACAGCCAAAGTGGCAGAGCTAAGATCCGAACTCAGGTGTAGCTGACTCCAAGGCTGCTTTTCATAGAACCACGTTGCCTTCCCTGGACTTTCATTATCTGCTCAAAAGCTGAGGCAGTGGCAACGCCAAGAAATGGGGCCTGGGGATAATTCCCAGAGTCTTTGGAGAGAAAATGGCCAGTCTGGAAGTCACTTCCTAGAGGTACAGCCACACACCTCCCGCAGACACTAGCAGAGGCTTCCTGGGCGCTCTGATTCCTCCAGCCAGGCACAGAGGTCTCTCGATGATCTAGCTCCACAGAGGTCTATCTCCTAGCCTGGCCTATGTTCCACTGTAAACATAATGACACCTGTAACTGGTGGCTGCCTCTCACTGCCAAGTTCCTGTTGGTCACCCACAGGTGGCCTCGAACACACAAGGCTGCAATCAAGGATCTGATGAACACACGGTGCCTGATGCACCTCGCGCTCTGAGCACTGCACTGGGCACTAAGGGGCCCACATTTTACATGGTCCTTGAATGAAGCAAGGATTATCAGGGCACACCTATCTGCAGTCTCTGGGGAATTTTAGGCACTCATGAGCCCCTGGGAGGAACTGTGAGGGGGATACACAGGCCAGACTTTGGGTGTCTGGACACTGAGTTTGAGACCCTCCTATGGGGATAGGGCCCTTCTCCTTCATTCGAATTTGGGCTGTAAAGTCGAGGAACCTGTGCTTTGTCATTTTCCCCTCTTTTCATGGTTCACTTTTACCATGTTACTGTTAATCTGGTGGGCCAGGCAGGAAAACAACCCATCCTTCCTCTCCTCATCTTTGCCTTCCCTTCACCTGGCCCAGCTAACTCCTGCTCTAGGGAGCCTGTCTTAGCCCCAGAGACTGGGCTAGGCACCTCGCCTCTGTGCTCAAAATACCCCACGTATAACTGGATTCTGCTACTGACCACACCGCATTGTAATTACCTTTGTGTGGGTCTGTCTCCCTGACCAAACTGTGAGCTGTTTTGAGGTGGGAGTTCTGACTTTGTCACTGCTGTCTCTTCAGCACCATGCTTGGCACATAGTAGGTGTTTACTAAATATTTGTGGTGAATCAGTTACTGAATTACCAGACCACATGCTCTGATGTGTGTTTGGGAAGGTACAATCACCACAATTCTAGTTTCTGTTATCACATCACAGGGTCTTCGAAAAGACCTTGGAGGTCATTTAGCCCAATACGTGTCCTGAGGTCCCTGCACTGGCAGCATGGACTGTTAAAATGACAAATGGCAAGAGAATGACACCTTGGGCAGGACTTGGCCACAGGCTACTGTCACTTCTTAAGGCTCTGAGCCTGCCTCACTGACTGACTGGAAGGAACTGTTCGTGCCTCTACTTCACTACCCTGTGCTCTGGGTGGGAGCCCAGGGCGCCCCTGAGCTCTGCGTTAAGTCGCCACCATGAGTGTCCCTCACCGGCCTATCACCTCCACCTGCAGCAGCAACCCCAGTATCCCTTAGAGTACAACTAGTTTTCCACCAAAATTGTCAGAAAAGCAGGTAGCAGGAGACTGGGTTCTGAGAAAACAGCGACATGCTAGAACAGAGGAGGTGGCTCCTGACAGCCAGGTTTCTAACGGCCTGTCCTGGGCAGCCGGCCCCCAGACTCCTGGGGGTAGGGGCTCTAGCCATGAGGCTCAGCCCCTGATGCTTTATCTCAGGAAAGCATGGCATCCCTTTCATCATGGGCTGGAAGCCTGACTGGGATGGGCACTGCCTGCAGGGACCCCTGAAACCACAATGAGAGAAAAAGGCTCAGGAGCAAGGCAGTCTCCCCACAGCCCATGGAGAAACAGCGCCTTCGCTGCAGCAGTACTCAGGCAAGAGAGGGAACACACATTTAGAGAACAGGTGGCCACTAACAGCTGACAGGCAGGGTCACGGGGAGCCAGAGGCAGAGAGAGCAAGGACAGGATGGAAGAAGAGACAGGCGAGCTGAAATAAAAATGTATTTTATTTTTTAATTTTTAGTTATTATATTAGAAAAATAGACCCTAGTTCACTGTTGGTGGGATTGCAGACTGGTACAACCACTATGGAAAATGGTATGGAATTTTTCTAAGAAAAATAAAAATGAACATGCCTTTTGACCCAGCAATTCCACTGTTAGGAGTATATCCTAAGAACCCTGAAACACCAATCCAAAAGAACCTATGCACCCCGATGTTCATAGCAGCACAATTCACGATAGCCAAGAGTTGGAAGCAACCTAGATGCCCATTGGTAAATGACTGGATCAAAAAACTATGGTACATTTACACAATGGAATTCTATGCAGCAGAAAGAAAGAAGGAACTCCTACCCTTTGCAACAGCATGGATGGAACTGGAAAGCATTATGCTGAGCAAAATAAGCCAGGCGGTGAAAGACAAATACCATATGATATCACCGTTAACAGGGATCTAAACAACAAAACAAACAAGCAAGCAAAATATGACCAAAGACACTGTAATACAGAAGGTGCTGACAGGGTCCAGAGGGGAGAGTGGAGAGAATCACAGGGGAAAAGGGGAAAGACTCACATGAACAAGTATAAAGGACATATGGACAATAACTAAGGTGGGGGACGGAGATGGGAGGGAGGTGGGGAGCACTGCGGGGGGCAGGGCTGGGAATATAAGACAGAAAACTGTACTTGAACAAGAATTAAATAAAAATAAAAATTTAAATTGAAAAAAAAAAGAAAGAATGAGATTTCACAATCAGATTTTGCAATTGATGAGAATCACGAGAGCCTGAGGGACCCGTTTGAGAAGTTGGGAGGGAATACGAAATTCTAACCGTCACTGGTAGCTACAAGGCCAAGTCACATTCACCTTTAACCCCCAAACATGAGCACCTAAGGCTGAGGTTCTGGTGCCCAACCAATCTGTCACCGTGTCCTGCAGCTGTGTCTGACAGGAACCACGGCTGTCTCCCAGGGACTCAAGAACAGGCCCCTGAAGTGGAGGCCCTCCCACTTTGGCCTTCCCATCGGGCCACCGGGCACTGTGCCCTCCATCAGGCCACCCCCACCACTGCCACGCCGGCCCCGCCCTGTTCTGACTCCTCCTTCCAGATCCACCCTCCTCCCTTGGGCCTGAGACCCGTTACAATTACCAAGAACTTCCCGCAGGTACAGAAGGGACCTACATAGGTCCCAGTGTAGCCCAAGACCCCTTCCCCACCTGCCTCCCCTCATTCTCACCCACTGTCACAGGACCAAGGGTCGTGCACCTCCACCACCAGAAACACAGCAGGCATCTCTGTGCGTTGGACTCTGAGTCTGGGGTGCTGTCTCACCAGGGTCTAAGTCCCACCCCCCTGTTACCAGACAGCAGTCCGGGTCCTGCTGCCGCTGCAGCCCTCCAGGCAAAGTTTCAGAGGCAAAGGTTTATGATAACGGAACGTCTTTATTCAAAAGCTTCACAATTTTTGGAATAACAGCTTTCCACATACATTAGTCACTTAAGCCTATCAATTAATGCTAAACTCTTTAACTCTTAGTTCTTCTATCATTCCCCCTGTTAGTTTTAATCATCTTATTTCCATGGGGTTGGTTTACAAACTAAAACAAAATAAGACACAAAAGCTACACAATTTTGGAAGAACGGCAGGCTTCTGCCTCAGAGCCCGTTAGGAACAAGGCCACAAGGGAAGCTGGCCCCCATACCACCTCCCCTCTCTCCTAGAAAATCGTCTGCCACAAAATTGGTCCCTGGTGCCAAAAAGGTTGGAGACTGCTGCTCTAGAACACCCAAAGAATAAACTGCCACCCTCTGCCAGACCAGCCCGATCCTAGGCTGTGACTGGAACTCCTTCCCATACAAAACACAGTGAGTTTGCAGGCAGCTGCAGCAGTCACCCAGGCATCCTCGAGGGAGAAGAGCCCAAGAGCCAGAGAGCCAGAGCCCATCTGACAGCCTGAGAATGCTTCTTTTATTTTGAATCTTCTTCCCTGGCTGGTGTAGCTCAGTGGATTGAGTGCTGGCCTGCAAACCAAGGGGTCACTGGTTTGATTCCCCATCGGGGCATATGCCTGGTTTATGGGTCAGGTCCCCAGTAGGGGGGTACACAAGAGGCAACCACACATTAATGTTTCTCTCCCTTTCTTTCTCCCTCCCTTCCCCTCTCTCAAAATGTTAAGGTGCCTTCAAATCTTCTCACCCGTAGTTCCACGGGCTTTGGAGGTATAGTTCAGTTTCTCAGCCAATCCTGTCCTAGACTGGTTACCACTGCCTTGGCAAACTCCTCCTATGGTCCCTCTCTACTCTTCCCCAGTGATCTGACCAGATTTCTCTGTATCATCCCAAAACCAACATACACCCTGGATTGCCCCCTTCCGCGCCCTTCTCTTCCTGGGGATGCCACTGCCCCCCACCCTGCAGTCCCAGTGAGCTTGGGCAGTACCTTTCTCAAAGCCTAGCTGACACTGTTCCTAAAAAAGCCTCGTGTGGGAGAAGCTGAAAGCTCAGCTCACTGAGTGGAAAAGGCTCAGTTCACATTCCTGTTAGGACTTTTCAATAAAGGTTAAACTTGGGGGCCAGTCCCACGGAAGTTTCCTTTCACATATAGATGCCAGTGGATTCTTTCCTCAAAACTACCCGTGGAAAATGTGAGCCCTTGAGCTTCATAATGCAAGTCCACATGGGCTGGCCCTGCGGTTCTGTCTAACCCACCCCAGGCACTTTGTCACATGCAGTCCTCGTCCCGTCCACTTCCACACCTCTGCACAACTGTCTTCTGCCTGCCATGTCCTGCTTTGCGTGCCTGCCTATCTTCACAACTCAGTCCAAACACTGCCTCTGGGACCTGAACACACAGTCCCAGGCCTGCTCTGCACCCCTCCCCATGCCAGCCCGACCCCCAGCAGGTGCTCCAAAGGCTCCTTGACTGGAAGGGGGATTGAAAAGGGGACCAGGAATAAATTTCCTCGAGAGCTACCAAAACCTGTCTTCTCCTTTTATAGGAATAGAATTGCAGCTGGGCACTGGCTGCCAGGAAGGGACTACATTTCTCAGCGCCTTTTGCTTCCATGGGACCAAGTTTTCATCACTGAGCAAAAGAGTCACATGTCACTTAAAACACCTCCACGTTCTTTCTGGATCTCAGCCTTAGTCAGCAGTTCCAATGCCCTAGGGCATGGGGCTGGGTTCCTGAATGACCCAGTGGAATAAATGAGCTCATCTGCTCACCACAGACTGCTCAGGAGAGGAACAAACCTCCTTTGGGGCCACGCCCACTGTGGAGTTCTTTAAGCCACTGTATTTTAGGGGTTTTTCTTACAACAGCTTGGCTTCTCACCCTAAGTGATAACAGGAGCAGGCAGTTTCCTGGCATCAGTCATACCTGGTTTCAGCTCACAACAGTGATGTCCTCTAAGGATCAAGCTAATACAAAGCGGTGAGTAGGGGTGTGCTGAGCACTCCCAGGGAGTAACTACACTAAGTGCCTTCCCAGTGCCTCTGCCACCACCACCTAAGAGATGAGCATGGCCTCTCTCTTCTTTCCAACAGTTATCCACCTCTTTTCCTCCTGCCTCTTGCTTCACCTTTCCCCGGCTCTTTGAGGCACAACAGAGGATCCAAGGGAAACTGACACATACTCAGTAGCAACACTAACCAGCTAAGTGCTCTTGGCCAAGTCACCTGCCTTCTCAGGGCACCTTTGCCCTTCTCTCTGATGAAGGGCTGGATCTGACCAGGACTGCTCATCAGAATGGCCCAGGGAGCTTTTTAAAATGGAGCTGCTGAGTCTCATGCCAGACCAATTTAAACCAAACTTTGGTGGGGCAGAGAGTCGCTAACGTAAGCATTCCATCCAGTCTTCGGGTTGAGCCCATCACACCCTAGAGCCTAGTGGTTCCGATCACAGTGCAGCCCAGCCTTCAGTGGACTTTGTGTCTTTGCTAGCCCAACACCTAGGGCAGTCGTAGTTGTCGCACATAGTAGGTGCTCACTTTTCCTTCTGAGAGGTTGCTGTCATTTCAAACAAAACTCCAGGTTTCCTGCATTTGATTTCAGAATGTATGAATGGAACTTTCTCTAAGAAGAAGGAAAAACACTAAATTCAGATGCTTTTTACTCCTATGGGGTCTCCAACAGATTGGTGCAGGAGAAAGGACATGGGCTTTCCATCCCAGCTCTTCCTCTCCTTTGCTGTGTGTTTTGGGCAAGTGACTTATTGACCCCACCTCTAACCAATGTGGTCACTTCAGCTATAAAGTAAAGAGCATCCTGGAGTAATGAAATACCCACCTTGCAGTGACCCTGGCTGGACCTCTGAGCCCAGTTTCCTTAGCTATAAAACGGGAGCAAAGATCGTCATGACACAGAATTGATGCAAAAATATAAACAGTGTATGTCAAACAGCATAGCACCGAGCATGTGGGAAGTGCTCAATAAATGTTCATTTCCTCCCACTTCCCCCCTAAAAGTTCTCTGTACCCTCATACCCATGCATTTGTATCCTGTGAATGGGGAGAACCACTGTTTCACAGCCAAATGAGATCCTTGCAAGGACACCTCCAGATGCCAGGACACCTCCAGATGCAAGGCTGGTGAGAAGCAGGCGAGGCTCAGCGTGGTCCTGGCAAGGCAGCCACTAACGCAGCAAGTTTTGCATTGCCCAGTTCTGAGGGCTCCTTTCACCTCCAAGTTATCACAGGCTTGTCTGTTTACTGTAACAGTTTTCTGGAAGATGTCAATGAAGTGTCTTGAGGCAGTGTTATCTTTTTCTAAATTTGATCAAATTGGTTCTGTCAACCAGTGGCAGGGTGCCACCTCTACCCCCTCTCGTCTGCCCTAGTGTGACATTGTCTCTCATCAGCCAACCAATCAGCCTGCCCACAAAGTAAGCCCTAATGGAACCCACCCCAGGGACACACAGTGTGAATAGGAAATGCAGAGGAGAGATGGAGAAGATGAATTCCACCAAGAGATGTCCTGAAGCTTCCATTCCCTGGGAGCTGCCCGGCCCCTGCAATGCAGACCAAACCGCCCAGCTCCCGACAAGGGTTCCCACTCACAGCAGCTACTTACGAGCTCCCAGATGGACAGCCCCACCCTGTGCCACACTCATTGCCCTTCTAAAGCAACCTGCCTGCCCTGGGCCCCTGCTCCAAAGGCATCCCCAGGCCCTTCTTTTTTGTATCACACTCCTGTCCTGATCATCGCAACAGGAAGCAGCCCCACACACGGCCAATTAGTGGGCTGGCCAGAGACTTTTAATGTGGCCTAACATTAGAAAACAAGGGGATGGTGTGGCATCAATTACATTTTGTCTCAGGAAACAGAACTGAAAAATGCCTTCCCCCCAGAATAAGTCCATTGGGGGCAAGCACCAACACTTAAATGTCTTGAGGTGAGGAGAGAAGAGAGATGCCAGAGGGACCACAGTGACATAAGGATAAATCAGAATTATGAGTAAGCGGAAGCTATGATGCAGAGAGAAGGCAAACGTGGAATACCAGCAAGGGAGCTGGTCAGCAGCACGCAGAGAATGGAGACCTACAGAGAGAAGGCAGGTCACTTTACTGGG
Source organism: Sturnira hondurensis (assembly GCF_014824575.4). Classification (NCBI taxonomy): domain Eukaryota; kingdom Metazoa; phylum Chordata; class Mammalia; order Chiroptera; family Phyllostomidae; genus Sturnira; species Sturnira hondurensis. Next base: position 1,733,190 of record NW_028088424.1, on the reverse strand, counting down.
AACAACTAGAACAAGGACCTCAGGCTCCTGCTCTGGTGTGACCTCTGTGAACAGTTTTCCTCCCATGATGTGCCACTGCCCTTATGACTTCCTCCTCAAATTCTCTCCACTGGCATGAAAAAGTCTGTTTGCTACAACTAAAAGAACTCCAATAAGACAGTTAGCAAGTGGAGATAGAGAAAATCATGAAAGGAGCCAATTAATAAGGGAACCACCTAAAGGAAGAACAACTATTCTGGAGTTTCTCAGAATAAGACTAATTGACACATGTATAACCATTTGCAAATTTTGACTTGGCAAATTTATGAGAAACGTGGAAATTGAAGCCAAGCTCGCTGGCTTGCGCTGGCTTGCTCTCTCTCTCTCTCTCTCTCCACCCCCTCCCCTCTCTCCCCTCAGTGGCCGTTGCAAAATCAATTCATTTTCATCAGAAAGCCAGATAGGAGCTTTGCAAACTACACCTCTCCCACCCACATCTCAATGGATCGTCTTTTTTTTTTAATTGAGTTTATTGGGGTACCTTCTTCAGCTGTGAAGAAATCCTGGCGCAAAGAGCGAAGGGCGAAAAACATCTTAAAATACGCCCTAGTGGCCACTAGAGGGTGGTGCTTCCTTGTGAAACATGTCTCAGCCAGTTACCCACGAGGGAGGATTCCTTCTTAGCAGAGATCAGAAGATGGTGTAACTGGTTCCCTTTTTCCTCGTAGAGACGTGAGGAGGCAGCACCCTCTTGGGAACCAAATTGAGGTCTTTTCCTACCTTGGCTGAAACAAAGCTGTGTATCCCAAAGTTCACGTTTTCACCCAGAGTTCACACAGAACCTAGCAGCAGGACTGGATGGGGAGGTGGAAAGAGGGAGCCAGGAGAACTCCAGTGCTGCCTCAAAGATCTGCGAGAACACAGGGCACACCTACTCCGTGCTGCCTTGAGTGGCATAATAGGCCCCACCGGTGAGAGCCATAGGGACAATTTAGCTGCTCAATATAAGAAAGGACTCCTGGAAAACAGAGCTCTCCAGCCATGAAATAGGTTGCTAGACAGAGAACTAACCAAATTGACCGTGACCGTATCCTGGGTGTGGTGTAGACGGGACGCCTGTACTGTATGGGCGGCGGGTCTCACGATCTCTGAGATTGCTTCTAACCCTTGAGTCCACAGGAAGGAGAGAAGTGGTCTAGGTTCCCCTGCCCTGTGGGAGGCTCTTTGCCAGCCATACCACTAGAAGCCACCAGGGGGCAGGGTTGCTCTGGAAGAAGCCTTACCACTGAGGTTTTCAGGGCCCTGGCTTGAGAGCTAAATGCCCACCCTGGACTAAAAGACTGCCTGTTAGGTCAGGTTAGCACAAGGGGTCTGGCTTTGTTGCATCCCAGCTGCTCCAAACACATTGCAAAGGCAGATAAAATATAAAAAGGGGAAACCAAAAGATATAATACCTCCAATCACCAGCCACCAGCATAAGAACTGTTTCCAGACCAGAGGTTCAGGGGGGCAAAAGGAGCAACTCTAGACAGGGGGGATTGAATACACAGAAAAAAAAATCCCAAATGATCCAATTCCAAATAAGCCTGTAAATTCAAACTTACAAAAACACATGAAGAAATCAAATGCTAAGCATAACAGACAAAAACATTAGCAATCAGAACATGAAGCAATCCAGTGAAATCAGTTTTAGGAAGCAGCAAAATAAACATCCAGAAGCACATTGGGAATGTTCCAGAGAGAAATGAAGGGATAATGTCTGCCACACAAACAAGGTCAATGGTCAAGCAGTGCGTGCAGCAGGCGCACTGGCGCAGCACCCCCAGGGGCTCACAGAGAGGAGCAGGAGGGCATGTGGAGGTCTCCTAGGGCAGCACAGAGAGGGCGAGCACAGCCAGACGTCAGAGGGACCGAGACTCTCAGACTGAGGGGCCTTGAAACTATTGACTAGGTGTGTATCAGTTTCCTCCTCAGACAACCAGAGGCTGGGATGTGACCACAGTACAATGTGGCAGAAACTGAGATCAGGGTCCTCGGTGGGAGATAGCACCAGTATTCCCTGATGGGATCAAGGCTGAGGTCCAAGCTTGGGGGCTGAAGGTATATGACTCAGCAAACTGGTGACGGGGACCCATGGTTGGGGAAACACCAGCTCCTATCCAGCCAGGCATAATGAGCCACAGGGCTGGCACCTGGACCTTGCTGTTGACCAGGAATGATTGTCACAAAGACCGGGCCAGATCTTATGGATCCCTGCAGGAGTCTTTTCCTGGGAGGTTCAGGGGGAAATTTAGGAGAATTGAGATTTTACTGGTGACTCCAGTGATTTGAGGTCCAGGCTTAAAGGAGTCCCTCTCTTGAGACCTACGTCCTCAAAGGCAGACTAGTGTAGTAGAAAAAGCATTGGCTCCAGAAATGTGACACCTGTGACTAATTTATGTATAACATTAGATAAGTCACCTTCTCTCTCAGTGCCTCAGTTTCCTGAACTACAAAAGGAAGTTAAACAAATGATCCTTAAGGTCTCATAATTCTAACATAGATGACTTGGTAATTCATTCCTTTAATTCTTTTTTTGTTTTATTCATCCTAGACAGAGGGAAAGAGAGGGAGAAAGAAAAGAAGAGAAACATCAGTGTGGGAGAGAAGCAAGTCAGTTACCTGTCGCATGTGTCCTGACTAGGGTTCAAACCCATGACCTTTCAGTTTGCAGGACAACGCCCAACCAACTGAGCCACACCAGTCAAGGCAGTTTTTCTATTTTTTTCATATAAGCCCAGGACCATTTCTTTTCTATGGACTTTGTTTCTGATTAATATTAATATCATTTTATAGTGTTCATTGTAGAAAATTTGACAAAAGAAAAAAACCCAAAGAAGGAAAAATATCACTATAATATCACTAGTCAGAAACAAAGGGCTAATGTTTTGCTGTAATCTCTACTGGTCTTTCTTTTACTGTGCAAATATACTTGTTTTTTTTTTTTTTTACAGAAATTGGGTAATAATATTCACACTAACCGAGCACGTGACACACATCAGGCTGAGAACAAAGAGATCTGCAGGCACGTTACCAATCCCTGCAGGGCAGGCGGCCATGCCCCTACCTTACAGAAAAGAACACCAAAGGCCAAAAACTTCCAGATTCCAGAATTTCTGTCAGACTAGCTTTCTGAGCTGGTTTTGTGTGATTCTTTTTTCACTTATTTCATCTTTAACATTTTTCCATTTTTCAAATACTTTTCTACCATACTATCGAAGTCCCTTCAAGATATCAATCCCATAGTCCCTTACTGTTAGCATTTAAGTTACTTCTCATTTCCACTATCATGAACAATGCTGTGATTGTCTTCTTTCCGTGTATGTGACTCTTCCCACTGAGCCATAGCTACTTCCTTAGGGCGAGTTCAGAGAGGCTGAGTGTCTAGGTCAAAGAATGCATGTGTTCTTGAGGCCGTTAAAAAACAGCGCCTGGTTGCCTTCCCCCACATTGAGCAATTAGTCCCACTTTAACAGTTTATAAAAGTTCCATTTACTTGTAACCTCGTTAATGTGGAGAATTACTTTATTTTTATTCATCTTTGCTGATGTTGTCCGTGAAATTTCTTGTCAATAAAGTTGAACCTCTTTCTAATGCTATTGACCATTACGTGATTCATTGTAGTAAGCATTTCTTATGCAAATCCTTGGGAGAGATGAGAGAAATAAAGTACTGACATAAAAGAAAGCAGAAATTAATCTTACTCATTTAACAAAATCAAGCACCTAACATTCACAGCATGTGTTATAAGCCCCACAGACAGGAAAATGAGTAGGGCGTGAAAATAGACCAACACTGCACACCCACCCTGTGCCCGGCAGCAGGCACGTGAAGGACCATGAGAGACAGACCCAAAAGGTGCAATCCTTACCCTCCAAAGATTTGCAGTCTAGTTGGGGAGGGACAAAACCAACACACAAGAAGATGTTTTACATGCACAATAATTTCTCCCTTCCCTGTTCTTCCATGGAACAACTTTTCCATCTCCATCACGGCTTTCTGAGTCAGCCTCAGTCCACTGTTACATGTTTACATGCCTCTCTCCTGGGTCACCCGAGAGCCCCAGGTGCAGGGGTGGTATCTTACTCATGCCACTGTCACATCATGTCACACGAAAGCCGAATGACTCCATGACTTCTTCATGATTGTTCAGTGTTGTAAAATAGTGGCAGCTTGCCACATCCTCTCCCCACTGCCCACCCCACCCCCATGTTAGTCCTCTGCATCCCTGAGAGCATCAGAACACAGGCAGGCACCCAAGTAAAAGGTTTTAGAAATATACATTAAATTAACATTCACAACGTTAACTTATCAGCTTCATTAAACAAGCACCACACTCCTTTCAACAGCCAGTGTCCTAGGATGTTCCTGTCAAGTAATTTCCATGGCTGAACATGTAAGGAGACTCAAGCGTTTGGGGTTTGTTTGCTTCTCACTGTTTCTCACACCTTACTGATGTTCCCAGGGACTCCCTGGCCTCCGGGACCTGTAGGCCTCGCGATGAGTGCCCTGTGGGGATGCTCCCCGAGTTTCCCCTTTCTGTTCGCTGATATGTCTTATCTGTGTAGCCCAGAGCACCTGGGGCCAGCTCAGCTAAATACACATTTGCTTCATTCAGATTCTGATTTTGAATTTAAACTGAATTAATTCAAACTTCAAGAGAATTTCGGGGTGGGCTGGGGAGCTTGGCTGCCAAAGGTGAGACATGAAGCGACCTGAAGTATAAGATTTAGGTGACAATGTGGGCCTGGGTCTCTGTCCCCTCACCCACTCTTTTCTTCCCTTTTCCCCTCCACCCACTTCTTAGAGGCCTTCAGTAAGACAAGGGAAAGAGGTAAATTGTTAGCAAAATACTGAAGGAAGTGAGGAGAGGCAGTCGGTACAGTCTGTTCATGGCCTACACACAGCCTCCCTGGCTGTCAATCATGCGACCAGGCCGTGAGAAAGGCTGGCAGAAAAGACTGTGGGGCTGAGGAGAGGAAAGGGGAGACCAGACCAGGAGGGGGATTCCCAGCAGTGTGACCAAGAGGTGTTGTCAAGGGAAAAGTCACGTCATATGTGCCCCCACCTTCTGGGATGGCATGTGTATCAGTTAATAACAACTCCCCTTTTCATGTGTACCCCAGGAAGATTCATAAGTGTGAATGAACCCCGAGAAACAATTTACCTGCCGAGATGGACTCCCCATGGTCTACCAAGGGCCCAAATTTAAAAAATAGTAAGAACCTAGCAGCCGTTTGCTGACAGGGGTCCCTCACCAGGTCTGTAAACTGGAAAGAACCTCAGACTGAACTCTGGGCTGCCCCCTCTATGCCCACTCTTTATGCCGTCTGAGTCAACCACTGCAGGGAAACCCTGGTTTTGTCTTTCTACCATTAGCCTGAGACCTGCCCCTCCAGTGAGAACTGCACAATTTGGATACCTCATTTATACAAAGCAGACCTCATTGAGAACCGGGGCAGGAACTTTTGCTCTAAAAGGCGGCCTGCCCTCTGTCTCAGTGGAACACAATTTAAGTTGCTCCCTGACTCTGTGTCTCCTGGCCTGAGGTTCCTTTTTGTTCAAATACATACTTTTTATTCTCTAATATAGTCCAAAACTAATTTTGGTTTATACTGGTAATGAACTGTGCTGACACCCACATACCCTTACCATATATGTCACTGATACGGCCACGGGGTTGTGGGGTGAATAATAACTATCATTGACCAGGCAGGCCCCATGCTGGGTTCTGTGTCTATAGTGCCTCATTGTATACCACCAACTACACTCCCAAGACCACCAAGGCAGTTTCCAGACTTCAGTGCACAAGAATCACCATGGAGCTAACTATAATGTCACACAGAGGTGTGATTGCCTTACACCTGGAGTGGGGTCCAGGGGTAGGCATTCCCAATACGCATCCTGTGAGAGGGAGGCAGATGTGCAAAGACCACCACAGTCTACCCAAAAGGGGTCATTCTGAGGCTCCAGCCTGGTCCTGGGACTAGTGGCTGCCATTTAGATCCTTTGAATCAACCAGTATATTAAGGCCTCAAAGCTTGCCATACCCAGTCACTGCTGACAGCAACACCCCTGCAGTCACCCCTCCTCCACGGGACACTTCAATGCAGCTCCGCTGTCCTTCTCCCCTTCTCTGTTTCCCTCTCTCACCAACCTCCCCTCTGTGCCACTTGAGGCCACCACTGTGTGGTAAACGCCCCTAATATCTTTGGCCCTTCCCTTGTACCCTGTGGTGTCAGATGTAACGCGCTTCTGCTGAGGGGACCACTTCCCAGGCCAGCACTAGCTCTTCAGCGCCTTGGCTAAATTTAAAAAGGGTTGCCCTTCCGGATGAGGGGATCACATTGGTTAACCCCCACCCTGGACAAGCCAGTCCCCAAGGACCCAAAGTGTGGTGAAAGCACAGATTTCAGCCCCTTCCCTCCTCAGCACATTTCAGCCTGACCACTTCCTTGTAACCGTCCCTGGAGATTGCTCCATCTGCTACTGCCCACTGCCAACACGGTCAAAGGAAAATTGTCCTCTTCACTGCCCAGTGCCGTTTCCAAACCTTTACTCTTCCCCTTCCTGTAAAAGTCTCTGCCACTCTGAGACTTGGCCAGGTGGTTATATCAGCCTCTAATGTCCCTCAGAGCAACCGACTTCCATTGGTGTCTTCAATACCATTTTTCTGAGAAAAGCCAACCCTAATGAATCCCATGCTCCACCTTCACCCTCCACCACGCAGGCTGAGTGCTGCTGAGGGAAGCACAGAATTCCGCCATGGACCACAGTCCCCAGACTCGGTCTCCGTGCAGAATATCAAGGAACCTTTGATGTGTGCTTTGTAGGCCTCCATTCCCACTCTGCTCAGGAACTGCTCCCATCCCCACAGCTCTCTTCAAGCCCCCCACCCACCCAATCCCAAAGCCCTCCCATCTCAGCAGACAGCATCTCTTCCTGTTATATGAGAAAACTGAACCCATAAAATGATAACTACCTGAACTTTCCAGACACCACCTATACCCTCTGGTGAACTTGGAGCCCTCCTATTTCCTTCTTCCCAGTCTCCCAGGATGAGAGGCCTTCCTCCTACCCATGGCCAGGCCTCCATCTGCATTCTCCACCTTGAAACTTGTCTTCACCATTTTTCGCTCTTTATCCTACAACCTCATATTATCTAGTGTGTCTCATCTCTTAAGTCTATAAATAAGCTCAACTTTTGCAACATTTAAAAACAAAAACAAAAACCTTCCTTCCTCTGGGTCTCCCAGCCCCATCTTACTTCTCTCTTTCTTCTCTACTAAAACCTGTACTTGCTCTCCTCACTTCCTTGTGTCCCTTCCCAGTTCAATCCACTGCAATCTCTGATCCCCCAATTCACGTGCCTCAGTCAAGTATCACCAATACCTTCCCATTGCCATATCCAGTGGATAATTTTCTATACCTTTCTTACTGTTGCATTTGATCCTACTGATCACTCTCTCTTTCTTGAAACTGTCTACTCCCTTGTGACTGCCCCACCACTCTCTCCATGTTGGTGTGGGTCTCCACCTTGACACCTCCTTCACGCACCACTTCATCACTGGAGATAGATGAAACCCTATCCACCAGGCCTTGAACCACTGCTTTCACACTCCACACAGTGCTCCCGGACAATAGCATCCACTGTTGAGGTTTCGCTATCACCAATATTCTGGTAACTCACAAGTTTGTACTTGAGCCTGGACTTCCTTCCTAAGAGTCAGAGTTGTATATACAATGCATGCTGGACAACCCCGTTAGCACATCACACAGGTACCTCGAGCTGTCTGCACCTGTCTAAACCTGAACTCGTCGTCTCCACCCTGGCCCGAAACTTGCCCCCCTGTGATCCCCATTTAGTCACCGGCACCTCGTCCGCCCACCAGACAAGTCAGACACCTGAAGTCATCCTTAACTCCACCCTCTGCTCAGCAATCTGCCTCCAGGATCTGTTCTTCTAACTGCCCTAATTTTTAAACTATTTCCACTCCCTTCTAGCCCTACACCTTCTGACTGTTTTGTGATATTTCATCATCCTCTCAGTTGGACTCCTCATTTCGCCCTCCTCTGTCTATTCCCCACACAATCACTAAAGTCATTCATCTAATCCCAGATCTGGCATGTCCATCCCCTGCTTTATAACCCCATTGCCTATAAGGCAGAGTTTTAAATTCCTGGCGCGCATGATCTACAAGGCCTCCGGTGACTTGGCCCCTATTCACTCTCCAGCATCGGCCCATCTCTCCTTGTCTTCAACGTTACATTTTAGATATTCTCTGCTCACATCATGCTGTTTCATACCTCCACACTTCCCTCATCCAGGAACACCAACCCCTAAACTCTCCCCACTTGTGTGGGCCGTTTCCCCCCATCCTTCCAAAGGATTCCTACACTATTTGCTACAAAAAGCTTTCTTGCCCTTCCTTTGTACTCCAGAAGCACCTGTGCTTATCTTTATCTTCCCATTTACCCATTATTCCGAAATGGCTTACACTTAACCTCCCAACACTTAACCAAATTCAAAAGCAGGAATCTTTGTGCTCTTGTTACCGAACAAAGGGTCTGAGGGGGGG